>NC_086135.1:0-1200000 GCF_035610405.1 Australozyma saopauloensis
AAAAATGTATATCAATAGTGCAATTCTAATCTTCATTGGTTTAGCCTCAATTTCAGCCAGTTCATTGGGACCTGAAGCCTTGTAATGACATCTGTTTAGACCCGGTAAACAAAAAGATACATTCCCAAACGAATAAAGCTCCAATTCTTTGTAGACTTGGGTGCGTAGACAAGAATGCTGGGATTTCTGAAAATAATCTGTCCGGGAGTTAATATCTTCGATATTGGACAAGCTTGATTTTCGCAGGCAGAAAAAAAACGGATAAACCCGCGAAGAATGAGAGCTATTCGAACTCTAAGAAAGCGTAGACATGTTTCACTAAATAATTGAGCAAAAAATTATGGAAATTTGAGTTTTCCTTGTCTCTCGAGTCATCTTGTGTTCGCATTTTTTGCGGTTTTAGTTCATTCTTGCCTGTACCCCACTCGGCCGTATCTGACAAATTTCGAGGATCATTCTCACTTTTTTGGTATGCAAGCCCCAAACTCACACGTACTCAGCAGAAAAATAGGAATTTCCACAATCTAACTGTCCGAATGAAATATTTGGAATCTATTGTGTTATGAATTGAATCTTTTTTTACCAAATCTTGTTGGTTGGTTGCATATTCCACTGCATAAATGAGAGATTCAACCAGTACTATGGCACTCACCTAGGATTTGAGCGGCCTCTTTTGGATTCACGCGCGCAGTCAGTAAAAATTATAAAATTTTATAATCCTTAATGTTTCTGGAGGGCTGTGGCCTCATTTTGCACCTCAAGGCGCCCAAGTTCAGTCGCTAAGGCAGTCGTCACCTCACGTCCCTGTTTGCCTTCTTCAGGTCAAAGTCACATCAGCTCCGAAAAGTAACGAACTTCCCTAAGCACTAGGGTGCGCGATAGGTTCAAAATAAACATACCGTGGTTTGCCCTAGTATTCCACCATAACGCGCCGTATCAATTTGAAAAATAGATTGGCTACGCCCAAAAGCGCCCTTGAGTTGTAGGGGCGCGTCGCAGGGTCGCATCGGCCTTTTTGGGCGCACAAGCTCAGGTATGCCGATTATTGGGGATTTTCTGATATGGTTCCATTACTGTCACCAAGGCTTGTGTCACATGCCCCTGGGCGCTTTAATATTCTATACTTGGAGGGTCACTCTTTGAGTTTTGTTTCTCAGCGGCCTTTTAGGGCGCACGACATTCAATTTTGCATTTATCTCAATTTTTAAAGCCAATAATTTATGGAATCATCTTCTGTTTCGAGAATTCCGTGATTACATGCTCAAAACTCCATACTGTCTCGCTCTACAGGCTTTTTCTCAATTCCTGTTACGACCCAGTCAAACATTGAATCACTTATGTATCGCGACCAACGAGCAACGAGTTTCAATATGACATAATTTCGGATATTCTAGACTTATTTTTTCCATTATTGCAAGAACTTCGGTGATCCACAACTCTATCTAGTCTCTTGCCAGTCCAAATCGCTTATATACAGGATCATAAGAGTTCCAAACGGCCTTTTTTGTCTTACAGTCTTCAATAGGAGACTTTTTTAGAGAATCAAACTTCTAATCGGCTCAGTTTATACACTCAACTTTTAATGATACTAAGGAATTGATATAAGATCGATTCTCGCTCAGTTTAGTGGTCTTCAATGCACTGCAACTTGGAGCTGAGTACAGCTTAAACGTAGTTTCCGAAACAATTTTGGCAGTGAGGAGGGTGCTCACTATCAATTTTTCAAAACTTTGGTTAAATCTCCATCCTCTTCACTCCAAGGTGCCGCTCAAAATTCAACTTGACCACTACTGCGCCCAAAAGAGCCGTTGGGTACTGGAGGTGGATCGCAGGGTCGCGACGGCCTTTTTGGGCGCACATGTACGCTCAGAGACTTTATTGGAGGCATTTTGGTACCAAACAAATCTTCAAAGTGGCGCAAGTTTCGTGCGCGCTAAGGCGCCTCCAGATCTCGATGAATGAATCTTCTGTTTTGTGCTTTGTTGCAGAGCGGCCTTTTCGGGCGCACAAGCTTCAGATATCACTCTATGTAAAAACCTAACTTCCTCATAGGTTGAGGACTCTACTCTTTTATGCCTCCAGATTTATCGTGCTTTTGAGAGATACCCTTTTTGTTGTCCCGGCCATGGTGTAAATGTCCTGTTGGATGATGCAACTACTGCGTGCTTCATCTGAATCAATATAAGAAACCTGCTTTCTCTCTATCACATGGCTATAAATTCACTGCCATTTTTTAACTTCGACTAATTTTCTATTGGTGATGATATTAATCGATTCCTCCTGTAACAAGTTCCCATTCTTATACACAGGACTTTGCAGAATCAAAACGGCCTTTTCTGTTCTGGAGGCTGCCATTCGGACGCTTATGGATCGGAAAACATCACAAAATAATAAAATCAATTTGATTCTCGTGATAGTCTTTAAGGCGCCGCTCGAAACTTCGAGACGAAAGAAATCTTGAGTCTTGATTTGAGCTCTAAGAAGCCATAGGGACAATTACGCGCCAATTTTTTAAGAGAAGGGGGTGCGTGATCGTAAATTTTAAAAACTCCGGGTCAAATTCTATTATATTTTAGCTGATAATCAA
This sequence comes from Australozyma saopauloensis, assembly GCF_035610405.1. Classification (NCBI taxonomy): domain Eukaryota; kingdom Fungi; phylum Ascomycota; class Pichiomycetes; order Serinales; family Metschnikowiaceae; genus Australozyma; species Australozyma saopauloensis. Next base: position 2,588 of record NC_086135.1, read on the forward strand.
TAAAATATTGATAGGTGAAAGGGCTGTGCCCAAAAGAGCCGTTTGGTCGTCGAGGAGGTCACAGGGTCGCAGCGGCCTTTTTGGGCGCACAGGAACGCACGTTGACTTTAATGGAGTTATTTTAGTACCGAATGATTCTTCGAAGTTGCGCCAGTTTCGTGCGCCCTAAGGCGACTCCAGATTTTGATGACTGAATCTTCTGTTTCGTGTTTAGTTGTGAAGCGGCCTTTTAGGGCGCACAAGCTTCAAATTAGAATACATGAGAACAAATCAAACGAAAATCAATTTGAAACTCCGGTCTCTTGCACATCCGGCTCTATCGTGCTGTTTGGACTTTGCTTCCTCGATGAGTCGGCCACAAAGTGAATTCCCTGTTGGATGATGTAGCCAGTGCCTGCCCCACCCAAATCTAGCTCAACAAGTTGATGCTGCTCCATCTCATGGATATTAATTCACTGCGATTCTTTGGCTAGAATTAAATTACTTTTGGCTATGCTCTGAATCGATTCTTCATTGACAACGTTCGTGTTACTATACACAGGACATTTAAGGACCGAAACGGCCTTTTTTGTTGTGTAGACCGGAATCCGGGCGATAAAGGAGCAAACTTTGTCGCTATTGAATTAAATTGAGTAAAATGTTCTATTGGTGCCGGAGGCGCCTCTTGAAGCTTCGAATAGAAAGAGTTTATGAGTCTTCATTAATGCTAGATAAAACGCTGAGGACAATTGTGCGCCAATTTTATTGGGGAAAAGGGTTCATGAACATACGCTTAAATAACTCCGGTTTGAAGTTTATTACATATAAGCTCGTTATCCATAAAATATTGATATTTGAAAGCACTGCGCCCAAAAGAGCCGTTTGGTCGGGGAGGAGGTCACAGGGTCACATCGGCCTTTTTGGGCGCACAAGCTTAATCATGCCGGTTATTAAGGAATTAACGTAATCTATCGATTACTGTGGATCATAATTGTGTCGCACATCCTAAGACGCCGCAAGCTTCTACATTTTAAGTACCTTTATTTTAGGTTTATTACTCAAATGCCCTTTTAGGCGCACAGCATTCAATTTCACATTTAACATAAATTCAAGAATCAAAATTATTCGAAAACATTTCTTATTCTTAGAAATTTGTGATGATATGCTGGAGAACTACTGCTGTCTCGCTTTATAGGCGTTCTTTCAGTTTCTATTCCAGCTCTGTTTAACATCTTTAGACGTATGTAACGCTAGCAAGGAAAGGTAGCATCGAATTTGGCAAAATTTTGAATGAGTTTGATCTTTTTTTTTTCGATTCGCAACAACTTTGGTGATTTGCAACATGATGTTGTCTCATGACAGCCCAAATCAATTATACGCAGGACAACTAGTGTCCCTAACGGCCTTTTTTTGCCTCCAGTCTTCAATTTAAAACCGTTTCGCCTGAAACAAAGTTGAATCGTCTCTATTTGTACATTTTATTTTGACTAGTACTAAGGCACTGTGTCAACATGGATCATCATTCGGTTTGCTGACCTTCAAAGAAGTGCGTCCTGGACCTTTGCAAAGCTTGAACGAAGTTTACGAATCAATATGACAGTTATAAGGATATTCAAATACAAGTTTTCAAGACTTTGGTCGAATCTTTATATTTGCCACTCCAAGACGCCGTCTGAAACTCAACCAAACGACCACTGCGCCCGAAAGAGCCGTTGGCCTCAGAGGCACCCTCTGAGGGTCGCATCGGCCTTTTTGGGTGCAGAGGTACAATTCGCAGGTTATTTAAGGGGCAGATAGTATATTCCGATTTATTCATATCATGCGCATTTGCAAGTACTGATTTGCAATGAAATTCGTATGGTCAAGTGTCAACTCCTTCGGGTTGTTGAGTTATGGCTCTTTTAGGCGCACACGTCGGTTTTTTACGGTTAACAAAAAACAATTGATAAATTCTATAATTTTGAGTTTCGATCTCAATCATGTTATTGTGGCTTCCTAATCTGTCCCTTCTTCACTCATGAATTGGCTCTTGGGTGAGTTCCTGTTCTGGGTGTTCAGCGTCATGAGCTCGGATAAATGTGAGAAACGAAAAGTGAAATCAACGATTTCGAGTCTCCTCAAACTCTTTTTTTTTTTCTTGGTCCCAGTTTATTGAGATTCGGCTCTTCCATTGGAGATCTTGATTTTGAAGTGTTATATACAAGATGTTTGCGGATTGATACGGCCTTTTTCTATTTCTAGGTTTGAAATCATGAGATTCTGACAATAATTCGATCTTTATCAATTCAATGTGGTAACAAAAAAGTCTTGGATCCATATATTGCACACAAAATGTTGATCCTGATAGTTTTAGGTGCTATGATGTGATCATCAAACAAACAATTCTCAGGATTACTCCGCGAACTTGGCAGTTTAGAGTGTATTTATTTTTTTGAACTAAAATTCTAAGATTGATTCCTATTGTTTGAGACCCATAGCATCGTTTGAATTTATTAATTACGGTGGCTGCGTTTAAAAGAGCCCTAGGGTTCAGAAGGGCCTCAAATGGTCGTATCGGCCTTCTTGGGCGCAGAGGTACTATTCGCAGTTCATTCGAGAGACGGAAAGTAACTTTCTATTTAGTTACATCATAAAACTCTGGCAAGTCCAGTTGCGCTATATAAATTCAATGTTTAAGGATTTCATATTAAGTTTTGTTAAGAGACGGCTCTTAGGGGTGCACAGGTTGGAAGATGCCTTAAAGAGTAAAATTTATTTGACAATTCGATGACATTGAGTCTCGGAATTATTATTTGCTAACAGTGCCGTTATGTGTTGGGTTGAATTCCATGCACTGGCCCTATTCCTCATTTACTAATTTTTACAAATGGCACTGGAAGACGAGATATTCAGACTTTAAAAGGAGGCTAAGAAGTATTCACAGGCTTGAAGAGGCTAACTTGTACATTTTTCAAAACGGTCATAGCACTTCGCGTCTTGGTTTTCTGGGATTTCGATGTGGCTTGGTTTGAAGGTCTACACACAGGAGGTCTGGAGGTTGAAACAGCCTTTCTCTGACCCTGCCTTCTCAAGTTGGTACTAAAAGCAATGAATCGCTTCAGATCAAATTATTTTTGCTGTTTCAATGTATATACCTCTGATAGGCTGTACCAGGCAGCGACAATGGTGGTTCCGGAGGTTAAGAGAAGTCTTTCAGCAAAACACTTTTAATTTTTTATTTCACTCATATCAGTAATTGATAAACAACCGTTATCTTTTGAATTCCGGCATTTTCTTTCCTAGCCTGGGCACCAGAGATCCGTATTATAAAAAATACTTCGCCGGCTACGCTCAAAGAGCGGTTGGGTTCGGAGGGCGCCTCTGACGCCGCATTGGCCCTTTTGAGTACACTCGTGCACCATAAGGGCTGATAATGATACAATTTCTATCGTTCCATTGCTTGGTAAAGTGCTGGTGATCCACACCTCAACACAATCAATCCATATTTGAGGGCGTTCATTACGTTGCGGGGAGCTTAGCAATTTTTGGAGGAATGTATCAATTGATGTCTCCCGAAACAATAATCCATCTCTCAAAAATTTTTTGCAATTATTCAAATTACTCACAAATGGTTTTATTATCTAATTTCTATTCGATTGGCCCATTTACTGTGTGGAACTGGTGTTGGATGGCTAATAGTGAAAGACGACCTTTCTGAAGTAAAAGTTAGAGCAATATTCTTCCTTCTGATGTTGACGACAAGTTTCACCTCCCTCGTTCTTAAAAAATCAAGGTCATATGGTGCTTTTCGAATTTTTACAAGCACTTGTTAGTTCTGTATGATGTACGCAATCTCTTAGAAATGTTGCGAAACAGAAATTCAAAGCAGCATTTACCATTCACACTCATGAGGAGCGAAACACGTATTTCATTTTAGACATTAAAAAAGCGTTAGAAATTGACAAACTGTGTTCTGTTTCCAAATTCAAGCCGAACACTGGAACACGCTTGACGAGCCACCCTTCTAAATTCTTCTTTCAAACGCCTGGACGATCGGCAAAGATGCATCCGTCTAATAAAATAACAATCCTTTTTCTCAAGATAAACGAATAATTGGGTTTTCCAAGTGAAATCTTGTTTATGAAGAGCATGTGTTCAATGAGGCAGAAGGCACATATCGTATCTTATAGTTCTTGCAATCAAATAATCAGGAAGATGAAATCAGTGAAATTTATTTTCATCTAATTCCTCAAAATATTTTCCTCGAAAATTCAATTGTTATGCTTGAATTTACGAGTCTTGACTTACCTTGCTGAAGGTCACACACATACCCCAACATTTCAAACCAACTACTCTTCCGAAGTTGCTGCAGAAAAGACAATGTTCGAGAGCTATTACTCAGCTGCAGTAGATCTTCTTCGCCAGTATTTGGCAGACAAGAGCGTGCCTCAACTAGTGTCCTTCTCGGATTCTCAGACTGTTTACTCTGTTAATGGGAAGCCAGTAGTGCTATCACGCAATTCCGACTCCACAGTGTGTGTAAAATTCGGGAAGGATCCCGATCTGCACTCAATTGTCATTGAAATGACCCAATTTCCTTTCAAGTTGCCTATCGAATGCATACCCAGCAGTATATTGAGTAGCTTCACTAAATTAATAGACGAGGAACTTGCAGCAGCCCCAGGCTTCAGGGACTATTTTGAGACGGCTGAGAGAAGAATGAGTAGCTCTGGAAAACCAAGATTGGGCTTGAATGAAAGCAATATAACTCCTAGTCAGCGGGATAGACTGAGTATAGGAAAAGCTCCTGATCATTGTGTGCGTGGATCTCCACCACGAGCTGGTTTCCGAAGACCTCCAGACATGCCAGATTTCGAAGATGAATATGAGACTCGCGGTAAGTCCAGGCTTTTCGGAACATCTGGATTTCCTGTCGTTGGAGATAGGGATCTTCATCCTGCTGGAACAGGAAGATATCCTTCGACAAAACCATATCTTGATCCTATGGGGAGCAATCCACATGGAGGAATGTATGTAGATCCAAGTCATCCATTCTTCGGAAATGAAGATCTGCGCTCTCGTCCAGGGGTTCCTCCAGGGGCCCGGTACGATGAGCCTTTCGGAGAAGGGAACATGGAAGACACGGGAATGGGACTTCCAGGAAATATGAGACACGGTCCTGGCCCAGGTGGCTTTGGACCACCGGGAGGAATGGGAGGACCAGGAGGATTTGGCGGGCCAGGAGGATTTGGAGGCGGCAGTTTCTAGTTACTCATCAATTCATGCTATTTAATGTTTTCAAAATCTATGTATCACTTCATCTCATACTACCCGATCATAAGTCTCACCATCTACGTAGGAACCGCGCATTGACAGACGGACATTCTTCGTAAACATCTGTGGGTTCTTCACCAACATATTGGCAGCATCCTTGTTCAAAGGATCGTTGGGATTTGGCTCCAAAAATAGAAAGTTCAACCCGATCAATACAGAATTGAGTGATAGCACCGGCAGCCAATCCTCACGCAAAATATTGAGACACACGTTTCCCTCCAAGTCTATGTTGGGATGGTAGATTTTCTGTAAGCATCGAATCTTAGGTGGGTCAATTGGAAAATTCTGTGAAATCTCTACCACAAATCGGAACATTCCGCCATTATAATGTCCGGTGGTTGGACGGATCTCAATATCGAAATTAAACAAGTTGCTTGGGTCCGGAAATGTAATCCGCACCGTCAGTGGAAGCTCAAGCTCAGTCACATCTTTCTGCAAACGAATATATGCAGCAGAGGCCTGGCCATGGCCTGGCTGAGGCTGGGCGGATGCGTTTTCTTGTTTCTGTTTCTGGAGCTGACGGATTTTAAGCTGATGTTAGTAAGCAAGAACACGAGAGAATCGTGAGAGTGGAAAGCACCGCACAAAAGAACTACGAGACACAAAAGGACATACCATAGAGAGAAATGGATTTCACTCAAGTTGTGAAACAGCCGAAGTTTACAGAGGTTTCGTTTGAAGATGTACAATCGTAGATAACGAAATCCGGGGACATAGATGAGATGATGCGTGTAAATAAATGCAAGTATAGAAACGGGAATTATCGGTGCAGATTGATTAGATTACTATGTGAAACTTATTTGGGTATTCATGAAAATTTGTATGTTTTTTGCAACGTAGCAAGTGTCCGTTTGAATGGTTCACTGACAGAACTGGACAATTTCATCTGAACCTGGGCAGGAAATGAGTCGGGGACTCCGTTTCGAAGAAGTTGTAGGTAAGGAGTTTTATGTGGAGATTCAATGGTGAGAAGCCACGTTAGTAGCTCATTGGCGATGTCAGACAATTGACTACTCTTGAAGTCACCACCACAAGACGCCACCACTGAGGGAATTTGATCAATAGAGTCGCTCTCAGATAATTCGGATATGATCCTATCCCAATCTCTCTTCATGTAAACGTTGGTTTTGCCTAGAAGCACTGTTCCCATAAGCGTCCATAGTGAGATATCGGCGACGTTTCTCATACAACAATCCTTAATCATATTGAGCATGGCACCTAGGGAGATTGAATTCTCTCGAGCAACTTCAATGAGCCATACGCCCATGAACCCCGCCGCATAATTGCAGAAATGCGCCTCCATGGATCGGAGAACCTGCTCCATTACTCTGTTCAATGTGCGTTCATTCACCTCACCAAATGCACCCAATACCAAAAGTTTGCGGAGCCATAGAAAGAGAACCAGGCATTTGTTGATGCGCTGGAATCGAGAGGTCGCAAGGGCCATGAAATACGTGGCTTCGTTATGGAGAAAGGACGGTCCTTCACTTCGATAAAGAGCCCACACCACCTCCCTATGAATCTGCCAAGCCATCATATGTTCATTTGTGGTGGTAAGTAGAGCAATGGTGACATAATAGGCATTCCAGAGCTCGTCAGTGGTGCACAATTGGCTATAATTTTGTACAAGGTCTTCAATGTGGTCATGGCCCTCTTTGAATACAGCTAAATACGTTTTTTTTGACAAGCCTACATCACAGCAGTCCTCTTCATGACAAAGAATGTCTACGTCGTTGCCAGGAACAAATTGGAGACGTGCACTGGGTAGGGTGGTGGAGGTAATAACACTATACAATTTTCGGGTTAGAGCTAGCTTCATCGAAGTCTACAAGTTTAAAAGGTAGGCAATCGTGATAATATGTGTTTGCAGACTTCTCAGTTCCACGTTTAATGTCGCTACTATGTGGAAATTCGAGATGATTACCAGATATGGAACAGTATGGGGAATTACCATCTCTTACATATATACAGGCCAGTCAATAATCCTTGAATCTGCTACAACTACAAATCAAACCCATAAGTCTTCCTATCCGGGTATAATATCATTGAGAGCGGAGAATATATTCTATTTCAACTTGTCTTTTGGTAGCTACATTGACTATCGCTTATCATGGCTTCTCTACTATACCCTGATGAGACACTACTACCCACAGATGAATTCTCGGAACGCATGTACTTGAGCAAAAAGCTCGAGATTTACGACGGTCAGAATCAAGTTGACCCACTGGCGAGTTTCTCCGACTCTACAGCTGTTATTGGTGCAGAACCGGACCTCCTCACAAATGATGAGATCTCTAGCCCCAGAAGACAGCCTAGCAATTGGAAACCACTCCGCATCCTTGCCGGTGCACACCAAGGATGGGTTAGGAGCGTTGCTGTGGATCCAGGGACCAATCTGTGGTTCGTTCTGGGTCTGACAGACGCCCAGATCAAGGTTTGGGATCTAGCATCAGGGGACGTTCGAGCAACCATTTCGGGCCATATCATGGCAGTGCGCTCGCTTGTAGTATCGAAAAAATACCCCTATTTATTTTCAGGGTCTGAAGATAAGACCTTGAGATGTTGGGATTTGGAAAAGACAAACTCAACGTCTGGATGTCAAATCCGAAGTTATCATGGTCATGTTGGAGGTGTGTATGCTTTAGCCCTCCATCCAGAGCTCGACGTGTTGTTCAGTTCGGGTCGAGATTCGGCTGTTCGAGTCTGGGACGTGAGGTCTCGAGTTCAAGCAATGGCATTGACAGGGCATTCAGGCGATGTCACAGCATTGTTTGCGCAAACGGGCGATCCCCAGGTGGTCCTGGCTGGAATGGATGGAACGATTCGTCTTTGGGATCTTCGTAATCAGAAATGTGCGCTCACCCTAGCTCAACATTCGAAGGGTATTCGTCTGCTAGTGAAGCACCCACACGAACTGACCATGGTATCTGCAGACGCCACGGGAACAATAAATCAGTGGGTGTTGCCTGGAGGTCAACTCCTCAATAGACTTGTGACTCCAGAGAGCGCTCAGCATGACACTAATATAATCAACACTCTCGCGATCAACCCAGACACCAATGACCTTTTTGCTGGCTACGGCGATGGTCGCATGAACTTTTACGACTATGAATCTGGGGAAGTGATGCAACAAACAAAAACAAAGCCTACGGAGGGCACCCCATCATCAACCATCTACGCCTCGACGTTTGACATGCTGGGCATGCGTTTAATTACGTGCGAGAACGATAAAAGCATCAAAATTTGGTCCCAAGAACATCATTAATTGAGAAATATATAATACATTTAGGTCGAATCTCACCATCCGAAACGCAACTGGTTTGCAGTAAAAGAGGGCGGCGTCCATTGTAGTTTCTCTGGATCGAGCTCATGCTTCTTCTTATCCTTGATCTTTTTGATGAGTTTCTCATACAATGCCATTATATGGTCGGTGATAACCACAACGTGCAGCCCTCTATAATATTTGGTGATTTGGAGGGTTGAAAGGGTGTGTAATACATCGGTGGTGGTCATGTTGAGGGTGTTGGCGATATCTTCGATGGTCATTTCCAGCAGACCTGCCTTTGGTGGTGGCAGATCCGAAGAGGGATCCGATGCGGCCGGATTGTTTTGTTTCCAGAGATGAGGGTTTGCAGCTTCCACAAGAAGTTTCACAAGAACATCAGTCCAGTATGCACGGTATGACAAGAGACCTAAGTCGGATAATGGTTTTTCGGGCAGACCGTTTTTGTTCTCCACCTTGGAGAGCATGTACAGAAATTGGATTAGCATCTTACCATATCCCTTCTTTTGGTAGCAGGGTAGAGTCAAGATACATGCAACATTGTAGCCATCTGCACTCTCTTTCTCTTTGGAGAAATAGCCCACAACATGATGGCCCTGCGCCAGTCGCTTTGTCATGACGTAGAACAAAAACGGGTCAACATCATAGTACAAGGTCTTGTGATCTAGGAACAACTTCGACAAAAGACATAGGTTTCTGCACCACGTGCGCTGTCTACGGCCATCAATCTCCCAGAAACTGACCACGTCGTCTCGATAGATCTCATTTCCGGGCGGATGCTTCATCAGACACTTGGCACGGTGTCTTTCGAACTGTTTTCTTGATCCGAAGTACGAGAGCGTAAAGTCGCAGATATATATAGTGTCCTCCTCCGTAAGCTCAATTGGATACGGGGAGAAATACCATGGTTCGATGATGTGCTCGCCTAGAATAACTGTATCTAAGTTTCTCACCCTTGAGACCTCGCTGTAGTTTTGGGTCATAGAGCCACCCGTTCGGAGCTTTTTGAGCTCGTCTTCACGTGTCAACTCCTCACCCGGTCTCTTAAGACCTTGAACATTCAAGTTATCCAAGTCAACTTCTCCATCCTCCAACGTTTCTGCTGTGGTTGGCTGGGGAGTACCTGCGGCACTTGCACTCTTTGAATTTTTCAGATTTTTCAGGCTGCTTTTCGTGGAGTTCTTCTCCTCCACCTTCTCCTTAGCATACTCTAGTTCTTTTGAGTAATCGATGCGGTCTGCGCCAATCCATTCATCCAATCTTTTGTTGTAATCCTGATAGTGGACGTAGAACCGCTGGTTTCCCTTTTTGACATGCTGCTGGAGGATCTCAGCACGCCGCGTGCCACCTTCTTTGTTGACCCAGACTTTGCACCCGAGAACGATATCCGACACGGCGAATTTGGGCGTGGTATCGTTTTTGGTCATCGGGGGATGTTTGAGGGCCTAAATGTTGGAAGTTTGTAAAAGTGAAAGTATCAGTGTATAGCTACAGGCCAGGATACAGCAGAGAATTGAAAATGGTTTGAATTAAATGTGTTGGAGGGATATGATATGGAGTTGTATGCCGTTGTAGTCAAGTAGGTGAGACTGAAAAGTTGTGGGGAAATAATGAAGATAAACAAGATAATTTTTTTTAGTTCGGAGGAACACAATAAATATATTTCTCACTGGATTTATATCATATGAATTCCTGTTATTGTCCTTCCTTAGTTATTTACAGTAAGTGTAGTATCCACTTGGTCCTGGTCAAGAACAGTCTAGCAAAATTAAAGGCACCGCCTCAAAAAACTAGCGTCTCCATTCGAGCACTGCCTCGGTCTCCGTCTCGGGAAGCATACTCTTCACTGCCAAGTATCCGACATTGCACAGCTCAAAATTGGCGATGAACAACAAAAGATCGAGCCGCATAACATCCATGAATTTGCTCAACTCCTCTGGGGTTCCATTGCCGAATATCCTAGCCGCTTCTTTGGTGTCTTCGACCAAGTTTCTCTCCAAACAGGCTAGAAGAAGCTCTTGAGGTGTCAAGTCCCAGATGTTGCCATTGCCGTTGAGCCCGCTCAAATAGTAATTGTCAACCAACAAGTACAAGAAGTGTGCCTGAAGTCGATTACGCAACACCGAGTCTGGGAACAACGCGGAGGGAATGTACTTTGTTTTCAACCGGAGACACAGCGCCAATGCTTGGAGCACTTTGGAGGGAAGATTGTATGCGGTACGCATGGCGAAGTCATCCACAGAATCCCTTTTGATGGACTCAGTGACGGCTTTCTTCAATGACTGGCGTGCTTGCGGTCTCCAGATCTTAGGCAAAAGAGACGGAAGAATGCATGTCAGCGGGGTCACTTCAGGAAACGCATAGCAGAAGATTGGTGTCAGCTCCATGAAAATGGTGGCAATCACTGCAAAAAGCGGAAGCCGCACAAAGTCCGCTGGTGTTCTTCGAAGAAGCTGGTACTCTGCCCGAGTCATGGTATAGAGAACCAGCAGAGGGGCCGTCAGTGCCAGATCTCTACGCACCAATTCGCCAGCCTTTGAGTCTGCGTATGCTTTGTTCTCCATCGCCCGTATGTACACCAGTTGTGCCATAGCTTTGGTTAGTTCTGGAAAGGAAGGGACCGCTATTTCCGTCTCCACGCCCTTTCTATCCAAATAGCCTCCCAATTTATAGTCTTTTCTTCTGAGCTGACGCACTCGCATCTGGTTCCGCCACACTGTCATTACGCCATGCTTGTAAAATCCAGCTAGTTCCTTTCCGTAGGCAATGGCCAGCTTTGCAGTGATAGATGCTGAAAATGAGCCCTTGTTTGCCTCAGCCACATCGGCCCGAATTTGTTTCTTTGTCCGGATTGGTAAAGGAAGGGTTTCTGCGCAGTTTATCTGGTGATTCTCGCAGCTTTGGTTTTGCCAAAGACTATTTAGGGTGGGAGACGCCGCCACGCGATCGAGAAACGGTCTTTTCGAGGGACCAAAGGAAAGTAGCGCTGCACGGTTCATTGTGATTTGGTTTGGATGTGAATTTTTTGGTTGCTGGTGGTGCTAATCGGCTTTGAATGAAGGAGAAAGTAGTTCAGTCTGAAAAAACCCGTACACCGAAGCTTAGTGAGTGATAACCGCTGCAATTTAGTATGGGGTTATAAAGAACCAGGGCTCTTTCATACAAAACCCATATTCACAGAATTTAACAGAATCAAAAAGAAACAGTATTATCCGCTGATCATAAAACAGTTTCTGAAATTTTCGTTAGTCTAGTATTGGTCGCAAAAAGTACACCTTCTTACTAAACACAATGCTCTCGAAAAACATCGTCCTGAAGGATGATCTCGAGAAATGGACAAGTTCTGCGAGCTATAATAGCATAGTGCAGTACATTCTGCTGCTTCAAAATTCCGTGATTGGCTTGGCAAACGATGCAAACGTCGTTGTTCTGCCAAAGGTGCAACAGATCGAAGAATTGCTAGCGAAAGTGGACCAGACCATCGAGAAAAACCCCATAGTTAAGGACGCTGCATTGTCGCGGTTCGGAAAACCCGAATTCCGAGACTTTTACGATGAAATAGCGGCCAATTGCGGTCAATGGATAGCTGAAATCGTAGACACATCGGCTGAAAATATCGAAGAATTGGGTGGATACTTTACAGAGTCATGGGGGAACCGTACGCGTATCGACTATGGGTCCGGACATGAACTCAATTTCATTGCCTTCTTGTACTGTTTGAATGGCCCTCTAGGAGTTCTCTCTGCAGAAGACTACCCGGCGATAGTGCTTCGAGTATTCACACGGTATATTGCAACTATGCGTAGGCTACAGAAAACGTATTGGCTCGAGCCAGCGGGGTCCCATGGAGTTTGGGGACTTGATGACTATCACTTCTTGCCCTTTTTGTTCGGCGCGGCTCAACTAGCTACACATCCACATATGAAGCCGACTCTGGTGCATAATCGCGAGCTAGTCGAATGTTACTGGAAAAAATACATGTACTTGGAGTGTGTGCACTTCATCAACTCCATCAAGACTGTTCCTGGCCGCAGCGCTGAGGAGGTTAGTCTTCGTTGGTACCTGCCCATGCTAGACGATATTCTGGCCGCGAAGTCGTGGCAGAAGATCTGTGATGGGATGGTTAAGATGTACAAGGCTGAGGTTTTGGGAAAGTTGCCCATTGTCCAGCACTTCTTGTTTGGACAGCTCATCCCTGCTCCAGAAGGTACATCTAACCATGACCAACATGAACAGACTACGGACGCATGTTGCAGCACTACAGAACACAGAAACACATGGGGCGATTGTTGTGGCATTAGTATTCCTAGTGCTATTGCCGCTTCACAAAGCACACTGGGAGTTCCCTTCGATTAATGGTCTACTTAATGAATGCATTGATTTGATTTTATATTTGGAAATCATCATTATATTCCTACTATCGTAGTTTTTTGTTCAATGGTGGCTCACTAAATACTTATCTCATTCAAGTGTCAGACTCTGGTATGTAAATCCTACTCTACTGAACTGACAACAATATAAATCTACAAATACGATATTGTAGTCATGCAAATAATGATTCTGTAAGTATAGAGCCAGTTCTCTGTTTGTGTGATTGAGGTCATACGAGATCTCATGCTAAGTCTTTACTCCATGTATCCGATATCGGTGGCAATAAGAACATGGCGCGGAATGTTGTTTGATGAAGGAAATAACATCGACATCTTCTGCTTCGCATCGTCTACTTTCAGGACATGTGCATACCCTAAGACACTGGAGTCTAGAAGTTCCAGGGGCAGTACAACACCGTTCGCAGGGACTGGCACCAGCGTGATGACAATGATGGAATTTTCCAAGTTGGAGCTGTTGGGATCGTCGAGCTTGACGAAATACTTTTCGAGAGACTCCTCCTTCTGGGGTGCTTCCTCACCTTCAACATCAGCAGTATACGAGTCTCCCGACGGAAGAAATGCCATCTGTGAGGTGTAGTCCAGGAGGCGAGCCACCTTGTAGATGACGTATGTTTTCATGTCGACATCGAACTTGAGCGGAGATAGACGCGTGCGGAAATTACCGTTAAAGTACTCACGGATGGTGTCCTCCTGACATTTACGCACAAACGACTCTTCGATCTCGGTCACGGCATTGCAGCGGCTGATCTTGACAACTGCAAGGGCGTTTTGAGAGATTTGCAGCTCGAATTTCCGGCCTAGATCCACGACCAACCGGTCGTTTCCGGCCACCACTATAAGGTCGATGGAGAAGCTCAGAACAATGGTTTCGATGACATCGATATCCTTCATTGTCAACGGAGGGGTGTCGACCACAAGGCCACCCACACGCGCATCGTCATCATCCTTGAGTCTTGCAAGAGTAGCTCTACCTAGCTGTTCTAATTGATACTTGTATAGCTCGACGTTTTCGGAGACACCCACGAACCCGTAACTTCTCACAAGCGGCTGTTTGGGGATATGCGGCGTGGCACCGGTGGTGGGCGAGCCACCCCAGCCATTGACACTTTCTACATCTAAAAAATCACGGACGGCCGTAGCTGTGAGCAGCCCGGGAAGCGAAAATACGCCCTCTTTAGGGTCCAAATTGACAAGCACAGGCACACGCTCCATCTTGGCCGCATATGAGACCAAAGTCTTGGCCGCAGCCGTCTTTCCCGCCAAGCTGTTTCCCACAATCAACACCTTTGGTCCTGTTTTCTGTCTCAGACGGTCTGCCGCCGCCTGCAGACGCACCACCTCGAGCGCAAAACTTAGGTTGGCAAGCTGAGGCACGACCGTATCGGTGCTCACGTATTGGTGTACCAGCTCGTCCTCGTTGGAGGTATTTATGTTGTCTCTATTGGGATGTGTTTCGAATTGGAGCCGACAGCCCGAGGAAAGCGGCGCGTAAACGGCACCTTTACGTCCGGTGAGCCGAAGAGCAACATCGTTTGGAAGTTCAGTGCCGAAGATCTCGCCTACGCCGTCTTTGACGGTGAGAGTCATTATGGTTTTGTAGGGGACCTCAAACCGCCATTCTGCGCCGTGAGGAATCGAGATTTCGGTGGGAGCATTTTGATCTAGGTATGAGGGCACAGACATTCTCGATTTGTGAAAATTGAGAGTGTGTAGCGATTGGTGTGGGATTATAAGTGAAAGTAGTAGTGGTAGGACTGAATATTAGTGTGTAGGACTGAAAAATTATGTGGGGTATGTCTGATTTTAGAAAAAGTATGTTTTTGATTACTATATCGAGGATAAATAATTCTTTCCCGTGCGGAGAATTTCTTTTTGATTAGTTTGTGTGCGTTTGGTGGGTGCTCTGCTTCATCGTAGAATCCACTTGTCAGTATCCTTGTGGAGAGAAGGAAAGTCTATAAATGAGACAGAGGAATATGTCATGACAGGCCGATGGTCCAGCGATCGACTTGTATGGGATGAATAAATAGGGGCAGCTGAGCGACACGCATAGATGTGTGATTGAGGAGGGAGACCGCATTTGGAGACATAAGATTGATAATCGTGATAATATCAGACCTAATATCAGACCTAATATCACAATGAGTCCATATTGCTACCTCGTAGCATGCATTTAGCGTTCGAAGTGCTCTCAATGCATGTATGGAGCTCAGATTGCGCTGAAGTCGATTTTACGAGGACGGAGTTGTTTCTGCTCCGGAGAAAGCTCCTCCACATGCCGTTCGCCCGTGCGATGGTTGATGAGTTCGATGTGTGTATCGAAATTGACCAGGTCCATGTTTTGACCACGGGTCTTTCTGGAAGGGCTTGAGGACGAGGACGAGGACAAAAAAGGATTTCTGAGGGTATTCTTCGGGCCAGCCCAGTCTTCCTCGGTCAAAAAGTCGTTCTTCTTCTCAGGCAAGTGCCATTCGCGCGCCTTCTCCTCGGTTATCATCTGTTTCTGTGGAGTGGAAGGGTACACCTCAGGCGACGGCTCCAATACCACCGCCCTACGGGCAGCACGCGGCTTCCGGCTCGGACTGGCCATCAAGCTATCGCCATAGAACGAGTCCATGCAAAACTCGGTGTCGCTGCCCGTGTCTACATTGGATTCATCGTCGTCTTCCTCAAACGCCAAGTTCTCATTCAACAGCGCCAATTCGTCACATGCAAGCTGAAAAGGAGCCTTCAACAGACGGCCACCACCAAAGGTTTTACGCCCGCTGCCAGAAACCGCATGGTTTGGCAAGAGAACCGAGACAGCATCGGTGTTGAAGAGCTCACCAGGAAAGACGCGTCTTCTCCGGTGATGGGGCGATTTGTGCGGCGTGAACTGCGGCAGCAACGGGAACGCGTCTTGTGTGGGCGGCGCAAGGTCCACCACGCGACGGAGGCCGTGCAGAGCCGGCGTTTCGAGCTGTTTATGTGTTTCGTCTTTCGGCAAGCGAAACACGGGCAATTTCTGCAGCCCCGGTTTTTTCGTGGAGGTGGGCGGCGTCGAGGGGCCTTGGCGGCGGCTCAGGCGCGGCGTGGATGGGTTCAACATTGAAAAATTTTCTGGGTTGTGGTTCTTTTTGGCACTGATTCAAAACTGAAGAAAAGTCAAATTACACGGCCGAAACGGGAAATACCGAGCGACAAAAGCAGATGGTTGTCAATTTCGCAAGCAGAAGTTTAGAAATGTTTAATGGAAAATTTCTTTTTTTTCTCTTTGTGGTGTATTTTCCAGGACTCCAGTTTGTAGTGTGGAAATATTAGTAGCGCAAGTGTGATTCTGGTGCGTATTCGTGAATAGGGTGGCTGGCTGTAGAAGGATGAGGAAAAGCGGGTGGAAAAAGGATGAAATTGGGATTTTTTTTGGAAAGGTTTGTGAAGTTGGAGTTTCTGTATTTTCGTGAAAATATTTTTGGTTTGGAAAATTTCTGGTTCTGCGTTGTAGCCACCATTGTAGATTGGATATGAGGTAGGTGCCAGGGCTAAGAGTGAGAGTGGGAGTGAGAGTGGAAGTAACATGAAGATAGGAGTTGGAAATTGGGTTGAGAATTGATTTTGGAATTTATATTGTGTTGAGATTGTTCTAAGTGTATATGGTTGGAGAATAGATGGGGATCTGGCGGGACAAGGTAGCGCCCAATTATAAGCCCGAAGCTTCAAGTGAAAGTGGCTGAACAGTATTTGTGGTTTATGAACGAAGGATAAAATAATTTGGTTTACTAAACTTGAACTGATGTTGTATGCCTTGGAAAATTTCGGGCTACTGAATGACCTGGAACAGTACATATCCACTATGAAGCCATCACTCACTTTTAAGATATTCAAGGCATTCAAACAGATAAGATTCGAGGCGAAATTGAGTTCTTGTATGTGGTGACGAGCCAATTGTTTGGTCTTCACTGCCACTCATTCTACCTAGTAATCTGTATTTCATTTAAAATTCACCTATACCCAATCCATCAAACTTCTACCTCAACTAAAGAAATTTTCATCTTTCTCAATAAGTCAATCATTTCAAATCTGTCTTTATCTATTCGTGAGGAACATTGCTTATGTCACTTGGTAGTCTTTAAATTACTACAAGACTCCCGTCTGTCTTCTCCACGAAGACCCGAGAATATAGACGAATCAATGAATGACAAAACATTGAAATTTGCTCTGTAGTCTTACCGAATTGAGCGGTTCTCCTTGACTGCTCTGAAGGTCTGACTTTGCTACAACTAGACACAACTCTATTCCAGCCACGGAACTGCATTTCCATTCAAACTCTGTTCAGAATGTCTCAAAACAGTATCAAAATTAAAAATTTATCTACTATCAAGTAATGTTTAGCTCTACGGCAGGATCTATAGTCTTATCAATGACATACCGTTTACAATGAGCTACGAAAACACAGACTTGAGCCACAAAAAACTCAAGCAATTCCCAAATAACAAACACTCACAATCAAAATAATCCAAAAAAATCTCTTTTTCTCGAAAATTCCCTTTCGTATCCTCGACTCGTTCCTCCCAAACCGTACTCCACCACTACTCACTCAAAAACAGCCCAAAAAAAATTCCAAAAAATTTCCAACACACACAAAAATAATCTCCATCCAATACAACCCCCATTCCCCCACCTTTCCTACTTATCCATTCCAACACCCCCACAATCTGTAACATTGTCCACCCTCAACACTTCCAACAACCACCCGTTTCTTGCACTCTGCGCTCCGAAACATCGCTCCGTGCCCGCCAATCGGCTCGAAACCTCTCCAATCACTCGCTGACCAAGGCGTGACCCGCGTGCCCGCTTTTTCCCGGTCTTTTTTCGGCGGTTTTAGAGCGAAATCACGTCCTGTCTCGCTCGCCCGAAACCAAGCACCACTTTTGCGCCAGAAACACATCCCAGGTCCTACTCGCCTGTTTTGAGCCCCAGCAGTGCCTCCGTCGTTCTTTTCCGAGTCTGCTGCGGCCTTTTTTCGCTCTTCTATCGGCCTTCCTTATAGATTTACCCCGATAAGCAGAAGTCACCATTTATCGTGGTTTGAGGTCGTGTTACAGCCATCTAGACATCTTTAGCTGCATCTGGTGAAGTACATTCACAACATCCGTGCTTTTTACTCGTCTTTTTTCGCGAAGAAATGGGCATTTTCTCGTCGTTACTCTGTTGCGGCAGCGACACCAATGACTCGGCAGACGATAAGTATAAACAGGTCCCGCGTGCGTCGCTGAAGGAACCAAAGTCGCGTGCAAGTGCCAATGCATCGGCAATTAATGCCGAGTCCGAACACAGCCTGTCTGAAATGGACAAACCTCATGGCTCAGTTCCCGCATCTACAGCAGCTGTTGCGGCTGCCACTGCTGCCACTGCTGCGTTGGAAACCCAAGCGGGTTCAAAGTCAGCCAAAAGACGTAGTGGTCGTGCCTCCGGAGGCGATTCGTCCGACAAGTTGCCGAACACTTCCAATACCGACAACATCACTACCGAGAACAACAAACTACATACCGACCGCACGGGCACTCCAAAAGCAGCACCTTCCGTGGGTGTTTCTGCCACCTCAGTGCCCTCTGCATCTGTAGACCCTGATGCTCCCGTATCCCCCACTGAACAAACCAAAGAAGCTTCCACACAGTCCGGCAGGCCCGAGAACGCTGACCCCACAGCCAACAACACCGCAGGCACATTAGAAGACGGCAGCGCCAAGGAAGATTCATGGATTCACGATGAGGAGGACCTTAAGCATATGTCTGATGAGGAATCATCGCTTGACAATGACATCGACAACGTGATTGCGAATGCCGACGGAGAAGGCACAAATGAAGCAAGTGCAGGAGCTGTAGATCGCGACCAAGGTGAAGAAGAAGACGACGAAGACGATGAAGACGACAGTTTGCTTGACTTGACCAAGATCCAAAAGGACCAGGCGTTCAATCCAGAAACAGGGATGCTTTTGGGAGTGAAGGATGTGAAACGGTTCGGCAAGAAAAAGTGTCTCATTCTTGACTTGGATGAGACCCTCGTACACTCTTCGTTCAAGTACTTGCGCACGGCTGATTTTGTCATTCCCGTTGAGATCGACAATCAAGTTCATCATGTGTATGTGATCAAGCGGCCTGGTGTCGACGAGTTTTTGAGGAAAGTCGGAGAGTGGTATGAGGTGGTGGTATTCACTGCATCTGTGGCCAAGTATGGAGACCCCTTGCTTAATAAGTTAGACATCCACCAAGCAGTTCACCACAGGCTTTTCCGTGACTCTTGCTACAGCTACCAAGGAAACTTCATCAAGAACTTGTCGCAGATAGGGCGCCCACTTCAAGACTCGATTATCATTGACAACCTGCCTGCCTCGTACATATTCCACCCTCAGCATTCTGTTCCCATCTCCAGTTGGTTTAGCGACACACATGACAACGAGTTGTTGGACTTGCTTCCATTATTGGAGGATCTTTCGAAGCCAAACGTTGACGATGTGAGTCTCGTTTTGGATATCTCCATTTAATCTGCGTTCATTTTCCACCGTATGTATCATTATCATAATCAATTAATCAAAGAATTTTGTAAAAAAAAATCAAGAAAAGAAGTTTATCAGAGCCCAAATTGGATTTGGTATAGGTGTTTTCCTTCATTCCCAAAAATCCATTTGGTTCCTATACAAAAGAAACCAAAACCCTCAAGTATCAGAAGACAAGAGAAACAAACAGGAAACAAAGGACAAGAAGAGACAAAATAAAAAAAAAAATCAGTTATTTCATAGAAGCGTTATTCCTCCTTCATCTCATCTTCCTCATCACCCTCATCTCATCACTCTCATCTCATCGTCATCTCATCACTCCTCATCGCATCTCATCCCCATACTACTAAGATAACCCCAGACAAAACCAATTTGCACACATACTAATCATCGAGAAGACCCAAAGCAGCCACGGGATTAATAACAACAACATAGAGATTATTCCCCATATAAGAATTTATAAATAGGACAACTTCCTTCTCATTGAAATCCTCCTACTACAAAAAGCATGAAGATTAAAACAATCAGCAGATCCGCTGACACCTACGTTCCGGCAAGAAACACACAAGAATCAGCAATGCCGCGAAACCTTGACCCAGCTCTTCACCCCTTCGAAAGAGCTCGTGAATACACCAAAGCAGTCACAGCCACCAAACTTGAAAGAATGTTTGCACGTCCCTTTGTAGGACAATTGGGCGATGGACACAGAGACGGTGTTTACTGTATTGCCAAAAACTACAAGACAACCAATCAGATTGCGTCTGGTTCTGGTGACGGTATCATCAAGTACTGGAACATGACATCTAGACAAGAATCGCTAAGCTTTAAAGCGCATTACGGAATGGTCACGGGACTTCTGATCACTCCAAGAAGAGGCATGCTCAGTTGTGGTGACGACAAGAGTATCAAGTTGTGGTCTTTGGAGTGCGAGGACTTCGGTGAGGAAGTAGATGATTTGGACGTTTACAGAAGTAACAAGTCTTCGCAAGGTTTGCTCAAAGTCTTCGACGGAGAACACGGATTCCTGGGACTCGACCATCACTTCACCGATGACGTTTTCGTGACCGGTGGTGCTGCAATCCAGCTCTGGGACATGAACAGATCCAACTACGTTTCCAACTTGTCTTGGGGTGCCGACAATGTGAGCAACGTGCGTTTCAACAAGACCGAGACAAACATTTTGGCCTCGTGTGGGTCCGACAACTCCATCGTGTTGTATGACATCAGAACCAACACCCCAGTGCAGAAGGTAGTCACTGCGCTCAGAGCAAATGACATCTCCTGGAATCCAATGGAGGCTTTCAATTTCGCCACCGGTCACGATGACCATAACGCATACTTGTGGGACATGAGAGACTTGTCCAAATCGCTAAATATCTACAAGGACCACGTCAGTGCCGTGACTTCGCTAGATTTCAGTCCCACCGGACAAGAGCTTGTCACCGGCTCTTACGATAAGACCATCCGTATCTACCGTACCCGGGAGGGCCACTCCAGAGATATCTACCACACCAAGCGTATGCAGCGTGTGTTTGCAGTGTGCTTCACCACTGACAGCAGATACATTCTCAGTGGTTCGGACGATGCGAACGTGCGCTTGTGGAGAGCCAATGCATCGGAGAAGTCGAACGTGAAGTCTGCCCGTGAACAGGCCAAGCTCAACTACGACAACAAGCTTAAGGAGAGATATAAGTACATGCCTGAGGTGCGCAGAATCGCTAGACACAGACACTTGCCGATTGTGGTCAAGAAGGCGCTGCAGATCAAGCGTGTTGAGCTTGAGAGTTTGAAGAAGAGAGAGGAGAACAACCGCAGAAACACCAGGGAGGGCAGTGTGCCACGGGTTCCAGAGAAGGAGAAGCATATCCGCGGCACCGCTATCAAGGAATAAGGATTGTGTTAGGAGTCTTTTAATTCATCTCTTTACTGATTTGAAATAGAGTTCATCGTTTCCCATGTTTACGTTAGAACTAGCAATTTCAGAGAGTCTTCACTTGAACTGAGACTAAGATCGCACAGGTTTCACATGCACGACAGTCTCTCTATATACTTCTACGGATTCATGTTTTCTGGATTTCTGACGTTCCGTGTATGGACAGATATTCAAGGGTTCTTCTCAGATTGCGCCAAGTGCAAATAGCCGCAGAATCCGCTTCTGAGCGCCGCAAAGAAACAGGCCCATACAACCAAACAACGACTTTCTAGTTTTCAATACAAAATTAAATTTTAGAAGTTTTCACCTCTCCCTTTCCACACTCAAAATCTCCCACTCGCCTCACACTACCAAACCGAAACAAGAAAAATAAATAGACCTAAATTACCCAATAATTACCCTCAAAAAACCCACAAACAAAATCCCAAACACTCCGAAATAAAAAATCCTTGCGTTCTTTTTTAGTGCATGCCCTCACTTCTAGCAACGAAAAACCGCATAAAAAACATCCGTGCCTCCAGCAGCCAGTCGTTCTCCCCAATCATAAATCCCACCAAGACGTCCTCGAAACATAAACAAACCTCCACTGCCGAAACATCAATTGCCCGTGTTTCTGTGGTGTTCCCCGCGTCCTGTCTATAGACACACACAAAACTATATAAGGAGGCTGTTTCCCCCCTGAATTTCCACCTTCCGGCGAGATTTCCGAAGTCTGCCCAACCAATCAGGAACCGACCTCCCGTGGCTTCCCATCCACCGTCGCGTCAGTGAGTAGCCGCCGTCTCTAGTGAAGAAGCGGAATTGGTCCTTCTGCGCTTGTAAATCCCCCGTTTAGGCGGCCCTTTGAGTATATACTAGTAGCTTTCCCAGAATGCCTGATCGACACAAACTCAAGCTCTTTTCGCACTTCAAGCCCGGCCATTCGGCCACGAACTCGGCCTCCGACGAGCAGCAGCTCAACACCTCTGTGTCCAACCTGCTGTCGCACGGGCGGAAGTTCTTGGGCATCCATTTGGGGAAACACGACTCGCTGGAGTCTCTAGCTTCTCCCACACTCACCAACTCCTCCGATAGGCGCGAGCACGCGGCCGGAGGTGCGAGCGGCGCCGTGCTGCTGCTGTCGCCGAAAGCGCACGCTCCGGTGGTGCCTGTGGGTGCAGCATCCACGCCGCATCTGCCGATGAATCCGGGCGCACAGGCGTTTGACGATGCCCACGCCCCTGTAAACCGTACGCATAGCATGGCCGAACTCAAACGGCTCTTTAAACCGACCCGCAAGCTGTCCAAGCTGCAGATCGTGTCTCCCACCGTAAACCACGTAGCAGTCTCTGCCCAGACCTCCCACACCAGCAGCAAGGACCCGGCACAGCTCTATAGCAGGGAGCCGCTGTCGACGTCCTTGGCTGCGCTTATCAACAACACATCCACGCAGTTTCTCCACCAACAGCAGCTACAGCAGCATTTGGCCAAGAAACTGAAGGACGGCGTGGTGCAGGAGCCATTCACCCACGACGAGTCACCGCTCACGAAGAAGTACGGAAAAGTCGAAAAAGAATTGGGGCTGGGCGCCGGCGGCTCGGTGCGGCTAATCGTGAGACCGCTGGACGGGAAGACGTTTGCCGTGAAGGAATTCCGCCCCCGTAGAAACACAGAGTCCTTCAAAGATTACACGAAAAAGTGTACCGCAGAGTACTGTATTGGCCTGACGCTCAAACACCCCAACATCATCAAGACCATCGATATCATCCACGAGAATAATCGGTACTACGAAATCATGGAGTATGCGCCGATCGATTTCTTCGCAGTGGTCATGAGTGGAGAGATGTCGCGCCAAGAGATCAACTGCTGCCTCAAACAGATCTTGGAGGGCGTCAACTATTTGCATTCGCTTGGGTTCGCACATAGAGACCTCAAGCTAGATAACTGTGTGCTCACAATCGACGGTATCCTCAAAATCATCGATTTCGGCAGCGCAGTCATTTTCAAGTACCCTTACGACCAGTATGGCTCCAAGCAGGACCTGATCCACTATTGTCATGGTGTTGTTGGTTCCGATCCATACTTGGCTCCAGAAGTCTTGACGCATCTGAACGCATACAATCCACAACCAGTTGACCTATGGTCGATCGCAATAATTTACTGCTGCATGACTCTCAAGCGCTTTCCATGGAAAATCCCCCACCCTGACAAGGACAACAGTTTCAAGCTATATGCCATGGAAGACGACAATTGGCATGACTACGACATGTCGAATGAGTGCCACAAGTTGCTTCTAAGACAGCGTTATCTCAAGAACATGCTTGCACGTCTGAACAAGAAAAAGAAGCTTCTCAAAGCACAGGCGGAGCAACAACAACAACTCGAGTTGGAGGGAAACACGATTGAATCTCCAGCGGATGCCCCAGAATCTGTAATTCCTTCAAATGATGCAACGAGAGCCTCTCTGGCTGAAGTTGAGGAAAGACTCCAGTCTCTCTCCACCGTTGAAGTTCTAGACGATGAACAAGCACAACAGCTCAATGGCGAGTTGGAACAAATAGACAAGCAATTGGATGAGTTCGAGGACATCAAGAATGAGATGCGTGCCAAGTTCTTGGAACGGAAGCGCCGCAACGATTCGTCCATGGAGAGTGACCCTCAACAAGCTGGAGCCACCACTGCTACCGGCGCCGAAGAAGATGAGCACGGAGGAGCCAGCGATGCTGCAGGACGAGACGAAGCCTCGGTCAAGCGTAGTAAGACCCACAAACAGATCCATGGTCCGTACCGGTTGATGAGACTCCTACCACATGTGTCGCGCCCAATCATTCACAAGATGCTCTTGGTGGACCCAACCCGGAGAGCCACCATCGAAGAGATCATGGAGGACGAGTGGATCAGCAGCATCAAATGTTGCACGTTGGTGCTGGCGAACGAGAGCGAAGTCGACACTGCCTTTGACGAGGAGGAGATTGTGAAGTTGGTGAAGGGTCTGCCTCCACACGAGCACACCCTAGTGATGGACGAGGAAGAGAAGTAGTAAAAAATTCCCCTCTTTCGGCTTTTGCACATCGGTGCGTCACCACACGAGTTCTAGTACGTTTATGGGTATAATCCACAGAAGCCTGCGGCGATGCAAGCACAACAAAGAACGTGTAGACAGAGCCTAAAAAATGGCTGTTTTCTTTTTTTGTAACTTATTTATCTTCTCATTTGCAATTTTTTCATTTTTGTTCCACCTTTTTTCTTATCTTTGGCAGATTACCTATGCACATTGAAATTCCTCCATATAGTCTCCTATATTCCAATCAAAACTACTCAATTCCCACCAACACACCCATCTCAAGAGCTACCGCCCATTGAGTCACGCCAATTGATTTTTCTTGGCACGTAATATATAAGGAGCCCTTTCCCCCAGCAAAAAATCTCCCCGAACCGTGACTTTTCACCGGTTTAGCCCACTCGAACTAAAACCACAGAATGCCACCGCAACAGCCACCGCAAGTGAACGCCGTGCGCCTCAAAACAACGCTCAAGATGGCCATCTCCAAGCTCCGCTTCTTGCAGGAGAAAAAAACCGCCATTGCCAAGCAGCAGCGGCGCCAGTTGGCAGACCTCCTTTCCGCCGGGAAAGAGACCAGTGCCAAGATCCGCGTGGAGAATATCATCCGCGACGACATTGCCGTGGAGCTCATGGAGTTCTGCGAGTTGTATTGCGAGCTCATGCTCGCACGGGTGCTGCTCATTTTGGATCTTCAGAGGAACGAAAACGAAGGAGGGCTCCGCGAAGCCATCCTGCTGATTGTGTACTGCTGCGGCCACACCGAGATCAAGGAGTTGGCCACGTTGGGCGATCTCTTGAAAATGCGCTATGGAGGCGACTTTGCGCGGCGTGTAGCCGAGAACATAGCGTTTGAGTATGTTCCCGAGAAGATCGTCAAGCGCTGCGACTTTTCGCCTCCGCTGGAGACGCTTGTAGACATGTACTTGGTGGAGATTGCCCGCACGTACGAGGTGCCGTATCTGGGGCTCCCAGTGGAGGAGTTGAGCATGGAAGACACGCTCAAGGGAGAGGACGGTGCAAGCGATGACGATGGGGAGGGAGACGGCGGCGTGGGCGAGCTAGAGGCGCCTTTGGCGGCGGGAGATGCTCCTAAGCCCGTAGCCAGCCGGCCAGCGACCGCGAAGAAAGAGGTCAGTGATTTCGACGCCTTGAAAGCCAGATTTGCTGCGCTCAAGCGATGATCTGGCCGAATTGAAACTTGGCGCGAATTTCAAGAACCATAGAAACGCAAAAAGCGGCCAATTTTTACACTGCTTGGGTCCATATGATATGTTTCTAAGCGATTACCACTTAAAACTGAACCTACAACCGCAACGAAAACGAACAAGAAATGCCGAAAAATAAGGCGACCACAAAAAATGTAAAATCCCGAATATCTGAAAATTTCAAAACCTTTCCGGCAAAAAATCGAGTCCAGTCTTCTCATCCCCAGATTTCCACTCGCATCCCCCACCTACTGTTGACATCTTCTATTGTCTCCAAACAAAACACGACTGAAAGAGTCGCTGGGCTCAAAACCACTACCAACCAATACCAGAGCTCGAAACCAACAGCCAATCAGATTGCCGCATCTCAATCCGGGCTATGTTCGGCTCAATCTTGACCTCTCGTCAAACATCAGAACTCCACAAAGCCATCGTCCAGTACCTCGAACCGCTTCTAGAAAATGACCGTTCGGCTCTAGATACCGTGTCACGTGTACTCGACGTTTCCCCGGCATCAGGGGCTGCTGACGACGGCATAATCCCTAGATACTTGGAAAAGAAATGGTCTACCGTTCTACGGCTCCAGAAGAAGATTCTAGACTTGGAGAATGAAGTAAATAGCTACAAGGTTCTTATAGAGGCAGGTGCTGGAAATTTGAGCGGATCCAGCGGCGCTGGCGGCGATTTTTCAGGAAAAAATAGACTCAATTGGCTTCCGAGTGCCAGTACCATCCAACTCCCCACGCTTTCGACTCAAACGGTCAATTCCGTGGCAGTTCATCCGTTGCTACCGGTGGTGGCCGCTGGATGCAGCGACGGGTCGCTATTGGCGTGGAACTTGGCGGCAGAGGATCATGTAGGTGGCCAGAAACAGATAGCAGCCCATACTCGAGGAATCAACCGCGTGAGGTGGTCAGTTCTCCCAATAGATCTCACGCGCGTTAATTCCGAGCAGTATGTGCTTGCGTCGTGCTCTCTGGACTTGACCATTAAAATATGGGAGGGCGATACGCTCAAGCATGTGCGGACGCTCACAGGACACGACCATACCGTTTCCGGGGTTGCATTTTCGCCGGAAGACTCCAAGATCTTGTATTCGGTCTCGCGCGACAAGTCGGTGAAGATCTGGGACTTGTACACGGGCTACTGCATCCGTTCGTTCGTGGGCCACAGTGATTGGGTCCGTGATTTGGACGTGGTGCTGGTGAACAACAGCCTTGGGCTCGAGACGATGCGGCGGTCCACCTTGGGCGAGTTTGTGCTCACCTGCTCCAACGACCAGTCAGTACGTCTTTCGCACGCGCTGCTGGGGGTCGGGTTGGCGCTCTTGTTGGGACACACACATGTGGTCGAAGCCGTGCGTTTTTTGCCGATGCGGTCCAACAAGTATGTGGACAAGTACATTTTGGAAAACATGGACCGCTACACGTCGTACCTTCTGGACGCCATCGTCAACAACACTCTCTACGCTGATAGTTTGGGCTTCAAGTACTGTGTCTCCGCTGGCCGAGACAACGTCATGAAACTCTGGCTCCTCCCGCCGCCTGTACTCACACCTAATAGGGCTCCGCTCCCTTCTTCGCATAACAGCTCGCAGGGATGGCACATTGCTGATCTCTTGGGGCATCAATCCTGGATCAGAGCGATCGAGGTACATCCGAACGGACGCTATCTCCTCACTGCATCTGACGACAAAACCATCCGAGTTTGGGACTTGAAGAGCTTGCCGGGGCTGGGGAAGCAGACGTGTGTGCGAGTATTACAGGCACACGATGGTTTCGTAAACTCGATCAATTTAGCCAGTATCCCACAACCAAAGAAAAAGTTCCTGACAGCCGAGGACGCAGAGAAGTGGCTCGAGTCCAACATGCGCTGTTTGTTGGCGTCTGCTGGTACAGACAACACAGTGTCCATCTGGTCATAAACCTCCTAGGTCGAAGCTGAAGGTTCTGGTCATCTAATATTGCAGTTTAATTGGCCTAATTGTTAAATTAATGTACGTACACCAATCCTCTTGCCGAAAATCGAATTATTTATTCATCTTTGTCAATGTAGTCTGGCGCCCGCTGAGCCCACTCGGTCCAAGACCCATCATACACCCGGACAGGAATCTTCTCGTCGACCACTTTGATCGCCGTGCGAAGAATGACCGCAGACACTCCGGTGCCGCAGGAAACAATGATGGCTTTCTTTGCGAGCGGCTTCTCCAAGTCCAACCCAAACTCCTCCTTGAACAACGCCACGAGCTCCTCTCTCGACTTCATGTGGCCGTCAGAATCGAGAACCTTGGAGAATGGAAGCGACTGCGAGCCCGGAACGTGGCCGGACGAGATCTCGGGCCGTGGTTCCGGATCTTTACTGGTAAATCTACCATGACTACGAGCATCAAAGAGGTAATAGTCCTGGGTGAGGGTCTTGTTCTGGACCATATCGTGCAACTCCTCGAACTCAATTACTTGGTTCCGGTAGTTGTCAAAAAAGTCGTTCTGGCTAATTCCCTTGTATTCTACAGGTTCGGGAACAGACGTCACCGCGCCAGTTTCGACCTCAAACTCCCGCTTGAAAGATTCATAGTGATCCAAGAGATAGACGTTCTTATGACCATTTAAAGAAAACGTCCATGCGGCTCTAGGGCCAGAAAAAACTCCACTACGGTCATACACCAAAACTGTATCTGAAGCGCTGATTCCCAACTCTCCGACAGCTTTTTGAAACACCAGCTGCGAGGGGAGCATGTGTGGAAACCGGCTGGGCTTTGAAACGACATCCAAGTCGAAGAAAACGGCCAGTTTGATCCTGTCGTTGTTGGAATACTCGTTTTTCGCATTTCTCGGGTTGTTCGGCATGAACCACGACGCGTCGACCGGCACAACGCGTGCAGGGCTTCCTAGGATCTTGAACGCGTGTCCAGCATTGATTAATCTCACTTCGGACATTGGGAAAAGAAGAGATAGATTGGTATTACATAGATAGCGGGAGTGTACATAGGTGTCTGGGGTTGGGCCATTCTGCAGGAACATACCTCTTATGATGTTTCAGATTTGAAAAATCGGCATAAGGGCTTAAAACTGCTGAAAATTTAGAATAAATCGTAAAATTGTACTTTTGTTTGAATTTATTGTTTTGGGATATTCTAGTCTATTGTGCTTTCACGTCGAAATTGGCACTGAACCGACTGGTATCTGCCCTCATAAACTCTCTCAAGGCCATGGTGGCATAGCAGCTGACGCCCAAACGCATTTTCAAAATGACGGCGGTTCTCTCGGCAGCGGCGTCTTCGTTCACAACCACACGCTCCAACTCCTCGCCGGTCTCCAACTTGTGGTCCAAGATCTCCAAGTCGGTGCGGAGAATTGGCGCAACAGCATCATTATACTTCACAATTTGGTAGCTGAGATCAGTAGGCTTCATCATGATCAAACGGTACAGGCCAGAGAGAGAAAACTCCTTGATACGACGGGCCATCTTGTGGGGATCAAGGCCATCGCGCGCCATGACTGTCTCGTAAACCTCCATGAGTTTTGGATTGCTTGGGTATGTGATATCGTAGCCAGGGGTTGGAAGAACAATATCGAAGATGGTGTATTTGCCCAGCGCGACGTCTTCTTCGGTCAAAGCACGTACCTTGTCAGTAGTGGTACCAGCAACGTCCTCTGCAAACTCCTCTCCATCAACAATCTCAGTGACGATCTTGCTCTCGGATGACTTTTCCTCCACCATGATGAGGTCTCCAACTTGCACTTCCAAGCCGAACAATTCAAATCTGCGCGAAACGACGAGGTTCCAAATGTACGATTGGTAGGCATGCACGTAGATGAGACGGAGGTTACGGGGGATCTGCATGATGGCTTTGAAATACGAGTTGGCGTTGTAATTGCCATCTTCGTTCTTCTTCTCTTTGGCGAGCTGTGTCAAAACGTTGTGCTCAGCCAGACATCTACGAGGCATCAATTTGGCAGCAGCGGCAGCATCCTTCAGCGTGGCCCACACACGACGCGCCTCTAGCGAGTCAGGGAGAACACGGTCTTGCTCGGCAAGAATCAATTCGGCAGCGCTGGCCCAGTCGTCTTTCAAAAGATGGATTCCCAACACATGGGTGGAGATGGAAAAGGTACCGAACCGTTGAAGACCGAAATAGTTAATGAAACCATTCTCGGAGAGACTCTTGTAGGATTGCAGAACAATCTGCTCCAAGTTCTCTGCTGGTTCTCCCTCAGGAACTCTAGCGTCACGAATCACGATCTGGAACTCGTTTCCCTGCAAGTCGCCCAAATCGAGTGCTCTGTCTTCGTAGGAAAATGCTCCAAGAATAGCACCGTTCAATCCTTTGGTAAGCGTCGTGACACGTGCCACCTTACCCTTGTGAATACTGAAACGTTGACAAGTGACACCACGACGGTCCTTTGTGCCGGCGTACTTAACAGCCTTGTTTGGCACACGCAAGAACTTGGTGATAGTGGAGGCAATTTCCATGGTCTCACGGTTCTCCTTGTACACGGTGAAATGCAAGTAGTTTTTGAAGGGACCAAGGCCATAGTTGATGACACCCGAGTCATCCACATGGTTGACGTGGTTGTTTCGGCGGGTGGTCGAGTCAGCCTTAGCAAGTGCAATCTTGAAGGTGTTTTCAGGCGACGTGTGCGTTTCAAGCTTTCCCTGGAATGCTTGACGGAGCAATTGATGCAATTGTGTACGACTGGTCTTCTCGCCGAACTTAGATGTCGTCTCCATGTTTCCGCCGTTGGAAAAAAGCTCCTCAATGGTTTTGAGCTCCTCCTCAGTAACATATTGTAGAAGACGCTCGCGATGTGCTTCTGAGAGTTCATATTTAGGAGTTGTAGATGGACCTTCAGCCTGAGCAGTCTCAGATTCCTCGGTTTTTTCTTGCGCAGATCCTTCAGCGGCCTCAGTCTTTTCCAGTGTCTCTTCCTTTTGCAATTGGTTGCCTTCAACGTCTCCTTCTTTCTGATTCTGTCTTCTTTCGGCTCTTCTATCCCGCTTATTGGCTCCAGTATCCACACCCTTATCAGTCAAATGGGCCACAGAACCGTCAAGAGCAACCTCGAAGACCTGGAAATCAGCATATCTCTGCTTCACTGTACCGAAAAAGCCCTTTCCTGCTTCCAATGCGTTTACGTATTGTGTGACACCGACGTCTTGTTCCAGAACCACCTTTCCGGGCTTAGAGACGTTTGGTTTTTTCTCAGCAGGTGGAGTAGCTCCAGCCGCTCTTTTCAATGATTCCATTTTTGGGAAGAGTTTGAATTTATGTAGTATGGATGGGAGGTTAAAGAGACCTCTCATTATCTAGACACAGGAGATGCGATGCGATGAGAAGAGATGAGATGAGATAAGATGAGATGAGATAAGATGAGATGAGATCGGATGAGATGGGGTGGAGGCTACGGAAACAAAAGTGTTTGTTTCAAATTGTTTGAGAAATCTAGAGAATTTGGAAGCTTACAGCTTTAGATTTGGTTGTGTGTTTGCGTTTGTTTGGATTTCGTTCATTCCATGGAATGCTTGGAAAATGTTGGACTGATGCATTTTGAGACTTGGGTGCGATCTTTAATCGTGTGATTTTTCTGCTTTGTTGTTCATTTGAGAATACATCCCCTGTTCACTCTCACCTTTTGAGTATCGAATCAAGGTCTTACAGAGTACGTACCAATGGTGAGTAGAGTACTGTGAATTCGACGTTCATGCGAATCTATGGCGAGTTCCATAGAATTTGACCAAATGTGTTCAAAAGAATCGTATGTATATTCCGTAGAAAGGACATTCTTTGGGCTTCTGGCTGTATCATGATAAAACGATCCATCACAATTGCGTAGACTCCGGAATTCAAGGACTGCAATGAAGTTGAAATCTATCATTGATATTATTTCGATCCTCGATACACGTCAGCCAATGCTGTCCCACTCGGAACCGTAACACCAGTCCACAATCGTCGAAGCACATACAAAAGAGCAAGATCTAACTATTGGAGTATCAAATCTTCTGTAAAGGATCTCCTCTAAATTTTCTTTCCTGCTTCAAAAGTATAGAAAAAGCGAATCTATGTTGTCTTGCACTCTTTGAAGAAGGTGATCATATTAATAGAACAAGAACAAACCGTTCCAATCAAAGAGATCCCAAAAAACCTACTGCATTTAATAAAACCTTCCAGATTTCCGACCCAGATCTTCCTCGCATAACAATTTCAACCCGACCAATCTATACCTCTTTTCTAGTATGGCATAACGCTTCGGCACAATATATGTAGATGGCCTGCCGAAACTAGCGGCGCCTCAAATCGTTGCTAATATTTTGTCATTATTATCCGCACAGAATGGCCAACACACAGAAGGGCCCCAAAGATGTCTGGTGGTCCACTTTCACAGGCCATAGTAAGAAAGAGCGGGCCCTGACTGGAAGAACCGACGTCCCTAAGAAAGAAGCGCAAGCTGAGAAATCCGAAACAAAAGAGAAGCACAAGAGTGCCGAAGTATCGAAATTACCGACACCGGACCGGGAGCCTGCCCATGTTTCCACTGTATATACGCCTCGGTCTGTTCAATCCAACAACCAGACAATTGCCCGCCCGTTGTTCACCCTTCCAAATGGCCCGATTGAAAACGAAGTTCCCCGAAACAATGGCGGAGAAATATTCTACAGAAGAGCCATCAGTTTGAGCGGGTTCGAGCCGGGCACACTGGTGTCCACCATCATGTCTTTTGTAAGAGGTGGGCCATTAGAGAAGATCCTAGATGCCGAGTCTACCATTGCGTCAAGATTTGTGCGGCCAAATGCATACAAAAAGTCTCCGTATCTCCGAGCCCCCATGTTTGTATTCTTCATGACTCCTCAGGGGGCCAATAACTTCATGGCCTATGCTACCAACAATGCCCTTCTCACGTTCAACGGGTTGCGTATCCAGGTCGCTTGGGCCAACGATAAGATTTTGCTCAACGAGGAGTTGGACCCGCATGTGGCCGAAGAAGCAAAATATTATTCTGCGTCTCGGGTGATTGTGTTGAGCCACCCAATCAACAAAACTCCGCCAGAACCACTTGCGTCTCGCAAAATCAACATCAATGCGCGGGAGAACTACACCAGGTCATTTAGCTGCGAGTCGCTTAAACGAGACTTTGCGCAATTCGGCCAGATTGTCGATGTGACGCCGGTATGTTCGTCCAAGCTTTCGGTATGCATTCAATTTGCCGATATTCGGAGCGCAATGCTTAGCATGCGGACCCTCAACGAGAACAATTCGGTCATGAGAGCCAAATACTCTCTTTGGCGTGCTCGATACGTGCGAGATGTGACTTGTCGGCCCTGCTATCCAATATAGATGGGTTTGGAGATTGGGACGGAGAAGTGAGCTGAGTGAGCCTAGAGGTTGGAACCATGATACTCAGACAGCACAAAAGGGAATAAAAAGCAGACTGCTTCTGTGAATATCATAATAATGAAATGCTGCATTATACTTTCTGACACCATCTGGTAGTAGATGTCATATACCCACTGTAAACAACCGATCCATGAAACTTTCGCAAAACAAAACTACATAATCGGAACCACATACAAATGGAATACCGAAAGAAAAAATTTAATTCTCTCTTATCCCACTCCCAACTTGTCTTTCCTCGTCAATTCTACTTTTTTTGCACCCATTCCTGCAGCTAGCACCGCACATTATCTCATCTATAAACAATCCCCATTTCTCTGTTTACATCTACTGCAACTCCACAAAAACACACGCTAGCCGCCTCCAGACCCACCCAAAACCTTCCAAAACAAAAGTTCCGACCATGCGCCTGAGCTCCTCGCTCTCATTTTCCAGCCCGGGCGGCCGAACCACGCCAAGTTCGCGATCTTCATATTTGGACTTCAAAAGACCCAATTCCGCCTGGGACACCCGGCCGCTGTCGCCTAGAGGTATTCCGCCCAAGTCCAGACCGGGCTCTTCATGTGGGAGTCGTCCCGTGACTCCCTCGGGTCGTGTTGACTCGTATACGGGCACTATTAAGGTTAGTATAAGACCCAATCCATTGACGTATAACCCGCAGAACCGGCTGTGGGAGATTGACGAAACAGATAATCTGATTGGAAACGTGCAGGACGGCGTTTCCTATTCCTTTGATAACGTATTTTCGCCCGTTTCGGTGTTGACGAACCAAGATGTATACCAAAGAGCATGTTCGCATTTGGTGCGTAGTTTTTTAGAAGATGGATACAACTGTACGCTCTTCGCGTACGGAATGACCGGTTCCGGAAAGACTTACTCGATGCGCGGTGAAGACCATGACCCAGGCTTTGTTCGATTGGCTGTAGACGATATATTCTCTAAGATCCACGAGACCGCAATGTCCAAGAAGTACGAGTTGACGGTGTCGTATTTGGAAATCTACAACGAAAGAGTAGTCGACCTCTTGGGCCAGGGCCCCTTGGCGCTGGCCAACTTGCAGATCCGAGACGACAGTGACTTTGGAACCAAAATAATCGGCATCAACTGCCCTGCGATTCTGTCTAAAGATGATCTCTTGCAGCTCATCAAGCTTGGTGATGCAAAACGTAAAACTTCCAGTACAGATTATAATATCCGCTCGTCGCGTTCACACGCAATCGTGCAAATACGCCTCAAGACAGTGGATCTCATCTCCAATACAAGCATCAACTGCACGCTCTCGCTTTGCGACTTAGCTGGTTCTGAGAAAGCGACACTGAGCGCCGAGAGACGCAAGGAGGGTGCCTTCATCAACAAATCGCTTTTGGCGTTATCCACTGTGATCAACAAGTTGTCTCTCTTGTCCACCTCCGGTTCTTCTTCCTCTTACGAGCACATTCCTTACAGAGACTCAAAGCTCACTAGACTCCTTCAGCCTGCTCTTTCTGGCTCGTCTCTCATTCTGATTCTTTGCACTGTGCATTTGGGCCTGAACAACCCGTCCATGAGTCTGCAGTCCGTATCCGAGACCTACAACACCTTACGCTTCGCTGCGCGTGCTAAGGATATTGTTATGAACGTCAATACGAACAAAAAGGTTAATTTGGGTAATCCTGACAGCCAGCGCATCATCGAACAGCTTCGGGAAACGATCGAAAACCAGAAAAAGGAGATAACCACTCTCAAACTTACCGCTCAAACTTCACCGGGAGACCAAGAAGCTCACAGATCACTTCTAGCTGACCTACAAGCTGAGCTTAGGGTACAGAATGACCGTATTGAGCATTTGACAAAGCTTACCGATATACAGGCCATGGAAACAATGTTTCTACGGAACGATGTCATCAAGGAGATTTTGGGAGGTGAGATAGACAAGGAGTTTTCGCAAAAAATGATGACCAACCTAGAGGAATTCCATGGCCGTGTCAACTACGAGCTCGAAGAGAAGAAGCGCTATATTCAACAGTTGGAGACACAGCTCAAGTCTGTACAGCAACAACTTCTTTTGATGGACAAGCCTGGTATGTCCGAATTCTCGTCATCTTCCAATCACGTTGAAAAACTCTTGCAGGAACAGGAGGAGGAAATTTCTCAGCTCAGGGAGACCATCAAGGATAAGGATCAGATCATCCACAGCTTGATGAAAACGTCGAAACTCCGCCGGTTGGTGGATCAAAATGCCAATAGGGCCTCTGACCAATACAAGATTCCTGTCAAGCGTGCTAGTGTTCTGGAACACTCCAATGCTGCAGGAAAAGAGAATTTCTATTCAGACCCACGAAACACGACAAGTAATTATTGATGCTGAACATCTGATTGGGATCTTAGAGAACTACTAATTGTAATAACATTGTATTAATTGAGAGAAGTGAATGGTATAAAGTTGTACATACTTTCTAGTGCAGGTAGTATTAAATGTGCATTGGCGACCAAAATCAACACCAAGAATTAGAAGGTCTTTCCTGCCCGCTATGAAGCTGGGCTCTTTTGGTCAATGCGATGCGATTGAGGTCGGACTCACTCACAGACTGTGCAGCTCCATGAGAGGTTATGGGTTTAACGTCTTTTTCGGATTTCAAATCGATCCCATTATGATCAACCGCCTTTTCTTCAAGCTTCAGTGGTGGATTTTCAAACTTAAGCGGTGAATCGAACTCTGCGGGATCAGACTTATTACCGTCAGAACTTTTTGCCTTAGAAGACTCAGATTTGAGAAAAACAGTGGGCTCAGACTTGATGGGCGTACTTGTTTTAGACTTGGTGGAATCAATAGGCTCAGATTTTGACAATTCGGTTGCGGGTTCAGTTTTCAACTCTGGCTTTTCAACCGTGAAGTTTGAATTGGACAAATCTGATTTGACACTCTCAGATTTTATATGCTCAGATTTAACATGCTCAGATTCTTTAGCTCCTGAGTTGATTGGTTCAGACTTCAAAGCAGGCTCCGGCGTTTGTTCAGAACTTGCAACAACTGGTTTTGCAATGACACTTCGTCTGACAGAGGACAGCGCCAGGACCTGTGACAGAGGATGGAACTTGAAGTCATTAGTATCGAATTTCACGACGTTAACCAACGAGTGCTGATCTGGAAGCCTTTCTCCTCCGTTGAAGAGGCCCGTGGTATCATCAATGCGGACCAGGAAAGCCATGACCTGTTTTGAAGGCCTATCAACTATAAGGTCTACTCTGTCGCCCGAAAAAATTTGGGTCTTTCTATGTTTTCCAACCCGGACGCTGTTAACGTAACAGGAATTGGTACTGAAATCCATAAACCAGATATCCTCCAATCCGTGGGCAGGACTTTCATATATGGAAGCCTCGCCAACGGGATGACGCTTGCGCGTGAAAAGACAATGCATTCTGGACAAACGGTCATCGTTGATACAGATGTTCAAGTTTCCCTCACGGCCAAGAGTAAATGGGTTTATTCCTTGACCAATGTAGATAGGCGACTTCATAATCGATTCTTGCAAAGGAACCAACGTAATAAACGTACTTCTAGGCAGTTCTGGGAACACAGACAGTTTTGATTGGAATCTCACACGTTTTGCATCTTCATCAATAAATTCCAATGAGTGTTCGCGCTTCAATTTGTTGACCGGGGCCCCGTTTTGTGTTCGTGGGACTTGAAGATTATTGAGAGGCTGTTCTTGAAGCGGTTGCGATTGTGGTAGTGGGATGACTCGTTTAGGCACTTTGAATTGTGAGTTGGGGTTCTTTTTGGCCTTGAGTCGGTCTCCATCGAGCGGCCTGGTCATGATATCGTTATCCAATTTGCTAATCGATGCATTGACATGAAGTCCGTTTTCGATCTTGCGCAGCTGTTGCGAAGTAGATTGAGATAAACTCAATATCTTTTGCGAAGGTTGTGACTGGCTATCTTGGGTGTTGCCCTCTACTCCAGAGAGCCACAGATGTCTGAGAGCTTGTTTAGCGGTGAGTCGATTCCGTGGATCAACTTGCAAGCAACACCTCAAAAAGTCCCGACCTTCAGCAGAAATTTTATATGAGTTAAGAGGCGATTCATGGTACTCACCGGACTTGATCTTCTGGAACATCTGCGTCTGAGTCTTACCATTGAAGGGAAGATGAGAAGTAAGAAGGACATACACAAGACATCCGAGCGACCAGATGTCGACCAAATTACTGTAATTGTTTGCGGGATCTACCGGTTGCTGCGTCAGTTCCTGTTTGCCAGTGATAATTTCCGGCGCAACGTAAGCCAAAGTTCCACAGAAAGTCTTCATGAAGGTAGCATTGTCACTAATTTTCGCTAGCCCAAAGTCTGTGATCTTCACTATAATTGGATCATCCTGTTTGATTAGAATGTTGTCTGGTTTTAAGTCTCTATGGGAGATTCCTAGTTTGTGGACGTACGCAATGCCATCTAAAATCTGTTTCGTGATGACTTGAGTTGCGTCCTCACCAATGGCGCCGTTTGCAGCCACAAAGTCCATCAAATCTCCTCCAGGAACAAGTTCCATCACCAAGTAGTAGTTCTCCACATCTTCGTAAAAGGACTTGAGACGGACAATATTTGGATGATCAAGTTTCCGAAGAATCTGGAGCTCGCGATTGACGCCGGCCATGGCGCCTTTTCCTCCCGCATGGATTGCACGGCGCCGATTGATGATTT
Source organism: Australozyma saopauloensis (assembly GCF_035610405.1). NCBI lineage: Eukaryota > Fungi > Ascomycota > Pichiomycetes > Serinales > Metschnikowiaceae > Australozyma > Australozyma saopauloensis. The sequence goes on from NC_086135.1 coordinate 40,332, forward strand.
TGACAGCGTAGGAGTCGCCAGTGGAGCGCTCGATGGCCTTCTTCACGGTGGCAAACGCACCTTGACCAATTGTCTCGTTTTTCACTATGAAATCCTTATATATGCCCTCGTCCTTCAGCACAGCGTCCTTATTTGGCTCGGAGGGATTGTATTTGTCAGAAAAGAGTACTACAAAGCGAATGACATCGGACGCAACTCCCTCGCCGACAGAGATCTCGTCTCCCTGGTTGATGATATAGTTTGAACCTTTAACAATCCGGCTCCCGTTCAAGAATGTGCCGTTGGTGGATGTATCCTGAATCCACATTGTATTGTCGTTGAGACTAAACCATAGTCTGAAATGCTTATTGGAAAGACGCGTGGATGTGCTCAACACAAAGTCACAGTCGGAGTTACGGCCAAGGAGCCACGTTTTCCGATTGTTGGCATCTTGCGTTTTGGTGGGTTTACTACGATTTAGATCAAAGAACTGATACTGGCCCGTGGTGCAGATCAAACGACAGATATGGTTTGGGTCCTGGATCTGGTCCACCTGGGAAGTGGACGATTTCTGCGTCGGCTGCGTTTGCGTCGGCTGCGTGGGTTCCATTGTTGGAGACGCAAAATGAATGAAAGAATGCCCAGTCGGGAGTGGAAAAGTCGATTGGATTACTCAATTAGGAAAGGTTATGAGCAAATGGAAGCTTCGGCACAGAACCAGCAGATAGAGAGCGAGTTTTGGGCGAGTTTGGCCGGATTTACGTTGCTATCTGGCTGTAGATGGAGAGAGAAGGGTAGGTGATAGTACGCGTCTGGGTTCAAGAGATGAAAAAACGGGATTCATGTTGAAAACGAGGCACGAAAAAAAATGCAGAATTTTGCGAATATAGGGCATTTTTTGGATCTGAGTTCTGATTGTGTGGAGGGATTTTAGTGGTTCATTTCTTTGGTCTTTGGAAGAGGCTATGGACAATGGCTAATTATGACCTCAGATTTTAAAATTGATTGTAGAAAATCGGAGATTCTACTCAATTGAGAGCTGGAGAAAAGTTTTTCCTGAACTTGTGGGATTTTCGTGGAGTTGACTCATGTAGTAGGACAAGTTCCTGGAGTTCGAAAAAGAAAGCTGGTCTTAAGAAACCACATAAATTATTTACATTTTTTACTTTGAAGCAGTAAATGTTCAAATTTTGAACTTTGGCAAGTCAGTTGATATATCATGGGACTATCAACTGAATGATTCCTTGAAGGGTCTTGAAATCCAGATTACTTTTGTGGGTGATATGTTTCTGCCAAACGATAACTGTAACTTGAAAATTTAGGGATCTCTATCTTAGAAACATTGACGACATTGATGATCACTCAGATCCCCGTTCTGTTTCGATGACTTGTGTTCTCTTTTGGCAAGTCGTCTTCTAAGTCTCAGGTTGACATAAACAGAGTAGAAAATTGTATTATAAGGCAAGATGTCCATGCAGCTTCCATTGGAAAATCTCCCATTTTCAGTCTTATGAATGACACATCTCAAACATTCGCAACTTTTGATCTATATCAAACACCGAGACAGGCAAATTTTGCAAAACCGAAAACCGTTCAAAAGCAACTCAATTCTGTCGAAAATTAAACCCTGGCCTTCATTTAACAAACCTAAATTGTCATTTGTCGACTAATTATCTGTGGCTTCTTAGCACATGACACAGCCCTACGTGTATAGCCTTTCGAGCACAGCCTCCGAAAAACCAGAAACCGACTCGCTCATACCATGGCTTTTCCAATCTAGCAACTCTAAACTAAATTGTCTAGCCTTCAGTTCAGCTCTGCATCTGCTATATTTCAAATCGAGACAATCCAAAAGTCTCGTCAACTCTGACTCTGATGAAACGTAAGTTGTATCACAGAAACCCCTACTTTCTTCTCTCCAAAATGACTCACTTTTAGTCCTCGCCTTTATCACGAGCCCGGTGCTCAGTGGACTTATTAGCGTTTATGTCAAGACGGAATTTTGCACCCATTCTGCAGACAGACTACAGTAGTAGCCCTGGCGCATGCGCAGACAGTCTTATTTCAGATACTGTAGTTTCGCTAAAAATTAAACTCGATACTACGAGCTTTATTTTAGCCGCATTGTTTCGGATAGCAAAGTAAGAAGAATAACGAGACGCAGAGTAGTGCTGACATTACAATTGTTGATTCAAGCATCTGTCATACCTCAGCTATGGATCTTACTCAAGTTTATTATACTTATTCCGTGAAGTGGCTTAGCGACAAGCAAGAAGGACCCCACAAAAAGAGAGAGGCTTCTAGTATTGCAGCCTTTGGATCTTGCCACTTACTCTTTCTTATTGTGGCGTCCTGGCAAATATAAAAGCAAGGGCCAATGCTCGAGTTCTTCATGGTCCAAACTGAAGTTTGATAGTGAAATAACTTCTCAAATTTGTCTGAAAGCTAACGAAATTAATATTGTGGATCGAATTAAGCTAACTTTGATCCACAAAATGAGCTCTTCTTCGGTCGACAAACATGCACCAAATGATTCATCAAACGAGTCGCTTGTAGATGAGAGCATGAAGCTCCAGCGGCGATTATTCACGCCATTCTTGCTGAGATCGGTTCCTTCTGTTCCTCTTGAACAAGACAGACCATTATATCCTGACTATCCAAAGTATACTAAACCCATCGAATGGATCTTTTTCACGTGGATGTTGCCTGTTTTGAAGACTGGTTACAAAAGAACGCTCCAACCGGCAGATTTGTTCGAATTAAACGAACATGTAAAGGTGCAACCACTTGCCGAGAAATTCCATCGCAACTTTCAGAAGCGCTTGGCGCAGTACAAAACCAAACATATCCAAACCAAAGCTGAGCTTCGAAGCGAAACCACCAACAAAAGCTCAGTACTGAAAAATGAGGAAATGCTTGATTTCGAGCCAGGGCCAGGGCTCTCACTTCTTGCTACACTAGACACCTTCCGGCTAGATTATTTTTCAGCAGTAGCATTCATGGCTGCAGCTTTGGCTGTTCAGACAACAGAGCCGCTCTTGAGTAAACGTCTCATCAATTATGTGACCATGAAAAGCTTGGGTGTAGAACTGAATGCTGGAAAGGGCGTAGGCTTTGCCATTGGTGTGTCGGCCATGACCTTTTTCACGGGAATCTGCATCAACCATGCCTTCTATTTGTCAACCTTCACTGGCGCACGGATGCGTGGTGTTTTGACAAAGTTAATTTTGGACAAATCTTTCAAGCTCAGCGCCCGTTCTCGTAAGAAATATCCTGCGTCCAAAATTACTTCGATTATGAGCACAGACGTCTCTAGAATTGATTTGGGACTCGGCTACTCTCTTTGGACAGTTGCGTTTCCAATTCCCATCTGCATAGCCATAGGCATTCTCATTTACAACATAAGAGTACCCGCGTTGGTAGGAGTTGCCCTTATGGTCGCCTATTTGGTGTTTGCTGCTGGAATGGGTACTTTGTTGTACAAATATAGAACAAAAGCCTTAAAGCAAACAGACGCTCGTGTGGCTCTAGTAAAAGAGGTGCTTAACAACCTCAAGATTATCAAGCTCTATTCGTGGGAGATTCCATACTTCAATATGATATTCAAGACCAGAACCACCGAAATGAGGTTTTTGTTGAAAATGGAAGTTGTGAGAAGTGTCATCATCTCGGCTGCCAGCAGTTTGACGGCGGTATCGTCCTGGGCGGCTTTCTTGGTGCTTTATGCTATTGCCTCCGAAACAAAACGTAATCCTGCCACAATTTTTTCGTCTGTTGCATTATTTGCTATTTTGAGCAATGCATTGACGGTTCTACCACTATCCTTGGCTTCGGTGGTTGATGCTGTCATAAGTATGGGCCGTATTTCGAGCTACCTCTCCGCAGAAGAAGACCCCGTGCAAAATCTTGAATTTAGGCAAGGTGACAGAACTCCAGAAAAAGCTCATTGTGCAATTCTGTGCTCTGATGCATCTTTCGAATGGGAAATCTTCGAAGACGAATCTGAGGATGAAGAAGATGGTAAAACCGAGGCTGAAAAGGCAGATATCAGAAAAAGAAAGCTAGAAAGAATGGAGAAAAAAAAATCAAGAAAGAGGAATGAAAGAATGACACCTCAAGTGAAAGTAAAAGATAATTCGGCACCGTTTCCAGGTCTGGAAAGTAGTGACTTTTCTGAGAAGGGCGAATCCTCCAAAAAAGTAAAAAAAACCTTTAGACTTGGGCCAATAAGTCTTCAAGTTCAACATGGAGAGTTTCTTGCCATCACTGGCCAAATTGGCTCTGGAAAATCGTCCTTGTTGCTGGCACTAGCCGGGACTATGAAAAGTACAGGAGGACTGGTCAGTATCGGAGGAGACATAATATTATGTGGAACTCCATGGGTTCAGAATGCTACAGTTCAGGAAAACATTCTATTTGGACTCCCATACGATAGAGAATGGTATCAACAAGTGATCTTCAGCACTTGCTTGCAAGCAGACTTAGATATTCTTCCAGCCGGAGACCAAACAGAAGTTGGTGAGCGTGGTATCACCATCTCGGGAGGACAAAAGGCTCGATTATGTTTAGCAAGAGCCGTCTACGCCAACCCTAGTATTCTTTTGTTGGACGATGTTCTCAGCGCTGTTGATGCCAAAGTTGGACAACATATCATGGATCACTGTATCACTGGACTCTTGAGAAACACAACTGTGATTCTTGCTACTCATCAGCTCTCATTGGTTTCTTCTGCAAACCGTGTTGCGTTCATGGAGTTGGATGGGAAGATTTCGATAGGACTGTTGGAAGAACTCATGGACTCAAACTTAGCATTTAAGGACCTCATGCAACACAATACCCATTTTGGTCCAGGAAATATTGACATAGACGGAGCGGAGGATATATACGAAGACAATAAGATAGAGCTTGACAAGAGTCGTTCTTTCAAGAAGGAAGATGGAGTTCTTGTCAGCGAAGAAGAGAAATCCGTCAATGCAATTGGTATTGACGTTGTCAGCCGTTATATATGTACGGGAGCTCGAGGTTTTGGGTTCAATTGGATTATTATCGTGGCCCTCACACTCACAGTGTTACATGTCTTCTTTGAATTGTTCCAAAACACCTGGCTATCCTTCTGGGTCGAATACAAGTTCGGAACAAAAACAAACGGGTGGTACATTGGACTTTATACTTGTTTTGTGGCCCTATCGGTGATATTCAACCTTACTTCTTTCGCTTCAGTGATATACATCATGAACAGGGCTTCTCGCATCCTCAATATCGAAGCTTGCCGGCGAGTGTTTTATGTTCCGATGTCATTCATGGATGTAACTCCAATGGGAAGAATAATCAACAGATTCACAAAGGACACCGACGTTTTGGATAGTGAGATGGGAGACAAAGTTGCTCTTGTAACGCTCTTCAGCGCATTCTTGTCGGGAATCCTCATTCTTTGTATCATTTTTCTACCATGGATTGCATTTGCTATTCCGGTGTTAGCTTTCTTTTTCTTTCTCGTTGCAGGAATATACCAGGCTTCCGGAAGAGAAATCAAGCGGCTAGAGGCCATTCAGAGGTCGAAGGTGTACAACAACTTCAATGAGTCTCTCACAGGAATGGAAACTATCAAGATCTATGGCAAGACCGACAGATTTCTCCGGAAAAATGCCGATCTCATTAACATAATGAACGAGGCGTACTATCTTTCGGTCGCAAACCAGAGATGGTTGGATATTGCCATAACAGGGTTGATGGTAGGATTCGTGCTCATTTTAACATTTCTTTGCGTTTTCAAGGTGTTCAAGATCTCACCTGCCTCTGTAGGATTACTCTTGTCGTACATCTTTCAAGCAGCTGGATTGGTTTCGATGCTTATAGTCATCTTCACTCAAGTGGAACAAGATATGAACTCTGCAGAGCGTATTTTAGAGTACGTCGAGGATCTTCCACAAGAAGCTCCATACATAATCGCCGATACGACGCCACTGCCTAGTTGGCCCGAAGAAGGAAAAATTGTGTTCGAAGATGTGGATATGGTCTACCGCCCAGGCTTACCTCTAGTTCTTAAGAAGTTCACTGCCACTATCGGAGCCAATGAGAAAATTGGAATCTGTGGACGTACGGGAGCAGGAAAGTCTTCCATTATGACTGCCTTGTACAGACTCACAGAGATGAAAGGAGGCAGCATCCATATAGATGGAGTCAATATCTCAACGCTTGGTCTCAAGAATCTCCGATCTCGGTTATCGATCATTCCACAAGATTCTGTTCTCTTCGACGGCACCATCCGAAAGAATCTTGACCCCTTTGGAGAGAAGACTGACGACGAACTTTGGAGTTTCTTGCGTCGCACAAATATCATTCCAATGGATGAAATCGATACGGTGAAGAAGCAGCTCCCAACAGACCCCGACCTTCATCAGTTCCATTTGGATCGGGTTGTTGAGGATGAAGGCGCCAACTTTTCGCTTGGCGAGCGTCAATTGGTCTCGTTTGCGCGAGCATTGGTTCGGAACACCAAAATCCTTGTTTTAGACGAGGCAACTTCAAGTGTCGATTATGCTACCGATAAGAAGATTCAGGATGCGATAGTGTCTGAATTCAGCCATTGCACGATCCTATGCATTGCGCACCGCTTGAAGACGATTTTGAAATATGACCGAGTAATTGTGATGGACAAGGGTGAGATCGTTGAGTTCGATACACCCAAGAATCTCTTCCATTTGGATGGATATTTCCGCCAGATGTGCAACAAGACCGGCATAACAGCCAAAGACTTCTGATGTTTTTGGGTTCAGTTTTTAGTTTTGAAATTGTTTAGTTTGCTTATAATCTGTTTTAGTGACCCTAACCGAGATAGCTTACATAGAATTCAACAGGAATGAATATTGGACAGCAGTTCAAGATTACTTAAGGAACTTTGCAGTAGGTTTGATGCACACTCGTCTGATCATGAAGAAAAACAGATAACATATTGCATTCTAATTCTAGTACAGTGTTTCCCTGCTCGAGAATCACTCAATTTAGCTTCAATTGATTGATAAACACCATGCAATAGAGCCAAAAAAGAGATCTGAGAATGCAGACTGGAATTTTTTGGTTGCAAAGACTTTTGGAGTCTGCTGCCTCACAACCAAAACTAAACTATATGGTGGAATTGGATACAAGCCAAAGGAGCCTTCTACAAACTTAGTAAAATAAAAGAAACATACTGTTTTTTCAATTTACATCACTTCTCTGATCGTTCCTAACAGTCCTACTAAAAAGCAGAAGAAGCATGTAGTAACTACAGAAAAGTCAAGAAGAACCAACTCCAAACACCAACGACATCCCGAAAAAAAAAGCAAAAGTTAAAGAAAACCCAAATACCCAGTACCAATCAAATTCTCAAATTTCTCGAAAAATATCTTCCTCCATCGTTCAGATCAATCCTTATCGGTATATACAAGACTTGACACATTCTTTCCTGAAACAACTCTCTTTTCTCTCCCCACAACACATTATGGAGTGGGTTCTAGTGCCTGGACAGATCTTCAGTGGCTGCTGTCTCAATGTGTTTCTGTTGGAATCGCTTTTGGCCGCTCCCTCGGACACAGGCGTCGATTATGGTCCTGTAGTGACAGCTTGTCAGTATCTACTCACGTCAGCAATAAGTGTAGTTCCGCTTTTGGATTATTCGGAGGGTCTGTGGCGTCGTGGGTTTCTCCAAGAACCGCGACTTCCGCGTAGAAAGCTCGCGGTGGTCGTTCTTATGTACTTTGCAGTGTCGGTGTTGAACAACGCGGCTTGGAAATACGACTTGAGTGTGCCCGTACATACAATGTTTCGGTCAAGTGGCACCGTGGTGCTGCTTGCGGTTGGGTACTTGTTTGGCGGAAAGCTGTACTCCAAGGGCCAGGTAGTATCGTGTATAGTTATGACTACAGGAATCTTAATGGTAGTGGCTCAGAAACATGCTGGTCCGGCTACGAAGGATGCAGAGACCGGCAAGGGAATTGTGGGTGCGCACTTGTACTTCTGGGGTGTGTTTATGTTGTTTGTGTCATCCATTATCCTGGCGTTTATGGGGCTCTACACCGAGAACATGTTTCGCAGACACGGCCGCCATTGGAAGGAGTCGCTCTTTTACCTCCATTTCTACGGCCTTCCGCTATTCCTCATCTATTCGCGGACCATCCGAGATGGCTGTGTGGCCATCTGGTCCTCGCTGCCAACATATACTATTGTTCCAGGCCTCAGCTGGCAGATCCTGCAGCAATCGCTTCTTCTTTTGGTCAATGCTGTAACTCAGATGATATGTGTTCGAGGCGTCAATCGCTTGACGAGCTTTGCATCGGCGTTGACCATCACTGTCATCTTGTCTCTTCGTAAGTTTGCAAATTTGGTCATCAGCTCGATTGTATTTGGAAATACGTTCAACTGGCAGAGTATTACTGGCTCAATTCTTTTGGTGCTTGGGTCTATCCAATATGCTATCTATTCTATAAAGGAGAAGAACAAGAAGAAGGACATGCTTGATTGAGGAGAAACTGAAGTAAGAGACTTAGAAATCAAGGAAGAAAAACTCATCTGGCTGAAACTGATGCCACAAAATATGAGAAATGATAACTTCCTCTTATCTTTTGGCGGGTTCGCTCCAAAACGCTCTATCCCATCGTGTCACATTGAAAAAGCGCAAAATCCAACCAATGCGAAAAATGAATAGCTGAAATCACATCGAACCAACTGCGATACGAATCCCGTTTTTACCATTCTGTCCCAATTGGTGTTGGCTGCAAATATCTGTTACCCCATACAGACCTGCAGACAGGCCAATAAATTTCACCTACTGAACTACACCAAACGAGAAGTATGTTCGCCATTCCCAAGAATAGAACGGTGCCGCTACTATCACGCACTCTAAGGCTATTTTCCACCTCGCCCGTGCTCTTTGAGCCAAAACTCAATGCTGTTCCGGCAGAGAAAACGAGAAATATAGGCATCATCGCCCACATCGACGCCGGTAAAACGACAACGACAGAGCGAATGCTCTTCTATAGTGGGAAGACGCTGAGAATAGGAAACGTCGACAATGGTGATACCATCACGGACTACCTCCCGCTGGAGAGAGAGCGAGGAATCACCATTCAACTGGCAGCCATTTCGATCCCATGGAACGGCCATAAAGTCAATATTATCGATACTCCCGGACATGCCGATTTTACATTCGAAGTCACTCGGTCGCTACGTGTCTTGGATGGTGCTGTGACCATTTTGGATGCCGTTGCTGGTGTAGAAGCTCAAACAGAGAAAGTATGGCGTCAAGCGGCCGCTTTGGGCATCCCGAGAATTGCATACGTAAATAAAATGGACCGTTCTGGTGCTGGTTTTAGTCGAACGGTCAAAGAGATCATCCAGAAGCTTCATACACGCGCAGTCCTTGTAACTATTCCATATTGGGAGGATCAGGGAATCGAAGACCCTCGCTTTGCGGGTGTCGTTGACGTGCTCCATAAGAAGTTGCTAAGATGGGATCCAAACGATGAGGATGGAAAGCTGATCCTGGTAGTTGACTTAGATGGGAGCGACGAGTCTTTAGAAGAGGTGTATACATCTTTAGTCAAAAGCAGAGAGTCCATGGTGGAAACACTTGGCGAGCTCGACGATCAGGTTATTGAAGAGTTCTTTGAACATGAAGAAGATTACATGAAAGTCACTGCATCGACCCTCATTTCCGCTATCCGTAAGGCTACTATCGCCAACGAGCTCACTCCTATTCTTTGCGGCTCCAGTTTTAGAAATATTGGTGTTCAGCCCTTGATGGATGCTGTTGTGAGTTTTCTCCCCTCCCCATTGCAGACGGCGGTGCCAGAAATGTCGTCGCTGTCCGTAAAGAAAGTAGGTAAGAAGAAGAAGGATAACGTTGCCAAAGAGCTTGAGGTTCCGGCCCAAATGCACCCAAAACAGGGCCTTATCATCAACAAGAACCCAAATTTGACGGTCGCCCTCGCATTCAAGGTGATTACTCATCCAATTAGAGGTCCGATGACCTTCTTCCGTGTTTACAGTGGAAAACTTGCCTCGAACTCAACAGTCGTCAACAGCCGAACAGGTAATAAGCTTCATTTGAAGAAGCTCATGCTCATGCACGGTGACACTCCAGAAGATGTCCTGGCTATTCTGGCTGGAAACATTGGTGTTGTTGCCGGTACACATGACGAAATTATCACTGGTGATACATTGATCTCTCGAGGCGCCACTGGCTCCAAAACATTTAGTGAACTCGAAGCTAATTTGAAGTTGCACCCTATCGAGATCCCTCCTTCTTTGTTCAACTCCAGCATTGAGCCTCTCACCCTAGGCGATGCGAGACACATGAACGAATGTATCAGCGTCTTGCTCCGTGAAGATCCCTCGTTGAAGGTGCATGTCGACGAAGAAATGGGTCAAACTATTTTGAGCGGAATGGGAGAGTTACACTTGGAAATCATGCGGGACAGATTGGTGAACGACATGAAGGCAAAAGTTCGCTTGACAGATGTGGCTGTTTCGTACAAAGAATCTGTTGTACGTCCAGACGGAAACCCAGTCAGAATGTTTGGATCAAATGATGAACGATCGTTTGTGGAAGTGACCATCGACTCCTTCGAGGGTGCATCGAACCAGTCCGATTTCGCCGACGAAAATGGTGCTATCCTCTTGGATCTGGAGAACAATATTGTGATTTTGGCCCCTGAGGCAGCTGAAGCGGATATGACTCAGGCTGTTGAAGACAGAAGGTGGAAAACTGAGGCGTCAATGGAGGATTTGGAAGATGCAGTTGTGCAAGGATGCCATATTGGATTGCAGCTCGGAGGGCCATTGTTTGGTCTTCCATTGCACTCATGTGTTGTAAGAGTCACCAAGTGGAACTTTCCAGTTCAAGCCAACGACGAGCAAGCATCTGTGTTGATCGATGCAGCGAGAAGAGCTGTTGTGAAGGCTATACAAGACTTACACTCTGCCGCAGAGACAAATTTTGGCATTCTTGAGCCGATCATGAACGTGAAAGTATCTGTAGAGTCCGACATGTTGGGAGACGTTGTGCAAGATTTAAACAACCGATGTCAGGCCACAATCCTCTCCATTAACGACGAGGATTCGGCCAAAATGGAGGGACAGCACTGGGCTCACGCTGAAGCTGAAAAGATCTATGTGCCTACCGACTATACCATGAAGCGCTCTGAGTACACTTTTAAGAGCAAGAAGTTGATCAGCGCGCAAGCTCCATTACGCGAAATGGTTGGATACCTTCTGAGATTAAGATCGATCACTCAGGGCAGAGGCAGTTTTGACATGACTTATGAGGGAATGAACCGAGCCACCCAGACCAGACTCAAAGCCATCAAGAGTGAATTTCTGATCTTTTGAGTTGAATCCTTGAATATCTATAAATATTGTAATATAAGTGATATAGAAACTGTTTTCCGAGAGAACGAATTGTCGTATTCATCGTCTTCAAATTGACTATTCTGATGTAAATAAACTAACCACTTCAAGCGGAGAACTAGACGCAATTAAATTCAAATAAAATAAAATTTGCCCATCCTTCTAGTACTAGCAACGAAATTGAGTGATTTGACCTGAAGTTAGTGATTCTCAAAGCGAGCAATCCTAGGAATATGTTATGCCCTTGTCTCTATATTAGGCTTTGAAAAAACACTATCGAGAGAGCTATTTTTGATCCTGCGAAACAAAAATTTCGCAGTATGTATTACCGTACAAAATTAGATTCTAAGCAAACTGACTGTTCAAGCATCTGCATTGGATGTTTGGCCGAAAGAGAATGCCGAGAGCTAGCCATAACCAATGAAGTCTCTGAGCCTCTACAGAAGCGTTTCAGCGAGGTCCCTTTTGAAGAAATTCACACTTTTGTTGAAGATGAGATTGACAAAATGCGGAAGTCTTTTGATTCAGAGTGCGAATCAACGGCCGAAAACCTGGTTATGAAGTTTGTCTATACTTGGGCTACTGAGGAACTCATGAAAAAGATAAACCCAAAAACTAGGGATTTTGAGAATTGGGAGAAAGCACAAGTGCGAAGAATGGATATCATGATGGATGGCGAGAGAACAACGCCTGCGCCCATATATTGGGTAAAGATTCTTGATCAGCTTCGTGACGACCTCACCGCCATTATCTCTACCTCTAAGGCAGATGGCGCTCCCTTGAGCCCAAATTCGTTGACCGAAACTTACAAAATGTTTCATGACGAGTTACAAAGCTTTGTTGACCACTGGCTCAGCCGACTTAGGTCCCTCTATCAAAATGAATATCAAGGTGTGTGGACTGTTTTCTATATCAGAAATGATTATGGGCATCCTGTGAGGGAAGAAACCAGGTACTATCTTCGCGCTTTGCTTATCCTATGGCCAATATTCGTGATCCTGGTCGCTCTTTATGTGTTTGATCCCGAAGCCCCGCAAGACACTTACGAGCCACTAAAAATATCCCTTCTTATCTGGATATTCTTGATTTTTTGCTTTTGGAGGACTGGTACTGATGGCCGCGCTCTGTTTCTTTTGAGTAGTTATATTAGGAGAGATATGAGTACATACCACAAAGTGACAAAACTTATTGAATGTGCTCTCTCAAACTGGTCTACTGTTTTATTTGGAGAGCTACCCCCTGGTTGCTTCGGTCATGTATCTTGGGGGCTGAGATATTACGGAAGTTATGGAAGGACTCGGCGATAAAAGGCATATCAAAAATTACATCAAGTTGGATACTTTTCCTATTTACTGTGTAGGATCATCAGTTCCAGATGATTCACCAGTTTTGATACTGTTCCTCTAGTTTCTATTTTGAAAGAATAATACTCTCAATCCATTCGATTTCAGTCAGGAAAAAAAATAGAAAAAGAGCTCAATAAACAATGATTTCACCAAATACGTTATTCATAAAAAAAATCAGAACTTTTCAGTCCTTAAAATCCCCCGATCACATTCTCACCAGCTACCATTTACCCCATACTTTCTCACACTCATATTGCGCTACTACTACCGAAATGGATCCATCAAAAACAACCGATCCAGCAGAAATTACACCGAAATTGGATCCAATGGACTCCTCAGAACATGGGAAAGCCAGTACATCTTCTAATGAGCCAGCAGAGCCCGTTGCTGACCAATCAGAGGCCTCGCTGACGTCATCGTATGTTCCAATCGAGAATCTGACCGCTATTCAGCTCATAGACGAACACAAACAATTCAATGAAAGTGTCTTGGAGTATATTGGAGGCACAGGTGTGTCTGCCACTGGCGAGCACCGGATCGTGGCTGTTTTCGGGTCTCAATCGACTGGAAAGTCCACTCTCTTAAACCACTTGTTCAACACCAATTTTGGTGTTATGGATGAGGCTAGTAGACAGCAAACCACCAAGGGAATCTGGTTGGCCGTGAGTCCTGGCGTCAGCTGCACTGACGAGCGGAAGGCGGGCCCTACAGATGATAAGATCGTAGTTATGGATGTTGAAGGTACAGACGGAACTGAGCGTGGAGAGGATCAAGATTTCGAAAGAAAGGCTGCTCTCTTTGCGTTGGCCACCAGTGAAGTCCTTATTGTCAACTTGTGGGAGACTCAGGTGGGCTGGTACCAAGGTGCTAACATGGGTTTAATCAAGACAGTATTCGAGGTAAACTTGTCGCTTTTCGGCCGCATTAAGCTTGATTCCGCAAGTGACCATAAGGTGTTGCTTTTGTTCGTCATCAGAGATCATACTGGTGTCACCAGCAAGGAATCACTTTCGGCTACTTTAACTAGAGATTTGCTTAAGATCTGGGATAGTCTCAACAAGCCCGCCGAATTGGCACAATTACGCTTTGAAGATTTCTTTGACTTGGCTTTCCACACCTTAAGCCATAAAATCTTCCAGAATGATGCTTTCGTATCGGATGTGAAGCTATTAGGGGACCGCTTTGTCGACACCAAAAACCTGGACTATTTGTTCAAGCCCAACTATTGCCACAACATTCCAATCGAGGGGTGGACCATGTATGCTGAGAGCTGCTGGGAACAAATCGATAGCAACAAGGATCTTGATTTGCCAACACAACAGATCATGGTAGCACGCATCAAGTGTGAGGAGCTTGCTTCGGCTAGTTTCACGGAGTTTGAGCAGACATACGCCATTTTGTACTCTGAAGCGCAAAAGGCCTCAGAATCTCAGGTTCCCTTGAACTATGTGCATATCGGCCAGGCATTGGTTGCTGCACACTTGGGGGCTCTTTCGGACTACGACATTGGCGCTTCGAAATACAACCAGGATGTCTACACTCATAGACGCGAGCTTTTGTCCGAAAAGGTTCTCGCAAAGCTCCAGAACATAGTCCTGCTTTATGCGGAGCTGCTCACGGCCTCCACAGTGTCAGAATTCGAGGCCGCCTTAACTAAGCGCACTAAATCGATTACTTTAGTCGACGCCATTGAAGCTGCAAAAAAATCCTTTGTTGCCGACTACAAACGTGACTTGGAACTTCTTTCAGTCGAGGGACAAATCCCAACAGATTCTTATACCGAACGCCTACAAGCAGAGCTTCAGAAGATTGAGGGCGAACAGAAAATTGCAGAGGTCAATGCTTTGGTGAATAAGTACCTCAGAAAGCTCCAGACGTCATTGAACAGCGCTGTTCAATCTGAAATCAGCAAAGCCTCTGAAGAAACCTGGGACAATATCAAGGAACGCTATGAGAATCTGCAAAAGACTCTCTTGAGCAAAGTCCGAAATTCAGACGGTAAATACGATTTTGGAATTGGTAGCGAGTCTCCTGTCACAGAAATCGCTAGCCAAACAATCGAGTACAAGTCCTGGGAGACGCTTCTGGCTGCCATTGCCAAGTTTACATCCAAAGAGAATTTGTTCAATGTATTGAAGGATCGCTTCGATGAGAAATTCGGATACGATGCAAATGGGAACCCAAGAGTGTACCTGAACACAACTGAACTTGAGTCTTCGTTCGTAGCCGCCAAAAACGCCGCGGCGCTGGTGCTCCCCAATTTATCTACAGCTATTCTTTCCGATGGTAACAAATTTCAGCCCACGGTGAATCTTAACAGTTCGTTTTTGAGAAGAAAGTTTGAGAGCGTTGCTTCCGCACTCAAAGCTGGAGCTGGAGCCCAGGAAGACGAAAGCGACAGCGAAGATGAAGAGAACGAAAGAAACTTCATTGAAGTCGTCTCGGAAGACGATCAACAAGAAGTGTTGCGCAAGTTTAAGAGAGAGACTGACGCCATCTTTGTAGCCCGAAAGGGCGCCATTGTACAGAGCCGCACACAGATCCCCTACTACATCTACTTGGTGATCTTGGTGCTTGGTTGGAATGAGTTCATGGCTGTCATCCGCAATCCATTCTTCTTCTCGTTGCTTCTTGTGTTTGGAGCCGGCGCGTATCTCATGTACCAGACCAATCTTCTTGGACCTGCCTTGATTGTGGGTAAAAGAATGGTGGATGAGTCTGTCAACATGGCCAAACAAAAGCTCCGGGAGTTTGTGATCGATGACCACCAGACACATGGCCACAACTTGAAGAAGATGGCCAGCAAAGAGGCCATCGAACTCGATGATTTGAGTGAAGACGGAACGAGAAAGGAGGATTAATTATTCGAGAAAGAATGGAGCTGCAAAATGAGCCGGATGCGGCTGAAAAAGAGTATAAATTTACGAGCTACTTCCCATCGATCATGCACTCATTATCTGAGACCGTGAGCCAGACCCGTGCCATGTTTCAGCAGCAAAATTGATACCAAAACATCCGGAATTTTCTGAACGTCCCCACCGCACTACGGCCCACAAGAATAAAAGAAAATTGCAGCCATTTGCTTGAATTCAATGCCAAATCGCCTTCATTCCTGTAGCTTGCCTTGCTGTCAATTGTAGCCATGCGGGTACTGCACATCGCCGACTGTATCCTTATCCACATCCCAAAAATGCTACATAGGATCTGGCATAACTGTATCTACACCCCTCCCAAACAGCACCAAATCGACGGAATTTCGGTTGCAATTTCGCCCACTGCATTCATTGATAGAGCCACGATCTCCTGCGGAATTTCGGCCGGAAAGACGCAATTTCCGAGGATTTAGTGGTGGATTCATATTTCCGACATCGTTTGTCGCCTAAACTCCGCCACAGCGGATATAAACAGAGCCGATTTTTCTTGTAAAAGCATCCCGGGCGGCCAATATTTAGGCTGGTAGCCAGAAATTTTTGATTCAAGTTCTTTGTTCCCTCAAAAATTGCCATCGAAGTTCTATCCAAATACACAAACGTCAGTTTTGGCTGCGATTCACAACAAAAACGATTTTTTTTTATATAGAGAAGCTTTGAAATTGTGGGTTATATGGATTCAAGCAATTCGCATTTCCCCAGTGAGCCAAACTTGTCGCTGAGCTTCTTGTCTTCTGCATTAAACTTTGAAACTGGGAAAGTACTCCGAAATGGCCTTCTAGAACTTTCCCGCGGTGTCAAAACCGATGTCATCAACTCTCAATCCTCTGCGATGGAGGCGGACTTTATGGAGGCCTTGGAAGAGGGACTGAAGCTCTGTATGCTACCTCACCACAGTGTGAAGCCCACTGGTCTCGAGACGGGCGATTTTTTGGTCATAGATTTGGGTGGACTGACGCTTCGTGTGGCAGTCATTTCAATCCATCCGCACTCTGGCCTTGTAGATAGTTTTGAGAATGACAATCCTCTGGAATTAGCGCCGCGTTTGATTGCACGAGGTTCGGACTCTTCAGTGGCCCGTCGGGACCGTATAGAGATTGTGGTCTCCAAAAAATGGAATATATCCAACGCTTGTAAGGTCGTGGACGCCCTGTTCTTCGAGCTCATAGTCTCCAAGATCTTTGAGACGCTTCAAGACCAGAGTGTCATTGCTCTTGATAAAACAATTGTTGTGGGCGTGACCTGGTCCTTCCCATTGGAGACCTGTTCATACAATAGTGCCCGGATCCTGCTGATGGGGAAAGGGTACGATCTTACGCCTGAGTTTCGAGGCGCAAATATCAAAGAAATCATAGAAAGCACCATGACCAGGCTTCACGGGATCAAACTAGAAATTGGAGCAGTCGTCAATGATTCATTTGCTGTTTACGCTGCCGGGAAGTATCTTGATAGCACTACAGAGTTGGCATTGGTATTGGGCACAGGATTCAACATGTGTTATCAGTTGACTTCAGCTTCTAATTTTCATGACATCAAGAGACTTGATAACGAGCCCGATATTCTTTTCAATACTGAGATGTCTTTTTTTGGGGTTGGACTTGTTGACCTGTTCTCGAGCAAGTACGACTACTACATAGATTCTCACTTCGGCGCCACCCCGAAGTTCAAGCCGCATTTAAGTACAGATCCCGCCACAAATGCCATTTTCCAGCCATGCGAGCTTCTTTGCTCCGGTAGATACATTGTGGAGCTCGTACGGTTAGTGGTAGTTGACTTAATTAAAGCTGGAGAGATTTTTCCCAACCAAAAGAACCACAGCGCCACCTCCATACCTTATGAGAGCATCACTGGAGAGTTTCTTTCTCATTTGATGGACGTTCAGGGTACAACAGACCTCGTAGAGCAGTACTTCGATTGGGCTTCAGGGCTGGTTCTTGAGTCTGATGTCACTAAGTTAAGATCGGTAGTCCAGGCAATTATTCAGCGGTCAGCTGCAGTTGTAGCAGTTGCTGTCATTGCATCAATCAGGCTCATTACTCGATGCAATGGACCTTTCAGAGGTCTGGAGATAACTATTGGGTACATTGGCTCAGTGATCGAGCATTTGGATCACTTCCGAGAAACATTGACGAAATTTGTGAATCTGAGCCCGACTCTCACTGAATTAGGCATTAGCATCAAATTGAGGCATGTAAATGATAGCTCGCTTGTTGGCGGGGCCATCGCAGCTGCATGCAGCCTCCCTAGTCATGAATAGCATTACACAGAATAAACCAATTGCATGAACACAACTTTCCAATATATATTTCATTGCGAATTAAGACTATAACTTGCTTTCGGGCAGTGCCTCTTGGTCGCACACAAGCATCACATTCGAATGCTCTTTCAAAAAAGAAGCAGGTAAATTCGAATCTCCCAGAGCGCTCTCAAGGAGCTTATTCATAATTTTGCGTTTGCTAGAGCCAAACACGACGAGCGCAACCTCCGCGGAGTTGTCTATGATAGTGGATACACCCACAGTGAGGGCCTTTGTAGGTACCAATGTGCGGTCGTTCTCAAAAAACCGAGAATTAGCTTCAATGGTACTCTCGGCCAATGCAATTGGTCTTGTTCGCGAGTCTCGCGCCAGACCTGCCTCGTTGAAGGCTAAGTGTCCAGTGGGTCCCAATCCGCCCAAGAATAGATGGATTGGCCCGTACTTCTTAATGGCCCTCTCGTATCGTGCGCACTCGGCATCCGCATCAGGCGCAATACCGCAAAGAATGTGGATGTTCTTCCGTTGGAAGTCGGTGTGGTTGAAGAGCTTGTCATACATGTAATAATTGTACGACTGGGGGTGAGACGGCGCAAGACCCACATATTCGTCCATGTTAAATGTCACCACGTTTTCAAAGGACACGCTTCCCTCTTTGTAAGCCCTGACAAGTTCCTTGTAGACTCCTTCTGGAGACGAACCAGTGGGTAGACCCAATACAAATGGCTTTTCTGGTGATGGCCCAAAGGCGTTGATCTTGATAACAATATAGCCGGCCAAAAATTCTGCAGCCTCTTCTTTGGACGAGAATACCTTTGTGCTGAACGTCATTGGTTTTAAGGCAATGTAGTGTACTTCAGAACTCTCGTACACGTTTTGATTATATCTCAGAAATCTGCTTTTGAGACTGGAATTTCACACCAGTTAATTACGGACAAGCGTGTTTCCTATTCGAGAATCCAGAATCCTTTTAATGGAGTTTTCTCCGCTTTCTCAATGATGGATTCCTGAAACAACAATTTGCCAAATTGCCCGATTTGGCTTAATTCTTTACTACAACTCTACAATTTTCCAATCGGATTTCACGCCTACAGCCTAGAAATTGGGATTCCATGTGACATGTTGCAGTTTCCGAAAAGTACCCCAGGATCGGATTTATCTGCAGGATTTACCATTCTTTTTGAAAGTGTTACATTTAGTTTGCAAAGAAATTGCGAGAAATGACGGCATTATGTTTGTCATCTAAATTTGATCCTGGAATTCTGCTGTCTGTATGTTGTATTTTCCAGTCGCTAAGAATTATCGATAATTCTGGCTCCGAGCCAATGAACGAAGGTTTCGAAAGCACAAACTTCAAATAATTCATTTTGAAAACAATTACAAATTGATGTCTTCGAATCTGATCGGCCCGAATCTCTCGATATTGAAGTGTTGAGATTTGCTTCTCCGCATCGAAGCGGTCGAAGAAGACTAGAGGTTATCTCCATCTGCTATTTATTGTTTAAGATTTGTTTGAATCTTGAATTCGAAGGCTTTAAACCTTTTTGGAAGAGATAAGTTATTCGGCTTGAAACGGAACCATTGAATTTTGAACTGATACATAATTTGGCACCATATCTGTGAAGATGCATTTTGTCAGAAACTGAGAGTTTCCATAACCAATAAAGTATGCCAAGGGTTTCAACTCTGAAGAGCAATTTCAATGGAATATGATCAAAAGACTTGAGAAGACTGAAACGAATCAGAAGCAGTTGCAAAGAACTCATTTGTCGATAAAGCACTCAATAGATCCATAATTCTTTCAAACTCATACTCATCGTCCCATTTCTAATTTGCCATTGGATCCATAAATGAAATCCCTCAAATAATTGAGAATAATCATTTGTATGTTCAGCTCCAGACTCACAATCATGGAAGAGCTCTCTGTTCCGACAATGGGACTGCTGCGTCAGAATCTGCTCTGAAATAATTGACCTCCCAATTTACATAGAAAGAATACTCAGATAGTCAAGATCGGTTAACTGCGTGGATTCGAAATTTGAACTATGCATCGATTCGACTGGTGTTCTTGCAAAGTTGAGATCTTACGCCGACGGTGAGCGGCGTAGAACTAAGATAATTTCCATTCCCGTGAATGAAACTGTATTTTCACTTCAAAAGTTATCCTCCCAAGTTTTTAATTCTTTTTTGTTGTTGTGGAGGAGAAAATGCTAGATTAGGTGTGTATAGTCAAGGCAAATAACATAAACAGCCTTTGCGCTCGTAATTAACACGAAATATAATAAATTATTCATTTGTAAACTCTATGAAACTGGTATTTGGAGGATTCATTCACCTGAACGGAGGCTTGCATCTCTACTGATCTATCATCAATCGGAGCGTTCAGCTTTCATTTACCATACAAACCAGAATAAGGTTTACGAAGGAAAGCTCCCCAAGTGGGATCTCGTCCAAAATAGTACTGCGGCCAGTTTGATTGGGCTTTCTTGACACAGCTGAGTATTTCATTGTACCTATCTTTCCTCAGTTCATTCAGGGAGCTGATGCGGAAGAGATACTGCCCTGTGGACAAAGAGAGACAAATAAATACAATAAACGCCACGATTAGTCCTATAATCAAAAAAAGAAAATGATACCGTTTTGTTTTAATAGACCAATAGATGAGCACTATTGTTAGAAAAAAGGCTAATGACCCGTGAAAAATTAAGATCTCGTACTTCATCATCTCTTTTCTGATCTTTCTCAATTTTGGGTATCCGTATTTATTTCGTATGGCAAAAACATACCACGCACCTTGAAACTCATTTTCATAAAGAGCCTTCAAGAGCTCAATGTACTTGTTCAGTACGAGAATCACTTGATCGACGAGTTGTTGAAAATCTCTCCTCAAGCTTTCAGGATCTTCGCAATCAACAGCATCTAAAGAAGAAAGACAAATGTAATGGACTCTCAGTTTCAACCGATCGAGCTGCGTGACCCACTCTTTTGGCAGAGGCTGAGAAGATCCCACAACGCAATCACGCATCGCGATCATTGAAACAACTTTCAACTTTTCCCAGTCCAGTTGTAATTCGATTGTGAGTATAACTCGTAGCAAGACTCGCAGCGCAAGGTTTAAGTATCTCGGATACAGGGGAGTATAAATGTCTCCCCGTATTGGTTTGCAAGGAGGAGCACTAATGGCTAGGATCTCATTATGCCAGCAGAGATAGATGGGATTCAAGAGCCTATAGAGAATATGTTTGACTTCAAATACTTTATCAGTCAATGTACCAAGTGATTTTGGGTTCTTGTGATAAAATGCCAATCCATCTTGAGCACTATAGGCTGACTCGTAGAATTCTCCGAATGTCATTCAGAAATTGAGTTTGTCGATGGTCTAGTTTCACTTCTGGGGTGTAAAAGTGATTATTAATGAGTGGTTGTTGGTCAATGAAAGCTTCAAGCAACACAAGGGTGGAAGTGGATGAGAAACGTATCAATTGCAATAATTCCTTGCTTCCCTATTTTCAATGCAACATGACACGATATGCTTGTACTGCCAGACAACTCTAAACAGCATAACGATTAACGCAGTGATGTGATTGATTCTTCAATTCCAAATAATCTATTTGTTTATTCCGTGTTAGGAACGATGAGAAGAATGGACCGATCTAAAATTTGGTCCTTTGTTCATGAGAAGCAACATATTCGATGTTTGTTTAACACAATCTACCTTCTCTTTCTTTGAGAAGAGTTCAAGATTTGGCTTCAAAAATTATTCTGGCATTCGAATTACTCTATGCATAGTTGGCCCCTCCTTTCAGTACCAGCATATGGTATTCGAAGGTTGTTGTTCAACAAATTCCATGGCAGTTGTAGAGCTCAGTAACAAACTCGCAGTTAAGTGAAAGATGGCGGAATACCATAACATGATACCTCGCCCGAGATGCAAGGTCTATACTACTATTATGAAGAACCAGAAGAGCAATTATGGCTGCAAATGTCATTTAATTCGTGCGCTAAGTGAGCACTTTTCGAGCATACTAAGTCGGAAGGGATCTCAAACTTTTTCTACAATAAAATTCCGCTCAATGAGCCAGAGATTCGTCTTGAATCTATAAAAATAATTGAGTCATTTATAAGAACCGATATCATGAAACGAGTATGCTGGCTTGCGCTCACGACTCTCAAATTACACAAGGCAAGGGGACATCTAACCAACTGCAAACATTGACTAAAGGGGCAGTAGTAGTTTGATGTGCCCATGGATCCCACTCTGTTCGTTTCACTCTGTTCCACCATCGAATACCGGAACCCCACGTAGGATCAAAGCCAAACGGAGCTGGCCAGTCTAATAGGGCCACCTTCATTTGTTTTGTAGTTGACCTGTAATCTGCTCTTCTCAGGGGATAAAAAGAGTACAACCAATAGACAAATTGTCCTGATGACCACGACAAAACATAGAGAACAAAGAGAAAGCCAACAACACCAAAGATAACATATGAAAGAGTTGATACGCCATTCATAAGACATGAGAGAATAAAGAGCAGATACCCCAATGAAAAACCAGCCATCAAAATAGAACCAAAATAGTTTTCACTGAACGATTTTCTGATGTCTCTCAAATTTCTGAATCCGTACTTCTCTCTGATCTTCAAAACATGCGATACGCCAGCGAGATGGTTAGCATAGTACACTGTGCGTTCTTCAATCCGATTATGGAATAGCTGAGTCAAGTTTTCGATGGCACTTTTGCGAGAAGTAGTCAAACATGGCAAAGCGAGCCATCTGAAGTCTTTCTCCGTATCCTCGAGTCTCGCATCGAGATTGCGGCGCAATATGTCTAATTTTGAGATCCAGAGTTCTGGTGGTGGTGGGTGCTCAAGTTTAGTTATTTGACACAGAATCTTCACTTCCCAAACTCCATGATCATACAAAATTTTTTCAAGGTCCCTCAACAATTTTTTTGCGATCTGATCATATGTTTGTGCCGCCTTGCGCGTGATATTTGGGTTTGTGTAAGACTCTATCACAGATGCATCGAGGATATCTTGGGCATTAAAGTTGATATCGTAGTAGAATAGCAAGTTGGAGTCTTTGACTCCATAGTCTTGTCTTCCTCGCAATATTACATGCTCTCGATCTTGCTCTATTCCTTCCTGAATAGTTGCGTGATCTTGCTCTTCCCCTTCTTCGGTAGTTCTGGGATCTTGCTCCCTTTCTTTGGTAGTTTCGGAATCTCCCTCTTCTTCTTTGATTGTTTTGGGATGTTGCTTCTTGAAAAAGAGCAAAGTTTTACTTGCACGATTGCAGTGAAATATTTTCATAATATCTGAGTATTCTTAGGAACTTCGTTGTATCTGTTCACACTACCCTGCCACAGCGAAGTTCACAATAGTAATATACCCCCTCTCTCGCTTCTTTTATTCAGTCTATCATGCCAGTGATGACGATGATAATTTTGGGGAACATCTGCACAGCCATATAACTTTAAAAAGTCTGACTCTAGTATTTCACAGCGTTTGCCTAACATTCGGGTCAGATCACAACACATGAGCGACTGAGGTCTTTCGCTTCGGCTTTATGCACTTTAAAAAAAGTTGTGTTGGCTAATTTTGAGAATCCGCCTGGATGAATCCAATAGTGTGACACACTCTGGAACTCATTCACAGCTTAGTAGTTATCTGTGCCTGCACATTGTTGTTTCAAATGCTGTAGGCAATGACGAACAGAATTTATCACTGCGAAGACACTAACTTCAGGTTGTGTATTTGTGATGCTTCGAGAACTCTGCTGTATTTGTATGAATTAGTAGTGGTTATGGGAGCATCCTGTGAAGGGAGGTAGCAAATGAACATTGGAGCTGCAGAAAACTGAATCGGGTAGATCTTTGATTCTTTTTGAATTTGGTTGAATCGGCGCTATTTCAGGTATCAAATTCCAATTTTTGTTTATGCCAGCTAATTGAGGACTATTTGTTGACTGTATCGTGCCCATTAGGTAACTCATAGAGTATTGGCGCAACATAACTGAAGTACGATTATCGAGATGGATTCCTGCGACTTCAGGATAGTACATCAACTTAAAGCTGCTAAGATGGCTAAACCTAGCCTTGGATTGATCACCAGCTGCCTAACTGACTAGCTATGAGCTGCGTTGGTTATGTATAGAGCTAGGCACGATTAAATAGAGATCAACAAGATCAAGCTTCTCAACCAAAGTACTAAATGAGCACGATAATATTCAGCAGAGAATTAAGTGTCAAACATGAATGGTCGGCTCAACAGTGTCATAGCTTAGAGGGCCTACACCTCAAACACGACCATAGGAACGGGATCATTATCAGTGGAAAGGAATTCATTTATGTTTGAAATTCTTTTTTTGAAAAGTCTTTCGTTTTATCTGTTGCCACTGTATTGACATACTTAAGTTTTCACCACATCATGTTTAAGAATCATCCTAGACGAGAACAAATTTGAGCAGCTAGATGTTTATTTTTTTTTCTTTTTTTTTCCTTTGGAATCTAGCAGAACTACTAATTGGCTGTAGTCAATAACTACAGGTGTGTCGCAGGGCACATGGACGTTAAGGATTCTGACCAGCAGCTTCCTCATCCGCACCTTTATCGGCAGGATCATCCTCAATCTCAAATCCATTATTCCAGGTGCAGTACTGTGGAAGACGCCCTAACACAACCGCTCCATAGATAACACCGTGAGGAGCCCCTGGAGTCCTTAAGAAGACCGTGGGCCTTGGGTGATTGCGCGTGTAGAGGTTAAAGTGCCTCCAGAAGGCCCACGTAGAATTTGTGTCGAAAATTTCATGGATCCATTGCTGTTTAGATTCTGTGGCGATTGCCAAATTGATATCGCGTTTATCTTTCTTCTGTTTAGACGAGCACACCGTGGCGATTCTGTAGATCCACAGACCGTTAGCGCAAGCCATGACACTGAGAACAAAAAAAATTACCAGAAGGCCGATAAAGACCCACATCCATTTGGTCAAGTCGTTCTCCACGAATTTAGTGAAGTTCATTGTGAAAGTGGCAATAGCGCAAACCACTGATAAAGAAAAACCACTGGCGAACCAATGAAAGGCTCTTCTAACTTTTGGGAACGCATATGTGAGTCTAATTGCAAACACCAACCAGGCACCCTGGAAATCTACCTGATACATTTTGACCATGCCTTCTAGCCGACCGTCGAGTAGTTCAAACAATTTTTCGGTAAATTTCTGGAAGCCATCGTTGGCGGCTTCTGGAGCGCCAGGTAACCAATCTTGCAAAGTCCAGTCACGGTAAACATAGAGGTTATATCTCAATGCATAAGCAGTAACAACCCATGTTTTTGGTTGCGTTGACCAGGCACCCAGTTCCCCATCCCTCATTTTGAGCATCAAGTGTAATTTAATACTTTCACCCTTTTCATGTTTACTAATTGAGTTTAAGAACGCCAAACCGATAGTAAGTGTTGCCTGGCACAAAGCTTGATAGGCTTCAGCATCGAGTCCTCGGTTCCAAGCCTCTAAATTTGACACCCAAATCAATTCGTTGATATCATTATCCCAGTCCTTGTAAAAAGGATTAATGCTGTTCTGAAGGGACCCGCTCACACTGGCGAGCTCTACTTGAACTGGATGATTTTTATCTTGACCTGGCGCCACGACGTCAAGCTCCCTTGGCACGTCAAATGGAACAATTTCACCTTGGTCTGGCACTAAGACGCCGAGATCTCTTGGCTCGTTACCTGGAATAATTCCACTTTGGTCTGGTATCAAGGCGCCGAGGTCTCTTGGCTCGTTACCTGGAACAATTCCACCTAGGCCAAGCTCCAACCCGCCGGGCTCTCCCGGCATGTTAATTGAATTTATTCCTTCTCTGCGAGATAAGTCCGCAACAGGAGGACTTGAACTCATTGATGATTGCTTCTTTGCACTCGTTTTGTTTGCGTGGAAGAAAAAATTGGTGGTGTAGCTGTAATTTTAGGAGACACAGACATAAATTTGCAGCCACTATGCGCGAGCGATTTCAGAATAGAAGCCATTGTGTAAGCAAACGCAATCCAGAGAACTTGAAAAATGATTTCCAAATTTCTTCTAGGACTCCTAGTCTATCAAATAGGCCATCGTCGCTGAATGGCCACTTCTTTTTCCATGTAACCTTTCGTTTTGCTCGTGGCTACCCTAGCTTCTTTGAAAACGAGATGCAAATTTGAAATGAAAAATTCGGGAACTCTTAGAATGAGACATTTTCTCGTTTTCTTTCCCAATCTAAAAAAAACAACCCCAATCTCTACCTCTATTTTTCGCCCTATAAGCACATTTCTGTCGGATAACTAAGAGGCCCGGGTATTCGCGGCAGTGCGTTCTGCATAGTGGGTACCACAAAGCTCATAGTTAAGGTCATTCGAACTATGGGTGTGTCTTATCTTGAGGGAAAGACACTTCTCTGTCCTCTAAAATAGGAGGAAAAGGTCATAATTATATAGTTTTGGTAGCGATGTAAATACACGTAACTAATATAATATTAATTAGCACAAGTGCCACACGAGCGGAAGGAATGCGTATTTTAGGTATGAGGCTCAGGACTCCCGTACCTCCTAAACCTAGGATTGAATATCATATTCAGGTTCCAACATAGGTAACTCATAGAGTATTGGCGCAACACAACTGAATTAGGATCATCGAGATGTATTCCTGCGACTTCAGGTTAGTACATTAACTTAAAGCTGCTAAGATGGCTAAACCTAGCCTTGGATTGGTCACAAGCTGCCTAACTGACTAGCTATGAGACTGCGTTGATTATGTATAGACGTAGCTACGATTAATCAAAGATCAACAAGGTCAAGCTTCTTAATCAAAGGGATAAATGAGCACGACAATCATCAACATAGAATTAAGTGTCAAACATGAATGGTCGGCTCAACAGTGTCATAGCTTAGAGGGCCTAGACCTCAAACACAACCGTAGCGAAACGGGATCATTGTCAGTGGAAAGGAATTCACTTATGTTTGAGATAATTTGGCCTCTTCTTTTGAGACATTCTTTAACCAAATCTTCTCATTTGTTGCTACTTCACTGACACTTATTGATCCTAGACGAGAACGAATTTGAGCAGGTAGATATTCATTTTTTTTTGTTGAACTCGTACAGAAATGCTTATTGGCTGTGGTCAATACTAAAGGTTAGTTACAGGGCACATGAAGGCTAAGGATTCTGAGCGACAGGTTCATCGACAACAACTTCGAGTCCATTATTCCAAGTGTAATATCGCGAAAGGTTCTCTAATGGGCCCATTCCATAGATCTGATTAAGAGGAGCGCCTACAGTCCTCAAGAAGATCTTCCGTTCTGGAATTTTGCGGGTGTAGAGGTGCCAGTTTCTCCAGACGCACCACGTTGGGTTTCCGCCGAAAATTTCCCATTTCCATTTCTTTTTAGCTTCCTTGGCGATCTCCAAATTTATGTCGCGTTTCACTCTCTTCTGTTTTGATGAAAGTAGTGTGACCACGTTGTACCACAACAGACCCGTCGAGCAACCTAAAAGAACGAGTATTAGAAAAAATAACAGAAGGCAGCAAAAAACTATTATAAAAGGGATCGGATCTGTTTCGAAGTATTCGGTCTGTTTCCATACAAAAGAGCCGATAGCGCCACACATTGAGAAAGAAAAAAAAACGAGCACATAATTCAACCACTTTCTGATTTTTGGGAGCGCATAAGTGTTTCGAATTGCAAACACCAACCAGGCACCCTGGAAATCTTCCTGATACATTTTGACCATGCCTTCTAGCCGACCGTCGACTAATTCATACAACTTTTCGATGAATTTCTGGAAGCCAGCGTTGGCGGCTTCTGGAGCACCAGGTATCCAATCTTGCAAAGTCCAGTTACGATAAACATAGAGTTTCTTTCTCAACACAGAAGCATCGGCAATCCACGTTTTTGGTTCCGGAACCAAGTCAACAGAACCTCCATCCCTCATTTGGAGCATTAAGTGTATCTTAATACTTTCCAGCTGTGCATGTTCAGCAATTAAGAATAAGAATACAAAAGCGATGATCTCTGTTACCTTGCACGAAGCTTGATAGCTTTCATCATTAAGTCCTGGGTTAATAGCAGCCGCTAAATCTGAATTGCGGACCAAATCGTCGATATTTCTTTTCCAGCTTCTATTGAAATGATTTTTACTGTTCGAAAGACGGTTATTCACATCAGATACCGCTACTGGACTTAGAACTACTCTTTCTAGGCCTGGCGCCAGCGTGCCGAGCTCTATCCGCTCGCCAAATGGATTAATATCGCCTCTGCGAAATAGATCCCCAACAACAGGAAGATCATTCATTGATGATTGTTTTTTTTTGTACTCTTTCTGTTTGCACGGAAAAAAAAGTGGTGGTGTAGGTGTATTTCTGTATCAGATTTGCAACCATTATGCGCATTGCAGAACAGAAGTCATTGTGCAAGCAAACGCAATACAGAGAATTTTGAAAAAAGTCTTTCAAATTATTTCTAGGATCAAATTTATAAAATCGTCCCTGAATCTTTACTAAATCGTCACTTCTCTTTCCGTATACTCTTTCCTTCTGCTCGTGGCTACATTAGCATCCTTGAAACAACAAGCAAATCTGATATGGAACAGTTGAGAACTCTGATAATAAAATCTTCTTCTCGTTTTATCTTCCATTCGAGAAAAAAAAAACACAATCTCCATCCCTATTGTTTTGCCCTATAAGTGTACCTCCACATCCCATACAAAACCCTACTCTGTGACAAAGCACATCATATTCTTCCACAACCCACGCCAACACAAGAACATAACCGCCAATTTAAGAACACATGATGCTCCGCCGCCTCTATGCCACCTCAGCGCGGAAACCGCTCTCGCACGCCGCTTACAGCCTCCATCCATGGCCAGTTCCCATAAACCCATCTCCGCATGAAATCTTCGATCATAGTGCCAATAACTATAACAATACAGATGTCAAGCGGGGCGTGCGTGCTACCTATAAGAAGTTTGTCAAGCTCTACCACCCCGATTTGGCGGTGTCCAATGCTGTGGTAGACAACGACGGAAATGTTCTACTGATGGTGCCATATTGAAATTTTGACCACACTAGCACACTCAGAGGGATTTGGAACGGTATGTAGAATAGACTGTCCAAAATGATGGCTGTTGACATTGCATGGCCAAACAAAGTGGAGCATTCAATGAGTTTGTCTTCCAAAGCCATTGCCATCGGCTCTGTCAATACCGTCACTATAATGCTTGTTTCTCTTTTGAAGGGCATACGACTTGGTGACATCAAAATCACCATGCTGGAGATGAATAAGTGCATTGGCTATTTCCCATGTTGCATGTGAATTAGGTAATTCAGGACCATTTGAGCATAATCTTCGCTATAAATGGCCCTACGGAGGTCACTTTTCTTGCATGTTCCGTTGAGTTTGCACAGATGTAATTGTATGAACAGTTTAATTCTGAATTGGTAAGTGTTTTTCGGCTTTTCGCGGTTATAGTGGCTGCTAATCGCATAGTTGATACTGCAGATAACGCTGGCTGCAAAAAGGCGAAACAACGATCGAGATGAAGCAATTATGGGATACATTTTACATTGAAATTGATTTTTTATCTTCTGAGTTGGTCTTGAGGTGGGAGGCATTGTTTGGGAGGGAACACTTTCGGAATTGATGGAGTGCAGAAACTAGTTGTGAGATGGAAACAAGAAGATGTGTATTTGAAAGATTTATGGTTTTGAGATGAAATTCGAAGCAGGTTCGAATAGCTTTTCGTGTGTTTTTGTTCTGAACTGGTTGGGTTAGAGGTGGTCCGAAGCCTAGAGAAGGACGGTGCCATGTATATTAGAAAGGGATATACCACGAGAGGAAATATGAAATAGAAGTACGAAATTGTATGAATGTTGCCGCATTTGCATAGAAGGGGGACTAAGGTAGAACTATTACTAATAGACTAGCATTCCCCATTCACTGTATTAGAGTGACAGAAACAGACTCAACGGCACCGAAAAGAATAAAGAATGAAATCAGTAAATGTTAAAAACATTGAGTTTGGCCATACAAGACGTTCACAAGTTTTTGAGTCACCTCTTAGCAAGCACAAAGCAAAACAGCAACGGTCACCAGAACACACACCAAGCCAAAGAGAAATCAGAGGGAACTTTGAGGAAAGCTACATCATGGAAAAAACAAATCACTAAATACAAACGAGTCAACAACGAACCACAAATCAGTCAAGTGAATCTATCACACCGCATTTACCACAACTTATGCCACGACTTACCACTACTTATACCAATGCCTGTACCACTTCTTACGCCATCACCAGAGTATTGGATAGTAAAACAAAAAACAAAAAACAAAAACAAAAAGTTCCAATCTAATTCTACACCAAAATTCATGCCCCATTCTATTTCTCCCCCACTTAATTCTTATCTAATGCGGCACTGCATACAGTCTCGCCAATCTCACTCAACCTCCACACACCACCCCTAAACTACTCCAACCTCTCCTCCAAAACCCACCACTTCGTCCCATTCCCCCTCCCCATGTCGAAGATCGTGCGTTCTCTTAAAAATGTGGCCAACGGCTACTCGTCCACACAAATTTTGGTCCGAAACGCCACCTCTAACGACCCCTCCGGGCCAACCACGTACGATATGGAAGAAATAGCGGCAGCAACCAACACTTCGCAAACGGATTTCTTGGAGATTATGGATATGCTTGACCGTCGGTTGAACGACAAGGGCAAGAACTGGCGTCACGTCGCCAAATCGTTGACAGTCCTTGATTACTTGGTCAGATATGGCCTGGACAAATGTGTGTTGTGGTCCAAGGATAACTTGTACATTATTAAGACGTTGCGGGAGTTTGTTCACTTTGATGACAGTTCGCAGGACCAGGGTGCTTTGATCCGTGTCAAGGCCAAGGAATTGGTGGCCTTGTTGCAGGATGACGAGAGACTTACCCGCGAGCGACAGAATGCGCGCCAGAGACACCGTGGAGGCAATTCTTCGTCTGGGACTCCTCAGCGCCGTCGCTCGGATCCTTACGATGCGGAGTTGCAGCGCGCGCTAGAGCTTTCTCGCGAAACAGCAGAACAAGAACGTGCCCGCAACCAGCATGCACAGAATGCCGATGAGAATGATCCAGATTTGCAGGCTGCGCTCAAGCTCTCTATGGAGGAGGAGGAGCTTCGTAAGCTTCGCACTCAACGGAACGATAATCTCTTGGACTTGAACGATTATGCTCAACCTCAGCAACAGTACTACCAGCGACAACAACAACCATATTTCCAGCAGCAAGTTGACCCTACATTCTATTACCAACAGCAGCAGCAGCAGCAACAGCAATATGATATGTTCGGAAACCCTATCCAGGCTACTGGTTATTACCAGAACTACGGCCAGTTCGGTCAACCTCAAACGCAGCAATGGCAACAACCTCAGATTCCCCAGTATACTGGATTTGTGTCATCTACCGCCACTGCTGCTCCGGCTCCAGCAGAGGAATTGAAGCCCCTTAAAACTGGCTCCAATAATCCATTCGCATTACAGCAACAACAACAGCAACAACAACAACCACAACCACAACAACCTTCACTCAATACGTTGGCCCAGAGTCAAAGCCAAAGCCAGTTCGACACTCAAACGCCATTCTTCACTCAACCTCACCAAAACCAGGAACTACAACAACCTCAACAACCTCAACAGCCTCAGAAGTCCCGTTTCAACGACAGTCACGAATTAAACAACCTCTTGGCCTCCGGTACGGGTGTGGATACCTTCGGAAACACCGGCTCCTCCCGTATTCCTCATCAACATACGGCTAGAGGTAGCTTCGTTGCATCAGGTGGTGTAGACACAAGAAATAATGCTGACGTCAGATTGAGCTCCAACGCAACTGGAAACCCATTCTTGAACACTGGTATCGGTAACACCGCCACGGCAGCTCCTCACATCAATGCTGCTCCTACTGGTTATGGATTTGGCAACAGTAAAGACGAGCCAAGTTTGATTGACATCTAACATTAGAAATGTATTTAATGGATATTATAAATATATGTACGAGTCTAGGGTCCTTCTGTTCATTGGTATGGCAAGATTTTGCCATGGAATATACACTTTACGCACCAATTCCAATCAACAAGAACAACCCCTTCAATCTGACACTTTGGATCTTTTTTCTTGTTTGTCACGATCACCGCGTTACCATCAGGTGAGGTGAGCAATTCTCGTTTCGACATGGATGTCAGGACTTTGATGGTTTTAGAGGCACGCAATCCGTGAGCCCTGAGAATACTTTCAATCAAAGCGGGTCCACCATTGAGATTGGTAGAGAGATTAAATCGGAGTTGGTCGAAAATGAAGTTGCCGCTCTTGGCGCTCAATAACTCCGTTAATCCGTTCCCCGACCCCTCATACCCTAACTCTTCATTTACTTGTTTCACTGATAAAACTTTATCCAATGAGTAGTCATTCACACTGATTTGATTGTGTAAATCGTCAGCAATGACTTGTGTTCCGTTTACAGCAATATAGGAAAGAACGTCGGTCAAATAATTGGGGTGAATAATTCTGTGGGCTTGACTGAGACTCTTGAGAAACTTTTCGGTTCGTAGAACCTTGGGCGCAACGATGGTATCTATAACTTTTTTGGAAGAGTTAAAGTCGTTGACTATAGAAATGCCAACTTTCGCCAATTTAGCTGTGTCGGCTCTTGATGGAACAAATATCTGCTCACATCCAGTCAAGATAGTCACATATTTCAGTGCCAAATCTGTCTTGACTTTTTTCTTCGAAGGAACCTCTTTGACCTCTTGGATAGACGAATCATCTACCTCACTGGGTCTCTTCTTTGCCTTTTCTGAGGCCCGCTCGAGTTGATCCATGTAATCCTTCATCTTTTTGGATGATTTAGAGATGGTCATGTACTTATTGAGATCCTCCATGTCAGAATGCAATTTGAGAGAAGCTTTCTGCTTTGCAGAACGGCTGGCTCTAGCATGGATTGGTGAAGAGGACGTATCATTCAACTCAACCACGGAAATTTGTTCGGGGTTGGTTGATATTTCTTCAATTTGTGAAACGTCGCTGAATACCTTCACAGCTGCATTACTTTCTTCTTCGGTTTGGGAGACAACTTTAAAGCTCAAGCTCTCGTTGTCTTTGCTAGCGATATCTACCGATGGGACTAGTTGCTCTGTTTGAGCGCCATTCACTGCATTCGAGACCGAGTCCTCAGCGTTAGTCTCTTGTTGCACATCGTCTTCTATATCTTCTCCGATTACATTGTCCCTAGCAGCATTTAAATCTACTCCAGTAATATTGTCTGTAGCAATTCTCACATTCTCGTCAATATCCTCGGCAGCGCTATCATCGATGCCCAGGAGATCAGACGCTAGGTCAGTACATTTTCTGACAATTTCAGAAGAAAGTGTGGCATCTCCCAATGGTTGTTGTTGATTATCAAACAGCGAGTATCGATCTGCGGAAAAATCCATATACTTCCAATTGGCAAAACAATCTTCGATCCAGAGGTAATTCACTAGTTTAATATTAGACCAACGGTTCTGCACAGTTTGATGCTTTTCGCTAATTGCAGAGCCGCTTACGAGGATGTCGTTCTTGGCATCTAAGGTTTTGGTAAAGCTGGCGCCCATGGCTGTGATCAATGAGACGAGGTAATATCGGGCGTCGCCGTTGATGCCTGTTATGCTAATGCGGAGGTTTTTGAACTCGGGGATATGAGTTTTGGGTATCGGGTAGTGCAAAAGGTTCAGCAGCAATGGATTTATGTATCTTCCGCTACTGATAACATGGAACAACCACAGAATCAGGCCAACGTCTATTCGATCATCCGCGCAACATTGTTTGAAGCGGTCTCCGTCTCTATACTTCGCCACCAATATATCGATATTGTCTGGATCAAATTCGGAAACCACAAGACCACCATTTGAGGTGATAAGAGCCTCTACAGAATCCAGAAACATCTTGCTTATGTCGAAATCCGTGGAGATATGTACTCTTTTTCCGGCCAAAACATGAGAGCTGGAGACAATCTGCAGCTCATCTTCGAGAAGCAATCTACTGTTTGGCTGTCCCAGCTCGGAAACTACGGGGTCCAGTAATAGATACGGCTGGACTGAAACTATCCTCTGTAGCTCAAGACATCTCGCAAACCACGACGGAAGCACCACATCTATGGCCATATTTCTCTTTTGGACCAAGTGTGCAGTCACCAATGCCTTCCCATTTACTTGGTCTACCGAAATGAGATGTGTTGTGTGGCCGGAGAGCATATCTAGGTAATGGCCTCCAAACAGCCGGGTTGCAGTGTACATCAAGTCCTTATCGCCCTGTGGCAAGTTGTTAGCAGCACAGATCAAGATGCCTGCCATAGGAGGTGCCGGTGTAGGCAAGTATAAGCGGTAGTTTTTTCTCTGTTTGATTGCAATTGAGTCCGTGAGCCATTTGAACGATGTTATGGGCACTAGGCGCTTGCTGGCCTGCAAGTAGCCTGCAAAATGGTATGACTGTGTAAGAACATGGTTGATATTGTGGTCAGCGATGGAATTCAGTGAGTTTTCAGCTGTTTCTGTCACGAATGTGCCACCATTCGATACGATGAGATTCTCGATCTCTGAAAGGGACAATGGCAATTCATATGGGGTATCCGGGTCCGGAAGAACAACGAGAAAATGGGAATCCAGAAGCAATTGCGTTGGCGACATGTGCTTTTGTAAGTAGCAGGTGTTTCTTTACTTTGGATAAATAGACCGCTAGGAGAGGCAATATAGACCCTAGAACCGTTTAAGAAAAATCAATAGAATGTAGGAAACTATTGAAATGCAATGGTACTGGATTCAACACGAAAAAAATAGTGACAACGCGTTTATCTTCAGTATTGTTGGTGTAGATAGAGATCTATATGACTATATGAAGGAACACATAAATACTGGGGTATTCTTTCAAAAAAGAGCAAACGAATAAGAAAGCATGGTGTCTTGTTTATTTTAGCATGATACATGTGTGAAATGACTAATGAATCAACCCTCTTCTGTGCATGAGAGTCGATGTATGAGAAGTGAATATGCAAGGACTATTCCATCCCACGAAAGATCTGGTGTCAAATTACGATGCGCCCGGATTCTTCCGACAGGAGGTATTGAGGAGGTTTGGGATAGGGAAATTGATGCAATGAGAACCTAACTCGGAATGGTGGTGGTGAGAACTGCAGGGTCAAACAAGTCTTTGCGTTCGTTGACAAACTTCTTGGCCCAACTACGACACACCACACTGGCCTTCATGAATTTACGCGACGAATACTTCTTGTAGAACTCGTCATGCTCAATGGGCCCAATGAGATAGTTGAAGAGAAGCTCGACGCATTCCTTCATGTCCTCAACTCTGTAACCACCAGAGTAGTGGATGAGGTTCCCGTTCCAAACTGGATCCTTCCTTAAAATGAGCCGTGCAATATACATGGCAGCAGCCGAACATAGCGACGGAAGCTGGCCAATGAACTTGTGGTCGACTATGGTGACCTCAAGCAAGAACTTGCCCAAGGTACGCAGTTGAACGTCGTAGTCATCAGCCTTAGAAATGCGACGCAAAAAGTTCATCGGGTTCGGGTAGCTCATGTCGAAATTGAGAATGGTGAGAATGTATTTTTCAGCCTCCAAGATCTCCTCCTCAGTGTAGGAGCCGTCGGTGAAGTACGCGTAGTTCTTTACTGAGGGAGAAAAGACCTCCTCGTATTTAGCAGCAATGAACAACAGGCCCGTCGCCAAAAGCTGAAGCTTATCAATCTGCACCACCTCGACAGACATAAATCTGTCCATGATGTTAATGGCCAAGAACAAAGTCTCGGGTAAAAGACGAAAACGTTGATGCATCTCCACGAGCCAATCTACGAGGATGGAGCGCATGCGGGGCTTCATATTAGTTTGTTTGAGCAAGTAGCCCGCGTCGGGAAGCGTTTTCTTTTCTAGCTCGTGCAAGTATGGGAAGATGTCGTTGACATACTCACTGACCATGAGCGGGTCATCGAAGTCTTCCTCGTCGAGGTCCTGCCATTCGTACTCGGTTTTCTTCGACTTTTTATACTTTCCGTGGGTCAAGTCGCTGTTGATGATGTCGGCGCCACTGGCCCCACGGGTGTCATGGCTGTGAGTATGGTTATGGTTATTTGCTGGATGGAGTTTTTCTACTAGGTTATAGCTCGACTCCGACGCCTGTCTCTTCTGGGGCAAGCGGTGCTGAATAGGTTCCAAGGGCGCACGAGCGTTATTTACGGAGATGGCTTTTTTACTTGAAACTTTGGAGGACGCCTTTTGATCCTCAGGTTCGATGTTTTCCATGTCAACGTTCTCTGAGTCGGAGCCACTGATCGAGCCGCCAACAGGACCGCTAACGGAACTGCCACCACCCAACTTGGTCCCAGAAGAGCCCAATTGTCGTTTCTTTGGTGGCTGGAGCGGTCCTGTCTTCGCAATGCCAAATTGACGCGAGACATCTCGCAAATGAGGACGGCCATTCGCACCTCCAGCAGTGTCGGCGACAGCCGCAGCGGACCCTTTTAAAGAGGCTGGCTGGGAGTCTCGACCCCGCTCCACAAGCGACTCTTTTGACGCATTGGAGGCGGAAACGGACCCATTTCTGCCGGGAAGGGTATCCAAATGGACCAGTTTTGGATGCGATGGGGCGATGTTTTCAGCGCCTTTTGTTCGTGAGCGCGTGACCCGGAACTCATTTTCGTTGGTGAGCATGGACATTTTTTTTTTCGGGCGGTGGGCGAGAAAAAAAGTCTATGGTGGTGGTAGGGTTAACGCGTACAAGGAGAAGCAAGAATGTGAGTTCGCGAAAGTATAGGATGAGAGTGTGTGGAGGGTGGGACAAATGAAGGAAATGATAAACACGGGGAACGGAATGAAATTTGGGAGGAGCGAGTGGGCAATTTTTTTTTTGCGTGTGGATTTGGGGCTTTCCGCACGTAATTTTTTTATTTGATTTGGTGCACTTTGGGGGCTATTGTTTGGGGGCTCTTGCTAGATACTAGGGCTAGCTACTAGACCGTACTGGATGACGTAAGAGTCCGGGACGATGGAGAAGAAAAGAGAAAAGAGAAAGGCGTTGGATATATTTTGGGAGGATCGAAAAAGAAATTGGTTCTCTATCAGTTTTGCCAAATCTATTAAGTGGATCTTCTAAGTGAGCGTCAGAGATGAGTACACAGTGAGTGACGGCAAGAGACGGTCACTGGGAATGGCAATGTTCAACTTTAACCTCGAAAAGGCGATGGTTCTAACACTAAAAAAGTCACAGAAATTAACGCTGGGGCCGCGAACAAGATTCGAAAGCCAATTCTATTGGGTGCAAATTCTGAAACACCGACTGGAAACAGACACGAACGAGTGGACAAGAAGAAAAAAGATGGCACGAAAGTCAGGGTCTCGGATTGTGGGCCCAAAATGCGACACTAACGTCCAGGTTTTTTTTAGTTTTGTTGACGTCTGTGGGTTCCGCTCGCGTCCTGTCATTTACACCCAATCGGGCCTAGACGTAAACAAACCAGGTGAGGAGCCTTGACGCCTTATGTTTGGAAGACGGCCGCGAATGGGAAAAACCCTGTGCACAATACTGCTCGAATTCTTCCTCTTCCACGGTGTTTAGCAATGTTTTAGTCCTTTTCGTGTAGGAGCGCTGTGTATTTGTTGTGTTTCGTGTGCTTCGTATATTCTAGACAATGCCAGACTTGGCGCTCCAACGTGCAACATCAGAGTTTCGGGCAACTTGCGGGGCGTCAATATTTTTTTTTTTCATGCCTTCGATTTGCTTTAGCCGCGCCAACATACCTAGATCCCCCGCCTTGGCCTCATTGTTAACCATTGGATGTGTGTAACTTTAGCCCATCCCACATAGCGCCGCACTAAATCTCTGTTTCCAAAGAGCACTAAAATTCCGCTTGTTTGCATAGAAGATGAAATCTTTAGCCGTGGCGTATAACGTTTACTTATAGTATGAAGTCTCTCATGAAGTCTGTTTCCGGAAGTTTGACTCTGTTCACATCACTAACTTCTATTCATAATATTGGCTCTCCGCTCATCTCAGGATTCCATTAGGTCATCGCTCACTTTGATAGAGCGCTACCGAGATTGTTAATCAGTTCAGTGATATCGACCCTGTCGATCTCGCCAAAACTGCTCTTGAACTCCCGCCAACACGCTAAATTCTCCTCGAACAATTGTGTTCCGGCCTTCACGAGCGCCAACATTACCGTAAGCCATTTTTTCTCCATTTTATCCTGATATTCCTGTAGGTTGATCTCCAAAGAAGATGTGAGTTTACTCAAGTCGCCATTAAATAGATTAATGAGTTGGTCGAGCTTGTCAAGCTCCTTTTCGATATGCTCAATACGACTCTGAATGTTTCTGTCTGGTGACCCTTCGCCCGATAGAAGCGTACTGCTTGCTTCCATAGATGCCTGTGAGTGGAGACTTGAACGATCATCTGGTAGAGTAAACGATGCTGTTTTGTTACCTCCGAAGAGTCCGTACCAAGACTTCCCGGCTTGACTGCTCTTGAGCTTCAGCTTGGACTCAATGCGCCGAATGGCTGATTGAATAGACGGACTGTCGATATCCAAATCCTTGAGTCGTTGGATGGACTGTTGATTGTATGTGAAGCTTGCAAGCTCTTGAACCTTGCTGAATTTGAGCTTGTATAGAAGCTTGTATTGTAGAAGCTTATACTTGTAGAATTTGATGAGTTGTAATGCAGAGAAGTAGTATTGGATGAATTGAGTGATGGGTTCTTCCCATGCTGGAGTGACATGAGCGTACAAGAAGTGCTCGAAGTTGAGAAAACTAGAGTCGAGAGTTGACCCGAATTTCTCTACAGCATTGGATAGCTTGTTGTTGTCCACGCTGACCATCTCATGTATCTGAAGCGAGAAGTTGTTGAGATTGGCGCCCAACTCGATTAGCACCTTGATCATCAGCTCCAAGTTGCGAACATTCTTATTGTTGAGCTTATGCATTTCACTGAGCACTCGGATATTCTGATGGAAGTTCGTTTCAAAGTTGACGAGTTCTGTGGGGATATTGCTGAAGTCTTCTGTCATGTGTTTCAGTCCACCATTGCGGGTCTCTTTCAGATTATATAGACTGACATCTCCATAGAGCTTATGAAGATCGTCATTAATTTTACGGAGCGCAGGAAGGTTATCGGGCGCATTGATATCAAAGCCAGCGATTCGGGGCATGAGATAGTAGAGCCCATTCTGGTCAGTGGGATCATTTGGATTAGCGAGCAAAAGGTTCTGGGGAAGCAAGCTCACGGGGGGCTCGTGCATCGCATTTTCCCACGCGAGCTCATAGTTAGGATCCAAGAATTTAAGAAACAATGGACATTCTTTAAGCTGTGCGCTCAGCTCCTCAAAGACCACATCCTGCAAGAACTTGGCGAATTGCCGCCGCCGCACCTCCACCACCGAAACCTCGCGCGAGCTATCTATAGAATTGATCAAGTACGTGAGCAACGAATGCTTTTCGGGAATCGGAGGCACAACCGTCGTAGGAAAGAGCTTCACCAAGGTATCTCGAAGCGACTTAAACTCCAGATACCGTCTTTTTACAATCACTGGACCACCCAATTTCTCAAGCGACAACTGTATCACATACACCATCACCTTGGTCCCGGCTAGGAGTTCGCTGGAAACTACATCTATGCTAAGTTTGGGGCCTGCTGCCAACAAACGGCGGATTTTCTGCAGAAGGCCGAGCGAGTTATTCACTAGAGCAGTACTACTGAAGTCTACAAAGCTGTCTTGGAGTGCCTGGCCCGAGGGACTGGTTGTACGTGTTTGGGAAGATGGTGGCGTAACTTTACCAGGAACGGCAGAGGCGCCGGAATTGGCCGAGGAGGCATGGGCCGGAGCGGGCTGATGGAGCAGCGGATTGTTGTCCTGCTCGAACTCGGGGAAGATGTCGGAATCGTCCATGGAGAAAGAAGTGTGGAGATGTGGTTAAAGATATGCCTATAGGAAGTGTGCAGGTCTTATCTGAAATGTTGCTGGGGAAAATCGGTTCGGGGAAAATTGGGGTTTGGGCTTTTGCAAATGGGATTTTGAAAAATTTAGAATTCGCGATTGTCCAGATTTGCCGATTCTGTTCTTTCCGGTCTTAAGATTTGGATCTTGTACATGTTCTTGGGAGCAATGGAAACTTTAGAGATTACAGGATCTCAATGAGTCTTTCTTTCATAATTTCTTTCGAATTGTCTTCATTTATACTTCGGCTGTAGCTTCCATTGAAGTTCTTCCGGGAAATGAGCCCGCTGATTCTTCTCGCCGTAGATGAGTGAATAGTGTCGGAGCATAAGCGTAATTTCCTCCACTTCGTCCATCATTTCGAGGCTTGATATTCTCTGCACCTCCTCTTGCGATAGCCAGTTCAGATCCGGCACGGAAAAGCCTCCAACTGCAGCCATATCTGTGAGGTAAGCGCTAAAACCCAATTGTTCTTCTAAGAGCGCCTGGCGAGACTCCAATGTCGGGAATGTCTGGAACGTTTGAAGATCAATTCCACGGTTGCTGAGATTAGATACCATAGAGTGGCCAAACCCGTCTCCCAAAGACATGGGGTCAAAGAGTATGAGCGAAGGATGTTCCAAGAAGTCTCCAAAGAAGCGGAGCACACCAACGAAATCTCCAGGTGACAAATAGCATAGAACACACTCGCTGATTATGAGTGTAGGAAGGGATGGATCCAAGAACAGGAATGCCGCAGCTGCCTGAGCTTTGTCACCCTTGGAACAGAGCCGTAGATCAAATCCGACTAATGCATACCGCTCCGTTACAAAATCACTATACATATCGCGAAGCTCTTCCTTAGAAGTCACTTCAATCAGATCAATGCCTTCATTTGCACCCACTGCAGCCTGTAGTATTTCCAGCTTCAGAATGGCCAATTTCTTGATCTTAACCAGCTCCGGAAAGTCAACCTCCATATATTTCACCTGCGAATACTTCTCCAAAACACGAAACGCTCTCGTATCCGAGCCACCGCCTAATGCGAGCACCTGGCACTTCTTCTGTTCCAGCACAAACCGATCAACAACCATGTCAAGGGCCCGCGTGCGAAGAAACGTTCCGCGGTTGATAAGGGGGAATTTTGCGGTGGAAAATGCAGCACGAAGCGTCCGTTCGGCAGAAAGTGCCGTATATCCATCGCAGAATTGGAGATTTGATTTGTATGAAGCGACCAACGGAGCTAGAAATCGGTCTTTTTCCCCGAAATAGCCTTTGGTACTAGCGCAAACCTTACAGCTGAGGGCATCTAAATCCGTTGCCCGAACAAGTTTGTCCTGGCGAGCGGTAGGCAGCAACATACTTGTAATATAATGAATAGTAGTTACTTATCAGATAAGAGGGTGAAAAGTTGGGGAAGATTGGTGGAAAATAGGTTTTGCAAAGAAAAATAGGGATAAATAATATGATATGATTCCATTGGAGAAAATTTGTTGTGTTTGATTTGATGGTGGCTGATTATTTATGGTGCTTCATGATTGGAAGGTATACCAATGAGCCGCCTGATTGGAGATATGGTATCAATTTTACAGTGAAAGTCTTCTACGAAGAGTCAGTATAAATAATTAGGAAGTTGTCAAGTTTATCAATCCCGATACTATAGACCCCAATAGAGCATATGACGCTTGGTACACAAGAAGTAATCTCATGGAAAGTTGGCGTCATAGTACAAAAGATAAGTAGACAATGAAAGTGGAGAATAATTTTTAAACGTCAACGACTCGGACAGGACCTCGCAGTTCAATCGACTATCGATCTTCAGCTATACCCGCTCAATGATAGCCCACCAGTTGTCCTTCTCATATCCATGTTCCACCACCACGCCGCCGGCCTTGACAGCATTGTCTATGAGTTCTCCCTCACGATAGAGATGGTAGTAGCGATACTTGGTCTCCTGCTCAACCTTCTTCTCCTCCTTTTCACTCTTCTCGTCCGCTTCATCGGCACCCTTCAGACTCTTCTTGGTCTTCTTCTGAAGCACCCAGGGCACAAGAACATCCTGCGCGTCGCCCTCTTTATAGCCTCGACGGGACTTCTCCTGTTCCAATGCCCAGCAATAGACCAAAAGCCGGCCGCCCACGCGGATTTTCGAGAGAATGTGACGAATGGCATCGATTCTACGCTCTTCGGTTGAGAAATGGTGGATCACCGCGATCGAAATCGCAAAGTCGAACCGCCCATTCTCATGTGGAAGATGTAGTCCGTCGGCCACACATAACGAGAACAGATTCCCACTATTTGACTGTGCACAGTCGATGAGTCCCAGAGACCGATCCGAACCAATCATATACAATTTCTTGTTTACGCCCAAATACTTCCCGTTGCCGCAGCCTACATCCAATCCAATACTGTGATCAATCTGTTCTCCCAAGAACTTCTCTACAATAGGCCATGGCTTGTACCGTGTCAGCGAAAAATGCGGTGCAATTTCGTTGTATACATCATGCACCCACTGCTGTTCGTGGTCCTTTGGCGGGGCAACCGCTTCACTGGGTAGAGAAGGAACACCCATGTTTTCAGTGAATGTAATACTAGTTGAGCAGAACCAAAAGTGCTAGAATTTGCTTCTGGCCTGTATAAATATATCAAATAGATTGTTGATGGTACGCTCTATTCTGTTTCAATTTGTGTTTAGCACAAGAAATTGCACTGAAAAGTGTAGTTCGTATTTGGTTGGAGATGAGTAGAAAGTAAGTGATTATGTAAATAAATTAACGAGGAGGAAGTGAAAAATTGGGAAATCGGGGATTGTATAAATCCGAGAATTGAAAAATTCGACTCAAAAGTGAAACAAAATACAACATAACTGCTTCCTTTTGCATGGAAATTTATTCAAACCCTTGTCCTTTTTGGTTCTGTTTCCCCAGATTTTACCTACTTCTATACTAATTTTCGGTAGGAATTGGCGATACATAACTAGTTCTATAGTAAATTCGTAAACTCAATCACGCAAATATCGGTCTTTGGCAAATGCTCATACCGTCTTTGATCTCGCTTCTTCTAGCTTGGGTACTTCTTTTATGGAGTCGCCGGCAGGCTCCACATGAACAGGCAGCGCAACTACGACAATTCGTGCAAAACTATTTGACAGTCTGCGAGGAGGTGGCTGTTGTAGCCGGAAACCGCGGACTTCTATTGCCAGATTTGGTCACTGCTGCGCAGAAACAACTAGACTATCGGCTCAAACAAGACGCAGTGAGACTCAAATTCGAATTAAAGGATGATCTTCCCACGAGGATTAAACCTGCAACCGAAACAAAACCTATTCCGGGCTCCATGGCTACGGCAACGGTGGATAATAGTACTGTAGAGTTAAACAATCGCGAGGAGAATGGTCAAATTGAATCCCAATCACCTGAGGTGCCTTCAGAACCACAATCTTTGCTGGGAAGAACTTTGGAGCTTCTCTTCTATGATGTTCCCGACATGTGGGTAGACCTTGTTGAACCCAGAACGATCCTAGTGTACAACTTGGAACAGGTGCACCAGAACGACGTTCCATTCTACATGTCACAAGCGCTCTATGATGTGTTGCTTGAACCTGACTTAAAGATGTGGCAGAGCAGTAAACTGCTTTCTTTTGCTGACTACAGACAAGAAGTTACAGTCAACTTTGTCGCAGCTGAAGAAAGTAGCGAATCCCCACAACAAATTCTCGATAGCATCAATACATACATGAAGCGGTACGAGTTCATGGCCCCATTTCTACGGATCCAGTGGTCCGTCCAGGTACTTGACGTGTCTAAAAGACGAGCAGCACGTCATTTGACACACAACACCACACAACAACTCACATTCTTCTACCTGACAAGTCTCAAGCCATACGCAGATGCAGTGCAAGGCGTTCCGTTATATCATGTCTCACCTGCTGCACCAGAAAGCCCTGCGCTCCAGGACCACTATGGAACGCAGTATGAGGCACATCAAAAGCGATTGAAGACAACCGTGTACAACATGACCAGCTTTTTTAGCGGTGTTTCCAAGGCTATAGGACAGTTTGTATACCTTCCCGAGTCTTCATCAATGAACTTGTCACTCAGAGCTGCTAGTCTCATGAAACATACTACCCTCAAGGGAATTGAAGAGGTTCTTACGACTTTGCTGGAGCGCGAAAATTTCGAACCAAAGCTCTATCATGAGATTTGCACCATTGTCGATTCTATTGCATCCAATCAAAAGCATGATTGGCCTTCACATCTACAACGAGTCTACAAGGTATTCCACGAGCTCGAGGCTCAAAGATTGAAAAATGAGAAAACACGAGAAGGATGAATAATAGCATAATAGTTTCTCAGCAGCTATGCACAAAAGCAAAAGAATCTTCGAGTCCAGCATATGTGTGAGTCTTTCCATTTACACAAAACACACCGTATATTTTCTCGCAGATGAGTTTTAACTAAATCAATACAATTTTAAATCATACAAAACAAAGTAATCATAAATCATCGTAATTCTTCTTCTTTGAGCTAAATACATATTTCACGTACTCCACATTTCACTAGTGCTACTACCTAAACTGTCAAAAAGACATCTAACGCCCATGAGCGACTCCGAAAGCTTCCAGAGTGACGTCAGTTTAGATGAAGAAGACGAGGAGTTCATTTGGAAGGTATTCTACAGCAAATTGGAAGCTGATTCGGCTGGAAATGCCATTGGTTCTGGAGATGCCAATGAACTCGATCTATCTGACATTTCTGACATAGAGGAGGCATTCCCTGAACTTGTACAGAAATACAAACAACTAAAAAACAGAGAAAGTGAGCAGCTTACGGAAGACCAGCAGAAAGCCATCCTTATGTCGTCTTTGAGTCAGGAGCAAATGGATAGATTCGAAGCCTATAGACGTATGGCTGTAAACAAAGCAGGCGTACGGAAGGTCTGCAACGGTATATTGGGCAATACTATGCCTCAGAATATTGCGGTGGTGATGGGTGGTCTTCTGAAACA
This sequence comes from Australozyma saopauloensis, assembly GCF_035610405.1. Taxonomy (NCBI): domain Eukaryota; kingdom Fungi; phylum Ascomycota; class Pichiomycetes; order Serinales; family Metschnikowiaceae; genus Australozyma; species Australozyma saopauloensis. The sequence goes on from NC_086135.1 coordinate 85,258, forward strand.
GCTCTTAAGTGAGATAATCTCTTTGGCATTTGAAGTCCAGGAACGTGAATACAAGGCACAGCTCATTTTGGATATAGACGAAAAGAAGAAGCGCAAGAGAGACTCTATCAAAAAGTTGGCTCTGGGCGATGAGAGTCTACCGGCAGAACCCGAGAGAAAGTTGGAATACATGGGAGACTACAAACTGCCACTAACGCCCGATCATATACGGGAGGCATGGAGAATCTTTCAGACACAGGGTAGTGGTGCATTCCAGTCGAAGTGGAGGTCTCAGGGCGAATGTGATGGCAAGTTCTTCAGATAATACAACACAGAGTCATTCTTTAGAATTCGAAGAGGAGCACACTTAATTGAAGTCTAAGGACAGTACATTTATTAAAGAACAGAGACTACAGCACAGAACAGAAGAACAAGGTCTGTTGAGGCCTTTTTCGATGTCTCATATTAACAAAGTGTTGATATCATTCTCACATCCACAATAATAGGCTCCTTTCCCAGACCACATTGACATAATTCAAGAAAAAAGGCATCCTACAAAGTCATATCTCAAATATGTATGCATCAACTATATACTTGTGCATCATCATAAGTACAGCTCTAAATCTTCAAGCTGCTCATACGACGCTGGGCCTTAGGAGCCTTAGGGTCGTCTTGCTTAGTACAAACCCAAGCAGAGGCATACATGTTGATTCTGTCAATAGACTCACCTGCATGTCTGATTCCGTGGGGCTTACATTTGAAGCCACATGCCTCAAAGGTCTTGATGTACCATGGGTATTGAGCAGCTGAACGGAGCATGACACGTCCACCGGGGACGAGACACTCCTTAACGGCCAAGATCTCGTTCTTGGCGTCATCCTTCTTAGGGTCGAACCAGTCCATGTGGTCCATAATAATGGCAATCGTGATAGACTTCTGGTTCAAACGAGAGAAAACATCATTCAACGTGTCGGTGTGAAGACGAATGTTGTCAATTGGGGCGGTGCCGTCAGCGCGTTTGGTAGTAAGGTTGCGGAAACCCTTCTCAGTCAAGTAGTCGGGACAGTTGTTGCGGGCGTACTTGCCCTTCAAGCACAAGTAGTAGAAGTAGTTGTCAGTAGAAATCAACGAACGGTGAACAACAGGATCTAAAGTGTCGACGACGTACTTCAAAACAGAATCACCGATCAACTCAGCCTGATTGGCTGGCACACCAAGAGCCTTCCACAAGAAAAGTGGGTTTCCGACAAGAAGCGTAGCCACAAATGGGTTGAACAAGGTGGGTTTTACTTTAGTCTCCCACACACGAATTTGGTCCCTCAAGTTGGTGCAGCTGCAAAGCTCGTCAATGTAGCTGTTGATTCCGAAGAAGGTGAACACAGCGCGAGCCAATCTCAACGCCCAACGAGTGGAACCAGTGTCGTACAAGCCTCTGCCTTTAGGACTCAAGGCCTTCTCACCCTTGTCCATCCAGTATTGGAAGGCGTTGGAAGACATTTCGGAACTTAATTGGTTGATGAGGAGCTGGCGGAAGTTTTGGATCTTACCTTCACCGAAGATCTTCCAGATCTGATCTTGAGACAAACTCTTGAAGGAAGCAAGCTTCAACTCCAAAAGATGGTTCTGACATGGGTTCAAGTCCACAGCGTGGATCTTGCTAGGTGGGTCAGGCAAGCAGGCATAGGCCAAAATGTTGTCACCGGCAGAGGTAATGGCCAAAACGGTATCCTTGCTGGAGAACTTCAACATCTCATGGTCCTCACGAGGGTCCTCCCAGGTGAAAGCGTAGATGTATTGGTTACGGAATTGGTGGTACAATGGGTTGATCTCGTTGAAGTACACTCTCCATGGGTTCTTCTGGTAGTAGATCGAGGGGAAGGGCAAGTTCTTGCGGATGTTGCTCAAAACAGCCTCGTGGCCCTTACTGACAGGAATGTTGTACTCGATTCTTTGCGTTTCGTCGGAGGGAGCAAGGTATGGAGATTCGGTAGCCAAGCAGTTGATTCTGTGAAGCAACGAGCGCGAGCGGTCCTTGTCACAGCCAACCCAGACGTAGTATGGGATTCTGCCCAACATGTTGTTGTAGGTGTTGAACGATTTGAGGGTTCCAAATTTATACTCCAAGTAGTTACGACGAGCCAGGTCCAAAAACACCTTGTCAGCCTCAAACCAGATACGCCAGAAGTTACGCAAGAACCAGGGCATGTTACGGTTAACCAAGCCTCCCACAGTGTTGATACGACCAACACAGGTGTCCAGACTCTGGATACCGAAGTCCACACAGGCAATGACACCGGCAGATTTCTCCAAGAGCGCCAGGGCATGGTCAATGACAGAATTAAAGGTAGGAATCATCAGCAACGAGTAGGAAAAGGTGATCAAGTCGGCAGTAGCATGGTCGATGGAGAAGTCGCAGGCATCGGCCTCCAAAACAACCACATTCTTGGCCCAGGACTTGCCAGCAAATCTCTGGCGGGCCACAGCACATAGCGACGACGACAAGTCCACAAGGTAGACGGCAGCAAAGTGCTTCTCGAGCGGCAAGATTTCGTTCATCATCTCGATGTTCTTACCGGTTCCTCCGCCGATGTCGACCCACACCAACCCCTTTTTAGTTTGGGGAAGATGGGAAACTGCCAACTGCAAGCACTCCTCGCGACCCTTCAACAACAATTTCCGCGTGGAATCGTAGATGTGGGCCTGGTTGCCGTAGAACAGCTCCAAGGCGTGCTGCTGTTGACTCTGGCCCAGAGTCTTGTCCGAGCCAGCCTTACCAAGAATAGGCTTGATGAAGCAAGCCCAGGCAAACACAAGCACAGACATCACCGCACGGTTGATGCGCGACGACACCATCATGAGCGCGACCATAGTGACGCTGCCGCCCAAAAAAATCCGGGAAATTCCGCTGTCAAAGATGAATTCTGACATGGCGGCGTTTGGTAGTGAAGTTCACGGACTCTATAAGAATGTAGAGATCTGAACAGCAGAAAAGACGAAAATACAAACGTGCAGAAAGAGAGATCTAGTATCGAGATTTAAGAATGTTGAGATTCCGATAATTTTCCAATTCTGCCAGGTCTCCAGCGTGTGTATTTATATGTTTTCCAGTAGTCCACGTTTCATGGACTGTATGTGTGGAAGTGGCTGCAAATTGATGGTGCTTGGACCTGCAGACTGCCTGGACCAACGTGTGCTGCCACATGGGAGCTAATACTCGTCAGATAACGAAGCGGCCCCATGAGAGAGTCGTAGGTTGGAGAGACGTGTGGGGCATGTGATTTGTGTCTGTAATTTCAGGGGAATTTATGATGTGGGCGGATGGAGGTGTGGTAATTGGTCTCGTGGGGGTAGAAAAATGTGAAAAGGGGAATTTTTTAATTATTCAGGAATAATAACATATTTTCTGAAAAGATTTGTTAATTGTGTTTGAATTCCAGGATTTCTCATATTTTTGCTGTTCATTGTTCTTACGGTATTGTTAAATGGTCCTGTAGATCACAATCTTGGGCGATTCCCCAACGTTGGAACACGCGCCGTGCTGTTCTGTGTCTGTCGACAATTTCCCGTTCTGCATGATGACGAAATTTGATGAAACACGGCTGTTCATTAACTATACATATGGGCCGGGATCTGGCGACTGTCAAGCCATTGGCGGGCCAGAATGGAGAATGTGGACATTGTCTCTGTAGTTAAAGAAGAACACCCGTTCAATTCGAGTAGTGTCTGTCTGTGTCGTGTTCTCAGTTACAAGGTCTTTGTAACCAGGATCTCATCCGCTGCATGGAAGGAAGAAACACACAATCTGCCCTCAGTCTCTGAAGATTTCAACATCCTGATGCAATGCCCCACAGAATCATTTCTAACATTCAATCTCAATTGTTGTCTGGAAGTCTACGTAAAAGATAGTCCACCTCGACCTTCTTGGTCAATGGAATGACATAGTCTCGGTACAAGCCAACGATTAGCTCCGGCTTGACCTTCAGTTGCTGTTTCTGCGAATATTTCAAGCTGGGATCTGTGCCGAATGTTTCGCACTTGGTCTTGATTCTCTCCAAGATCATGGCCTCCACGGTGCTGTTGGTGATGGAGCCTTCAATGCCTTCAACGTCGCGAGCAGCAATCAAGCGGTCGTACAATTCAGGATCCGCTCTGTACTTGGCCTCGGCCACAAACTTACCGAAATGGATTCTTCTGGAAAGCGCCTGTAAGCATTCCACATCACACACAGACACAGAGCCAGAGTTCTCCTCTTGGTCACCCTGACCACATGAAACCTCAGGAACAATGTGTTTAACGTAGAAGTCCAATATTTCTTGATTGTAGTTCACTTCAGAACTGTACAGCGCCAATACTGGCGGATATTTCAACGATGGAAGCAATGGCTTGAGAAGCTGGTCAGGAAAGAATGCAATTTCATCAGGAGCTTCATAACGACGCACCTGGGAATGAACTTTTTCCGTCTGGAGCAAAATCCACTCCATGAATGATCCGCTATATCCTTCTATGGGGTACTTGTCTTTGACATACACACTGGGCAGCAGAAAGAACTGGGATCTTTCAATGAGATTAAAGACAATGGTGTCTTCCATACGCACGAGAGAGGTACGAATGTTGTTCAAGTTGAGTACTGTCTCTGGTTTCATGAAATCCATGGTGAATGGGGATTTGGGGGACAAGTTGGAATCTGGGGTGCTGAGATGGGAGAAGAGGGTAGATAGGCGGAGGTCACGTGGCGAGGGATTGTTTGGAGGAGCATAATAAAAGTCAAAGACAAACTACCTTATTCAAGTAATTGTGTGAAAGCAAGCAAAACCTATTGATATTTCTTTTCTGTTTCATGGTTCTCGTTTTTCGGGTTTCGTAATTTCCTTAGTTGTCGGCGGTCAAGAGAAACAAAGTGTCTCAAATGACTCACTAATCCATACAGAGTTTTGACAAGAATATTGGTTTGGATCTTCATGAGTAAATCGATTTGATTTGCTTGAAAAGTGATCGGTCATACGAAGACGTCATTCAAAGTATTTAGTCTGGATGATGGGATTTAAAACACATAGCCCTCCGACAGACATTGCGTGGCCTACCGTTTAATCTTCATCACGATGTGACTTCTGCGCATATTTCACCAACATCTCATCATTGACCCGCATCCTCTCCTCATCAGGAAGAGTCAGACTACGATGGACCAAGAACCGCTTGATTCTGCCTAATTGTGTCAAGTCACCATCTCCATACAGATCCGCAAGCTGCGCATTTGCCTGGAGGTTCATGAGGTACGTCTGGCGATTGAACTCTTTTGCCCGTTCCACGGCAAGCATCATCTGAAGTGCCAGGTACACTGCCGCAAAGGCCACCACCCACTTCAAGATCTTCCATTTGTTAGCCTCGAGCTCCTCCATCGTCGGAGGCTCCCGCAGGTACTTCATCCGGTAGAACTCCTCCCATGTACCTGCGCGCCAAAAGTCCTGACTGCTGTAGTAAGCCGAATGGCGTGGGTTATAGGTAGCCTTCCGGAACGCATCAAACGTAGCTCCGGGGCCGTATTTGGTCTGTGCCGAGGCACCCTGCGTGTACCGGGGCATAGGCCGGACGTTTTTCTCGCTAATACACTCGTATGCGTGTCTTATCGCATCAAAACGAAGCCGTTTTTGCTCCATCAGTAGAATATTTCCGTCGTTGTCTACCACAGCATTGGACACCGCCAAATCGGGGTGGTAGAGCTTGACAAACTTCTTGTAGGTAGCACGCACGCCCCGCTTGACATCCGGATTGTTGTAATTATCATTGACGCTAAGATCGAAGATTTCATGTGGAGATGGGTTTTTGGAAACCGGCCATGGATGGAGGCTGTAAGCGGCGTGCGAGAGCGGCTTTTGCGCTGAGGTGGCATAGAGGCGGCGAAGCATCATGTGATCTGGAATTGGCGGTTATGGTCTTGTGTTGGCGTGGGTTGTGGAAGAATATGTTGTGCTTTGCTATAGATAAGGGTTCTGTATGGAGTGTGGAGATGCACTTATAGGGCGAAAAATAGAGGTAGAGGTTGGGGTTGTTTTTTTCGATCTGAGAAGAGAACGAGAAAAAGGTTTCAACCCGAGAGTTCATGATTTTTTTATGTCAAATTTGTATGTTGTTTCAAGGATGCTAATGTAGCCACGAGCAGAAGGAAAGAGTATACGGAAAGAGAAGTGACGATTTAGTAAAGATTCAGGGACGATTTTATAAATTTGATCCTAGAAATAATTCGAAAGACTTTTTTCAAAATTCTCTGTATTGCGTTTGCTTGCACAATGACTTCTGTTCTGCAATGCGCATAATGGTTGCAAATCTGATACAGAAATACACCTACACCACCACTTTTTCTTCCGTGCAAACAGAAAGAGTACAAAAAAGCAATCATCAATGAATGATCTTCCTGTTGTTGGGGATCTATTTCGCAGAGGCGATATTAATCCAGTTGGCGAGCGGATAGAGCTCGGCGCGTTGGCACCAGGCCAAGCAAGAATACTTAAAAGCCCAGCAGCGGTCTTCGATGTGAATTACCGTCTTCAGACCAGTATTAATCATTTCAATAGGACCTGGAAATATAACATCGATGATTTGGTCTGCCGTACAACTGTAGCGGCTGCTATGAACGGACTTAATCATGCGACCCATCAAGCTTTGTGCCAGGTAGCACATACCGTCGCTTTCGTGTTCTTAACCTTAATTGCTAGACATGAACAGGTTGAAAGTACTGATCTAAACTTGATGCTCCAAATGAGGGATGGAGGTTCTGTTGACTTGGTGTCGGAACCAAAAAGATGGGTTGCTAATGCTTCTGTGTTGAGAAAGAAACTCTATGTTTATCGTGACTGGAATTTGCAAGATTGGTTACCTGGTGCTCCAGAAGCCGCCAACGCTGGCATCCAGGAATTCATCGAAAAGTTGTATGAATTAGTCGACGGTCGGCTAGAAGGCATGGTCAAAATGTATCAGGAAGATTTCCAGGGTGCCTGGTTGGTGTTTGCAATTCGAAACACTTATGCGTTCCCAAAAATCAGAAAGTGGTTGAATTATGTGGTCGTTTTTTTTTCTTTCTCAATGTGTGGCGCTATCGGCTCTTTTGTATGGAAACAGACCGAATGCTTCGAAACAGATCCGATCCCTTTTATGATAGTTTTTTGCTGCCTTCTGTTATTTTTTCTAATACTCGTTCTTTTAGGTTGCTCGACGGGTCTGTTGTGGTACAACGTGGTCACACTACTTTCATCAAAACAGAAGAGAGTGAAACGCGACATAAATTTGGAGATCGCCAAGGAAGCTAAAAAGAAATGGATCTGGCAAATTTTCGGCGGAAACCCAACGTGGTGCGTCTGGAGAAACTGGTGCCTCTACACGCCCAATATTACAGAACGGGCGAGCTTCTCGAGAACTGTAGGCGCTCCTCTTAATCAGATCTATGGAATGGGCCCATTAGAGAACCTTCCGCGATATTACACTTGGAATAATGGACTCGAAGTTGTTGTCGATGAACCTGTCGCTCAGAATCCTTAGCCTCCATGTGCCCTGTAGCTAACCTTTAGTATTGACCACGGCCAATAAGCATTTCTGTAAGAGTTCAACAAAAAAAAATGAATATCTACCTGCTCAAATTCGTTCTCGTCTAGGATCAATAAGTGTCAATGAAGTAGCAACAAATGAGAAGATTTGGTTAAAGAATGTCTCAAAAGAAGAGACCAAATTATCTCGAACATAAGTGATTTCCTTTCCACTGACAATGATCCCGTTTCGCTACGGTTGTGTTTGAGGTCTAGGCCCTCTAAGCTATGACACTGTTGAGCCGACCATTCATGTTTGACACTTAATTCTATGTTGATGATCATCGTGCTCATTTATCCCTTTGGTTGAGAAGCTTGATCTTGTTGATCTCTATTTACTCGTAGCTAACTCTATACGTAACAGATGCAGCCAAATAGCTACTCAGTCAGGCAGCTGGTGATCAATCCAAGGCTAGGTTCAGCCATCCTAGCAGCCTTACATTAGTGAACTGTCCTAAAGTTTCTCCAAGGAATTCCATCTCGATAATCCCAATTCAGTTGTGATACGGCAATACTCTGTGAGGTTCCTATTGGGCACGATCCAGCCCATGAACAGTCTTGAAATAGCTGGCATAGACGAAAATTGGAATATAATATCTTGACTTAGCGCCAATTCAACCAAATTCAAAAAGAATCAAAGATGTACCAGATTTAGCTTCCTGCAGCTCCAATGTTCATTTGCAACCTCCCCTCACAAAGTGTTTCCAAAACCACTAGCAATTTATACAAATACAGCAGAGTTCTCGAAGCATCACAAATACACAACCTGAAGTTAGTGTCTTCGCAGTGATAAATTCTGTTCGTCATTGCCTACAGCATTTGAAACAACAATGTGCAGGCACAGATAACTACTAAGCTGTGAATGAGTTCCAGAGTGTGTCACACTATTGGATTCATCCAGGCGGATTCTCAAAATTAGCCAACACAACTTTTTTTAAAGTGCATAAAGCCGAAGCGAAAGACCTCAGTCGCTCATGTGTTGTGATCTGACCCGAATGTTAGGCAAACGCTGTGAAATACTAGAGTCAGACTTTTTAAAGTTATATGGCTGTGCAGATGTTCCCCAAAATTATCATCGTCATCACTGGCATGATAGACTGAATAAAAGAAGCGAGAGAGGGGGTATATTACTATTGTGAACTTCGCTGTGGCAGGGTAGTGTGAACAGATACAACGAAGTTCCTAAGAATACTCAGATATTATGAAAATATTTCACTGCAATCGTGCAAGTAAAACTTTGCTCTTTTTCAAGAAGCAACATCACAAAACAATCAAAGAAGAAGAGGGAGATTCCGAAACTACCAAAGAAAGGGAGGAGCAAGATCCCAGAACTACCGAAGAAGGGGAAGAGCAAGATCACGCAACTATTCAGGAAGGAATAGAGCAAGATCGAGAGCATGTAATATTGCGAGGAAGACAAGACTATGGAGTCAAGGACTCCAACTTGCTATTCTACTACGATATCAACTTTAATGCCCAAGATATCCTTGATGCATCTGTAATAGAGTCTTACACAAACCCAAATATCACGCGCAAGATGGCGCAAGCATATGGTCAGTTTGCAAAAAAATTGTTGAGGGATCTCGAAAAAATCATTTATGAGCATGAAGTTTGGGAAATGAAGATTCTGTACCAAATAATCAACCTTAAGCACCCATCACCACCGGAACTCTGGATCTCAAAATTAGACATATTGCGCCGCAATCTCGATGCGAGACTCAAGGATACGGAGAAAGACTTTAAATGTCTCGCTTTGCCATGTTTGACTACTTCTCACAAAAGTGCCATCGAAAACTTGACTCACTTACTTCATGATTGGATTGAAGAACGTTCAGTTTACTATCATGATCATCTCACTGGCGTATCGCATGTTGTCAAGATCAGAGAGAAGTACGGATTCAGAAATTTGAGAGACATCAGAAAATCATTCAGTGAAAACTATTTTGGTTCTATTTTGATGGCTGGTTTTTCATTGGGGTATCTGATCTTTATTCTCTCATGTCTTATGAATGGCAAATCAACTCTTTCATATGTTATCTTTGGTGTTGTTGGCTTTCTCTTTGTTCTTCATGTTTTGTCGTGGTCATCGGGACAATTTGTCTATTGGTTATACTCTTTTTATCCCCTGAGAAGAGCAGATTACAGGTCAACTACAAAACAAATGAAGGTGGCCCTATTAGACTGGCCAGCTCGATTTGGCTTTGATCCTACGTGGGGTTCCAGTATTCGATGGTGGAACAGAGTGAAACGAACAGAGTGGGATCCATGGGCACATCAAACTACTACTGCCCCTTTAGTCAATGTTTGCAGTTGGTTAGATGTCCCCTTGCCTAGTGCAATTTGAGAGTCGTGAGCGCAAGCCAGCATACTCGTCTCATGATATCGGTTCTTATAAATGACTCAATGATTTTGATAGATTCAAGATATATTTCCGGCTGTATGAAGCGAAATTCCACTGTAGAAAACTTTGAGACCCCCTTTGATTCAGTATGCTCGAAAAGTGCTCACATAGTGCACGAATTAAATGACATTTGCAGCCATAATTGCCCTTCTTGTTCTTCAGAATAGTATTGTAGACCTTGAATCTCGGGCGAGGTTAGCATTGGGCCGTCTTTTTCTTAACGGCGAGGTTGTTACTGAGCTCTACAGCTGCCATGAGAATTCGTTGAACAACAACCTTCGAATACCATATGCTGGTACTGAAAGAAGGGGCCAATTATGCGTAGAGAAATTTGAATATCCGAATAGTTTATCAAGTGAGCCTTAATCTCTTATTGAAAAAGCTAGGCAGTTTGTCTTGTTTCCACGAACATCAAATATGTTGCCTCTCATGAACGAAGGACCAAATTTTGGATCGTTCCATTCTTCTCATCGTTCCTATTTTGGACTAAACAAAGAGATTATTTGTAACCGAAGAATCAATTACATCACCGCGTTAATCGTTATGCTGTTTAGAGTTGTCTGGCAGTACAAGCATATCGTGTCATGTTGCATTGAAAATAAGGCATATTCTCTCTCTATAAAAATTGGAAACAAGGAATATTGCAATTGATGCATTATTCATATACTTCCACCCTTGCCTTGCTTGAAGCTTCCCTTAACAAACAACCACTCATTAATAATCACTTTTACACCCCAGAAGTGAAACTAGACCATTGACAAACTCAATTCCTCAATGACATTCGGAGAATTCTACGAGTCAACCTATAGTGCTAAAGATATATTGCTTCGTTATCGCAAGAACCCAAAATCACTTACTATATCGACTGATGATGTATTTAAAGTCAAAAAACATTCTAGTCATGCTATCTATAGACTCTTGAATCCCATCTATCTCTGCTGGCACAATGAGATCCTAGCCATGAGTGCTCCTCCTTGCAAGCCAATATGGGGAGACAATTCTACTCCCCTGTATCCGAAATACTTAACCCTTGCACTGCAAGTCTTGCTACGGGTTATACTCACAATTGAATCACAGCTGAACTGGGAAAGGGTGAAGGTTCTTTCAATTATCGCGATGCGTGATTGCGTTGTGGGATCTTCTCAGCCTCTGCCAAAAGAGTGGGTCACGCAGCTCGATCGGTTGAAACTGAGAGTCCATTACATTTGTCTTTCTTCTTTAGATGCTGTTGATTGCGAAGATTCTGAAAGCTTGAGAACAGATTTTCAACAGCTCATCGATCAAGTGATTCTCGTACTGAACAAGTACATTGAACTCTTGAAGGCTCTTTATGAAAATGAGTTTCAAGGCGTGTGGTATGTTTTTGCCATACGAAATAAATACGGATACCCAAAATTGAGAAAGATCAGAAAAGAGATAATGAAGCTTGAAATACTTGCTCTCCACGGGTCATTAGCCTTTTTTCTAACAATAATGCTCATCTATTGGTCTATTGAAACAAAACGTTATCATCTTCTTATTTTGATACTGGGATTCATTGCGGCGTTCATTGTATTTATTTGTCTCTCTTTGTCCACAGGCCAGTATCTCTTCCGCATCAGCTCTCTGAATGAACTGAGGAAAGATAGGTACAATGAAATACTCGGCCATGTCAAGAAAGCTCAATCAAACTGGCCACGGTACTATTTTGGACAAGATCCCACTTGGGGAGCTTGCCTTCGTAAACCTTACTCTGGTTTGTATGGTAAATGAAAGCTGAACGCTCCGATTGATGATACGCCATCGAAGGCAAATAAATCCGGACTGCCAAGCGAACTCTTACAAAATTTTTAAATGAACCACTTTTATAAGCTTCCCAATTTGAGAGGCACAAGAGTCCTCATTATACATATCATGATATGCATTCTGTCCACTTGAAGTGCTAAATCACATCACGTCACGTTTAGTTACGTAATTGCTAATACTATTTCATTATGATCTTTTCCTTCTCTCTAATCAGGCAGAGAAGTACCTTTCTTTTAGTATAGTGCATGAGTCTCTGAGAATGCAGGACGCGCTAGTAGGCAATGTGTATTCAACATGGTCCATTTGAAACAACAATGTGCAGGCCACGGGAAGTACGAAGCAGTGAAACAGTCCCAGAATCTGTCACACTCTTAGACTTAATACAGGCAATTATTCATGATTAGCTTATATACAAAGCCGAAGATGAAGACTCCCAGTCGCTCATGTGTTGTGGTCTCAATACCTCTGAGGTCGAAGGCGAATCCTCTTCAAAATCCACGATTCATCATAAATATCAAGGATCGAGAAAATCTTCCATGGACACAGCTATAGCTATACAATAAAGAAAATTGGAGTTACTACCGGTAAATTTCTTCTTAATGTCTCGGGTACTTTGCCTGGCCATGTTTCCATAGAAGTGGTTGTTATTTGAAACCACAGAGACTCATGGATCTGTAGTCAAGCAGACGACCTCAACTCAGACTCCGAAATTATACACCAAACCAATCCGTCCCTTTCTTTCGATGTTCGTTCCCACAATTTTGAAACTTGCAATTCAGGGTCGTGTCCTTCCCATTTTCCATCCTACTACCACTGCTACTTACTAATTTCAACTCCACAAAACACAACCAATCGTTCGTAAATACGTCTTCGAACCGGAATCCTCATACTATAGGAAAACCTATACCCCAGAATATTGGAACCATAATAATTGAAACCGTTTTATCTGAGATTCTGGCTGAATATCGAATCTTTTCAGTATTGAAGAAAAATCAACTGCACAACCTCTCTCTCCACTTAAAGATCTGCCTCTCTTTCTCCCCAATACAACTCTCCCAAGATGATGATCTATGATGATGTCAGACGGTGTCGCCGTTGCAAACGTAGAAGAATGGACGATGAGCCACCAGAAGTACAACAATACAAAACCTGTGCCAAGTGTCGGATCATCGAACGCACAAAGAAGAAGTCGCGCAAGCCGCTAGCCGAAGAGACCATGCGTTACGGCATGCGCCAGTTCCAGGAGCAGAACCAAAGCACAGAATTCATGGGCGATGACATGTTCGCCAACGATCCATATAATGATATAGATACGCCCGGAGACTCGGTGGTGGGAAGTCCGCAGCAGCCGTACCATTCTAAAACAGGCGACATTCTTCCTCACCAGGACGGGCATGTAGGAACCAACGGGAACGGATATGGGTATGATAGTTTACCTCCGCCACCACCGCCTCATTCTACGACATCAGCGTCTGCAATGCGGCCAGCAACGGTCATTTCGAAGCCTGCATCCATTGCGCCTTCTGGCCCTCAAAACACAGCTGCTTCGACTGCTTCCACTGCAATTGGCGGATTGAAGAACCGGGGCGCCGACTTCCTGAATAGACCAAAGCCGGTTCTGCGCCAATACAGAGACCCATATAAGCAATTTCTGCGGCTTCAAACCCCCGATCGGTCACGGCTTCCTCAGGTCTCCAATTGTGAGATCTGTTCTGCCCTGGTCAACCCGGATGTGCCCTTGAGTGCCATCTATCGATTATGTGATGCGTGCTACGCAGATCCATACTCACAACCTTTGGTTTTTGACGATTTCAACACGTTTTTGCTGAAAGCTGTCGCGGACAGAGAGTATTTGTCCTACAAGTATGTAGCTGAAATCCCCAAGGAGACTGTAGAATCGCTACTCAATGGTCGCCATATCGGGTCCGAGGACCAGTTCCGAAAAGCTCTCATGGAGTCGTTTGCCCTGATTTACATGGACCCGGTGTTGGCGCTGTTGGCACCGCTCAAGTTCACTCGTCTCGTGCAAAACGTCGGCGAGATGAACAGCATACGGCCTGTGGTTCTGCAGTACAGCCAGCAATTGCATTACCCCTTCACACTGCCCTTGCGGTTGGCTTACGGTGTCAATACCGATTCGGAGAAAACCCGCGTGGACATGCTATTTGTTCCCGAAACGAACATCATCATAATTAAAAAGAAGACCCAGGCCATTGCGCCCACATACAGCTCGTCGTTCTTGAGGAACTTGGATGAGCAATGGAAGAACTCGGGTCTTGGGTTCGATGCTTCTCCGCTAGACGTGTTTTCGGCGCTTAAAATCACTATAAGCCGTGACCAGTTCGTGCGTGATTTCCACGGCTTGGTAAAACAGATCAAGGCCCTTCGAGTTGCAGAAAACGGTGTTCACAACAAGCATCCTGTGGCCAACACTGTTGTCAGAAGTGAAGAGCTTGTCATTTAAGACGACTACCATTGTGATAGAGGAAGAATCAAGACCAATTCTCAGAACCATCATGCCTTTGAACTGAATAATTGAACTTATGATTCTCGAAGTAACTCTTTTTTTCTATACGAAATAATCCCAGTCCATCCTGCCCAAGAAATGAATTGTTTCAATAATGTCTAGTAATACTGTTAATACTACTACTATTCCTATCCCTACATCACCAAAAACCAAATAAATTTCAAAACATTCTCTCGAAAAATCTCGACTTATTGTTTCACACAAAAAAAAATACACTTTTGTGTTTCTTCTTTGCGCGTTCTTCGCTCCTTAATTCACGTCTCAGATCCGCGCTACCTTCTAGAAGTACGTCTGTTTTCCACCGCTCACAGCCCGAAAAATACATCAAAAGGCTCGCAGCTCTCGCCCGTTCGTGCACGTTTGCTACTCTTAAATAGACTTTTCACGTGGTGTCTGTTTTTTTGTGTCTCTATCGCTTTAAGCAGTGTATCTTTGGTCTGTCATCTCTGATCATCTCGGCCAAAACACAACTTTTGCGACCAATATTGGTACCATTGGAATCTTCGCGTCTGTAGCATCACGCTCGTCCAACTTTCATCTCGATAGCGCACTCTGTTCTCGAGCTAGTGCCATCTCTATACAAAAATGAAGCTCGCCATTTTCCTCCCCCTCCTTGCGGCTATACAAGTAGCGGCCATCCCGCTCGATACAAACAACGTCACAAGTATCAAAAACGCCTGCGCGTTGATCGCAGATGGTCTCCTTGACTACTACGATGGTAACAAGTATGGCGGTACAGTAGGTATGTTCACCTGGCCCTACTACTGGTGGGAAGCCGGTGGAGCGTGGGGCTCGTTGCTCGACTACTCGTATTACATGGAGAACCACACCTACGACGAGTTGATCAAGACCGCACTCACGTACCAGGTCGGAGACGACTACAACTATGTTCCACTTAATCAGACCACAACGGAAGGTAATGATGACCAGGCCTTCTGGGGAATTGCTGTGATGTCCGCTGCGGAACGTAACTTTCTGAATCCTTCCGACCCCAAGTTGGCCTGGCTTTCCTTGGCCCAGGCGGTGTTCAACACCATGAGTTCCAGATGGGACATGGGTGACTGTAATGGTGGACTCCGTTGGCAGATTTTTCAGTGGAACACTGGATACGACTACAAGAACTCTGTCTCCAACGGTGCGTTGTTCCACATCGGTGCTCGTTTGGCGCGGTACACCGGAAACAACACCTACGTCGATTGGTGTGAGAAGGTCTTTGACTGGATGTACGGTGTTGGATTGTTGACCGAGGGCGAGTGGTGGTTTGTGTATGACGGTGTGAAGATCTACAACAACTGTTCCAACATCACCAAGTTGCAGTGGTCGTACAACCAGGGCCTCATGTTGTCTGGATGTGCGTACTTGTACAATTTCACCGGTGACCAGAAATGGTACAACAGAACCATGAGTCTCTTGCACGCCACGACCGTGTTCTTCTACAATAAGTCCGAGGACGCGCAGATCATGTATGAAGCTTCATGCCAGCTGCCTACCTCCAATTATGCTACATGTAACAATGACCAGCGGTCATTCAAGGCGTATCTCTCTCGGTTCTTGGGATTGACGTCTATTATGGTTCCTGACACTTACGACATCATCCGCACCTGGCTCGTGGACTCTGCCAACGCCGCTTCGTGGTCTTCTTGTTCCGGAGGAAGCGACGGCCACACCTGCGGACTTTCGTGGACCAACACCACCTGGGACGGTTACTACGGCTTGGGAGAGCAGATGAGTGCGTTGGAGGTGATCCAGAACTTGCGTGTGCGCGATTTCCCTCCTCCATTGACTGCCAATACTGGTGGTTCATCTATCGGTAACCCAGCCGCCGGCTTTGGCTCGTCCAGCAACAGCTTGGCTCCTCTTACGCTCAGCACAAAAGACAAGGTTGGCGCTGCGATCATCACTGCGGTTGTAGGTGTGGCAATCATTGGAACCACTGCGTGGTTGCTTATTTAAGTTCAAACTAGGCCAGATCCCAATGTCATGTTTTTCTTGCCGGTGTAAAGGTTTTATCTAAACACCGGCTGTTCTTTATACATTCAAACAAATTAATTTGCTCTTTTTCCATGGGTGACGTCTCGAAGTAAATACAACAGAAGAGGCAATGAAGCAGGCAAAGAAGAAGAAAGAGAAAAAAAATCCAACGTGATGATATTCTCTCGTTTTTTCTCTTTATTTGATTTTCTTTCTTTTTTTCATCTTCGCTTTTTCCATAACTTTCTTCTCTCAAATGTGGCTCGCCCCGCTTTATCTCTATCACTTATCTAATCTCTACTTTTACCTGCTTCTTCTATAGCAACGCCACAACGCAATTGCACACCCGGAGAAACACATACAGTTTTATACCGCATTAGGAAGCGTTAAGCCGTAGCCGAATTGCTCTTTCAGGAAGTCAAGCGCATCGCTCGAAACACCTTCTGTTCTGTTCTCGAATCAACGCCTCTGTAATCTCCAATCTACCCCCAATCTCGCCACCAAAACTCAAGAATTCGTGGTTATGAGCTCGGACGACGCCTTTACTTCGG
Source organism: Australozyma saopauloensis (assembly GCF_035610405.1). Taxonomy (NCBI): domain Eukaryota; kingdom Fungi; phylum Ascomycota; class Pichiomycetes; order Serinales; family Metschnikowiaceae; genus Australozyma; species Australozyma saopauloensis. The sequence continues at coordinate 102,046 of NC_086135.1, forward strand.
TCCAATGGGACCGTGAAGAGGCCCAGCCTCATGTTTCTGACGTGTCTCCCATCGCCGAGGAACCAGCGCAATTGGAGCACGATCTGCGGTCAAAAAGTCCCGAGAATACCACAGAATTGTCCCATGAGGCCACATCTACATCTTTAGGAGTCAAAACTGCTCCAGAAAATCATAAAAACGCCGAGATTGTGGGCTCAACACCTGAACCCAACAACTCGGCCAGAAATAGCTACGAGCAGCCTCCTCCCAGCTATACCCCGGAGGAAAGCTTCGGATATAACGAAAATACCGCCTCGTCGCCTGTAATTACAGCCGCTCCACAATCTGACCGCGTAGATGTAGAAATAGGTCAGACTCAGGGTGAAGGAGCGGAAGGAACCGCCCGCAACGACGAAAACGACGATAAGAAGGAGTTGCGTCGCATGGAGGATAATTTCAAGAAATACAAGTTGCAGCTGGAGGTCAGCAATCCTATTTTCGACAAGGATCCGCACGGAAAACTGTATATCTCGTATCTAATCATTACCAAAACAGACCATCCAGATTTCAAGAAGCTTCTGGAGCAGTCTGCAAAGACCGAGGGAATTGTTACGGTCGAGGTGAGACGGCGGTACCGAGACTTCCGCTTCCTCAGTGCATGTTTGACCAACGACTTCCCGCTGCTCATGGTGCCACCACTTCCTCCCAAACTGAACTTTAAATACTTGACGGGTGATACGTTCAGTGCGCCGTTTGTGAACAAAAGATTGTCGTCGCTTTCTCGGTTTGTATCCTTTATTTGCGAGCACAAGATCTTGTCGCAACTGGCCGTGTTCCACTACTTCCTCAGTAACTCGGCTGAATGGGGCACATTCACGAAGAACCTCAAGATCCTGAAGAACAGTGGCTCTGCGCCCGTTGGAGAGAACGATGGCGAGTCTTCGCTAGTCGGTAAAGTCGTCAACGAGGAGCTTTTGACCGAGACAGTGATGAACTTCTTCACATCCTCCAAACACAAGAGAGAAACAAACAAGGATATCATTGAGATCAGCGACAAGCTCAAAAAGCTCTACGAGAATCTAATCAAGCTCGACAAGATCTTTGCCCGTCTCAACAAGAAGAACAACGACCTCAAGAGCGACTACGAACAGTTTCTGATCCAGGTCAACCGTCTCGCTGCCATCCAGATCTCTACAGCTCGAGCCAACGACGGCGGTAAAAGCGACCCCAATGCTTCGTTCACGACTACCACCAGCTTCGATGGCATGCTGTCGTACGCAGCCAACTGCCGAGTATTTTCCGATTCACTTCTCTTCTTCTCCAACCGTTGGGGCAGCTTGCATCAATACATCGACGAGACCTTCTTGGTGCTGTTGAAGGATTGCGCCAAGTATATCATCAAGTTCACCGACTTGATAGAGTTGCAGCATAACAAAAAGATCGATCTACAGGTTCTCCAAGATTACTTGGTGAAGGCCAGGACAGAGTTGGCCAATTTGGGCGGCGCCACCAACAGTGCACTTGGCAATGCCGCACATCATGGACATGCTCCGTCGCCAGCGCTCATCAATCATAATCGCGGCGGTCTAGTCAACAATACTACGCAATTGATTAAGGATACATTATCGACGTCGGCCACGCCCAACATCGGATCTACGCAATCGGACCTGAAGAAATACAAGCTTGAGCAGCGGATCGCCAGTCTCGAAAGCGAGATCGCGGCCCAGACCACGGTGGTGAACGCAGTCACCAGTCAAATCATCAACGAGGAGTATCCCAACTGGGACCGTTACAACAAGAAACAGTTGAAGCAGTCAATGGTGGACTTGTGCGACCGCGAGATTTCATTTTACAAGGACTTGTTGGAGAATTGGAAGGGAGTGGAGCTGAAGTTAACCCAGAGACTTGATGAGTTACAGTAAGCCAGCTGCGCAGTAAAGAAAGCCGGCAAAAGGCCAGCAAAAGGCGAGCCCAAAAGAAATGATTAAAAAAACACAAATATTTTGCTATCAATTTGCAAAAAATATCTTTCCCGTCTCTCCTTTTTTGACTGAATCCCTGTTCGGCCCGTGTCACGTGACGCGCCTCACACACCCCCAGGTTCTAATTCCGGAAATCCCAACTGCTCACTATCTCCTCATTGATCTCACGCCAACACTCCGCTACTCCACAATGCAACGGTCTGGACTCAAAGCACTTGCGGTGTCGGTGCTCGCAACCACCGTTCTAGCGAATTTCCTCCCCATTGACGGCGACAAAAACCGTCTTGTCTGCGAAGGAATGTATGCCAAGAAGGACTGGGGTGGATCCATTGCGCCCCATATCGAGGTGACAATCAATCAAATTGGCGATAAAAAGTGGGATGAGAAGAATCCAGACGCGGACTTATCGGCCGACCACAAGGTCAGCTATGTTTTATTCGAGTTTAAGGATATAGATCGGTTGGGAAAAGATTACGCTAAAAGCGGACGTAGAAAGTATATATGTGACGATGTGGCGGTCAGTGCGGGCCTCTGTGAGCAGAGCGAATATGGCCAGTTCTTGTCGAATGGCGATTTGCTGAATACAACGGTCAGAATTGCCCAGTTTGACAAATTGGGGCCGGCAAAGCTCGAGTACCCCATTGGCCGCACCGGATACTACTGCTTGTCGACGTTTGCCGTCAGCGGTCTGTCCAAGTCCGATGAATTTAAGTATAGCGGTAAGATTGATTTCCAGAATGCGTTCGGTCAATTGAGTGCCTCGGAGATCCCCAAGTTGACTGCGTACGGGATTTTGACCGTTGCGTATGCGGTGACGCTTGGATTTTTCGGATTCCAGTTCTTTAAGAAACGTGACCAGAACCAGATCTTGCCCCTTCAACGGTACTTGGCGGGCATGTTGGGTCTTCTTACGTTCGAGACCCTTGTAGTGTGGTCGTACTATGACTTGGTCAACCGCACCACTGGAAAGAGCTGGTTTGTCAATGCATACGCCATGTTTTTGTCTGTTTTGAGCTCGGTGAAGATCACCTTGTGTCTCTTTTTGTTGATGCTTGTGTCTCTTGGGTATGGTGTTATCTCGCTTAAACTTCCCAAGAAGGTTATGCTTAGAGCCAAGATCTTTGCTGCGTGCCATTTCACCGCCACCATGATTTACTTGTTAGGAAACTATCTTACCGGTTCCGGTAGTTCGTTCTCCTCTTCCAACGGTGATGTCGAAGATGCCAGCGCCGAAGGCACTTGGATCCAAATGCTCATATTTATTCCAGTCACCATCACCTTGAGTGTGTACTACGTCTTTATCTTGTCGCACATGAGGGAGACCTCTGCCAAGTTGCACAAGCAGAGACAAGTGATCAAGTTGAAGTTGTTGGATAACTTGTTTAGTTTAGTCATCATGGCGTGGGTATTATCCTTCAGCGCGCTCTTTTTCCCCGTGATCTTCTACTTCAGCTACTCGGACACCGACGGTCTTGAGAGCAAGTGGAAGTTCTGGTTTTTCTTTGCCGACTTCTGGCCCAGTCTTTCGTTCTTCATCATCTTCCTCGGAGTCTCCTGGTTGTGGAGACCAACGGAAACCAGTTACATGTTGGCTGTTTCTCAGCAATTGTCCACCGCTGGCGAAGAGCCGGAGGAGGGCGCTGAAAACGGTGAGTTCCACAACCAAAATGAGTTCGAGCTCGACGACATCTCCTTGATGAGCCACAGTGACGATGAGGCCGCCCCTCGTAGAACCAGAGACAGAGACAGCTTCGAGCTTGAAAACCACCCTGCACCTCCAACTGCACCTCCCAATTACAAAGAAGTGGTGGACCCTGAGCCTCTGCACGAGCACGCCAGCAACACACTCTTCGAGCTCGATGACGACGAGAGCGTCCCCGCGAAGACAAATGCTAAGGTCGACTCCAAGTAAATGTAAATATAGTGGGCTGATTTTTATAGGTTACAAATATACTATTCTTCCGAACATATCTATTCATGTATGTGCTGCATGGAAGCTCATGGGCAACCAAATCTCTATCGTTTTTTCAAATGGCTCAGCCATCCGTCTATGCAATAGCCCACAAATTCCCTCCGCTCGAATACACCTCCTTGGACAAACCATCCACCTTGGAGTTCCAGTCTACCAAGCGGCTATACAAGTTCTTGACCTGGTCCAAGTTCAAGACACGCGGCTGCAACCAGGTGACGACCAACGTCTGCTGCAACTGGTTGATGTGGCCCTTGATCAAGCCCAAGGAGAAGCACTTGATGATGGAGAACTCGACGTCGTCCAAGGAGATGCCGGTGGCCGAGCTGATCTCCTGGAACAGCAAGGTCTTGTCTGGGGTCAGCTTCGACAGAATTAACTCCAACAATGCCATGATGACGATTTTCTGGTGCAAGAAGTCGCGGTGGCTCCAGACTTGCGGAGACTTGGACTGGGCGTCCTGGTTGAGCCAGCGGTTGAACTCGGCCAAGTTGCCGCAGTTGAGATTGAGAATAAGGTTGTACAACCAGAAGTAGGCGTTCTGCAGGTCGCTGATGGACTGCAAGATGTCGTGGAGGATCAACTCTCCAAAGTTGTAGATCTTGTCGCCCAACAACGCAGCAATGCAGAGATCGTAGCAGAACAGCACCCGCTGCTCGTCGGACATGGCGCCCTCCACGGAGGAAAGATAGAGCAAGCCGTTTGTGTAGAACAAGTTGTAGTTTTCGTAGTACTTGTAGTACTGGCACTTGGTCAAGTAGAACGCCGCATTGATCTGCGACGTGTAGTCGTTCTGCAACGTGGTCTCGAACTTTTCACTGATGGAGTCCAAAATCAGCTCTGCGCTGCTCAAGTCGCCCAACAACAACGCATGGCGTGCGATCTGGAGACGGATGTAGACCACCGCCTCATCGCCATTAATCTGCGACTCTGGGTCGTCCAAACGGCGCAGCGAGTATCTCTTGCCCAACTCGGCCACAATGTCCGCCTGCAACTGCTGCAACTTGGCCAAACACTCCTGTGGTTCTGGAAACGACAGTAACAAGAAGTCAATGACCCGGAGGTAGTTGAGCTTATTGTGGCACTTGGACACAAACAAGTCGAAGAGCTTAGCGCGTAAGGGGCCGTTCTGATTGGCCGGCGTCTCGTAGAACTGCTGGAGGGCCAACGTCAATTGGTTCCAGAGTTTTCTTTCGTAGAAATCCTCCAATTGGTACGAGAGTTCGAGGATTTCGGGCGCCTCGGTTTCCTGGCGGATCGCCGCAAGCACTGTGGAGATATCGGTGTCGAGATCCATGGCAGACATGGTTTTTTGGGGTGTTTAGGTGAGGAAAAGTGGAAGTTTGGAGAGATTTGGAGTCGGTGGTAGTGGAGGGCAATATGTGGAGAAGAATATGGTGGTGGGTGCACGGGTTTTCTGGTTTGAGGAGGTTTAGAATTGAGTGAATTTTTCAATTTTCAGGTTGGTTTTTTTTTTAGGAATTTTGGATGGGTGTGTGGTGTGGAATGGAGGTTAATTCTGGTGAAAGATGATGGTCTGGGGAGTGGAGTCATTCAGTGAAAATAGTTTTTGGTAAACTGTGATTAAGTAGGCGGGCAATTTTTGGATTGTTTTTGTTTTTCTCAATTTATCTCGAGGTCGCTCGGAATGTTGGCTATTCGCTGACGGATAAGGGTAGACTAGTCAATACTGCAATAACGAATGATTCAAAAGTATATAGCAAAATTTAAGTTGAAATACATAGGATGACGAAAGTCTACTGTTTGGGAAACTTGGCTGTTGTATCTCTCCCTTTCGTTTGAGACGGTCCATTTCAGAGGTATACCCTAGAGGAGTCGAGATGGTCTAAGTATTACAATGTGTATACTTTTAAGTTTCCGAATAAAAAGTTTCACTTCTATTTGTTGACAATTATTTCTTGTTCCTCTTCTTATGATCAGGGCCTTTGCTTTTGAAGATTCTTTGTTATTCTAAAGATTGGGCTTGCTTGTAAGAACTGGACTAGAGAAGTTTTGGAATCCAATTTGTTTTGAGTATTCCTCCATTTCTTGAGTTTTACGCCCCATTTTTGAATATTTTCATAACTAATCCAATACCCACTCATCTGAAATGTCTATTTGCCAATTTCTTCAATACTTAACTACTCAGAACCTCAGCCAAACAATACGAAATTCCGGTCCATACGATATAAAAGTTTGAACAAGACTCTCTAATCATTAGTATAAATTCACAAACCATACCTTCTCGACATTTTACACCAAATACAACAATCAGGACCTATATCACCAATCCTATCTTTCAACAAAATCAAACAACACTTCAAAACGCTCTTTCACAAAACATTAAAAACATTATGCCTCCCAATCTCAATACATTTCTCTAACTTGAATCAAATTTCCCAGCTCCATTTTTTTCACCGATCTGTGTCCCGCACGACCTCGGCCTATATAAGGACCCGTTCCCCCAGCCCTTTCCGGTTTTTCTTTTTTTTCTCATACTTACCTTGAGATGTCACAAGAGATCAAGTAGTCTTGTGACCGTAGGTTCTTGTTGGCATTGCACACCGCTGCAAGGTCCTGTCGCCAACGACCCTTTAACAGATGTCATTTTTCATACCCGCTTTCGATAGGTTTGGACAGGTGGCGTTTGTGGGCCGTGTGGATCTTTCAATTTTTGATTTCTCTCATTGTGGACTAGAATTGTATTCAGCCCTCTTTTAGTTGGATGCCGTCAGGTGATGGTTGCCGGATAAAACTGGAGAATGCACTTTTGGAGCAGCAATGGCTGGTAAATGCTTGAACTGTAGGATTCCCATACTTTTCAGAGTTTAAGAGCTCTCAATTGTAGTTATTATGTTGTCATTCTAAAGAATTTTCCTACTTCTCCGTGATAAAATGTTGATATAGTACAGAATTACAGAATCACTAAAAACCCACCCACTACAAAGTGATGCAGATAATTCAAAACATCTTTTGGGTCTACATCTAGCTTCTTTTTCGAAGACTCTCACTGTATTACTACCGGCTATGTCTGATACGTTCTAGTAATTCAATTGGTCTTCTTCCGTTGGTACATCAAAATGTAAGCGCTCTTGTCCCGCTCCGTCATCTCAAGAACATCCTCCGCATCGATGGCTTCAACAGCAGTGTCGTCAATGCGAAGCCATCTTTTGCCGGGCCGTAAGACGTCGCATGTATAGTGTCCGCCCTCGGCGTTCCGTCCGTGATGGTAGATGACCGCCGTCAAGCTGTAGTTATTAGTGTTCTCTCTTTTGAGCGAGCTCAGGAGACTCTCCGTAGGCACAGACAAATTGAGTCCGTACAGAATGTTCTTCATCACCTTCTCAATGGTGCCATACGACCGCAACTCGGGCTCCAGGCCGTTGTTGTCGCTTCCGTGTGGCTGCGTCGAAGATGAGGTGTCGCTCAGGTACGAGAATCTCTTGAGGTGGAGAATCATCACCTCGGGCAACTCATCAATGAATGTCTGCTTTTTGGCGACAACCTCTCTGTCGGCGTCGATTTTGTAGGGGATCTTTTCGATCTCGTTGAACTTCCAAAGGGCATCCTCGACTTTCTGGACATCCTCCAGCGAAATATCCAACAGAATGCATCTGAAGGGATCAAGGGTGATCAGTTGTTGCTCTTTGCTCTTGGGGACGGTCAACACACTGCGGAACCGTCCCCCAAACAAGGATGTGATGGGCGAGGGCTGCACCTCTACTACCCGCTTTTTGCAGACCTTGCGTCCACTGCCGACTTCAGACCATCCGTTGCTGCTGTCGGTTTCGTTCAGGACTTCGCTTTCTTCTACATGCTCCGATCCGCTGGATCTGACGAGGCGTGCTGCCTTGAGAATCGATGCCTTCAAGGTGGGCGCAACAACCAGGTTGGCTCTCGTAGCATAGATATCGGAGATCTTCTCCATCTGGTCCAAGGGTATACTGGCCTCCGCTTTTACAAACTCCTCGTGAAGCCCATCCAAGACATAGCCCAAAAACTCTTCTGCATCTTCCTGTTGTCCCCAAGAAAGGTGTTGGAACTTGGGGTTTTCGATTAATTTCTGATAGAATGGCTCGGGCGAGAGTGGTTTTCCTACCACAATACCGTCGCTGTTGAAGGAACCTCCACTGGATTTCTTGGCAGGAGGGATGGTCGAATAGTCCTTGAGGAAATTGATGGTAGCATCTATAAGAGGTGTAGGAGAGTCTGCACCCATGCTGCCAATGGATCTGCTTTCTATAAGGTGAAACAAAGATGCAAAAGGCTCAAGGAATATAAGACATTGGAGTATAACGTTCATGTAGCAGATGTTACCTGAGTTTGTGAGACCACGGGGCTTTTGAGAGAAGATGTCATGGTGATCGAACTTGAATGTAGGATCGAATATATATTGCATCATGAGCAATCCGAGTGTTTGGGGTGCGTCGGAGTCTTCAGGTATTATGCTGCTTTTCAGGGCCGATTTGGCTACCAAGGAGGCCTTGGAAGCGTGGCCGTTGGATGTGCTTGCCAGTTCGCCTTCGCGCCGTTTGGTCTTGTTGTCTGCGGACTGCAAGACGGCGGACCATGCAAGAGGAGCTTTTGGAGTCGAAGCGGCAGAGGTGGATGCGGAGTCATTAGTGTCATTAGCGTTAGAGGAGGGTTTGGAGGTGTCGTTGCTTTCGGCGTCGTGGATGTGTTTGTAGTACTTGCTACCAGTGTCATGGTTGACGATGTATTCCAAACCCTTGGCGTTGATGGCGAAATGGTTGTCTGCCACGAAGGTATCGAAATAGGAGGTTTTGGATTTTAGAAGCTTGCGGCTGAATGCAGCAGCCAACTCGTGATCAGCCAAAAACTCGTCCTTGGAAGTCAGAAAGAAAAGTGGGAGGGTGACATCAGAGCCATTATTGACGTTTTCCGGTGACTTTTGAGAGGACTGCGTTTGGTTTTCGGCTGGAGTTTGGGCGTTTGCTTCTGAGACCGAGTCTTTGGTCTCTATGGTAGCGTCTTTTTGTGGCTGAGAGGATGAGGATGGCTCTGCGGGCGCTGAAACGGCCGATGGGGCCAGTTTTGGTGGTGCAGCAGTGTGGCTCTTGCCCTCGGACAGAGGCCTTAGAGTCCCCACGCTCAGACCGGAAGCAGCCCCAGAACTAGAACCAGGTACAGAACTAGAGCTGGGATTTGACACGGGCTCCTTCGACAGTATGCCTGCCTCTTTCGACGGTATACTGTCAGACGATGCAAGTGTCTCGGAACTATGGTATCCGGAAGAATTATGATGGTAGCCATCTTTAGAGTACTTTTTACGAGGAGCCAGAGAGCTCATGTTCGGACTGCCGGAATAATACACCGGCAGCCCCATGTTCATATACCCCTGGCCATGGAACTGGTTGGGCATGGGTGCGTAATACATCGGCTGGGGATACGGATTATAGTCGTAGCCTACGGCCATGGGGTAGTACCCCATCATCTGGTTGGTATACATATACGGCTGCTGCGGATAAAACTGCTGCTGCCGCGAGTGCTGCGGCAGGTTCTGATACATCTGCTGCGTGTAGATCAGCGGCAGGCTGGGATTAAAGGCCGGCACATCTCCTCGGAACCTTCTTGGGCCCAGGGCGGAACTCGACGCCGTGGACGATGTGCCACTACTCGTGGCTGTGGATGGCGTGGATGACGCGGATGCTGTGGTTGTGGTTGTGCCTGTGCTTGAAGTTGTATTTGAGCTTGTGGTTGTACTTGAACTTGTGGTTGTGGTTGATGCGGATGCAGAATTGCTAGTCCCGTTGCGATTGGAACCCTTCGAACCGGCCGGTTCGGAGCTTGGCGCAGTGACAGGTTTGCCCATTGTTTATAGAAGAAATTGTGTGGATGACGGTATTCAGTCGGCCATGAAAAAACGACAGAGTGGAAAGTATAGCCCGCAGCGATGGCTTGGAGTCTACGAGCAATCTGATTGGCTGATGCTACGAAAAAGATCGGTCTGGGGAGGAATGCAGGGGGCCGAACGGACGAAAATAGCGGCGGTGGTGGAGAAAGTGGTGGTTTTGGTATGTGGAAAAGTGAGGAGTGGATGGAGATTTTTTTTCGCGGTGGACGTTGGGTGGGGGGAGGTAGGCGGTGAGGTGGAAGTGGGCGCCACGGGGCTGGAAATGGTGGGAATTGGGTGGGGAAAACGCGGAAATAATTTTCTGGGGGACTGGGTTTTTATGTGTAGTTTTTTTTTTTTTCGAAAAAGTCGCTGGGGCCAGAAATCGGCTTGTCTTGGGTTATGCTTATGGAAGCGTTGGCTGCAGGAACTCGCTTGGGAGAGTCGAGGATAGATATGGAAAAACGGGCCGAATTCGGGGCGATAAGGCATTGGTTTGGTGGGTGTAAGCGATTGTGGCTATTGTGTTTTTTTCGTTTGTTATGTTTTTTGAAGTGTTTTGTTGTCGCAATGCGTAGGTGAATGGCCCATATTCCATGCTCTTACGGAGCGCATAGCTGTAGCCGATGTATTTGCAGCCAGTGATAAATCAGCCAGTGGTAGTTCAGCCAGGCATAGAGGTGAATAAGCGTCAAATTTGATTTATTAATTTTCACTTTGGTTATGTTTTGAATTAAATTGTGTATTTGGATTGTGTATTGGTATTGATATTCGAACTGTGTTCGGAGTAATTCTGTTTGCCAGGCAGTGTTAAGTCCGGCGGCAGTAGTGGTGGAGCAATGGAAGAGTTGAATTTAGTCAATTCAGCCGTCGCTCAAGGCAATGTTTTATCTAAAGAATTTCCACTGGACTCAACGCTAAATCGCTCTACATGATGGCGCACATCCCTCCAGTTAAGAGCGGCTAGAAGTACCGCCAACAAGTGCTTACACATCGGAAGCATTTCATCAAACAGACACGGCAGATTCTCTAGGAATTTCACTACGAGATTGCTCGACAGCTCGTATTCTCCAGCGAGGGTGGACGCAGAATGGTCCCAGCATACACTATCTACGATCGCCGAATGGAACTCCTCACATGAACAGTACCAGTAGTATGGATCCGTAGTGGTATATAGTCCGCTCGGAAGCAGGGATCTGGACAGAGGTCTTGACAGGTTGTTTGAATTGCCTTCCTCTAGTTTCGAAACCTCGCCGAGCTCGCATTTGTAGCCCAAAGGCCGTAGTAGACGAGAGAGATGTTTGGAGGGATCAGAGATGGGCTTTTTTCCCTTCTGGTCCAATTTCACGCGCACAAATACTGGAAAGCTCCCATCTCTAGCGGTCATATAGTCATCCACAGCCTGCTCTTCTAGATTCTCTCCCCAATATTCCAAGACTATCCCTCCATCTGTAACAAGACATAGCGCATCCGTAAATAGTTGCGGAAAAGCGTGTGCGAGAAGAAACGACTTTTCTGTATTGATGCCTAGAACCGAGCTTGGAGCGTCACTCTCAATTTTCGAGATGAGCTCAGCGCTTGCTTGGAGTTTGCGTGCCGTGTCCGAATCAACGAAGCCTTCCTTGCATATGTTTTTGATGTAATTGAGGATGGCGACCGTTGAAGATTCCGGATGGAAGAGGCCGGGGCCTGTGGATGAGAGGATCGCTAGGATCGATGCGTTTTTGTCAAACAACATTGAGCCGGTGAATTATTTGGATTTCGGCCAGCGACTGCTACTTTGTAATTGTAGTATCGATAGCCACGAGCGTTTGTTTGTAGGTCCTTTTGGATCACTCTGAAGTTCACCTACAGAGCAGATCTGTCTGGTTTTTTCCTCTCAATTTGAAAATTGGGGAACTCGAGTGCGTTTCTAGCTGAGACAGAAATTCAAGATGCGTTCAGTCAGATTTGGCACGATCAGAGCCTACCTTCTGCTTCCTTCGTCGAGAATGAAGGTGCCAATCAGTAATGTTTACCAAGACCGTAGACTAGCCCCAATCTTCCGATGACCAATAGAACTCTTTTGTTTATGTTCGTTGGTACCAAAGCCTACCTTCTGATTCTTTCTTCAAGATCAGGCTTCTTGTCTGTTTCGTCGAACCAGACTCTTTAGCTTTATTATCGCTCCTGAGCAGACCCAACAGCCAAATATAATGGTCCTCGGTCCCTTCTTCTCAATTGACTCCTACTGAGAACAGATACAAGCGTCGTTGCGATCTAAACCCAAAAACGACCGAAACAGAATAATGCAGCCTAGTTCAAATCGATAATTTGCGAGTTCTATCCGTCAGCTCTTTCATGCACAAGTCTTAAATTCAAAAGGCACGATCTACAACAACCAGACACAATTGACCACCGATATCTACTACAGTAGTCACTATACTACACTATATGAGCAGAGATGAGAATAGGTGGAGACAAACACACGAAGCGAGCTGAAAAACGAACAAAATTCCGAAATTACTGAAACATAATTTCGAAAAGAAATAATTTTCACTCCAAAATCGTCTCTTTTCCCACACCCACCGCTTCAAATCTGCTCGAGTTTACGAAACCAAAGAAGCCCGCCAAACTCCCAATTCCAAAGCACAACCCCATACAAAAAACACACCTATAAAATCTCTCAATTTCCACCATTTTTTTCATCCCCCCACCCAAAATCTCCCCCCGCATTCCCGCACCCTCGATCTACCCTTCGCTGTGTTTTGTTTTCTTCCCCATATATCACCAATTTCCACTATCAACAACATCTCCAATGTGGTTGTCCAAGTTACCCCCGAGCCTCCAGACAAAGGTCGGCGACTACGTGGCACAGAACCCGGCCAGCGAGCCGATCTTCGGCGAATTGGTCAATTTTTTGTCGCCGGATCCACCCAAAAAACGGAAAGTCGGCAGGCCCAGAAAAGACGAAAACTCCAGAACACCTCCACCGTTGATGGCCTACGATCCAGAAGCCGTGCTGACCCACACGATGGACATCAAGCTGCCCATCGATCCGAGCGAGATCATCTTCGAGATGCCCAGTTTGTCGTTCATTTCTCCGTACCGAAGAAGAATGAACTTGGTGTTCCATTTGTTGGTCAGCAACGATGCCGCCACACAGCCGCTTCTTTCGGTGGCCAGCGCCACGACAAAAATCCCGGAATTCACCATCAAGGATCTCCTGGAGGCGGTCAAGTTGTGTGTGATGATTCCGATGTTGGGAAACTCCACCGTTTCCACGAAAAAAGACACGGCCATGCTCTGCATCTGGCTCCACGACGGCGCGTTTTTGACCCAGGGAAAGAACGAGCCCATCATCTGTACCATCAACCTCGACGCCGTGAAGAGACAGCTTATAGACGAGGGTAAGCTTCCAGAAGACGCCGATCAGGCCCTCTCGCCCGAGGAGCTGCGGTCGATCGCCATCAAGCCCGTCAACGAGATGATCATCGAGTTCTTGGAGAGACAGTTCCAGCTCTGCGGCGTGCGTCTCGTCAACTACATGCCCTCGATGGATCCACGTAGGAATGCGTTGAACATGAACGAGGATACGGCCATCTGTATTTCTCGAGGCGCCAACTCTGTTAATGACTTTGTTAATGTAGCTGCGTACCGTGGCGCCAAGGAGGGTGCGCTTGTGCTTATTGCAGATCTGGAGAACTCTGCCTACTTGTGCTTTGGATTCAAGAAGCCCGTGTTGCTTTATGACTTTGGCAAGGTGGTGCATGTCTCCTACAAAGATATTGCCAAGTTTACGTTTACGGTGCTTGTGACGATTCGCTTGCAGGACGACCACCAGGAGGTGTTGGAGTTCACGATGGTGGATCAGCGGTGCTTCCACACTTTCGATGAGTTTTTCAAGAGCAGGCAGATCACAGACGGCTCGTTCGACGAGCAGCATCGAGAGAAGCGCGCCGACGACAAGAAGAGCGTCAAGAACGAAGAGGCGGGCGAAGGGAACTTGGGCGAGCTTGCGCTTGACCAGGATGACGGTGAAGATGAAGATGAGGAGGAGGAAGACGATGAGACGTATACTGGGGCCGTCGAGGGTGAGGGCAGCAGTGGATCAGAGTCTGGAAGCGAAGATGAAGACATGTCAGACGACGAGGCAGAGAAGAACGGAGATGTGAAGGACGAGGCGATGGACTAGTTGATAAACATAGAGAATTAATTATAGCGTATTTGAGAGGAGTGTAAGATGGAGGTGTTGTTGGCTTGGTTAGGTTAAGACAAACCTAGGGATGGAGTGATATCGAGTAACAAATTTTGGATTTGTTGATGTGAGTTTTCCGTTAGAACGGTATTTGCTTTTACTGTTCATCAAAATTTCCTTCTATTGAAAAAAGTTACTTAGTGTTTATTAAAAGTAGGTAGTTCTACTATTCATCAATGACATACATCAGTGCAATTTGAAGCAACAACTTCGATGTGCTAAGCAAATCTCATCAGCGACAACTACACGGTTCCCACCAACAGCTTCTCGTACGATTCTCACCACTGTATCATCCCTTCTGATCCCATTACCATCTACCTCTATAGTTCTATATCAGCCTCTGTATCACCCCTACATCACCCCTACATCAGACTACATTCCGTATCCAAATTTTCTCTATTATACAGCTACATCATCTACTTATAGTCCTTTCCGTAGGAATCCACCAAGTCAAAGAACACCTTGCTTCTTCTGGCAGCAGTCACACGATACTCGGCCTCGTGGTCAAACTGATGGAACGCATCCAGCTGTGCACGTTGCTCACGCAATTGCGAAAGTCTTCTCTTCAACAAAGCCAGGTTTTGCTGCGTAAATTGGTCAATGATAAGATATCCACCCACAAATGCTCCTACAGACAAACCGTAGCCAACGAGACGTTCGTACGAAGGAGGGAACTTTTTGCCGATGATGCGCACTTGGAGACCTCTGGCAGCAGCACCGAAGAAGGCGCTGAGGGCGAGTCCGGAGATGGTAGGCATGGTTGGTGGGAGGAAGAAGGGTTATTGGTTGGGAAGTGGGTGTAGGTGCAGGGCGGAGAGGAAGGTGAGGGTGGGAAAAAGATGGAGGTGGAGATGTGTGTGGTTTTATTTTTTTGTTAGTTTTTGTTTGTTTTTGTTCGTGTTTGTATTTGTTAGTTTTATCTGTATTTGTATTGGTTGGTTGAGATAGGTGGGTTGGTTGTTCATTGGGTAGTGTTCTTTGGTGTAATAGATTGTAGAGAAGGTAGGGAAGGTAGGGGACAGAATGGGTAAAAAAAGGTAATCACGATTTAAAAGTATTGAATTTTGATTTCAAAGTTATCGTATTTATATGTGTATATCTGTGTGGATGTATCTGTGCATGGTTCTGATCGTTGTGGCAGGCTAGCGTTTGTTCCATGGAAGAGTTCTAGAGAGTAGAGGATGATGAGTGAGTGAGAATTGAATCGTTTCTCTTTCTGAGAGAACTCTGTGTGTAAACGTACGTATTTCTTCTTTCCTTTGATTTGTTGCTCAGCGTATTTGGTGGATAAGAGCTGAGAAGGTAGCAGTGGAGAACTTTGAAAAAGAGACTCTTAAGATCATAACTTCTCCAAAAAAACATTTATTCGTACGCTTCTTTGTTCGTTCATTGCCCTGGCGGGTTCTCCGTGGTGTGGATCTTTAGTGGTCTATGGGATGGTAGACAATATGAATGAATGTGGAAGAATGGAACTTTTTGACGAATTTCCTCATTTTTCTATTAAATAAACTTCTCCTTCATTTCATTTCTCCAAATTTGATAGATTCTCGAGAAGCTGCCCTACTTTTCAAGTTGACCTTGCTACTCCAACGAATCAATAAGAATCCACAAGGTACCAACACCACATAGTCAATTTCACAATCATGAATTTTCAACCTCAAATTTCGGGCTTGTAAATTCAATTCAATTTACTCATCGACCAATCAGCCATCACCCTTACCCGCTATCTTCGACCTTCTTCACTCACAAACCCTTCCCATCCAAATAACTCCATTCCCACCAATTTTTCTTCCTCTAAACACCCTCGCAAACATATCCAAAAAAAAATTAATTTTTTCGGAATTTGTTCCCGAAAAAATCGCTCTTTCCGCTAATTCCCCAGACCGCCGCTCTATATCCACTCCTTATCTCGGAATTTGCAACCACTTCCAGAATCCAACATCAAATCCTTTAGCGCTTTCGCTGCGGAGATCTAAAACCATACATTTCCTTTTTTGAATCTCCTCTTTGAACTACACCTTGTGCCGCCGCAAGAAAAGCAAAAAAATGTCCGATTCTATCAACTTCTTCAAAGGACATCCAACGGTCGAATTGTTGCCCAATCGGGAACTCGCTGATGCTTTCAAAAAGGTCTTGGTCGACACAGACTATCCCGACGCAGACTACGAAAACGATCCCAACAATAGGCATCCACTCCAGTACGGATCGGATCCCGGAAACTTGACTGTAAGGCAGGAAGTCATAAACTGGAGCAGTCGGAAGTATGGCCGCGTTGATGGTGTCGATGCTGATACTGTCAATTTGACCAACGGATCTTCTTTTGGTGCGTTTTCCGTTCTTTCGGCGTGCACCAGCCCAGCAATAACCAAACATGCGTTCTTGGTGTCTCCAACGTACTTCCTCATTAACTACTCGTTTGCCGATTTCGGTCTCGATGGCCACATGTCAGCAGTGATGGAGACTCCGGGCGCCGAGTACGAGATCGACTTGGCACTGCTTGAGTCGAAGCTTCACCAGCTAAATGAGCAGTATGGTTTGGAACAGGTCTCGGACAAGGAGATCAACGTCGTTGATGATCCAACCTCTCGCGGACCTCGGAAGTTCTACCGCTATGTGATGTATTTGGTGCCAACGTTCTCGAACCCTGGTGGTTTGACGTATAGCACGAAAACCCGCATGAAGCTCTTGGAAATCGCCCGTAAGAACGACTTGCTTATCATTTCCGACGATGTCTACGACTTTTTGGGCTACACTGATGCCAAACCGCCTCTCAAATTCAACCATTTGGACGCCGATACGCTTCCATCCGGCTGGAAATTCGGCAACACCGTTTCTAACGCATCCTTCTCGAAAATCATTGCGCCGGGCCTCAGGGTGGGCTGGCACGAGTCGCCCACAAAATATTTGGCCCACCAATTGGCTACAATTGGTCCGGTGAAGTCGGGCGGCACTCCATCGCAGCTCAACACTTTCGTAGTGCAAGAGTTGATTCGGAGCGGCAAGCTAGACACTATAATCACAAAATTGGTCTCTGTTTACAGGGCAAGGTCTAAAGTCATGTTGGATTCTCTTCGCAAGTACCTTCCCCAGAAATACACCGAGATTTGTGGAGGACAAGGCGGGTACTTCGTGTGGGTTGGACTTAGAGCAGAAAACATCAACTTGGCGGATACGATTACAAAATTGCATAAAGACTACAATGTAGTCATCGCAGACGGCTCGAATTTCGAGGTCACCGGCGACGACAAGGGCTGGGGAAGAACAAACGCCAGGCTATGCGTTGCGCTTCTCTCAGAAGAACAGATCGAACGAGGAATAGAGTTGTGGGGCAAGACTATCCGGGAAATGTATCCACATTTGTATTAACTGTTGGTTAGCAATGCTTTTCACTTGGGAAATGTGTGTTTTCAGCGTAGATCTTGGTGTAAACTTGTTAAAATCTCATGAATTTTCGAAAAGTAGCGAAGTTTTTTCATCTTGAAACACGGCCGACTATACATACTCTTAAAAAGGAGCGACGTATCGATTTGGATACTTTGAGAAGGTGAAAAATTAGTTGCCTATATATGCTGGTGTTACCCGCCCATATAACCAGATAGATAAGACTAATGCATTGGCCCTAGAGAAGCTAGCATCTTTTGAGTCAAAAATTAGAGTAAAGTTGAGTAAAGATTGGCCTTTATTGCCTTCCCCTCTTCGTTAACAATCTGTAGCATATAAATTTTATGCTACTCTTGGAGTTACCTTTTCAAAGAGTGACAGACGCGAACGTCGTAAATCTTTCCCCAGAGTTGCAATCAACTTTAATTTGTGTGCGGCGCATTCCACAGGAGAATCCATTCGATAATTTTAGGATACATGATACCACCACTATTAATAGGGTTCTTAACTTCATTTTGCTGTCTCGTAAAAGTGCTGGAATGGTCGCAAAATGATATATCCTGTAGGTAACCCGAGTGATAGACTGGGTATACACAGGACTGTTTCCCCAACCTTAATCTATACCCACAGAAAAGAGGCACTCCGAGTGGATTTTGACTCGCGAAAAGAACGATTAAGTCATGAAAAGAGCCTGTTTGGTGGTTATGGCTTTTTCCGACTTTAAAATCTTGAGGAATCACCGAATTGAGCCAAATCCCAAAAGTAGTATCCCTGCACCTCGCCTATATCCACCTTCAGATGCGACAACTGAAACGGCTAAATAGGTATCTCTGCATGAAACCCCACTGGCTGCAAAAAAAATTTACAGAAGCACAAACCACGAGTATAAAAAGGGCCCACTTCGGAGCTTTTTCTGAAATCCTCATCACATCAACAACCACTTCAAACAACCACCTCCAACAATGAAATTCACTCTCGCCACTCTTGCAACAATTGCAATTGCATCCGCCGCCCCAATTCAAGTCACTGGACCAGTCCAAGTCGCCGTCCTTGACCCTATTGGAAACAACATTGGCTACCTTAGCACCAAGTTCGGAGCCAATTTCGGTGAAGGTTTCGTGGACTCCACCCCCTCCACCTACGACATCTCCGACAGCAACATCCTCACCTTCACCCCTGAAAATGGAAACCAATATGCCTTGCAATACCTGGGCGATGCCGGTACTACAGCCAACCTCATGACATTCGCCAACAGATACTCGAACCCAGTTCCACTCGACATCGGCGACAATGCCAAGATTGTGAACTACAACTGGTGGGCATGCAAGAACATCAACACTCCGGGCGCCATTAGCGACACATACCCTGAAGTTGTCGGCACCACCGACGACGCTGCACCATTCTCCACCTGCGAGAAGGTGCAATTGGCTTTGATCGGTGTTATTGCTTAGGGAAGGATCGAGGAACACCAAGGTGAACATTATTCAAGTGTTTGCGAATGCAGTCTTTGCATGCGCTTGGTCTCGATTTGCTATTTTTGTCCGTCCTAACTTGGATTTTAAACGTATTTCTTTTATAGCGATCAATCGAGAAAATCAACGAATAGGAGATTTCTTTTGGTAGTGTTAGATAGTAGAAATCTATTCTCTTTCGGTATCTTTTTGTATAGTTCGAAATCTGCTCAGTCCTCTCGTTTTCAATGTAGTCTAAACAATCATCCGATCTTCCTCGTTCGACTACGAGCGTTCTCGAGCTTCCCTCTCGAAGCCTCGACTTCAGAGTTTAGCTCGTCTAAGATCTCGTTTTGTTCAGAAACTTCCTTGTTGATTGCCTCGCCGATGCGGCGCTGGTTAGCAATGGCGCGCCGAAGCTCCTCCAATTCCTGGTCTTGCTCGCGGTGCACTTGCTGCTGCTTTTGAAGCAATTCTTTGTTAGAGAGTGCGATGGTATCGTTTGTCTCTTGGATCTTTCTAGCACCGCCCAAATCTCTGCCAGAGCCAGGATTGGCTGACCACGACGACGGAGGAGCAGCCTTTGCCGCGAGCAAATCCTGAGCCTCGCTCTTCAAGGAGTTTATGTTGTTGAGCCGCAGCTTATATTCGGAGGACGAGATTTCTTTGCTCTTCATCAATGCCTCTAATGCTCTTCCTAAATGATCAGCCTGGGGTATGATCTGAGAATTGATCTGGGTCCGTTCAGCAGTTTTCGACTTCATATCGGTCGTTTTGCCCAACTGGCTCATTGCGCCGCGCAACAAGCGTAAATGCGAGAGCCAGTTGGATGCGGTGATGTCGTCGGAGTTCAAGACCTTCTTTTCTTGGTCATTTGAGCTGCTGAACTTGAAATTGCGAGGAAGCTCCAAGAATTTGTGGACCGCAGCTCGATTTTGTAGGTCTCGGTCGGCCACGACGCCGTTGAGAAACTCTTCGAGTGGTTTTATGCGAGACGCCGCCAATCGGCTTTTGCCCGTGAAAACACCACCTTTGCCGGGTAAACTGTACGGAAAATCGGCAGCTGAGATGCCCACATCGCTGCATAGATCATTAAAGAGCGAAATGAACTCGGAGAAGCGGCGCTGGACGAGTATAGACCGGAGAGGAAGATTGACGTTGATGTTATAGAAAACGACACCTTTCTCCTCGGAGAAATCGGCAATGGACACCGACATCGTTCAAGCGTATGAATATATCAAGAAAACACACCAAAACACCCTGCAAAACGCTGAAAACCGTGATCAAAGCGTGTTTCTAGCCGAAATGTGGAGAACCTAAAAAACCAAACCAAACACCCAATTCAAGCGACAAAAACCGCCAGCAAGTCTATTTATAGATAACTTCTAACTGCGCACCCGATCGACTACAGCAAAATTTCCAATTCTCGGAAAGCAGTACTCGTTCTAGTAGTAGTTATCTGGATTCTGCTAGGACTACAAACAGGACATTTTCAGCCCCACCACGGAAGATAAGAAAATCGAAAAGTAGCAAATTTGTGAAAATTTCCAATTTCAAAATCCAAACTTTCCCAATTTTTTCTTATCTTTCCTCTCCTTTTCGGAGCTTCTGCACATGGTCATTCAGTTGTGCATCGCATCCCCCATCACCATTGCTACCACTTGAAATTCTCTGGAAAACACACTTTTTGCGGCGCTTTTCGAGAGACTGAAGAGTAAAATTCGTTCTTTTCGTTGAAACACACTGTTCGGTACGTGCACAGACCAGATTCTCCTGCTGGTAGTAGTTTTGAATTTGCACCCAATTCCCAATCGAACTTGCGAGATTGGACGGTTGCGGTATTCTCTCGAGAAATTTGAGAACGGCAGTACATACTTTCACGTATTCTAAACCCATTGGCCTGCGAAAACCGGCCTTAATTAGCTTCTTTTTGGGTTTCATTCGCCATGGTAGACTCTCCAAAAGGCAAGCAGCCTCAAACTGAAGCGCCGGAAGCTTCTGCGAGCTCGGAACGGGCAGCACGCGAAGTGGGCCGGCCGCGCGACGAAAATTCGCCCTTGTTGGATCCTCGGAACAACTATCTTGACCCAGATGATCCGCAGGTATCGCCGTTGAGATTGACCCGGATCCGGCTTTTGCGCCAGTTGTTGGTTCTTGTGTTGATGTTCAACCTGGCCCTCTTCCTCGTCATTCTCGTGTCGCAGTTCATTTCGATCCCGGGCTTGGGCACGCAGGCGGCGCTGTTCTTGGAACTCAACCTCATCCTATTGTGTATCTTGACGGGCCTGGTCACCATCTGGTGCTTTGCGGTGCCTAGTTACTATGAGCGCGTATTGGGCTACGTCTCTGGTGCACTCATTGTATTGGATGCCATTGTGGTCCTTTGCGTGCCTCTCTTGCGCCGCCTGTTGGGTCTCTTTGGCATGTTGTTGGTGATTTGGACCGCAATTAATATCGTGTTCAATTGTTTGGCCGATTATTTGGTCGAAAAGAGTAAAGCGGCGCAGGAAATCAAGTACACTGGCCGTGTTGAGACCAGAAAAACGGTCTTTGAGATGTTTGTCACTCTTTTCAAGGTTTTGGTGAAGTTTATCTTGCTCCTCGCCATTTGGAACATCAGTTTGTCCATTTGGCTTGATGCTTTTGACTCTCACGAAAAGCCTTGGGGTAAGCTCATTCCAGTCAATGACAATCAATTCCAGGTGCACTTGGCCTGTTATGGCAATGTGCACGCAAACTCCACTGTTCTTGGCGACAAGAAACCCGGTGATGATGAGCCCAAACAGCCGATTGTGTTGGTCGAGGGTGGGCAGTTGTCCTCGGCAGAGCTGTTCCAGGAATGGATCCAGGAGTTGTACAACATGAACAAAATCGAGCGGTACTGTGTTTGGGACCGTCCAGGCTACGCTTTTTCTGAAGGTGCCCCTTCTCCTGTCTCACTTGGTTTGGTGACCGAGTATTTGATGGAGGCCTTGGCTAAGGAAAACATTGAAGGCCCATTCAGTGCGGTGGGATTTGACATTGGTGGATTGTATTCGAGGGTTTTTGCGCTGAGAAACCCGGGACAGATGCACTCTGTGCTTTTGGTCGACAGCTGGCATGAGGACCTTTTGAAGCATTTCCCATTCAGTGGCCCCAACAAGAAGAACGAGAAGCGGAGTGTATTCCGCCACGACTTGGAGCTCATGGACTCCTTGCAAGGATTCTTGTTGTGGCTCCGCGGCCTCGTCTCGCCATTGGGAGTCACCAGAAGCTTCCATTGGTTCTTCCACCCACAGCGCTTCCTGTCGAAGAGCCGTATTTTCGGGTCCGATATGGTCCACAGCCCCAAGTACTTGCGGGCGCGGTTGCAGGAGCAGATCACGGCGTCGATTTTGTCGTACAACGAGGTCCGGACGGCCGACATCAAGAAGATTCCGTTGGCCGTGATTCTGTCCGATGTGATGATCAAGCAGTCCCTCAACTGGGGCAAGTGGCAGCGCGAATTGACGAAGCTCAGCTCGAGACCCTTGGAATGGGTTGTTGCCGAGAACGCCAACCATCGGATTTGGGATAGTCCCAAGGGACGCAAGGAGTTGCAGCAGCTTCTTTTGCGTCTTGTGAGCGAAAAGAGCAACTATTAGGTGATATAATTTGATTGCATCGGCGAGCCATGTGAATAATTAATTTGTAATGATGATGAAGAATGGATGAGTGTAGATTTCGTGAAGACCTTCTCTGGAGGCTTTCTATGGCTAAAAGATTGATTAGAAAGATAGTGGTTTGTTGGAAATGGTCGCGATGGCACTGTTGGGTCTATTATCAGTGATGTGAGCTTCTATGTCTCTGTACTTTCTGACTCTAATTCAATTTGAGCCTGGAACCAATAAAGTCGTAAACCGAAACCCACGACAATCCCAAAAAAACTCTCAACATAAAATTTACAATTTTTTCTATCTTTTCAATCAAGTACCGTTTCTGATTTCCGTCATTCATCTATATAAATGGGAGCCACCAAGAAGCATCTAAAGAGACAAATTCTCCTCAATGAACCGCAAAAATCTCTCCAATTCATTTGTGTTTCAAATTCAAGAAAGAGAAATTCTCAAATTTCCCCACGCTCCGCTCGCCTCCTCGCTTTTCCCCGGTTCCCTATTCGGAGCTGGCTGCAAATTCCCTTTACCCTTTCGGGCAAGCAGGCCACTTTTAAGGTTGTCAGTGTAACTTTGGCCTCGGACATTGAAGCCCGAGCTCCAATACACCAAAATTTTCTCCGAACACACAAGACACGGAAAATTCTTTTTTTCCCTATTTTTCCGCCCATCGGGCCTCTATTTATCCGTCCAGACTCTGTTCATCCTCAATACTGGCACCCATGGTCCATTCCTGCACGCGACCCCTCTCTTTATTTCCCACCAAAACAACTACTTCTTCCACCGACGCACGCATTTGTCGCTGGACTCTCGAATCTGGCGCACTTGCATCTTCGCCGTCGTCTTCCAATCAGATCGGTGTAATTTCCATCCGCGCAGCTGCTCTTTCCGTGGAGTTATTGGCTGTCGTCTGTGTTTCAAGAAACACACTCTAAATCGAAGGTTTCGTGGGGTAAAGAGCCCATTTTTCGCAGGCGGTCCCCTGTAAACACCTTGTTCTGGCCAGCTCTGCCTCTTGGCCGTTTTCTTTGTGGTCAAATCGGCTCGCATTCTGGCAATGGACTCCGTATCTCCGTCCGCAAATCCCGCCGCCATCTGCGTCGACTTCAGAGACCATTCTGAAACAACACTGTCTTCCGACAGCTCGTCTGACTCGCCCCGTGACGCCAAGTCCATGGCCCTTTCTGCTCGCGCTGTTGCGGCGCCCGTATTGACCTCGCTCTTTCTGGACGACGAACATGGTCCTAGCGAGGGTATGGACACCGCCGAGACCGCGGGAGCTGCCGAGACTGCTGTAACTGGAGGTCTGGTGCCCTCGGAGGGCAGCCCAACTTTTGGCGAGCTCATATCCCCTCCAGCAGAGACCATTGACAATGTTGCCTCTTCTGGGTCTACCGGCGATAACAACGAAGATATTCCTGTTGGGCGCAGAGACCATGGTAACGCTAGCGGTTCTGCTAGCACTGGAGCTCAGGGGAGGGGAGAATCCGCTCAAAACGCGCCTGTTCCCAGTCGCATGCCCGTGCGCCGATCGTCCCTCAGTTTCTTGAGCAACTGGGCCAGCAGCATCCGTGGCACTTCACAGCAACAACAACATCATCAACAACAATCACAACAACACACTCCGCAGGTTGCACGCTCAAGCGCGGCTGTTCTAGCACATGGGGACACTTTCATGTCGAATAGCCCCACCATAGCTAATTTGAGCTCGATGGCTGGTCCAGGAACGACTTCAAATACTCTCGATAACCATATGGAAGAGCCAGAGACTCCTTCTGCCACCTCGTCGGAGCCAGTCGCACAGCTGGCCGAGGCGCCAACTGAACACCAAGAGACTGTTGCGGGAAGCAGCTCCAGCAATGTGGCTAATAATAGTGGCGCCGACGGCCTGTTTTCTGTGCGGTTGACGCCCATCATTGACCATTCCACGTCCAACTCGGGGCTCTACTTTGCACCCGTGATCCGCCGTATCCAGCCAGATGAAACTATTGCCATTGGGCGGTACACGGAGAAGAATAAGAGCGCAGCACATGCGCCTCAAGGCTCTTCGCAGCCCATTGTGTTCAAATCCAAGGTTGTGTCGAGAACGCATGCCCTGTTGCAATGTAGAAGCGATGGGCTGTGGTTCTTGAAAGATTGTAAGTCTTCCTCCGGCACGTTTCTCAATAACGTGAGGCTTTCTCCTGCCACATTGGAGCTGTCTTACTGGCCTGTTAGTGACGGAGACGTCATCCAGTTGGGATTGGACTATCGCGGAGGTGCCGAGGATATCTATCGATGTGTCAAGATGAGATGCGAGTTCAACCATAGCTGGCAGCGAAAGGTGAACCAATACAACCTCGAGATCCACGAACGTATGAAGAACTTGCATCTTGACAGCAAGAGCGAGGATGGCAAACGCCAGGTGACCGAATGTGCCATCTGTTTGCTTACGCTAGATCCATGTCAGGCATTGTTTATAAGTCCGTGCTCGCACTCGTGGCACTACAAGTGTATTCGGCCGGTGATCATCAAGAGTTATCCGCAATTCTACTGTCCAAACTGTCGGTCGATGTGCGACCTTGAGACCGATATCGAGGATGAGATGTGAGTTGTTGTAATCAGTAATATATTTCAGTTCTTTGGAACCTTATGTATTGATTTATGTGGTGTATTAGTCTGCGATAGGTTTAATTTCATCATGCGATTGATTTGTTTGATCTAGCCTACTCTAGCACAGCACATCAAATTTCAAAGAAGTTTAAAAGAGACATTGTTTTCTACCACCGACATACAGACAACCTTCGAACCATTGACTATCCTATTCTAATAAAACTACAAAGTCACCAAAATAAAAAAAGCTACTGTTCCAATATCGCTCCTATAAACTTCATTAACCTAATAGACGTACGATTTACCCAAACCCCGACGAAATTCAACCAAAAAAAGTCACCAGACCCAATTCCATCTCATCCCCATCTCCCCCGGAAAAGGCCCGATGATCCACGCTTGGTCTGCATTGACAAGTGGGGCTGAGCGCGCCTTCGGATAAACCCCACCGGAGCAACTAATTAAACAATTCGGTGCGGATAAAGATTGCTCCATCATCGCATGCTGCATCGCCATTGAGGTAATGCCATGGGGACGATTTTGTGGGAAGCACCGCACGATTGCATTAATCGTGAAACACTTGGCGTCACTGGTTAGGAGCGCCGGTGCATGTTCGTCGCCTAAAGTGTGATCAGGATATGTAGCCCTGGTTCATGCAGTCGCATTAAGGCGGGAAGGGGAAAGATGCCTTGAAACGGAAACAGAAGGGGATTTTGAAAGTGGAGACGAAAGAAAAGAAACATTTTGGACGAGGTGAGATTCGGGGTTGGCTTTGGGATTTTCTACTGGGAAAAATGAACAAGTTCCGGCGAGGAAATCGGTTCGGGTAGTGTTTTTGAAAGGCACTATATTTGGGTGCAAAGGGGAATTTTCGATGCTTGGTGGCTGTTTTGAAGAATAGGTGTGTATTGTGTTCAGTTGTCTTGGCTACGGAATCTTGGTTCTATTGATAGTTTGGTGTATTCAATGAGTTAGATTTAGCGGTGGTTGAATGAAAACGCTATAAAATTGATTAACAGCAAAGTCAAAATTGTGATTTATAGGAAAGATACAAGAGTGAAGAATTGGATGTTACAGTGGTGATTCTTCGAAAATGGTATAATTGTAATTAATCAAATGTGAAAGTTGAAAATCAAAAAATAAGTTCATCATTAAATGAATTCATCGAATCAGTGATTTTTTTGGCCTACACCAACACTAAGACTATATCATTGTATTCATCATTAACTATGTCTATTCCAACCATGATAATAATTATTTTTTTACCAAGAAGTAAAGTTCGTAAAAAAGAGCACTGCTCTTAGAACATCAAGCAGCGGAGATTAAGCAGACTCAATGTGGTGGCCCTCGGCCTTCTGGTCCTCGACAACTTGTCTGATACCATTCTCACCAAGCTTCTCCATCATGTGGCCAACATCGAAGACCTCGGCCTCGGTGGTCTTGAACTTTCTGGCCTTGACACCTTGCTCGAACAAAACGTCCAACTCGGCGAAGGTTCTGCCCTTGGTCTCGGGCAACTCGAACCAACACCAGACAATACAGACGAGCGAGATACCGGCCCAGAAGAGACCGGTCTTGGCCTTCCAGTTCCAGGCGGTAGGGTTCAACATGTATGGCATGACGATGGCAATACAGATACCGGAGATGTTGTAGAGGTTTCTGGACAAGACAATGGTCTTGGTTCTCATCTTGGCCGAAGGAATCTCGGTGACCAAACAGTAGGTGATAGGACCAATGGACAAGTCGTAGATGAAGGTGAAGACCAAAAGCAAGGTACCGATGGCCCAGGAGACACCGGTGGAGTTGGCGAAACCAAGACCACCGACAACAAGCAAGATGACGGTTTGGATGCAGAGACCGCCGAAGAAAATGTCGAATCTTCCGAGCTTTTGGGACAAGAACCAGGACATAACAGTACCGATCAAACCCAAGGCGTACTGGATGACAGAGAAGGTGAAGGACATGGAGGTGGACAAACCGGCCTGCTTGTAGAAGTAGGTGGAGTAACCCATGAAAGCGGAACCAGTGACGTTTTGGACCAACCAGGTGACACAGGTGACTCTGGTTCTTCTCCAGTTGGTCTTCTTGAAGGCGTCGAAGTAAGAGATACCGGCCTGTTCAGCCTCTTCCTCACGGATGGTCATGTGGATCTTGTCGACCATGGCGTTGGCCATCAACTCCTTGTTTGGCAAGTGCTCGTTTTCGGACAACAATCTCATGATGGAGTGCTTGGCCTCCTTCAACTTACCGACCTTGACCAACCACCATGGCGACTCTGGAGCAAGGTAGATACCGATGGCGATAGGAACAGGCCACACCCATTGCAAAGCGAATGGAATTCTGTAGGCGTGCTCCATGTCGGAATTGACGAAACCCTTCAAGATGGACGAGGCAATCAACTGACCAATGACCCAACAGGCGTTGACGTAGGTGGTCAAGTACAATCTCAAAACAGTAGGACAGACCTCGGAGGCGTAGGAAACGGTCAAGGTCTGGAACGCACCCCATGGCAAACCCAACAAGAGCTCTCCGACAAGCAAGGTGGCGATGTTAGGAGCAAAGAAGACAACGAAAATGAGACCCACAACCATGACCAACGAGCCGATCAAGGTCTTTCTGTAACCGATTCTGTCGGAAATGATACCGGCCAAGAACAAACCGATGATCTCACCGATGTTCACGGCCATGGACAAGGCCGTCTGCCACTTGGCGGGGATCTCGTACTTGTCCTTTTCCGGGTAGTAGGTACCGAACTTCTTGACGAAGTCGGGGAACGCGTAGAAGGCATTCAAAAGCGCAGTGTCGTAACCCTCCATAATAATGGCGGACGACAAGATGATGGACCACATGGCAGCCTTGGGGAAGGTCTTCAAACCCTCGCTTAAAGACATGTGCTTGTCCTTCTTGTCGGAGTCCTTAGCGTTGTTGGAGATGTCCAAGAACTTGGCAAGGTAGTCTTGCATCTCGGGCTCCAACGACATGTTGGAGTTGGTGTCGTCCTTGGTGGAGATCAAGGGGGCATCCTTAAAGTCGGTCATTGTGGATTAAACTGAGATGAGTATTCAGTGAGGATTCAGGACCGGAGAGTTTGGGGGATGGAGGAAAGAGATGGAACGGAGACTCTGGGTGAAGGTGGATCGAATGAATGGAGAACTTGGAGAATCCGGGGCGGATCATGGGGGTATTTATATCTGGGAGGTGACACCCCATGTTTTTGAGAAGAGATGGTGGTGGGGTATATGGGGTGCAAGATGCGGCCTTTTTCCTGCAGGAAGGTGCGCGTCTTGTTTGCAGGCCCATGGGTGGGTGGCCGCCTGAGAGTGATCGATGATAGCAGTGATTTGTGCGAGAATTGAGGATAGTGCATGGTCGATCGTGCGCCGGTGCGTGCAGGCCGTGCAGGCCGTGCGTTCGGACCAGTGCTTCAGTGGCGCGGGGCTGCGTAACCGGACGTTTGGTTGGTGGTGTAATCGTGGGAGACGCCAGAGCCGATGCGACGGTGTGAGGGTTCTTTTGTGGTGGTTTGCTTTTGGTTTGATTTGTAGAATCGTTCTTATTGTAATTTATTTTATTTGTGCTTCTTGTTTTTTTTTTTGTATTACTTCTTAATTCTGGTTTTTGGTCTGGGGGCTTCAAATCTCTATTATTCCGTCGGTCGTCGTTTCTTGTTCCCTCTAACCCTCGATCCACCTCACCTCACCTCACCTCCAAATCTGTCACTGCAAAATCGCCCCAATCATTCCTAACCTCCCGCTTCCTAACCGCCTATTTCTCGCACTAATCCTCTGCCAATGCCCGCAGTAAACACTCCCGCGGTTTCGAGCCCGGCTTAGGCGGAGTAACTGGGAATATCTTTGCATTGGCACACAGGACACACCCACCCCAGTGTTCCTTTTTTCCACGCTGGCAACCGCAATATTGGACGTTATTCCTGTACCGGCCTCTGCGCGGTTGGTGTTTCGGAACAATCCCCAGCGTCATTCACGAGTTATTGCGGCCTCGCGAAAACTGAACCCCGCTGTGCGCCCAGCATCCACCACCTCCCCCAGTCCCGACTCCACGTCGGAATAATCTATTTTTCCCTGGCTGTTGCGGCGTGGTGCTCCACACAATTTTCCGTTTTGAGTGGGCAATCTGGGGTAAAGCTTTGCCGCTGCCACGTCAGGTGTGTTTTTGTTTCTTTCCTGGTCCGCTTTTTTCGGGGCTCGTAAATTCGTTCGCTTGGTGGCTGTAGTTTTTCGGGCGGTATGGGTGCTGTCATTTCGCGCTGCAGCCGTGGCTGTAGCGGTCGCTGCACCTTTCTATGTATAGATGGCCTGGTGTGCAATTCCATCGACACCTGGATCAGCACATAAGCGCCGATGGTGGTGCCTACTTTTTTTTTTCTTATCTGCGGAACCTCGAAATGAGTGGCTGGGAACGCTCGCCCCAGATTCTTACATTGTTTTTTTCTTTTTTTTCCTGTCTAATGCCGCCTTGTTTGAGCCTTAGGGCCTAATCCGCTGGCAAGCCGCAGACCCGCTCACTGTGCATGTCTGGAATTGGCCGTCACTGCATGCCTATTCAGGGCCGGATGTGGGGTGGTGCTTTTTTTTTTGTGGTTGCAGGTTACGAGCGTCCTGCGACTGGGGTATGGGACCAAAAATTAGTTGTTCCTCCTCAAATCGGCGGCGGCTCGCAAATTTTAGTTGACGTTGGGCATTTCGCTCGATGGAGATTTGGGTTCTTTTTCTAAATCCTCAATTTTCTCGGGGCCCTGCTTTGCGGATTCGTGGTGGCCGCTGTTTTGGCCAACTTTCAAAAAAGCACCTGTGCTCGCAAAATCTCAGGTTACGGTATCTCGACACAAACCGCATTATTGCGAGATCGCAGACGTCGCTCTCAATAATAGGCCTAGCTGCTCTTTTGTAAATTATTGTTGTCAAATTATGTATATACCTTGTCGCCTAACGTATTAGCATGGTGTGATCATTACACACCAGGAGCTGATGATGCCTTAATTTTTCTGCATGCGTGCGCCGTGTAGAATGTGAAGAAGAAAAGAAAGAAAGAGAAGTTAAAAAAAATCGCCGTGCGGTCGTAACCTGTTCCATTATGTTTCCGATGTCATGCAATTGCCAGACTTGCCTGTGAACCCTGCCAAAAATTCTTCCAATGCCCCTCCACACTTGTCCTGGCCCTGCGGCGTTTGCGTCATGATCATGTTCATCATGTTGTTGAGCGAGACGCTGCTGCTTGCTGTCGAGATCTTGCCGGACCGTCTCATTTCGGCCATGGCCTGATTGTATTGGTCGAGGTTTTCTCGGAAATCCATGCTGGGCGTGGCCCCGAGAGAAACTCCCCCGATCCCATCGTACCCGGCATTGAGATGGAAGCTTTTATACATTGGTGTCTCCGTTCCAACAACTGTCTGTGGGGTGAATCTAACGCAATCGTTGTCGTCTCCTTTCGCCTCTTCGCCGTCAACATCTACGTCGTCAATAAGTTCTTCAATGTATGGGCCGCGGTACTGTTCCGTAGGATGCATGAGTCGGGGGATCGTCTTTGTTTTGAAATATGAGATCACGTTTCCGATCTTCTGATACGTGTCTAGTGGGAGAGTCACATCGTTTTCGCATTTGGTGATGATTTGGAAAAGGCTTTCCAACACACTTAATGAGAATGTCGATGGGTTCTCCTTCTGAATCGTCTGTGTAACCGATGTAGCAATCTCCAACAATTTGAGGCATACACCGGGGCCGTTGGCCTCGAATGCAAACATCGGTAGATCTTTTGTTTGTGCCAAAAAGTCTTTGGCTATAGTCACGGGGAACTCGAGGTCGAAACAGTTGTCGGCGTTACCCGTCGCCATCACAAGTCCATTTTCACTTGTGAGATGCCATGCCAACGCACGAAGCCATGATCTTGAAAGGAGAACATCAAGCTTTTGGGAGTTTGCAATCTTCTTAATTCCGAGGGTTATGTTCCAGAGTTTCTGCTGAACCAGTAGGATACGCTCCTTCTTTTCAGTGGTTGGAGCTTCTCCGTGAGCTTGTTTGTTGCTCTTGAGGCCAATTTCAGCAAAGAACTCCTTCGTTGGCACAGAGAACACCCGGATCAATTCTGTGAAACCAACCAACAAGCTTGGATACTCTTCGTCGTCGAGGTTGGGGAATGCAATGCACGGTTCAAGAACGACAGGCATGCCGTCCTCGAAGCACATAAATCGTTCAGTTATCAATAAAGTGTAGTATATTTTTCTCCACCTGTGGATCTCCGCTCTCGTTTTCCCCTCGTAAGAAATCTCTTCATGAAACCCTAGAAGTTGCGCGATAGTGATCGCTTCACGCAAGTAGATGATCGCCTGCAATGTTCTACCTTTATTGTTCACGTAGTGTGCGTATAGGAAGAACGACGACAAGAGGGTCTGGACGTTGGGAGCAGCACTAAAGTCAAAGAGGTTCCGCACGCGCCGTGCCTCGTCTGCGTATTCGGACGCGGAGAACGTGTTGTAATCGAGAACGGTGTCTTTATCGGAAACGAAAGAGATCTGGGTGGTGATGGCGGCGCACACCGAGCAACAGAGGGCATACAGCATGGCGTTCTGTTCCGTCAAGCGGATGGTGTTCTTCTCATAGCGCATCTGGGCGCCGTCCAGTATCGTCAGGATCAACTCGGCGACAGATAGAACAGGCCACGAGCCATAGAACCACGTTTGGTACACCTGGAGCCGAGGAAGAAGATGGTCTACTGAGAACTTAGAGAGGTGGACTGGAGCGGTCAGGAACGCTTCGAATATATCGCCCGTCTCGGGCGCTACAGGGCCGGTGTTCGCCGTTGCTGTTGGAACACCTCGGAGGTTAGGGATCCCACCATTGGGCACGGTGGGAATAGCCAGGACGTTGGGCACGCCGTCTCCTACAACAGAGGCCGCCAAGGGAACCAGCGGCACCGAAAAAGAAAGCGCAGCTTCTGCGGCAGCAGCCGCGACCACCGTATCGTCAATCTCGGCCTGTCCAAGGTCAAGGTCGGCCAGAATTTTCATGGCACCACTATCCATTGTGGCAGAATACCCGTCCACCACCGGAGCCATGGGCTGCAGCAGCGGCAGCACCATGTTTTGGGGCGACTCGCGCTTGATCTCGGGCTCGCGTTTCCTAAGCTTGGGGCCCGACTTGTGTCTCACGCGATTATGGGTACATTCGATGTTCATGTTGGTACACCCAACGCATCTTTTGCTGTTTGGCAGCGGCATACAGCGCACACGGCGGGACGCACAGCGGTCACAGGGCCGGCCGTACTTGCCTCGACGTTTCGGTTCTTCTTTCATGTCCAGCATGAGGATACAAGACGTTATGGAGATGAGGTTGTGTCTGGTGGTACTCCACACATAGGCTGCAGGAGCTCTGACTGACAGAGCGTGAGTGGAATATGGGGACTTGGGTCGAGCGACAGACTAGGACAAAATAATTGGAGCGGAAAATTTCGCGAAGAATTCGGGCAAGTGGCTTTTAATATTTCTGTAACTATTTCTGTTTGCGGGAAAAAAAAAAACTTCAATTTCGCAGGTGATTTTCCCACCACTTTTTTCACATGTTGTTTTTGTTCGCCCTGGAGATTAATTTGCTCTACAGCCCATAACTTTAGTGTCCAGTGCGCATCCGCCGTTAGCGCCATGCGAAAAAAAACAAGTCCAGTTCGACAGAGCCGCAACAAACAGAAAAAAAAATACGAAAAAAATGATAGAACGTTTCTCCCCTCACACAGGAGGGTTGTTTTTTCGTAATTGACATTTACCCCAATCCAAATTACTGCGCACACACCTCCATTCCGTCACCGCTGTAATGACTGACATTGACTCTCACGCATGCACTGTGCATGGGGCGTCCCCCTGGTGGGTGCCTCCAACTGGCATTTTTGCCGGAATTTCTGGGCTCACAATTCTGGGGTGTGATTGGCTTGTGTCCACGTCATCGCACGTCGAAAAAACCCTTTTCTGCGGTGGCTAGTATTTTTTTCTAATCACAAAATTCGTGAAAAACATTTCCGTTGAATAGAAGCACCGTGGATAATTAGTCGCCCGTACGGCTGCGCTCGTATTCCTGTCTACCCCAGATGGCTCCCCACCGCGAGTTTTCTCTAAAGCCTCGTCATATGAGCCCCTCTCCGTCAAACGGCCAAGCTGCACGCTTAATGCGAATAGCCGCCCGCCCTCTGTCCGATATGAGACAAGATTACCCCAGACAGCGCCGGGTCATAGTAGGTGCCAGCCATCGAGGGCGCTGACTCTGAATTCAACTTGCAACTTCTTCTGGACCTACGGATTTTGTCGACTCATTTTTTTTCTTAGCTGCCATCTTCTGTGTCCCAATAGACCATTATGACTCGGTTTCTAGTATGAGTAATCGCTTGTTACTGGATTCAGTAGCTAATTCCGCACCCGCTACCTTCCTGGATAAGCAGTTCGTACCGCAATCGGGCTCCATATATTAGAGTCAATTGTCTCTGTTTTTGAAGCTATTGTATTTTACACATTATGAGTTTCTCAATTAGACCAATCCAGGCTTCCGACAAGGACGAGTGGCTTGCCCTCTGGACCGGACCAGACTCCTACTTGGAGTTCTACGAGTCCATTGACAAAGTTACCGACGAGGCAACAAACACAACCTTTGACAGATTTCTCGACGACGCCGAGCCTGTGTGGGCTGCAGTGGCTGTCAATGATGAGGGGAAGCTCATTGGGTTTGCGACGTACTTGACCCATAGAAACACATGGAAGGTGGAAAACACCCTTTATCTCAATGACTTGTTTGTTCATCCAAAGGTGAGATTGGGAGGAGTTGGAAGAGCCCTCATTGAGTACGTTTACAAGAGAGCGGATGAACTTGGATGTGGAAAGACGTACTGGAACACTCAGTTTGAGAACCACAGAGCGCAATTATTGTACACGAAGGTTGGAAAGAAGAGTGGCTTTTTGCTGTACATTCGTCCATAGGTTCTGTGCCTTGGCTCTCTGACAAATCTATCGTTACTGACGGTATGATTGAGTGTTCTCAGTCAGGATCACATCCCTCATTTGTTGAGTATCTTGAGCAGCTTGATATAATTGTTTAATCTAATTTTAATTTAATTGGTAGTCTGTTTCAAAAATAGTGCATTTTGCTTTAAAGAGAATGGATTTTGTTTGGTTTTCGTTGTGAATCGAGTCAATTGCTGGCCAATATGTCAGTCTGTTGTTCCACAATCATTGGATATCAAATTAATTGGTACGATTATTGATTCTCAAGACCCAGTTCCCCTGAAAAGCTCTGTTTGGTGCATTTGTTGGCATTCGTTGTTTTGCACTTGTCCCTGGTGGCTCATGAAACCGTGACTCAACTCACAATTCATAGCTCAGATATCGCTAGTACTCATATGAATGATTTATTCCTAGCTTATAAATTAAGATTAGTCTTTTCGTGCGTGAGAAATAGACGCAAACGCCGCCTTCAGAACCACATCTGATGACTAACTCTGACTCTACTGCTATTTAAAAGGCACAATGGAAAACTGCGTGATTCAAATGCAAATTCTAAAGTCTACCCCCAAGTCTAGATGCGGACGTTAGATCTCTTTCAAGCTACCACCGAATGTAACATACGCCAGTTTCGCAATATATGGACCAGGTATGATCGAGAAGCTCCGATTATATGGTTTTAAAAGCAATTTCCTGTCTTTGTCAACTTCTACTGATCTTAGTTCCAGATCCTTAGTATTATAATGAGGTGCATTGATTTAAATTACTTTCCACTGTCAAAACACTTACCTAACTGAACCTGCAAAATCAATACAAGCGCAATTTTGTTAATGTGGCTTCTTTAGTGTATTGATTTATCATTTTTAGTTTTCTACGTATTCTTAGATCCCACTAACCTGTTACGATTAACAAATTCATACAGCACTGTCCCAAGTTGAAGAAATGTGAAAAAGTGCAGAATAAAATAGTCGTGGCCACAAATTCACTCCAAAAACCCAACGTTACAAAACAAAGTCCCCTCTTAAAGTTAGAAATACATCTATGTCCACCTATCGCAAATGTCTTCTCTATCTAGATCGTCTACAACCACAGATTAGGCGATCTCACCACAACTAGAACCTAAAGACAGGCAACAACGACAAGCCAGACCATGATCCAAAAATGGAGATAGCATATATCGTCTACATTTCATAACCCACCAAATTGCTTTTGGTTGCTCTCACAGTCTTGGCACTTGGCACCCAAAAACGATCGAGAACAAGATGTACGAGACGTACCCCAACAAAAAAGAAAACCAAACCGAACGCAAACACTTCTTGCCTCTTGAATCAAGATCAACCAATCAGCGGAAAAAATCTTCAATATTGCCTAGTTTATCACTCGGCTTATCTGAAACGCACACGTGACCAAGTAATCTAATCGCATTATCGGCAGAAAAACTCATTTCCCATCACTTATACCGCACAAGATGACTAGAGAAATCGTAGGAAACTCAGACTCTGGAAAGATCCGTATTTTCGTGGTGAGACACGGCAAAACTGACTGGAACGCCAAAAAAATCCTCCAGGGACATATCAACATCGATATGAACGATGAAGGAAAAGACCAGGCAAGAAAATTAGGAGAACACTTTAAGGAGATCCAACTAGACAATGTGGTCAGCTCAGATCTCTCGCGGTGTGTGGAAACTGCGAAATTCATCGTGGATGAACAAAAGGGCCCAGAGTATCAAGAAACCACTCATCTTCGTGAAAGAAACATGGGAAAAGTACAAGGGATGCCACTCGACCAGGCACTTGCGGAGTATGGAGAAGATTTCCGGAATTTCGGAGAAAAAAGCGACGCTCTCATTCTGCGAGTATCTGAGGTCTGGAACGGGGCTATTAAGAACGCTAAAGTAAAAGGCCACAAGAATGTCCTACTATGCACCCACGGAGGTGTCATTCGCGCCTTCATAAACCATTTGCACGATGGACTTCAATATGGCTTGGGTAATGGTTTGTACAGAGAGGACTTGCGGGTTCCTTACAACACCTCCATTTCCGTGATAGATATAGATGTGGCCTCGGGCCAGGGAACAATTCAGAAGTTTGGTGTTACCGAACATTTGGGCGGCGATTTTAGAGTCACTAACCAACTTTTGAGATAGAGACGACAAGAAATGCTTGTATTTTATAGAGAATAGAAATCGTGAGCCTACACCGTGGATACGTATTTCAATAAAGCTAATGTATAATAAAACTGAAATCTATGAAAATGAAAGTATGATTGAATGATAGAGAGAGAGTCGACCACAAAAATTTACGACAACTTCTCTGGGTCAATGGTGTTGGATCTCGAGAAAGAGGCGTACTTTCTGAAGTGGTCCTTTCTCTCCAAGTCGTATTCAGGGTTTCTGGCCTTGCGGGACCATTTACGGCCATAAACTCTTCTGGCCCACTTCCAGGCCTCACACTCAAGAAGATACAAGAGAGAGAATGCAATAGCAAGACCCCACTCGTAGGAAATAGGGCCATGCAAGAAGACTTTGGTGTTAATGACAGGGATGTAGACAACTGGGAACACAGAGAAGAAACCTCCGAAAACAGACCAGAACAAGAACTGGTTGCCCCAAAGGTCAATGGCAGTCTGCTTAAACCAAGAGTTGTCAGTGTCTTGACGCATGTAGAACAAAGAGTGAAGAGGGTGGATACATTCCCAGGCCAAAATAAGAGCACACCAGGTCATGGTTGCAAAAGAGGCAGATCTACCTCTGAAAACAAGATCACACACATCATGGTTGGAAGAGGTACTGTTACAGTCGTAACCCAAGTCACCATTTCCGATACCGTAGACAACAATAACGAAGCAGCACATACAAGAAGCAGCCATCAAGAGACCGTAAGCAATCATGTCAACAACCAATTCTCTAGTGAAAATCTTTCTGCTAGGTGGTTGTTCCAAGATACCGTCCATGGCTTTCTCTTGACCCAAACCCATGGCTGGGAAACAGGAAGTGACAACCAAAATCCACAAGACTTCGACAGGAGACAATGGGAAAACAGAGTATCCGGACTCATCAATGAAGGCCAAACCGACCATCAAGTAGATGGCCTGGGCGACGTTCTCAGCCAAAAGTTGCAAAATGAACTTTTGAATGTTGGCAGTCATACGACGGCCCTCTTCAATGGCATGCAAAATCGAGGCAAAGTTGTCATCAGTCAAAACAATATCAGAGGCATCCTTAGCAACATCAGAACCGTTAAGACCCATGGCAATACCGACATCGGCCTTCTTCAAGGATGGAGAGTCATTCACACCGTCACCAGTCATGGCACAGAACTTCTTTCTACGATGCAAAGCATCGATCATTCTGACCTTAGTCTGAGGAGCACAACGGGCAATAACAAGAGGCAAAACAGGCAAGGCATCGATTTGTTCATCAGTCAAATCGTCGAACTCGTTGGCAGTCATACACATAGCTTGGACGACATCGTCACTGTAGTGGTACAAGTTGTGTGGCAAAATACCGACTTCTTGAGCAATAGCCTTGGCAGTAGATGGATGGTCACCAGTCACCATGTGGACATTGATACCAGCCTTGTGACATTTCTTGACGGAACCAGCGGTCTCAGTACGAGGAGGGTCGTAAATACCAACCAAACCGTGGAAAGTCAAGTTGGATTCAATGCCCTCTCTGTCCAGCAAGTCATCTGTCTTGTCGTTGAATTCTCTGGAAGCAAAAGCCAAGACACGGAGACCTTGAGAAGACAAAGCGTTCATGTTGGCCTCGATCAAAGTGATGTCATCCTCGGTCATCTCTTGCAATTCTTGAGTGTCGGTCTTCTCCTCAGGGTTACCGGTCCAGTGAGTACATCTACGCAAGATTCTCTCGACAGCACCCTTGGTGAAAATCATGGTCTTTCCATCCATTTTGTAAATGGAAGACATTCTCTTGATGGAGGAGTCAAATGGGTACTCCTCAATGTGCTCAAAACCAGCAGAGACTTGCTCTCTTTGGTATCCGACTCTGCAGCAGAAAACTTGAATGGCGACCTCTGTGGCATCACCGTGTCCCTTCCATACGAGTTCACCGGTCAGCTCTTCTTTGCTTTGAGCGACAGTGGCAATGTTGGCCAAAGTAGCGGTGTTCAACCATTTCTTGAAGTTCTGAGTGTTGTCCTTAACGGTGGTCTTGTCCACTGGAAGGTAGTCAATTTCCTCATCGGTCTCTTTGATGAAGCTTGGAGAGAATGGAGAGAAGGAAAGGTCACCCAAAGTTGGGTCGAATGGGAGGTTAAAGTTGTCCATGGAGTAAGAGCCCACAGATGGAACCCAGACCTTTCTGACCACCATCTTACCCTGAGTCAAGGTACCGGTCTTGTCGGAACAAATGTCATCGATACCACCCAAGGCCTCCAAGGAGTCCAATTTACGGACAATGACATGCTTAGAAACCATGACTTGAGCACCCACAGCCATTGTAATGGTCAAGACAACAATCAATGCAGAAGGAATCATAGACAAAGCCACACAGATGGCGTAGATGGCAACCTCCTTGTTGACGTGCATCTTTTGGGAGCCCATGACGACAATAGCGAACACAACAGCGATACCGAACAAGTAAATGGCCAACCAGGACAAGTTTCTCTGCAATGGAGTACCCACGGTCACACCCAAGAAGTTACCGACCACATCTTTGATGGTGCCGAAACCAGCACGAGAGTAGTCCATGGCGGTAGCCTTACCGTCGTTCGACTTTTGCACGGATCTGATCAATTTAGTGTCCGATTTCAAGGAGCTGGCAATCTGACCGATTTCAGTCTCCATACCGGTGGCCACAGCAATACCAACACCTCTACCCTTGGCAACCACGGAAGAGGAGAAGGCCATGTTCAATCTGTCACCGACTGGAATACGAATGGAAGCATCCGGGTAGACCTCCTGGTGGTTCTTTTGGACGGGCAAGGACTCACCGGTCAAAAGAGCCT
The DNA here is from genome assembly GCF_035610405.1 of Australozyma saopauloensis. Taxonomy (NCBI): domain Eukaryota; kingdom Fungi; phylum Ascomycota; class Pichiomycetes; order Serinales; family Metschnikowiaceae; genus Australozyma; species Australozyma saopauloensis. Next base: position 141,085 of record NC_086135.1, read on the forward strand.
CGTCGGTCTCCAAGTTCATGGTGTCGATCAATCTCAAGTCAGCTGGAACGGTGTCACCGACCTTGATGTGCACAATGTCACCGGGAACCACCTCTTCGGCGGCAATGGTGATGTCGTCACCGTTTCTGGTGACCCGCGCCGAGGGAGACGACAAGGAACGCAAGGAACCCATGGTTTTCTCGGCCTTGACCTCCTGGATGAAACCAATGCCGATGTTGATGAAAACAACACCCGCAATGACACCTCCGGAAATCCAATCCTTGATTGCGAGAGCGATGATCATCGAGATGATCAACACCATGATCATGGCATTGAACGCCTGGTGGGCCAAGATCTTGCTGTAGCTGATGGAGTCCTCGGCACCCAAGGTGTTTTCGCCGTATTTCTTCAAGAAATCTTTGGCGGTTTGCGATGTGAGACCATTGGTGGTGTCTGTGGAATACCCGTTTGCAACCAGTTGTATCAGAAGACGGTATGGCTCAGAACCACCGGGAGCCAAGTTGGTTTCGGAGTCGCTGGCCAAGTTTTTGGTGGTCTCGGCGCTTTCTCCAGTCATTGACGATTTAGACATTGGGAAAAAAAATTACAATTGGCGGTTTAAATGGGGTAATTGGAATGGAACGTCTGGCACACAGATAAGCAATGATAAGAGCGATGAGCGTTACAAGTCGAGGAGCAATGGACACAGGTGTAGCTGCAACTATGCTCGGAAGACTTTTAATATTCAAATATTGAAGATCCAAAAGCCAATGGTGCGAACACAACTGTATTTATAGATGCCTGCTGCACTTGCTCATTTTTGCTTGACAAGAGCTTAGATATCGGTTTGGAGTGCACTTGCCAAGAGGGGCCAAGAATACATCCACATAAGAAATGATAGATTTTTTTGGTGCTGTACACACTACGGGGAAAGTGTCCTCGGAGATGGAGTTAGGAGATAAACCCTCGGCCGGATTCTGTGGATGGTCTTTCAATTAAATTCGTGGGCTACGTCGAAATGAAGCTTGTGTTCTGCTGTGCTGGGTCCCCGGACTAGCGAAAACCAGGGTCGGTAGCCGTTCGCCAATTGGCGCCCGTGCGTTTCGCCCATCCAATATGTATATTTAAGGTTACTGCAGGAACAGCGCTATCTGCAATCCCCGTTCCTCATGTGGGTGGGAGGGGCCCATCTTCCACCTGCAGACAGCGCCGATGTTGCAGCCATACGAGAAATAGAGTCTCATCAAGGTTGACTACTCGGTTTCAGATTCAAGTTGCCGAGCCTAGTCGGTATATCCGGATGCGTGAGGGTGCAATTACTTCCACTTTTCACGGGCCAGCAGAATTACATCAATGCCGATCCCTGCTACGCCCCAAACCGGCGACAATCACCTCCTACAGCTAACCACGGCTGACCATCGCTGACCATCGTTCCCCCTTCTGTTATCTGGCAAAAACTCATTCGCAGCGCTTAGTTGCAGGTCATAACGCTATCCTGCCGTTTAAACAGATGATTGTATGGCAATTCTTGACGTCCTTCGTTTTGGACACCCAAATCCAGTTCGGTAGCGGCGTGCTCCTGCAGACACGGCTGCAAGCGGTCTGATCAATCCACATTGTGACGGATATTCTTGGCCATAATTAATTATCTCCTGCAGAGCCTGCCTAATCTACGAGAATGTGGAGCCCACGTTGTGATAGGAAATTAGTGGCAACAGGTAATTAGACAACTTGGATGGACTGGCCACTGCGCCTTCTAGAATCCGGTTATTGGCGATGGCCGCGTGGAACAACGAGCATCGAAGCTTTCTTGACACCCGAAACGGATGGGGGGTGATTCGGGTTTCGGCGAGGTTCGGCTTGTTCCGGTGCGGAAAGGTGTTTCTTGAATTCTCGAGCATTGTGCTGTGGTTGTGGGGATCACTGGTGGAATTGCATGGTGAACATTGGAGATAGTCATAATGCCTTGGCTGGGAAAGCGGGTTACAATGGGAAAACGATTGATTTGCAAATTTTTGGTTATTTTCTTTTTCTTTCTTCTTTCTATTTATTAGCCGCTTTTTGTATGCTGTGTTTGTTGTGCGCGAAATTGTGTTTCTCTGGTGAGCCTACTGCTGAAAGTGTGCTCTGTTGTAATCAATTGCGTTCATCACTATTCTTGCCGTATTTCATTTTTGAGCGTAGAATCTGTTTCGCCGGTTTTTCAATACCCTCCGCCCAAAAATCCCCAACCGCTTTTTCTCCACATTCTACTCGCTACATCGTTCACTTCATCAGTGCACCACTCTCAGAAGTACTCCAAAAACTTAAACGATGAACGACGATGACATCATAATTGCAATTGAGGAGCGGCGGTTCGCTCTGGCCAAACGCGAATTGGACAGAAAACTAAAACGCTTCCCCACGAAATCCTTCTACAAGGCTGCATCGGCCTTCTGTGCCTTTACTATGGGCGACGCCGTTAAAGCCACCGATGACGCTACCGCTCTTGCCAAAACCATTCCGAGCGATCCCCGCACATTGAAGCTCTTGAAGACCATTTTCGAAGGTGTTGGCAAACAAAGAGATGCAATTGACGTCTACGCGAACGCCGTACGGAAGTACCCCAATGCGGAATTACTCGAAACATGGTACGATGATTCGTTCATGGCCTTTGATACGCCTCTGATGCTCAACTCAGCAAAAGCGTTGTATTTGTTCTCGAAATCTTCCGCTGATTACGTCAGCAAGTTCGCCATGGCTCAGCTCATAGCTGGCGGTTCCGCCGAAGATATTTCGCTTGCAGTTCTGGCATTGCACGACTGTGACTTGGAGAGGGATAGTCACTTCTACTTTTTGGTGGGCCTGTTGCACAGTCAATTGGATGAGCATTCCAAGGTCATTGCGTTGCTCAACCCCTATCTGCCCAGAAACCTTGACTTGACAATTCTCTATCTCGACTCCTTGAAAAAGAACCTGGACTGGCAGGACCTCTTCGAAGAGTGCTCTCGTCTCATCTTCGAGCAGAATTTCGATGATTACGATAGCTGGAAGCTTTTGGTCACTGCCGCGTTCAAATTGGGTAAACCAAAAGATGAGCTTGCCAGTCTTATAACCCAATCCTCTCGTAATGCACTCCTTGCAACCATATACATGAATGTGACATATGGAGATGATCCATTGGAGTCGATTGAAGCTTATTATGAAGCCTTCAAGACAAAGCCTTGTTGCTTCGCAGACTTGAGCGCCTTCGAATTACCCGAGAAGTTCGTTCAAGTATTGATGAATAAACGCGATCTTTTCAAAAATCACTCCAAACTCACTGAGGAAGATATCGCTGAGTACAGAAACCTTGAGGTATATTGTTCTCAGGTGAAAGCAGATCCCTTGCAAACCTCAATTGAATCCAACCTTGAACTCTCTGATTTCGCCTTGAGGGATATTGTGCAATCACTCAATACTAAAGTGGCTTCACCTGGCTTAATTAAATATGTCATGTGTTTAGAAAGTCTTTCGCAAAAGGATCCAGAAAATTTCTGGTTCAAGAGCTGGCTATTGAACTTGTACAACATGTTGGGTATATCGCCTCTCGTTTCGGCGAACTACAAAGATCTCAAAATTAAAATGATCCAACACGATACGATTTCCTATAAACTTTCATTGGATCCCTCTCTAGCCAATCTTAAACAGCTCATTGATATTTATAGGTTCTATCTTACCAGTGACGCCGAAGTCAACCATTTCTTGAGCAAAGCAAAGGCTGAGGGCCTTTACACGCAAATCAAGGATCTCTATCAGTTTGGCCAGAAGTTGCAGTTCTCGCTTTCCAAACATTTGTTAATCGCCAAAATTCTTAAAATGTCGCGGATGCTCAATAACGACAATTACTCCTATTTTGTGAACATCATCAACACAAATAAATGGAAATACTTGAGCGATAATTTCGAGACATTCGACAACAGAGATTTCGAAGTTGACTACAATTTTCAATTTAAGATTGCTCGCCTGGAACTCTTTGCTGGCGAGATGAGTCAAACAACAAAATATGTCCAGCTCCTTTACGCAAAAGAGCTACTTTTGTCATCCAACGATGAAGACCTTAACTTGAAATTAGTCAAATTATTTGAGAAATGGCTCAGCCAAAAATCATACCGCTCCACGTTGTCTGACCTAGAACTTCAGGTCTTGAAAATCCATTTGGCTTTGTTCAAAGTATGCAAGATTGCTCCTACAAAGGACAGAACGGACCAGTTGAACTTCTTGGTGAAGCAACTAGACTTCGGTAAGTTCAAGAAGTCTTTCCTCGACCAGGCTGATCCCTTGTCTAAACGCTACAGGGAAACGATTACAGAATTGGTCGAATTGAAAAGAAATTCAAGAGCTCTTTGCAAAGAATCTCGTGTGGTCAGCGCTGTTAAGCAGTTCAAGACAGATTTGAGGGGTTTTCTTGAAGAAGACACACCAAAGAAGGCATTGAAGGAGATCAAAACATCCTTCGACAAAACCCATCTTGGTGAAAGCTTTGTTGAGCAGCAATTCAAGCGTATTGAAGACTCATTGCACACTTTTGACGTCTAATTTCTTTGTTCATCTCAATTGGCTTAACCTTAAACCTCTCAGAATCAAAGCTTGATTGTCCATCCCATTGGGGTTGCCATCATATTGATGCGTCGGATGCCTTCACTCAACATATATTTCCGTTGACTTAATTCCATTCCTGCGCTGTCAATAGTGAATTCCTGTTTAGCGAAGTTTGCCAAATCTACCTTCTCATGGTGCTTGTAAATGGCTCGCATCAAGGAACGGTATGTGGACAACACCTGTTGGCGAAATAGAAATTCCTCCAAGGATAAAAACTTCTTTCTAGGAGGTTTAACGGCGTGTAAGACTTTACTTAGAAGAACCATTGGTGTATTATAGAATCGAATTGTCTTTACGCAGGACTAAATGGGGGATGCTAATACAAAAAATAAAACCACAAAAATGAGGCTCAATTTTGACTTACCGTGTAAACTGATTGTGTAAACTGTCATTATTGTTCGTAAATTAAGTTAATGCTATATATGCTACAACCGTCCCAATTCCCATCCGCTCTCGTTATACATCCTCATCATGAAACAAGAGCCGCTGCAAATTTCCCCAATTAACCTTGCTTCTTATTTTAGGAAACCAGTCCTCACGCTTCTTACCTTGGTCGGACAGATTGCTCAAGTTATGGAGACGCTCAAGGAGGTCTTTGGAGAAGTGAGCGCTCTTGCGCTTCTTGTGTTTTGGAATCTCTGCCAGCTCAGTTTTATTCATATCCTGGAGTTTGTGCAATATGCTCAAAACATCTCTCTTGGCAATTGGCGATTCTTTTGACATCAAGGTGTTATCGCCGATGCTTTCGAGATTGTGGAAATTGTCATTCACCTCGTTTAGAATTCGCTCGTAATTCTTTATGCAATCCGAGCAAACTAATTCTTTGTACAAGTCCATTCTACTATTTGTTTCGTGCTCGTGCCCATGTCTAATAGTAGACGCATTGGTGAGGATAGAGCTAATCTCATACAATGGCTTATCACACAAAGTACAGTACTTGAGCTTCTCGGAGCCTGGAATCTCTCCAAAGATGGCTTCTAGATCCTCTCGTTGGTGATTTGAATGACAATCAGCCGATTTTGATGTCTCCAAGGCGCTCTTGGGCGCATTATTCGAAAACGCACTTATTTCACTGCGCTTTTTGGCAATCTTGCGCTTGAAATTAGCCAATGATTCCTTCCGGAAAAGTGCCATGGGCCGATCCTGCTCAACAGGTTCACTACTTAGGTAGTCTTCTACAAGAATAATCGGATCCGGACACTCATCGTCTAGGTTCTCACTACACTGCGAAATATCCGCTATAAGGTCTCCAGTATCAAGTTTGGACTCGCAAAAATGCCCCAGTAGATTCAAAGGGTCCAGAGCAGGATTGTACACGTTCGTTGGAGACACCTGACCCAAAATCTTTCTCCGATTCCTGGGAGCCGCTGGAGGCGGAGGTAATGGAAGCGATGTGAGTTTGGTATCATCAATGAGATCTAGCTTGGACCTCTGGTGACGCACCAATTGCCGTTTCGAGGGATGTTGTGAGCTGAGATCATAGCTTTGTTGTCGTATACTGCCACCATGCAAAATATTTGACGTGGGGCCGAATAGTTGGGACAGTTGCGTATATACAGAGGCCGGGAGAGTCTTGCTGTGCTCAAAATTGGGTCTTTTTGGCCTTGACATTTGTTAACACACACGAAATGGGGATATACGAGGTGTAAATGTAGTGATGCCTTGTAACGGTGTGGGGTGCATATTGGTTTCACAACAAGGGCTATTCCAAGAATGGAAATATTAAAAACACATCCAGAACGCGAATATTAGTGAGTTTTCTATTTCAATTTACTTTTGCGAATTGAGGTTAATACTCTTCTTGCCATTTTTTTTCTTGTGTTTTATTTGTATTCCTTTTAGTTATGTATGTGTGCTTCAAGGTAGGTTGAATGCAAATGCGATGTATTGTAAAAGAGTGGCATGTCTCGTAAAATTATATGATAATAGACGAAACTGAAGATTCATTTCTTAGCGATCGGAACGCAACTTTCCGCGTTCGCGTAAGAGTTCAATGTAAGACTTGTCGTCGTCTCCTTCGTGGACCCACATGTGGATATCCCTGCGGATCAGCTTCAGGATCAGCAGATCTAATTTGCGCTCGCATTCCTTTAGGTGGAGCGCTGTTTCCTCGCTGGACTCTATCCACATAATGACACCTCGAAGGGCTTGGTGTCTCTTGAAGTTCACAATCAGAGCGTAGTTTTTGATACCGGGGACGTCTCTCATTTCGAAAACCGACAACTCTGGAACATAATTGTGCGAAAAAACTTTCGAGATCGAGCTATCGGTAACACCGTGGCAGCCATTAATGGATAAACGGCGGAGAGATCTACCGCAGTTTAACGCAAGCTCCCAAATGGTCACATCGGTGATAGCGCAACCAGCGAAGCCAACAGTTTCAAGGTAGGGATTGTTTCTAACAAGAAGCGCAGTACTGTTATCGGAAATGAGATGGCCTTTTCTCTTCCTTCCGAGATTGACTTTGACAAGGTTCTTACAGTTTGAGGCAATCGCATAAATCCCAGAGTCTGTGATAAGGTCACACGCCCTGAGATCAAGATCTTTCAATTTGGGGCAGCAAAGTGCTATGTTATTCAACAAAGAATCGTCAACAACCCTCGAACCTGCGACGGATAAGGATATTAAATTAGAACTGAAAAATGCTATTGGGGGTGTCAACTTTGGACACATAAAAAATTCAAGCGTGTTCAAGCGGGAGGAGTCGATTCTTTCGGATATGGTGTTGAGCGTATGCTGCTTTGCATGATAGAGACTGTTTAATTTTAAGCTCGATGGTCTCGCACTGTTGAGACCAGAACTATTTGTTTCGGCGAATCGTTCAAAAAGATGCTGGTTTTTGAAGCATAAACGTTCGGTGAGTATATCTTTGGTGACCTGATAGAATAGTTTGTTTACCTGCAAACAAGTAGAGAGCACACTAGGCAGTTTGGACTGTTTAGAGCTCTGAGACTGAGCATGAGAGTACTTGGGTTTCTTCACAGCACTTTCCAGACACAGGGAGGCCTGCAAATCTGCAAACGAGATGATTTTATAGACCAATTCAGGTATATCGAATACTGACACAGGCTCTACATCAATCTGCATCGGAGACACACAGTCATAGGCCGAGTTGTCTAGCTCTTGCAGGAAAGACACATCGTTTTCAGAGAAGACAAACTTGTGATCACCAAACGGGATGCCATTTTGACCTGGGAGAGTTGCTACGGATGGCTTTGTTGGAGTGATAGGATAGTCCGAAGTGTCTGTGACTGAGCACGAGTCAGAGAGATCGGGCACATCAGACGACGCACTTGAGATCAGAGAGCATGAAGAAGATATACTCAAAGAAGGCCTATGCGCGCTCGTTTTGAACAGGGTGAAGTAGTCACCCTCGAGATTATAGCCGCTGTAATCGGTAGCGGGCTTGTTGCGTTTGAATCTTCGGGACTCAGAACCAGTGTACGGAGATGACTTGGTTCGAATTGGAGAAGATTGGTTTTGATATAGCATGTTCGGAATATGACATAGAATTGTATATTCTGTTCGGGGTCGAGGAACGGTGCCAATGACGCAACTTATGAGGACTCAATTGACAAAGCAAGAGTCGATGCTATGATTAAAGAAAAAGCAAACAGATACGAGATGAGGTCGGGTTCAGCAAAGGAACTGCTGACGGATTATGGACAATGTACTTCCAACCACAAGAGTCAGACTCAAAATCCAGCGAGCGGGGAGAAACAACAGTATATGTATTAAATGATTATAGCAAAACGTCCAGTCAGTCTTGAGACACAGCTAGGAACAACCAGCCATGTCTCCTTCTTCCAGCAGCGAATCTACGGCATGCTGTCAAAAGTGACAAGTGAATTGGGTAGATCAACCAGCCACCTTCCTACAGTGTGGGCTGGAGTGCATGGGGGAGGCTGGAACTGGCTGGTTTGCAGTCGAATGTAAGCCGCTTTCTCTCAATCGAAATAAATAGTCTGAATTAAGGTTCGGAACACAGTCGCTGTGCATATCGTTGATCTGTGTTTCTGTGTTCGCTCCGCTGGCTGTCTCAGATTGGTCTCGATTGTGTCCGAAGAAGGTGCGTGTTCTTGCAAAGTACTAGAAATGGAATAGTGCAGATTAGAATAGTACTTAAAGAAGAATAATAGGCGCACTTTTCTAGCGCAAATGTAATTGGCGAAGCAGATCAAGATGATTGCCTCACTAAACCGTAGTATTGTCCAATTGAAGAGTTTCAGTGCTGACTATGGCAACTTCTAATTAATTGATTGTATGTGCGAGGATATTCATGGACGAATTCTGGTTTGAAGAATACTAATTCCATCTTTAATGTTCTTATTTTGCTTCTCGTATTCCTTCTACTCGAGTCTTACAATAGCTACAGTAAGTGACGCATAAACGCTTCTTCGACAATAAAAAAAAAAACCCGCAGAAATTTTGAATACATCTTTCAAACACAAAAGTTTTTTTATCAAAAAAATTGCATAAATTTCTTTTCCTTTTTTTGTCCTTTTAGACTATTCTGGGTGACACTCGACACCTAAAAGCTTAATTAGCAAGGACATAGTTTACCAAGAAAGAAAGATAAAAATCGACCAAAATCTTACAAATGTCTCCCTCAACCCCCTCCACCCATAATCTCGTCTCACCACCCTTCTCGCACACCGACATCTTCTCCCCTATTTATATGTGCCAAATCAATTAGGGTACAAGGGGTTTTTCCGAAGATGTGCACGCCTGTATACAGCCGGCACTGTAATCGCGATGTGAGCCGTTTGTGCAGCGTTTATCAGTACTGTTCCTGTGTCTTCGGGATCCTCGATATCAGAGAAATTGCTTTTCATCGCCATCGACGACATCTCTGCAATGGTGAAACCCAAGTCAAGCAGCAGGCTGACTGCTCTCTTTGACATCAGATTGAAAAACTTAGAACATGACATCATCGTCTTGAAAGGTGATGAACAAAGCGCCGCTTCCACCTACATCGAGGGTAAAATTGTTCTTTCTGTCACCGAACCCATCTCTGTCAAGAAAATCTCGCTCAGGCTCTTTGCCACTCTCAGACTACGGTATGGAGAAAATGCCAAGCCTCTGCAGAACGTGAGGCCCACCCGTTTGGATAAGAAGGTGTTTGAGCATTACTGGGATAGCACTGACTTCGCAAAGTACCTCTCTGAAATGGACAACACAGCCGCTGCGACCTCTTCGATGGGCTCGAAGCCTCACAACTCGCTTCACATGAGCAAATCGAGCTCACTCAAGGGCTCCACGACATCATTGAAGAACTTGGGCTTGTCATTTCGCTCGAAGTCGTCCACGTCCTTGAACACTATCTCCAACAACAACTCCTCAACAAACTTGAGCGGGAAAAACGCTCAGATTTTGGTCTCTGGTAATTACGAAATCCCTTTCAGTGCCATTTTGCCCGGCGACATGCCGGAGTCTGTCGAAGGATTGCCAGGCGCAAGTCTTACTTACAAATTAGAATCCACGATTGATCGCGGTAAGTTCCACAACATCATGATCGTCAAAAAGCATGTGCGTGTTGTAAGAACAATGACCACAGACGCTGTTGAATTGTCCGAAACGATGGCTGTTGACAACACATGGCCAAACAAGGTGGAGTATTCATTGAGTGTGCCTTCTAAAGCCATTGCTATCGGCTCCGGCACTCCCGTCAGTATAATGCTTGTTCCGCTTTTGAAGGGCTTGAGACTTGGTGACATCAAAATGACTTTGGTGGAGCTATACGGATACATCGGCTATCTCCCACCTCCACATCTGGGAGAACGTGTTGTATGTGAAAAAGATATTCCAAGACCATCTGAGGATGACCCTCGCTACCAAATGGACAAATGGGAGCTCACCCATTTCTTGCGCGTCCCGTTGAGTTTGTCTAAATGTACTCAAGATCTCGAAGTGCTGCCTCATTTGAAGGTTCGTCACAAACTCAAGTTTGTGATCGGCCTCATAAATCCAGACGGGCACGTTTCTGAACTCCGCGCGTCTTTGCCTGTACAACTATTCATTTCCCCCTTCGTTACAATCACAGGCTCAGTCGACAATGAAGACGATGACGTTGCATCATTAGAAGCAACGGGAGAGCCTCACGCAGAGGAATTTTTATTCCACTCGGATTCGCACAATGCTTCTATGACTGACCTACAGGAGGCACAGGACAATGGTGAGGGATTACGCTCAAATCCTGGATCTGTATCATCGTTCAGCGGTTTGGCCGCTCCTCCAGTGTATGAGCAACATGTTTATGATAGATTATGGTCTGACATATCGCCAATAGAATCGCCTATGACCTCAGGTGCAGCAACTCCTAGATCGATTTACAGTCGACCAACTGGCGAGGTCCTGCAATTCTCAATGTCATCAATCGACACTGCTAAGTTGACAGAAAACTTGAGACAATTGAGTGTTCAAAGACAGCAACAAGAGTCCGGAGAGGTTGCAAGATCGAACTCCCAGAGAGGCATGTTTGAGATTGAAGGGGATAGCTCAAGAAATGGCGATTATTTCTCGAGATCTAGAGCTTCTCTTTCCCCATCCATAAGTTCTCTACACATGAATGCCTTGATGTCTCCTCGAGTTGGATCCCCCGTTCACCTCTCCCGAAGTGGATCAGATTTCAATGTAGACTCTGTCAGTAACAAAATTCCGACTTACAACGAAGCTTTGAGAGCAGGAGTCGAGGATACACTTTCACCTGCCTATCTACCACCATTACCAGGTTCTCATATTGATCTCACAGAGGTGAACAAGAGATTTGAGGAATCAGTGACTAAATCTCCGGCAGAAAGTCCATCAAACTCTAGAAGCAGACTGTTCCTCACTCGTGGTGCCAGTTCTTTCAGTTTGAAAGGATCATCCAACAACTCTTCTGCAAACTCTTCACCAAGCGCATCACGAAACGTGTCGCTCAACAACTTGGAGGCATTTGGACTGGAAGCAAGTCGGTCAGCAAGTGGAAGAGCTCCTAGAGGATCTGGCTCAGCTACGTTTTCGATTCCTCAACTGTAAATTACATGAAAGCAATGTGTCTCACTACAAAAAATTTTTTAGAAGAGGAACAAATTCCACAAATCTCATACTTTGTACCGCACGAATCAAAATGTATTATCTAAGATAGTTGTAAATGACAGTCTTGTTATGCCTCCAATCTAGGACTACCAGACAAAAGTTCTCTACGGATCTCTGGGCCAATAGCGTGGTGGAATCTTTGTCTCACAGTTTCGAGTAAGAAATCTCTTTGGTCATCAGTAATATCGTTCTTGTATCTTTGAGCAAAAGCCAAGAATGCCTTGTGCCAGACGACAGGTAAAGGAGGCATCTCATCAGCCTCAACTCCGAGCTCTTCCTGTGCAGCTTGTCTGAATCTCATGAAATAGAAAACAAGCTCATCTAGAGTTTGGTAGGGTAGAGCATACTTCTTTTCGATCAAAACTCTGATGAATACGGTGGCAGCAGGCTTGAAATCTCTTTGGACAAGCTGGGTTAAGGCCACAGAGGAATGCAATACTGGAACAGACACCTTTGCCAAAACAGATGCGGCAATAGTCGCTTCTCTGACTGTACAGTGGCTGTCGACCAATGGAAGAAGAAATCCTTTAAAGAAAGCACCCGGCTTATATAAAGATTTTCTGATGGCTCTGTAAATGTGGTAGTCTAAAGTGTGCTTGTCACTATCCTCAATGGAGGTTCTGAATTTCTCTAGAAGGACCTTCTCTACGAAACGTTGAGCCTCATTAGCTTGCAAGTTCGAAACAAACAACTTTGTGGCTTCGTAAGTTGCATGAGGGGTCCATCTCTCTGGATCTGTGACATACAAAACGTCTTCCCAATTCTTCAAAGTTGGCAAGACTTTGAATAACTTTGGAAGCTTACCATGCTTGTATGTAGAAAGAATTTGCCCGATTTTTTGATACGCGGCAATAACCTTTGGTGGTAAGAGAACAGCGGTTTGATCTTCGCCTGGATTCAGGATTTGATTTGCCTTCATGTCTTCCTTCTCTTGAATCAAGGACATGATCTTGTCTCCAAGATTGAAGTTCAGACCAGAGTTATTGGTGCTGAAATATTTTTCGAATAACTCAAGGTCTTGGTCCTCGACCTCGTATTCTTCTTCCTCTTCTTCTTCGAATTGACCCTCGAAATCTGAGTAGTTCTCCTCATCTTCATCACTCTCAAGCGTCTCCTCCACTTCTTCGCTGACTATTTGATTGAAGCTAGTGGCTGGTTTGATTTCATCAGATTCGATCTCATTTTGCTGCTCGGCTGCAAGTTGTAAAATCTTTCTGGATGTGGTTGCATCTAAGTACTCATCCTCTTGTTCGTTGTCAGAAACATTGCCATGCCCGTTTGATTTGGTGCTCTTGAAAGTTCCGTTAGACGTTGTGATATCACGGTCTAAAGGATTGTGGCGCTGTTTTTTTCTAGCGTCGTTAACTACTTTTCCCATGGCTAGCTAATCTTGGATTGTAAACTGAAGTCATCGCATCGCATCTCTATACTATAATGTAATCCTGCATGTATCAAACGGTATCAAATTCGATCTTTAAAAGTAAAGTCGAATTTAAAAGCAGTTCGCCACAGCTATCTCTCAATTTCAAATATCTAAATCCTTTTTTTATGTCGAAAATGTTAATGATTGATGTTCCAATCTCCTTTGGACTATCAGGTTCAACTGGAGAGGCTGAAGTCGAAACAACAAATCTTGCAAAAATAATTTCGCAGTCGTAGTGAATAGTTCCTGAAAATGTTTCATTCCATATGGGGTTGTACCCATTGCCTGTTACAACTTTGGTGTTTGAGATCGACGAGTCCTTAGACCAGTCAATTGAAGTGGCACCCATAATTTCAAAAATCACAAAGGGATTCAATGCGTCAATATTATGTGGCCGATGTAATTGTTGCGCGCTTACAATCTTGATGCTAAACTTCAACTTTTTCTGGTGTCTCTGTATGACTCTTCTCATTGTCGACTTTAAAGTTGGACGCCTTAAATCAGACGGTTTAAGAATGTACCCATTCCCTGACACACCGTCGAAAAAAGCCAAATTTATTTGTTGACCAACATCGAATGTTTGCCAATTTGTCGCGACCATTTGTACACCATGGGCCCAAAACTGGGTTGGTATGAAATTGGATGAACTCAATCGGTATTTGGATGGATATGTTCTCATGAGAAACCTTCTATTGTGTTTATCTACTGCCTCTGCCTTGCTGGGATCCTTCACCATTGAAATTAAGGCTTTTTCATTTAAGGAAAAGCAGTGATTGAAAGTTTTGGACTCTGGTAAGGAAAAATTCCTGAATTTTAGGCCTTGACAGTACACACCGAGATTACTCAACTCCTCCATAATCAGTTTATCCTTCTTCCGTCTCATTTTTGTTGATGAGCTCGATGATGTTGATCTCGCAACGAATGACTCGGCACTCTCAGAAAACGAATTGCCTGTCGTTGACGTTGTGGTGAAGCTCCCATTATCGTCGATTGAACTTGGGAGATTACTCGTTTTTTTGACTTTAACGAGAACTTTATTTCGAAGCTCTTCGGGGCTCGGTAAAACATTTCCTCCCGTGATGGCATTCGTCACAAGCGTATCGCCGAAAGTTGATTGCAAGATCTCCACAGCCTTTAATTGGGCCGCGCTAGAACAATGGATTTCTAAACTTAAGATAAGCGGAAGGTTGGAGCTTTGAAAAGCATATCTTTTTATGGTTGAGAGAACGTCTGCAAGCTTGATACCTTTGGTAAATGTGCGGCCATGAGTCACGATAGGCTCGATATTGTCATCAGGACTATTCCAGATATCGATTTCGACACATCTACAGCCTCTTTGAAGTGCTCTCACGTATCCACTAACAGATGATTCGCCTGCGAATTGTCTGCCTGTGAGATATGTGTTGTGAGAGGATAAGATGTAATACTCACTCAAAGGATGGGAATAATAACCCTCTCTACGGAATGTCTCCTTTGTATAGCACAGGTACTTGGAATTGAGAAATAAGTTAAATTCTTCGCAAGTCCATGTCAGCTCGTTTGTATTGCAGAACTTCCGAAAAATTTTGCTCACTTCATCTGTCGAAAGATGCTCATCTTGTACATCTTTCAAAAAAGAACTGAATCCCTCCAAATTGAGTTGGCCCTTTGAGCCTGTCAAATGTTTCCAAATGGTGGCTAAGTCGCTTCGATACCTGAGTGACTTGACGAAGACCTTGAACTCTTCGAAGTCGAGACCATTGTCATGCAGCCTCTTTGCATTATTGAAAAGGACTTGAAGCCTTTTGGAACTCAAATTTATATTGAGTCGCTTGCAATATTTGAGAATATCGTCAAATAGAAGTAATTGCTTTTTACTTTTGTCATTAAAGACCGATTTGTCTGAGATGATATTTCTTCTCACTTCATCTAAATCTGAAGCATCAACGAGATACGATTTAAGTAGCAGCTCTTTAAGATTTTTGAATACCTCAATTGTGGAAAGGAGTTTCTTGAGATCATGGCTTGTATCTGCGACCAAGTGCAAACACTTAAGCTTTTGCTTGACATGGTCAAAATAAGTAATCGAGATCCACCTCCTCTCACATTCTTGTGATAGGCCGAGCTCTTCTCTGTAATGGCGAGCCACCTCTCTATCACTTATATGACGTACATCATCTATAGAAAACTCGTGAGACTTGGCTTTTGATATTTGCTTATACGAGAAGCTGAATTGAATTACATCAGCTGTTAACTCGATTCTTTTCTTTGTCTTGTGAGAAAGTTTGGTCATTAAAATAGGTCTGTTCAAAATACAGTGGGAATCAACGACGTGATTAATACTGCTCTCATTGCCCTCGTTTTCATCATTATGACTGAATGAATCATTAGCATCGCTGTCGTTCTTATAATCACCCATTGAGACTGAGCTGAATCCCTTAGAAAGTTTCTCCACACTTGAGGAGTCCAATCTTTTCGTAGGGTAGGCTAATGGTGAGCAATACGTCATCTCCGAAGGACTTTGAATGGGTTCTAGTTCTGCCATGGTTTCCAAATGATTGTGAAAGTAGCTATAGTATCAATTGAATATCAGACAGCTAAACATCAAATGATTTGCATGGCATCAATACTCTAAGTATAGAGATCATTGTCCTAGATACAGAATGCTTCTATTTTATATGCAGTCTATAGTTCTTAAAATTTGGTCTATAATCTATCTGACATTAATATCGGAGTTCTCTCTCAAATAATCTTTTACAGAAGCAATGTCATAGTCACCTCTGTGGAACATTCCTGCTCCCAACGCAGCATCAACTCCACAGTCCAACTCAAACACATCTTTGAAGTGCAAAGGAACACCAGCGCCAGAGCTTGCGATAACAGGTATGGACACCGCTCCTTTCACCTGTTTCAAGAGCTCGAAGTTGAAACCCTGATTCGTTCCGTCATGATCAATGGAATTGAGCAAAATCTCGCCGGCTCCCAAGGCCTCACAGGCTTGACAAAGCTCCAATGCGCCAAGTTCATGAGTTTTGCGGCCACCTTGCGAAGTGACTTGGTAGTAGCAGAACTTCTCACCATTTGGACCATATTTCTCGGGGTCCGAAATCTCGATCACAGCCATGTTGGTCTGTGAAGGGTCATTCAAGTATTTTCTCTTTGGGTCAACGGAAATCACGACTGCTTGAACACCAAATCTTGCTGAAATAGCCTCAATAGCGCTCTTTCCGCTTTTGCTCTTATTTGATGCGTAATACTCTTCTGCAATGCGCACAGCATCTGAGCCAATACTGACCTTATCTGCTCCTGACCGGAAATATAAATCTGCAACTGTCACAGCAGGGTAAAGTTCACCAGATACAGGGTCCACTAAATCTTTAATACCTCCTCCCACGGTCAAGGGTACAAAAATTTTTTCGGCGGCCTTTCTCAAAACTTCCAACATTGGCAAGTCCTTGATAGGAGATTCACGAAACGAAGTGATATTGAGAAATGTAACCTCATCAGCACCTTGCCTATAGTATTTAGTGGCCAACTCAACTGGTTTTCCCAAATTTCTCACCTCGTTAGCTCCATCATCGCTCTTTTCACGTACATCATATTGATCACCTTTGGTAACAACAAGGTCGCCGGCGTCATTGGAGCGAACGTCCAAACACGCGATGATACGTCTTGTCAAGCCGCTGGAGTTAGCTGTCAGACTCTGAGAACGAGACGAGTGTCTTTCTCCGTCCAAAAAAGCCTTGATTATTGAAAGGCCAGCTTCGCCAGACTTCTCGGGGTGGAATTGTGTTGCAAATAAGTTCTTGTAGGAAGCACAAGCAATAAATTCTTCAGAGCCGTACTTGGCTATGGCAAAGGACCATCCTTCCTTCTTGGCTTTCTCAATCTTGGCCCTCACATTGTCATTGCTCAAAATAGCGGCGTAAGAGTGAACAAAATAGTAGCTATCTTCAGTGTTTGTATTGTACAATGCCTCAGTTGACGAGAGCTCTCTTGGGCCATCAAAGATCTTCTCATTTCTGTTCCAACCAATGTGTGGAACTGCTTTCACGAGTCCCTTCGACTGGTACAATGAGTCGTGATTATCAAATTTGGTCAATTCAAAATCAAGGAGCCCGAGGCCAGGAACATTGGGGCTCTCTTCAGAGGAGTTCATGAAGGATTGAAGACCCACACAAATACCCATTATTTCTCTTCCACTGTCAATGTAACTCTTGATGTGAGTATTTAAACCGCGAGCGGAAAGTTCGTGAACGAAATGGCCGAAATTACCAACTCCAGGGAAAAAAAGTTTCGTGATCTGATCATTGTGCTTTTCGAAGTCTTCTCTGTCCCGAATGAAAACTACTTCATAGCTGCCGATGTATTTAATGGCGTTTGCGAGTGATTGCAAGTTTCCACTTTCTACGTCAATGATATAAACTTTTTCAGACATTGGTCTCCTAGACTTTGGTAGTAGGAAAACTATTCACTGGTCCTCTATGAGTCAAATCTAAGGTTTGTTACATGCAGGTATCACGATTGAGTCAAGATAATTACAGAAATTAAGGAAAAAATGTCGTTCTAGACTTTTTCAGCTTGAATATAAAAGTAGTAGTGGCAACAAACCTTATGTTCCTCTTCAAATTTGTTGAATTGCTCACATAGCTTATCAATCTGGCCAAACATCTCATAAACAGACAAAGCTGTCCAATGAATTAAAAAATTGTTCACATTTTGATGGTTACTGAGCATAGAAGAGGAGAACTTGATATTCTTAGGTCCAAATAAAGTGCTGAGCTCTTGAAGCA
The DNA here is from genome assembly GCF_035610405.1 of Australozyma saopauloensis. NCBI lineage: Eukaryota > Fungi > Ascomycota > Pichiomycetes > Serinales > Metschnikowiaceae > Australozyma > Australozyma saopauloensis. The sequence goes on from NC_086135.1 coordinate 158,959, forward strand.
ACACTTCGAGAAATTGTGGTATGAGACTTAAGTTGTCCTTTATTTCTAAGCCCATAAAAGTAGACGGGTTAGGAAATGTTGTGACAGATCCTTGAGGAATTGAACCATTTGAGGCATCACCAGAGCGGAACAATGGTAGCTCTAAGATACCACCAATTTTAAGTAGGCGATGTAATTGACGGAGAACCACTTTATAGTTGTGAGTAGTCAACTGGTAACTGAGATCTCTGCTTTGGATAACATGAAATGATTCAGAAGCTAAGAAAGTAAGCGGTTTTGTGTAGTATTCGAAATTGCATGGCTTAAGAATTGGTCTGTTATGCTCTGATTGAGACATCTTTGGTTGATTAGAGGCCGCATCCTCAGTCTGAAGGGAAGCTAAATCTTTGCTAGTCTTGTTAACAAACTCTTCGAAGGTTCCAAGATTCAATTTGCTAAAAAACTCTCTCCAGAGCTTTTCATCACTAGATTTCAAATATTTAGAGCTTTCTTGATATTTTTCAGGAAGAATAGAGGGGTTTAGAGCTCCTTCATCTGCTAAGTATTGGTCACAGCAAACATTTGTTTCGATAATTCTCAAAAATGGGAGGGTTACCGCTAAGAACCAAGAGTACTGCCGACTGTACTTTCGATTAAATATAAGAACTTTCAATGATTCTTTTTTCTCAAGTTTGATGTTGAGCTTGTGCAACCCGTAGAGGTATTTTGTGAGTCGGTAGTCGATTAAAAATCCGTTCGTCAATTTTACCATGATGTGAAACAAGTAGCATTCCAAAAGATTGAATTCATTTGTGATCTTTATAGCTGCAGTGATTAGCGCTTGTTGACTTTGATCTGCAACAGACATTTCATTCATGAATTCACCCTTTCTGGAAGAATTCAATTTTATGGCCATAGCTGAGAAGAATCGTTTAAAGCGATAGTGCTGTTTCAAATTTTCGTCAAATGACACAATCTCATTCTCAGTTGCCTGGGGTAATATCAAGAGGTAACGGATGTAGTTTGTGACGTTGCTTTGGATAATTTCTTCACTAGGATACCAATCTTCTCTACCAAACTCCTGAATGATAATCTTCCTTAGGAAATCACGGCATCGGAGTAGTTCAAAAGATATAAGTGCTTCATGATGGTGCTGGTCACTGTTTTCTAGTGATTCGTCGTCGAAGCTTTCTGTTAGGGAAGGTTTGTGACGATTGATGAACTTTCGTAATGAATGAAACCTTATGGTCGCGAAATTAATGGGATCACTCACTTGATGATCACTTAAACTCTCTAAAAAGGCTTGAAATCGCAGACTCAAGAATTTTGGCTTATAGAATACTCCTGTCAAGCCTTCCTCACTATTAAGTAGCTCAAGATCGAAAAAAGGCACAAAATCGTAAACAGTTTTTGAGGGATTTAGAGGATGGACGAGCAGATTCTCGTATTCAGAGCCTGGGTGTGCAGATTTCGCGGAGCTTTCGTCGAGTATACTTTTAACTGAACGCAGACTCATCATTCCACCTGATAAACTCTCTGACCTGTGTTCTGCTCTAACGGGATTTCCAATTGACTCATTTTGACTCAAAACTTCTGTCTCTTCTGCTAATGAGTGTTCATCTAGCTCCGTAAAGGAAACCCTTGAATGTGACTTGGAACTCCTAGATGTTGTGTCAGGTGTAATGGAAATAGAACCTTTGCTCGACCTGCGGCTTGGATTCTTCTTGGATTTACTCTGCTTGACCTTTTGCTGTTGCTGATACAGCATCGTGGGGACGATGTAAAAACTCATGGTTCTTGGTTAGATACTGATAGTTCGCTATCTGCGAACTGTTTAACCCCGAGGATTGGAGATACCGGATTGTGCATGCGGCTGGATTATGTCATCTTGGGGTGCAATAAAATATGCAGAGAAGGGAAAATTATATGTTCATTTTATGATAATATCTTCTCAAATTTGATGGAATTTCTCGCAATACTCTTTTGTATAGGATCATATGCTATTTTCTTTAGAATTGCGCACGTTGTTTTCCACGTTCTCAGCGAAACAAATCAATGCATATCTTGTGAGAATAAATACCGTGGCAATTCAAAAGTTCTTTGCTAAAAAATTTGCTGTAAAACACTGGAGAGAGGAAAAGAATAAATTTGCTCCATATCAATTGTTTGGTTCTGAGACTATTCTGGTGCAAGTCAACTGGATTCGAAGCTACTTCGAAATCTGGTGATATGACGCGGTTGGATTTCAGTAGTTGAAAGGAACTTTATTTTTCCGATCTGTCTTCTTGTTTGATTCGTTTCTGCACCTATCTCCGTGTACTCTGAAACCACTCTAATGCGTAGACCAACGGGCAGAAAATGATGAATTCCTTATCTGAAATTCAATTTTGTTCATTGGAGAGGTTGTCAATTGAAAATGTCCACGGGCCCCGATTTTTTAATGCGGTTCCTCTGTAGAATATGTTTTATCAAAAAGTGGCCAGTTCGTGAGTAAATGAGGAACCGATTTGAGGTGTGAACATGAAACTGTTGGTCGCACATTTATAAGAAAGTGTTAAGGGTATAAAAAAACAACACTAAAGTGTAATTATGTAAATGCTTCATAATCTGGCCTCTTGGGTTTCTGTTCACGATCACCTACAGTTCTTACAAACAAAAAATCGAAACTTTGAGATAAGCGTGGAAAGGAAGCCTTTTTAGCTGCAACAGCTTTCCATGTGTCGATCAATTATCATTGTGTTGTATAGTAATGCATACTGCCTCTTGAATGTGGTAAATGATAATCACCGAGCTTCGCTCCAATACAGTTCTTGGGCCCTACCTTCCAGCAATGAAATTTAATGATTCCACAAAACCGATTCATGACAGGCACATGGTAGTTTGTGACTCACCCTCAAACAAAATGTAGGTGAATGTCTGCATTTATGTATTCCACAGAACCTCATATCACGCTAATTTTAAGACAATATAGAATTTCTGCATCACCTGCAGCTTCGTGTTTCCTACAAAAGTTTTGGTTCCCCAACAGAATAGCTTCAAAACTTCGCCACCGAAAAATGATATACATATGACAAGCTTAAAATCATTTGACAGCAATCATCCCTGGAGTTACAGATAGTAGCTCCAATTACAAAAAATGGCACCAGATTTTATCTCCGTTTATTCACCATCAAAACACATTTGAGAATATTGAAGAGTTTTTGCTAATCGGAAACAACGCTGATGTACAATAAACAAATTCTGTACAAAAATTATGCTTTATAAAACAGAATTTAACAGAATTATTTTTTTCTTATTTTACCCAAACCCGAACATGAGTAAGCATAATCTATTTTCTATACCTCGATTTTTCTTTGATAATGATGACACATGATAAATAATTAGAGTTTGAACCAGACAAACCAATAAAATCTACCACAAAAAAATCATTACTCGCAGTACCTCTAAGACGTGCCATTGAGATATTCGCAAACTTCGCTAAAAAAATGCAATGCACGAGATTTTTTCAAAGTCAATTTATAAATGTTACACTTCAACTACAGCTTCGCAGCATAGGCAACATTTTTGTACCAGAACAAAGTTAAGATTTAATACACCACTAATCACAGGTTAAAAAAAGATCTAAAATTGTAAAATCTTTTCTTACCTGACCATTTTCCGTTTAATGGGGTCTGTGGGTTTTATGAAGTTTCTGTTCATCCAACAGCGCACTTACACACGAACAGATAGCACGGACCTAAAAAAAATAAAACAGCTACTACAATATTAGAACAAATCAAAACGAACAAATTGATAAGAGCAATTTATAAGTCTGCTACAATTATTAAAAAGTCTAAAATTAAGTAAACTTTTGCAACATCTGGAACTCTAAATGTTAAAAACAACTGGTGATCGAGAATACCGTCCAAAGTTCTACGCGTGGCTTAAACAACAATTCATAAAAGAGAAATACGTTTACACAGAGAGACATTTCTACGAAGATAAATAAAGCAGTACAGGCCAATTACGTCAATTTGTTGTAATCTAAATAGAATACTAATTTGATACAATCATTCGCTATATCTAACCTACTCCTCCAAATCATATTTGAGCTCATGCGAGAAACAAATTGACATTCTCTTACGTTTCATAAGTTAATACTTAGAGATGACGAAAAAGAAGCATTGTCAAATCAAGCGGTTCATGACTTCAAACGTCTAAAGAGACCCATTTTTAAAGTTCTCTTATCAGTACTTGTAAGCAATCTTAGTTCGATTTAATTTCAAGCGGTTGCCCAAAATTATGAATATCCAGTTACTCTTCTTACACACACATATGTGCTTCACTGCAAAGATATTACTCCTACATTCATTACCTGTATTAAATAACATGATAATTGTTGACACAGATACTAAAGACATACGAATACTTCTTGTGTCATTATTACAAAACAAAAGGTCTATCAAAATACATGAAGTGCTCGTATATATATAAATTCGTCACTTTTGCTCTACCTAGACATTATGTATTTCGTCGAATTATCAATTTCTAAGATATAGAATAATATTTAAACGAACTTTCGTTAACGAAATAAGAAAATACATGGCATGTATGTATTGCGATATTATGGTGAACAAATTTATCTCGTTAGTGGCTGCACAATATGTAGCAACAAGTGATATTGTCTATGTAAGAGGTTTATAGGACAAACTTGTTGCAGTAGAAAGATATGGATGTTAGATAAACCTTACTCAACCATTTTGAGTACTATGAAACATTATTTTCCTGACTCATCAGCATATCAATAGATTCTTTTGAAACTGACATTATAACATATTATTAAGGCAATGAGCATTTAACGACTAAAATATTTGTATGTATTTGGACATTTTTCACATAATCTTTTTAATTTTGTATAGATCATCATGAACACTCTCAAGCTTCAGAAACGCTTTCAATTGTAAAGTACTGGCGTAAGTAGAAGTTCGTAAATTTTACTGTCCTTTTTGTTGCTAGATTAACTTACTAAATAATTAAGCAAAGTTCTTCTGAGTATCGTGCTAATTCCATCTAAACTTATACAGAGAGATCATGTGGAGAAATAAATCAAAACTATTGTTTTTCTTTTCAAGTGTTGAGTGGGTCTATTCATATATCCGTAAGCTTAACTAAAGAAATGATTATTTCGAAACTATTTATGGTCTATGGTGAATAGCGTATGTATGAAACAGTTATTTTCAATCATTAGGTATATGTATATCGCTAATCTCGTTAATTTTTTTTGAAATGATTTTCTTTCTATCAGTACTGCTGAGAATGAAGAAAGGGTTTTAAAATTCACAGAACTATATTTACTTGCAAATTGCTATTACTGAAAAAAAGGTTCTTGGAATTACTACCTCAATTAAAAGTGTATCTTGGCTTAATTATACTGTTATGTATTTGGGTGAAAGTATATTTAATTAGTTTTACTTTGTTCATGAAGGTCAGCTCAATTAATTTTTGTTTATGATTTTGTTCCTGTGACACTGCGTTCTGATTTTCAGGGGTTCAACATTCCTTATTTGACGTGCCAATTGATATTTACTTCAAAATCTATATTGACTGTACGGGTTTGACGATATAGCACGAGTGGTTTGTCATAGAGCTCAGGCATGAATATCAGATTGATTTTCTTTTGCATTTATAGAAGGTATCTAAAATAGCGTAATTACAATAGAATATCTAATTCTACTCAATAGCTGAAAGTAGTACGTCAATGATAACTTAATTTTGAAAATACCTAGATACCTAAAGAATATGCTTGCACTTTTGGGTGGGGTATTATTTATGATACATTTATAATTGGCACAACTTGTAAAAAATATCAGAATATACATGAGATCGTCGGTTAAATAATTAATTGCTGTAAATATCAATTTTAGTAAATGTGGGAGTTCGCCGTATTTGGGTGACCAAGATGGACAGCGCAGTGTTGTCATTACGCCCTTGCAACACTCTGGACTTTAATAAAATCATATAAATTCATAAATGCGATAATAAATACTCTATTTATAATTAATTTTTTAATAGTATTCCTTGAGAGTATATTTATCTGAGTATTGAGATTTTTGACTTTGCAGAGAATCGAGATTCAGCAGTTTTCTTAATTTTATATTTAACTCTGTCATTTAGTGGCAATGTCATGTCCTTCGAGCTATGTTTTTGGTTTTGTTTTAAACATATATCATAATTCTTAATACATGCTCCATTGCTTGTTGGAATACTTTTTTTGCTGCAATCATATTCTTCAATCAGTGTCAGTCATTTAATAAAGTTCTGGGTATAATACGGCTCGAAGCTATACAGATTTACTTGATAATTTTGTAACACCTGGGTGTTAAGTTGTCCCCCTTTGCTTTTGCCTATCTTCATTTATTCTAATTTTTTCCAATGGGTCCCCCTTTATCTCTTGTCAAAGATCTTTATTTTAAAATTCGCTCATTTAAACCCTCTAAATATGTAGCTATCAGAAATTGGCCGGGCTACGATCTTCGAAATTCTTCAACTGGGTCTTCTGTCTTGTTGTTCTGCTTAACTCAAAATGCTCCTGTATTCTCTGCAACATTATTTCGTTGGTGCCCCGTTAAAGGAGCATGAGTGCTAATTGAAGATGCAATTTCTGTCGCAGCGTTCTGAACAATCACACCGTTTATTTTCTCTATCTCATCAGAGTTGTATATCCGTGTGTTTTTTAATGTCATTATTGGATTTATAATACGATTTCTCACGAGAAATTAATGGATGAATCTAGAAATGACAAAGGAGGGACTCCTTCAGTTTAGTAAAGTAAAAGATAGAGGATCAATTTTTATTTTTTGCTTGTTGATTTGATTTGTGGTAGGCACCATTTTGCTTGCATTATTCTAGTCATGAATAGTTTTTGCGAAGCGTGCTCTCTCAAGGGCTATTTTGGAGGTACAGTGAACAATGTGTTTTTCGCTTCGGTAGCTACTGGCGATATGGCCTGAGACATCTAAGTCAGCTCAGTCCCTATTTGAAATTAATTTTTTGCTTGAAACCATTGTGATTTTACAGACTTTTGATATTCTTTAACGATTGATGAAAATATGAAACGATAGAAGTCAACAATGTCCCTCTGGTACATTAAAAGAGGAGGGATTCGGATGTGCGCTTTCTAGCTTGGTCGCACAAGTAGTCGAAATCAACATGCAAGGAACAGTAAGTTTGGACAACTGCAATTATAGTCAATGCAGTTGTTGTTCCAATCCACAAACCATCCAATGATCCTTTCCATGGGGAGAAAAAGGAGAGGTAAATGGACATTGGGATTCCAATTACATAATAAGAGACCAAGTTCACAATACCTCCGATCTTGGTTTGTCCTTGACCTCTCAAGCAACCAGCAGAGTTTGCGTTCATGGAGTCAGAAATTTGCATCAAAGCAACAAGCCACATGATGTCGTGAATGATTTCAATGACCTTAGGGTCTTTTGTGAACAACTCAGCAATGGGCATCTGGAAAATGTACAATGTGAAGAAGTTCAAGAGCGAGACGACAAAACCAAAGCAAATTGCGACCTTTGTTGTTGTCTTTGCGGATTCGCCCAAGCCAGCACCAAGGTAGTTTGCAATACGAGTGGATGAGGCAATACCAATAGCGAATGGAACTTGATAGGTCAAAGAGGCAATGGTCAGACCAACAGCTTGTGCTGCTAACTTACGAGTGCCTAAGTATGAGGCCATAAAGGTCAAAATTTCAAATGCCAAAAACTCTGCCTCAAGCATAATCCAACCTGGAATAGCAAGAGAGACCAAATTACGCCATCCCAGGAAGGCACGACGAACGCTCAAACTGCTCCAGCACTTCATAGGGGTATCGGTGTCTGATTTGCGGGAAATGTAGAGTGTAGAAAACAACAATCCCAAGAACATAATCCAGTAGTTGATCGATACAGCGATTGGAGCACCAATGAAGCCAAACTTCTTGACAAAAATAAGGTTCATTACAAGGTTGCAAGGAGCGGCAAAAAGCAAGACAATTGTTGAGATATGGTAAATACCTTGAGCTTGCAAAAATCTCTTACCACACTCAAACATAATGTATGCTGGGATACCTGGACACAAGTAAAACAAATACTCACCAGCAAAAACGGCAGTATCTTCATCAGGAATAATATGCTTGAGAATCTCTCCACCGAAAAAGACCCAAATGACGAGAACAGGGGCTATGATAACAAAATTAAGTGCAATACACTTTTGCATGTACTCGCCAACTAAATGATACTTCTTTGCTCCAAAAGCTTGCGGACACAACGTATCCAAGGCGGTGGAAACACCTTGAATTGTTGCATACCCTGAGATGTTGGCAGTCATAGCTCCCATAGATACAGCGGCCAATTCAGCAGCTCCAAGGTGTCCAACAGAGAAAACAGATACTGTTGAAAGGGAATTTTGGAGAAGGAAAGTCATCACAAGAGGAATAGATGATTTCACCAAAGCGACCAACTCATTGAGTGGTGTAGCTTTCTTGATCTTTTTATTAATAACGGCATCTTCAAATGCTAATGCAATATTGTTATCATCAGTCTCATCGCATGGGATTTGATTGTTGATGAGGATGTCACGCTCTTGTTGAAGGAGCTCCCTTGCGACACTAGACTTACGGCGAGGCTTGGTGGATTGGTTGTTGGGCAAGCCTAACAATGGCTCATGTTCGTTTTGTTCGGAAGAGTCTTCTTGCTGGGCACCTAAATGCAAGAAATCTTTTGGAACAAATAAACCCTGTTTGCCCACAGATCCGTAGACAATTGAGGCCCTTCTCTCCACATTGGAATGAGTAAATTGATTACTCTTGCTATCTACTGACATTTTGTGTTGAAAAGATCTCAAAGAGAAACAGAGTAACGGTTTCTCGAAGCTCTTCGCGAAGGGCAGAAGTTATCTACGAGATGATTTCATAATGCAATATACAGTATATTTCGTTACATGCAAGCTAGCGCATATCCTATCTTCTTCGCACTAAGGGCTATTGAGAGCGAGAAATGCGATATCAAGAAGCTCTAGAGACCATTAATTAAGCTTCACTGATGTTTTGCAATAATTGGGTCAAACATTTTTTGGTGGCTGGATCATCTTGAAGTAGAGTAGAAAAAGTTCCATCTCTCAAAGGCTCGGGCAAGATATTCGCCAATGCTTTTCTAGCCTCAAGATTGTCAGATAAGCGTAAGTAGCATCTAACCACATGCTTGAGCAAGCGTCCAGAGCTTCCCAGTGGACTTGGATGTGACACTGCGAAATTAGAACCAGAGTCTTGGTTTTGTTGGTTGGATCTGTCGGCTGGGACATTGAGCTGCTCAATCATTTTTGACAATACAGAAGCAACTGTATGAAATCTCTCGTAGGTGGTACAAATATAAAATAAACCTTGTTGGTCCAAAAGAATTTTTTGCAAGATAAAAATTGCAACTGTCTTCGATAATTCTGACGAAATCTCCATTATGTTAAGACAAAGAGGAACGATTTCGGTCGTCAAGAGAAAATTAATAACATCAGGAGTATCGTTTTTAACAAGTGCTCCAATAACACCCAAGCTTGTTAAGCGTAAATATTCAAATGATCTCTGTCTGGCGCTGGTGGACAAGAAGGGATACAAATATAACGGAAGGTTTGCACTCAAAAATAATGTCCTTGTATGGCTATTTGATGCAACACATTGAAGCAATGCAAGGGCATTGCAAACTCTATTGGAGACAGAGGCTGTGAGGACAGGCGGGTTGAGAAACGGATATACTGAAACAATCTCTTCCAAAAGCACAGCCATAACACCATAAGAGTTCCATAATACAAGAGCAAGGTCATCGTACTGCTCTCTTTTCTTTCCTAACTCAAGAAGAGCGCGTTCTCTGTTGTTCCCGGTTACAAGTTCTGAGAGCCATTGATAGATTTGTTCGTCACTGAGAGCCCGTTTTTTGCTCTCGTTTGAACCAGAGTTGTTGGCAGTAGTGTTGTTGTTGTTTGGATTGAATGGAGCTGGAAAGTTGGGTTGGGACGATGCGCTAAGCATATTTTGTTGTAGAAATTAGGTGGTTGGGTTGTGAAGTTGTTCAATTGTGGAGCGCCGCGACTCGTCTATTCAAAAGCACAAGGGCACATGTTCGATGTTCTCTCAGAACAAAACACCATTGGCAATTATTTACTGCTTTTTTTTAGAATTATTTTATTATCGTCGATGCTTCATTTTTACCTCGTATTTCCATCACTAAAAAAATAATCTATTGTTTGGCAAGAATGCATTTCAAACCTCAAGAATCAGTGCAATCAAAACATAAATACAATTCAACAATACTTTCGTAAACTTTTACATGCGTTCAAAGGGGTTTACAGCTTTGCTGGCTTGTTGATCTACTGGAAAAGCGCTGCTCGCGATACCAGGCTCCAGAGTTGGCATCAGCGGTCCGGCATTCTGTTGGATAGAGCTCTGTTGCGTAACACCACCAGAAGCTATATTGAGAGTTGACCTTGTTCCGTCATGCGCGAATATGTCCCCAGTGTTGGAAGATGGAGTATGGTTCGATGCAGAGGGTGTTCGCACAGATGAGATGGGATTGAAGAGTTGTTGAAGATTAACAGAAGAAGTGAAGATCAGATTAGACAGCTGCCCTTGATTTAGTGAAGCATTTCCAAGCAGACTGAGGTTGGAGCTCAGAGAAGATGTCGAAAGCTCTGTTTTTGTTTTAAATGACGATGCCTCAAGGAGTATAGTGACTTCTTTTGTAGACTTTGTCAAATTTGCCATGGATTGTCGAACATCATTAAGTACTGGTGCCTCGTTCATAATTCCCTTCACTGCGGCGAAAATTTGAAGAATGGCCTTCAAAAATGCATTAATATCGTCCCATAGAAGTTTCTTGGTTTGAATGGTTTGCTGCGTTCTGAAATTGCTTAAGTTGATGGCGAGTCTGCGATTTATCTCGACTGTAGCAGAGCACACACTGCTAAGATCTTTGCATCTAGTGGTGAGTGTAGGTGTCATAGTAGGCGCCATCATCAGGTTGAGACTCAAGAGTGAACTTATCGTTGTTGTTAGTTCCTTGAGAACAATATGAGCGTCCTTGGCCGAAAATTCAAGGGCTCTTAACAACCTGTTGTCTACCTCATTGTCGCTCACAAAAGTTTCAGTACTCAGGTCCTTTTGTGGTTGTGTTAAAGAACTTTTTGCTCGTAAATCCTGCAAATTTGGGCTGGCAACATTGATGCCTTTTCCAATTGTGCTGAGCGCCTTTGAAGTTGACATAGTCAATTTATACGTGTTTTGCAATTCGCATACAACACCGTAAAGCGATAAGTAAATGGCCCTGAGATCAAATATTTGTGAATTTACACCCAAAGTTTTTGAATTTTCGGCAAAAAGACTAATGAGTTGTCTAAGCAAATTGGTGCATCCGTGTATCAAAAAGGTTAGAGAAGTGCTGGAATCATCACTTGATTCGCAGAGGCTGATTTTATCTTGGATCAGATTGATCTCGGTATTGAAGGAATTCAACTTCACTAGCACAGGCGACGAGGGCTGTCTTTCTGACGAGAATCGAGCAAGAACGCGGCGGAACTCGTATAGACAATGAATAAGCTTCTTACCAATTGTCATCGTGGCCAAAGAGTTGCGAAAGTTGTATGTGCTTACGTTGGAAGGGGGAGAAAGTTGTGTTTGAAGACCATTTGCCGATGCAAGCGAAGTCGCTTTGCTCATTTTTGAAGGGGAAATATCGAAAGCAGCTGCGCGATCAGGAGTACTTTTAGATTCCTGCTCTGACCTTGGTACTTCAGTATGGCGATCTCGCTGCTGTACTCGTGCGAGTTCATCATTTGGGCGTTCTTGTAGGGTCGACAAACGCCTTGAAAATGTATTCAATTTGTGATCTCCATCGAAAAATTCTCGTGCTTCACCTACGTGTTCCTCTCTATACGTGTTGGCTCGGTTACGTACAAATTCGGGAACTTTACTCGTTAACGAGGAATCTATAGTCTTTGAATTGCCAGATCCAGCGGTGCCAATTTGAAGCTTGGAGAACTCAATGTGCGAATTTGTGTCTCTTTCATCATCATTTGAGTAGTCGAGTTTCTCATTTGGAAGCAGAAGTTTCCGCTCAGGTTTACTTGGAGTGATAGAGTCTATTGACACGCCTCCAGCTGAAGATAGTGTTCCATCTGGGGTAACCTTACTGCTGTTGATGATAAGACCCATCCTCCGTGAAGCTTTCAGCGATTTTGACCTGGTGTCAGACAAAGATCTCGTTCTGACAAAACTTGGTGTAGATGGAGAGATCTGCTTGGAAATGACATGGGCTTGACTATCGATATGTTGGTCTAAAGCAACACGGTTATTGAAGAGGTAAGATTTTAGCTCGTTCGTACTCGAGATTGATTCGTAAAATTCAATAGGCGGTAATATTAGAGGGTTTCCAGTCAAAACTATGGTTTCTAGAGACAAAATGTCACACAACGAAGGTGTTGTGAATGAGATCTTATTGTCTCTCAACAGCAAATATCTCAAAGACAATAACTCCACAAACTCCTTCAGTCGAATGAACTTAATAGAATTCTGTGCGAGGTTGAGGCTCTCCAAATTGGAACATTGACTTAGTATCAGGGGGAATGACGTGAGTAGGTTGTTATGTAAGTCCACAACTCGTAATTTCGGTGAAAGAATCAACCCTATTGCATTAGGGAGATGCGTTAATCTATTATCTGAAAGACACAACTGCTCGATGTAACCAGGGGGACTTAGATTGTCCAAGACCTGAGCAAGTGCTTCTAGGATAACCTCAATAGTGAAGTTGGGAGGGAAATTGGAAAGCTTGATCGCCACCGTATTTTTATTTACAATCAGGTCCCATTGGTCTGCAAAAAGGCTTTTCGCGTCGTAATGTTTGTCATGTTGTGGTATGTGGGACATTGACGACTGTTATTTCTGAGTTATTTGATGTTTACACTAGACCCCACCCTTTCTGGCGAGACTGAAAAAAGACAACATGAAAAGGAGTCAAACTCGACAAAATTGCTAACTAATTGTAGACTTAATTTTCTATCCATGCTTTTTTTTTTCTAGCTTCTTTGTTTTGATGCTTCTGGTTACTTGCTTTCAGCTTTCGAACAGATTAATGCATAGTCTAGACAACCACTATTTCGTTAGGCGCTATGTGATTTTGATCGTACATCGTTTATTAAAATAATCTGTCATGAAGTTTTACGCACTTACTCTTTGCGAAGGCTCGTTGCATCGTAGCCCTTCCTTTACGAAGTGATCCCTTTACCTAAGGCATCCACTCGCTCTTGCCAAATTGTCTTACCACTACATGTACAGACGTACTTGTCATTTTCCCAAGCACCTGCGCTTCTAGCTATGACTCCGCAAAGCGAATCCTCAGTCACATCCTCCTTGTCCTTTGATAAAACAAAGCTGCGTCCAATAATGTCCATGATACGCAAGCGCGCTTGTAAGAATTGTTGATGCGAGTCACCAAGAGTACTGCCGGATGAAGCGGCGTTCTGACCCGATACCACGAAAGGTTCAAAGCTGTGGAAAATTTTGCTGGAGGAAAGCCCATCTTCACTCAAGTCACCCGAGGCTCTGATTTGGGGATAGTATGTTCCTTCAGCCAAGTTGCTCAAAGTCAAATCCACAACGAGGTTCTCTTGGTCAACTGCAACAATTCGGGCCAAACCTTTGACCGACTGGTTCTTCTTGAATGAATGGAAACACTCCAAAATTGACACGGCGGCAGAATTGGGAGCTCCGGTTCCTCGGATGATAGCATCCTTCCCTATTTTCTGGAGCGAGCTCACAATTTCTGAGGGCGGCACAAAGCCGATTACGCTCACGACATTCGACTTCCAATCAATGTTAAGCTTTTCTAGACCCTTGGTGTCTTGCAATGCGTTCTTGACAGATTGTTCGCAACCGTCACATTCCATTGGAACGTTAAATACCATTTCGAACAGCTTCGTCATTGTATAATTATCAGTTTGATGTATTAATGCAAGGGTGTAAGAATTGTACGTAGATCAAGTGAGTAATTTCGTGTGGTAAACGCGAATGCTGACTAAATGCAAACTCGGAGAAACGAAAACGAAGAAAAAAAAACAGGCATTGTCAAATACAAAGATAAAAAAAAATTTTTAGGAAAGAAGCAACAATTCTTATCGTGTGGCCCCATTTGCTCGGTCTTGCCCACATTTGTTCATTTTGGTTATTGGTCCCGACCGGATGTGCCGCGGGACGGTTATCGGCTATCGCCGCATACTGCAACTGATAAGGTTGCCACTCCACATTTCGAGAAGTATATAAGAGACACCCAATTGTGTTTGATCGACGCAATTCCTACATTGAAAAGTACAAAGAAAGAATTGAACATTGGAAATGACAGACTCTCTCCAAGTAAATCCCTCCGAAAATGGATTTGGATGCACAATCCACTTACCTACTTATGCCCAGAATGATCCCTCCAAATTGAACGAAGAAGACTTTAAAGCATTGTACGAGGCTACGCTCACACATCTTGTCGTGGTGATCCCCGGCCAAGAAGACTTAGCTCCTTCCAGTCAATATATCCTCACCAAAAGATTTGACCCCTCGATTCCTGAGCCAAAGAAAGAGGGATTTGCCGGGTATGGACACGGAAAGGAATTCCGTCACGAGAAATCTGTATTGAGAAAAGACGGAACTAGTGTCAAGAGCCAGCCTCAGGTCCAAATTTTGGGACAAGGTGTCTTTGAAGCTGATGAGCCTGGAAATGAGAACGGTGAGGCCATTTCTCTCACGCATCCATCACACACCTCGTTCCACAAGGACCCATTGACAGAAGAACAAATTATCAATGAAAGAAAAACAAGATTCTACAGATGGCACATTGACTCTGCTTTGTACGACTTGTCTCCTCCCATGGTCACCACGCTTCTCGGAATCAAGGTGCCTCCTGCGACACAAACACAGTTCATCGATTATGATGATGGAAGTGGGGATGTTTTGGAGTTGACACAAGGAGCAACATGTTTTGTCAGTGGAGCTGCAGCTTTTGAGCGTCTCTCCGACGAAGAAAAGGAGTTTGCCCTCAACACAATTGTAGAATACGCTCCACATCCATATATCTTCATCTCGCCTGCAAAGGCCAACAAGGATGGATTAGTGATGGTCTCCGAGGGAAAAGAGACAAAAATGGATGAATTGCCTGAATGGGAGGAGCTGAAAATCAAAAAATTACCAATGGTATGGACCAACCCAGTCACTGGAAAGCATCACTTGCAGGTCCATGGATGCTGCCTCAATAAACTCCACACCAAGACTGATTCAGGAGTGAAGACCTTAGACCTTGAAGAAGCTCGTAAGAAGGCTCACTCGATGATGAGACCAGCTATTGCTTCCAAAAATGTTTTGGCACATTCTTGGAGCCAAGGTGACTTGGTGATTTTCTTCAACCAGGGTGTCTGGCATTCGGTCACTGGTGAGCTCAAGGGAACCCACGACGGCATGGATGAGAAGAGACTCATGCACCAATGTAACATCGCCAGTGGCAGAGATCCCATCACTGTCAAGGCCTAGGCTGATGATTACCTCTTACAATCCACACATATTTAATTAGCCAGGAAATGGCACACGTCTAGGAGTTTCACTTCTCAAAATTGATAATTCCAGAAATTTTATCCGAAATAAAAAAAGATTTCCAAAAAGAAAATGTAGCGCCCCAGCCATTCCCACCCATACCCGCTCAATCACCTTTGATTCAGTTAGGTACAGATCCAACAAGCCAACTTTGTGGACGGCACTATCCGATAAGCCCATAAACTCATGAAATGACTGATCAAAAGACGTCTTCAATAAATCAAATTAGAGCCATTTTTTTCTCATTTTTAAATTTTCCGGAACAAACTTTTTGAGTCGGTTCTTACCAGTGCAGGACACATTACATTCACTCTAAATTTCCCTATCTCCGCCCAAAAACCGAACAAAACCCAGCTAAACCCGTAGATATGGCACATTTCGTAACAATTGCTACATGCAACCTCAACCAATGGGCTCTCGACTTCGAGGGAAACCGTGACCGTATTTTGGAAAGTATCCGTGTGGCTAAAAGTAAAGGTGCTAAACTCAGAGTGGGCCCAGAGTTGGAAATATGTGGTTATGGATGTTTAGACCACTTTGGCGAGAATGATCTCTACGAGCAGTCATGGCAGATGTATGGCGAAATCCTCAACCATCCTGATACCGACAACATTATCTTGGATATTGGTATGCCTATCATACACAAGTCGATCAAGTACAATTGTCGTGTGATCAGTTTCAACAAAAAGATTCTTCTCATTAGACCGAAATTGCATCTTGCAAATGACGGCAATTACAGAGAAATGCGGTACTTTACTCCTTGGAACAGACCCAAGTATCACGAAACGTTCTACTTGCCAAGGGAAATCAAGAACATCACCCACCAGACCTCTGTGCCAATCGGAGATTGTGTCATAGAAACCATGGACACCAAGATTGGAGCTGAGACTTGTGAGGAACTTTTCACCCCACAATCTCCACATATTGCAATGGCCCTTGATGGTGTCGAGATCTTCACCAATTCTTCTGGATCTCACCATGAACTCAGGAAGTTGGATGTCAGAATGGAGTTGATCTCTGGTGCTTCCAAAAAGTGTGGTGGAGTCTATGTGTATGCTAATCAAAAAGGGTGCGATGGTGATCGTCTTTACTACGATGGATGCGCCTGCATCATTCTCAATGGTCAAATTCTTGCACAGGGTCAGCAGTTCTCTCTTGATGATGTTGAAGTTGTGACTGCAACTATCAATCTCAATGACATTCGTTCTTACAGGAATCAGAAGTCAGCAGCTCTTCAATCAACCGCAAGTGAAAATCCTTACCATTCCGTCTTCGTTGACTTCGAGATGTCGCCTCCTGCTCTTGTGTTTGATCCTTCGGTGAAACCTACCGAACCAAGACCGGCAAGATACCATAAACCAGAGGAAGAAATTGCTCTTGGTCCAGCATGCTGGCTTTGGGATTATTTACGTCGTTCCAAGACCGGTGGATTCTTTCTTCCTTTGAGTGGAGGCATCGACTCATGTGCAACAGCAGTCATTGTTCACTCAATGTGTAGATTGGTTGTTAAGAGCATTGACGCCGGAAATGAACAAGTTCTCCAAGACTTAAGGGCCCTCACGAAATCTAAGGACTTTCATCCAAAATTGAGTCAGACTGTTGCTAGTCGCTTATTTTACACGTCATACATGGGGACTGAAAACTCGTCGAAGGAAACTAGAGAAAGAGCCAGAGATTTGGCTGCCAAAATCGGCGCAAACCATGTTGATTTGAACATGGATTCTGTCGTGAGCTCTGTCGTCAGCTTATTCGAGGTTGCAACCGGTAAGAAGCCCATTTTCAAGATTTTTGGCGGCTCACAAACTGAGAATTTGGCACTCCAGAACATCCAGGCTCGCTTGAGAATGATTCTAAGCTACCTCTTTGCTCAATTGTTGCCTTGGACGAAAGGAAGAGAAGGTGGTCTTCTCGTTTTGGGAAGTGCGAACGTCGATGAATGCTTGCGTGGTTACTTGACCAAGTATGATTGTTCAAGTGCGGACCTCAACCCTATCGGAGGAATTTCTAAAACCGACTTAAAAGCTTTTATCAAATGGGCCGAGAAGAAATTCAACATCCCTATTTTGAAGGAGTTCATTGAAGCTACTCCTACTGCGGAACTTGAGCCTATCACAAAAGATTACGTTCAATCAGACGAGGTGGATATGGGAATGACATATGAAGAATTGTCAGCATTCGGAAAACTCAGAAAAGTTGATAAGTGTGGTCCAAAGGCTATGTTTGTCAAATTGTACCATGAGTGGTCTCGTCCACCCTACAACTACTCGGCAGAGGTAATTGCAGAGAAGGTGAAAAAGTTCTACTTCTTCTACGCGATCAACAGGCACAAGATGACCACTATGACGCCTTCATACCACGCAGAGCAATACTCACCAGATGATAACAGATTTGATTTGCGTCCATTCTTGATCAACCCAAGATTTCCATTGGCCAGCAAAAACATCGATAGCATTGTATCGGAGATAAACCAGAGAAACAGATATCATGAGCCTCGTGCGAAGGTTGAGGAAAAGAAGCAAAATGGTCTCTTTGTCCCCAAGAATGAGGAAGTCGACTAGGGTCTCCAGTTATTCTCACTTCGTAGCTTATTAGTTAGCTCGATCCGACGAATAAAGTCCAGTATACTCAATAATGTTTGTTTACATGCGTCTTCCTGAAGAAAATGGCCTGTTTTGGATGATTTGTTGAAGACAATGAGTTGGTATTTGCCCTGCATTTGCCCAATCATCAACTCTTTATCTAAAGTCTCGTTCGTTGATAGGAGTAAGAGTTTAGAAACGGCACCGTTAGTGCTCACAATGAAGTTTTTTGATAAGCCTGGGAACCATGTGTTCCAAAACTTTGGAAGTTGATTAAAATTGCACTTCCAGAACAATCGCTCACCGCTTCCACGTTTGAGAAGGTGACATACACTGATCTTGGCAGATTCATAATTGTTAAGTAAGCGCGAGTCGAGATGCCATTGTATCGAGTCCGTATATGTAGCAAACGACCTAGGCATTCTTCCAATGAAAGATTCCGTAGTGAGCAATGCTCGTATTGCTAGCTCTTCTACTATGTCGATTACCACCAATCCACTTACAACAACGCCATTGAATTCATTGGGATCGTATTGGGTAGTCAAGAAGTTTGTAAATACGGCACCACCCAACGAATGGCCTACAAGTGTCAAGATACTCTCAGGTTTATGACGTCTGACAAACTCCTGAAGAACGAACTTACAGTCATTTGTGAGCGCCTCTAGACTCAAATCCAAATGATCCGACTCAGTCGAATCTCCATGGCCTCTTGCGTCATAGAGAAACGATCCATAGCCTAATTCATTGTAAGCATCATTGGCCAAGTTCCAGAACGTCATTGCAGACGATCCAGCGCCATGGTGACAGATAAGTATTGGAGCCGACTTATTTTTCGGCGGACGATAAAGCGTTTTAATCTCTATTTCAGTATCCTCAATCCGATAAATATCCTGGATCAGGAATAGCAGCTTGGCTTTCTCATACTCTTCTATCAACACAAGATCGTCCTCAAGATTTGCCATTGACGGCACATCAGACTCTTGATTTCCGTCATTCCCATCTTCGTCTATCGGAAAACACGTCAGCATTTTTTTCTTTTGCAGCCAAAGACTTTTCGCCAAATTACTCATGTTACACACTTTACTAAGAGTTAATGTGGGGAGATCACTATTTACATTAGTCCTGAGAGCATAGTACATCTCGACCAGTGACAGGTGAAATAAAATTTTTTTGGACACAGTTTAAGAATCCAATTGTGTTTGCTGTGACATTATTATTTAGCCGCTAATTCTTAAAGCATACTGGTGGAAATTTACTGATTGATTCTTTGCGATGACCGATCTACAAAACCACTTTCTGTACATGGCTGCGGCTACATTTGTGGCCTATAGGGCATTGATGATTGGAGAAACCCCAGTCGCGTGTATTTTTGTCGATAATCGTACCGGAAAGATCGTTTCGTATGGCTGCAACAATACTAATGAGTCTCTCAATGGAACTAGACACGCAGAGTTTGAAGCCATCGACAAAATCATGAAGAAGGAGAATCTTTTGGGTGCTGATGCTGGTGTTTGTGCCTCTCACTTTGCAAATTTGACCGTTTACGTGACCATCGAGCCGTGTGTGATGTGTGCACTGGCTCTCAAACAGATTGGAATCAAAAAGGTCTATTTTGGAGCCGCCAATGAGAGATTTGGGGGCAATGGAACCACGATCAAAGCCCAGGGTGAGAGCTACGACAGCATCGGAGGCATCATGAGAATAGAGGCCATTCACCTTCTCCGAAGTTTCTACATCCAGGAAAATGAAAGTGCGCCTACTCCGAAAGTGAAAAAGAATAAGGAAATCCATGGGAAGGAGTTTCCGCCCAATCTTGACTTCCCTCTATACATCTCTGCAGAGACATTCAAGACTGAGTTTGGTGAGGAAAGATACGAGATTTTCTATGGAGCACAAGCCCTGGAGCAAGAAATCAGTCCGAAAATTCATCTGGGATACAGTTTTGTGGATGTGTGTTCGAAAGACATTCTCCTCGAACTACCTAGTTTAGATCAATTGTACCTCAACAAAGTCATAAATGTTGACGAAGACATTCTGGCAATGGCAGAGCTCCTTCCACGAGTTGACGACCAAGGGATGCCATATTTTTATTCACTTAGTGACACGAAAAAGCGGAAAATAGATTCGAGCGCATTATAGGTTTAAGGGACATATAGCTGTGGCCTCTACAACCCTACAAACACCAAACACAAACAAAACACCCCTTTCTCCAAGATCTATACCATGCGCCCGGCAAAAGTCATAAAATTCCAATGTATTTTTTAGAAATTCGGCGCTGACTTGATACACCGATCTTCAGGCCCATACCAATACGGTCACAATGTGGCCCAAAACGCAAAGCACACATTCCACATTCCGGAGCCACTGAAGTCCAAAAAGTTGCGCAACCCAAGAAATCTTAGCGTTTATAGTTTGAGGGGCTCCATTTCTAACGAATACCAACCCTTCTTTACCTATGCCTGCACACTTGGATGACTGGCTGAAGTCCCAAAACGGTCAGCTTTCGACCAAATCTATCGGTTGCCCTTACGATCGCTACATTCCCAGATTTTTGTTTGCAAAACATGACATTCCACAACGTTTCAGGAGTGTTTTCAGCCGCATTGCACATCGAATCTACGTTCCGCTTTTGCTTGTATTTACATCACGACCTCCTTCTGAAAGCTCCTTCAGATCACACGATGCACGGGCGCCTAAAGAGGCAACCGCTGCAGGAATGATGCGCGAATCCGGTGCCTGAAACACATCCCTTATGCAATGGGTGCAAATACCACCCAAAATATTTAAACCCGTCTGAATCCTGATTTAGCCAGCCAGTCTAAGTCATTCCTTGCCGCTCCTTTCAGACCCTTCACATTCCTTTATAACCGTTTTGCGTCCCGCACAGTCTGGACCCTTGAAAAACATAATCTTCTCAGTTCCTTAACTACGTTCCTTTGAAATGAGATTCACCTATCTTCCAGCGGCGTTGGCTGTTTTGAAAGCCGTTAATGCTTCTCCGGTGCCATTTATTGAGTGGGTCACTGTGACCAAATTTATCACTGAATCTTATGGATATGAGAAGTATACTGAGGTTTTTCCACAGACCTCTATTGAAACTCCATCTACGACTCCATCAGCAACAACAACGCCAACCTCTACGATCCCTGCCACTACTCCTACCACCTCTAGTACTCCAACTACTCCAACTACAACTTCTACTACACCAACTACAACTTCTACTACACCCACTACAACCTCTACTACACCCACTACAACCTCTACTGCTCCAACTATTACAACTTCCTCAGCTTCTAGCTCACCTACTCCTGCCACCTTCGACATCTTCAATGGCCAAGGTACCTACTACGACACCGGACTTGGCGCCTGTGGAATTGTAAATGTCGACACCGACTACATCGTAGCCCTCTCCCACGAATTGTTTGACCAGTACACCCCCGGTGGAAACCCTAACCGTAACACCTTGTGTGGAAGAAAAATCAACGCCCAATACCAAGGGAAGAGCGTTCAAGTGACTGTCACCGACAGATGTGAGGCATGCAAATACTACGACTTGGACTTCTCGCCTTCTGCATTTTTGCAGCTTGCAGACCAGAGTCTCGGCCGCATCGACATTACATGGGACTGGGCCTAAGCATAAGCCTACGTCTTCTCACTCTACGTCTCTTTGATTCTCCTACTGCCCAATTCACCAACACAACTTTATACCTCAAACCGTACCACAAAACGAAAAAGAGTAAACGGAATAAACAAAATATGCAATAATAAACAATGTAAAAGAATAAATAACATAAAACAGTAATCAACAAAATCCCAAAGTCTTTCAACAGTTCTTTATCTGAGATCTGGGGAAGAGCTCTTCTCCACACAGGAACAACACCTTTCCAACCCACCTTTCCTCACCGCAAATGGACTCCGATGAGGAATTCGTCGACAACGGTTCCGGAAAAGAACTGAGGGAACACCTGTTGAGTCCCGAGCCCGACGGAACCTCGAAAAGAACCCGCTCAAAAGTCGCCATCACAAGCCTAAAAGGTGCCAATGGTGGCTACAGTTGGGAAGATGAATACCAAAGACCATGGGAAATCGTCAACAACAAGGCGGAGGGCGAACAGTCGTTGGTGTACTTGGTGCAGCAGATGATCGAGGCGCGGAAGAAGAAAATCCTCAAGAATCCCACCACTCCGTTCCAGCGTGGAATCATTCGAACACTAATAGTCATAATAGATGGATCTCTGACAATGTTGGAGAAGGATCTTCGGCCGACGCGATTTGGTGCGATGCTTAACTTGCTAGGTGAATTTGTAGATGAGTTTTTCGATCAGAATCCGATCTCTCAGATAGGAATCGTCATGATGCGCAATGGTGTAGCACAGGTGGTGTCTGAGGTCAGCGGGCTGCCAGAGCACCACAAGGATAGAATCAGGGGTCTTAAGGCCCGTCAGCATGGACGGATCGAGCCGAAGGGTGACCCTTCTTTGCAGAATGCGTTAGAGTTAGCACGGTCATTGCTTGGCTCGAACTTTGGCGACCCGAGCTTGGGATCTTCGAAAAACTCAAAGGAGATCTTGATCATCTTTGGTGCGCTTTTCACGTCCGATCCAGGAGATATCCATCAAACGATTGGTGCTCTAGCCAAAGAAGACATCAAGGTCAAGATCATTGGTCTTTCTGCGCAAGTCGCTATATGCCAAGAGATTGTAGCAAAAACAAATTTCCTGTCCAGCTCACAAACACGTTCGCTCGGGCTTTCTCGACATTATGGTGTGATCATGAATGACGCCCACTTCAAAGAGTTGCTCATGGACTGTGTCGAGCCGTTGGCAGTCACCAAAGAGTCACCAGAGGCCAAGGTCGAAGATACTCAGGGAGTTCCAGTAATCAAAATGGGGTTCCCGCTGAAACATTCTATTTCTTCAACAACAACAAACGGACTAGTCAACCCCAACTTCCCTGCCTTGTGTGCTTGCCATCCTACAAGAGGATCCAAGGACTTGATGGAGCCGGTCTCGGTGATACAGAACCAAAACCCGAGCCAATCTCCAGGCGCAACAATCGGCTATGTCTGTCCACAGTGTCACAGTAGGGTGTGTCAATTGCCAATTGTTTGCCCAGTATGTGGCATTATGCTCATCTTGTCTACCCACTTGGCAAGATCATATCATCATCTTGTTCCGCTCATGGAATATATAGAGGTTCCAGTCAGTGCGCAATACGACAGTTCGCATTGTTATGGATGCCTTCTTCAGTTTCCAAATGGTTCTGAGGATACCCTGAAGGGCGCTAGTTCCCGCTACCGATGCAAGAAATGTTCGCAAGATTTTTGCATTGATTGTGATGTTTTTGTGCACGAGACCCTACATAATTGTCCTGGTTGCGAGAGCATTCCACGCTAGCCACTCTTCATTTGCATTTACAGATTCACAAAATGAATAGATTGATGTATAACAAACTTTCATGTAATTTCATTCTGTAAATGCTTGATTGTAATTCACGTTTAACTAGAAGATATCTTTATCTCATTGATTGTTTGATTATACAAATACAGAACCTCTAAGAGGCTGAACTATTTTCTTTTTCCTACTGCTGGCCCCACGACGACCCACCTCCGTTTCCACGCCAAACATTTCTGTTGCCAGTATTATTATCTCCCCACCCGGAAGAGTTATCTTTCTGGGCACCCCACGACGAGTTGCCTCCTTGTTTGTTGTTCGAGCCCCACGCCGAGTTGTTGCCTTCGTTGTTGCGGCCCCAAGCAGAGTTCTTTCCGTCGCCCCACACCGAGGCTCTGCCGGATTTACCCCAAGCCGAGGAGTCGCCTCCGGTACGTCCCCAAGCCAGGTTGCCTCCTTGTCTTGAAGCGTCCCACGAAGACCCAGCACCCGAGTTGTTGCTAGCACCCCATGTTGAGTTACCTCCAGTGGCACCCCAAGTGGAAGTAGCACCACTAGAGCCCCATGCGGATGATCCTCCACTAGAGCCCCAACTAGAGGTGGCGCCGGCGCTGGTTGAAGGTGTTTTTCCTTGCCATGCCGATGCAGCACCTCCGCCCACGGCTGGAGTTGCGCCTCCCAATACAGAGCGGCCACCCGATGAGAAAGCTGGACCCAGAGACAAATGTGCTCCTCTGCCACCGGTTTCCGAAGCCCCGATGAAGCGCAAATAAGGAATGGATTCTCCACGAATTAACACACTCAACTTGGTCTTGTTGACCTTGATCTTCTTTGCCTTCGTATGGAGCTCGATACGTGCGTCGACATCGTCGGTTTCAATGACTTTACCCATAAGACCCTTGTGGTTTCCACTATTGATAACAACATCCTTGTTGATCAATTTGTCTCTACCTCCAACGCGCATTTTCGTTGCTTGCGCAGCGATTGGAGCGAGCTTAAGGTTGGGGTTCATGCGACTGAGATCAGGACCTAGATTACGGGACATAATCAGATCTTTGGTCGAGACTGTGCTCACATTAAGAGCATTAGTGGCGAATATACCGAGATTTTCGGTCAACTCACGAGATTCGATGAAGAGAATGTTCTTGTAAATATGGAGAATTGTACCCTCTTTCTTCTTGTCTCCTCCTTTCTCCTTGACAGAGTCTCCAACTTTGATGGTCAGACCATGCTTATCAGTAGCCACTTGCTCTCTGCTTGAGAGTTTGAGCTTTCTGGAGATACCTGTAGGTTTCACATCCACGACACGGCCATCAGAGGTAAGAATACCGTAGAACCCAGTCTCAGCCTTGACAATGACACCGAATGTAGATGCATTTAGCTGCACGAGATCCTTGATTTCATACATACTGTTGACCATATCCGCACTCGTGGAAGAGTCTGTAGCCTTAATAAGGTAGTTAGCGAAAACACGAATATCTTCTCTTGTTTGATCACTGAGCAAAACCACAGAGTCACCATCAAGTCTTATGACCAAACCAGTTCGGTCAGTGTGCTTACCCTCTATGACTTTAACGTGATCACCAAGGGCAAAGACCTTACGTAAATCACCGCTAGTGACTGTAATTTCACGATTAATCATCTGTTTGTCACCGGCATCGACAACAACAATGGTGACTTCATTCAACGATACACCCACCACCTTACCAACAGTCTTAGCTTGCTCACCACGACGGATCTCAACATTATCACCTGGTTGAAAAGCACTGCTTTGGCCACCATCTTGAGTTTTACTGTTCTTCAAAGTGGCTGCAACGTTAGCGAGATCCATACCGTCGCCAGTTCTGGAACCACTCTGGAACAAGTCCAACTCATCTAGACGAGGGTGGATGTCCTTTGTTTGTATGTACTGCAACTTGAAGTCCTTGAAAAGGAAACCATCCTGGTATTCGTCACCTCTGTAGATGTAGGAACGCAAGCCTCTTCCAGTTTGCAAACCTTCTTGATCATAGGTTCTGGCTTCTTGCTCGTTGAAAAGGTTGGGCATAGGTCTGATTTTCAGTTTGATGACCTTACCATCATATGTCGTTTCGTCATTTTTGCCGTAGTCAAGACGTGGGACCAACTTACAGCGGACCTCCAAACCGTTCTCAGATAAATTATCGACAATGGCCAAATCGTTCTTGTACTTTCCTCTTGTGATTCTGACGTAAATACCTGGCACAATCTCAACATCTGTGGACTTCACCTGCTTAAGCAAGTCGGGATATTCACTCACAGGCACAATGATTCTCTGGTTGGCATAGACATTGACCATACCGGTCAACGCCTGTTGGATAGCCTCAGGCTTCTTTGCCTCAATATAGATGTAACCCTTAAAGGCGTCTCTTTGGAACACCGACAAAACTTCGAGAGGGCGACCCAGACGAGCCAAAGTACGTTTCTTCTCGTACAACTTTCTCACGAGCTCCTTCTCACGACCTGGAGTGCATCGGATGGCGAAAATGGCAGGGTCATTGATGGAGGGCATCAACAACTTTTGGGATACAAGACCACTGGCAGCAGTGTCACCACGGTAGACAGTATGTGTTTTTCTGTAACGCTGCTTCAAGGTCTCGGCCAATTGCTCAGCATCTTGATCCTCAGCCTCTTGACGTCTTTGATCATATTGTCTATGCAAACGGTCATCGTCGTGGCCCGGGATATTTGCCTCGCGCTCGTTGGGGTCGTCGGAAATGAATTGTTCACGCAAAAGCTCTGCCTCCTCATCGTCCTCGTCGAGTTCATCTTCTTCCTCATCATCCACCTCGGCCTCGATATCAAGGAACTGGTTGGCTCTTCTTCTTTTAGATTTTTTAGAGGATCCTACATTATCATCATCGTCATCTTCTTCGTCGTCGTCGTCATCTTCATCATCCTCGTTCTCGTCGTTTTCGTTCTCGTTCTCATTCTCGTTTTCTTCTTCTTGTTGTCCCTCATCGGCACCGGCTGGAGCAGCAGAGTCCAGACTTTCAACCTTGGCAGCAGTGGCAGCAGCCAGCTCTTTATCGGCCGATTCATCTTCGTCCGAGACATCGTTTGGTTTATGACTTTTTGAAGGTTGGGGTGATCCCTCATCTTCCCTCTCACGCTTGACGTTGAGTGGCGTGGAGTCACCTGACTCGTTCGCAGAATGTATACCCGTGTCAGACATAGCGAATCGGGATTCTGCGTCTGATGAGTATGGCGAGTTTGGAGAATTGGTGACGATACGTTTCTGAGGGGTCTAGGATAGGGACGTGTCCATACCAAGGAAAATAAATATGGGATAAAGAAATTTTTGGAAAGTCGGGGAGGAAATATTGCTTGATTCTTTTGAGTATGTTTTTTAGTATTAAAGAATTGCTTCTTTGTTTGTGGCTCTGGTGTTTACGGTCGGTGGTGATGTGTATTGGGAAGAGATATAGGTAGTGAACCTAGAGCAGAGTGAATTCACTGGTGTTTTCGAAACTCGTGGAATTTTATGAATTCAGGGCCGTGATCCATTTTGTGTACTGTTATTTTCTTGCTTCGTGTTTGTTATGAGAATGTGATGTTTGACCACTACACATGTATCTATTTGCTGCAAATTGTCTTGGGCTGCATTGAAGTCTGGTTCGCAGATCATCACATGAATGTTATGAAATACTCAAGAGGCTTTTAGCATCAAAATCCTCAATCTGTGTCGTTCGACAGCAGGCGTCTTGCCTGGCAGAGTAAAACTCAGAACCAGTTCAGGCAGATCTCGATCCACCGCAAAAAAATTACAGATCAATGCTCCTTTTCTACCTCATTTTGATTAATGGCTGCTTGGCGTACATGAGCAGATCGGCCATTTATTGCCATGACTTGGATTCACTGCTTCTCTCTGAAGAAACAACTATGTATGAATGTAGCGAGAATGGCAATTTTATCATCCACACAAACGCACTCAACTACTCCATCCCATCAATGACAAAACATATGGATTGTGGCTGGATGGAAATCAAGCCCGGTCTGCTCCACCAGAAGCCATCTGTCCTTGAGCCTGTTTCGTCATGTCTCTCCCAAACCCAAGGAGCGGGCGGAACCAAGTCGGTCACCAATACCGACGCGCTCTACTTTGTTCTCTCCGGCACATTACGAATTCCGTTGCTCAGCGCATTATTTCTCCAGTTTGGAGCCACTCCGGGAGCTGGTCTGAGAGTCAGACTATCCCGAATCATGGAATATGGATGTACTGCTGCTGCCGGGCAAACCGTTCAGATTGTGCAAACAAGAGATGAATATTTGCTCAAGGATTGGGAGTTTCGGCCCATTTCGGAAGACCAACACGAAAACAGGCCGCTAGTGTATGGTCTGTGGGTTCATTTACCAGATGTAGAAGCCACAGAGGAGACTGAAACCATAGC
The DNA here is from genome assembly GCF_035610405.1 of Australozyma saopauloensis. Lineage (NCBI taxonomy): Eukaryota > Fungi > Ascomycota > Pichiomycetes > Serinales > Metschnikowiaceae > Australozyma > Australozyma saopauloensis. The sequence goes on from NC_086135.1 coordinate 186,956, forward strand.
ATGTGTGACAGACCCCGATCGGATCCAGTGTCGGCCATAGACAGAATGAAAACCAAAACCAAGTAAAAGAAAATAACACAAAAAAACAGAAAAAATACCTTTTCATAGCAGTTTATTCAACGCCATTCTTTGATTACCAATGACAGGAGTGCACACTACTGGCTGCAAAATTATCCATGGATGGAGGCACGGACCTACATCATACATATCAACGTGGATCCCAATCAACAAAAGATATCCCCTCACAAAGAACATTATGTCTGACAGAATCCAGGAGCTCGCCGGAGAACTCAAGCTGAGCCTCAAAAAGTTCCCCAACTTCCCCTCGGAAGGCATTCTTTTCGAGGATTTCTTGCCCATTTTCGCCAACCCAGACTTGTTTGCCAAACTCCTCGAGGCCTTCAAATTGCACTTGAAGGATGTCAAGGTCGACTACATTGTTGGTTTGGAGAGCCGTGGGTTCCTTTTCGGCCCAGCCTTGGCCTTGCAATTGAACGCCGGGTTCATTCCTGTCAGAAAGCCAGGAAAATTGCCAGGTCCAACTCTCTCTGCGTCGTTCCAAAAGGAGTATGGAAGCGATGTTTTTGAGATCCAGGAGGGAGTCATTCCTGAAGGCTCCACTGTGATCATTGTCGATGATATCTTGGCTACTGGTGGTAGTGCTAGTGCTGCAGGTGAGCTCGTGACCAAGGCTGGCGGTAAGATCTTGGAGTATCTCTTTGTGATGGAGTTGGACTTCTTGAAGGGCCGTGATAAGTTGAGTGCTCCTGTGTTCACCTTGTTGAGTGGTCAACCAGAGAAGTTGAAGTAGGAAGTTTTATAGGGGGAGTGAATATACATGCAAGATCTTAAGCGGGTGTGTATTTGAGTAGATTTCTGATCTTTTTGAATCCTGTTCTGTTATCTATACTTCCTTTTTTTGTGACATTTACAGCACACATTTACAACACCGTAGTATGTACAACACCTGGAATAAGAAGCCAGAATTTGGAATCTAGGTCCTTCACAAGTTCTATTATGCTTTCACAATTCTAATTATCTTTACCTCAAGCCTTGAAGATTCTCCAAGCCATCTAAGTGAACCTACACTCGCCATCTGTTCATATCGTTATATTATACATGCTTACATAGTCCGTGTACCTCCGGAATCCTCCACCAAAGAAGTATCGCCTACAGACTCTTGAAAACAAGAAATGCAAGGTCGTCCACGTAGAAATACGCAAAGTAACCCTGTTCATGGGTCACATACAGCCCAAAAGACTTGCCGACAACCACATGCCATGGCGCACCGTATAAAAGGTCCAATTCCTTCTTCAAAAATGCGGCGATTTCTCGCTCGATCTTGTACAGTTTCCGGGCCTCCTGGGCCAACTCTAATACCTTTGCTTCGATGTTCTCTGCAAGATCGGACGCTTTTAGGACAACTGCTTGTTAATAACCACTAGACAGGGAAAGGGACGAGTACAACAAACATACCATTGGCTTCTGCCGTCGGAAGATTACTGGCGTACATGTTTGATTTGGAAATGGGTGATAGTAATCTGATAATGTGGAGTAGGTACAGGATACAGAAAACAAAGACCATAAACGGAAATTTGTGATTGAAAAAGTTCGAGAGGGAAAGCAGTGAGAATAATTCTGATTTGTTTGAGCGCGGTTTATCTAAGACTTGTATTTGAATTAAGATATGAGGTTACAGTGAATATGAAATGATCCCAGTACACGAGAGATGACATTGACAGAACAAGTGTCAAAAGACCACATTCCTTGTATGAAACCAATGGAAGCTCGATTCAAAATTTGGAAATGTGGTTGAACGCTTAGATGTTCTTGGGTCTGAGTTCGGCCTTAAGTCGACTACATGCCAGATGCTATCACTAAATGCATCAAACATATTACATTCTTTTGAAGCAAATTAAGATGCAATGATTCCACAGACTTCTGGTTGTACTTCCCATGATGACTTTTCCTGCAATGAAGCCTTACAACAGATGGTCAATTCTCGTTCTAGAGTACAGAAGGCCTTCTTAACTACATTTCTAACGCAAATAGCTCCAACTTGGTGCATGTTTCTTACTCATTCGTAAAAAATCCTGATGTAAAATTAGTAGAAGAGAAAGGCATTACTGAATGGGAGATAGGTTCGTGCCAGATTGCCCATCTCCAGATGATTCTTGCGCCTGCGGCGAGACGAGGACTCGCATTTTTTACAACATCAAAGCCATCGTGATAGATCAGATATGATTGAATATGAATTGTAAAAATGTAGGTCAATTCAGCGAGACGGCTCATTCTCGTCTCGAAATCGAAAGCGGTATGACCCATGTAATCACATCAACACACGGCTGTAATTCCTGCAATCGTGTCGAAAGTAACAATTTTATGAATTTCATCCCCTTTTAATATGACTTTTGCTCAACAATGCGGTTCCCCGACTCTATCCAAACAGATACATAACTACTTGAAGTCAATTGTAGCCAAACCAATTATGCGATAGCCGAATATTTGCGTCTCAGAATTTCAACGATATTAATTCAAAATCTGATAAACATCTTGCCATTGTCTAATATTGAGCGCCTTAACTTTCAGAGACTCACCATTATCGTACCCACATCTTAAACCTTCTCCGTCAAAATTTGACATATTCGCAGAAAAAAATCACAACATCTCACCAATTTCTCACAATTATTTTCTGAAATTACCTTTAAAATTCCCACACAATTGTTCTTCCACAATAATCTCACCTGTGCTAGGCAGTACTGAAAAATTCACATCTGCCTCAAAAAGAAGCACACTTGACACTACAATTTCCACAAATAAAATTGTAAACGTAGCCAATTCAGGCCACACTCAAAGAAAACAAAACCAAATTTCCACCAAGTCCCCTCCAACATCCATTTTCCAGACCACACCCTAGATCCTTCCCTATCAACTTTACCCCATACTCGGAGCAAAAGCGACCATATCCAGAAAGCCAATTGCAATGATGCGCTCCAGCGTCGCCAATAATCCACGGCAGGCATTGAAAATTCAATCTCATTATCATAAATTCGCACATATCCTGCTGGTGTCGTTTCTGGTCTATGCGTTAAGAGATGACGTGCTGGATCTGTCACTTCTAGAATTGGAACTCGAGATTCGTGCCCGCCATCCTCGAATTCTCATAACTTACTATAATAAGCATCTCTATCACTTCCGTTTGGGTCATTGGGAGACCCCTGGCGCGGGCGGGATTGACGAATCCGATGCAGATATCGAATCGCTAGAATCGTCTTATCCGCAGCTAGTCCTCAAACAGAAAAGAAACGTTTCTGCCAGCAAATTGGCCAATCCCGTGCGAGCGTCAAAGACGGCGTCGGCCAAAAAGGATGGCCAAACAAAGGAGGATTCTCCTAACGACGAGAACCTACCCTTTGCTAGCTTGTCGTTTCTCAAGGCAGTCAAGAAATCGTTGATGTACAACTTGTCTCTACAGGGCGAGATGGTAATATTTGGCAATTGTGTGGTTGGCCGCATTCTGGGCACAAATTATCAGTATCGTGTCACTCAAATCGATCCCATTCTCTTGGCCAACGGTGATATAATCGCTTCGCTCACGCAGCGGAATTCTCTCATTCTCTTCCACTCGAGCATTCTCAATTTGGAAACTTCCTTTAATGATTTCCTGCTATCGTTCGTGGTGTATGTGATTCCTTCCGGCTTGAGATGCCACCTCTACGACACTTCGAATATTTTGGCAAGCTTTACGAAAACGCCTCCCAAGGGCAGCGAGAAAGTGATCCGGCTACTAGAGCTAAGTACTGGAATCAAGCTATCTCCGGAAGATAATCAATTGTGGGTCAAACTCATTCCAAACCTACAGCATTTAAATAATCAGACCTCCAAGATATCACGCTTCATACACAGCGTCGATAACAAAAAATATATCTTGTGGCCTTGGAAGCTCTGTCTCTTACAATTCGGAAGCGCTGAGGTCGCTGAACCCGAAGAATTTCCAGTACCGTCCATCGACCCAATGTCGTTGATATCGGACTTTCTACAGTTCTCTTTGAGCAACAATGAAGAGCGAAAGCAGAAGGAAGACTCTCATCCTGAACAACAAAGCATTGGCCATATGAATACTACCACACCAAAGTCGTTTTTGAATGATTTCGATATCGCTAGTGTTGGGAAGACTTCAGAGACACAAAAGAATTATCCGGAGCAAAGCATTCAAGAATCGACACATGAGCACAGCACCTCAAAGTATGATATTCCCAGCATCGAAATGTATCCTACGTTTCCAGATATGATGGCTGAGGGAGCTCTTGTCGATGGTCAGAAAAACCAGGAGCATAGTCTCAGCAATAATGAGAGCGAGAAAGATAAAAAGAACGATGAGATTGAGGACGTAGACATGGACGAGGAAGATGACTTGTTCGGAGAGAGTCTGGATCTGGAGAAAGAATCTGAAAACGTGAGTGAACTGCAACCAAACCTTGAACATGATGCTACTTCGGCACTTGACCTCGAAGAAAACAACGACAAGAAATCCCCTACGATCGACATTGACGATTCATTCCAAATCGAGCACGATTCGCAAACGGAAAAGGAATTCAATACTCCAGGGCTCGACATGAAGTTTGACTTCAAGACTGCAACAAGTCTCTCTCCAGAACACTCCACAATCATAGATATTCCTCGCGACCAAATGATCTCTTCCATGCAAGAAAGCCAAAGCCCCTCTTCGTATGAAGATCCTGGAGCTCCTCCTCCGTTAGCTCCCACACCTATCATCCCTCAAAATCCAAACAACCCGCTGGCCGGGTTTGATACTCCCAAAAATCCGTTCAAACTTCAAAGAAGAACCAAACCATTTACTAGCTTTAGCAAAAGTCGCACCTCCCTGAGAGACGACTCTCTTGACAATAACATGAAGTACATGTTCTCGCCAATCATATTCAATCCGAAAATCAAAAACAAATTGGACACAAAGTATGGTAAGGGCGGAAAGTTTTATGTCGAACGTGAAACAGGCTCAGACAGCGAGAACCCTAAACTACACCAGGATCGTTTGTCGTCAATCACAAACATCGAGGACTTCAATAATTCTCTCAAGAACAACAATTCGAGGCTTGATCAACAATCAATCTCCGATGTTTCAGACAAAATACCACCGGCTACAAGTAATATGGAGGATATCAGATATCTGAGTATAGACACAGGTACCGGGATAACAAAAGAGCAAAACCTGGAAGTGCAGGAGACCGACTTGACACTGATAAAAGCAGAGAAAGACTTTGATAACACTCTTTTCGAGAATGCCTACTGGCTGAGTGACCAGGACCATGGCAACTCTTTATCAGAATCGGGTAGAGGCAAAAATGTAGCTCAGATGGAAGAATTTGAGGAGGAAGAAGAAGACGACGAGGAAGAGGAAAGTGATGTTGATGAAGAATTCCCAGATTCTCGAGAGAGTCCGCTCAAACTCAATCTATCTTTGCCTCACAATTCTCAGTCCAGCTTACCCCTTGGCCCCTCTTCCAGCGACCATAATAAAGCACAAGAACTTACGCCACACCAAAGAGCCTTTTCAGTTCCGTTCTCTTTCTCTAAATTCCCATCTAAAAAAGCTCCTCTAGAAGAAACAGAGTCACCATTCGAAAGCAATCTCGGACAGAGCTTTGGAAGTATCTCATTTTCTCCAATCACAAGTACTGGAAACAAGAGATTGGATACAGAAGAGCTTGGGGATCAGTCTGTGATGCAAATAGATGACGCCAATGGACCACAAATCAGTGCTTCTAATCAAGCATCACCAGGTACTCTAATCTCAGAAAACAACAACGACGAGTCCGAGTCTTCAAACTGTCTCCCATTGATTCACAGAAGTATCAATGTCTTTAGTATACCGAGCAAATTCCTCATACGGGAACAAAATGACTGGGATCCGGCATCTTCCACTAGTGGATTCGCAATCGATGTTGACGAAGAGGAAGATGACGACTTTCAGAATAAGGATCGGGGTCTCTCAGTCAATGGGTCAAATATAGAAGGGTACTTGAGCAATTTGACACCTAACCTTACTTTCGACGCTGGATCGTTCTCGATCTCTAGCCTTTTGCAGCTCAAACTCCCTGACACTTTCAAAGAAGAGGTAGTCGAGGAGGTAACGGATGGGCTGGTATCTGCTCAAAGTCTCAAGGTAATTTCTTCTGTCTTTCCTTATACCTACCCTATTGATCTCGCAGAATTAGTTTCGGAAGACCAAAAAAGCTCATCAAATTCTCCCTCAGAGTCCGCCGAAGAGCAGAAAAGCCAAATGTCATTTTTGGATGAAATTGTCGATGGAAGTTTACTAGACCCAGTATCCAGCAAGAAGGGTCCAAATGATGTCTATTGGGACACATTGATTCCCAACAAGAATGGAAACGGAGAGAACTTTCAATTGTACTGTGATATTTTCGATGAACAAAATAACTGCAATGTGAGCTCGACCATTGAAGACAATTCAATCTTTTTGCTCAATAACGTGAAGTCAAAAGTTCAGAAAAACGACAATGAGATCATCAACTTGGATTTCATCGGAACACAATTTTGGAAGTATCTCGACTTTTGCCCGATTAATGGTCCCAAGCAATTTCAAGTACTTCTTCTCACGGAGAATGATACCCTGGTAAATAATGGCCGAATCTATGATTCCTCGAACCCAAGCTTCATAGAGCTCTTGAAACACAATTATCGCAACAACCATCTCGGAAACATGAAGAGATTGCATTTGCCAGCTCCAGAAACAAGACAAGACTTGGATGGTATCAGCAATGGTCTCATTGTCTTAGACAAGCAGCCCGGAAATCAGGCTTACCTTGACTACTACAAAAAGCTCAACAAGAGGCTTAAAGATCTAGCTGAACTCATAAAGTTAGATCTCATCAACAAATCTAACCGTTTCGAATTTGACAGACCTCTCTTGCTTTTGTTTGTCAGCAATGACACCAGCATATACTCAGTTTCTCAAATTTCGAAGATTTGTCGCAACTTCCAACTCTTCCTTCAAAACCATCAAGTTTCCTTAGTGAATGTATTCTCGCACATCATCCCTGGGGCATACCTCTCTCGCCAAGTCGGAAACTCTTGTCGTCTTAAGATCCTCTCAGACTTAAAGCTCTCAAAACTTTCCATGATGTTGTATAACAAATGTCCCAGCGAAGTATCGCATAGCTCAAAACTAGTCTCTGCAAGGTTGAGTCCTCAACACAACTTCATGACAAAGTCTCTCTACACTCAATTAGTACAAGAACCACCCTCTTCATTGCATTTCAAGGTGTTAAACAAGATAAATCGAGAGGGCTCGAGTTCTGCTTTCTATGACGATTTATTTCTACATGTAGCATACGAGAGATCAGTTGATAAGGAATGGATGTCAGCAGCCTGGTCGGACCCTTCTGGAGCTGTCACACACGGAAAGTCATGGTATTGTCAAGGTAGGAGCCTGGAGCACCGCGCCATTGAAAATAGAGACTTGGGTTCAATCATCAATGACATCTGGACCATATCAAGCATTCTCTTCGCCAAATTGAATGAAGACCCTCTCCAACAGACGTTTGGTTCAGGTAAGAAGAAATACTTGGTTCTTACAAGAATCAGTAGTATCATTCCGGATGATGAACTCATACACTGGAAGAGACTTACAACCAAAGACAAGGATATTTCGTTGGTGGTCCTCTCTACCAACAGACTCCCCAAAATTTTATTCCAGGCTAAAGCAGGTGATAAAAACGAAGAGCTCAATGCCCGCCCCGATGCGAACGGTTTCAAAAATGGTAAGGGCCAACCAAGCGACAAGACAGACAAAGCCAATGCTGAATTTATAAAATCATTTGATGGTGCCAATGCATCTCCCACAAGTGCCTTGAACTTCACATCACCCCTAAACCAGGGAAATGGCTCACAATCGCCTAGTCAGTTCTTGAACAATCTGGCGAGCTTTCTTTCGCCGATGGATGTATCCACGACCACGTCGACCAGCTTTTATGAACAAGAATCAGTGGTCAAGCCTCCGTTCTACGATATTTTGGCTGTATTACCGAAAGTCGCACTTCCGTCATTCAATTCTCCAACGAGGTTGGGAATGCTGATTGGATATCTACTTAAAGAGTTACCCGAAGAACAAGACAGCGATACACAAAAGTATATGGTGTTCGAAGTGACACTTCTCAGCTGTTCCGCGTACTGGAACCTTCGGTCGCTCATGAAGATATTGCTCAACCACTACAAAAAAATGATTGTGTTGAATGAGGTTGTGGGAACCTGTGACAGGGAAGGTGCCAATTGCAACGATAAAAAGGAGGCGAATTTGAGAAGTCTTCGAAGCTTTGTACCGTGGCATATTTCTGCCGTTGGAAAGACCCTTGAATATCTTACTCATGTCCATGTAGATGGAATCGATCCGTGAAGATCTACGGCTGCAAATTCAGGAAATAGGAATAAAACAACTTCGAAGTGTATACACTTATTCGTAACCATGTTTTATTTTTAAAAGTCAAAATTTTTTCATTACTATGTGATTGATGCGGAGCTCACTTAACAATTATGTATTAATTTTTAGTATTGTGTAGACTAGACAACGCCCACTGCAGAACCACTAACTCTACCAATTTCACCACCAGTTTCACCTCAAACTAACCCATCCATATCCAATTCTCAACAATATCCGAAAATAAGTTTTCACTAATGGATATATACCGCGAACCAATCCCATTCCCATATTATAAGATATCGTTCCAATCTCCGATCTCCATAAGGAAGGCGAGCGCGACGGCAGCGCCTAGCTGCAGTACCAACATCACCCGTATCCTCCACTATATATATGGACTGAAAAATCCACCCCACATCAACCACATCTACCACTAATACACACCTTATCACACACAAAAATGGCTATTCAAGACGGATTCACCCTCGTGGTTATGGGCGCCGGTGTCATGGGCTCGGCGTTCACTTCCGCCATCCTCAATTCCTCGATCAAGCCATTCCCCGGCAAAATCCACTTGTGCGTCCACGACGGCGCCAACACCGACTCCTTGAGAGAAACGTACCCACAGGAGTTTGTGCACGTGTGGAACGACGTCGAGAGCAGAAACAAGGCTGTTGCCGAGGCTGACGTCATCATTTTGGGATGCAAGCCATTCCACTACAAGTCCATCCACGAGGAGCTCAAGGGATCTTTGGGCCACAAGCCATTGCTTCTCTCGTTGTTGGCCGGTATCACCATCGAGCAATTGAGCATCTTCACCCCCAACGTGGCTCGTATCATGACCAACACTCCTGCCAGATACGGCTGTGGTATGGCCACTGTAGCATTCACTCCAGGCACCGACTCCGAGAAGAAGGATCTCGTGTTGAAGCTTGCCGGCACTCTTGGAACCGCCATGGAGATTCCAGAGAAAAACATGGACGCTGCCACTGCATTGGTGGGTTCTGGCCCTGCCTTCTGTTTGCTCATGATGGAGGCATTGTACGATGGAGGTGTCCGCATGGGCCTTCAACATGACGTTGCAAGAACTGCCGCAGCCAAGGTCATGGAGGGTACCGCCAAGATGGTGTTGGAGACCGGCGAGCATCCTGCCGTGTTGAAGAGTTTGGTGTGTACCCCTGGCGGAACCACCATTGGTGGATTGTTGAAGATGGAGGACAGCGGTGTGAGAGGTGCCATTTCTAGAGCTGTGGAGGAGGCTGCTGAGATTTCTGCTTCGTTCTCCAAGTAAGGAATGGACCGGTGATGCAAATTAGAGATGTTAATGAAGTTTGAGTAATGACCGAGTGTAGTGAGGTAATGACTAATAATAGAGTACCATTTTGAAAGAATTTATGGAACTCCAATCATAGACTACAAATATGATTTGGATTGTAGATTGGTCTTCCGATAAGATGAGTAGATAAGGTCCTGCTTCGAAAGGAACTCGGCACCATGTCGTATTTCTATAGATGATAGTTCATTCGGCGCACAAACAGAATAAATTCTTTCCTCATGAGTTGTTTTCTCATAGGTCCTTTTCTCACAAATTGTCTTCTCATAGATTGTCTTCTCATAAATTGTCTTCTAAAGACACTATCTGGTCCTTAAAAGCCTAGCACTATCAAAACCTCTCATACCATTCTCAGACAAACATATTTTCAGTCTGCCTCCAATTAAATCAAACTACAATTCTTCAAAGTTCATTTCCTTCATGCTTCATATTTACACTGTCTAACGCCTTACTTCTTAAATCCATTCATGAACAGACCAATGTGCTCCGGCGAAAGCACAATCCCAGCCTCATCCAACTTGGCCTTCAACTCACCAGCCTTCTCCCGCACATCCTTCTGTGAAAACAAACGCATCATTTCCATCATCAGAGGAGGACGCAGAGCATCGAATCCCTTGTCTACGATCATTTTCTGGAAATCCTGCAAGATGGCGGTGATTTCTGGGTTGGCCTGGAGCTTCTCGACAATCTCCTTGAGTTTGTCTTCATCTGAAGGAGCAGAACCCGATGCAAAACGGACTGCCGCAGGACGTACAAGCGGTGTTCTCAGGGAGGGTGCCACGAATTGGGCAGTTCTCCGCGAGACAAGGCGAGACGAAAGGTTGAGCATACGTGAGTTAATTCTGAACATGATGTATTTGTGCAATTGCAGTGTTCAAAATGTACAAATTGGCAGCTGCAAATGTAGAAGTACTACTAATTCGCAGCAAGTGTGAAGAAGGCAAACAGGTGGACGATTGGAGAGATTCGCGAGACAAAAATGGAACAAAAAAAAAAGAAGAAAATGGAAATTTAATTACAAAATCTTTCTCTCACCAAAAAAAATTACCCACACCCGAAAACATCTTTCCTTTCTTTACATAGTTCCATTTCGCTGGAAAATCGCCCGGAGGCACGGGTGCAGCCTGCAGACCAGCCGCCCTTCAACACCCCCAATATTTCAACCACCAACTCAACCTCAACTCCAACCACCAACACCTTTCCCCACACAAAATGTCTCACGAGGGCCAAGAAGAATTATTGGACTACTCCGACTCGGAGGAGATTGCCGTCCAAACCTCTGCTCCAACCGACGACTCCGCCGTCGCCAAAGAGGCAGACAAAAAGGGTTCTTATGTGGGTATCCACGCGACCGGTTTCAGAGACTTCCTCTTGAAGGCCGAGTTGTTGAGAGCCATTGGAGACTGTGGTTTCGAGCATCCATCGGAAGGTTCGTATATCTCTTCCACTGGAGGGACTTTGCAGTGTTTGCAACAGATGGGGTAGAATCTGTAGGAGCACGCGTGTTTTTCGCGTGAGATCCATCATGATTAGAGTGGGATTCATCCCGAATTGCCAAATTGTTCGTTTTTTTCAGAATTATTTGAGCAAATGAGTGGCTATTGGACTAGTCTTCTCGTGTTCCAGGATTATACCATACAATCCAAACAAAACTAGACTCGGGCCTGTAATTTGGTTCGGGCCTCCAGTTTCCACAGCCCTTTCGGGTCCTTATTCAATTCATTTATTTCTGAGCCCGAAATTCTAAATCGGGCTCTTCTTTGCAGCTGGCTGCCTCTCTGTATCCCCATCACTCATTCCCTCCATTTATCCACAATCATTCACTAACATTCCAGTTCAACAAGTCTGTATCCCCCAGTCGATCTTGGGTACCGATGTCTTGTGTCAAGCCAAGTCCGGTTTGGGTAAAACCGCCGTCTTTGTCTTGTCCACTTTGCAACAATTGGAGCCTGTTCCCGGTGAGATCTCCACCTTGGTCATCTGTCACACCAGAGAATTGGCTTACCAGATCCGTAACGAGTACGCTCGTTTCTCCAAGTACATGCCTGACGTCAAGACCGATGTCTTCTACGGTGGTACTCCAATCGCTAGAGACTTGGAGAAGTTGAAGAACAAAGAGACCTGTCCTCACATTGTAGTCGCTACTCCCGGTAGATTGCACGCTCTCGTGAAGGAGAAGGGCATTCGTTTGAACAACGTCAAGTCCTTCGTCATCGATGAGTGTGACAAGGTCTTGGAGTCCTTGGACATGAGAAGAGATGTCCAAGACATCTTCAGAAACACCCCTCACCAGAAGCAAGTGATGATGTTCTCGGCCACTTTGTCCCAAGAGATCCGTCCTGTTTGTAAGAAGTTCATGCAAACCCCATTGGAGATTTACGTCGACGATGAGGCCAAGTTGACCTTGCACGGTTTGCAACAATACTACCTCAAATTGCAAGAGGCCGAGAAGAACAAGAAGTTGGCTGACTTGTTGGACTCCTTGGAGTTCAACCAGGTCATCATCTTCGTCAGATCTACCCAGAGAGCTGTTGAGTTGAACAAGTTGTTGTGTGCTTGTAACTTCCCATCCATTGCTGTCCACTCCGGTTTGAAGCAAGAGGAGAGAATCGCCAGATACAAGTCCTTTAAGGAGTTCAACAAGCGTATCTGTGTCTCCACCGATGTCTTCGGTAGAGGTATCGATATCGAGCGTATCAACTTGGCCATCAACTACGACTTGCCTGCTGAGGCCGACCAGTACTTGCACAGAGTCGGTAGAGCTGGTAGATTCGGTACCAAGGGTTTGGCCGTCTCCTTTGTCTCTTCCAAGGAGGACGAGGAAGTTTTGGAGAAGATCCAGTCTAGATTCGACGTCAAGGTCACCGAGTTCCCTGAGGAGGGTGTCGATCCATCCACCTACATGAACACCTAAAAAGTTTTGTAGCTGCTGTAACAAATAAATATATGTATGTTTTACTATGTGTGCGGCTGTTTGCTGCAACAGACCTGGTCGATGATTCTATAGACGTCGTCTAATTCCTTTCTTGGGACGGGGAACCATTCATTGTGGATATTATAATTTGCGACTTTTAGCTCCTTCGCACGGAATACGTTCCAAAATTTGGAAGTGTCAGATTCGGGAGCAGGCTTCTCAGAACAACCAGTGCAATGGATCTCCCCTCTTCCATACTTCTGTTTGAGCAAGACATGAATTCTCCTCTCTGCAATGGCGACACCTTTTGGAACATAAAAACCTTTCCGCAGGCTATCGTAGGAATCAAAATTTTGTTGCGCGCCAATTGAAAGCTTCTTGAATGCAGCCAAGAGGGAACTCTTGTCCTGGTTGTGTTTCGTCGGATAAAGACAGGCCAATTTGTGGTTGCACTTTTCTTCCCACTGCAGAATGCGCACTTCCGGAGTCTTTGTGGTCATTCCAACCTTGACAAGCAAGATCTTCAGGGATTTCATGTCTACATCAACCCACTCGTTTCTATGATTGTTCAGATTGACCAAATTGCGAGTCTGGACCCATCCTCCATGGCCAGATTTCAGAAGAAACGCCGAAAGCGTATACACATAGATGTATCCGGGCTTCAATAACTCCACACTCGGTAAAGGTTTTGCACCTTTGTTATCAGAAGCGATGGTAAGACCTCCAGTACGTACAGAAGTACCCTTTTGGCTATAGCCAGGGTTTTGGTTCTCATGGTATACGCACCATTGACCATTTGCAACCTTTTTCAAGCATCGTGTTCCTTTCCTTGTGGTACCTAGACATTGAGTAGATGACATAGATCATTGAAACCTGGAGAAGAATGGTTTGACACTACAAAACAGAACCTCAAGAAGACAAATTGAAGGATATTTTTGCGGCATTCCTGCAAAGTAGCCTCACCCCGTGAGAAGTTTGGATATGCTCATTTTTCAGTTTCTCCGACGATTTGAGAGAGACGAGACCACATCTGAGAGCACAACTCCTCTCATTAACAACCCAAATTGCAGCCAAAGAAAGTCATTCTCATCCAACAGAAAGTCTAATTCTTCGTGCCGGGAAAACGCAAATCTCACACTTTGATAAAGAGTGGGTATCTTTTTCCGAAACAGAAGTTGCGCACCCCCCGATCAAAAAGTCTATAATGAAATGCAATTCGAAACAAACCAAAAAACATACTCAAATACTTACCCTCCATCAAAATTCACAAAAACGAACATCTCATAATGTGGTCCATTTCTCACACCATGGACCTGTACAATGGCTCCTGTCAAAATAGGCTAGATAGCCTCACATATTCGACATCAAGTAACCGCCATACCATCTACAGAAGCCCATCGCCAAGAAACGGGCCAAAAAAATCTTAAAAGAACCAATCTCATCTGCAAAAGATTTGCAACAATCAACAAATTCCACCAAACGCATCTCCTATCCCACCACGGAGATAGCACCAGCGCTCGTGACATGAGCCCAGGTCACGTGAGCTTGCACTATAATTTTGCAGCCAATATTGACTCATATAAAGTCCGATCCAGCCCTGGATCCTACTCAATTCCATTTTTCTCCCCACATTTTTCATTAACCGGCCATGCCTTCCCACTTCGACACTCTTCAGTTGCACGCCGGCCAAGAGGTTGAGAAGCCTCACGGTGCCAGAGCCGCTCCAATCTATGCCACCACCTCTTATGTGTTCGACAACTCGAAGCATGGAGCTCAATTGTTCGGTTTGGAGACCCCAGGTTACATTTACTCGCGTATCATGAACCCTACCAACGACGTTTTCGAGAAGAGAATGGCTGCTTTGGAGGGTGGTGTTGCCGCCTTGGCCGTTTCCTCGGGACAAGCTGCCCAATTTCTCGCTGTGGCCGGTTTGGCCCACGCCGGCGACAACATCGTGTCCACCTCGTACTTGTATGGAGGAACTTACAACCAGTTCAAGGTTGCTTTCAAGAGATTGGGCATTGAGACCAGATTTGTCAATGGTGACGAGCCTGAGGACTTTGCCAAGTTGATCGACGCTAAGACCAAGGCCATCTACGTGGAGTCCATCGGTAACCCTAAGTACAACGTTCCAGACTTCGAGAGAATCGTCAAGATCGCCCACGACCACGGTGTTCCTCTTGTCGTCGACAACACCTTCGGCGCTGGTGGTTTCGTTGTCAACCCTATCAAGCACGGTGCAGACATTGTTGTTCACTCCGCTACTAAGTGGATCGGCGGTCACGGTACCACCATCGCCGGTGTCATCATTGACTCCGGTAACTTCCCATGGGCCAGCTACCCTGAGAAGTTCCCTCAGTTCTCCCAACCTTCTGAGGGTTACCACGGCTTGGTCATCAACGAGGCCTTGGGCAACCAAGCCTACATTGGCCACCTTAGAATTGAGTTGTTGAGAGACTTGGGTCCAGCTTTGAACCCATTCGGTGCTTTCCTCTTGCTTCAAGGTTTGGAGACCTTGTCTTTGCGTGTTGAGAGACAGTCCTACAACGCTTTGAAGCTTGCACAATACTTGGAAAACTCTCCATACGTCAGCTGGGTCTCGTACGTTGGTTTGCCTTCCCACGAGTCTCACGAGTTGGCCAAGAAGTACTTCAACGGTGCTAACTTCGGTGGTGCTTTGTGCTTCGGTGTCAAGGACACCGAGACCGTCCCTGCCGACCCATTCGAGCAGGCTGCTGCCAAGTTCGTCGACAACTTGGAGATTGCTTCCAACTTGGCCAACGTTGGTGACTCCAAGACCTTGGTCATTGCTCCATACTACACTACTCACCAGCAATTGTCTGACGAGGAGAAGCTTCAGAGTGGTGTCTCCAAGGACTTGATCAGACTTTCGATTGGTACCGAGTACATCGAGGACATCATTGCTGACTTCGAGAAGTCTTTCAAGATTGTCTACGGTGCTTAAACTGAACGATGATGACGAAGTTAGAGGACCAAGTGTCCGATGTGAATTATTGAAGGGGCAGTGCCCTGAGTATGTATTAAATAATCAATTACTTGAAGTTTATTAGAGATATTATACTCGCAGCAGTAGACAGTTATCCATCAACTTTCTGGAAATTGAAGTACAAGATACGAACTCAAAATTTGTCCAATTTCAACTTGATTTGTTCTTTACTACTATCACCGCTGCCTAACTTGTGATCGTTTATTCATGGAGAACTAAAGGAAATGTATGAGGTGATTTTTTATCATCGGAAAAGAAGAATCAAGTGTGCTCGATGAAAGATTAATCTGTTTTCTTGTGAGCTAAAGTCGCCGGGTTGGGTCTTTCGTTTTCTTCACCTTCGGCTGATATGTTCACGAGGTGTGAATATTGGAACGAAAGTTCTGTTGTCAGATATCAATCACCAAACACTCTCGATTATAAATAGAATCTAAATGCTCATCCCGTGAAGTCATGAGACAAAAAGCTATGCATAGCTCATGTGCTTTGATCGGGGTTTTTTATTGTCAGCGCTCTGGTAATTCTGCGTACATGTGGTCTATGAGACAATTGATCACCTAATTTCCGGAGCTCTAACTCGCTTTGTTCACGGTTTGACATGGAGAAAAGATCACCCGAACTTGAATTGGTGGAATCTTGTAATAGAGATAGTTTCGGGTCCTTCGCCGCAGTCGAGCTTGCCTCATCTGGATTGGTGGATGTAGATGTTGAGGAGTAGCCCTTTCGTTTAAGTATGCCGAATCTGTGTCTCGAGGGTTTTGACGTGGCCTGAGTTTCGGAAATGGACAGGGCAACCAAAACTTCAGTTTCGTCGTCAACATCCACAGGGTTAGAGCACCAAACAGGAATCATCCAGAAGAGCATCGTGAGGGCTAAAAGAATGAATATTGTTACTTGTAGGCCAAAGAACAACGGGCCGAAGGAGAGGCTCATTCCGAAGCCACCAAACAGATCCTTGACTTTATTCTTGCCGTCCACAACATTCCGGAATATAATCGCAACAGAAGTGGTGATCGAGGCTCCGGAAATTACAGAAAGGACAAGCGGAATATGGACCAACCATTTCGAGACAGAAGACAAGTCGGACGCTCCTTGGCGATAGCTGTACACGAAAAGAGTAGCAAAGATCAACAAAGGAAGGATTGCCAAATTGAGATTATTGACAATACTGAAAACTCGAAGATCACGAGCCCTTCTCTCATTTTGGGCGGTATTGTCGTATGCAGCCAGAGCCGAGTAGTCAAGCACGATTCCGAACCCCACCGAGGCAAGGAGGTCGTTGAAGTCAAATGCACCAAAATGAGCATAATCTTCACACAGATAGGTGACGTTGATATGAGGCAGGGTTGGATTATCGTAATTCGTGTCGTATCTATACGTGCAGTAAGACTTGAACCCCAACAAAAGATACTGCGGCGCCAATTCGGCCTGCTGTTTTGCGTAGTTGTTCATAACTATAATGGTAGAGTCCGGAATGTAGGGATCGAAATAGTATGGGATATCAGCGTTGGGATTATCCAAGAACACAGTTCCATCAAACCCACGAAGAAGCTTCACCAAACCGTTGATCATATCCAAATGGTCGCAATTGAGTTGCGCAAAGTAGCCATTTAAAGGGTCATTCTTGACGATGGCCAATGCAATCAATAGTATGAACGAGATGACTGGAAAGCCTAGACGTACTATCTGTAGAATTCTTTGGTGAATCGATAGGTGTCTGAAGGGATTATGTAGGTTTTTCACAACAGCGAGCATTTTGCAACTACCAAGTGATTGTGCAACCAGAAGGTGGGGTGTGTGGAGAATATTTAGACCGTTGGGGTGACTAAGTGGTAGTATGTACGATAAGGATGGCCTATGTAATATCTGAGGAGAGAGTGGTAGATGTGTAGTGTGGAGATGGGGAGAGAAATGAGGAGGAATATTTCATGATATCTGGAAATCTACGAGTTTTTACGCCAATTTCTATTTCTGCGTTCCATTTTGGATTTCCGTTGAGAATTCAATTGAGCTTTCGTTGGAACTTCGTGATGGAGCGATGCGAACTGTGAGAAATCACAATTTGAGACTTTTCATTTTGAGAAATGTAGTGAAGAAAAAATGAAGGAGATTATTAAATTTGTGTCTGGTGACGATTCGAATACTACCCATATTCTCCTCTCTAACTCCTAACTCCCTTGTCTAATGGACGCTTCCGTATTCAATACGGATTTTTTTCTGAATTGCAATGTTTTTTCGATCGGGGTTTATAACTCCACAACCAATCTGTCCAATAGTTGCAATGGCTCAATGAATGGTGGACAATTCGGTTCCATTTCACAGCAGTCTACCTCATTATCGAGGCTATGGCTCACCCGCAAATACCCGGAGCCGCTTACACCAACGGTACTGTCATCCTGCGCAATTCGCTAACAGCATGGAGTGATGTTTGGCTGCAACTAATTAATTTTGAATTAAGCTTAATCATCAGATACGAATCGTGCAGGTAGGAGGCCATCGGATCTGTGCTACTGAAAAATGATGAACCTGATCTGGGGAGTAATTGACCAAAATGAACGGCGAAATTATTCAATTCATTTTCAATTGTATTGATGGTAATCGAATCCGAAGTTTCCATTCGTCAATTGTCTTTCCACGGCCAAAAAAGATGAGCTTCTGCCCTTCCGTGTCCTGCAGCCGTGCGGCCCTCTCCATTATTGAAACTGAATCGGCTATTAAAACCGATGAGTTTGCTTCACACGTGCTAAAATTCAATTTAGTTGAAAATGGTAATCGTCAATTCCCCTCTTGAATAAGTGCTCGTATAAAAGGATCCGAACATCCCTGCGGCTTCTATTTCATCTCAAAACCAAAATTTGCAGCCAATGACTCCATTAGCACTCTTGTCACTTGCATCCCTGGCGGCTGCATTGTCGTTACCATTCAGTCTTGGCATCGATACTAAGCAAACAAATATCAGACACCTCGACTACAACGTGCAATCTTGCGCCTGTGCACCTGAGGCCAGATACTTTACCTGTGAAAGTCCTATGAAGGTTGCCAACACAAGCTGCTGTTATGAGGATTATGGTATCATAATGCAGACCCAATTCTGGGATTTTGACACCAAATACTTGGCGCAGATCAAGGGCAAGTCTAACGCTACCTTTGAGCTTGGATGCCAGGAAGGTATTGATGAGTACGAAGAAGAAAACGAAGAAGACTTTGAGGGCTATCTCCATTCTTACGGAAAGGGTTCGGTTAACACCAGCGAAGTGTTCACCATCCATGGACTCTGGAACGACTTGTGTAACGGAAGCTACAATCTGTACTGTAACATGGACTTAGTGATTCCAGACAGCACCAACCTCACCGGACTCATTTCGAAGACGTTCGAGCGCCCAGACTTGTACAAAGCTATGACCAAGTACTGGATCAATTCCGGCGGCTCAAATGTTCTTGGCGACTCTTTGTCTCTCTGGCAACACGAGTACAACAAGCACGGAACCTGTTTCAACACCATGCAGCCCAAGTGTTTTGTGGGTCCATACAACAAGTTCCAGGCTGCTCTTGCCTACTATCAAAAAGTTCTTGAGGTGTGGAACACCTTGCCAACCTACAAGTTTTTGAAAGCTGCTGGAATCACACCTTCTGTTGAGAAGCCATACGCATTGTCAGACATCGAGCAGGCATTGAAGGTCTCCCATGACAACAAAAAGGTATATATTGGCTGTCGTAACGGCACCATCAACGAGATTTGGTACTACTACCAGGTCAGAGGTAGTGCTTTGACCGGAGACTACGTTGCAAGAGATTCGTTGACCAACTCTCTGTGTCCAAAGTACGTTTGGTATCTTCCAAAATAGGCAAAGAACTAGGGAGATTCCGTATCTTTAGAGCTTGTTCAAAAATTTATACCTTTAATGCTTTTTTGTAATCAAGTGTAGATCAAAGGCCAAGATTCAGAGATACTAAATCATAAAAACTATCAACTTTTTTGTTTCATTTACAAAAGCTGAGACTGCAGAAGTTTTCAGATCATCTTCTGTACACAAGTTCACTTCAATGATACCCAAGGAAGTGTCACTTTACGACAATGACTGGTGATACCAGACCACAGAGGATACACTCTTCGAAAATAAGGAATAGAAGAATTGTATTAGAATATCTTCTCCGTATCACAATTTGTACGCTTATTTACTAAATATAGTGACCCTTGAATGATCTTTAAGTAGGGCTCATACACATAAATGACACACAACTTACTACACAACATCACGATTACTATCTTCATTTTTTTACTATACGCGTCAAATCAATCGAATCGCACAGTCTTCCTTAGTTGGACACACCAATAACACCACAAGCGGCTCTGCCACCAGCGTTACCAGTCTTCAAAGAGTCGGCGTGGCCACCCTTACCCAAGTCATCGGTGGCATCGTGAACAACCACAGATCTACCAACGACAGAGTGCTCACCAAACAAGGTGATCAAAGTGTCCTGCTTGGTGCCCTTGGCAACACCGTTGGAGTCGGTAGCGATGTTTCCCAAGTCTCCGACGTGTCTGTCGTCATCCTCAGGAGCACCGTGGTTCTTGCCCTGTGGGTTGAAGTGAGGACCAGCGGAGGTACAACCGTTGGTGTTGTCACCGAACTGGTGGATGTGGAAACCTCTCAAGGCGTTGGCACCGTTACCGGTGATTTCCCACGAGATGGTGGTTGGAGCGGACTCGTTTTCCTGGGTGAAGGTAACGACACCGTTGACGTTTTGGTCGCCTCTGAGAACTGCAACTACAACGTTAGTAACTATTGGTAGCACTAGACAACTGAAACAGAATCCATCGACAGAAACAACTGACAGAAACAATTGACAGAAGCAATTGACAGGAAACAGAAACAATTGCCCGATTGGGAATGGCTGCAAATAGATTTAACTTCTTCTTTTTGTTCCTGTTCCTAATCGAGCAACTAAAATGGATGAATCGAGGAAAGAAAAATGCTCACCCGAGTGGTTAAAATAGAACTGGCTGCAAAATCCTGGCGATTGGAATCAATTGCGTGCCGGAATACAACTGCCCACTCCACTACATCCATTTCTAAATTGTTTGAGTTGGTGCGTTTACATACCTGCTTTAACCATGATAAATTGTTAGTTGGGGTGAATGGACGGACGAAGATGGAGGCTTTTTATAGGAGATTAGTCAGGACCGGGGTTGTTATCTGCAGGTGGGTTGCCGTAGTGTGAAGCCACAGTTATTTAATTAGGTGAGCGGGGCCGACATTTATTAGGGAGATTTTAGATTGCGTAGGGGAGTAAGTGAGAGAGAAATCGATGGGTTTTTTGGTTTTTTTTTTTTGAATTTGTAAGTTTTTCTCTTGAAAGCTCCTTTACTATTTCTTGTTTTTTCAATTGTCCTTTTGTCCCTGTTTCTGCTTGGGTATTGACTTTATGACTCATCTAGGTGGAATGGATCTATAAAATACTGCTGATTAATAAATTCATGATTTGGGGGCTGGATTTATTTGATTTGGTGAGTCTGAGATGAACTGCGAAATCGCCATGTGGATAGCATCAGTTAGTGAATGTGCCGAGGCTTGAACCGGAAATTACAGGTCCTCCGAATTCTCCAGCAGAGATACTCTCTATCTGCTGAAAATTCAATGGATGACACACAAGAACGTTTTGGATTATAGATTTATGGACTTTGGTAAAGAGTAACGTCACTTGTCCAATATTTATAGGATGCTAACAAGACTCATGGCTTGTTGTATCTATACAGATGAAGTGTTCTTTTGTTCTTGTCAATCTTATAAAAATTTTGGTCTTTGATCAATTTTATCATTTTTCCGATTCAAACTCTAGATCGGGAGTAATGGAGAATACCGCCTAATCAAATTCCCGGTGTCAAGGACTACTGGGGTATCTACAGAAATATCACGAAGGTATTGTTAAAATCAATTCAGTTTAAGATCAACACGGCGAAATGATGTCATTCGATTGCTTTTCATTCAAAAAGTTAGACTGGTGTGCCAAGAGAAAGCTATGGAAAAGTTCAGTATAAAACTCCAATTGCCCACCATTGGCCCAAACGCAAAATGTCAAAAACCTGAAATCTAATAAAAGACACAATTTGCACTTCTATCAGAAAATCACTCTGTCAATATCCTACCTTCTCTCTGTTTGCTCTCCCATTCCAATTGCAGAAAGACGGTTCAAGCCAAATCTCAAATTCTCAATCGCAAATCAAGCAAAAGCTTCCAAAGCATCAAATTCCAAAATATCACCATATTTTCTTAATCGTTCCGGCAAATTTGTCCCCCCTCTACCTTATCAACCCCACTCATTATCTACCCCAATGCTCATCGCTGGGACCTCATAATATATGCCATGACGGCGCCAAAAAAAGCTCTCAAACCTGTCGCACCGGTCCCAATCTCATTGGTGGAAGGGGCTCTTGACCACTCGCATTTCTCTGCGTCTTCACACATCACGGACGTTCTCGTTGGGGAGTATCATAACATATCAGGCGATGGCCTTTCGGCTTCCTACATCGCATGGTCGATCCGGATTGTAGTAGATGATGCTATGCATTCTCTGATTCTAATATACAAGCGGTACAGAGATTTGGAGGAGTTGCGGCGGAAATTGGCCAAGGCGTTCTCGAATGAAGACATTCCAGAACTACCGCCAAAAGATAACTTGAGTGTTCAAAGAATCTGCGGACTGGATCTGTGGCTAGAACATAGAAGAAAGGGCTTGCAGTGGTTTCTTACGAATGTGCTCTTGAATCCTAAATTCCAGCACCACGAGATCATTACTGATTTCGTTTTGGGCTGATTCTAATCGACTGTTGTGGATTCACTTGTTCTTCTCAAATCAGTCAATCATAGGAAAGTTGGATTTCTTTTGGAGGCTACAGTACCGCGGTATTTTGTGTATTGAGCTTACATAAGGGTATCGTGGTTGTTCGAGCAACTGTTGTGTCACCACTGGTGGCTTCGCGGGTGCCCAAGGCGAAGCTATTACAGGAATGAGTCAATTTGTTGTGTTTGTTCGAGAAATCACTTTTTGATGCATTGTATCTCCTTCATTGACTGTCTGCTCCTTTCTCTGTGAAGAAGGTTATTTGATGGAATCAACATGATGATAGATAGTCTTGATCTGCACTAACAATAATGCCCTTTTCGGAGATCTGATTTTTGAGCAGTAACATTATGTTCTTTAGGACAAATATTATTTCGGATTGCCTGAACTAGCTCTTCTATGCCTTTGTTGTGACCATGGATTTGATTAAGTTCTTCTCTGTGGAATGTGGCCAGGACCCACTTTCCTAACTAGCAAAGACGTATGAGAGTGATTTTAAATCCTCTTCGACGTAAGGAGTTATAAATGCACAAGAGACCGATATTCGGATTCAACTCATGACATTGAAGACTCGTGAAGACTGATCCAATACGTTGCAGTTAGTCGACCCTCTACAAGTATAGTCCCAAACTTCCGTATAATAATTTTAATTAAATAATTAGAGCTAGTTCTTGTACAGAAACTAATGATCTACCAAAAGATTGCAATGACTTAACTCACCCATGCCTTTTACAAAAGACTGAGTCGAGCGGCTATGAATGTTGTACAGCCCACATTTCTCACATAAACGACCTTCGAATCCCTAAGTTGTGCGCTCACAACACCTATCGCGCTGGGATTGCCCAAATGCTGATTGAATAGAGCAGAGGTCACAAATCCAACCAAAGAGTCGTGTGAAGACTCGTTTGCACGAGAATAAATGCGAGCATTATTCTTAATCGTTCCTCTCTTTGTGGGCAAAAGAGCTATTTGAATGACCGGAAGAGCGGGAAATTTAGAAATGTCAGGCTTGAAAGAGCCTTCAACGAACGCTTTATGTATAGCGTTCCCAGCATTGAAAGAAGCTACCGGGATATGTACATCGTTCGGACGACGAAGAGAATGAATTACGAGCATTAAGTCTTTGGAGTTGCGCACAACTCGGTTGTGCTCTCCATTAAATTCTCCGAAATTGAAGGTCTTGTCCAGCAGGCTACCAAGAAGCATTTGGCCAAAAATCCATTTTTGCAAAGACCACCAATCACAACCGGATGAGATTAAATCCTCTGTCTTCTCGTGACATGATTTCTTACTGCTTGGAAGTTTATCGCGGGCAATCTGAATAGAGGTTGAGTTTAGTTGATGTTCCTGGTAGCCTGCAACAGTGAATGGAAAGTCATGTGGATAATGTGCACGCATGGCCTCGGTGTCAAGTTGGTGCATCTGGCGATATCCAACAGATTGGAACCGGTTCAGAGTGGTTTCTTGAAGTCTCATCCAAAGAGGCTGTATGAAAAACCAGGGCATGATGATGCACCAGGCGCCCGAACGCAACTTGTAGATGAGAGCTGGTGTCAACTTGGATTGTTTTTTAGAACCTGTTTTGCGGGCAGCCTTCCATGCGTGCATATTCTCGTAAGCCTCGGATCTCTTCTCTGACACTAATAGCGCCTCAGAGGCATCGTGGTCGACTGTCGAAGACATTTCCACAAGGAGTTGTTTGAATTTTGATTCGGTTTTGCTACTAGAGGTTTTGTGCCCAGTATCGAAAGGTACATGCGCAGCTCCAGTCAGTAGGCTCGGGTCTCTCACGAAACAAGCTATGACCGTTCCGACTGGTACCAAGTTGGAGTCAAAATGTTTGCCATACTCAAGAAGGGTGCCCAGGCTGCCTTCGCTTGTTTGACCACATGCGATCTTAGCAAGGTAGTTGAGAGCAGCCGGTCCCCGAAGCTCAATGCTACCAAGGGCATAGCGACAATCGTCTACTTCAACTCCTTTTTGCTGCTGAGCCCACTCCAATATGGCTTCAAAACAACGCACATAGTCGGCAGGATGGAGTCTTATCAAGAGCGAATTTTGGCGTGGTTCGAAAAACCCAGAGACAAGAGCCGCCTGCTTTTCGTCTAGGTAAAGCCAGTCATTGTAAGCTTTCTCTCCGCCCAAAATATCACTGGGAATGGTTTTGTTGTATACTGTAAATGTGTTGATGGCTGTTTTAGCAGTTTCAAGGTCAGGACATCGAATCACAAGAGAGCCATAATAAGATGTGTCGCAACCTACCGCATACTCTCCGGAAGCCCGAGTCACAGCTCGGAAGCACTTTTGATTGGGGGAGAGGGGCATATGCCATCCCCATCTTTTGAACATATGAAATCTTTTGGCATGCCAGATGTGATTTGGCGTCCAGGCAAACTTTCTCTGACGATTGCCATACTTGACACCAATGCGTGGAGCGCACAATTTGTTCGTAGAAATATTATCATAAGCTCCATTTGTATTATTAAGTCTGTTCTTTGTCTCCTTCTGGGCGAGGTTCAACTGTCTATTCAAATCACTGATTCTCTCCTTGATGGTCCCCTCAGAAGACGAGATCGGAGCCTTCAAGCGACGCAATTTCCACGCGATCTGAAGAAGCTTCTTTCTCGTTTTCAAATAATGCAATTGTCTTCCTGTGCGCCGCTTCTTGGAGACTTTCGATAATCCTGAAGAATTCATCTCATGAAGCGCACGCTTACGCAATCGAGGCGGGATTCGTTTGACATTATGAGAGGCGGTTCTACGACGTAATGTACGAGGTAGACTTTGAAAAATACGGGTGGAGGCTGCATTCCGAGTGTTGTGCTGAGATACCTCGAACGATCGGATCTCGAATTCACGGGATGTGATGTACTCAGAGGTATTTAGAATACCATTGCGTAAACTGGGGTCCGCATTCTCTGCGCGAATGGTTCTACTGTTATATAGTTTTGCTTTTTTTGTAGCCTGTGGCTGCTCTTTCGAGGGGGCCATTAGTAGTTAAGTATGTATTCGATGAGCATCGCAGTGGAATGGGAGATCAATTGGGGATGGAGCTGGAACTACAGTGAAGAATTGTGATTTGCTATTAAACGATCGATAGGATATTTAGGCATGGTTTTTTGTTTTACTTTTCGCGTTTTGAAGTCATTAATTGTGCGTAAGTTCGGTTTTGTCCGATGGGTAGTTTCTAGTGGATATAGCTGGAAGCACATTTTATGATTTTATTCTGTATGGGACTCGCCGATTATAATTGGACCGCCGACTCAAATTCGATTGCGTATACATTTACGAATTACCGTAATGCTTCTATTTGAATCCCAACTATCCGTGTTTGCTTCATCGGTGTGGATTCCACAATTAGTAATAAGACACACTGTAGAGGGTAGGCAAATGTGTGTGCTCCTTCTGCCATTCGGTCAAGATCTTCATCATTTCGTCCTCGAGAATAATTGGATATCCATCCTCGTCTATTAGCGCCTCGCCGGCCTCCTGTTTCCTCTTCGAATAGTCGTGGATCAGACGAACCAATTTGACAATACCCTTGCCTCCAATCTTCGCATTTTCATTGTCATCTTTGATGTCTACGTTGATGATATGCACGGCTTGTCTAACGTCTAGCAGCTCTGCCTCCTCAGACTTGTTATTCATTCTCTGCAATAAATCCTCAAGCACAGAGTCAAAGCATCTCTCTTCACAAGTGATCACCAAATCGAATTTACCAGCGCCTGCATTGTTGTGCCATTTCTCAGGCGCTTTCTTGACTTTTTTGTTCCGTAGAAGCATCGAGATCAAGCCCTGGGCCTCATACATTTTCCGATGCTCCAGCGATATCAAATCCTGATATATATCCTCATAGGGCGTTCCAAATGGGTAAACATTGGGTTTGTCAGCCGATGGCCCAGGAAGTTTGACGGAAGATCCTGTTCCAAACGATCTGGGCGAAAAGCCAGCTTCTAGAAGCTGTTTATGAGCCTCCATGGATCTGTTGTTGTTGGCTGCACACACGGTACATAGTCTTAAATCGTCCAATCCCATTTTGTTGGAGTATCTAGAAAGAACTGGTGATTGATACTGCCGAGTTTATGTGGGGAAAATACGAAGGTAGATATGGAAAACCTGGATTTTTAATTCGAATCCTTGGGTAATTGTTTCTTAAATTTTATTTGAATGCTGCGATTGAGATTTTTCACGGTCATGATTGTTAATTTCGTCTATGATTCTGTGTTTGAGTTCGATAGCATGCTAGTTCGGGTATGAGGGTATGAAGATTGTGAACAAACATTTGAAGACTAGTTCAAATATTATTAATATTGTCTTGTTTTTGTTCTATTTGATTTTTCGTGATGTCTATCGCATGTATGGGGCTATATGATACACATATTCAGGACTAGAGCCATCAATTATAGTTGAATCCGAATAAAAATTCGTGAAAGAATAGAGTAAACTCACAATATTAGTAATTGAGTTTTATAAAAGAAAAAAAGCCAGATTCGAGCGTGCTGTGATAAAATGTCTAAAATTTCCGCCTATACGCACTGTGGCATATCGGTGTGCACATCAGTCTAAAAAGTCAGCCTTACTCGCTGATCGCAGGTTCGAGTCTTGTCAGAATCCTCTAAAAACGCTTTGTTTTATGAAATGATTCTATAAGTATTGCAATTTTATTGTTTGTTAGATGCTATTTATAATTTTTTAGTTAGTACTAGCGGTAACAAACACACATTTTTACTCAATTGTACCTGAGACGAGTTAAAATCGAAATTGATCTCTCGATCGAAAGCTGATCTCATATTTTGGACGCAAGAATAGTTGTTATACATTTATCTATTTCTCACAATCCTTTCATTCATTCATTAATCGTTCAAGTACCTCCAAACCGCATGTGCTCTGAAGACCAGAAGTTCAGTAAATCTTCTAATCAACAAAATACAAGAGATACCAAAATTATTGTGATTTCGAGATATTTCATTATTCTTTGATTTACGAACATGGTGGAGTTTTAAGTGGGCGAGTTGCAGTGGTCTCTTCTATTGCCATTTACCTCCGAGAAGGCTTCGGCGGACAGAAAAACCACAGTTTACAAGCAAATGTTTGACATTTTCCCTCCTTTTCGTTTACGATGACTCTAGAAAGGTTGAGTTTCCAGTCTAGATGTTCCACTTAAAAAGGGCCCAATGAACAGTTCTTCAACAATACACAAAAAAAATACCTCCCGAAGCCTGATACTTCAAACATGTTTTTCTGGTGCTTTTAGCTCCTCCTCCAAAAAAAAGTCACTATTGCTAGTAGTATTCGTAGTGAGCACGTTGCCCCTCTATACTCACACAGCCCATACCCAAAGACCTAAAACCTCAACAAATAAGATTTCCAAACATTAATTTCAATCATGGATAATCAATTCACCTATATATTGACATACATTTCCCTCCTTGAGCGAATTCAATTTAAACTTTCTATGAGCCTTCAATACACCAACAAAGACATAACTAAACGTCACAAGAACCATCAGTTTCACAACAAAAATCACTCCAAAATAAACTCAAAACCCCATTAAAAAAATTCCCTTCCAAAGTTTCGTCAAAATACCCCATCGCCACAAACCCACCCTCACCATATTATTTTCCCATCCACTATCACTTATCTGTGCGACTCCCAATTTCCACTTCCAACTACTACCACCAACACTATCCCTCTTCTCCCACCACCACAATGGAAGGCCTCTTCTTCAACGTCGACTACGGATACATCGAGGGTGTTGTTCGTGGCTACCGCAATGGTCTTTTGACCGGAAACCAGTACGCCAACTTGACCCAGTGTGATACTCTCCAGGATTTGAAATTGCAACTTTCGGCCACCGATTACGGAAACTTTTTGGCCTCGTACGCCGGCCCATTGTCGACCTCCGTCATCCAGGACCGCCTCTCCAAGAAAATGTACGCAGAGTTCCAGTACTTGCGCAGCCAGAGTCTGGGCAAGTTGACCAAGTTCTTGGACTACGTATGCTATGGCTACATGATCGATAACGTATCTTTGATGATCACCGGAACATTGCACGACCGTGACTGTGCGGAAATTTTGCCCAAGTGCCACCCATTGGGCTGGTTTGAGACCTTGCCCACGTTGTCCATTGCTACAGATATCGAGTCCTTGTACAGCACTGTGTTGGTGGACACGCCGTTGGCTCCATTCTTCAAGGACTGCCTTACCGTAGATGACTTGGATGACCTCAACATTGAGATTATTCGTAACAGATTGTACAAGAACTATTTGGAGGCATTCAAGGAGTTCATCCAGAAAGAGTTTGATGGACCTGACTTGGAGATCATGACCCGCTTGTTGGACTTCGAGGCCGACAAGCGTGTCATCAACATCGCGCTCAACTCTTTGAACAACCCGGACTTGTCGCCGGAAGACAAGACATCCTTGTTCCCACAGTTTGGCCGCTTGTACCCAGTGTACCACAAGGACTTGGCCCTGGCAGAGGATGTGGAACAGATCAAGTACATTGTAGAGTCCATTGGTGAGTACCTGGAGCTTTTCAGCGATGGACACGACGCCAATGGCGGCTCGAAGAACATCGAGGACTGGTTCTATTTGTTGGAGATGCAATACAACAAGAACGCCTTCACCCAGCAATTCACCTTATCTGCGGTCTGGGCCTGGTTGCGCTCCAAGGAGCAGGAGGTCAGAAACATCACTTGGATAGCCGAGTGTATCGCCCAGAACCAGAAAAACAGAATCAACAACTACATCTCTGTGTACTAGACATCATCTCGTGCGCGTATCTACTCAATTAATCAAATACATGAATAAGAATAATTTTTGCTCTTTATCTACTTTCAAACCCCTTGCTTCTTCTTTTTGTCGCTCTTCCATTCTTAAATTGACTATAGCCTCTCCATCTTTCGTACTTCATCTCGACTCAAGGTAAAATCGATTATACAACATAAGGACATAAGTTTTCGGCCAATAAGATACCAAAATATCATCTTGCGGTGTAATTGCGTAATATTCCAACTCTGGTTTCCCAATGTCACATCTCTTTGTCCCGTCTCTGCCTTCTTCCGTTCCCACATCTCAACTCCAACGCGGCCTGTTCGCCGCTTCAACGACACATGTAGCACACTTAGCCGAGATGTTCAATGCTTTGGCAGCTATTGATCGATATGCGCTCATTACAATAGGCGCAGATGGTATTTCGGTGTTCACGGAACACAACCATATCCTCAATGCACTTGCTAATTTCGAAGCCACGTTGTTTTCGACATATAAGTTTGATTTCTCCTCTCAATCGAGCGTTTTGTTGGGTGTAGATATACTTCTATTGAGCGAGCTGTTTGCGGCAGCAGCTTCCACTGTAGTTCCTAAAGCCAAATCGACGTCCGGAGGCCCTGCCCAGCAGCCGCTCGTGGAATCTGTGGTTTGCTATTTGAAATACGAGGACGAAGGTAGCCCGCTTATTGTAGAATTCGAGGATCAACTCATAGTGGAACGGTTGGAGTTCAGTACCTTCAATCTAGACCTAGAGAACCCTTACTCTAGAGAGGCCGAACTGGAAGACTTGGGCGGGCTCATAGTCAATTCGGCCATGCTACAATTTGCAGTTATTATAAAAAGTGATATTTTCCATAACTTGCTTCAAGATATACAGGTTCTAGATACCGAGGAATTATACATGTTCGTGAGCAATGTGGACGACGAAGACCTGCTAAACTTCGTCTCCAAAAGTGTCTTGGGTTACTCGAAGCTAATATATCCAAACGCAAAGTCGTCTTTACAGAAGTTAGAGGTCTACTCTGAGTCTATGGAGCAGATCGCATCGAGTGTGGTGTCCGTGCTAAATTTCCAAGTATTTGTCAAGATCCTTCGGGCTGTGAAACAATCCGTGAAGTGCAAATTAATAAAAGATTCCGAGGGAGTCATTTCGGTGCAACTTTTGTGTAAAAATGTCAACTGTGCTGGATACCCTGGTACCATGGTCACATTCAATATGTTGGAGAAAACCACAATGCCAACAGAGGCTACTGCGGCTGAAATTGCTCGGGCCTTCGATGAGGGTGCATGTGAGTATATCAAAGAATATACTGTTCTGAGCGGAGGAGCAGCGCCAAAACCGCAGCTCGCGATCGCCGATGTTCCAAATCCATCTGCACCTGGTCTATCTTATGCATCGTTCAAAAAGGGTGATGACCAGGCCACAGAAACAAAACGGAACGAAGTACAGCCCAATTCTGAGAGTAGTTCTGGCTCTGGTGGGTCTCTCTTTCAACTCTTCTTCTAGGCACTTACAAGTATGTGACCTTCATAGCCATCAGAAGAGTTTCCCTAAGTTTGTCGCGCAAGCTGATTTTTTTGATGCTAGTCACTCTTAGAATGATGGCCAAGAGTATGGCTACTGCTGCTAGCACTGGAGAATATTTCTGCAAATAAGTACGAGTGAGTTGGTATACTTGCATAACCTTTTGTTTAAGCTGCACAGCAGAAAGAGAGACTGAGTCGTGGCTAGAAGATTCATAGTCGGACTTCTCTGCCTTCTCAGTTTCCTGCCGGATTTGCTTGAGGGACTTGTACTTGAGGGACTTTTCCTCTCTTTCCTTCCGTAAACGTTCTCTCTCTTGTTCGGCCAATTTCTCCTCGCGAAGTTGACGCTCTTTCTTTTTCTGCTCCCCTAGTTTCTTCTCTTGCTTTGCTATTTTTTCTGCCTCTTCCAAACGCGCAAGAGCATCAGTTCTGTCCAAGTAAGGGTTTGTCTCAATCACATCACGAGCTTTCCGCCACTGTTCAGATTCTGGAAGCACATTAAAGACATACATATCCACAAGTCTTTTCATGTACACATCATCTAATTTGCTCTCGAAATCGATCTGAAGGTAGACGTGCTCAAACTGTTGCGCTACGAAACCCGGGTGGTCTACCAAAAGATCCCTACAGGTATAGTAAACCAAAAGTAACAGATACAAAACATTCAGTGGTATGTCCTGTACTGAATCAAAAGCAGTCAAAAGCTCTTTCATTACACGCTCCTCAACTAGTTCTGCCACCAATCTCTGTTTGTCTTTCTTTAGCAAAATAGCTCCTTGAGACTCCCTGGGAGTGAGCACAAGTCCAAGCTGCGTCAAGTATAACACAACAATCTTCACAAAAAGTTCCTCTTCGAGATATCCCTTGTTAAAACTGTTGTAAGCCAGATCTGAAGCCTTCTTGATAAGCGGAAAGGACCGCTCAAACTCCTTGTTCATGAACAATTTGAGGGCAAGCTTGTAGTCTGCGGCTAGAATTGATTCGGGAGCAGACGACTCCATTTTCGTTTTTGTTTGAATGGTAAAAATAAGGCAGTATTGGAGAAACAGAGAATAAATCTGGGGTTGAAATGTGGAGTGCCGAGGGTAGTGTGATAAGAGAAGTCGAAATGAAATAAAAAAAACAAAAAATGGAAAGAGTTTGGGAATTTGAAAAATGACGGATTTGTTGAAATTAGTATATGTTTGTGTTTAAGAATTTTTTGTTTCTCTTCAAATATGCGTGAACACTGGCTTCATGGGTTTCACCAATTGAAGAGAGATCATAAATTCCTTGATGTCCATAGTTGAATATTAGATGGCATGACAATTATTAAAAGAGAATTTTCTCTTCGTAGGAGGGCTCTTGCCAACCCATAAACTTGTAGTATCTTTTCCTACCGTAGAAGAAGACTGCTCCCATCAATAGACATCCAGTGCCTACAGTAGGGAAACACCAATACGGAATTGAACCCGGATCTCTGGAGCCGGTCGGAGGAGGAACAAATGGAAAAACGGCAAGAAATAAGTTTGCAGCGAAGAATACAAGGATGCAGATCCACGGCACAGAGAATGTCTTCAGGTGCTTGGTGGTGGCTCGAGACGCTTGCAGTAGAAGCAGATCAAACTCGGTATAACTATGATCCGATGCTGCGTCTGCGTCTGCATCGACTGTGTAGCTATGGATTGAAGTTGCTGACGAGGCCAGCGAGGACAAAGAGGCGGTTTCAGTAGTAGCAGGTTCAGGAGCGGTCTCCTCTTCAGCTGGCTCGGGAACATCCGAAATTGTAGATTCAGGGATATTCCACTGTTCTTTATCGCTATTGAGCTTGAGATAGATGATTCCAATGGTGATGAATAGATTGATCCAGGTTCCTGGGTAGATGTATAAGTTGACGACGAATTCGTAAATCTCCGAGCTTGGGGGACCCACAAGGATGACCACAGTAATGAACCAATGAAGAATAAGTGAATGATTGATGTCTTCGAAGTAGTGAGAAAATGGGAGATAATTCTCACGAGCCAATTCCTGATTGACGTGCGAATGAGCAAAAGACACCACCATGACGTTCCCAAGAGTCAGAAATGATATAAGAACAGGAAGCAACCGGGAGGTAATAGACTCACCAAAGACCTTGTTAAAGAAAATTCCTGCCACCAAGACACCACTCGATAAGAGCTCTTGTTTAGGAATCACTATAAGGTAACTCACCACCACCAAAAAGTACAAAGCCGTCACCTGGATGACAGATATCGGTGCGATGAAAGTGAGCGCACGATAAGGGTCCTCTAGCTCTTGTAAAACATAGTTTACATTTTCCCACCCCTTGAATGAATAAACCACTTCTAGAAGTGCCACAGCCACAGAATACAGATTGTTGTCGTTCAAGTCAGAAGGAAGACTGACTGTGCTTTTTGGCACAGTTATGAGGCCCACTGCTACGAGAAAACCAATTCCTATAATGAGAAGTAAGATGAAGATCTTAAACATTCCCAAGAAATTGAACAAAGCTGTTCCCTGGTTTGGCCGCCTGATATGAAGCCACGTACAGAATGTAATGCAACCCACACCAATGAGTTTCGAAGGCCAATTGTCCTCCGATTCAGCTTGGTTGCCAGAAATGGCGTACCACAAATACTTACCAAATGCGAACAGATTGCCAGAACTGAAACCCAAAAACACAATTTGAAATGCGTAAATACATCCACTCAAACCTTTTGGGGTCCGGAATACCCGTAGCAAGTAGTTTTTTTCTCCACCATTCTTGAATGGAAGCTTCAATGCATACTCCAAGTAGATTAGGAGACCAGATAAAGTAATGATTGCACCCAAAAGCCACAACGAAAGAAAAAGGGGCACATTTCCGTTACAGTATTTAAAAATAATCGATGGTGTACTAAAAAGACCGGTACCGATCATTTTGTTGGTAATTAGTGAGATACATGAAAGCGTTCCCAACTTTCGGAACTGCTTTTTCGCCGAAGGCGTGAGACGAGCAAATGCCTGTGATTCCGTGGAGATGACCGGAATTAGGGTTGGCATTTTGGATTTGCTGGTGCAATTGGTTGTAATTCAGAGGTAGGTATCTGTGGATTTTCGATTATTAGGGGATTCTTATCAGTCACGTGAGATCAGTCAATACTGGAGGGTTGCAATGATGGTTTAATATGGAGAGTTTTACTGGAAGGCGCATATTTCAATGAATTTTAGATTATATTCTGATTCACATTTTTGAGGGTGTTGGATGTAAGATGAATTTCGGTGATGGATGTGCTTCAGAGTTGAGAGAGGACAAGAGGTATGGCGAGGGATGATCATTTATAATTCATTAGATCTTAGTCTTCGTTTTATATCGCTTCTTTTTTTACCTTTCGACTTTGATTGGCGAGTCAAGCAAGATACCTGCCTTTCCTGCAAGTTTTGGTAGAAACAGAAGAAACACCTGTGTCCGGACGTATAGATTTCGAATGATATAAGTGAAATTTGATAGGGTACTTCTTTGAAAATTTCATACTTGAAATATTCGGTCATTTGTGCATAATCCAGGGATACCCAAGAATCTAATTTCTTTAGGTGTTGGAACCTGTTGATTCTGAAAACCAGGTTTAGGAAGTACGGGGTCTTGAGCCTCACGTACCAAAGTTATGCAATGCATTCCGCTTGTGTGGAATGTGAGCTAATAAGATGATGTCATATCACGTTTAATATCATTGTCACTATTCCTATATATTTAAGACATTTTTCTCCTATTTCAGAGGACAGTGAAGTGTCTTTCCTTCAATATAAGAAAAACCTATAGTTATGAGTCTGATCCATCCTGAAATGCAGGCTGCAGGCGTTGTATATAACATAGTCCAACATTACCTTACTCGCGCGTCCTGCATCTTCTCATGCACTATATTCAAAGAAAGGTACTTCTCTGCCTACTTAAAGAGAAGAAAAAAGTCTTAATGATATAATCTTAGGGGTTATATAACTAAACAACGGAAGCTTCTATCTCCAATGGTCTATCATCGATCGGAGAGTTCAGCATTCAATTGCCATACTACCCAGAATAAGGTCAACGAAGGCAAGCTCACCGAGTGGGATCTTGTCCAAAATAGTATCCCGGCCAGTTGGACTGGGCTCTCTTAACACAAGTCATTATCTCATTGTACCTGTCTCTCCTCAGCAGGAAGAATTTGTTGAGATAGAAGATAAAGTGACCTGTTGACGAAGAGAAAATTAGAAATAGAATCAGTATCCCAATCAATATTGGTATCAAGACGAGAATAAAATAGGTTTCCTTAATGAAAGACCAATAAATCAACATCCATGTGAGCAAGATAGCAAATGATACGTAGAGAACAAAAAGCTTACCCTTGAACGACTCTTGCCTGATCTTTCTCAATTTAGGGTATCCATATTTATTTCTTATGGCAAAAACATACCACACGCCTTGAAACTCATTTTCATAGAGAGCCTTCGAGAGTTCAATGTGTTTGTTCAGTACGAGAATTACTTGATCGATGAGTTGTTGAAAATCTCTCCTCAAGCTTTCGGGCTCTTTGCAATCAGCAGCATCTAAAGATGAAAGACAATTGTAATGGATCCTCAGCTTCAACCGATCAAGCTGCGTGATCCACTCTTTTGGCAGAGGCTGAGAACATCCCACAACGCAATCACGCATCGCGATCATTGAAAAAACTTTCATCCTTTCCCAGTTCAGCTGTGAACGAATTGTATATATAACCCTTAGCAACACTTCCAGCGCAAGTTCTGAGTATTCCAGATGCATGAATAGGGAGGCATAAGGATGTTGAAGACTTGGTATTAAAGGATATGGATGCATGGCTAGGATCTCATTTCGCCACCTGACATATATGGGATTTAAAATTTTGTAGACAAACTCACTATTCTGTAGTTCGTAACTATTGACGTTCGGTTCGTTGATTGGTGGTTCCGAATGGCAGCTTTCCAATTTGGTGACGGCATGGCACCCCCTTGCTTGAAAAGGTAACTCTCCAAATATCATTGAAAAGATGAATATTCGAAGTGCTTTTGAACAATTCCAGAAGTGAGGTGAATTTAGCAAGTTCTTGTTAGTCAGCGAAAGCTTCAAATCCGGAGGTGAAATTGGATGAAAAATGGTTCACTTTGATTCAATTGCATTAGCATACCTCTTTTTATATATAGGGGAGCTGATTATGTCTCATGCTCAATGCGCTATAAAAGGATATGCTTGTACTGCCAGAAAACTCTAGACAGTATAGTTATTGAAGAAATGATAAAATTGATCCATCGGTTCAAAATCATGCCCCCGAATTAGTTAAGGTTAGTAAAGATAAGAATGTATATTCTTACATTTGCTCCTTTGCCCATGAGAGGCATAGCATTTGATGTCCATGAATACTAAAACGAATCGGCTTCTCTTTCTCCGCGAAGGGTCATTGTATGCTTTGAAAATTTTGGCATGTAACCACAAGTTTTGAACGCAAAATTCAATGCGAACACATTGTGGTTGTAGCTTGATGTTCGAAGATTATTCAGGGTATTTGGTGGGTTCAGGAACAAGCTCACCAGGAAGTGAAAGATGGCCATTAAAATCAACTCGGAAGAAATTTTGTAATCACCCCAAAATTTGGGCAAAGTTGTGGATTTTTGGCTGCAAATGCTCCTTAATCCGTCACCTATGCGAGCAACCTTTAAACATACTCAATCTAGAAAGGACTAAAAAGTTCTACAGTTGGGTTTGGTTGGTTTCAGCCAATGATTTGTCTCGAGTCTATCAAAGTTACTAAGTCAGTCTAATAGAAACGGTATCATCAAACGAAATGTTGAATCCGGCTCACGAATCATGAGTTATACTAGGCAAAGGGACATCTATCCAACTGCGAATATTGACGACATGGGCTGCCTTAGCGTTTTGTGCCCATGGATCCCATTCCGTTCGCCTCACTCTCTTCCACCAACAGTAACCGGAACCCCATGAAGGATCGGGGCCAAACTGAAGAGATGGCCAGTCTGATCTAGCCACATTCAATGCTTTTGAAGCGATCTCATAGATTTCTTTTCTTGGGGAAAAGAAAGAGCACAACCAATAGACAAATTGTCCTGATGACCACGACAAAACATGAAGTGCAAATAAAAAGACTAACGTACCAAAGATAATATACAAATGGATATCTATGTTATCCAAATCCGGCTGGAAGATACAAATATACGCAAATGGTATGATGAATGCGTCTTCACCTTTGACAGGGGAATTAGCGATCAGTTCTCTGATCTGCCTCAACCGCGTGAATGTGTACTCACTTCTGATCTTGACAATATGCGACACGCCTGCGAGATGGTTAGCATAGTACACTGTGCGTTCTTCAATCCAATCATGAAGTAAGTGAGTCAAGTTTTCGATGGCCCTTTTGTGGGAAGTAGTCAAACATGGCATGTTGAGCATTTTGAACTCTTCCTCCATATTCTTGAGGCTCTGGTCAAGATCGCGGCGCAATGCGTCTAGTTCTGAGATCCAGATTTCCATAGGCGGAGGGGGTGGAGGTGCATACGTGAAAGACCTGTTTTTGAATTGAACCAATTCACACAAAGTATCGACTTCCCAACTTTCATGTAGGGATATAATTTGTACAAGATCATCCAACAAATCTTTTGCAAACTGACCATATGCTTGCGCCATCTTGCGCGTGACATTTGGGTTCGTGTAAGACTCTATCACAGATGCATCGAGGATATCTTGGGCATTGAATTTGATGTCGTAGTAGAATAGCAAGTTTGAGTCCTTGACTCCATAGTCTTGCCTTCCTTGCAATATTGCATGCTCTTGATCTTGCTTTATTCCTTCCTGAGTAGTTGCGTGATCTTGCTCTTCCCCTTCTTTGGCAGTTTTGGGATCTTGCCTCTCAAGATCGGGCAAAGTCTTACTTGCACGATTGCAGTGGAATATGTTCATCATATCTGAGTATTCTTAAGAGTTTCGTTGTATCTGTTCACACTACCCTGCCACAGCGAAGTTCACAATAGAAATATACCCCCTCTCTTGCTTCTTATGTTCAGTACATTATGCCAGTGATGGCGATAATTCTTTCGGGGAAATTTTGCACAGCCATATAACCTCTAAAGAGTCTGACTCCAGAATTCCACAGCGTTCGCCTAGCACTGTGGTCTGACCACAACACATTAGCGATCGGGGTTTTAAGTTTTGGCTTTGTTCACTTTAAAGAGAGCCTAATTTCGAGATTTTGCCTGGACATATCCAATTATGTGACACATTCTGGAACTCTTTCAAAGCTTAGTATTTACCTGTGCCTGCACATTGTTGTATCCAATAATTTATGTAAGAACTATTCTCGTGGTACGGGTTTTGTTGGCATAAGTGATAATGGACCTGTAGGCATAGAGGTGAACGTGCCCCGGAGTTTCATTCAAAGTGACCTAGTTCAAGGGATTTAATTACTGTGTAATTGGTTCTCTATGTTTTAATCAAAAGGACAGTAAAATTAGGCAAATAGCTAAATGTCCTAGTAAACATGGCTGATGATCTCCCTGTGGGACATCCTATTCGAGCACCAATGCAAGAATACAAAGACTTTAGACAATGCCAGGCAAGCAAACCGATACAGTAGATCCAGAGAAATTTGGATTCGGGTGGTCTTATATCAATTGATCAAATACTTGACTGAAGCTTATTGTGTTCTCAGGTCATCAGCGATTTTGGATAGTCGACTGTCAAAGTGGTTTGACATCTGTCGTTTGAGCTACAGGACTTTTGAGACAGGAAAGGATTACATTTGGTAAAATAAAGGCAGAGAGTGAGCTAAAAATACGTGCCATCGCTGAGTGTTCTCTAGTCGGCTATTCTGTATTGTGTATATCCATATCATGGGATACTTCAGAAGCGTTTGCTTTCTTACATTATCTTAGCAACGAGGGGGCAGTGCTCCTAGATGGATTCGTTGAATTATCTTTCACATGCTTAGTTCTGAGACCTCATGAATGTGGTGGTCTCTTCGACCTAGTGCTACTGCATTGACAGAACGAAGATTCTACAAATAAAGGATCAGTAAGATCAATCCTGTGCTATTTTTATTAAAATCCTGTTTGAATGTGATCAGTAGATCCTTGCAACTCTCATGGCCGATGCGGGATTCATGTCCTCAAGTGGAGTCCAGTAGACCGAAGCACTCAGGTTATTCGAACCGGTTCTTAACCCGCGTTCATCATCAGCAGGGTTAATTGAGGATTGATCCTTCAATGGTATTTCCTCCCATAATTCGCAGGCCGTTTCATTGTATACGTTCGCCTGAAGTGAAGGGTCCTCTAGCTTACCGTGCCACCAGAAGCACCACGTAAAACTTTTGCCATATATATCAGAAAGCCAGCTCTTTTTAGTTTTATCGCTGCTCTTCTTATTCATAAAGAACTCTTTTAGCCCTGAGGTACCAGATAAGAGACAGGATACAAAGTACCATGTCAGTCCCGTTGAATAAGCTAAGACTGTAAAAAGCAAAAGAGCGAGTGCAACATAAAATTTTATCCTTTCTGCAAGCCTCGGATAGTTCTCAGAGATTGACAGGATGTACTCGAGCCCCACAGTGGTCAAATATACCAAGGTCCCGGATGAGACGATCAGTTTGCCCCAAGCTCTTAATTTGGAAAATCCAAATCTAAATCTTATATAAAAAGTCACCCATGCTCCCTGATAGTTATCTTCATAAAGCTTCAGGAGAGCATCAAGCCGACCATTGGCTGAACTTAACAACTTTTCAAAGAAAACATTCAATTCCTGCTTAGCGCCATATGGCAATTGATCTTGCTGACGATTTGAGGGCAGAAAGCAAATTTCTTTGATATCGTTTTGCAAGTCAATGAGTCCCTCCCTCCAAAATTTGGGCTCTGGTACTGTAGCGCCACGTACCGAATTTCGCATTTTTCCAAGCATGTCCAAGTTGTCATCTTCAATTTTTGCGTGTTCAAGAATTTTACCCAATAATTTATCCCGACCTTTGTCTATTACTTCAATCATAGTTCTCCGATCTGTCTCGGAATAACATTGCCTTTCCCTGATTGACCTTTTTGTGTCCCGGGCATTTTTTAGAATTTCCTTCTCCCAGTGCATGTACTTCTTGTTTCTATGATTCTTAAGTGTAACAGGTTTGGTGCCCATCTTTGGATTGCTTTGGCGTGTCAACAAGCCGGGGATTAAGGCCATGAAGGACATAATCATATCGATTATGGGGAGCCAACCCGCAAAAAAAACAAATGGGTTCATTGGAGATTGTTTTTTTGTACTCTTTCTGCTTTAGTTGAAGTAAAAGTGGTGGGAAAGGTGTACTTCCAAGACACAGAAGTAAATTTGCAGCCAGTCCGCGCGGGTAATTTCAGAAGCCACTGTGTGCAAGCAAACACAATCCACAGAACTTGGAAGAATGAATTTTGCTTTTCATGAGTATTTTCAAGGTCAACAGAAAAGAAAATCGTCACTGAATTGTTTTACCAAATTTGAAATTCTACTTATTAAGTGATTTGTCTCAAAAAAGTACT
This sequence comes from Australozyma saopauloensis, assembly GCF_035610405.1. Lineage (NCBI taxonomy): Eukaryota > Fungi > Ascomycota > Pichiomycetes > Serinales > Metschnikowiaceae > Australozyma > Australozyma saopauloensis. Next base: position 227,322 of record NC_086135.1, read on the forward strand.
TGACTGAAAGACTCTATCCAACACCATCATGTTTCGCTTGCATATATCTTTGTACTCCTAAACTTGAGCCAAAGCGAACGACGAGTATCATTCATAAGGATCTCACTACAATTCCATTTTGGTAGCTAAAAAATCTGTTTCAAAAAAAATAACGGTAATAAATATCTACCTTTTCTTTTCCGTCAGATAACTCTCGGTGGCCAAGCTGGCTAAGGCGCGAGACTGTAATGTATTGTAATCTTGAGATCGGGTGTTCGACTCACCCCCGGGAGAGTTTTCTTTTTTTCCATTTTCCATTTTTTCTTTCTTTTCTAAACTGCTGGATGAAAACAAATTCATTCTCGTTGTAAAACTTTATTTATATAAACCCACTACCTGAGTTAGACCAGACTCCCACCCACCCAATGAGTACTGAGAAGATTAAGAGAACCAACGGCACCCGTCTACCAAGAACGTTCTAAAAGCTGTTCCAAATAAGGATCATGGGATCCTCCTTGATTGTCCAAGCCCAGAACAGCTTCAGTTAAGCAGCGCAAATACTCAATGTTCTTCCCGCTAGGACCCTTGCTTGTCCGAATCACCTCTGCCGTTTTGGCAAGAGATTCTGGCCCAACGAAGGATTCATTTTGTATGGTGCCAATATATACAGTGGACTCGATTTGCAGTTCGCCAGTGATATCTTTAGGAAGCTGAGCCAACACCTCAGAAGCAATGGGACACATATCCGGTGCTTCATGAACGTTGAAATGAACGGTATGGGTAGAATAGCCATCTTGTTCACGCACATCCATATACTCTTTAACTTCGTCTACATTTTTTGGTTCTATATAGTAGGCCACACACCACACGGTCAAGTCCAGTTCCGACAACGACGCGAGATCGGTCTGCTGCCCCGAAAACTCAAATTCATGAACATCGTCGTGAAATTGAGGATTCTCCTTCAAATCCTCCAACGACACTAGCGTTACCACTCTTCCAGGAGCTTGCGGAGTACCTCTATGGTCAGATGACGACTGCCAGAACCGTCTGATATAGCCATTGAGAGTGCCAACCACCCGGAATGCATATAGAGGCGGCGGCTTGAATATGAGCGAGCCATATCCGATGATCCAAAGGCCTGATTGAGTCATTGATGGTGTTTCAGGTTGAAGACGGGAGTGAATGTAAGTGTTACAGACGTGGGCCACCTGCAGGACACTATGTTCCCAAAGAGTTCCGTGATTGATCAGGTACAGACAGATCATTGAGAGAATGGACAACATAAAAAATCCCAGATTAATCACTACTGTTACAAGTTGTTTAAGAAAACAGATAACAAAACCAATTTAAACAAATCCCCTATTGATCATATACCATCGATTGGACATCCATCATCCTGTAGCCAAGACATTTCCATAGATGATTGGGCTCTGGGCTTACAACCGCCCTGGAAAGTATCTTGATCTTGCGCTATTCGAAAAGAAAATGAAACGGAAGTATCGCTAGCGATACTTATTTCTAAATATTTTTCAAGACCTTCTTATTTCCACTTTCTCCCGCCATTGCCCTCTAGTATCTATTGTCTCAGATAAGAAAGCTTCGACTTGCGCCTGCACAATCAGCTACTCTAATTTCTCTATCCTACTTATTCTTTTTCCACAAACACCATGTGGGATAAGCTAGAAGTATGTACTGGCATCAAATGATAGGCATGGGCTCATTTACATAGTCCGATTATATATAGAGGCTCGTTTCCGCCGTTCTTTTCCCGCTTTTGAGCGGATGTTTGTCTGTTTATACTAACCAAAGGTGGAACAATCGCATATCGTCTATGCCTGTATCGGTATTTTCTGTACGCTTTTTTCGTTGGCGTCTTTGTTCGTCAAAGAGAAGTTGTATATTGGCGAGGCCACTGTGGCAACCATCACAGGTCTTATCTTGGGTCCTCATTGTCTAGATTGGATTAATCCGCTCTCTTGGGGTAACCTGGACTACATTACACTAGAAATATGTCGTATTGTGCTTTGTATACAGATTGTTGCCGTGGCGGTCGAACTTCCGCGGAAATATATGAAGAAACACTGGGTCTCGGTGGCTATTCTCTTGCTACCCGTGATGACCGTGGGATGGCTTGTAGTGGGTCTCTTCATCTGGGTGCTCATTCCTCACTTTGACTTTCCTTCTGCGCTATTAGTTTCTGCGTGTGTCACCGCAACGGATCCTGTGTTGGCTGCTGCAGTGGTGGGTAAGGGTAAGTTTGCCGAGAGAGTTCCTGGCCACTTGAGAAACTTGCTCACTGCAGAGTCTGGCTGTAATGATGGAATGGCATTTCCGTTTATCTTCTTGTCTCTTTATTTGATCACATACCATGGCCAGCCGGGCGAGATCGTGAAGCATTGGTTTACTTTGACTATCCTCTGGGAGTGTGCATTTGGAGTGGTTTTGGGTGTCGTCATAGGATATCTCCTTAGAAAGGCCCTCTTTTACGCCGAACGCTGGAACTTAATCGACAGAGAGTCCTTTTTGGCGCTCTTTGTGTTCTTGGCCCTTACTTGTGCCGGTGTAGGCTCGATGTTGGGTGTAGACGACCTTTTAGTGTCGTTTGCTGCAGGTACTACGTTCGGTTGGAATGGTGATTTTGCCAAAAAGACAGAAGAATCGCACGTTTCCACAGTCATTGATCTCCTTCTCAACTTGACGTTCTTCGTCTACTTTGGGCTGATAGTGCCTTGGCCAGAATTCAACGATGCCTCGTTGGGCCTCAATGTCTGGCGTTTGATCATTTTAGCTGTCGTGATAATTTTCTTGAGAAGAATTCCCGCAGTTTTGGCTCTAAAACCTTTCACACCTGACATCAAGACTTGGAGAGAAGCCTTGTTCTGTGGCCACTTTGGTCCAATTGGTGTCGGTGCCATCTTTGCAGCTATTTTAGCTAGAAAAGAATTGGAAGATCATTACACCACTGAGGAAACTCCTTTGGCTCACTTGCCTGATATCAACTTCCCTCATTACCAACTAATCATGGCAATATGGCCAATGGTCTGTTTTATTGTTATAACTTCCATCGTTGTGCATGGATCTTCGGTTGCTGTGTTAGCTCTTGGTCGCCGTTTGAACCGGATGGCCCTTACAATGTCTTTTACGACCACAAACACTCACGACCAAGGCCCATCTTGGATGTCGCGTTTGCAAAAATTGGAACACACTTCGACCCTGTTTTCATTGCATAGAATCGACACTAATTATACTACAGATGAGACCCCAGCTCCCGAGCTCCCACGCACAAACACCATAGAGACTTCAGGAGTCAAGGTCAGACCTGCTGGAGGTGCTCGCCGGAAGAGAATGAAGAAGAAGCTGGTCAAGAACAGAAACCCTCAGGATGGAGAAGATGTTCTGAATCCAACCACCGAGAGACAGAGACCTGCAACCGAATTCCTACAGCTCGGACGGGTCAATTCACAAATCTCAAGTCAAAAAGAGCAGGAAGGAGACGAAGAAGTCATCGACATCGAAAACAATACCTCTTCCTCGCCTTCATCCGTTCCACAACTCAAAGTCACTGGAGCTGAGAAACCAAGCCCAGAAACTAGCAAAGATTTTGGTGATTCTATGGATAGCGAGACCGAATCTATAGCCTCAGCGCCTACGATACAATCCATATCGCATTCAAAGAAGGAAGAGATTGCTCAAAATGCAACCAATATCTACGAAGAGGGCCTGAAAGTTATTTTTGAAGACGCGCATGGTGAAGTCATCAAAATCATCAAGACCAACCAGGAAGATCGTGATGACTTGTCTGATGACTTGGTCCCTCGTGACGGGCAGGACATGAGTATACATTCTATGGGTCTGTTGAGAAGGCATATGTCTAATTACCTGGTCCTTTCCGATAAGTCGGAAGATGATGATGCAGATCTGACCAACATTGGCGGCCTCAGAAAGACTTTGGTTCGCAAGGACGAAAAGGGTAGAGGTAAGCGTTTCTATGCTCACCAAGTCGATGATATTCTTATGGTTGAAAACGAGGACGGTGACATTGTGAGACGGTACAAATTGAATCGTCATACATCCGCTAAGACAAAGGCACGGTCTGGACTGATTGTCAATCGCGCCTTATCTATGGTTGGAATCAAGAACAAGGATAAACCTCCCGCTAATGATGCAACCGATCCTGATACCCCTAAAGCTGTGGCGACGAGTAACGTGTATGCTGAGCCAGATATGCTGGGCAACGCTGATCCGCGTATGACGGAGAAAGTGAATGCTTTATTTGATCCGAATGCACAGGCGGCTAGAAAGTCAGCCAAGAAGTCTAATAGAAGTGCTCGTAACAAGGAGAGCAATTCTGAAAACGAAAAAGTCGAGACAGAAGTCGAACGGAAGCGACGCCTCGCTGCACTCGGAAGAATCGATGCCGATAGAGATGAGGAAGACGAAGAGAAATGAGGATACAGCTGATTAACATATTTCATAAGTAATAATTGCATTTTTGTGCAGCCTTCAAAGAGGCTGGATTATATATATACGTAAGTAGTACCAGACCCATTAATTACTGGTTAAACCACTTAATTTTTCAGAAACCAGATTTCACACGAAATCATTAAATTAATTTTAGTAAGTCCTTCCCAGATAAAGCAAGCTTAGGCGTTGACGAAAAGAGCCAAAGCAGCCTTGATGGCTGCGACACCCTTCAACAAGTCCTCCTCAGAGATGACCAAAGGTGGGGCCAATCTGATGATGTTGTCGTGGGTTGGCTTGGCCAAAACACCTTGGTCCTTCATCAACAAACAAAGGTCCCAGGCAGTGCCCTTGGTCTTAGAGTCATCGATAACGATGGCACACAACAAACCCTTACCTCTGACTTCGGTGATGACACCGTTGGACTCAGTCAGCAACTCGTGCAACTTGGCGCGCAAAAGTTGACCCAAGGACTCGGCTCTGGCAGCCAAATCCTCGTCCTTGACGACCTTCAAGGCAGCCATGGCAACGGCACAAGCCAATGGGTTACCACCATAAGTAGAACCGTGAGAGCCAGCAGGCAAGGTCAACATGATCTCCTTAGAAGACAAGACGGCGGAAACAGGGTAGACACCACCAGAAATAGCCTTACCCAACAAGATAATGTCAGGTCTGACGTTCTCGTAGTGCTCGTAACACAACATCTTACCGGTTCTAGCGACACCGGTTTGGATCTCGTCACAGATCAACAAGACATTGTGCTTCTTACAGAGCTCCTGGACCTTGGTGAAGTAGCCCTCAGGAGGAACCACAATACCGGCCTCACCCTGGATTGGTTCCAACAAAAGAGCGGCGATTCTGTCACCAGCGTTGGCGAAAGCCTTCTCGACGTCCTCAATGACACCGTATCTCAACAAAGTGCCCTTTGGCTCGCCAGGAATTTGTGGGCCGACACCGTTCAAGTATGGACCGAAGTCGGTGGTGGCATCTGGATCGGTGGACATGGAAATAACACCCAAGGTTCTTCCGTGGAAGTTGTTGACGGCAGACAAGATGATGGCCTCGTCCTCCTTGATGCCCTTCTTGACGTAACCCCATTTTCTGGCCAATTTCAAACCGGTCTCGACGGCCTCGGCACCGGTGTTCATTGGCAAGAGCGACTCGTAGCCAAAGTACTCGGTGATGTACTTGGCGTACTCACCGAACACATCGGAAGAGAAAGCTCTGGAACACAAGGTCAATTTCTGAGCCTGCTCGGTCAAAGCAGCCACAATCTTAGGATGGCAATGGCCCTGGTTGACGGCGGAGTAAGCGGACAAAAAGTCCAAGTATTCCTTTCCCTCAGGGTCCCAAACGTGGGCACCTTGAGCCTTGTGGAAAACCACAGGCAATGGGTGGTAGTTGTGGGCCGAGTACTCGGACTCGTATTGTTGTGCGGTAGCAGAAGAAAGCATTCTAATTAATATGTGGATGGGGGTGAAAAACTATGAGGGGCAGGAATTGGTGAGGGTGTACCTGTCATATTTATATTCTCAACCATCGTGGGGTCGGGTCGCTCTATCTTGCCTATAGGGCGTGGGGCGGCGTGGGTTGCCTATAGCGTAGGACGATAAGCGGGTGCCGCGAGGATACGGAGTGTGTGGTTTTTGGAGGGCAGCGGAACCGGGGCGCGAAATGGGAGATTGGGGGATCGAAGAAACTAGGGAGAAAAGTGTGGGCGAAATTTATTCTAGTTGGTCAAATTTCTGTTTTGGGTGGGAATGGTTTTGGGTAGCGTTTTGGTTTTTTTCTGTTCCACTTCTGTTGCTTGAGTTGGTGGAGTGGGTGGAGCTTTTTGTCTGGCGCCGGAATGGACCCTGGCTCTGGGGCCAAGACTGGAAGATGATATAGGTGGTGATAGATGGGCGCAAACTGATTGGTTTTTGGTTTTTTTTTGGTTTTTTTTTGAGAGAGATTAGATCGTTTTCGCCCGATGTTTGGAGCTGTGTTGAATTCGAGTGCTAGATTGGTGTTGAGATTGTATTTTGCTGGTTTCGATTGAAGTATGGGGTCTCTGGTCAGAACAAGTTTTTGCTCATTTTCTTTCACGAAGAGCAAATTCTGTATTTCCACAGACTCTCAATATTGGAATCTTAGCTTCCTTGCCCAGTTTTCATTTTTTTTATTAGCAGGTGTTGCTCCGTTTTTGCGCTTTCCCACTTCTATACCTCCGGCTGCAAATCGCAAAAGAGGGGTGGAATGCTGTTTCATATCTGAAACCTCTAAAGGCAGGAGCATACGAAGTGAAGAAGGAGAGTGATCTACAAGCAATTTTAAGCCGAAGTTTTCAAACTTAGTCATATTCACATTTTGTTATCATCGAGTATGTTTGAGTACTCCGATGCAACTTTTTTTTTTTTCGTTGAACGTTATGTGTCATCTAGCGGAAAACGGCTACCATGTAAAATAGACGGTATGATAGATGTCGATTTGGGTCAAAATCAACGTTTCAAGAAACAAATTTCTTAAAAAAATCCAAGATCATTATTCAAGAAAATCTGCGACACAATATTCCTGCTTTCAATTGGTATCATACTGCTTTGTCTATAGGTAAGGTTCATAAGGTTCAGCAATCCAATTTTCTACTGTGGTAATCAATTTAAATACGATAGCAAAGCGCATCACAAGGCTTTCCGAAAAAGTGGAAGTAAACCAGTTGGAAATGTGGCCTACTACCAATCTTCGTATGTTCATCAACAAATGGCAAGCTTCTTGAACATCCTCCATCAGCATCCTTTCATTACAGCAATATCATTGGCCAAATGTGATATTCGTTTAGAATGATTCTCATCAATTTTAGTGAATATCGTTCTGTACCCAGTTAACCTCTCTTCTGGCAGAACGACGGTCCATCTCCACTAAGAGAAAGACTTCATTTTAATCACAATAAAATACATTTTTAAAAAGTACAAATCCAACATATCTAGACTATCAGGAAAAAACTCATATTTCATAATTCTCACACTCGACGTATTCCCCCTTACCGCCTACCAATCGCGGTTTGCAAAATTTTATGAGCCCATCCCTTCGCGTGCAAAAATGCGAAACACACCAATCAAATTTTCACACACTAAAAGAAATGCAAAACCAAATTTTAGAGATGAGGCCCCCTCTACACCAATTCCCAAAATGTTTCTTCCTAAACTGCTTTTTTCTCCCTCCACACCATAGATCCTCCCACTAAATCTTCAAAACTCAACCTTCAACCTGACATCATTTTACCGTTAGATAGTCTATATACACACACACACAAACAAACACTGTTTACTGCGCAAATTTTTTATCACATTTCTTAATAGCATTACCGATTAGCCCACTTTGGTACTGCAGACAGACGGCCCCTTCATCATACCTTCTCCTCAATAGCACCTACAACTAATTCTTCTTTAAAACCACACATTCTTCTTCATTCTAGAATCAGTATTCGTCTACTTTTTGCTACTTTGAACAGGTCATTTTCTACTGCTCCTAGATCCTGACTCTTTCTGCTTTTTGTCTAGAATTTACCATCTTAAACTCGAAACTATGGAGAACCCATCGGTTAAAAGACAAATGAACAGGGCATCTCAGCCCCAGGATGTTAACCCTGACGTTGCTTCGTTGGCAACTTTGGGTATGAGAATCCGTAAAGCCGTCGCTGATGGATATGCTCTGAGAGACAACTCCCATTTGTCCTATGATCCACAGTACTTCAGCCGTCCTCAAACTTTCGACAGAGTGGCTTTGCCAAGTGGAATGGATGCCCCTCCATCCTTGTCCAATGACGGTCTGACCTTCCAGTCTGGCCTGAATGTCAGTGAATGGGGTGCACCTCAAATGAACATGACCACAATGCCTTTCAACGCAGGAACTAAGAGAAGGGCCGACGATGAGTCCGTTGGTATGTTTGACAAGAACTTCTTTTTGCCCCGTGCTGAGGTCCAATTCCCATCGTATGAGGAGTTCAGTGCTGGAAGCGGCCAGCTCAGCTTCAATGAGGACTTCTAGACTGGCTCTAGAACCAATGGTATACATTCTCGATGCGTTGCGTTTATTTTCTACTTAGTTTTTGTTTGTAATTGATATCTTTTTTTTTGTGAAGCTGTTTTGTTTTAGATAATGCCTTGTCATGTAATATTGGTCTCGAAGCTATAAAGAATAGATATTCTGGTGAGATTGATCGTAACAATTACTCCACGGCAAGCTTTTTGAAAACAGGGGTGAGAAAATAAAGCTTTCAGTAGAATTTCACTTCTTCCATTTCCTTGCACTGATCAATCATACCTCGACAAGGCTTCTTCACTTACCTTTAGCAATGACTCCATAATTACAAGAAACAAAGCCTCAATTAATTCAAAAAATCAACCTTAAAGTTTGAGCATATTTGTAATTAAATTAAAAAACTTCTCTTTGAGCTCTATTGCCTTCTCCCAGATACTCACTGTTTCCCCAGAGTATCCTTCTCCAATATACACCTACCAATGCCGTCGAAAACATTGGAACTACACATTTGGGGTCGGGAAAGCGAAGTAGCGCTAATTGATCCCGAATCGCGTGCATGTGTATGGCTTCTTTTTCTCCATTTGACGCCGTTTAATACCCAGTTCAGTGTGATTACGTCGTGCAATACTAATCTTGCCGACACTCGCAAACTACCGTTGTTGGTGGTGAAAAATGGGAATGAAATAATGAAACACGAAGGGTTTTACTCGATTGTCGAGTTTGTTTCCACGTTGCACCCTGCAGATCTGAAGTTCATCCCCAACACAAGAATGAACTCCACCGAGCTGCTAGTGAACCTCACGCTCACAAAATACATTCAAGATACATTTCACTACATTAACCAGTACAATTTGTACGTCAATACCCGCAATTACGAGCTCTACACACGCAAGATGTTCTCTTCTTTGTTACCTTTTCCAATGTACTACAATCAGCCATTGAAGTTCCATACCCACGCTTGTGATCAGGTGAAAGTAGTGGGACTCTCCTCTAGTCTGGCTGGCTTCTTGGGCTTATCTGGTGGTGTCCCTGATACTGACTTTGATGAAGAAGATGAGTCAAACACTGTTGCGATAAGCGCACTACACGAGAAGGTCTTGTTAGCCAAGGATAAGGACCGGACTCTTCTACGAGAGTCCAGAATGACCATCCGTTGTCTCAATCTTTTGGATGGTTATGTGAGCCATGTCATGGCCTTGTTCAAGGAATTGAATCCAGACTCACCTGTTGAGTTTGCCCATTTGTTCCGCCCTGCAAAGATTAGTGCCTCAGAGCTCTTGCTTTATTCATATATATATTCCATGACCCATGACGTTCTTCCCGATCGGTTTGTATGGAAGTATTTGAGCGAGAAGTTTCCACCCTTTGCTCGCTTTTCGGCCACGATTACAGAAGCACTCAATGAGTCAATTGTCAAGGATCATTTCCGGGCTGCTCGCGATGCAGAAATTCCCAGTTTGTGGAACGAACTCAAGTTCATGGCTCCCTCTTTGAAGTGAGCGCTACTGAAATCAGTACGTACTTCAGAACACAATTGCTTTGGTCATAAGAAGATTTAAATCAATTTCTTGCCGGCATTTCAGAAAAACAACTCCAGAAACAATTTCAGAGTGATGGTGCTATTCCGTAAAGTAACCGGACATTCTACTAGGAGAATAGATGGACAGCATTACACTAAATTAAATAAATAGACAAACAAACAAACAAGCGAGAATAAACAGATCGTAAACCTATGAGGTTTTCTGAAACATTCAACTCAAATCTAAGATTCTCCTTGTCAGTTTTCGTCCAGCAGTTACCCGCACTAGTCTATATCATGAATTTTTCAAACTAAATAATTCCATAACCACTGGCACTTCAGCATAGTTTCTTCACACACCATGTCCATGCTTGTGAAGATGGATATACTGTGCCATAGAGCAACGAAACATACCTTGAAGGCATTAGCGTTCTTATCGGAAGGCTGAGTTTTTCTGTTTTCAACGGCGATTTCAACAATGTAGACTGTAGATAGTAGCACTTGATCCTGCTGTGCATTGGGCAAGGGAACATGATAGTTTGATGCGGTTTCACTTTGTTACTTTCCATATTTCTGTGCTGGATCCACGGAGTTGTTGGTGTCGTGTGTCGTGTGTCGGATACACCGGATAACTCACTCCAATTCTATGAATGAGGGGAGACAATAAAGGAGCTTTCAGTCTATGGCGATAACATGATTCGGAAAAATATCAATGTAAAACCTCAGAGAATTGAAGTCACCGCGTTATTCAATAATTCATTCTGTCTTCCGGCACCTCCAGATCTAGTCAATCAATCAGAGGTCTGAATACTTCCAAAACAACGTAGAAGTTTTCTTTTGCATGAAAGCATCCACAAATTGATAACCAAAAAAATAAATTAACAACTATTTTCTATGATTGTTCGGCTCAGAATCGATCCCGTCCGGAACCACTATCTGCACTCCCAATATTATCCTTCCCATAGATTCTAGCTACGATTCTAAATACCCATCGCCAAACACCCAGAGAATGAAGATATCCACACTTGGCACCGCCCTTGTCCTAACGTGTAGCGCATTAGCCCACCCAGCCGTTGCTGCAGTCGATGCAAAAGTGACGTCATCGCCCCAGCTCGAAAAACGTCGTAAAGAAGTTGTCATAAACAAAGACTACAAGAAGTTACAGGATTTGAAGAACGGCGAGGCCGAAACATCCGAAGCTCCAAAGCCATGGGTCAGAACTATCTACAAAGACAAGGTTGAGATCGTGACGCCTACTATTATCGCTGGAGTTACTATCAGTGCTAAACCTCCAACAACCACTGATGGATTGGAACCGTGGATTTCTCTTAATGCTGATGGATCTCCCAAAACCATCAACCCAAAAATGAAGAATGGAGTCATCAAAAATAAGAGTCCTGACTACTCGACATGGTTCCAGGATGTAAAGACTGTTACTTATAGCAAGGAGGAGTTGCGTGCGCACAACATGGAGGAGGATGAGGTGTTCGTGGAGGAGAAATTGATCCCGGAGGATCTCACATATAGGCTGTTGAACCCTATTGTTCGTTGTACTCCGGACTTGTACAAAATGAAGGGTGTGGGTAAAGATCAGACCCCTGAGCCGTTCTGCTTCCCTAGAGACAACAGCCGTCTCTACATGGACAAATCATATTTCATTACATGGTACTATCCATTCTTCGGCAAGGATGTTGAGAAGGTGCGGGTCCATTTATCATATGTTAAGGAGAGCTGGAAACAGAAAGGAATGAGAAAGAGAGACCTTGACGCTTCAGAAAACGTTGTTGAGAAACGGTCTGAAGTGATGCAAAAGGGCGGCCAGCTCAGTAAAAACTCGTTCTATATGTCAGAGTGGCTTCTCAAAGAAGAGGGTATGTTGCCAATTACCATTGATCCCGAGTGGTTTAACGACGGCGAGTACTACCACAAGGTCTTGATCTCGCTCCAGCCAGACAACATGACTGATGATGAGTTTGACCACTTGGAAAATTTCGTGGTGGTGGAGATCGCACAGAAGGCGCGTGTAGCTAAGGGTACCTATCTCGACTTGAAGGAGCAAGAAGAGCTCAATGAATTGAAGGCATTGCATGGCGAGGACTACGACATTGAGGAGGGCCTCGACTTGGAGTTGTACATGACCATTGTGACGTTGCCCACATGTGTTTTGGTGGCGGCAGTTTTGATGTACTTGTTTGTTTCATACAACAAGAGACAGTACGACTTGGGATTCTTGAAGAAGGTCAAGCTTAACAGAATGAAGACCAAAACCAAGAAGGGGCTGTACATGGAGTTGCCTCAATGGCTGGGAGAGAAGAAGGATTAGGGAAGAAACATCTATACATAATTGCACCAAGAATCAAACATTGAAGTTTATTGATGAACCAAATAATATAATTAGCTTTTGAGAGAAACCTATCTTATCCAAAATGTCAATTGTTCTCGTTTTGCAGCCAATGACTAGGAGTGCAGTCTACTACGACACCCTGTAAATGCATACCTGAAACACCTCCATCAAAGTCCAGCAAAGAACATCCAGCAAAACAAACAAAAACAAAAAAAAATACTCACGGCCCACTGAAACACCGCCAAATTCTTCCGCACGGAAAAACTACATCTAATTAACCTATCTCATCCCCTATGCATATTCACACTATCTGCGCCTGCACACAACCACTCAAGTATTAACCCCAGAGGTTACTACCCATATATTCCCGTTTTTTTCTTGTATCATTAATGCCACCACCATGTTTTTTTTAAATCCCCCAATCGAAGATATGTCGCAGGGCTGGCTCCTCACGATTCTATCGTCTGCGCTCTGTGTTCTCGGCTGTTTTGTCATCTTCCTCGATGATATCTACTACTTGATTGTTCCCAAATGGGTTTCTTCCCGGTATCCATTCCAGATCCGTGAGAATTATGCATTTATGAATGGGCTGCTTGCGTTCAGTAGTGGCTGTTTGCTTCTCACGGCGCTCTACCGTCTTTTGCCGGAGGCCATGGCGCATTTCAAGATGGGCGGCTCCAACGATAATTACAACATGGAATTGGTCGCCTCATTTGTGGGCGGCATCACCATTTGCGGCTTGTTTAACCAGGGCTTGCACATGTTGACTACGGAATCGGTGGTGCACTGTTCTCACGATGGAGAGACTCATGGAGATGAGGAACTGGGCCATGATCATGGCCACAGTGAGACTCATAAACATAAACATAAACACAGCCATAGCCACTCTCATGATGAAGAAAGTAATATCGGTGATGAGACCCACTCCCATAGTCATGGTTCGGAAGGCCTGACTAGTTCGGAACAAATTAGTACTTTCCCCAAATCAGCTTCTGCTGAGGATGTCAATTCTCACCTGCACCACCGTGATCATACTGAGTCCCACGAGGAGTCAGAAAACTCGCCATTGTTGGCCCTGGATGGTCCTCCTCAACTCTCCAGGAAAAAGTCCTTGATGCACTTTTTGGCTCACGGCTCAACTGAAGAAGAAAGCCTCTTGGGTGAATGTAAGGGCTATACCTCTGCGGAGCTCTGCCATTACGAACAAAATGGAGGGCTCCATTTCTGCGAGGTTCCACAGCTCCGTAAGTCTGAACTTGCAGACGACCCGAGACTTGAAAGGGTTCCTGTCGAAAGTCACGGCGCCAATGACTCCCTATGGGATCGCCACTCACACCATAAGGCTGGTGAACACCATCATCACCACGTCAACTCGCCCATGTCGCGGCTTCTTCTCATTGGAGTTCAGACCATTCTCGCCATCACGCTCCATAAGTTTCCCGAGGGATTCATCACATACATCACGCTGAAGACAAACCCGCAATTGGGAGTTTCAATTTTCCTAAGCTTGCTCATTCACAACTATACGGAGGGCTTCTCCATGTGTTTGCCATTATACTACTCCTTTGGTGAGTCCAAGTGGAGAAAATGGAAGGCTGTGGGTATAAGTGCATTTTTGGGTGGTTTGTCACAGCCCGCTGGTGCATTTTTCGGGTATTTGTTTTTGAACCACCTTGGTGAAGGTAATGTTGACGTGGACAAGTTGAACTTTGTCTTTGGTGTCTCCATGGCCATGACGGCTGGTTTCCTCACTGTGATCGCATTGTCCATGTATGGTTCTGCCGTCTCATTCAGCGGGCTGCCAAACTTTGTCTGTATTTGGTCGTTGTTGGGAATGTGTACCATTGGCATTCTGACTATTTTCACCGGTAGTGACTGATTTTGTTTTCTCTAGCACATGCCTCTACGGCATGGAAGGTAATTGATTAATATTCTTGCATGAAATTTGTAGATTTTTGAGCGACCTCCTTTATTGGGTAATCTCTAAACGAGCTGCTATTTGGTTGGGTGATCCATGCTCTGTGTCTGCTTGACTTCCGATTTTGGATACAAGATACGAACATTCGAGGGAATGATTACGGAAATGCGATGAGATTTCTTTATTTTTTCTAAGAAGAGAATTGCTCGAGTTTCTGTCAATACTAATACATTACGTCTTTCAAACGCAAGGATTTGCAGCCAGTCAAAAAGAAATGGGCCTGCACCTACATAAATGTAGCCTTTAAGAAAGACCCCTCTAAATGGGAACCAAGAGCAGTTTTTTAACCAATACTTCCACCAGAAACAACTCAAATTTGACGAAAAAGAACAAAAACCTTTCTCTCGTAAATATCACAACCCTGCCCAAGATTCTATCAGAATATTCCCCTTTGACACCTTCCAGTTTCATACCTGCAGATGAGAGAAGAAGGGGAGTGACTGAACCTAAAAAAGCGAGTGGTAAGTGCACGACCGACCTACACCTGGACGTACTTGTGCCTTGTGCACACTAATTATTGCCAACTACTACTTTTTTTTACTCGATTAACGTTCAAAATGATGGCCCACGAGCTCCCGCTACAAGCGCACGGCGTACCGCATACAGCGCCTGTAAGCAAGACCAAAAAAGGCAAGCATCACCAAGCGAAAATCCTGTTACCGAATGGGCAGAAACCAGATTTCGGGCCGGGAAAGGAGAGACTGCCACAGCTTCCAAATGGGGCCAAACCAGATTTCGGAACCGGTGAGGTTCCCAAGAAGGGCAAAAAGTCCAAAAAGCTGGGTCAAAATGGTGCCCTGAAAGCTGCTGGTGGCCAGAACCAGAACAAGGCTCAAAGCAATGGCAACGGACCAAAGAATACCAACACGAACAACAACAGCAAAAGCAACAACAACAGCAACGACAATACTGCCAGCTCTCACAACGGGAATGGTATCAGTATCGGAAACAGCAATGGCAATGCCAATGGCAACCGTAGAAATGGTTCTTCTGGAAAGAACCTAGACTGCTATGCTGGCTCATCCTTCCACTCCTCGCCTGAAGCCTTGGCTTTGCCCAAACCTTCGTTTGCTTCTGCTTCTCAATCTACTTCTGTTTCTGCGTCGTCGCCTCCCCGCAACGACCCTGCTGGCCTGCCTCTCCAGATGCAGCCAGTGTTTCACTCTCCAGCTCCACAGCAACAACTTCCTTTCACCCATCCATCAGGACAGTATAACTTGAATCCAGCATTCGTGTATCAGGGTGTGCCTGGAGCCGGACCTCCTCGGTATCCTATCACTACTTACCCTCCACCTCCCAAGCAGAACTACTCATACGGAGGTATGATGCCAGGGTTTATGCCTCCTGGACCACACATGCACCATTATCAACACTATCCCATGGCGCCACCGCCACCACCAATGCCAGTGGCGAGCCACCAGCCACCCCAGAACGGACAGAAGATTCTGTTCAATGATTTGATTGGCTCGTCCAAGTGAGGTGGACACGGAAAGTATGGCGCATAGGCGCGCACTTCACTTCGCTGACTTCGCTGATTGTTTCCGAAGATCTCTTATTTGTCATGTACTTCTAGACTCCGAATATGGAGTGTCCATTTTCAGGTTGGGCAGTTTCGGTATATTTTTGGGGTTAATTTTCCCCTTTTTCCACTTTCTGCCTTTTTTTTTTTTTTTTTTTCTTTTTCATCTCTACTCTTTCACTCTCGTATAGTTTTGAATGTATGATTAGGTTGAATTGAGCGTCAATGAGCGACGCTATCGAATGATAAGCTTAGCAATTAGCAATGTAGAAGGGCCAATTTGGTAATCGTTAAGAACCAACAAGGTTTTGCCTGTCACTGAAGGAGTTCCTTCTCTCTCATAGTAGTCCATGCAATGACCAGAGACTGCCTTGATCGGAAACCACTTGGTCACAAAGATCATCTCAAAACATTTCTCAAATTGCCCTCTGGATTAATTTTTAACCGCCGTTGACTTTATCAACCGTTTTTTGTTAGCGCCGTTTTTTCAGCCGCACCCGTTCGTCAATCTGCAATCCCACTAGTTGACATAGCAATACTGCCACCAAAACGGAAAATAGAGACAAAAAACAGAAGATCATCAAACTATCACACCCATGCTAACTTGAAAATCCCCTCCATAATTGTCTACTTCCCATATTTCACCGCAATTCACAACTCATCACTCATCTCTTCCCGGAGTGTTCCTGCATGCACAGTAACCACTTTGCACCTCCATCATTTCAGCCTATCTTCTCCATACTTCTGCCTCTTCCCCACCTTCCACCAAAATGAAAGGAAAGGAAATCAGAATCATCTCTCTTTTGGTGCTCGACACCATCTTCTTCCTTTTGGAAGCCATCGTGGGATATACGGTCGGCTCGTTGGCGTTGGTGGCCGATTCGTTCCATATGTTGAACGATATCATTTCGCTCTTCATTGCTCTTTGGGCTGTCAAGGTCAAAACTCTGAAACCTGCCGACGGCAAGTACACCTATGGCTGGCAGCGGGCGGAGATTTTGGGTGCGTTGATCAATGCGGTGTTTCTTTTGGCGCTTTGCTTCACGATTGTGATCGAGGCCGTGCAACGGTTCTTTAGTGCGCCCGAGGTGTCGAACCCTAAACTTATCTTGATTGTAGGAATCGCCGGATTGGCCAGTAATGCCATTGGGCTTGTTTTGTTCCATGAACATGGCCACTCGCACGGCGGAGGTGGAGGTGGTCACTCCCATGGCCACGGCCACAGCCACTCTCACGGTGGCGACGAGCCACAAGAGGATGAGGAGGCTCAAATTGGCGGAGAGTTGTATACCGAGAACAACGGTTCCAGCAACAGCATTTCGCAGTACATGCCTAACAACGTGGTTGGTCGCATTGATGAGAACAGCCACCTTTTGCCTACCGAACACAACACTCACTCCGGCGAGAACTCCCACGCACAAAAGAAGAAGACAAAGTCCATGAACATGGAGGGTGTGTTCTTGCACGTTTTGGGTGATGCTTTGGGTAACGTCGGTGTCATCATCACTGCTTTGTTCATTTGGAAGACTGACTACTCCTGGAGATTCTACAGTGACCCTGTGGTGTCGCTCGTGATCACCATGATTATTTTCTCTTCTGCTTTGCCCTTGTGCCGTAAATCCTGTAAGATCTTGTTGCAGGCCACTCCACAGTACTTGGACTCAAACAAAATTGTCTGGGAGATTGTTCAAATCCCCGCCATCAAGTCCGTACATGACTTTCATGTGTGGAACTTGGATGAGGACTTCATGGTTGCTTCCTTGCATCTTGAATTGAACGAGGAAGAACCAATTAATCCTTCTACCAAATCTCAGATTGATAAGTCTGCGTTCATCGACACCGTGGCTAAGGTTAGACTGATCCTCCACAAATATAGAATTAACAGTGTCACCATCCAACCGGAGTTCCTGGCCAAGGAGGATGGTGCTGTTTTCGGTGCCAATGCAACTTCTTGTCAATAGACACACACATACATACACACTTCCTCTCTTCCGTTTACAATTTATATGCAAAATAGTGACAGATTTATATTTATTATCATTTCTACATCGGGATCTCATGAGTCGTAACTTGTAAATATTTATAATACAATGGGCATATTAGTTATGTATGAATAAGGTCCTTGATGTAGATGGTCTTGTAAGGAACCTTTTTGACGAAGTATTTGTTGCGCTTATCCTTATCCATACCAGCGGCCAATGGCTTGGTGTTGCCTCTGAAAATTGAGTGTGATGTCTTGGCGTTGCTTTGATACGATTGAACATCGGACATGTCAAACATTTCGGAGCGGGCCAAAACAGTCGACTTTGATCTAATTTCAGATGAGGAGATTCTGGAGGAATAGCCTGCAGAAGCCATTGAAGCATTGGCGTTACCTGAAGTAACTGGAATTGGTGCAGAGATGGTTTTCTTCTGAGCGGATGAGGAACCAAATATTGAGTGAAGTTTCTTGAGGAAGCTCTTTCTCGTGGACTTGGTTTCCGTTGTCATAGAAGCTACCAGTGTACGATCATTGGCCAAGGGCTTGCTCGTCTCTTTTTTAATAAGTTCAACCTTTGGCGCCTTAGAAGTAGGCTTATGGTCGAACGAGGGTATCTTTGGAGGAGGCGCAAATTTGTAAGGGTTCTCCCGGGTTGGCGGACTGTTATCTGGCGGCAACGAAAAGACACTACGAGCATAGCTGTGAGGCTTCGATACCAGTCTGCTGCTGTAAGCAATGGAGGCAGCGTCACTCACATCGCTGCTCATGCCCTTCTTCAAAACGTAACTGCTCTTCATAAAACCAACTGAAGCACGCTTACCTTGATCAGAACCACCAAAGTGAGGCACGGAAGACAGATATGCTTTGTTTGCATATGGGCTATCATACTCCTTGGCGAGGAATGGAAATCCATAGGATCTAGGCTGAGGGCTAGCCACGGCAGCACCACTAGACTTAAAGTTGTTCACATGGTCGGAGTGTCCGGAACCCGACGAGATAGACGACTTGTAGTCCAGGTTGTGCAAAGATAACGAAGATGTGCCCGATGAAGCTTCTAATGCTGAATCGTCAATTCCATAACGGGAAGAAGCGGTTGAAGTAGCGTCTCCATAGCGATCTGGTTCGGATTCAGCAATTGGAGCCAATGCAGCTATACCGAAGCTCTTGGAGTCAAAAACGCTAGCCCTGGGCTCCTCGGGAGAGCTGAAATTAATTTCATCCTCTAGACTTATGTCATCTACAGTGCTGATGGAAGATCTTTGGGAGTATGGTCCATCAGGAGTGGAGATTGACAGAGTAGCATCCGATAATGATCTTCTGTGGCTTGGCTTGCGGCGAGGATCAAATGGTGCCGCTTGGCGGCTTGCCTTTGAGCCAGACAAATTCTCAGACAGAAGCCCGAGCTTCTCCATCATATGCTCGGTGTTACGTCTGCTGGATCTTGGAGTCAAGTGAGGCTCTACCTCGTATTCCCGATAAGAGGACTTTGCTGGTGACATGGCTGGAGGAATCACCAAGCTCAAAGTTGGGCCTTCCAGCGCCAGCGAGTTTCTGCGGAAGCCCCTATACTTTTCGTTTTTGTCAAGATCGATAGTGAGCCTGCTCATATCGGGACCGACAAAGTCATTTTTAGTAGGGGTGTTGTACACCGAGGGCAGTCTCAATGGCGCCACTGGTTCAGTAATTGATTTCTCTTCTTCGCTTTCAGAACAGGCGTCGTCGTTGAGTAAGATGCTGTTCGCAATATATATGAAGAGTTTGACCCACAAACCTTCCAAGTCAGTATGAAACCGATCGCTTCCCAAACTGCGACGCAATGCCTTTATGAGTACGGTTCCCAAGGGTTCTAGATAGGTCACACCGTATACAACCACTGAAGGGTTTTCTGAGATGAATTCACTCATACACTCATCGAGCAATGCCTTTTTGTGAAGATATAACATGGTGTTCTTCAAAATCATAGCAAAGAGCTCTTTTTGTTCACGAAACACTTGTGGGTCTTCCAACAGTGTTCTGGCCTCGACATTCTCAACCATTAATTCAGAAAATATGGTATCGACAAAATCGCAGTCTTTGTAGTAGTTGGCGGCAACAACATCAGTCCACGAACTTCTGATTTTAACGATTTCTGCATTAGTCCATTTATCCATTTTGGTATAAAAGTAAATAGTTGAAGAGTTGTTGGATAAGGAAAAGCTGTCAATATATAAGTTAAAGCCAATAACTCATGAGTGTTACCGGAAACAGTCATAGTTACTTCTGTCGGGAAGTTACCTACTATGGTAGTTTTGCTGATATTGCAGATTGTTGGCTGCAATTACTATACCGTATTAGGAAGGAGCGAAGGTTTACCTGCAGTACAGAATCGAGGAATTACTCTATGTAGAAATGACTGAAGTGTGCCTGTAACGGGAAATTCCCATTTGAAGAAATAATGATGTGATTCGTTATCGATTTTGGTGAACCACAGGGGTTGAGACGTGCCTTCCTGACGCGCTTCAATTAAGTGGAATGTAACGATTCTACGTGCGTGGATGGAAATGACAGATTAGTATAATGTATTGCAAAAATGAATCATATTGGTTTCTCAGCAGGCTTCTCGGAAATGACTTCCATTGCATCGGAGAACTCGCTGGCATTGGCTTCCTTTTCGTTTGAGTCGGCAGCCACGGTCTCAGGTCCATCGACCCAGTTTTCAGCTTTCTGCAATTGTTCGTTGAATACATTTGTCAACAGACTGATCATGTCTAAAGACTCGCGGGCAAACTCCATGACACGGTCTTGACAGGGCAGAGGCCCACTATTTGCCTTCTGGATTTGGTTGGGTAAATTCAAAATGATGCTCCGGATTGTAGTTTTCAATTTGACATCATCGTCTCTAGCGCCTGGAGCAGACTCCACGCCCTCCTCGCTTCCGTTAAGTGAGCTTGGACGGAAATTAGAAATGATATGGATGATCTTTTTGACGGTCTTGACGATCTCTGTGTTAGTCTCCTCTGGCACAGTGCTGGAAACCCTGGTCAACTCGTTGTCCTCAAACTTCTCAGAAGCAGATTCCGATTTCACATCAGTAGATTTCAATGGAGTTGCAGCCAGGACCTCCGGGGTCTTGGAACGGTCGCCATTCTTCTCGTTTGCATTGTTTTGAGCCTTCTCCTTCTCTAATTCCTTCTCCTGTTGAGACTCAGTAATTCGTAGTTGAAGCTCGGACACTTTAGAACTAATATTCTCGTTTGCAAGTTTGAGGACGTGCAAGCAAAACTTAAGTCTCTTTTTTGTTTCATTCTTATCCTTGGGATTGCTTGCGTCTAGACGACGCTTCTTCTTGGCCTTCTCTTGTCTAGCCTGATGAATGTTGTTGAGGTTGACCTCGATCTTACTGAACACAGGAATGGCCGCCTTCTCGACAAATGCAGCAGCATAATTGAATGTTGCATAATTACGCTTCGACGTTTCGTAGTACTTGACCGCATTGGTGACTATGGGAAGTCTCGTCATGGCGTTGACCAGCAGCACAATAGGATGCACCTGTTGGTTGACATCGGTTGGCGACAGCACCGAGGGACTACGAGAAAGCATATGGGGTGTCAGAGCAACCAGGCCATTCAGCGTGTTGAGCCTTGTGAGTGCCTCTGCTGCCGAAAAGAGATCAATGTCTTGTGGGTTCGTTGGAGATGTTACCGACAGTGATGCTAAGGGCGAAACTGCATCTTCATAGCTTGGAGGATGTGGCAGCGCGGCCTCCAGCAACTTCCTCTTCATTTGCTTGGAGTAGGTCATTGCATAAGATGGTCTTTCGTGGATTGTTGGGACTACTGTAGTTTCAGATGGGAGATGAGGGAAAATGGTGATAGAATGAACTGAAGTGGAAAAAAAACAACGGTGATTACAAAAAAGACACTATCGAGTTAATTCTCGCTGCTTCCTCAGTTCTTTTTCTACCGTTGGAGGTGTCTTCTGGGATGGTGGTAGAAGAAAAAAAAGTGGTATGTAGGGTAGACACTTAATATAAAATAGCCTTTGTGCATGTGATGGATGGACACTATCACGCATGCGAAGTGCAGTTTGGAGGAGGATGGGGGAGGTGGGTCGCGAGAAGTGTTTAAATAGCTGGAAAATGCAGTATATTTAATCTCTTTAGCGCCAAAATATACTGTTCTAGTGCGAATTTTGAATTTTCCCGGCTTTTTTGGCTCAAGTTTAGTCGTTTTTATCGTGCTCTATTCCTCTCAGTCAGATCCCCATGGCTGCAAATGCGGTACTCCACATGCACACTAATTGGGCTTGTGACACTTGACACAGTAGAGGGGTTGACATTGGTCTGGCTTCTTTCGATCCCACTATGCAGCTCGAAAATGGTTTGGATACACCGAATCGGTCATGACCCTTCTTGTTTTTTTGGGTAGTCCTAATGAAATACAACGGGTTTCAATTTTGGGAAGAGAAAAGCGGAACTCCTCGTTTAGGAATTCATGCTGGTCTATTGGCGAAATGGGTGAGAGCATGAGAGGACCGGTATTATGGAATAATTGAGAACAGTAAAAGAATACAAGTATTAAAAAATTGAGACTATAAAGAATGAGAGTATGGAAAGCTATAGAGTATGAAAATGCTCATTTGGGTCTTGGATTGTTTGATCCAGGAGTTATAGCACAACAACACTACCACGTCACACTTTCAACTAGAAAACAACATATACTAAGAATTCTATGAAGGGATCACGAACATTTGGAAGCCATTAATTTGGAGGCCATTTTTATCGCAAGAAATTCTCGCATCTCCGCCCTTCCTTGTTCAGTACAGATATTGAAGGATCTCTGTGAGGGTAATGGGGTTTTTTCGGAGAAGGTCATTATTGATCTTTCTTCAGAGACTTCTGCATCTGGTATCTTTTTTTCGGCTTTGATTGCATCGCTTGAGAAATCCTGATATTCATGCCAAACATTTGCTGAATTGAGCTTTGTCTGCTCACCGCTTCCGAATCCCAGTTCTAAATCCTCTTCAATTTCCATTGTAAAATCCACAGCAGCATTGGGCTTCGTAGTCACCCATCGTTCTGCTCCCGTCTCCGTGTCAGAAAGGTGGGACAGCATTGACTGTTGATCTGTAGTGATAAGACCTTCCAGGATGACTCTATTGTCAAGACTCGATTTAGGTAATGATATAGAGTTCTTCTCATGGCTGAAATCGAACACCTTGTTCATGGCGCCTAATTTGCTCATAAAGTAAGAGAGAACGCCCATAAGAACAAGTGAAATCGAGTGATATATCAAGAACATCCGATTTTGCGTGTTTTGGGTGAATCTAAGCTGACTAGTATCAATTATTTGTGCAATTCCCAAACAATTCTGGACACTGAATATCAAGTTGCGATCGCTAAATCCCTGCTGCTGGAGCAGAAGGAGACAAAACCGGGTCGCTTCATAAGCCACAGTAGTCAACTCTCGTTTTTGTTGTTGCAACAAGAGATCCATACTTTTCGTAAGACATTCATTTGGATTTCCGACGCGGGAACAGGAAACTAGCCTTTCGAAAGGACTAGAGGTGTCGCTCTGACTAGACCCCCCGAAATGGAAATAAAAAGCGACGCATAGAAGAAGAATTGTCCCAACTACGCGCCGAAAAATTGTCAAATTTGTCGTGGCCATAATTTGTTTTCTCAGAAGAAGTACTTGTATATGGTCTAAATGCACAAGTAACTAAATGTAGCGCCCGCCATGATGGAACAAATGTGAGCACAAGTAAATCGAACAAAAATTTACAAGAAAAAAATTAAATGAAGGGAAAGCAGAACTAGCAGAAACGATTCACAACTTTGAGTCAAACAAGAACCAATGATTCATACTTGCATCTGAATCAGAAATACTCATCGTATTCTGCATCCAACCGAAAACCGATAAAAACTTGCATTTTGACATGCTTACTTAAGATGCTTACTTGACACATTTTTTTTGTCCGAGCAGCATCTCCGAGATTGGTTCGGGTCTGATTAATACCATGCTCGGCCATATCGGCCATATCGGAAACGGCTGCATGCACGTCAACTCCACAGTCGAGTAAGCAAGAACATTTGTAATATTCGAGATGTAAAATTACTATATAACGAGGTCGGATTATCGTTCAATTTTTCTTTCACCATCAAACAAACAAACAACCAAGCAAAAACAAATACTATCATGTCTCTTCAAGGAAACGTCTTCAAACTCGCCAACGGTACTACTATTCCAGCAGTCGCCTATGGAGCCGGAACCAAATGGTTCAAATTCGGCAACCCTGAAATTAGCGAGCCTTTGATCCAATCTTTGAAATTTGCTGTCAACAACGGATTCACTCACGTCGATGGTGCCATGATCTACGGTACCGATCGTGAAGTTGGTGCTGCACTTTCTACTGTGGACAAATCCAAGATTTTCCACACAAACAAGTACATGGGAAATTTTGGCACCAACAAGCTTCCATATGAAAATCCTTTGGTTTCTTTGAGAAGCCAATTAAAGGACTTGAAGATGGACCAGGTTGACTTGTACTTGCTCCACCACCCATTCTTCACTAAGGAGAACAATGGCTATGAATTGAAGGATGCCTGGAAATTCATGGAGCAAATTGTAGACGAGGGTTTGGCCAAGTCCATTGGTTTGTCTAACTTTTCCGTCGAGGACATTAAGACTGTTTTGGAGAGTGCCCGCATCAAGCCTGTTGTCAACCAGATTGAGTTCAATGCCTACTTGCAGAACCAAACTCCTGGTATTGTTAAGTTCTGCCAGGATAATGACATTTTGGTTTCGGCCTACTGCCCATTGGCTCCAATTCTTTTGGAGGAGCGTGGAGAATTGAACGATTACCTTGACAAATTGGCTGAGAAGAACTCCAAGACTCCAGGTCAAGTTTTGTTGAGATGGGTTCTCCAGAGGGGCGTTCTTCCAGTCACTACTTCTTCTAATGAGGAGAGAATCGTTCAGTTGAACAACCTCTTTGACTTTGAGTTGACTGCCGAGGAGGTCCAGCAAATCAATGACTTGGGAAACAAGCACACAACTTTGAGAAAGTACTGGAATGAGGAGTACGATCAGTACAATTAGATTTAAATTTATAGCTAAATGATTAGTGGGAGATCATATGAATCTGTTGTAGACGTCGGCTTGAGGCCCAGAACTCATGGACGGATGTAAGAACTAAAGAAAAACTGGCTTTTTTTTGGAATTTTGGGATTTATTTGGATTGTATGCCTTTGTGTGCATGAGAAGCTTGTTAAATTCAGAATGATATGAAACTGAGAAGAGATAAAGCTGTGATACTCAGGCCAATATCATAGCCGTGAGTGCTGTTCTCACGGCAGTTTTGGTGGATTGATGCTTTAGTCGGTACATATAATACCAATTAGATTATATGACGATTCTTTCAGGGGTACCGATATTGAATGGATGGGTAGGTCATGGTCGAAGATCGTGGCAAACCGGAGGAAGCATTAATTCCGGTCCCTATACAATCAAATACACTGTAAGAGGATGCTTATTGTATATATGAAATATAAATTGGTGATCTGAGCGTGAACTGTTGAATTGTGGTAGATTCTCAGCTGTTAGTGAGTGCAACATGACAAAAGAGGGCTATTTGTCATCCCGAATTAAAACATACAATACTATCACCAATTTGATCAAACCTAAATAATTATCAATAAGTCTAAGAC
Organism: Australozyma saopauloensis; assembly: GCF_035610405.1. NCBI lineage: Eukaryota > Fungi > Ascomycota > Pichiomycetes > Serinales > Metschnikowiaceae > Australozyma > Australozyma saopauloensis. Next base: position 252,810 of record NC_086135.1, read on the forward strand.
ACACCTCAATGCTCTATTGTCAGTCCAGTTTACCCACAAGAGAGAACCGCTGAACACGCTCAAAACGCCAAATACAAAAAGAGGGACAAATGAGTCTCAAATAAGAACGGCTCTCTACCATATTTTTACCTTTTTAACTACTTGAATGTGTAGCACTGTGCTTCAGAATCAAATAACTCAATCCAAACTCTACCATTCGATTACTCCGAATGACCGCCAAAAAAACAATAATCAATCAAAAATCCAAAAACTCCACAGAATCAAAAAGAAAACCCATACATCTCTCCCAGGCTCGGTCCTCCAAAAACTACCTGTCAAATCGTCTTGACATCAATCAGGGGAACCTTCTCGCATCTGCAACATTCCCTAAACCTTAAATTTAGCGACTCAAACTTGAAACGAAACAGAATCTGGAGAGAGACCCGTGCCTTCCCAATAGATTGAAGAACAAAAAAAAAATTCTGAAATCGGCACCTCCACTTTCCTCCATCTTCCACAGAATCGACACGAACATTCCTCCACATGCCTTATCGCAGCATTGCCCCGTCACCAGCGAGGAAAAATGCCATCCACAACTAATCACCGGCTCCTGCAGGAAAACCGCCTCCGCTCATATTTAAAGTGGATCTCCTATCCACAATCCCGCCGTTTCAGATATCAACAGGCTTTTTTTCTCCAATTGACTTCTGCGCCCAGAAATAGAAAGAAGCGACTTGGCACTGCAATTGCATTGATAAATAGTCCGATAACACCTCGAAAGCTACACCACTCGTAGTGACTTTTGATTGCTGAATTTCCGTTTGAATGGCCAATTCTCACAACGATCCAAAGAATCCACCCAAGGTTCCTACCGGGTGGGTTGCCCAATTCGACGACAAATACCTGACATGGTTCTATGTCAATTTGGATTCGAAAAAATCCCAATGGGAAGCTCCTGAAGGTACCACTTGGGAGGAGCCAAGAGCGGCAGTAGCACCTCCTCCATATGAACCTCAGGGTAGTAGCAATAGTGTAAACAACACCAACGGCAGCAGCAGCAATGTTGGAGGGCCAGCTGCTGGTTCTGGTAGTGGCAGTGCAGCCGCTGGCGCACAACGCACCGGGCCCGATTACGGAGGCTATGGTGGGTACCAACAACAACCACAACAAGGATTTCAGCCACAAGGTGGCTATCCTTCTGCTGGAGGCTACGGCGGAGGCTACGGCGGAGGATATGGCGGTGGATACGGCGGCCCAGGAGGCCCAGGAGGCTATGGTGGTCCTCAAGGATATGGAGGATACGGCCAACCACAGGGAGCTTACCCTCCACAGGGATATGGCGGATACCCACCTCAACAGCAGTACATGCAGCAACAGCCTAAAAAGAGCCGATTTGGTGGAGGTGCCGGTATGGCCATGGGTGCTGGTGCCGGTTTGCTAGGAGGAGTCTTGATTGCCGATGCCATGCACGACTCACAGATGAACGCTTACGAGCAAGGATACGATAATGGGTACGATAATGGATACGATAATGGTTTCGATAATGGAGGAGATTTTGGCGGCGGCGATTTTGGAGGAGATTTCTAATCAGTGTTCGGTCCAGTTCTACATAGTAATGAGTACAACGACAAAAATGGAATGTGTAGAGAAGGGGGAGATGGAACGAAAAGCACTCGTTGTTTGCTTTACAAACCAAATCTACCAGACGTGAGAGCAGCACTACCGACTATCATTAATAGCAGCAGTAGCCATAACCCAACGACAATGAAAAAAACCTACAGAGCCCAAGGACAAGGACATTCAAGCAAAACACAAACAGTAAAATACAAAGACAAACAGCAAAATCAAAAATAAATCACATTAAAAATAATCAAAGCCTGTTTTCCATTCACTTTTCCCCAATCCCTCGCTTTTCCAAACCCGCTCCTGCACCCACCCCCTCAACCAACCATATTCCTATCATTACTTAAACATCTATATCCTCAATGAAGTTCTCCACCGTTCTCAGACAGGCTGAGCAGGTCCTCGTCAGAGCCGCTTCGGGTTATCCTACCGGTCTTACCGGGCTCTACCAACACCCAAACCCCCGTCCTGCCCTCATCTCGCTCTATGAAAACACCCTCAAGGTTTTACAAAAAGACTTCCCAAAGGAGTCTGTTTACAGACAATCCGTGGAGCAGATGACGAAGAACAGATTGAAGATCGTGCAAGAAAATGAGATCACCGAGAAGATCGAGGCTCAAATCGGTGGTGGTTTGATTGAGGAGATTGTTGTTCAGGCAGATGAGGAGTTGCATTTGGCCAAGGAGTTGGGAAGTCTCCGTGTGTGGGAGGAGTTGGAGGAGCAACCATTGGATGACCAGTGGGTTTACTTTGGCAAGAAGATATAGGTTGTATAGGAAATATATTCATCATTGAGGGGGTGTGTAGGGAGTATTTGAGATGTGGAAGTGACTGTGGTGAGCGGTAGGAGTGGTAGACGTGCTAGTATTCTAAGGCCATTTGAAGAATACTCCTGACTGTCGAAATAACTGGAATTACAATACTATCGGTGCTACTAGCACCACAACTAGTGCAACAACTTGAGCCACTACTGGACCGATGATAGTACAACATCTCTTGTAACTACTAGTGTATGAGATAGACGGCTAAAAAAGATTGTCTACTAGCACAAGGTCTCTACCATTAGTGTGAAGACTCCAAATCAATTAGTACCGTATCTAAAATCACATCAAGCACTCCATAATCAAAAGCTAAAAAGTGGAATAACAAGGATTAAAATTGCATTGATTGCCATAAACTTTGACTTTCCGAGCGGCGACCATTTTCTCGAATGTGTTCGAAGAGCTTCGTTTCGTGCGCTTCATAGAATGATCTCGTAATTGTGTAGTCACCATTTACACAGACTTTCATTTTTTGTCGTTCCCGAAGCAATTAAACTCCAACAAAATCTTTATAGACAATCGAGAAAAGAATGAATATTAGCATCTATTTATCATCTCTGTCACTACTTCAAAATACTCGTCTCTAGATTACTTAAAGGTTTAAACGATCAGCCGTAGAAACGATTCTACTTAATCAATACAAAAAAGTGCTATTCTAGACAGAACTAAGTGTTTACCAACCTTTAAAAAAAATGTCAACGACTCTTTATGATTGTTGCTACTCTCATTCTGCGTATTCAATTTCAGCTCACTCATACAACAACACTACAACCTCGAATTAAGAAATGTATTGGTAGACAATGGGCGTCTCATCAGCAAACAGAGACACATGGTTACTAGAAAGAATTTGAACGGCGCGTCAACAAAGTGCCTCAAGGCAATTTGAGGCCTTGCGAAGCACTTCATTGGCAGTGGTCACGAGGCAGAATTAACAGCAAGAACTCTTCAACGAATTGCCAGACTGCGACACGTCAATGCCGCCGGCCAGCTTAGGCTCTGTCTCCACATGGTTTTCCTGGATCACCGAGGCCAACTCGTAGAAAATCAGGTCAACATTGGCGTTGGTCTTGGCAGAAGCCTCCAAGAAAGGAACGCCCAACTTAGCAGCCATTTGCGTACCCTGCTCGTATGTAACCTGTCTGTTCTCCTCGTCGTCGCTCTTGTTACCGACCAAGAAAATTTGCGCGTCTTCGTTGGCGTGTTCGGTAACGGTCTTGTGCCATGTCTCGACGTTCTCAAAAGTACGTGCGTCAGTGACATCGTAAATCAAAACAATGCCCATGGCTCCACGGTAGTATGCAGTGGTGATGGTTCTGAAACGCTCTTGACCGGCAGTGTCCCACACCTGCAACTTGATTTTCTTTCCGTTGCTTTCAATAGTTCTAATTTTGAAGTCAATGCCGATGGTGGTGATAAACGATGGGTTGAACTTATCCTCAACAAAACGCAACAACAAACACGACTTTCCGACACCGGAATCTCCTACAAGAAGCAATTTCATGATCATATCGTATGATCTGGAGGGGGCACTCATTTTGGGAGGCAATGGAGGGTTAAACTAAGGGGAAAGTGGGGACGAATAGGAAATAAGTGTGAGATTAGATTTAGGGGATCTAGGGCTCTTTATGTATCCGAAGTTTCTAGGAGGTAAGGGCCTGGGCGGGGAATTTGATCCTTGGTTGGAATAAGTAGTAGTGAGTAGTAGGCGGTAGATAATGTGTAGAACGTATGTATTGTAGGCGTTGGCTGCAGGAACACTCTTTTGATCGATCAGTGTAAAATAAAAAAAATAGAAAATAGCCGAAACTGAAGAGCCATTATTGTATTTGAGAATTGCTCTGCTTTTTTTTGCTTGAACTGAATTTTTGTGCTTCCAGCTTGCGTCAGAAATGTCACTGTTGGAGAGAAAAACTAACCGGAGATTCTTCTTCGTAGGAACTCGAAGGAAGTTCATATTTAATAGAGATTAGAGAAGCGTTCACGCAGAGCTCTCGCCATTACCCATTAATATATCTATTTCTATACAGCGCCGGATTACAAGAAAACCTCAGCATTAATCTCAACAGAAGAGGCAGCATATGGGATCTCAAAGCTGCTCATAACCTCGGGATGCAAAACTCCAATGGCACCAATGTGCTGCACCTCGGCATCCTCAGAAGCTCTGAAGAATACCTTGGCTCCTCTTCCTGGGAAGAAGGTGGCATTGTCCTTGTCCTCTTCTATCCAGTATCCCCTCTTGTTCATGTTCTTAGGATCTTCGAGCCATGGAGTTCTCATGGTCTGCATGATTTTACCCAACAAACCTTGAACGAACTCAAAACCAGAGGTCTTACCAGCGTAGATAGCACACCAGTTTCTTCTGTTGAATGCTCTTCTCTCCAAATCAAGGTTCTTCAAAACAATGTCACCACACTCGAAAACCTTGATTGGCAAAGAGTGCTTTCTGTTCTCCTTGATGGTTTTGAGGATACCAGGCACCAAAGTAGTTCTCACAACTTGGTACTCGATGGTCTTTGGGTTGGCCAAGCTGACGGCCTGAGTGCCATCATCCTTTTGTCTTAAGAATTTGAAGTTCTCGTCGTGAGAGCACAAAGTCAAAGGCAATACCTCCAAGTAGCCGGCCTGGGCAGAGGCGATACGGAGAATGTCACCAACCTTGTTAATTGGCAAAGGAGCAGCAACAAGAGAGTCACTTTGAGCCTTGGTCTTCTTCAAATTGTTGAAACCGTAACCAATAGCAGCATCTTCCATGATGTCACATTGATGCAAGATGTCAGATCTGGTAATAGGAACCTCCACGTCCAAGATCTTGGCATCTCTAGGAGTGGCCTTCAAAGACATTCTGGTCAACAACTTGGCGATTTCCTCACCGGAGTAGTTCAAGCCCAAACAGGAGTTGATGTAGTCAATCTCGGCCTCGAACTTCTTTGGTGCGATATTAGGGCTAACTCTGTCTTGACCATTGTGCTTGGAAACAATCTGGACAGGCTCGACCTCGAACTTAGTCTTGGAGTAGGCAGAGAACATGGCCACCATCTGGTTGATCACAAGGTCTGTCTTGGTCTTGTCAGTTCCAGTAACCTCGATGAAAATGTTCTTAGTGTTCAAGGTGATCTTAGAGTGGTTGGAATTAATAATAGGAGGCAACGAACAGACAGTTCTACGGGCATCAAAGATCACAGGGTACACAGGCGAGTCACGGATGATGTGCAAATACTTACCCAAGTTCTTGTCCTTATCGTAGAAGTCCATGAGCTCTGCACCGTCCATCAACTGTGTCTGGTTCAAAGGAATGAATTTGATGTCTTGTGGTGGCAAAGCCTCGTATGTGAATGGAGGGGTCAATGTGTCGTAGTCATGAGTACCGATGGCCACCAACGTTCTGTTACGGCACAAGTTTGTGTGCAACTTATCTTGCAAAGCAATGAACGAGGCGTACTTTCTGTCGTCGAACTCTACTCCGCGCAAAATAGCAGCAGCAGCGTATGGTCTGATCTGCTCAGTGGACTTGTCAATAGTCATCTTGACCAGAGGAACTTGAGGGTTCAAAGTGAAGTTTGGACTGGCAGAGCGGCCCAAGAATTCGTTGAGCGCCTGGGCAATACCCTCAATACACAACATATCATATCTGTTGGCGGGGATCTCGATTTTCAACTGGGGTCTTTCGTCGCCTACACATTCATCGGTTGTGTCTTCGTCGAGCTCGATTCCGAAGTCAAAACACAACTCGTCAAATTCCTGCGTGGTGTACTCTCTACCCAAGAGCTGGTAGAGGTCTGCCTTGTCGACTGGGATGGTAGGCATTGTTGTTGGAGAAGGAAGTGGGATTGGAAAAAATTATGGAGTTAGTGATTGGGGTTACGCTGGTGAGGTTGGGGGTGCGTAAAACAGGGCACGCTGTGCAAAATAGATTAGGGAGATAACAGGGAAGGGGAATTATATTAATGATTAGATTGGAATAGAGATTCTTCCAAAGATTTTCTTATTCGCTTGGATTCAAGAACTTGAAAGTACTTGCTTAGTTTAGTAGATGTATACTATCTTGTACTCAAGAATGCATGTCAGAACCAAAAAGGCAGCGCTTTATCCTATATTATTTGAACCGCAAAATTCCGTTTATTTTAGCAGGCTTCCTATTAGGAGTCATAAATTAAAATTTCAGACATCGAAGCCGTTGAATTGAGAGTATGCGTATCGTATTTCTAAGATTGATGTATAGACGGAAGTAACTCCATAAATCTCGGGTTTACGTAGTATCGTTGGAGCTGAAAAAAAAAATCACGAGTGCTCGGAATCACCTTTTTTGGCTTCCGCGGGTGGCTCATGCGAAATCTCAGCCCCAAGCTTCTCGATGTCCTTTACTTCTTGCATCAATGCACCAACATCAAATACACTATCAGGCTTTGTTTCTTCATGAGTGCGCTGAGTTCCTGTAGTCTGAACATTGTACTCTTCGAATTCTGCAGCTGGTGCTGCGCCTCTGCGTTCATCGTCGGTTTCCTTTGGTTTTTCATCAATAACATCCCACCAATTCTTTTGCTTTGGTCTGAACCAACTCTTCCATGACTTTTCTTTCACCATCTCCTGTTCTCTTTCTTGCTCCATTTTAGCTCTAGCCTCTTCGAACTCACTGAGTAACCTTCTTTGCCTCTCTCTCTGTTCGATATCTGGCTCTTCAATTTCCGAGAACTCTTCACTGAGCACTTCCCAGTCCAAAGCCTTCAAAATAGAGGGAATGGCTTTTCTGTACGACATGTGTCCATCTACAAACTCCGTGCAATCAAAATTTTCAACACCAGGAATATTCTCAATGGGTGAAATACCAGCAACACTTTGAAGCCCTCCGCCAGTAGCACGGAACAAATATCCCAAGATCCAGTCGTTGCGGATGTAACCATTCACGAATCGACCGCTAACAACCGATCTGGCAAGAGTAATCTGTTCGTACTTAACACTCATCGGATTACCCAATAAAATGACATTTTCTATCAAGCCGAAGCCACCACGGGCTGCCAATTCAATAAGGCAAGAGTAGATGAGCCTGGATCCCAAAGAAAATCCCACAAGCGTGACTGGTCTCACTCCCAAATTGCCAGAGATTAGTGTGTCGGCTAGAATCTTTCCAGCTTTCCATGCACGGTCTAGAGAAACATTCCAGGGATTATCAAGCAAATAAGAAAGCTTTGAAAGTGCCATCGGAAGCTGAATAGCCGACATCAAGGCCGTCAATAAGGTAGCACCCAAGATTTGTTGGATAGAAGTACTGAGGGCTTCAGAGGCAAGAATGCCAATTGTTTGACCCATAGACTTCAACATCTCGGGCTCCCAAAGTAGAGAAAACATATCTCCCATGACAGGGTCGACAGTGGAGAACGGAAGTCTGACATCATCCATCTCACCATTCATCCAACCGGAGACGGTGACAATCAAGTTGGAACGCTTATTGTTATGAAGTGGTTTCATTTCGAAAGTTTCCACATTTCCCAGTCTTCTAGCACCTGCCTTGTTTCCAACCTTTGCACCAATTGCAACACCACCAGTAGTAATAGCGACACTTCCTCCAACACCAGCAAGAAAACCACCAGTTCCTGTGATACCAACAGTTGTAAGACCAGCAGCCAAACCCGCACCAATCACTGGCGCTAATAGGCCCGCAGAGAGACCTATGGCCAATGATCCACCTAAGGTTGCGAGACCCACGTATGCCAAGCGGCGCTTCCTGTTTTTTTGGATGTGCTTTTCGATAAACAGACGATCTCTAAGTTTTTCATCCTTGTTCTCTATCGTCTTGCTACTGGTATCCATTTCCAAGCATTCAATGAGTCTTCGCTCGAATTGTCTGACCTCGAGAGAAGAAATATTGAGCTGATCAGCAAATTTGAACAATAAGGATCTAGATCTACTATCATAGTAGCCGTCACTCACGAGAAGCAAGAATAAATCACAAATGAGGACCCAGCGTAGATCAAAACCAGGAATGGCCTTCTCCAAAGCAGCGTTGCGAATGTCAGTCAGGAGCAAGCTTTTCACAAGATCATCGACTTGCAAGCCATGTCTACTGAGCTGCTCAATCATGACACCTTCTTCCTTGCTAATTTGGAGATGATCAATGATCTTAGACATGATGTACATTGTCCAATTTGCGAAATTTTTCTGGCTAGCTCCGAGCTTTTTAGCAACTGCAGTGTTTGTACGTTGGTTTAGAAGAGCCAAATCAGTTGCCATTTCCACTGTCAAGAGCTTGACAATGCCCACATACGCAAACGTTTGGGAATCCTTCAACATGCCCTTAGTTCCAGCTAAGGTTTCGTCTGAGTCCAACGCCTCGTCGATCTTGTCAAATTCTTCATCACTGCTTGCTTCCTCATCCATTTTATCCTTTTCACCTTTCGTAGAGTCCTTCTTGTTATGACTTTCAAAGAGGAAATTGGTCTTTTTGTCAAGTTCGGCGTACTTATTAAGTTGATCCTCTGTGTCAATCTTCGTGTATCCTCTGACTCTGTCATTGAAAGTGTCAAATCCATTGTCACGTTCGAATTCTAGATTGCCAAGTTCGTCGTAGTAGTTTTCCTTTGTCACTTTCTCCATTGTCTTCCAACCTGTCTCGTCGGGAGAGAAAAAATCTGCGCTAGCAGCGGAGTTATGTCGACGTTTACTAGGAGATCTATTAAGAAGGGGGTTCACGGGGTCAACCTCAGTGACTGCTGACTCAGGCTCCTTTAGTGTTTGCTTCAGAGGAGACGAAATGTGCACGGTTTTAATGACATCCTCCAGCTGGTTCATATGACTGAGGTCAAACTCGACGTACGACTCGCCATGGGCCGAGCCAAAAGAGTGATCTACATTTTTGGTTGCCTTCAGGTCTGAAAGAATAGAGCCGACATCGTCCTCCAAATGTTCATCTGGAATTCCCAGCTTCAGGAGCTTTGATTTGTGATTGAGGTCGTCAAGTGACGGAAGAGATGGCAATTGCGCAAGGCTCGTTTTCGAGTGAAAGGTCGATGATTCGGGTGAATCTCGATTGAGAGCTCTACTCAAATGTGATGACAGCCAGGGCTCCATTCTTAATAGAGGCGCACAAAAGCAAGACTTGGTTTGTCAATCTGTTTGTGAAGGTACAACCTTGGGCTGTTTTGTTGGCTATTGCAGAATGTTGCTTTGTGGTTGGTGATAATGTGGGGAATAGCGGCCTAAAAGAAGCAGTTCCACTGGCACAAAATCAGATCTTTGAAAATGCTTCGGTCTCTTGACGTCACTGGTTCAATTGGTCTTCCTGTGATATACCTAACCCGCTTGTTCAGGGAGCTTTTACGAATTAAGATAAGGAAGTAGTGTTGTCTATAGGGCTGGATACAGGGCGTTTGATAGATGCCAAAAAGCGCAAACCGTCAATAATTTTTGACTGGCAAAAAGTTAAATAAGGCGAGTATGAAATAATTGCTTTTTGTTGTTCGAGTTTTCTTAATCTATTCATTGCGTTCGTAGGTCTTCTTTGAACCCAATCTGTTCAACCACGAAAGTGGTCAAAAGACGTACTTTCTGTGTGTTTTCTTCATAACCAATTACTAAGAAAAGGATCAATATGCTGTCGTTTGAACTTGTGGTCTCTCGAACATGAATTTCACATCATTCGGTCTTCAGGTCTCACTAAGTCATGCCAATTGGAACCATCTGTCATGATACATTATCATTCCAGTTAAACGAATTTCATCATCAGGGGACATTCTCTTCCTACAGATTGTTCTACAATTTACAGATGTGCGCAACATGGTTTTACTCAAACGATCACAAGCCAAATGGCCTTCGTAGAGTACAGGAATATGTCGCCACGAATCATCTGGCCGAGCTGCAACCCAGAGGTTGTGTTGCCACAAGTCTCCAGGTGAGCTCAAGACCGATCCGCTTACTCTCCAGTCTGTCAACGGAGCTACTCTGTCCCAATACCATGATAGATATAGATGTACGTTATCACGTTCTGATCCACAAATACCTGGAACCACCCGCAAAATCCGCTCAACCCCGAAGGGGACCAGCTTTGCAAATGGCTCGTTAACGATACCTACGGTGGTCTTGCGACCTGTCAAAACAGACAGAGGTACAAACATCGGACTTGCTTCACGAGCGCCGATCTGCTAGACAGCGCACCACAGCTGTATCCGAACAACCGCGAAGGTTTAGCTCGGGCACGTGCTGGGATTGCAGCCTAACACAGACTGGTTTGGTGAAAAATTCTGGGTGGGATCACAAGACCCTTTTATATAGTGGACGGTTGGTGTGCATACTGTATATTGCATGTTTATGTGCAAGTGCGATGCCTGCGATGCGCTTCAGTCTTACCATCAGTCTAGGGCTCTTACTTAAGTATTGGCTAATTGAGTGCTCTGAAAGTTAAATTCTATTCTTGTGGTTCTGCAATTGATTACTTTAGCCATATAAATATTTAGCACGAAATGTCCGGTCGTGGAAAGAGTGCCAAAGGTGCTGCAAAGCCAACCAATGATATTATCCCAGCCAATCATCCAGAGACATATACCACCAAAAAGGTGATTGAACTTTTTTTAGAATGTTTCAAGTATATCCTTGCGTCTGAGGAACTCCCTGAAATGGTTCAATTGGTGAAGGGCGAGTTGTTTAACCGAAACTACATCGAGGCCTTTAATTCAGAAGACAAAAGATTGGCATATGTAGCGCGGTGGGTACCCGCACGAGCTTTGGCTTATGCATCTTTGTTCGCATCACTTGATGAGGTCCTACAGATGTTTCGTGATCCTGTTGAGGAGAGACGAGTACTCTGTGTTGGAGGCGGTGCGGCATCAGAGGTGGTGGGTCTTGCATCGTTATTCAGTGGAATTAAGCTGAAGGATGGAAATTCAAGTAGCTCCCTCCATGTTGATGTAGTGGATATTGCCGATTGGACGAATATAGTGCACAAAGTATCGCTGCATGTTCAACAGAAATGGCTTTACGATGGCACAAGCTTCTCTTCATCATTTGTCTGTGGAGATGTGCTTCAACTGAGCGCGGAAGAGTTGCATTTGGCGGAGCAGAATTTGGTGACGCTTTTGTTCACCACTAATGAGTTGTTCTGCGAGAAAAGAATGGAGACCGTTCGTTTCTTACAACTCTTGAGTAAGAACTGCCGCAAGGGCTCCTACTTGTTGATCACTGAGAGCGCTGGTTCGTATTCTCATATCACCGTGGGCCTGAAGCAGTTCCCGGTTCAATTCTTGATTGATACGATCTTAGTCGGCAAGCCAAGTGAAAAGAACGGACCCTGGGAAATTGTGCAGCTGAGCGAGAGCTGCTGGTATAGAGTGGATGATAGGGAGATTGATTATCCCGTAAAACTAGAGAACATGCGGTTCTTCTATAGGTTGTATAGGAAAAAGTAGATTACACGGTCAATTTCTCGAAGTCTTTTTCTAAAGCCTTTTCGTCCTCTGTATCCTTGATGGCTTCTGCCACTTTCTTGGCCATTTTTTCGGAAGCGTCCAATTGACCGTCGGCTTGACTTTCCAAAGCGTCGACGAAGGCCCCTGAGTCAGTCAGTTCAACACTGTCGTCCAGTGCTGCTATGGTAGTTCTTGAAATGTCACTCTTGGACAAGAATTTAGCCTTTTCTGCTTCGATGAGTGTATCTAACTCATCGTTCCACCCCAATTCCAGCGCAAGAAGCAGGGCGATTTCGTCGCAGGTCTTCTTCAAGATGATATCAGACTTTCTGCGGCTCAGCTTGAAGTCTCCAACTATTTCATTGTTGATTAATACCCGCAAAGATGACTTGGGACATTCTGCTGGCAACCCGGCGAAAGGATACACCGTCAATGACGTTCCAGCGACAATGGCTACATCTACATTGGCAGAGTCCTCGTCCCAGTTATCGAAGAACTCTACTGGCAAACCTTCACCGAAGAATACAATGTCGGGTTTCACATAGCCTTGACATTTTTTGCAGGTTGGAATGCCGTCGTTCTCTGACTTTTTGCTCATCTGTGCCTTCAACACCTCGGGCGCCATACGCTCCTGACACTCGATACAATGGTTATCAGCAAAAGATCCGTGAGCTGCAATGATTTTTTCTGGATCGACTCCAGCCAATTGCTCAAGAGTGTCTATGTTCTGAGTGTAGACCTTTTGCAAGAGGTCCTTCTCCTGGAACAATCTTAGCAAAAAATGGAACTTTGAGGGAAAAAACTTTCCCGGATAAAGCTCCTCGCATAGTGTATAAAACGCCTGTGGGCTTTCACGGAAGTAGTCGATGTCGAATACTGCTTCTGGATAGGGAAGCTTCAAACGTTCCAATTGAGCGTATAGACCTGTTTTGGGACTACGAAAATCGGGAATTCCGCATGACGTAGATACTCCGGCACCCAAAAAGAAGACGGCTTTCTTGCCCAGTTTGAGGGCATCGACCAATGGCCTCACTTTGTTTTCCATAGCAAGAGATGGTATAGAATTAGCAGTCAATTGTGCGATGATGAATCAATTGACCAGAATTACCAATTGAGGGAATGTTGCAAATACTATGTAGTGTATCTAACTAGAATTAGAAGTAATTGTACCTATTGTAGTAATTCTTAATGTAGTAGTTGTGCCTATTGTAGGAGCTAGTGTACTTCTAACAACAGGAGTAGTTCGATCTGATCTAACATGATCAACCCAGTGATTAATGACCAGACAGGTAGAATTTGAACCAAAATCAAAAAATCATTCGATTCAAATTCCACAATTTCAAGTTTCATTCCTCATAAATCCTGTCGACGTCATACGTCCTTTCTTCCCACTTCTCAGCAACTTTTCACTTCCTTATCCTCTACACAGTAAATTCACCAAGACCTATATCTTTCTTTGTTTGCCACCATGAAGGTATGTCGCCACGCTTTAATCATGCATTGAAGATCAAACTAACATTCAGCAAAGAATCACCGCCTTAGATCTTCGGATATTGACTGCCGAGCTCCAGGATACTGTGCTCAACTATCGGTTGCAAAATATCTACAATGTGGCCACTTCCACCCGCCAATATGTGCTCAAGTTCGCCATTCCAGACTCCAAACAATTGGTGGTAGTTGATTGCGGAAACAAGATCCATTCGACCGACTTCGAACGGCCCATGGCGCCTGCACCGTCTGCGTTTGTTTCCAAGTTGAGAAAGCATTTGAAAAGTAGAAGGCTCAGTTCCATCAAACAGGTAGGCAACGATCGTATTCTTGTATTTCAGTTTTCAGATGGCGAATATTACCTCGTTTTCGAATTCTTCTCGGCTGGTAATGTCCTTTTGTTGGACAAGGAGCGGAAGATCCTTGCACTCCAGAGACTCGTTAAAGACTTGGGTCCTGACCATGCCACATATGCCATCAATGAACCTTATCGCGCATTTGATGAGCTGTTGTTCACAGAGTCTCAGCTGAATGCTCAAGAAGAGTCCCCAGATTTCGTAGAACTGGACGTTCTTGCCTGGGTAGCAGCTCATAAAGAAAAGCTCAACGAGACCGGTGAGAAAAGCAAAAAGGTCTTCTCGATTCACAAGCTTTTGTTTATCAACGCGAGCTACCTTTCCAACGATTTGCTTCTCAAGACTTTGGCAGACAGTCCTGTAGACCACACTCGCAGTTGCATAGATCTTGAATCAGATTCTTCTGCCTTGTCAGAGACACTCCAAGCCCTCAATGACACTAAGAAAGCGTACTTTTCTCTACTCCAATCAAGTCGTAATGGTAAAGCCGTTGGCTTCATTGTCGAGAAGAAGAATCCATTGCATAAGCCTGATGATAAAGACTCATTGGAGTTCGTTTACGATGAATTTCATCCATTCAAGCCATACAAGAAAACAGATGGTTTCCGCTTTCAGCCTGTTGAGGGTTATAATAAGACCATAGACCAATTCTTTTCTACCATTGAATCTACCAAGCACTCATTGCGTATTGAACAACAAAAACAGCATGCTCAGAAACGTTTAGACAACGCCAAAAACGAGAGAGATCGCCAAATCGAACGTCTTGTTAATCAACAAGAAGCAAATGAGAAAAAGGGTGAGGCTATCCTACATCACGCTGAAACCGTGGAGGCATGCTCCGAGTATGTCAATGAGATGGTCAAGAAACAAATGGACTGGACGGATATTGAGAATGTAATTAGATTTGATGCGGAGAAGAATCGCATGGAGGCTCTCACCATAAGATTGCCTTTGCGACTTGAAGAAAATCTTATCAAGCTCTCTCTTCGAGATCCTGCTCACATCGCCGATGAGGATATTCTGAGCGATGAAACAAACTCTGATACCTCCTCCAGCTCGGAATCAGAGTCGGAAAGTGATGCATCGGACTCTGATTATGACTCCGATGACTCTCTCGTTAAAAAGCCAGTAAAAACAAAGGCTAAGAAGGCGCGCAAGCCAGAGATCCCTACCCTCAATGTTGACATTGATTTGGGACAATCTGCCTTTGCCAATGCTAGTCTCTATTTTGGACAAAAGAAAGAGGCATCTAGCAAACAAGCTAAAGTCGAGAAAAATTCTGACATGGCCATGAAGAACGCCGAGAAGAGAGTGGAACGTGATTTAGCAAAGAAATTGAAGAATGAAACCGATGCGTTGAAAAGTATTCGCCACAAGTATTGGTTTGAAAAATTCTTCTGGTTTGTTTCAAGTGAAGGCTACTTGTGCATTGCCGGGCGCGATGAAATCCAAGTTGACATGATTTACTACCGTCACTTCAACGATGATTCATATTTCGTGACCTCTGATATAGAGGGGTCTCTCAAGGTTTTTATTTTAAATCCATTCCCACATGAGGATATCTCACCTACTACCTTGTTCCAAGCGGGAGTGTTTGCTCTCTCAACTTCTGTTGCTTGGAACTCAAAAGCAAGTTCATCTGCATGGTGGCTCAAAGGAAAAGATGTTACCAAAAAGGAATTTGATGGGTCCTTACTAGGACCTGGAAGGCTCAACTACAAAGCCGATAAGAACTTCATGCCGCCTGCTCAATTGGTTATGGGCCTTGGATTGTACTGGTTAGGAGACGAGGAAACGGCAAAAAGGCACACGGATACTCGTGTAAGTCGCCAGGAGGAGCATGGCTTGAAGGTTAAAGTTGATAGGAAGAAAGCTGATTTGGAAGGCATCGACTTAGAAAAGCTAATGCTGTCAAAATCTACCAAAACAGACTCCCAGACGGATGCTGCAGGCACAGAAACTCCAAAATCGGACGATGGAAGTGAAGCACAAAGTTCTGCTGCGACCGATCAAGAGCCAACAAGTTTCGATCCTCTTCTGGGAATCGTACAAACCAAAAACGTACGTGGAAAAAAGGGAAAGCTTAAGAAACAAAAGGCAAAGTATGGTGATCAAGATGATGAAGAAAGAAGATTGAGAATTGAAGCATTAGGAACCTTAAAGCAAATCGAAGCATTACAAAAACAAAAAGCCGAAGAACAGCAAAAACAGGCAGAGGCTACAAAGAACAAGTACAATCAAGCCCGGTCTGCGGAACAGCGTGATCGGAAAGCTGAAGAACGTGAGCTTCAAAAGTACTTCGAAGACGACGAAGATGTTTTTGATGAGTCGTACTTGGCCATGCTCGATTCGCTCATTGCCAAACCATCAAAGACAGACAGCATTGCTACAGCCGTTCCTGTTTTCGCACCCTGGTCTGCATTAGCCAAGTTCAAGTATAAGGTCAAGGTGCAGCCAGGAATGGGCAAAAAGGGAAAAAGTATTAGTGAGGCATACAATTTTTTCTCGAAGAGAAAGGTGGACAACTCCAGAGAGGATGCCGATGAGGATTGGCCTGAGGAGCATGCTATTATCAGTACATTGGCTGCCAACGACGCTATTGGTCTCATTACTGTTGGAAAATTAAAGATGATGTTACCTGCACTGAACCAGAGCAGTAACGGCAAAAAAGGACCCAAAAAGGGAAAGAGATGAAGATCTAGTATATAACAGCGGCACTCTGTATACGGCTCCGCCTTGTCAATTACGAATAACATGTGGTTTCAGGGGCAACTTGGGTCACTGTAGTCATAGACATCAAAAACAGGAACTAGCGTTTTTACAATTCACATCTTTCGGTATCGCTAACGGCTTTCTGACGGGAAAAGTATTCATTTTCAATTAGGTAATGTAATTATCTTGTCTAGACGTCATCGCCATGCATTCCAGTTTGATCACTCACATCGCATCAAAAACTGAAAGCCGTTACCGGTCTGCTCACAAACCTGTACCGGAACTTATTCATTTAAGCGATAATATTGCATTTTGAGGCGTTTCATGACTTCTCAAAAGATGAATTTCTCGCGCTGACTGGAATTTACTCCTTCATCGTTTACCGGTAGCACTGACCATACATAGAGAGGAGACCTTCAAATTTCCCACATAGTTCGGGCCAAACCTTTCTATGGTAGACCGTTTTTACCAAAAATGCAACTTTGCGAACCTAATTAATTTGTGGTCAGGGCTCAAATTGCATGGCCCTCCAACGTTTGATGCCGTGTTGAAAGCCTAAATCGAAATTAGGCCCATTCTGCAGTCCAAGCGATCAAAACAGCCGCCCAAATTTGACAGTAAGGACAAGAAAAATAGGTACCCGCCAGATCGAAGCGACAAGAATTGTACCAAAGCAGGTCTATTAGTGTCATCAATTACCTACAGTTAATGGATCTAGTTAAGTAAAAATGAAGCAATGATACCGGGAATACGGCCTTTTCGAGGAGCCTATTGTCTTTCCTCATGGTGAAGCTCCCACGTGTGGTCCCAGTGACCATTCCGCATAAACTACTTTCAGTGCAATTCGCTGAAAGTACGGGTACTGTGTAATACGGTTTGATACTGTTCATAAGCATAGTATATGCAGTTGAGTTTATATTACTGCAGTCCCTGCAGTTCATGCAGTCAATGTACACCAGTTCGCAGCCATTATTATGGATTGCAAATTGTACAACCTTGATGATGCCTCAGGGGTATAAATAATTAACCGATTCCACCTGAATCAGATTTTCTGTCTGTGAACACACAACAATGGTTTCTGTCTCCAAGCTCCTCAACAACGGACTTCTCCTTGCTGGCCAATCGGTCTTCAGAGACTTGGCAACCCCTGAACAAGCTTCAGTGGAAAGCTACAACTACGTCAGATTTTTGGGTGGTGCTGGTCCATATGTCCAACATCCAGGTTACGGTATCTCCACCGATATCCCAGAACAATGTACTTTGGAGCAGGTCCACTTGATGTCTAGACACGGTGAAAGATACCCATCGATCGGTGTTGGTAAAAAGTTAGAGGCCATCTTCAACAAGACCCAGGCTTACAACCAGACCTTCAAGGGTGACTTGGCATTCTTCAACGACTACGTGTACTTCGTTCCTAGCCAGGAATTGTACGAAAAGGAGACCACTCCTTTCAACTCTGAGGGTACTTACGCTGGTACCAACACTGCCATGAGAAACGGTATGTCGTTCAGATCTAAGTACAACTCTTTGTTCGATGCCTCCTCCGAGAAGCTTAACGTGTTCACTTCCAACTCTGGTAGATGTCACGTCACTGCTAGATACTTTGCTCGTGGTTTCTTGGGTGACCAGTACTCCGAGACCGAGGCTAACTACTACGTCTTGGCCGAAAATGCTACTTTGGGTGCCAACTCCTTGACTCCAAGAATTGGATGCACTAACTACAACGAGAACGCCAACAATGACATCGTCGCTAAGTACAACACCTCCTACTTGGAAACCGCTAGAACCAGAATTATCAAGGACAACAAGAACTTCAACTTGACCACCGCTGATGTCAGCAACCTTTTCGCATGGTGTGCTTACGAGACCAACGTCAGAGGCAAGTCTAATGTCTGTAACCTTTTCACTAACGAGGAATTTGTCAAATACTCTTACGGTCAGGACATTTCCAACTACTACAACCACGCTGGTGGTCACAACTTGACCGCTGTCCTTACTGCTCCATACATCAACGCCACCACCGCTTTCTTGAACGAAGCCAACCCTAAGTACAAGGTTGTCCTTGCCTTCACCCACGACACCGATGTTGAGCTTCACTTCGCAGGTCTTGGTTTGGCTGCACCAAAGGAGCCAATCCCAACTGACCACGTTCCTTTCCCATCTCCATACTCTCACGTTCAAGTTGTTCCTCAAGGTGCTAGACTTGTGACCGAGAAGTACAAGTGTGGCTCTGACTCATACGTCAGAATTGTCTTGAACGATGCTGTCATTCCTATCCCATCTTGTCAAGATGGTCCAGGTTTCTCTTGTAAGCTTGAAAATTACAACAAGTACATTGCCAGCAGAATCGGCAATGTTTCTTACAAGCAACAATGTGGAAACCCTTCTGCTCCAGACAAGGTTACCTTCTTGTGGGACTACGCTACTGCCAACTACACTGCTGCCGACATCAACGGTTAATTGACATCAATGCTCTCCAACTTCTCTTTAATTTTTACGTTACATATTACACTTTAGCTCCAGAAGAGTCAAAGTCTTCGATTATAAAAGTTTATTTCTTGCATTTCGCAGCCACAGTATGTAGGATACGTCAATGTTGTGTCTCTATACACACGCCTCGGGAAATTGATCTGACGACTCCGAAAGCATCTAAAGAGCTACCAAAATACATGTACTCGACGAGATACAAAGCATAAATGTCATGAAAGGCCTGTAGTTAATGTATATCCAAACGAAGTAATGACTGACAATGAGTGAATCACCAAAGAGGTGGGTCGCAGGACCCACTAAAATATGGGCTGCGAATGCTGAGGTTGTGCTGAGAGACAGCATTAGTCTCCTCTCAAAGCACGAATCACAGCTGGTCGCCTCATCATGTTCTTTGTCCATTTATATACCTCTGGAAATTCCAGTTTAAGATTAATTCCAATTCTGTCCACCACGTTATTCCATGGCACAAACGACAAGTCGGCCACTGTAGCACGGTCTCCGACGAGCCACACGGGATAGTCGAAATATCTAGAAGAGCTCAAGGGCGTAGTTCCTGCGGAGTAGGCGGCTGCGTTGTCGCGGTCCAAGTCCATGATCAAGGCCTCTCTGCGCTCGGCCAAAGCCATCTCGATGACTCCATAAACTCGTCTCACCTCATCGGTGTATCTCTCCACAGCAGATGGAACAGGGCACGAATGGAAGTAACGGAAGTGTAAAGCCTGTCCAATCATTGGAGCATGGCCAGAAGTCTGGAAAAAGAGCCAGGAGGAAATCTGCGACTGCTCTACCATATTATCAGACCAGAGTGGACACTCGCCCTGCTCTTTCAAATACTTGGAAACCAAGTACAAAATAATGGCGCCCGACTCCCAAATGGAGGTGTTATCGTTGGCATGGTCAATCAACGCAGGCACACGTGCGTTCGGGTTGATGGACACAAACTCCGGAGCACGCTGCTCACCGTTGTTGAAGTCCAAGAAGATGGTGTTGAAAGGTGAGTCAAGTTCCAGCAAAATAATAGCCACCTTGAACCCGTTGGGCGCGGACCGGTGCGAGAAGAGCGTATAACCTTCGGTGGGCTGGTTGGCGAAAAAGCGGCTAATCCGATTCTGTGTAGCACTGTTATCGGTTTCGTTATGGAGGTGTTGCTGTAGCAAATTCAAGTTGACCGCATTTTGTTGCTGATCGGCGAGTGAAACCAGTTTCAACCCGGCACTCAAGTTGGAAATGGTGCCTGTGTGGGTATTGTCGTCTCTTCCGTTCATTGTTGTTCGATAGAAATGAATGTGGTTGTGTCTTTGGAGAAATATAAATTAGAATAAGACAGCACAGAGTACTATATATTCTGTAGGCTGCAAACTCTAGAATGTATTGTGATACTTTTTCAGATGTTGTATCTCAGTACAATAGCTGTGGTTCAGTTGTCAAATGGGGAGAGGTGGGAGAGCGTCACGTGCTGGCTAGCGTTAGTGACACAAGAATGTTAATGGATAGATTACGACTACGGAGGAGCTAGAGTTGCGGCAGACAAATATGCTGCGGTGGTTTGGAAGAGATTGGAAGTGAGTAAAAAAGTAGCTCCATGCAGCCCCAGAGGTTGGAGGGGCAAGAATGTGGGGAACGGGGATAAAACGGTCCAAAATTTTTTTTAATAAAGGATTTTGGAAAACGGACGAAATGGCGGATTCCTCTGGTGCGATTACTGTCAAATTTATGTGGTAGTTCGTGTTGTTGTAGGATACTTTTGGCTAGTGCTGGTTATAAATAAGAAGAGGAGGAGGATACAGAAGAAGTTAGTGGTGGAGGGAAATTTAGAAAAATTGAGAATTCATTATTTCCGTACATTTTGGAAACTTTTTCAGTGATTTAACGGTGAGAATCCATGAGATTGGCGCGACCTAGTTTCGGTGATATTGCTAATATTCGGCTGTGAACGCCGTTTTTGAAAAAATACCGCCAAGCTCTTGAGATTACTAATCAGGAACCGTTTTTCGGCACCAATATTTTCCAAAATCAGATTGGAGTATTTGGAATTAACATTATGGATGGCTGAAAATTTGACATCATTGTTGGCGTCATCGTTTGTTCTGCTTTATCGTTACCATTCGTGCTCAAGAAGGCTTAGTGGAGAGCATTGAAACTCGTAGGGTATTCGAAGATGAGGATGTCAAAGAATTAAATGGTTTTTTCTTCGCTTCAATACATGGCTTCGGACATCCTGAGTATGGGCGAAGCTCCTATCCATCTTACAGAAATCCAACCGACTCCATTAGAGCTTAGCAAATATTGGCTCAAACAGGAGAAAACTGAACACTTTGCCTGATTATATCGAAAGAAGACTCGGCTTTACATTATTATAGTGACATTTGTATAGGATTGATCTACAGAATTCTGTGAAACATTGTTCTACAACATTTGTATTGATGACTTTCGCGATCGAAAGAGATTCAAAGAATTTCAAAAGAATGAGTTTCGCACTTTAGTCTCAAATTGAGAGCAACAGGTCCAGCGCGATTGATATTGTGTCCTTTTGTTTCGTTCACACATATCGAATGAAGAGCTGTGTGGACAAACAATACTTCAAATATTGTCCATTTTTCAACTTCACAATTGTTTAATACTTTGACAAATCTTCTCGAAACAAATCCAATTTTGTGTAGAAATACTCCTCTTAGGACAATACTAAGCGGTCCTATAAAGGGATTATGATATGAAACACACACTCTAGCATTGAGGATTTTCAAGAGCGAAACTCATTTTTTACTTTGAGTTTAAATGTTAATTCTATCAGGGCTTTTTTTATTCGTCCGAGGGAATCAACAATACATCAACGGTAGAATCATTCAAACGATCTATCAACAACCAAGGATCGAAAACAATTTATGAAGACAAACAAAACAGTTACAAAAACGTTCAACTAAAACTGTTCAAAAATCTTACTTACCCGAAAAAAAACCGTTATAGTTTTTCACGTCGTATCTACCTTACCCTCTCACTAGCCTAAACCTTATCTACTACACCTCCCATTCATACTCTAGTCCGTCCATGGAAACACACGTAGCTGTTCTCGTGTTGGACACGCCCATCTTAGGCGTGGCGGAAACATTCGGTGATTTTGGAGATAATGTCTGTACGCTTTTGCAAGATCTGCCCTTCCCATTGGTCAAATACCAAATCGCATTTGACGATTACACCAGTGAAGCCAATATCGCCCAAACGGATGCAACGTTAGTGCAGCTTGCACGAGACATCGACTCGAAAGTTGTTCGCGGAGTGGTATTGACTGGATCTCGCTCGGATCTGTTCGCTACGGATATTCCATGGTTAGTGCTGTTGGATAGATTCATTCAAGATGTGCTCTTGTGTCGGGCAGGCTTTCCCATGGTTGGAATTTGTTTCGGGCATCAGGTTTTGGCAAAAAACTTGGGCTGCAAGGTTGGGCGTAATACTGCCGAAAATGGATGGGAGGCTGGCATCCACACTGTAGCACTCAACAAGAGCATTGTAGACATCGAGCTGTCACCTTTCCGGAAGGCACTCTTGACCGCGGACGGGAAGCTCTTGGAGCACATCAATTTGGTACAGTTCCATATGGATGTGGTGTACAGCAATCCGCCTGCGACGTCGACACAGCCTTTGTTGGCTGCCACGACGTTCCAGAACGTAGGAAACACTCCCAAATGTTCCATACAGGGGCTTATAACAGAACTGGGGCCGATCAAAGTTCTCACGTTCCAGGGCCACCCGGAATTCATCAGCGATGAGGCTTTGGCCATGTTGAAGCGTCTTTATGACAACGGCTCCATGGACAAAGCTTCATATGAGCGCCTGGCTTACAAGACATCCAACTTGGAAAACCAGGGACAGCTCATTGGTCAAGTAATCCGTGATTTCATTTGCACTTACTACGATACTCTGGCCTAGATCTTCTCACCCACACACTCCTTTGAGCGAATAGACAACTAGATAATACAACTCACAAATCGGATACTGAACAATGTAGTCACTTGTATCTACACTGGATCGGAGGTTACCTATCCATTCCTGTTTTATTAATATACAATGCAAATTAAGGCTTGCACCTCTAATCAAACAACTTGTTGGTTGGAGACACTATGTTAAGACCTTGGAGCCTACCTCCTTGACTTGAACTGAAAGGGTCAGTACTTTTATTAGACACCGACTCGTTCTCACCTCTCAGCAGCCGGCGGCTTTGTTTCAAGGTCCCCGGGTTGGCTTTCTCTAACTTTGTCTCAAGCAATTTGATGCGGTCATTGGCCACTTTTAATTCCGTGTTTTGCGAAACTGTGAGCTTCACAATCATTTCGCGTAGTTCGTCACGCTGTGTACGAAGTGACATGATCTGTGCCTTCTCATACTCTTGATTGGCACCGCTGTCAGAATCATCTTCGCTTGTGTCGTCGGTATTACCATCATCGTTGGAGAGGTTATGTGCTTCTGCATCACGTAACCGCGCTTTTAAATCAGAATTCTCCTTCACTAGGTCGTTATACTTGTACAAAAGACTCTCATGTGAATCCCCATTACTAATTTGAGCAGATTCTTCTAACTTGTCTTGGAGCTGCGTGACCAAATCATTTTTAACAAGTAGTTGCTTGTAGATTTCATTTTTTTCGTAATCCAATTTGAGCGCGCTCGGAGACTGTCCATTTTCGGCGAGAATTGCATGCTCTTCACTAATGAAGCGGAGACGGCGTTCGTTGTTGAGCTTGTCTTGAAGATCAGCAATTATTCTAGACTTTTCGGCTAGAGCATCAGCCAGACCGTCCCGAATCTTTTGAGATCCTGTAAGAGTATTTTGACGTGACCTCAATTGATTCTCCAAGTCCAACTCCCGCTTGATCGACAAGGCCAACTCACTGGTCACCAATTGCAATTCATTCTGCAAATCATTGTTGCAGGTCATAATTGCAAGTTCTTCCTTTGTGAAGCTGAACGGCTCCTTCGCCAACTCTTTGGGCTCTTCAGGTGCTCTTTTGATAGATGATTTCGACAATCTTTTAATTAACCCACGAGCAGATACTCCAGACTTTCTCTTGTCCTTCTTATCATCGTCAAGCTCTTGAATAGAAGAAGTCGAAGGAATTCGGCTAGTATTCTTTAAAAGAGAGCTTGTAGGTAAAAAACCTTGCAATTTCAACTCAGAATTGGAGCGGGAAAGCGTGGAAGCACGACGTTCAATTTCTTGGGAGGCTTTTGTTAATACTTCAGCCGAAGGCAGCTGCAGATGTCTCTTCGGATTGTCGATTTGCAGTTCAGAAGCATCAACGGAATACGCAGATGATTTGGATTGCAGTGGTTCAAGCTTACTGCTTACTTCATCCAACTTTTCTGCCGGGACACTAATTTTGGCGGAGGAGACCATGGAAGATTGCAGCAAGGTCTTCTGAAGATTGAATTCATCAGTTGTCTCTTTTTCCTGACCCTTGGTACTGCCAGAGTACACAGAGTTGGATGCATTCAATCCTTGCTCGAATTCGGTGCGCAGAGAAGCGCCAGAGCTTTTCACATTTTCTGAGTCAGGGGATTGCTCCTCTGGCTTGCTTAGAGAGTCGGTTCCTTGGGACAGTACCGAACGGAAATTGCTGAAAACTGTATTGGCAGTCAAACTTCTGAGCTTTATTGCAGATTTCTTCGAGTTTGGAGAGGATTGAGAGCCAGCTGGGGACAGAGGTGAATCCAAGTTTTCACAATTAATCCGTGGCGGAGACTGTACAGATTCGGTTTTGTCATCGTCTTGTACCGGATCAGAACTGAATAAGTCCAATTTTCTGACTCTTTTAGAGTTTGTTTTTTTGATTGTTGACTTGCGTGAGACTTGTGGACTCAGACTATTATCGAAGCGGAAGACGTGATCTCCTTCGTCTGCGCCTGGCGAGGTAGGAGGAAGAAACGAGTCTAAGTCATGAGCTGGAAGTGGTTTGCTTTTGAAATCTTTCAAAGAGAGTCTATCTCCAGCTGATTTCTGTGGGTGGATTTTTGAATCTTCCTCCTCTTCCTCGACTACATTCATCAAAGAGTCATTGGATTGTTGACCAAGACCCAGCAAAGCGCCTTTGGTCCAGGCTGGATGTGGAATTGGTCCTGGGTTGAGGGTGGGCGTCGAATTGTTTGATGCAGAGGAGTCCATTGGTGGAGAGATGGGAGGAAAGCCTTGTTTCTGTGAGATTAGTTTACTTGGATCGGTGAAAGATTTAGTGCGAGGAGGGCCATTAAACAGACCCTGAGAGATAAATTGTCCTTGCTGTCCTTGAATTTGGCCAGGATAGCCTTGAGCACCAACGTAGGAGCCGTGTGGCGGACCTTGTCCCTGAAAATGGCCGGGAGGTCCCTGTGGCTGTCCTTGGCCTTGAAATTGGCTAGGATGGCCTTGAAATTGACCAGGCGGCCCACCATTGAAATAATTAGGATTCAGTCTCATACCCATGGAGTTAGCACGAGCCCCCATCGGCGGAGGACCTCTTTGTTGTTGCGGATAACCACTGTTGGATCTCAAAGACATTGTGTGAGGCTGACCCATGGGGTAGTTGTGGTTGGGGGAGATGGCGCCATTTCTCATCATAGGACGTTGCTGCTGCTGCGGTGGCGGCCCCCGGCCCTGCTGGAGATACACATTGGAGTTAAGCGACATGGCCCTGTTATTAGCAGCGCTAGCCATACCTAAAGACATGGCTCTATCATAGGGACCTCCTCCACCTACAAGAGACAGTGTTCGGCTGGTACCAGAAGCCATTGGATTGCCGCCAGCAAGAGACATGGCACGCGCACTTTGCGCAAGATTCA
Source organism: Australozyma saopauloensis (assembly GCF_035610405.1). Classification (NCBI taxonomy): domain Eukaryota; kingdom Fungi; phylum Ascomycota; class Pichiomycetes; order Serinales; family Metschnikowiaceae; genus Australozyma; species Australozyma saopauloensis. Next base: position 278,475 of record NC_086135.1, read on the forward strand.
TTTTCTTTTGATGATTCATGTGTTTACGATACTGGACATTGTTCATGTTCTTTGGTTTCCCATCAAAGGTTCCGAACGTAGGGATGATAGGGGCAGTGTCAGACGCACCAAAACCCATGGTGTTGTACCGTCCTGAATCGCGCAAATGCGTCAAGTCATTGATGGAGCACTGAGCAGCCGCAAAGTCCAGAATGTCGGCGCCCTTGTCGTCATCGAAGTGTACAGGTTCATTGCCCTTTCTACGGAACAAACGGATGTTCATCGAGCTTTTACGAGAGGATGCATTCGCATGACTTTGCAGATCAAGTACAGGTGTCACCAAATCATGGTTTGTAAGGGGTCTTTGTTGGTTGGGATGCGGCTGATGGATTTCAGGAACATAGTCCATTTGATACAGCATAGATTGCGCACGATCAGTATTACCAGCAGTGGGCTGGCCCGGGCCAAATCCAGAAAGCGAATTGGTGGACGGATTCTCCGATAGAAGCTGATCCCGTAGCTGCTTCTGATTTTGAGCAGACATTGGTCGTATTGGAGGGAGATATGTCTTTTTTGGGAGGGTATCAGGTCCGGGTTAACGGATGCTAGGAGACGGATTCGGGGAAATAGAGAACGGAAATGGCAAACGGACGAACGGAAAGGTTCCAGATATGGATTCTGCGATCGGTTTCTCGAATTTGCTACGATGAGAAAGGGATATGAAGCGTATTTGTTAGGTATATGAGCGGTATCCGCAGTAAAGTTTAGGTCAATAAGCGCGAGTCACGTGACCCGGGCCTAATCTTAAGGCTAGTCGAGTAGCGATGGGCACTGCTAAGTAGTTGGACATTTCTAATAGAATATATTTTTTTCAATTCTTTTTACGGTGGCAATCAATTGGCAGTATAACTTCTTGGTTCTTTGCATTTTGGCACATACTTAGTTCCTTAATTACTCTCCAGAGGCATCTCAATAGGAGTATAGCCTACAGAGTGAAACTGTTCATAACCGCAGTCTAAATTTGTCCAGCAACACCCACCAATGGCTGACAAAGGTCGTTCATTTGAAGTACATTTTTCCTTGGCATGCAGTGTTGTTTTGATGGAGCGCGGCTCAGCTTATAGAAAAAACCCCTGTGCGGAAAGGCTATTCTCAAATTAGAAGGCCGTTTGATCTCGCCGTTGGATCCTGCAGAAGAACCATCTTCGGAATCGGTGATGCTTCTAGAAAAGATTAGGAGAAGGCCCCTGAATGTTCTAGTAATTGGTAAAAGTCATCATTTCAGATTGTTTCTTCGTTAGCTGCAACAAAAGGAAATCTGGAGTATGGCAGCGAAGATCGTATAGGTCGTAGTAATCAGTGTATTGGTAGGATTGGTGTTCACGTTCAAGAGGTCACTAATTGGGGTGAGGAACTGTTTTTGGATTTTTTTAATCGAGATTTCAACAGACTCTAAGGATTAAACTGCTAAAGATGTCTGCACTCATTTGAGAAATGTCGTTGAGGAATGGACAACTTCAGAATAGAAAGGTCCACCGCTCATTTGTCACAGCTCCCAATATCACTGCCATAGACTCCACTGCATCATTTTTCCAAAGTTTAAATCAACTATGCATGATCAAGGTCTGTTTCAATGGAAAATATTGGACCGCATTCTGCCCACTTCATTTACAGCTCGTCTAAATCTATTTACCCCAAACGTAACACCATTGACAGATCCTTACTTGCTCTGATAATGATCGACTACCACCCCAACGATCTTATACCGGGCTTGAAAAAACAACACCCATTTATCAACAGTTTCTTGCTGTTGCTCAGTCAAACCACTCGTGTCCCATGACGTCTCCCAATCGGGCTTTCCGTCCTTTTCTTCCGGCAGAACGCTTAGTTTGTTCAATCCCAACAATCGGCTCACATCCTTGCCCACCAATTTGTGGTAGCCCTTACCTACGCCGTAGTTATCCACGTTACTTGAGACATCATATATGTATCCTCTAATGGCCACGTAAAGCTGCGGTCTATCTACTCCATTGAAACGAGTGAGCTGGGACCGCGTACAGGCCGGTAGTGTGTTAATGGAGACGTTCGAGTTGTGAATTTGGAACTCGTTGGGTTCTTTTTCGTCGTTCATGTTGGATATGAAAACAGACTCGGAATTTCGACAGAGATATTGATATTGAACACTTCTGTATGGAAATTGTTACCAGAATATTTGGTTTGGTTTCTATTTTATCACTATGCGTTTGGGTGTGCTTGATTATACCCAATCAGGGAGTTGGAATAGATAATCTGGGGATGAAACATATAGAGGGCATATAGAGAGATTGTGGAGAAACATGGAGATCGGGTTCAATGCTATCATCAAAAGATAGAAAATTATTCAAGCTTCTATATTAGTCAAGTCTGTATTTTCTTCGTATGGATTGTTTGGATTCCGATCTTTGGTTGAATAGGGATTCCAATGCATTGTGATTGAATGTGAAAAATGCATGATAGAGGTCATTGTGACTCGGCATTTCTAGTGAGGTCGAATTATTTTTTAAAGGTATTGATATCTCTGATTGATTTAAATTCTACTAGATAGATGTTAGGGGGAACAGCTTATCGTAATGGTACCATAGATACCACGAAGAAACTTGACTCTACGATTTATGAGATTGCTGTGTAAGAAGTAGGGAGATTGACTCGGATTTTATATCATAGAGAGCTACTGGCCTTTCTATTTTTTCAAAAAGTGTGGTAAGCGCTTTGGTCATTGATACTAGACGAACGAAGTGATCACAAAAGAAGCGCGAATAGCTTCTTCAAGAATTAAAAATTCGAAGGAAGACTCGTTTTTCGCTTGCAAGCGATTGCGCATGAAGTTGATGTGGATTGTGGTTACTCTTGGAAATGAACAAGGTCACGAAATGAAGTCTTTTGAAAACCAAAAAAGATGAGTATCCGACAGACGCCCTAAAGCAAATTTCTAGACTGCTTTTAAGTATCTCAAGAAGTATTGTTGTTGCTCAAGCTTTCTACCGCTTGCACTTTCACAAATGTGAGCAACAGAACCCCCAGAACGCATCTGAGACTTTTGAGAATTTGTATGAATATGAGATCATGGAAGTAGAGAGCACTGAGCTTATTGCTTTGGATTCAAAGATCAATAGAAACGGGGCTGGTGAGGTTTTCCAAAATTTCCATCCTTGCAGGCCATGGCCTAGCGGTTAAGGCCGTTGCCCTGAATCTTGACTAGACTCAGCTGTCTCAGGTTCGATCCAGAGCGGAGCAGAACAGTTCATCTCATATTACGACAAGACACAATTCCATTTGGGTTTTGGATGAGCTAAAAAGCCGGTTTATGATTCGAAGTGGTATGGGTTTTGCCTCCGGTACACTGTTTAATTTTCAACAAATACAGGGAAAGAATATGATTTAAAAACAACAGAGAAAGATTAATTCCAAAACAAAGGAAACAACCTTCAGTAACTTGAGATAATTTTGTGTCTATTGATCAACTTCTATGCGATGTCAAGATACACTAATATTCGAGACAAAACTTAATCAAACAGTATCATCGCAGCCAGCCATCTCTAATGATATGAATTTGATTTCCCTTGTACTTGACTTGAAAGTATTTATTTTGAAAGATCTTTCATGATCATTTTGACACTCAGCTCGAATTTTCGTGACGTTTACTTGTGTTCATGTAGAAGCAGTTACCAACGCCATCAAGCTTGTGAGTCCTTTGAAAATTATATAAAGCCAATACTTTTCTTCTAAATATTTGAACCCCAATCTCACACTTTTCTATAAGCTCTCTGGATTCTCTAATGATGAACGCAAGTCAATGATAACTACGTGAAGAAGTCATTTTAGTTAAACAACAATTCGGATCGAAGAACCCAGAATGATTTTCACTGCATTATTTATTGATCCAACTTGGAATATTTAGGTCTGTCTCATTGGATATCACTGGCATTATTGCCTTGACCAAACGAGACATCCTATTTGATGCCTCGACATAACAATAAATAAAGAATAGATTTCCAAGACTTGCTTACAAATTTCATTTGAAATTATTTGAAATCACTCTTGTCAGACCGTTGTATGCAAAATCTGTATTTACCTTTTCAGCTTTCTCCATACTACATCTCTGATCTAATCCAACTTCCTACGATGGTATGTCCTAAAAAGAAGCTCACAAAATACTCAATACTAACTGCAGGTGACTGAAGGTGATAAATATCCTCCGAAGATCCAGAAACTTTTCACGCCGAGACTACCTTTTGTCTACAAGAAACCATGTGGATATCTACCCGAACATCGCAAAACGGCCCGAATTACTCCACTCAAGGGATGGAAGTCTATAATAGATGCATATAAGCAGGAGCATGGGAAAACAGTATCTCCGAAGCCAGAGACAGCGTCTGGCGAGACTCCATCTGAGTCAAAAGAACGTCAAATGAAAGAATGGGAGGACACAGAGACTTTCAATAAAAAAGAGTTCCTCAAGGATCCTTACAGAACAGTATTTGTGGCAAGACTACATTATAGTGTAGGCGAGATCGATCTCTCGAAGGCTTTCACTCAATTCGGCGCCGTGGAGTCTATTCGTGTAGTGAGAAACACGAAAACTGGCCTGTCGAGAGGGTATGCATTCGTGGTATTTGAGAATGAAGTTGATGCTAAGAATTGCGTGCGTGAACTCGCGCCAACTGGTATTGTGGTCAAGTCCGACGAGGCCTCTAGAAAGGCTCTTGTAGATACCGAAAGAGGACGCTTGGTGCGTAATTGGCTCCCGAGAAGACTCGGTGGTGGTCTCGGTGGCAGAAACTATCTGCAGCCGTCCACAAGTCATTTGCGCGAGGCTTCAGCGGCTGCTTCCGGCCGTCGTCTCAATCTCTCCTCCAATCCCTACCAATCTTCAGGAAAGCCTCCTCCACCATCTCGCTTTCAGAAAAGGCCACATACCGACCGCTTTGTGGGTCCTAATAAGAGACAGACATTGGAATCTGAATCCTTTGCTGCTGGAGAGTTTAGATATAGCCAGCCCGAGGCTTCGTCGCCGCAAAAAGCCTTTGAAGCAAACTTGCCACTACCGTATACTTCCACATCTGCCAAACACTCCGTTCAGTCTGTCAGAAGTACAGATACCTCTATCAAGGACAAATACGCGAAATATCAAAGCGTTGGGTCTACTCCTGGTGATGACACTAGATCTACGAGAAACATACGGCGCTAATATACCAATGAAATTGATGGTGATGCAAGTTTTGTAGATTATATTACACAAATTCTATTCTTAGTTGGTGTTGGCGTTTTGTTTGGCGACTTTGCCATTGGTAGCCTGAACCCATTGATCGAGCATTTCGAAGACTTCGTTCATGAGTTGGTCTATGTCATGGGTATCTTTCTTGAGTCTGACCTCAATATCACCTATCAATCCATGCAACTTTTTCAAGCTAGCCTTCATGACTTGCAACTCCAGATTATCAGCTGCAGACAGATTTCTCATTTTATTTTGTAGCATCTTCTCGACGAAGCGACTTTGCTTAAGCATGAAGGGCGAGAGTGTAATATCACAGATCGGAAAAGCGTCAATACTTGCGTCAAATGCTTCGAAGTTCTTACTCTGTATACTGTTACGGAGCTTCAAGTTCAAAACTATCATGTGACGACTATCGGTCATTTCAAGAGGATTGAGCAGTTTCAATAGCAACGAACAGCCTTCGTAATCACACTTATTCAAAGCCCTTCTTGCGAGAAAGATTCGGTCACTTGTATTGAGAGTTGGCTCGAGTTTTTTCACAAAAGCTGCGAACGCCTGTTTGTCGGGACGATCAAGAATAAAGTCGTACATCTGCAACCGCAGAGAGTACTTTGTCAAACGCAACCCTGGAAGAGCTTGTAGAAGACCTTTTCTGATTGCAGGCCCCAGGTTTCGCAATGTGTCTTCAATGACGGAATAATCTGGACTGATCCCCTTGCGCATAATTTCTCTGAGGCCCAGCTCAGTCCTGAAACTCATTTGCTTCCTTCTCTGAAGCTTCAAGTAGGGCTTGTTTGGATTATACTCGATGTCTTTCCAAGCTTCTGAGTCATACTTCGGATTGGAGTCTAGATTTCCTGATTGTGTTGCATATGGATTGAGACTGGATGCTAGTTTCCTTAATTTGCAAGCCTCCACGAGTTTCTGCTGTTCGATTTGACTCAAGGCACCCCCCAGCCACAGCGTCATTCTCTCGGCGAATGTTTCTCCAAAATAGGGATATGAACGGATAAAACCGTCAAATATATACTTTCCGTAGATTGGCTCAAACTTGATCGTCTTCAGAAGGAACTTTTTCATAAACTTGAATAGAGAGATGAACTTTCGGGTAGAAATATAATGTGTAGCGATGCTGTCGTAGGCAAATCGCGTGAGATGAATGCGATCCTTGTTCATCTCTTTTAGAATGAACTGGACAACATCCATACTGGAATATGTACAGAGGAAATGAAGAAAAGACTCGTAGAAAGCTTTCAAAGCTGGCTGCGAGCCGTAAAGACCATTTCTTATTTCTAGAATGCTTTCTATGTCTTCGGGAGTTATAGTTTTAATTTTGTTGTTGTCTCGGTTGATGATTGCAGTTTGGATGCGAACAATTTGCACGAAAAAATTGCTGCTGTATCCAAGATGATCTGCAATCTCGTTCATGGCCGCTATTTCGTTTGCAGAGCCATAGAGATTGCTTTGCTTTAAAAGCAAGGCTATTGTTCTTGGGTATGGACTCTCGCAGTTTTCGGATATCGACCACTGGCGGAAGATATCGATGGTGTTATCGTACGAGGCCTTGACTTGCGAGAAAGCAACGAGGGTAGATGATAAGTAGGATTCGTCGAGCGGCTTCTGCATGCCAATTATGCTCATGAAAAGCGACTTGGCGAACTCCACGTCATAGTTGTAGATAAATGCGTTTGTGATATGGCTGAGCGTCGCTGAGTTGTACGTTTTGTTCTGCAAATAGCGATGGAAAAGCCTTTGGATGGTATGCAACTCATTGGTGTGGTAGCAAAGCCAGATGTAACTCTCAAGAAAATTGGGCGAGTCCAAATATTCAGCCTCATACAAAGCAAATACCTTTTGTAGATTATAGAGATGCGAAGACACGGACTTGGCTGAAGAGAAGAGACGAATATCTGCTTGGGCATAGAACAGAGGATACTCGATATTTGAGCGATGAAGCTCCTCTCTTGACAGATCTACGGGGATTGCCTGGTGCACCTTAGATGCCATTTCTGTAAGGAGCTCAGCAGGCACCGAAATGCCCTTAGCCTTGTAGGCGGCCAACTCAGAGTACATTTTTGCAAACTCACCCATCTGAAATAGCTTTACGATTTCGATTTCGGCGTCCAGAACCTTGAGCGGTGTGTTAATCTTCTCTTCTTCAAGAGTGACAGTCTCGCGTCGTAGCGGCTCCGCGTTGGCTGCAGAAAGATGGGGACTTCCCAAAGCGCTACAGTATGATTGCTTCTTCTCACCCAACTCGTCGCCGTGGTCGTTTGTGTTGTCTTTTAGCCAGGAGGTGTAGGCTACGTCTCGTAGAGTTGCAGAGGTCGAAAAGTAGCCAGAGGAGAGCGATTTTTGATGGACTTTTGACAGGTGAGCTCGGCTGAGCCAAAGCAGAACGTTGGACCGGGTCGGTATTAGAAGTCGCCTTCCCATGGTGGAAATATGTGGGTTTTTGAGCGGGATACGGTGATTTGGTGTTGAGTATAATAGGTGCCAAATGATGGCCTGAGATGTGTATTGAAGTGTTTGAATAATAGTAAGTAAGGGCTGTGTGAATGTAAATTTTATTTAAAAGAGTTATAAAATTTTGAGCGGCGAATTTATTGGATTTTTTTAGGGGGAGTTTTGCGGATGTTGATTTTTGAAGACCAGAAACAGAAGAAGCTGAGAAGCTGGACGAAACATGGAGGTGTTTCAAATAATTTATACAAATGTTTTCCAAGATATCTACCATCTTGTTGTCCGTTAAATATCACCTCGGTGCTTTGGTGACGTAATGGCAGGGAGGTATTACTGCTTTGAAGTAGTTTAGAGTACCCATTAAAGGTGTGAATAAGCGATTCCTTAATTTTATTCTTTGTTTCCAAGTCTTTAAAGAAACGTAAGCTTCACATCATTGTCGAACAGATACTGCCCACCTAATGATCTGAAGTGTCGTAATTGTAGCTATATACCTTGAAATAAAGGAATTCATCCAGGAGATTTTTAGCTCAAATATTAGGACTAGGGAGTTCTTAGAATTCTCGTAAATGCGGGAATCTGAATAACATTATCAAACAAGCCTCCATAGTATATTCGAGTATGTTTGAAGCTCGATAGTGCAGAGATCTACAGAACTATATCAGGAGATAATAATAGAGCTCTCAGAGTAACGATCTTCGGTTTGCAGCCAAAATGAAAATCTCGTAAAGAAATCGATTTCATGATTATACCCAAAATTGTTCTATGTCGTTCATGAGAAAAAACACCAATACAATCGGAATATTGTCTCACAAAACCTCATGAAAGATTAAACTCCACTCAAGGTGCCTGGCTCGTTCTCGAATAAAATTTCTACTAGGCTTCTTTAAATTCGTTATCATAGAAAGTCAAGAGCCGAAAGAGCCATTGGTCAACAAAAAAAGCCAAACTATAGTGAAATTTGTTGAAAGAGACTGTCAAAGCATTTGAATTTGCACGATCCCATTGTGTCTTTGAAGTAGAGATGATAGTGATCAGGTTCTCATGGAGCAATTCAAGATTTTTGATCCATTCTTTGGGAACCTTACGAATTCCACAATAGGCCTTCAACCTACCTATATCACTTATTTGGTGTTTCTCTCGTCTCTCGTGCTCTTTTGTTAGAGCAATGATCTTGGACGAAAGTGTGACAATGGCCGAACTATAGGATTTTTTTACATCCGACTCAATGTCAGATGCATTAACTCTGGAAAGAATGGCGTCTTGCATTTTATTAACCTCGCAATACACATACTCGTGCAAACGTTCAATCGGGATTTTGCTGAGGCGCAAATGTGGGTTTCGAGTGTCATATACAATCATTTCCTGCTCTTGAATCTGACTGCCACTCGCACAATTAGTTTTGAATTTCAAAACCTCTTCGACTTTCTGTCTACTAGTAATTTTGCTCCAGAAAATCATATTATAAAATTTTTTCGTGTTTTTGAGTAAGTCTAGTGACCTTTCTAAGTGAATCTTTGCGAAGCCAACACTGATTCAAAGGAAACAGAAAATGGTTCATGACATACTCTTGCATAGTGAGTATGATTAATTTTATTGCGGTGTTTTGCCCTGTGCTTGCTTCTTTAGTCTCCAAGGTCGCGTAAGTAGTATTTTTAGAAAGCACAGCATGAGGTTGAGCCGCACAATTATGTAATTCTTACACAAGAGATCGCCAATCCAACGGAGAAACTAATGAAAATCTTCGTAATGTGAAAGTGGTCTGACGTTTTAAGATATGTGAGAGAAGTTTAGCTCAGCGTAATCCCATTTAAAATGCTGGGCGACTTACTGATTAATGTAAATATGCTTTTTATGAGTATTTATCTGGATTCTTCCATAATAAATCTCCTTTGTTAGTTTATATTCGACTCAACATTATGTTTTAATCTGCAAACTGTTTAAATTCATAAGTTTGAAACTATAATTGAATCTGATACGCATTACTTTGCACTAAAAATACACATATAGCTTGGAAGAATAAACGTCAGAGAATGGGATATGAGTGCTCTTCCCCCTGAGGTCTGTTTTAATTAAAGAGAGAAAGCTTGATCTAGGAGTCAGACAGGGAGATCGTGACATAGGACATCTATGGAAAGCGATAAAAGAGCGTGCAATCAGAAGAGGCATTCAAAACCATTGTTCTTTTTATATTTGGTAATTTCAGCAAGTGAAACCAACAAACACCTATTTGAACAACATGTTGGCTCGATTCGTTCATCTAACTAGTGCTTGTAAGCGAAATATATCAAAACAAACACCTTCTACGAACTCCCGTATCAAGAAGAATCTGATCCTCAAGTTCAGTTTCATTTTATAGTTGATAGGTGTATGTTTGGACCTGCACATTGATGTTTCAGACACGAAACATCAGCGAAGATAGTTTTAAGGGTTGAGAAAAATTGTTTTAAAAGAAGTTTCAAGGTAGTTCTTGGGTAAACTCTCCGAGAATTATCAGTAGAACAGCTCACCGGTAACATTGTATCGAAGAACCAATTCTGGCGCTACGATAACAGCAGCTGCAAAAATGATCTGATGACACCAAGGAGTATGCGTGCAATTGAAGTTGTTCAATAAATGCTAAATTAGAAGTTCTGCGACTCCATGCGAGCGTGTTTCACGTCAAGTTTGCTACTGAATAGGTGGATGTCAATAGATGACTAGGAATACAGACAAGCAAAACTAAAACTTCATTAGAGGAAGCATGTTTCTAGAATTTGATTAGTACTGCTAATTGGAGGTACTTCTCTCTACGTAATTGTAAATTAAGGCATTCCTTCATTGTACTGCAAACTGTTTGAAGACTTATTGAGGAGAGTAGGCTTTGAATCAGATCCAAGGAACAATGTCCATTTCGAAGAGTCAAGTCAGATCAAAAAATAGAATTGTATGGTCATTATCAAATATATGCGAATAGTTATCAACGGAGCCGTTATACATAGTTTTCGCTTATCAAAGAGCATGGTAAAAGGCCAACAACATTGATCGATAGCGCGAAAGCAAGAAGATTATCATAAATAAAAGAACAGAACCATTCCATTCTTCTCTTCTGTGACGCTTTTAATCGGAGTTGGTCCATACCTTCTCTTATCTAACACAAAGCCATTCTAACTCCATTGAGATCCCAAAAAAAAAAAAGAAAAAAAAAATTAAAGTAATATTTTATCACATTCAAAAGACAGTCACCACATACCGTGAAAAACAACTGAACCCATCTCTCCATACGGTATTACCCCAGAGCTACCCCAGATATAGCATAGACCTCGGCTCTTATCAACTCCAAACCAATACACATCCACAATGTCAGATCTCGGCCCCTTAGAATTGGACTACCTAGTAGAAACACTCAGAAATCCTCCTGCAGGGACGTCTGTCCGAAATGTGCTCTCTTACTTGTACAATTACATTCCTTACGTGAAACATGAACACAACCTTAAAGTGGTCATTTCAAGTTTCCTCAACAATCCAGTATGTTTCGGAGGAACTGTGCCGCACTTTGAAGACTCATATCTTATTGTTGAGGTTATCAAGTTAATATTCGATAAGAAAATCAAGGTTTCTAGACCAACGTTGCCTATTCAGAGCTTCTACGAGATAGTTTTGCGAGAACTCAAGAGTTTTGTTGCATTTGACCGTATGAGAAACAGCTGGAAGGTTCTTCCAATTCTTACGGGCATGTCACTCTCCACTGGATTACGGGACGACTTGTATCCAAGTTCGCTTCCAGTCTTTTTCTCGTCATTTGACGCTTGTGATCGTTCTGCGGACAGGCTTTATCGAGAATGTCTCAAACAAACTTGCTATTTCAATCATTCTCAGGAGAATATAATGAACATGGCATTGCTCACATTGGCGCTTAAATTGAGACCAGGTGAGGGTTTGGAAACGTACATAACTCCAGCGGAATATCCACAATTCTTGTCAAGAGCCATCTATTTGATGTATGGACCTCAAGGATATTGCCAGCAGTATCGTATATTTGGTGATCTTGGTGCGAACGAAGATGATTTGATCAATGTGCTCCTGAACCCAGTAATGAAGCATATCAATAAGTTATCTTTATTGGCGGAGCAATTATTTGCTCAATTATCGCATAAACCTGAAAATTATGAACTTATTTCTCGCTCAACGGAGACTCTTTTGTCGTTCAATTTAACGCTCAACAAGTTTGTTCAATCTCACGTACATCTCGACAGAAGTGCTGATTCAAACCCTGAGTTAAGCAAGTACTGGTTCTACATGAAGAACATATTATTCTCTCAAGTTATACTTTTCCAAGGAATCATTTCTCGCTTCGTGGAGTCGCGAAACGTGGGTATGATTCGTCAACTATTCTCCCCCACCACATATACCTCTTTGACTGAGCAACGCTACACAGATATTTGCTACAAGATCCTTCAGTGTTTGTACTACACTAATTTTGTTTTAGTATCTATTGGTCAAGGTGGCTTTGATGGGTACAACTTCATATACTACGTGAGTTTAGAGCTTTGCTGCAAGAACAACACAATGGAGAGATTCCAGATGTTCTCCCGCTATTTGATTGGTAATAATGAGGTCAACACTCATCATTCCTCCCTCAATCGAAGTTATGTTGCGCGGTGCAAGGTTTTGTTCGTGCTTGGTTTGTTTGAGAGCTATTTCCAACAAAATGCCTTCCAAGACGACCGTTATGAGGCTTTTATTTATGAAATTGCCTTTGATTTGTCTGAGAACCCATTTTTATTCGACACACATGTCACAGAGGCTGGTCACTCTGTACTTTTGGCATTCTTCTCCAAAACCAAAAGCGGTCGTGCTGGAATTGCAGATGTTTTGAGATACTTCGAGGTCTTGGTAGGACAATTTCCAACCAAAATTTCTGCTACCCAATTGAGCACTGCTGTTGAGACTTTGGGCAAGAAGATTATGAGTAGTCCAATTGTCTATGAGAATGGCTACCATAAGACTCTGATAGAACAGTTTCTCCATTTCATCCACTTCAAATGTATGAATGCTCCAAGCGGGGTGTCCATCGCTAAGGCAGGTAATGATATGTTCTCATCAGCTTTGCCTATTCCCAACACCGATGCCAACTCTACCGTATCACAACTACCAGACACGTCCAACACGAACATTGTAGAGGAAAACAAACACAAGAAATTCAAAGACATGCCAGTCATTGACGTTGTGCTGTTCGACTCCAAAAATGCTCGAGATCACTTTACTATACGACAAGCGCCAGAAACAGCCAAGGAGGGGCTTATACTCGCGTTCTTGAATGTGGTACCATACGTCCCACTCAATATTTTTGAAGAATGGCTCCAAAAGATATGGACGCTCATCCTTTCTAGCAACACCAGTGAGCGACAATTCCTCGCGGATAAATTCTGGGCCATTCTTAGTGAAAACCTCGACCTCAATCGCTGCGAAGTGGCTTACAGATGGTGGTATGAACAAAGAAAGAACGTGGAACACATGAATTTAGAAATCGCAAAGTTGTGAGGAATTGAAAAATACATTTCCTTGATTTTTATTTCATGTGATGTTTTTTGAATAGTTCATTATCGCATCTTCCCCAGAAGTAGGAGTGCATGTGAAGTGATGAGATGAGCTGAACCACAGAAACACCATGGCTAGAAAGAAGTCGGCTGCCAAAAAGGCCAAAGAACAGGCGGAAAAGACTAAAAATGTCACTGAACCTGTAGCAGAGACTCCTGTGTCCAAAAAAGTTGAAATTGAGCTGGCCAAGGATGAAAGAGCAGGCTCCTCCGACGATTCCTCATCGGAAGATGAGGATGAGTACGGTGAATTGTTGACTGAAAACGTCGAGGAGCTGATTCAACAAGTCATGAGTGCCCTTAAGTCCGATCCTAAGAAGCTTTTGGATCCTGCGGTCAAATTCTTCGACGAGACAGATGTCACCTTGACTAAGAAGAATGGCGATAAGCCCATGTACTTGAAGGACTACCACAGAATGAATCTCCTTTCCGGGGACTACAAGAACGATGATGACGAGAACGAATATGGAACCGTTGATGGTGAAAAGCCTTATGCTGTCGCCGAGAGAGAAGAGAGAAACAAGTTGATTGACGACATCAAGAACGCTTTCAATGATGATGACGCCGAAGATGAGGACGATGACGGATTCCTCAAGAAGAAAGAAAGCTCAAAGATTGAGTCTGCTCTGGCCCCAAAGTTGCCTGATCCAAATACTAACTCTGAAGAGTTCTTGTCTTCATTCATTAATAGCCAGGCATGGATTCCGAGCAAAGATGACAAGGTCATCAATTTGGATGCAATTGACCAGGAGGATGAACAAGATTTCGATGATGCCGTTGAGAACTTCGAAAAAGCCTACAACTTCAGATACGAAGACCCAAACTCGGCAGAAATTGTGTCGTATGCCCGTACCCAGGCCACTTTGAGAAGAGGCAAAACCAACTCTAGAAAACGTGCTAGAGATAAGAAAAATGCATTGAAGGAACAAGAAAAACACGAGGTTGAGCAGGCTCTCCAGAAAAAGAAGGTGACCAAAATGAACAAGGTCATGGACCGTCTCGCTAAAATTAAGGAGGCTGTTGGAGACGATGTGGACGACAAAGTCATTGAGCGCGTTTTCGGTGACTCTTTGCTAAACGATGACTTCGACGATGCTGACTGGGACGGTAAAATGTCGGAGATTTTCAACGAACAATACTACGATTCTGAACTAGTCAAGCCTGAGTGGGATGAAGATGATGAGATCATGGCGGGTTTCCACCTGAAAAAACAGCAGGGTGCCGAAAACGACGAGGAGTTCGATGAAGAAGCCATGGATGTCGAAGAGGAGGCCCCAGAGCAGGGAACCGAAGAACCAGCAACCAAGAAGTCTAAGAAAGACAAGTTGAAGGAGAAGAAGTCTGCAAAGAAAGAGAAGGAATCCTTGAAGGATAAAGCAAAGAAGATTGTGGAAGCCAACACCAATAAGATTCAAGAAGAAGTCGAGGAGGAAAGAGGCCGTCTGAAGTCTGACGATGTCAAATTCAAATACAGAGAAGTCTCGCCCGAGAGTTATGGCTTGACTACCAGAGACATCTTTTTGGCAGATGACCAGGAGCTTAATCAGTACTTCAGTATTAAGAAGTTTGCGCCATATAGACCAAAGGAATTGGCCATGAAGGACAAGAGAAAGCACACCAAGAAGAAGCAAGTGCAACATTGGAGATACAACACCTTTAGAAATGTCAATGGACCAGAGAGACAACCAAATGAAAAGGAGGATGAAATCTGGATTCCAATCGATGAAGAGGCCACCAAAACGGTGAAAAAGAGCAAGAAATAAGTCATACTAATTTAAACAATAAATACGCATTTGAGAAGATCGTCTAACTATATTATTGCTTTTGCTTTGATTTCTATAAACTTCGATTAAATAATCAATTAACTTTTTTACTGAATGATAATAGTACAATTGCTCAATCGTAACGATTTGGGACACTGAGGATTGACTTGGCAATTTCTCTCAGCTTATTCTTCAAACTGAAACTCTTGATAGACTTCTTTCCGCTCTCCATCAAATCGTGCTCTGCCTCGGTTCGTTTCAACCACATTTTGACGATAGTGTACATGACAACAACCAAGAGGGCCATGAAGCCAACGATACCGTAGAACCAGTAATCCGCACCCTCACCAGGAACTTTGACGTTCATACCAAAAGCACCTGTGATGACGTTCAATGGTAAAAACAAAGTACCAAGCAATGTCACATTACCCAAGATGTTAGTCATGACCAAATTGGCGTTAAAAGACTCGACCTGCAATTGAGCCAAGTAGTTGGAGTGAGATCTGCTGAAGATCTTCTCATAGGCAGCCAAGTTTTGAAACATGGTCACCACGTGATCCTGAATATCACCCAAATACAAAGCAATGTCGGCTCTGGGATGAGCCGTGCCTTGAGTTTGAACCTGGGCCATCATTCCTGGAGGAGCGCCAGGTGGAGGACCGAAACTAATTCCGCAGGATTGACTGTTGTGAGACTGAGCCATGTTATTCAAGTTGAGGCGGGAAGCGGTCGAGTAGGAGAACTGAGAAGCTTCATCCTGACATCTCTTAGCAAACATTCTAATAACATCAGCCTTATTAGAAAGAAGCCGCATCAAGGTCATGACCTTCCTTCTTGACTCACCAATGTTTCTAAGCATCGAAGAGAAGTTGATCAGCTGAGCGTCTAAGACAGAGGCTTCAATAGCATCAGCCTCGTACTCGATAGCAGTGATGACTGGTGCAAAACCATCAGTGATGTCATCGATCATGGCGTAACCAATCCAGTCAGCGCTGACATCGACGTACTCTCTCAATTGTCTGACTCTTCTTCTCACATTAGCGGGATGGGAGATTGGGGAGAAGTGGAAAGTGAGAACACCTTCACGGAAAACAACAATGTATACATTGATGGGCTCCAAATAGTCTTCGGACTCCTTGTCTGGTTCGAAGGTGTGAAAACACACAAAGTAATAGTTGCGGAACAACTCAACCTTTTCTCTTGTCTCTTGCATACGAATATCCTCTGCGGTCAAAGGATGGATACCGAACGCCTTAGCCAATACCTTCATTTCAGCGTCGGTTGGACAGGTGCAGTCTAACCACCAAGTTGACTCTCCATTGTGGAACAATTCACTGACACTTTTGCCCTCTTCAACAAGGCCAGCGAGATCAGGAGAGTGAACAGTCTCCTCATTGTCGGAGTGGAAGAAAGAGAATCTTTCAGGCAATTCCAATTCACCGTTGTTGATTCTAGTACCCCCAAACTTCACGTTGTCCGAGGACCTATCATCCAGAGTCTTCTCATACAAGTAAGCCTCGTCCGAAGAGTCCGAAGGCTTGACGTCATGGACTTGCATCTCGAGGTCATACTCCTTACGGCGTCTTCCTCTAATATTACGGATGGCATTGCTAGTTCTTTGGATGAAAGAGCGCTTCTTGTGGCGACTATCAATGTCGCTGCCAGAGAAAACAGACTGGCGGCGATTGTTAAACATCACTTGAGCCGGATAGGTGACACGGCTCAGCTCCTTTTTCAAAAGAGACTTGTCCAGTCTCTCTTCTTCGATAAAGGCCTCGATCTCGCTGAAGTCAATACCATTAATGCGCACGTGCTCCATAGGGAAACAGACATCCTCTTCTGTTTCTTGCGATGAGCGCGAAGCGTGCGAATCTGCCTCCAGGTCTACCGAAGATCTGGAGAGACGGCGCTCACGTCTGGAGTTGTAGTGAGCACCGGCATTGGCCTCCATGGAAAACGCCGAATCATTTGTCTTCATTTTCTGCAAGCGCAGGGTATCTTGCATCTGAATACGAGCAGATTTGGTCGATTTTCTCAAGTTCTTACGGGCTTCCTCTGCATCCTCAGTTGACGAATGAGCACGGGAGTTTCTACGAGGGTGATGAACCTCCGGAGCAAGGTTCTGGTGGTTTTGGTGGTGAGGATGGTTTTGGTGAGGATGGTTTTGATGAGGAGAGAGTTGAAGAGGATCTTCTGGAGGAGGAAGTCTCTCACGTTGATGTCTGTGGTCATTCAAACCCTCATCGGCAGCGTCATTGGCGCTAATCCGAGGAAGAGGAATGGAATACTCGGAGTCAGACATGGTTGCAGAGCGTACTAAATTACGTGGGGCAGCAAATTAGAGTATGCTACCTAGTCGGTCCTTGTAGCAAGGACACTTAGGGGAGATGCAAGTGAGAGTTGCACAATATGACAACTAAAACCGCAATTAACCTCGAGAAAAAAAACACTGCCGCGTGATTTTTCCGAGCCGGTCTTCTCTACTATATATCAGCAAGTCCAACTATTCTACAGCCAACTTGCTGCAGTCAGAACAAGCAAACAAAGAGACACAAAGAATCAGGGGCGGCGCAAAGCACGCGAACAATTCTCGGACGTGGGGGTGCGTTTATGGATTAAGCACAAAGGGTCTTCCCATAGCTGAAGACCAGTTCGATTTCTGAATAGTCTATTGGAGGTAGACTTTTGGCAGAAAGAAGTGTGGTGGGAGAAAAATGGCGCGGCGATGAGGTACTATAAGTAGTGGTAAGATGGCTTAGAGGGTGGAGCGAAGAGGCGTCTGGGAAGGAGACGGGGGTGTTTTCTGCAGGAATACGAGAGCCGCTCGGGGGTATGATTGGCTGGCACGGCTGCGAATCGGTGAGAAAATTTTTTTTCGTTCCTTTGCGGCTCTAATACGTCCACTAGGGTCGTTTTGGGGGTGCCATGTGAGGGATGGGAGAAATTACCGCAGCCATCGGTTGTGTGCAGTGATGGAAAAGGGATTGGACGAGATCGAGACGCGGCGATAGATTTCGGTGGTTTTTTCGGGAACTGGCATCTTTCGATTTGGTTTACTGGGGATTTCATGAGTCTTCTGCAGAAAAACTGTTTCGTTATGCGCTTTTGAGAGTACACTTGACCGCATGCATCTGCATGTACGTCCTGCAAATAGAGACGGTATCGGCAGATGTAGGCGGATTGTCTCCAGGCATGCATCTCTTTGTATGCACGCATTTATTTGACGTTGGGGGGATATATATAGTGTGCGTGCGTAATTTCTTGTGAGAGACAGAGCTGTGTATTTTTTTGGGGATATAATGTAGTGCATCTTTTTTGCGGGATCTTTATATTACATATTCTCGACTTTGGGTGTATCTTCGGAGTCGTTATCTGAAGGCACTTCCTGCAGTACAGCCGTTTGTGGTGTATGTGGATACGGCTAAAGGGTCGATACGTGAGTCAAACCTATAAAAATTTCTTTTGCGATAGATGTCGGAAAGGTCACCTTTTGCGCCGTAAATTGGGACTAAACAAGATATTAGTGTATGAATAAGTCACGATGACTATGTATAAACATGTGAGAACGAGGGAATACCACTACTAATTGTCTAAAAGAAGGTCAATCTCGCTAAAGAAAAGTAAAATCGTAGAAACATATTCTTTATCTGGAAATATGATCAAGAGTCGTTAACATTAGCTTCTATAAAGGGTCACAAAACCGGAGGTCGGCGCCAGTCTAGATCCAGTCCACAGGGTTTTTCAACACTTGCACAAGTTTATCTTCTTCCGAACCTGGTTCTGGGTGATGATCGTAGGCCCAGCTGGCAGTGGCAGGAAGTGACATCAATATACTCTCAACACGAGAGCCTGGGGTCAGCAATCCAAACTGGGTGCCTCTGTCCAACACCAAGTTGAATTCCACATAACGACCTCTTCTAATCTGCTGCCAGTTCTTTTGTTCTGGAGTAAATTCCTGGTCCTTGTGTTTGACCACCAAAGGCACATAAGCAGGGATAAACGCATCGAAACATGACTCGACAATCTTCAAGATCTCATTAGGGTCCTTGGTGTCGAAGTCGTCGAAGAAAATACCTCCGATACCTCTAGTCTCGTTTCTGTGCTTGATCAAGAAGTACTCGTCACACCATTTCTTCCATTTAGGGTACAACTCTGGATCAAACTTATCCAATGCATCCTTATGCTGTTGATGGAAGTGCTTGGCGTCCTCTTCGTACAAGTAGGAGGGAGTCAAGTCAGCTCCACCGCCAAACCACCAAGTCGACAATTCCTTTGTTTCGGGATCGTTGGTCTCGAAGTAACGGTAGTTCAAGTGAGTGGTGGGAGCATGAGGGTTGTGAGGATGAATGACCATCGACAAACCGCACGCAAAAAAGTCAACGGAGCCATTGGCCGAGGCCGTCAAGTTACGGTGGTCCACTCTCATCCGAGTAATGGCTTGTGGAGGCAATGTACCATGAACAACAGAGATGTTGACACCACCCTTCTCGAAGGTGGTACCATTTTGGAGAACCATCGATTGGCCACCTCCACCATTGTTGCCTCTCTCCCAACTGTCGGTATGGAATCCAACGGTGTCGACAGCAGCAAGAGCATCTGTGATTTGCTTTTGCTTCAATCTGACAAGAGCCTCCATTCTCTCACGCATTGGGCGAGAAGTGTCGTGAATAATACTCATTTTGGGCGATTCTGGTTTGATGGAAGTAGTTGGTCCAGCTATACTATTACCTGTAATAGCACTAGTGGTACTTATAGTGACAGTTTGGTTCTAGGTAGTACCGTACTGACAAATTGAGGGTAGTGTATGGGTATATACACTTAGAGGGTCCTCGTATTTATGAGAAAGTCCGTAAAAGGTATTGGGCAATAAAAAATTGTAATAAAGAGTGATGTTTCCGAGTTGGAACTGTACGGATTTTATGGATGGAAAATTGCGGAAGGGGTCCCTATTTATGTTCATCGTTTCCGTTCAGATTCAGTCGACCCAGGCCTCCTGCAGGCAGTAGAAGTGGGACGATTTGCAACTGTTAGTGGGTAGCCTCACCCTAATTACTGGGGGCCGTTGGGAATAGTGGGGAGATCTTGGTGCATATTCTGTTGGCGTGGAGAATAATGCGATAAATGGGATTGGGTGTTTTACGAGTAAACGAGCGTTTAGAGGGTAGAGAATGGAGACAGCTACTGTAGACAGCACTATTGAGATGCGTGTGGAACATAGGACGATGAGTTGCTGTAATTTTTCGAAGACGCTGGTTATCTTTTCTTTTTGCCTTCATTCAATTAAATTTCCTTTCTGCTTTCGTTATTGGTGTGGTTGGCTAGATGCATGGTTGGCTGCAAATTTCTGCATGCTGAGAATTCTCATGCCACCACGGACATTGACCGTTTTTGGTCCTATCGTATCTGTGACATATTGATTTGGGATGATTGGCTATTACACGATGGTACTCCTGAGCGAGATGAAAATTCCTTGAGAATACACTATGGCGGCTGGTTCGGTTTCGTATAGGTTGAGTATGGTGAGTAAATTACTCCATTGAAACGGTCTCAGGATCTTTAGCGAAATTCATGAAAACACAAAGAAAAATGTGCGTAATTCTCAGAAAACCAATTCCTAAAATCATTTTATCCAATGTAGTGGTGGTCCGCTTCCCCTAGGTATCAATTGGGCCCACTTAACTACAAGAAGTGTAATAGTACTTTCATGAAAGGACCAGTTAAAAAAAAAAAAACGAAAGGGCAAAGAAAGAAAACAATTCAATCCGTTCATTCTTGAAGTACATTCGTAGCATATCCACTTGGCCATATCACCAATTGACTTTCAAAGTTGTAGTGATCTTTACCGACTTTCATCTACTTTCACCAATACTCACCCAAGATCCACCACCACATCCGGAACCCGCAGATGTGCCCGAATATACTCTGCATTGTCGCCATCCAGCCCATCACACCGCTCTGCAGCCTCTTCCGCAGTGGCAGCTACCCCCAGGGCCAAATGGCGCGCGATGAGCCGTTCACGCACCAACTCTGGCGAGGTATCCACAAACCAATACTCGTCGCTGGCGCCATGGACCCGGTCCCACGGAGCCTCCTCCAAGCCCACATAATTTCCCTCCACGAATACCACCTTGATTTCTGGACCAATGCAGATATCATTTTCGACTGGATCTTTAATGCTATGGTCGAACAGCGGAGCCCAAACAGAGCCATTCAAACCCACCCCTTTTAATTTTTCTACTGTTTCTACAAAGCTTTGTGAATCAAACGTAAATGGTGCACCCCGTCTTCTCACCGCCTCTGCTGGGTCCGCAAATCGGGCGAGCTGGGCGCGCGAATAGTGGTACCCGTCCTGCGGCAACAGTTTCGCGCCCACTCCCACTGCCGCCAACTCATCCACCACTCTGGTGACCATTGTGGACTTTCCGGCGCCAGGAACTCCAGCGACTGCTATCACCACTCTTGTGTTTTCGCTTTTGTTTGCGAGTGTGAGAATTCGCTGGGCGAGTAATTTGGTGTCGCCAATATGGACTGGCTTTTGACTGCTCGCTGGCATTTGGTGCGGGGCAATGGGAAGAAATACTTGTGTGGGTTTGCTCGAGTGGACGAATTGTTCGTGTTATATGTTTCCGATTGGGAGTCTGTGTGGCAGCATGTTCCTAGTGTGGAGACGGTGCGCGCGCAGGCGCTGGAGGCTAATATTGCGGACTTTGATGGGGAGAAATTGCGATACTTGGTTTCGCAAATCGTAGCTATTTTTGAGGCAGACTCTCTTTCTGGCTGCGAGCCGGAAATTCGCGAGACGAGTGCTGCTTTAAATTTTCAGGTGAGTCTCTTGGACTCTTTGCAGTGGACGTTTTTGTTAGCGCCATGTGATGAACAGACCAGAAGCCAGTTCTTCAAAGCGCTCTGTGAGGTGAACATATCAAATCAGAAATATCTACTGTTTCAGACACGCAAGTTGTACAAAATCATCAAGATTCAACAGAAGTATGCTCTATATTTGGAGGAAAATTATAAAACTGTCAATGGCTCGGAACTCATGGATAAGTATCGCCGCCAGCATCCGGAAGACGCACTACACCTCCAGACGTTTTCCAAAGAATCTTTCTCGGAACAGTGTCTTACTGACTACGAACAAGATGACGTTTCTGACCAGGAGTCGCCCATGGACTTTTTTGCGAAACTGATGCGTCAAACGGCAGCGGGGCGTCTCGGTGTCCCAGACCTGAGCCCGATTAAAAAGGAGCCTACTATGATCGAGGGGATACGTGACCCAATGCAAATTGGTGCAATTGCACACAAACGGCCAAAACTAGAAGATTTTGGCGACATACCGCGGCCCAAAAGAATAAAACGAGAGGACTCTTCGCCGGGAACACCAGCCAACTTGCCCTCGTCACCAACAAAACAAACCTCTTCGTCTCCTGCGAGACTGGATGGTTCATCTCCTCGCAGACGTCGTATCGGACGCATCGGAAGACGCTAGCGTGCATGCAACTATGAATGTGCGAGGGTAGTCCATCGTTCTACAAGTAGCTCTAAAGACTTTAGTTGATCCTCTGTCATTAACGCCTTGTAGAGCAGATGCAAGATCGAGGTCCACAATTCAACAAACTCGGCAAGCTCCTTCATATTGGTAGGTTCCGAGTACATCGTAGGTTCCAGGTGGTTGCGCATGTTTTTGGATCCTATCGTTCTAGGAAGAAAGTTACTGAACACTGGGAGCCAAAATCGGATCATGGCCTGTTCTGCAGCTTGAAGCGAAACAATTTGCTCCTCGCTATAGCCTACAAGGATGTCAAGATCTGCACCATACTCTTCCGAAATCGCACGTTTCACAATAGAAACTACAATTATTTCGATCTCATGGTAAACTTTTTCAATAATTGTTTCTGGCAGATCCACGTTGGGCAAAACCGGGACCTCCACCTCTCTTACTAGCGTTTGCCCGGACAATTCTCCGTACTTATTGACATTTTCGGAGTATATTTTTTCTGCGATGTCTCGTGCGCTCATACGTTCTCGATATGAAATGGTCAAAATCTTGGACAGAAGTGCCTTCATGCACAAGTTTTTGTCATCAGACATAAGGACCTGTAGTGTCATCGGACAGTGCTGTTGCAAGAAAACACAGCAATCTAGAATAGCATCATCACCACTAGCCAACTTATTAAGTCTCTCCTTTGGCGCTTGGCCGCGGACAGTGTCAATTCCCTCCGCTAAACAGTAGTAGATCCAATCATTAGCCTTTCTGGCCGATTTCCCAACGGAATGACCATTTTCAGTTCTAGTAGAATTCTTGAGACCGTCAAGCTCACGAATTACCTCATTTGGTATGATAATCACTAGCAGATACATTCCACCAATGTCCTTTAAGTCGTTTAACAAAGAAAGGTGCGCTAAGATGAAATTAGTGTCGATAACCAAGTATGACATATTTCCCCGTAAATTCACTGTCTCCGACCGTAGCATTGACGTATCTAATTCCATATTGTTGAATTCTGATTCGTCATGAGTGTGTATTGTTTCTGGTTCGGTAAATGCTAGCGGCTCGTCCATTTCATGGACTTCATCCATTTCAATTTCTTGTATTTCATTTCCGTCAGCTGCATCAACTTGAGTTTCTTTTTTCTCTGTCACCCGAAGTCTGTACGAGGACGTTTGAGTGTGTTTCCCCGATGTGATTGTGCGGTGCTGATCCTTCAGCGAAAGGCCTTCACGGGCATATCTAGACGGTAGTGTCATAAAGCTAGTGTTGTATCGTTACTCTTCGCGGAGATTATTGTATGTTTTGACGGTGTTTACATACAGTTATGTAAGCAGATTGTTAGCAAAACAGAGGCAGTTAGAAGAGGGAAGTGGGCTTCTAACAATAAAACAGAAATTCTTTGCAATTTTAAGAAGAAAATAAATTTTGCATGAAGTTTACCTGATTGTTTTGTGTCGAACAAGAATAGGGAAGTTTTCTTCTATGATTCTAGGATTGATTTCATCTACAGATTCCAGTAAAGGAAGAAATCTTGAGAGAACCTCAAAATAAAAGATTCATAGTAATTACTACTATTCAAATGCCATGGCTGGTTGATGTTAAACCACCACGACTTATGCAAGAACTACCGCTAAATACCAGTACTCAGCGGCAGTGTAAGGATGCCAAGGAAAAACTCGAAAACACTGACTCCAAGACTCAAAAGCATAATGACGATGATCATCATGGTGATTCTCTTGGTGCTCGATTCGTTGATACTGTCACTGATGATGTTCAGAAACTCTAAGAAGACCTTACACCTATCATTTAGAACCTGTACTCGCTCTTCCATCTCTAGATATTCACGGACCGCATTATACAAGGGATGCAATGCAGGCTCAATATACCAGAAAAAGGCAGGAGTATCTAGAATAGAGCTCGAGAGATTAACGTCAACACGGAGTTTGAACAATTTACCGGACTTCTTCAAAAGTTGTTGTCTCTTGAGACCTAGTCGGCCAGTCAAAGCCAATTTCTTGGGAAGCTTGGAGATCAGTTGCAAACTGTGCACCATTCTGCTCTCGAACAAGCATAACTTTGTCAGTTGAGCGATCGCGTAAGACATTGTCATTTTGATCAAGTGATCACCACTTCTTAGGGTGATCATGTCGTTGTATATTCTTGGACGATGAATTTGTGAATCGTACTCAAAATGAAACTCTTCAGTTTCGATGTCTTGTTCGCTAATTGCGTTGGTGATGAAGGGTTCTGGGAGCTCGGAAGCAAATGCTAAATCTGCCAAAATATTCTTCTCATGCGTTTCTGAAAGGTTCCAGAAAACAACGATACCGTACTGTAAGACAAACATCTCGGCATGGTGTTTTAGAAGCTCCGATGGGTCCTCCAGTTGGCCCTTCAGCTGATCCTTAGAAGTAGAGGAAGAATGCAGAGGTTTCTGTTCATGGGTGCGACTCTCTTTGACGGTGCTAGTACCTTCAAGTTCGTGAGTGCTAGCTGTGTCAGAATGGCTCAGGGAGCTACTACTTTCACTGATTGATTCATCCATTGGAGGTGCGAAAAATTGGGGCTCTGAGGGATCAAACGGACCACTATTCTCAGCAGCTCCATTTTCGGGATCCATGGAATAGTTGTTAGCATCTTCTGGCGTCTCAACTCCGGAGTAGTATTCATACAAGTGGTCCGCAAGCTCACTTTTATTGATCATTTTTTCGACGAGCTGCTTATTGACCAACGACTTGGCAGTATCGTTAGATTTGACTCGAAATCCATCTGATCCAGGAAGTAAGGGTAAAGTGTAAGGGACATACAAAGCCTCGTCGTATAGACGAGGTTTCACGTTGTGCACTTTGGTCAAGAAGTCCATGAGAACCGGTAACTTGAACTCTTCACAAATGTAGTATGCGGTTACCCTACTAAACTCCTTGGCGCGCATTTCCTTGGGCATCAACTCGGCCCGACTACGTTGGAGCTGGAACTGAAGATCGGCGTTCCGCAGATCCAGCGCTGCTTGCAGCATATCTACACGGGGCAATTGCGGACCAGTGTAATGGTCAGGAATGAGTACAAGTCTCTGAGACGTTTTCGACGTCCGTGTGGGCAAATTCTGGGATAACTTAGGAATGCTCCGGATATTCTTCCGGCGAGCATCCTGCTCCAACGTCGGCACCCCATCCGCAGGCAGCATGCTCCGCTGCGGAGGCGAGTACGGATTCGTCGGTGGCAGAATCGGGAACCGGCTCTGCCCAGACGGTATATCACTCAGATAACTGAGAAGCTTATCAACAGAGATATCTGTATATTTGTTAGCACGAGCAGCGAAACGGCGGTGCAAACCCTGTGTGGACGAGCGAGGCGAGCGAGACTGTGCCAGAGGACTTCCATTGCCATTGGTGGACGAGGCGCTGTTTCTCTGTTGCAGTTGTTGGAGTTGTTGAAGCTGCTGCTGTTGCTGCTGTTTGCGGAAGTTTTGGCCCGCAAAAGGCGCCCGAGTCCCTTTTATGTTGTTCAGTCGCAGGTCTGTGACGAGAATGGACGGCAGCCGCTTGGCCGTTGGTCTCAGGGACCCGTTTTGGTCGGACATTGGTGATATTAGATGAGATCAGTAGTGGTTGTGTGTAGTGTAATAGATGGGTTGGACGTGGCTGCAAATGGGGTTAAATGATGGAAGAAGTGGTGCATAGTTTTGGGGTGGAAGTGGGGTTTTTTGATGAGGGGAATTGAGTCTATTTATGTGTTTTGGAATTGCTTTTTTGAGGCATTTTTTTTTGCTTTGGTGCGTTGGTAGTTGTTCAAAAGAGGTGTAGTCTTCAGGGTTTAGTGCAGAAGATACACTTCCGGAAAACAATTAGAAAAAGTCGGTGCGATAAACTTAATCTCAAAGATTTTTTGTCTCTTGTTTTTGTTGTTGTTGTTACTTTTCTTGTTGTTTTTTGTTCTGCTTGCAGCAATTGGTCTGGTTCGGTTCTGTTCATACGTAGAAACCACTCCAACCGAGATAAGCTCTGTTAAATTGAAACGTTAGCAGGAAACTTGAATTATTGCACTTATCGATTTCATCTGATTGGGCAGCTTGCGACTGCAAGGCGTGATTTAGTGTCAGGTCAGCAAAAGTGGATAATTCCAGGGGATTAGAATCGAGATCGTAAATGAATTGATTCCAGCATTAAAAGCATTGTTACGGAATGTTGAAATTCTGAATGAATATGTATGTGGCTTTACTCTTCGGCCACATTTTGACCACTGGCCATGGGTTGATGTAACAAATGGTGCATCAAATTCGCCAGGCTGAGAGAACAAAATCTAGAAACAGAATCAAATTCCACAGAGGCAAACAAACTATTGCCGCTAAGAGATCAAACTAGCCAAAATTGCATTTCAATTCATATAACTACCAGGTAGAACGACATCCTGCCCGAGACTTTACCACTACCAAATACAGACGAAGTATGTATTTTTATGAGCTGAACATCCAAAATATCAAAATGAAATTTTCAAACTCTATTTATTTGCTTTAGACTCGATACTTCTACAATTATGCTTGTCTCAAAAGAGAGTGAGCTGCAAGCTGGAAAGCTTCAAAAAGAAATTATCGGCACAAAGAGGTCGAAGATTCCCAAAAACTTTAAAAATTTTATCGATTGATCCAAGAAATCACGAATAATGGCCTCATCTCCAGGTCGATGAATCAGAAAAGAAAGAACCACAACCAAAAGCAATCACAAATAAAAGATTAAAAAAAAATCACAAAAACAAAAATACCAGTTGGGAACACTCAGTAAAAAACCAAAACAATTGCCAAACTCACCCTCCTCTCTAATTTCTCTATCAATTTACACCAGATCTTATCGCTTATCACGTGAAGTGACTCCATGATCTCCAGAAAACTACTATTTTCCGTCATCTTCACCATTTTTCTCGCAAGCTTGATCCGCACTTTCGTCACGAGACCCGTCCTGAAAGTCATGTCCCACCCGTACGCCAGAGAATTGGAGGTAGCCACATTGGCCGTCAAAAGAGCCTCGGTTCTTACGAAAAAACTAAGCGACTCGATCGCAGAAACGTCCAAATCGGGAACGCAAATCAAAAACGACAAGTCGCCGGTCACCGTTGGTGACTATGCAGCACAGGCTATCATCAATCATGCCATCAAACTCAACTTTCCGACAGATAACATTGTTGGAGAGGAAGATTCGGAATCGTTGAAGGAAGAGACGGAGGAGGCCCAGCAGTTGACTGGAAGAATCATGCAAATCATTGCGGATGTGCAGGCACAAACATCTTCTTCTTCTGATGTGCTTGGGACTCTCGATCTGGTGAATGCAGTGTATGACAGTATAGACTTTGGAAACTATGAAGGTGGATCAAAGGGCCGCTTTTGGGCATTGGATCCAATTGACGGTACCAAGGGCTTCTTGCGCGGTGACCAGTTCGCTGTTTGTTTGGCATTGGTAGAGGATGGAAAGGTTGTTTTGGGTGTAATTGGATGTCCCAACTTGGCTGAGAATATCCAATCTAATGAGAACCAATCCGGTGTAGTCGGTGGCCTCTACTCTGCTATCAAGGGTTTGGGCGCTTACTATACTCCATTATTCGAGAACGAGGAGTTTGTTCCTTTGGAGCGTCAGGAAAAGATCCATATGTCAAGCACTACTGATCCTGCTGAATTGAAGGTTGTGGAGGGTGTGGAAAAGGGACACTCGTCGCACTCGACTCAGAGCCTTATTAAGACCCAGTTGGGCTTTTCCGAGGAGACTGTGGCTGGCCAAACAATTAACTTGGACTCCCAAGTCAAATACTGTGTTTTGGCCAAGGGCCTGGCTGATATCTACTTGCGTTTGCCCATCAACGACAAATACAGAGAGAAAATCTGGGACCATGCTGCCGGTAACATCTTGTTGTATGAGAGTGGTGGTCAAGTAGGTGATGTTCTGGGTACAGCCTTGGACTTCGGCAAAGGCCGTCTCCTCGACTCCCAAGGTGTCATTGCCGCCAACAAAAACGTGTTCTCCAAGGTCATTGCTGCTGTGGAGAGTGTCCTTCTGGAGGAGAAAAAATAGTTTTATAGAGCTGCTTAGTGTGCAATCTAGTTGAGTAATTAATTTCTATGTACATTGTGCGACATTCACTCTGTAATTTCCACCACTGAGTAATTCTGCTTTCCAACTCTAACAAGAAGCAACTTTCCGTCAACCAAGTGGTTCTCCTTGTCGAAAAGTACGACATCATCCTGGTCCAAAAGTTGGTCGCGGTTCAAACCGAGATATACGCCTCCGGCGCGAATAGTGTTTTTTGTTTCACTCTTAGATTTACCCAAGATTGTAGCAAGAAGAGTGCTAAGCTTCAAATCGTCTGGGTTTTTGAAAGACGACAAGCTGACTTGCTGCAAAATACCTGAATTCTTGAACTTCAGGATGAGCTTGTCGGCAGTTAAGTCATCATCAAAAGGTTGGTCAGGAGTGGGGAACAAGAAACTCGTGATGTATGCCATCTCGTCGCCCACACCTGGTCCATGGACCAAGTCTACAACTTCTCTTGCCAAAACACGTTGGGCAATTCTAAGACCCGGATCATCTTCGTGTTTTGGAAGGATGTGACCATCAATGGACTCCAGAGGAAGAAGGGTAAACATTTTCAAGAGCTTGGCCACCATTTCGTCCTCTGTGTTGATGAAAAACTGGTAAAGCTGGTATGGAGAAGTCATGGTTTTGCTAATGAACACAGCATTTCCGGCAGACTTACCGAATTTTTCACCCTTGGGGGTCGTCAACAAGGGTACAGTCACACCGAAAGCAGGGAGTTCACTCTTTTTATTGCCCAATCCACCGTACTTCTTCTGAGCTCTGGAAATAAGGTCAATTCCAGCGGTGATGTTACCCCATTGGTCATTGCCACCAACTTGAACATTAACACTGTGCTCTTTCATGAGGTGCCAGAAATCGTAAGCTTGGAGAATCTGATAGGAGAACTCGTTGTAGCCAATACCCTGTTGAGAATCCAAACGAGACAGAATGGAGTCACGAGCTAACATCTGAGACACACGGATGAGCAGACCAAAAGAAGCCAAAAAGTCAAGGAACTTCACGGACTGCCACCAGTCGGCGTTGTTGACAGATTTCACGTTCTGCTGTAGAAGTGCCGTGTCACTTGCGCCCGGCACATTTCTCGACTTGGCGTACTCAAAACCGTTCTTGAAAAAGCCCTCAATTTGGCCTCTGATTCTAGCCACGTTGTTCTCCCTCTCAATTTGTTCCATCTGCGATCTCTCTGTGGTTCTTCCACTAGGGTCTCCTATGGCACCAGTTGCACCACCTACAAGGCCCACAACGCCATGGCCACGTAAGGCAAAATGTAGAGCCACCATAAGAGGAAGCAAGTTGCCCAAATGCAACGATTTTGCCGTTGGATCAGCGCCACAGTACACGTTTAGTTTGGGTTGACCTTCCTCGGTCAATTCGAACAAATTGTCGCTCGTGAGCGACTCTATGAGATTTCTGCTTTGAAGATGAGTTATCAAAGAGCCCGCATACTCATTCTTGAATAGCCCAGCATCGTCTGTGAGCAGAGAGACGGTTGGTACGATAGATATGGTTTCTGGTGGAATTTCGGCTGTAGGAACATCCGAGTAGCGGCGCAAAAGCAGAGCTGCTCTCAACGTACGAGCTCTTGCCGATACTGTTCTCAATCCGGCAAGCCGAAGCATTATAAGTGGTAAGTTATGGAGGTTGATGTAGTTGGAAGGTGAATTTCCGGGGTACATGTATGCAGATTAGATTTGGCGACAGTTCATAAAAGCGGAGTTTATTTCTTTCAAAAAACGTGATTGAAATACAAGCTCATTTTATCTCAACGAATCTCTTTCAATGACTGTGCCCTGAATCCTTTTATTTGCAGAGCTGCTTGTGTATTTGAGAGTAACTGAAAAGGTGTCGATTCTCTTTCATTCTTATAAGATTCTCAGTTTATTTGTAAATGCCAGCGAAATATAAAACTTGTTTATTATTTTTGTTTTGCTTCTTTATGCTCAGGCTTCAAGCCTTGTTTTCACCGCTGACAGAGAATTAATCAATTCAATGCATCTTAAGACCTAGCAAAGGTGGGATTTACCAGTAGAAAAATAGATTTGCCCCATTTTTATGAACTGTGTTCCCTACACTCCATGACAAGTGTCTGTCGCCCAAGCCAATTTGCAAGTTCCTTCCAGATAAGTGGCCTAGACTATCGCTTCCCTTTATCTAAAAATAGAGAAGGATATGTCCGAGAATCCTCAAGTTTAGATATCTATGAATTTGTACGGTAGAATTGTTGAGTCATCTTGGGGAATAGAGAGCTTCGATACTTAGAACTGAATCCAACACAATTCAAAATTAAAGAACAAAACAATTGTCCACTACAATTTGATTCTATTTTCCACAAAGTATTCCAGTTCTTTTGAACTCAAAACTCTTTGCCCTTCATACCAAGGCAACCTTTATCTCGAACCAAAGAAGACCCAAGATCTCGAGGCCATACACACCAAAGTCCGAGAAAAAATTCATAGAATAGTCATAATGAAATTCTCCAAATTTTATAAGCTCTACCCCGCATTTCCTATCGTGGCCATCTTTAGATCCGCGATGCTCATCGCCTATACCAATACCCATCATGTCTGAACTCATCCAAAACCATGCAAATGGGCAGGATCAGAAGAAAAGAAAGAGAAAGAGACTGAAAAAGGGAAAGACTGAAGAAATTCAGCCCCAAGCATCGGATGTACGGGTCAACAGAACGAACAAAAAGCTCAAGTTTGGTGATGACGATGAGCTACTGAAGCTTCCTGAAGACGGTAAATCAGAAGCCAATGATTTGGACGTGGAACCATCACGTATAGTAGCAGATCTGGCTGTTTCCAAAGATCTGTCGACTTCGGCAGAGCCACAAACGCCGGAATTGATCCAAGATCAGGCACAGAAATCGACAGCCAAGGAGACCTTGGTACTTGAAAAGCCGCTGGTTCAGAAGGTTGAGAAACGCAAAAAGCATGTAAAGAAGACTTTCTATGAAAGCGATAACGACGACGACGATGACGATGATTATGGTGGGTCGCTGTTTAATGTGGGAAACAAGACATCGCGTGCATCTCTCCGAGAACAGGCCCAGCGGTTGCTAGAGTCTCGTCAATCTCTTCCGATCTACCTTCACAAAGACAAAATCGTAGACTATGTCACGCGAAACCAGGTGACGGTGATAATCGGAGAAACTGGTTCGGGTAAGTCCACCCAAATCCCACAGTTCCTCATGCCGCTCAACAAGAAAAGAATTGCTGTCACACAGCCTCGTCGAGTTGCTGCTGCCTCTTTGGCTGCCAGAGTCAGCGAAGAGTACGGCTGTGTTCTAGGTCAGGAGATTGGTTACCAAGTGCGGTTCTCCAATGTGACTTCTCCCTCCACCAAAGTCAACTACCTTACCGATGGTATGCTTATTCGTGAATTGATGCTCGATGCTACCTTGTCCAAATATACCACCATTGTCATTGATGAGGCGCACGAGCGTACCGTCTTGACAGATCTTATATTGGGTTTCTTGAAGCAAATAATACTATCCAAAAAGAGAACGGATCTCAAGATTGTCGTCATGTCTGCTACATTGAATGCTGAGCTCTTCAGCAAGTTCTTTGACCATGCTCCTATTTTGTTCGTGGAGGGTAAGATGTACCCTGTATCGCGTCACTATTTGGGAACATCCTCTGAAGATATTGTGGATACTATGATCCGAGCAGTGGTGCAAGTAAACATGTCTGAGCAGGAAGGTGATCTTTTGTGTTTCCTCCCCGGTCAAGAAGAGATCGACAACTGTGTCAACATTCTTACCACTCTAGCGCCGGAGCTTCCGAAAGAAGCACCCATGATTGTTGCCCTACCGCTCTATGCTGCATTGTCTCCAGGAAAACAACTGAAAATCTTTGAAAAGCTTTCAGGCCGTAAGAGAAAAGTGATTCTCGCCACTAATATTGCTGAGACATCTATTACTGTGAGTGGAGTCAAATACGTCATTGATTCGGGCTTGAGAAAAGTCAAGGTCTGGAAACATCAGTTGGGTCTTTCCACTTTGCTCACAACACCAATATCCCAGGCCTCAGCCAAGCAAAGAGCAGGTAGAGCAGGTAGAGAAAGCGCTGGAAAAGTGTTCCGTCTATACTCGGAGAAACTCTTCCTCAACAAGCTTCCAAAGCAGCAAGAGTCCGAGATTCTTCGAAATGATGTCATTCTTCCGGTTCTCACCTTGAAGAAAATGGGCGTGGATGACCTCTTGAATTGGACATGGCTCGAGCATCCCGGTCGTGACAGTATCATAAGCGCTCTTGGAACCTTGTACACTTTAGGTGCCCTTGACGGGCAAGGAAAGGTCACTCCGTTGGGTTACAAAATGGCTATCATGCCCTTGCCTCCAGCCCTCTCGGCTGTGCTCATTGAAGGGTTCAATAGAGGTGTAGTCCGTGAGGTTATAGACATAATTTCTTGTCTCTCGGTAGACAACCTCATTTTGAACGTTGGAGGAAATGGCGAGCTTCGTGATGAAATAAACTTCAAAAGGAGGCAATACTGCCCCCTTGGTACCAAGCTGGGAGACTTGATTGCTTTGAAGGAGTACTTTGATTTCTTCAAGAAAATGTATGACTCCAAGAACACTGCCGAATTGAAGATGTGGTGCAAGGATCTATTTTTCAGTTTCAAGGGCTTCAAGAACGTGCTCAAAGTCAGGCATCAACTCACAGAATATCTCACTGCCACGGTGAAACAAGACACGTCCATCTCTGATCAAGAGAGGTCGCTGCAGTTGAAGAACCTCAAAGCCCAGCTAGGCAGAAGCGACATTGAAGACGATGATGATGAAGATGACTTCAAGGAATTGCTGCATCTGCTTAATATTGAGCAGATACTCAAGTCCTTTTTGAAGGGATACGCTTCCAACACTGCCATCGGTATGCCCGACCGTTCGTTCCGTACATGCGCGACAGGTCAACTCATCAGCATCCATCCGTCATCGAATCTTTTCGGAAAGTCGGGGCTTGATGCTGTCATGTATATTGAGTATGTGTACACGATGAAGGCGTATGGAAGAAACTGTTCTCAGATCGAGTTGTCGTGGTTACAAGAGATGGCGCCCAACATGCTTAGTGGTGCCAAGGAGAGCATTAATGAGTAGAAGCATGAGCACTGATGAGCAGTGCCAAATAGTTGTGTTCTAGTACCGATACTACGTTTTTTCGGATGGATGTATGGAATATAAAGATATAGACAAGAACGGGCCAAGTGAATTTGCAAACCAAACCAAGATCACTAAATCAAGAATCATAGTTCATTTTCCACTTACATATTATTTCTCTATTTATCGATTGTAAATCATAGAATTTCAACTCAAACCCCGGTTTTGCAGCCAGTCACTATATGTACCACCTAATACTACTACCACATTATGGATCTAGAACCAATTCCACTCATCATAACCTCCGATGAGTACGGCCACGACCTGTCCTATGGAAACAACAAGGAATGTCATCCACTGTCAAATTTGGCCCTCTATGGATATCTGATTCTAGCAGTGACGTGGATTTTGTTCCTGGTCACCATAAACTCGATATTCAAGTGCTGGCGCTGGATCATCGAGCCTTTGGCGTTGTCAGAGGATACTATGGGGCTATATCAGTGGCTTGTAGGCTTTTGCGAGTCTTTGGACAGTCTAGTGGTCAGCATGTGGTGTGTTTATGTGGCTGTGTGGTGGTGGGCGCTTCTTCTGTGGATAGGGCTCAAATTGTTTCGGCAGTCGAAAGGCACGCAGACATGATGCTGAGGAGGTTTACTTTGGCGTGCAATTGGGATTAATTTTGGGGTGTACTGACACCATAGCATTTTGGAATATAGGTATGTATAGGATAATGAGTAATAATAATACAAGAAACTTGAAAAATCGAGGAAATGGTGGACTTTCATGTAACTAGGAACTATTGAAAATTCTTTGCATTGCTCTGGATGGTGGAGAAGCATCCCTGTGGATGGTGGTGAAACATTCCTCTGGATGGTGGTAAATGGGAGCTTGAAATGTGATGGGAAGAGGTCCCTTGAACACATATGGAAAAGCCCAAAAAGGCAGGAGTTTAGAAATAAACAGTCATTCAAATTCTGATCTCATGTCTGATATTATCCAGTACAGCGTCGCGTGCTACCGGCTTAATGATGCATTGTCTACGAAGATCCATCTTCACCCCGAGAAGCAGTCCATTCAGAGGAGCCGCTCTGCCGTCCCTTTACAGCTGCATCGGTTGCACTAGCACCAGCATCCTTTGTCGCCGTCGCACTCCTCAACAGAGCCTGCTCTCTGCCATTGCGAAGTAAGTATGTATCATAAAATCGCTTCAAACATTCCGATTCGGATTTAGAGTCGCTTTTGATTTCTGTCCATAGCTTGTGCGCCAATTTGGCATTAATTCTTCGAAGCGCATTCTTGATCTGGCGTTCATCTGCCACCAGACTCTTTGCAATACACTTCTCTGGACTAGTCACGTACTTCGAGGATAAATCCACAATGAGATCATCGCCCACGCCAATGACCCAACTCATTTTCTTACCCCAATTATTGCAATATAGAGAGGGCTCGTTCCATGAGTTCTCACATGGATCTAGATGGATCCACTTCTGGAGCGCCCTACTATAGTACTCGCACCAAACATGATCCTCGTAATTCCATATGTAGCGCAATTTCAGGTCTGTGCCCAAGACAGCTTTAAGCACAAGCATGAAGCAGTTGACCCACTCTCCACAGCGACCGCGGCGTGTCTCTAAAAGCGACACTGGATTGTTCATTCGAGGAAACGAGACCTCACGCGAACAATCTCGACATCTATATTGCTCAATTACACCAATAAGATGTGGTCCTGGCGTGGTAGGTCTACCGGCACCTAAGGATTCCATATTATCGCCATCAGAACGGCAATTGGGACATTCTGGTTTGTTGATCCACCGAAAAAAGTCTTCTTTGAAGTATCTAAGTGTTTCCAACACCAAATGGTCCTCGTATCCTAGTCCATCGTTGCTTTTCTCTCTTTCGTCAACGCCCGAGTATATTTTCGGCAAGTCAATTGTATCGAGGGCAATCTCAACTGCTGTTGGATCGTCGTAGAACTGCAAATGTTTGTGGTTAGATAGGGCAGAAGCAATGATCTGTGAGTTTTGGTTTAGGAGGGGCAACTGGGCCAGTTTTGCGGCATTTTTGGCGGAAATTTTCGCATATGATTCGATGAGAAGCGATTCTAGCTCAATTGGAGTCAATTGCAGCATTCTGGGGGTTCAAAAAAGTAGAAACTGGGGTAAATACAACAAATGGTGGGGTGAAAAAATAACGACAACTGCAGGACTCGAACCTGCGCGGGCAAAGCCCAAAAGATTTCTAATCTTTCTCCTTAACCACTCGGACAAGTTGCCTCTTATGAAATTTTTAAAGAGGGAGTTAGATATATTCTATAGATCCAATTTTATTTTTTTTTGTGGGTGTATTGTTTTAGGCCCAAGACTTCATTATTTTTATTGAGAGTATTTATCTTCATTGACTAGTAAAAGTGCTACAAATTATAGATTCAAAAAAACACCCTCGTTTCAACCAAATGGAAGAATCAAAAATGACTTCTTTTATATAAATTGATATAACAAAATCCAAAACGATAATTCTTTCTGTTATATTCTTCAATCTCATCATATTCTTACAGTATTTCAAGGTGTCCTCTGTATACACTGTATACACTCATATTTACCTTTCGTCAAACACAAAACCACCCCACATTCTCTTCAATTCGTAGCATAAAGAATGGCTAAGTCTGCAGCCAAGAAGAAACAGGGCTCCCAACCTTCCCCATCTATAAAAGGGGCCGCTTCTCCCCCCTTAAACCCATATAATTCAACCCCACTCTACAATCTATTATGTGGCTTTAGACGGGCACAAGACCAGTGGGTGGCCCGGTACGTGACCATTTTGAGTGCTGTGGTGTTGTGGAGCGCCGTCGGTTTGGGTCTGTACTCGGGAATGGGCCAGAAACCCATCAATGGCGACTTTGAGGCACAACGCCATTGGATGGAGATTACAACGCATCTTCCGATCAATCAGTGGTATTTCTATGATCTCCAATACTGGGGGTTGGACTACCCTCCATTGACGGCATTCCATCTGTGGCTTTTCGGTGTGGTGGGCAACTTTATTGACCCTAGGTGGTTTGCATTGGATGTCTCCAGAGGTATCGAGAATCCGCAAATTAAGACGTTTATGCGTATGAGTAGTATTATCAGTCAGCTTGTATTCTTTGTGCCTGCAGTGATGGGCTTGTTGCATCAATTGGGTACGCAGAAGAAGAACTTGACCCGAATGAACCATATCATAGTGATTGCCCTCATTTTGTATCTGCCTGCGCTCGTTCTCATAGATCATGGCCATTTCCAGTATAACTCCGTGATGTTGGGGTTGTTCTTGCTTTCTGTGGGCGATCTCATCAAGGGTAATCTTATGCTAGCCTCGGTGTGGTTCATGAGCTCTATTCTCTTTAAACAGATGGCGCTCTACTATAGTCCATTCATCTTTGTTTACATTTTGGCGCGTCTTTTTACGCCGAAGAAAACTTTGGGTGCCACGATCTTGTCGTTTAGCTTCGGAAGACTTGTCGTTGTGGGATTGACAGTGATTGTCACTACGATAATAATGGTGTTTCCTTTCTTGCTTGCTGCCTCCAACGGCTCCGAAGCGGTATCTTTAATCAAGCAAATTCTTATCCGAATGTTTCCTTTCGAAAGGGGACTTTTCGAAGATAAGGTGGCCAACTTCTGGTGCTCCACAAACCTAGTGGTGAAATACAGCCAAAAATTCACCCATGAGCAGCTCAAACTCATGTCTTTGGTGTGCACGATCGGCGCATTCACTCCTCCGTGTGTTATGATTTTTTGGAAGAGTATCAGAAGACAGTCTCATAATCCAGACTATGTCATCTATGGGTTCAGCGCTACAGCTTGGGCGTTCTACTTGTTCCTGTTCCAGGTCCATGAGAAGACTGTATTGGTCCCATTGGTGCCTACATTATTTCTTCTTCTCACCACTGATCGCAGCACTATTGCTCACGTTCAATGGATCAACAATGTGAGCATCTTCAGTCTTTTCCCACTCCTCAAAAAAGACGGCCTCTCTTTGCAGTACTATTCGATGTTTCTCATGATCAACTGGCTAATGGGCGGCTTCACTTTGAGTACAAAAAGCAATATGTTGTGGCCCTCTGGCAGCAACTTGTTGAGCAAATTAGTCATTGTGTCATCATACCTCGTCATCCCGATCTATCACCTAGTCGAGCACAACATACTCCCACCTTCGCGCTTTCCAGACCTTTGGGTTATTGCCAACACCACATTCTCATTTGCATGCTTTAGTTGGTTCTACCTCTGGCTCATGTACAAGATTTACAACCTTTAGGGAATATTTGTTACCATCTATAAAATAAAAACAACCGAGAGAAAGAGAAAACAATACAAAAAGACCATAGCTCCCATGCTACAATGGGACGTTTTCCAAACGTTCAACATTTTCTGATACCCACACAGATACCACCGCAGAAAGCTGCGAGACTACTCAAGAAGCCCTCTCCACTCAGTGGGCAGCAGGCGTCACAGGCACCAAAACAGACAAAACAATCCATGCAGAATTCTGTACACTCGTTGTTCTCTCGTTGATATCCACTCTCCTCGTCTCTGAAGGTTGCAATTGTTTCTCTCTCAGCCAACGAACGGTTCATGTCCATCAGAACCGGCTTGGGCTCCTCACGGATATCTTCCGCAGAGGGCGACTGCACGAGCTGTTTTGGAGAAGATGCTATCGATGAGCGTGAACTGGTATTCATGATTGATTGAGGTCTTTGCGACGAATTTGAGAATATGAATGAAAACTTTGAAGTTCGAATGTGGCACCGATGTAAATGCTAGTGAAAGCGTTTGCGTTTGGGTAGAAAAGTTCTGTTTCGGTCGGAAGGTGTAGGTTTCCGGTGAATTATATCCTGGTTAATCGGCTGTACAAATGGCCTGACCAATCTGAATTGAGCGTCTGAAGCGAAAGAGTTATGATCCCATACACGGGGCGAAACAGGTGATATAAGAAGCGAAAAACACTTAAAGGGAAGGAATGTCTGTGATTTTTTGGAATGATCTATAGAAAGCAGCACTGTGTGCAGTCCGGTACCTTTTTCGAATATTTCCCCGAACGCAGCGGAGATGATGACCGCCGTATGTTTCACTTTTCTGAAAATATGGCAGAAATCCCATGATTTGGCTTGGAAAAGCCTAACTTTTTTATTCTCGATTTTTATCCGTGGTTTCCACGATTTGGGGAGGGGTGTGAACAGTGGAGAGTGATATTGATGTCCTAGGGAAGTATAGCGGTTATGAAGCAATGTCTGTGATTTGTTTTACCCTTTGCCGCTCTTGGCCGCCCTTTATTATCTTTCTCGGTCTTCTCGGTGCTAACTTATCTTGGAGAGTGGAGATAGCACCCATTGACCCTGAACAGGTAAGCTTGTATTAGTTGATTTGGGCCTATCATATGATGGAGTATCTATTCAAAAATTAATAGAGAAGAGAAAATCTGATGTCTCAGTATGTGGTGTTGTTCACGTATTTGTATTTAATGAGCTAGATCGGATTACTGAGGATGCATCAGTACCCACTGAAACTAGTACCTCGTAGTCTTGGTTTTCTCGAAAATCTATCATTGGAAGAAACTGCTCAAGTCATGAAAATAAAACGTAGAAGATTTTTTTCAGTACAGACAATTGATGGCTGAAGAATGTATAGGTAGTTGAGAAACACAAGCCAGAAGGCGATTGTGCTATTCAGATGGAGACTGTAGAGGTCAATCTGGGACGATTTTGGAGACTAGAGTCTCACCACCAAGACTCCAAATAGATGAACGTGTTTTTCTGCGCCGAAATCAACTCCACTGCCAGTCTTCCTTGAGCAAATAGAAAGCCACTCGCTAGCAAAGCCTAAAATAAGAGCAAAACTCATTTTAATACTTTAAGTTCTTCTTTTAAAATATACTAGATATTTTGAAATTTCCCAAACGTACTTTGATCCAAAAAGTCACTGTTCACTATCCGTTTTAAAAATACAACAGAAAGAACCCTAACAATACATAATCGAAAATAGCAGTGTAGAAAACAGTAAATACGTCTCAACTCAAAGAAACAAACTCAAAATCCAATATCTGATTTTATAAAAGATTTTGCCATTTTTCTCCTCCTCTATATCTATCTATCTTTTGATTGCCACCTTCACTTTAACCATTTCTTTCAAGTAAATGAACAACTTCGTAAGATTGAAGGGGTGAGTGGTTTGTCTCAGCACTATAACAGTTGAACTGAATACATTTTGTGGAGTCAAAGCGAAGGTTTGGTGTGCTGATGAGCCAAAAACCGCAAAACAACGATCTGGGGACCGCCCACGACTCCCTCTTTAAGGAAAAAGTCGCTCTTCTACGGCTCTACTATCCGCAATTTCTGGAAATTGCCCTCACGGATCTCCTTCTGAGCTGTGATTCCGATTTTGACGCAGTGAAGGGCTTAATAAGCGGAGAAGTGCCGAAAAAGCGAGCTGCTTTGACACAAGGAAGTCTAGGAGTGGCCAAAGCTCGAAAATTACAAGCTCCAGCTTCAGTCTCCTCCAAAACTTCACTGAAGAATGGTAGACAGAAGATTACTCTTAACACACCACAAGACGTAGAACACCATTTGGCGCCATATGCATCTCTTCATCTCAATTTTCTTCCGAAAGAAGTTAGCGAGCCTCTCCTTGCTGAACTCATGGAGCAGCGACACGCTTACAAATACAATCAATTCTACTTGTTCGGCAATAGGTGTGAACTGAGTCATCTGTTGGGGATGTACTCGCGGCCAGAGGCCGAATACGCTCAGATGGTCTACAATGGATTGAAACGTAGCAAACCTGCTCTCTACACAGAGAACATGGAGAAAGCATGTGTGTGCATGGAGGAGTTGTTGAACAAAAAGATAATACCCAATGAGCCACAGCCGCAGTGGAACGTAGACAAACGCAGTGACTCTAACAAGGAATCCTCAGAGAAAAGTGAAGAGAAATTTAGATGGACGAGTGATTTTTGCTTGGTTAATTGCTACGAGAAACTACAAAGCAACTTGGCGTGGCATTCAGATCGTCTCTCGCACATTGGACCATTAAACTACGTGGCGCTGTTATCTCTCGGGACCACTAGGGTGTTTAGACTACGAAATACTTACAACAAGAATGCGCCCACGTATCACATTCCACTCCCGCACAATAGTATCTTGCTTATGAAACCCGGATGTCAAGAGGAGTTTCAGCATTGTGTCGGTCCCATGAGCAAAGCTATAGCGCTACATGAGACCGCTGGGTCGCTAAGGTTTGGTATTACAGCACGGCACTACCCTCCGTTTTTCATTCAGAATCTGCCCAA
The DNA here is from genome assembly GCF_035610405.1 of Australozyma saopauloensis. Classification (NCBI taxonomy): domain Eukaryota; kingdom Fungi; phylum Ascomycota; class Pichiomycetes; order Serinales; family Metschnikowiaceae; genus Australozyma; species Australozyma saopauloensis. The sequence continues at coordinate 319,503 of NC_086135.1, forward strand.
GTGCCGATGTGACCTCTCGATGATTCTTCGGCGCTCGTACAAAAATGTAGCCATTCGAGGGCAATACTTTTGGGCCTGCGAGAATATCTACCAAAACAAGGATTGCGGTGCATTCCATTGGGCGGACTTCGATAATGTGTCTGGACACTACATTGCCAAGGATACCAGTGCAATTCTGACATGGATTGCTCCCGAAGATACGGAGAAGCACGAATATGAGAGGAAGAAAAAAGAAACTGATTTAAAAGGTCCTGATGGGAGACCTGATGGGAGACCTGAAGGCGATGGTGTTGGAAGAAGCGCCTGATTAAAACTTGAAACGCGAAGTAAGAATGATCATCTCCTCACAAAAAAATTCATTGAATCTAGGCCAGCACATCGTCCTCTTCACGTATCATATTAACTCATCTGGTACAGTCAGACATTCATATGATGTTTGTATCACCATACCAACAATACCGCTGCCTCCAAAAATTTAAGCTTCCATACTCAAAAACGACAGTGTCAATTTCAAATCTCCAGATAAAATAAAATTATATCAAGTGTATTTCATTTCTTATCTACGGAATCACCGTTTTGCACCCATTCCTACATATACTGCCAGTCTGCTACCCCCACCAAAACCAAAGATGGGCTATTTCTGCCAGAATTGCCTGGCACCGATAAACTTGGACGATAGTCTTCGAAACCTTTCAGACCAGCAGCGTCACCTCCTTGTTTCGCGTGCTGCAAAAGCTCCTCCAACGCCGGGTTTACCGGCTCCAAAGTTTATACCAAAAGACAGACTTGAGCGGTACAATCGAGCACTTTCGCTGAATCCGACGGAAGCAGAGCTACGCGATAACACACAGGGCTCTCATGCCGAAAATTCGTACGATTCGCATCGCTCGTTCGTGTACATTTCCGATAGTGAAGAAGCGCAAGAAGGAAACAGTGCTAATGAGCACCAGGAGGATGAAAATAGGGAGACAAACGGACATGCGAAAGCACATGCCGTTGAAAATGGCTCCGACCAATTGCCGGACTTCTCCAAGGTCAAATCGCTCAATCAAGTGTTCCGAATCCTTCTGACAAACCAAGACGTAAGCCATCCAATGTGCAAGGAGTGTGCGGCGCTTTTGACCGAAAACTACAAGCTCAAGTTTGACCATAGTCAGCGCGAGAAGGAGCAATATGCGTCGTTTCTCAAGAAGCTCAAGGACCGTTCCAGTGCTCCTACCTCTTCTGAGGCAGCTTTAGATGCAAAATTAAGCGGTGCCGAAGCAGAACTCCAAGAACTTCGTAAGTTGGAGGAAGAAAAACTACAGGAATTGGAGCTGCTTGAGGACAAGCATTCAGAGCTCATGCAGCAGATATCCCAGCTAGATAGTAAGCTCGAGGAGATAAACGAAACGGAGCTCAGTGAATTGTTCAAAATGAAAAACACCTTTACTTCTAATCTTCAGCTTGAGCTGGCCCGCTTGGAACAGGCCAAGGCGCTCTATAAAAAGCATCTCAACCAGTTGGATCGCTTGCGAAGTTTCAATGTTTACACCAGACTATTCGATATTCTGTTCGATGCGGGCGACGGGTTCGGTCGCATCAACGGTTGTCGCTTGGGATACCGTGTTCCTTGGCCTGAGCTCAACGTTTCCTTGGGGCATGTGGCAAGACTTGTTACTTTTTTGAAGCTGCGCTTGGATGTGCAGCTCGATTCTTACAAGATCGTGTCGCTTGGTCTGAAATCTTATATTGTAAAGTATGGTCACAAGACTGACGAAAGTGCTGAGCCCGCCCAACAGACAGAGCTGTCTCTCCACAGTGCTAACGAACCTGCTAGCACAACCTCTTCGAACCGTTCCGGAACTGTTCTACCTCTTTACTCATCCAACGAGTTTACCTTGGGCAAGTTATTTAATTACAATTCCATCGATGTGTCGATGCTTGCGCTTTTGGATATATTGAGTCTCTTTGAGAGAGACTTGGTCAAGCGGGACGAGGGTTTGGCATTTCCATACGTGATTTCCGCCACAAAGGGAACAATCGGTGGGCGGAGCATACGTCTTTCATCTAATAGTCCTTGGACGGAGGCCTGCCGCTACTTACTCACGGATTTGAACTGGATTCTTTCCTACGTCAGTGCGCAGCCAGCACCAGACACTTAGTCTCGAAAACTTATTTATTGGAAATATATTCTAGTACAAAAACTACAACTTAATATTTTGTGTATTTGATATTATTCACGACAGTACTGAAATGAACATCAGTGCGTTTTGCAGCCATTGGATCTATCCTGCAGCTAAGATTTTGCAGCTTAATTTAAGTCACTCATGCTGAATCTTATTCTCCCATCTCTTTTTTTGACTAATTTATAAATTCACTAGTATCCAATTAGATCAAGGGTAGCCATTAAATCGTTTGTGACTGTCGTTCTGTAGTAGGTATGTGAAACATAGGAATGATTGCAAATTGTAAATTGTAATATTTAAACTAACGACAGGAGGGCAAAGATTGCGATAAATTGAGTTAAAACTCAATACAGAAAGTAAAATTTGCCACTCAAATTACGTCCAATTAAAGATATTTGGCTCCTTTCTGTTCTAGGTGTAGTATAGAAAAACAGAGAGATATGTCTAGCCCCAATAAGTTAGGCGATTGCGAAGCCATAAATAACTTTCCTACTTGTTGGCCATTTCCTTATGGCCAAGGCTTCGATCCCCGTCATGGCGCTTCGGAATTTACCGTTCATGGCGCTATATCAGGCAACCTAGCCAATAGCCACCACAAGGAGAGTCACCGCACCAGTATTTGGGATAGATTACGGGATATCAGCATGGACCGGGCAGATTCAAGAAAGCCACAGAGCTCCTTAAATAGATTTTCCGAAGCCTGCTCAATAGCTCCGATCAGAGAACAACTTCAGGGTCCTGACTGTGGCCTAGGAAGTTTATTCACTGAAAATGGTAAGGAGCTGAGGTACTTCAAGAAGGTATTCTGTGATTCATCCTTGCTAGCTGCCTCTCTCTGTGGTTCGCCAAGAGGGAAGTTCACCCAGCAATTATGCACAGCACTGAACCAGCGCTACACAATTCCCAGCGTTGAAATGGAAGAAGAAAGCTTTGTGAAACATGATTCATCGCCTCTTTTTTCTGTCAATTTGCCGTCAACTTGCAATCCAAACTTCATGGGCCCTAGCGTTGGCAGTCTTCATAAGTTAGAAAAACAAATTGGTGATCCAGATGATGCTCAGAATTTCATTTCCATGAGACTGCTAAACTCAAACTACATTTTGGATGCTTCAATTTTGGAACAGAAATCGCCGTTTCCGTTTGACGTTTCCGATTCAAGATCTATCAGGAAGGATTCCAGTTGTGCATCACAAGGCAGCTGGAGACTGAGACCTCAACAATATGGTAGAATTGCCGCTTCGCCAAGAGAACCCTCGCGTTCTATTTTGAATCTTCAAGAGACTTCAACGCCGACATTGACTAAAATTCTTCCAATAACCGAGAGCGCCAGGCTATTTGACGATGATGAGCTGAGAACCCAGTCTTCAGATGAGCTGGATATCAGCTTGGACAGTATTAGAAGCCTGCGTTGCGGCCATGAGGGCCCAAGCCAGCTTACTTTCAAAGCGGAATCGTCTGTCGAACAAACATCGACCACAGCAAAACGAACGGCACGGAAATCTGTTCTAAAACCTCATCAGGGTTACCAGAGCTTTCGCAGGGTGAGTCGTTCGATTGCAGAATCTGCAATTAATCCCGCTACTGACAGGGAAAGTGAGGACATCAATAGTGATTCTGAATCACCGACAAATGGAAAGTTTATTGTTAAGCTCAAATTTGATCTGATTAAATCTAGAGTCACTGTCAGTCGATACATGATGATGCTGACTTGTCGTATGAAACCGCAGCGGAGAACCTACAACAGGAAAAAGGGCCCAAATAAAGGGAAGATTAGAAAAAAGCAAGCCTGGGAGGATAAAAAAATGAGGCAAGCTACTGCGGCCTCTGGTGGGATCGAAAATAGAGCGAACAAAGGCGGGCCAAACGAAGCGTCCAAAGCAACAGGATCAAACACATACTCAAACAAACCCAACGGGTGCTGGACGTGCCGCATCAGACACAAGGCATGTCCCCAGGACGGAGAGATTTGCAGCGCATGTGTGCGGCTCCATCTCGACTGCGACCGATCGGCCACCACACCACACTACATTGTCTCACGCGAGGCGTGCAAACAGAGGAAGAAGGAGATCAAGGAAGTGACCGATGTGTATCGTCGCATAGCGTTGCAGGCCGGGCGAAAGGTGCAAGTATGGATTCGAAAGAATGGCACAAGACGGCGCCAGAAGCTGTGAGGCGCCACGACAGAAAAGGGACGCAGTTGCGGTACTTTTGCGAGTCATAGCGGCGGTGCACTATTTAGAGTAAAATTAATGTATCTACAGAATTGTTGGCATTTGGAATTGGTAGAAGATCCGATCTGCGATCCACTGTAGATCACTAACGAGTAGAAGAGACGGATTGCAAAACACCACAAGACACAAAGACAAAAACATGAAAACTCACAGCAATAAATACACCTCCACAAGTGCTGCCTGTGGGAATCGAAACTAAAAATTTTTAAGTTTTCTTCGGCGCGCGGCGGCTATTTCTCACTGTCAAAGACTGCCCGATACATGACAGGTGTACCACCACAACCACACACAAAAAAAACGATCAGCCAAACGCCAAAACCAGCGAAAATCCAAAATAGTAGATATCTGCCGCCACCAGTACACCCCACCAGTACACCGTCAACGCACGCACGCATCGCCATCTCCATCGCCATCTCGCCTCGTCGCCTTATCTGCGGTCCTGCAGCCAACCCTCATCTGTCCGGTTCGCGTATCTTTCTTCCACCAACCACTCTTTCTTCGGAAAAACTCACCCTAGCGATGCAGTTGACGTTCAGTTCCGTGGCCGCCGTGTCGGCGCTCGCCGCCGTGGCCCAAGCGTTTTACTTGCCCGGCGTGGGGCCCACCAACTACGGCAAAAGCGACAAGATCGAGTTGTACGTCAACCACTTGACCCCATCGATGCACCACATGGCGTCGTTCAAGAGCGGCGGCGACGCCTCGAAAACCATCTTTTCGTACGACTACTACTATCCGCGGTTCAAGTTCTGCGAGCCCAAGGGCGGGCCGCAGAAGCAGCTGGAGCTGTTGGGTGCGATCATCTTTGGCGACAGAATCTTCAACTCGCCGTTTGTGCTCAACATGTTGGAGGATAAGAAGTGTGAGGTGTTGTGTCTGTCGGAGTACCGGCGCGCGGAGGCCTCGTTTGTGAACAGAAACATCCGCGCGGGCTACACCTACAATTGGATCGTGGACGGCTTGCCCGCTGCGCGCCACGTGAAGGAGAGATCGACCTCGCTGGAGTTCTACAGCCCGGGCTTTCCCATTGGAAAAATTGACCTCGACAACAACCCGCACTTGTACAACCATTTCGTGATCCACATCGAGTACCACAAGAGATCCGACAACGTGTACAGAGTGGTGGGCGTGGTTGTGGAGGCCCACTCGCTCGACAGAACCGGCATGAACGCCAAGACCGACGACATGTGTAATCCCGACTTGAAAGAGGTCACGTTGGACAAGGAGAAGGACAACGAGGTGCTCTTCACCTACTCGGTGGAGTTCCAGGAGTCCACCACCGTGTGGGCCACCCGCTGGGACAAGTACTTGCACGTGTACGACCCCAAGATCCAGTGGGTCTCCTTGATCAACTTTTCTTTGATTGTAGTGGTGTTGGGTGTAGTCATGTCCCACATCTTGTACAGCACCTTGAAGAACGACATCACCAAGTACAACGAGGTCAACTTGGACGACGACGTCGCGTTCGAGAGCGGCTGGAAGTTGGTCAACGGTGATGTGTTCAGATCGCCTCCAAACAGAATGCTCTTGTCGGTCTTGGTCGGAAGTGGTGTGCAGCTCTTCTGCATGGCCTTGATCACCATTGTGTTCGCTTTGTTTGGCTTGTTGTCTCCTTCCAACAGAGGCGCCTTGAGCACCTTCATGTTCATCTTCTACATTCTCTTCAGTTTCATCTCCTCGTACATCAGTGGCTACTTGTACCGTTTCTTTGGTGGTGAGAACTGGAAGCTCAACATGCTCTTGACCCCAGTGCTTGTTCCAGGCGTCATTTTCGGCGCTTTCCTCTTCTTGAACTTCTTCTTGATCTCCAAGAACTCCTCGGGTGCTCTTCCTTTTGGAACCATGATCACCGTCATTCTCATCTGGTTCGCCGTCTCTTTGCCTTTGGCTATTGCAGGCTCCATTTTCCAGTCCAAGCAGTCCTTGTTGTCTGTTCCTGTGAGAACCAACCAGATCCCAAGACAAATCCCTCCTCAGAAGTGGTACGTCAGAACCATTCCTGTGTCGCTCATGTGTGGTCTCTTCCCCTTCGGCTCCATTGCTGTTGAGTTGTACTTCATCTATTCCTCGCTCTGGTTCAACAAGATCTTCTACATGTTTGGTTTCTTGTTCTTGTGCTTTGTTTTGATGATCGCCACCACCGCGTTGGTCTCTGTCTTGGCAATCTACTACACTTTGTGCGGTGAGAACCACAAGTGGCACTGGAAGGCTGTGTTCGTGGGTGGAGGCTGCGCTTTCTACGTGTTCCTCCACGCCATGTTCTTCCTTAGAAACGAGGCCCTCTCTGGCTTCACCTCTGTTATTTTGTTTGCCGGCTACTCGACAATCATCGCTGCTTTGATCTTCTTGGTGTGTGGCTCGCTAGGGTTCTTGGCCAGTTTGGTCTTTGTGAGAGCCATCTATGCTCAGATCAAGATTGACTAGTCGGGTTTCTTTTGAACTTATACCCCAGGTATTTAAGATGTCGACTTTTCTCGAAAGACGATTCGCAATTAGCGCTTTGAAAAAGACCACATATATATTGTTATATTTCAAATAGTAAAAAATTGAAACAGAAAACATTTTACCAGTTAACTACGTCTTTCATTAGGTGATTCGTTCATATACTTCATTAATACACTAATACCACCCTTCAACATCCTCGTTGAGTATGAGCGATTCATAAATACCAGATAACTCAGTGTTCCAACCGCTCATGTTGGCCGTTTGGTTCGCATTGGCATTCAGATCGAACTTTGAAGGCAAGTTGTTGAAGCTAAGATTGTATCCCTCCAACTTGGATGTCACCAACAGAATACAAGCAGTGCCAAGGCCACCGATCTCCGGCACCTCGGGCGAGGCAGTCAACGTAGCTCCAGAGCTACTTCTATTAAGGGAGTTGCCGTACGTATTGTTCTTGGCGTTGCTTATGTTGTGGAAATTATTGTTCAAGTTGCTGACAAGCAAGTTGTAGGAAATGGACAAATCGTTGTTGATCTTGACAAGCCGGCTGATGATATCGTTTTCGTTCATGTGGTTGATGAGCGAGTCCAAGATCTTCTTGCACGCGTTGATCAATTTGAAGCTGTGGCCATAACTCACGTTGAAAAAAGGAGAACTTGAGATGTCTGTGGCCTGGCCTTTGGTCTGGAAGTAGATGCTAGAGATGTAGTTTGCAAAGTCCAAGACAGACTGGGAAAGCTTCCGGATCAAGCGGATGATCTTGAGCTGGAAATCGTAGATTTGCTCGCGAACGTCCTCATCTTGAGTCTTGGTGGCTGGCAACGAGCGCATGTACGACAAGACCTCGACGAAGAAGTCGAAGAGCTCATACTTGTCCTTGATTATTGTCGAAAACAAGGACGCGAATGACGACTCGGGAACGGAACCGCTTTGCGCCAAAATGGATGACTTGGTTTTGGTTCTGTTTGTGAGATCTTTTCCCTTCAAGACCAGAAGGTTGTGGAAGATTTTCGCAATGGGCAAATTGGATACGAACGCCAGTTGTGCAAACAGCTCGGGGAAGGTTTGAGGTATGGTTTTGACCAATAAATCGAAATCTCCTTGGACACGGGGCTGGGTGCCGAAGCTCAACGAGTAACAGTCATCAATAATAAACAAGCACATCTGAAGTCTGGGCAAATAGATCTGCACATCATCCGGAGAATAGGCCGAAGTGGAATTGCAGACAAGAGCGAACTTGTCCAAGATTTTCAAGTCACCTAGAAGGCCAGCGGCAATGGATATTGCGAGTGAGTAGGAGTTGCCCTTGATAAGAATTGTGTAGTTGATCAAGATGAGAGCAGCGACGGCCACCATCACGGCATTGTTGGTCGCCTGCATTCCGTGTTTCTCGAACGGATACAAATCGAGAAACTGGTGGAGAAGTGATGTCAGACAGTCGACTGGAATATTCTGATAATTCACAAGATTATTGAGCGCTGAATAGAAAAGCTGCACCAACAGCATGGATTGTTGCGACTCGCGCAGAAGATCACCCAAAGCCTGAATCAACCGTTGTTCCTCGAATGGCAACACCGGGAACATTCCCTGGAATTTGGAATAGTACGTTCTGATGTTGTATTCTGGAGAGTTCTGGATACTCTGTGGAGCTGGTGGGATCGCGCCCATCACTGCTGGAGGCTGTTGGTGTACAATATAGCTTGGCCCACCATATCCAGATCGGCTGTAGTAGCTGGCTGGATCGAGCACGGGCTGGCCATCGTATGGCGCATGTGTGAAGTGAGGATTTGAAGGCGCGATCGTAGATGTCAGCAGAGTACTGTAGGAGTAGCCTGGTTGAGTCATTGGACCAAACGCACCAATCGAACCCACACTCAGGGAATGTGAGTGTGAGTGCGAGTGTGCATTTGGAGGATTAGCCGATATGGTAAGCAGTTTGCCAACACGTCCGTTGAGAGACAGAAGGGACGAAATTGAGTTCTGGGGCGAGATACTGGCTCTGGCGCGAGAAACATACACATCTTCGGAATCAGAGTCAGACATGGCCAAATCCGAATTGAGAGACGTCAGTGGCTGTAGAGATGGGAGTCGCGAACGCAGACCAGCAGTCAGAATGGAGCTGACAGAGTCCACAGACGATCTACGGCTATCTAGAGACATGGACGGAGACATGGGGTCCAGCCCGGAAGGCTCCGTTGGCATCTCGTAGGGCACTTTCCATAATGGGCCCTGGATACGTGAATCTTTGCTTTCTGGGATCTTGGACCCTGAAAGTGGGCCAGGGCTGATTGTAGGTCCGGCCAGTGGGACGTTGATTTTCTGTGCTTGAGTTGTTCCGAGAAGCGGAGGAAGAATGATGGGAGCAGGCGACGAGGGCAGAAACTTGAGCCGATGTAGCAAAGGCTTGACCAGCTGCTGTGGAATGGGCGAGGGCGGTGTTGCAATCCGGTTGTGGTTCGTTTGCGCCGCCGACAGGTGGTTGATGTAATTGCCCAGCATGCTTGAGATGGAAGTTGCAGAGGAGGTCGCTGTGGAGGTCAAACTCAGACTCAAGCTGGCGTGTGGCCCGATTCCGCCTAGCATTCCTACCGTGGGAGCAGTGCCATTGGTAGGCAGTATATTGGGGAAAGGCGTGAGGTCCAGCCCCAGTCTACTTCGATTGACAACTTCCGAATCGTCTGCGATGCGTTGGTCTGCAGAGTCTCGCGAGTAGCCCTTTGTGGGACCACGTTTCAAGGGCACTCTGGCAAACGTGCACACATCGTTTGTTCTCAGACAGTTGGTACAGATCTTGGTCACCTTCTGCAAAGTCGACAGGAACTCTGCGTCACAGCGGACCTTCTTGCGGCGGCACGCATCGCATGCACGCGAGACCTTGGATCTTTTACGAGGGATATCCTTTCTTTCGGTATCTGTGTGATCGCCTGTTGATTCGGGCGACGTTCCAGACATTGTGACTTTTTTTTAACCAATACTTTTTACTGTGTTTCAAGAATATTGAGGTTTTCGAGTTTTCGAAGTTTTTAATGCTTTGGATGCTTCAATGATTCAATAATTCTTCAACGATGATCTTAGCTCCGCAAGCAAGGGTTCAGAGCCAAAGACGACCTCGTGAATAGTATAAGCGTCTCAGACGAGATAATAGAGTTCAAATTGAAGATTTGTCAAATAACTTTCGGCGCGCAACAGCGTTTTCGGCCACTTCTATAACGGCTCCGAAAACGTCGATGAATTCCAGCTACGCAAGCGACGCCAATTTCCAGATGCAGCCAATTGACAGCACGCAGAGGTTCTCGATAAGGGACCGAGTAGCAATTCCACGAGATCCGTGGTTTTCTGTTGTTGGATGATTATCCGAACCAGAAAAAAAGAAACCCAATCAAAACGCCGAAAAACAGATAGGGGCGTGCGGACTAACGGCACAAACAGATCAGCAGGGAGACGGAGGTTCCGTGGGATACACGATGTTCACTCCCGGAAGATTTTTTTCCAGCAATTCGCTTGTATGTGTGGTGAGCGATGAGAGGAAAAAGTGAAGAAAATCCGAACGTAGGTAGTCTGCCTGTTTGGTACGGGGTGCAGTGTGGGGAACAAATCGGGTGCGGTTTTACCTTTGGTAATTCTCCGGGACAGTCTGCAGGCCGCGGTGCTGAAATGTAGGTAGCCCGGGTTATTCGGGTGCAGAGGTGTGTTGGCAGCCCTGGACTCAGGGGGTCTGATTTTCCATAAATGTGTGTTGCCAAGGAATGGCTTTTGGTTGCAATTACTAAGTGGTGTTTTGGTTTCTTTGGATAGGGGGTATAGGGGGATGGTGTGATCAGCGGCAGGAAGCAACGGAAAAACCGAAGGATAGAGTTGGCTCCTGCAGGCGGGACGTCAAATTTGTGTCTTGTCTGCAGTACGCCACGATATGAGATGGCGATTCCCATTTCCCATGTCTTAGCATGGTGGTACCAAAAAAAATTTGGGGGCCTTCAACACATACGGCGTTGATAACAAGGACCTGTTAGAGAATACAACGTGTCACTGATGAATTGCGCATCAGAAATGGGGTGCATGTCCCGCGGCGTATGGCTCCATGCAAGTCGGAAAAACCAGGCGTTTGTCTGCCGGATTGTGGGGGGCTTCCTGGGGAGATGGCGGGGCGGAGATGGAACAATACGGAAAAATACCACTCAAAGATTCAACGGTTCGCAAAAACGACGTCTTTGAGAAGTGGTCCGCTGATAACAAATGGTATATACCGGTTGATTGCAAGAGAAGAACTTGTGCGATCAATCGTTATGTCGATAGGCTTTGCCATAGTTAACCTTGTTCCCCACCTAAGTCGGGCGTTTGCACGAACCAGATTCTCCACCTTCGGAGAAATGTCACTGAATAAAAGCAAAGGGGGGTAGAGAAAATGGCAAAATGGCATCGGTGATACTTCATTTTGATACTAGTAGGCATTCTTAATCGTAGAATTGAATTGGAGGCTGGACACTGTAACGGATATCGTAGAGACTAGGGGACGGTGCAATTACTAGAAATTAAACGGTTTAGTGCTCTTCTGTGTCTAATCTGAAGAATCCTCTTCTATTGGTTGTAGCTCTATTGGTAGTAGTCTAGATACGTACGATCATATACCGCCGAGCTGAATTTTTGGTACTTCGCCGCTCCTTAACATTTTCAGGAACAATCTCATGAGTTTTCTGGAGCTTTTGTCTTGTATTATTTGCTTTGCGTTTTTGAGATGAGTAAGATTGTATTTGGCTACAGTTATCAAGCGCAAGTACGGTCACAATCCGTTCGGAACAATTGTTCAATTACAATACATTTCGAGAATTAACTCTGGAATTCTTGAATTCTGCGGTCTCTGATTATAATTTGTCGCATTGGAGAATCGGACGCTTCTTGGAATACCGTTGTACGACACAAATCATCCACCGCCAGAAATATCCCGTGCAAAACATAAAACTTACGATACTAATTCTCTTGCATTGTCCTAAAAAAGACTTTAACATCAATCGCTCGCCTCATAAGTCTCTTCTCTTTTGCATCCCCATACTTCATCTCAAAACACACCAAATCCACCAACGAAGAATATGGATCTAGTGCCACAACCGTGTGTTCTAAATTCTGGACAAAATTGTTCAAAATCTCTCTCTCCAGTGTCTGTGTCTTTTGCGTCTCTACACTTATCTCCGTCTTATCTCCGTCCCCCACATAAACTTCTTCCTACTCAAAACCAATGGAATGAACACCTGGCGCCGCGCAATAGTCCCTCTCGTAGTGGTGGCAATCTTTGCGTACTGTACATACGTGTCATTTCATGTGGTTGCCTATAGGATTTTGTTTGTTGCCGGGCTGAGGGCTGCTGCAATAGCACTTTGGTGCATTTTGGCGCTTGCTTTGCCGCTAATCGGCGTCTACTGGGGCGTTATTTTGCTACGGGGACCCGGGAAACTTCCAGAGGAGTTGCTGCTTTTGCCCGGTCTCGAAAGCGGGGAGTTTCTGTCGTTTCTGTGTGATCTGCTGGGGTTTCCATTGTACTGTTCACACTGCCAACGATTGAAGCCCGAACGGTCGTTCCATCTGTCCATTGTGGGTGTTTGCGTACCGAGGTATGATCATTATTGTGTTTGGCTTGGTGCGGTGGTCGGGCGAGACAATTTGGTGCCCTTTCTCAAGTTTGTGCAGCTGGTGGCTGTATACTCTTTTATGAGCTTCTGCTACGCGGCGGTATGTATTAAGCGCGCTGTAGGTGATGAGACGCTTCTTCCGCACATTTTGATAGTACTAGTTTTGACGTTTTTCATGGGGTTCATGCTGGCAGGGCTCTGGATCACAACAACCATGCAGATGGCTCAGGCTACAACGACGCTAGACGTACTTACGAAGAAAAACGCTGCGACTTACAAACGCTCTCTTGCCGTTGAGAATCCCTCGTGGCTCCGGAAAGCGCTTGTGCCGCCGCCGAGACGATTTGAGGATGGCGTGCGCTACGTCAACGTCCAAGATGGCGATTCGCGTGCGGTCGTAAGCTACCATGTCACCGAAACCCCATATTCCTTCGGAGTTAGCGCCAACATGGTCCATGCTTTTCTTCACTTCAACAACCTTCGAGATGGGTCTCCAACTCGCGTTATTTCAGGATCAGAGGCATTTCAAGTCTGGCTACTATATTTTCTACCCATCATTGACCTATACTACTGGAACCGCCTTGCGAAATCTGACGCAAATACATACGAGTCCTATTCCGATGATTTCGGTGTTTCGTTCATGGAGCAAGTCCAGCAAAAACTCGAAAAGGGCGATTCCGTAAAACCCAACTACATTCCCGATCCAACATTGCAACCAAAGCAATCTTTGAACAATTAGCATCAACCCCACTTGCATTTATTTATAAATTAAGAACAATGTCCCATTCGCGGACCATGTCCATGAACCCATTGTACTCGTTGTCCTCCTCCTGGCGCTTCCAGATTTCGAAAAGAATCTGCTTCGATCTCCAAAAGTTGTACTTCAGGAAAGACGGCTCTTTCCATAGAAGCTCGCATTGCGCGCGTAACTGAATATTTGTTCGGAGATCTATGTCGCTGCCACACACCAATAGTGGCCAGAAAGAGAGCGAGAACTGCACCCCAGAATTGCTTTTTTCACAGAGCGTGCGAATCCGTGACAACTTATTCATTGCTTCGAAGCATGCTTCGACGTGCACTTGGTATTGCAGAATCGGGGTCTCAGGTATAAGTCTGTAGTAGTATACATGTAACGCTTGATAGAAGCACTCGATGTTGTAGTTCAAGCCTTCATGATAAATAGAAAGGTATTTCTTGGAAGATTGATTGGTAATGGGATCGTACTCGTTGTCGTAAAGCTTCCAGTAGCTCTCCACATTCCAATTCAAAATCTTGTCCTTGATTTCGGCACATATATGAGGATAGTTTCTGGGTGTCACACCTCTAAGTTTGAATATACGTTTTTCGTTAGTGAGCTTTACAACTTCTTTTAGGAGTTGCACCAAGGACTTCGGTAATCCAAGACTCACATATGCATTTGGCAGATTGAAGTTTGGTGTGATGACTCCCGCCGCCAGGTTCGCGGTCAATGTGTATGTCTTTCTGAGCTTCTTAGGCTTCAGCTTTTCGAGCTTTGCAAATGCGTTTAGCTGCTCGCTTGACATTGTAGTCAGATGCGTGCCCTTGTTGAAATGAACGGTGAAAGAAAGAGGTTCATTTGTTGCGTTTGACCCGCTCGAAATCTGATACACACCTTCCGGCTGCGGTTTCTCTTCATCGTCGGACTCATCGTCACTCACTTGTGCCTTGGTAAGGTCGTAGTCGCCTTCCAAATCGCGATACTTTTGATGCACTTCTTGTTCTGGAATCGAATAGTTGAAAGAATTGACGCTATGTGCGGAGGCATAGAATAGATGGAAGAATTCGAACACCTGTTGGAGATATCGCTCATAAGGTGAAACCGCTAGGTGTGTATTTGAAGTGGTGTCTTCAGGGGTTGCTTGATCTAGGCATGCAAGTCGTTCGCCAACAGCATATATGAGGTCGTAGTTTTCAAACACTCCAAATAAATTATCGATGTGAATCTGCAAAATGAGCGCAAGCAAGAAGTAATTTTCGTACTGCCGCTGAGGATACGACGGATTGCCACTATCATACTCGTCAAGGTGATAATTGATGTAATTGATGGCGACTTTACGAAGCTCGATACTTACTTTGAGATCATTGTTCACGAGGTACGAATCCACTGGGTTTTTGACTGGCGGATGACTCAAAGAATCTAAGTATTTGCCGATAGAGAAGACCATGCATACTATGCAAAACTTCATGTTTTTCATCATGAGGTCAGGCAGGACCAGCTCAGCCTGACGATCGAATTGAAAAGCGCCCCATGAGCCTGTTTGCGGGTATTCCTCATATAGAACCTCGAACATTAAAGTCTTGATCTTGTTCACGACCAACTCATCCCAGCAATTATTGCTATGAACCACTCGAATAAATGGTAGATTTTTTGCACGCACAGCGTCAATAGACTTGGCAATTGATTGATGAAACGTCACACTCCCTCCGGCCTGCAAGTGGACGTACTCCGAGAGATTCTCGATGCTCGGCGACCACTCGTCGGACTCGACGTTGACGAAAAATTTCGGGTATAGAATATGATGCATGCCTTGTTCTGTGAAGCGGTACTTCAGGCCCTTGATGGCCAAAACGGTGAGTTTTGCCGAGTCCAAAAGCTTGTAATGGACATAAGCATTATCTGTTTTCGAAAAGACCGACGTCTCGTGGATGCTTGTGCGTGAGTTCGAATTGGACGGATGTTTCTGAAGCAAAGAAGGCGGCGGCACATCGACAGACTCGGTTTTCACCAACTTCGGGCCGCTGGACGGGTTACCCAGGGCCGCAATCGACGCCGCCAAGTCTGGCGTCTCAAACAGCCGCAGCGACGAAGCAGAAAGCTCCGTTGAAGCCTCAGTGTGCTTCGGCAGCTCGCGCGGACTCAAATTTCCCAACTTAAATGCACCAAACGGCCCGTAAAAATAGCGTCCGTTCACCAATCGCAGCAGCACATCGTCAAAGCGACCAATTGCACGGCCCAATACGCTGAACAGCTCATAGAGGTGACTCGGAGGATACCGCACCAAGTCCAATTTCCGCCGCGAAAAGCAGTTTTCGCGCAGTTTTTCGGCGCCCTTCAGCTGCGCCTGTTCCGCCACCATCTCCCCTCGTAGATTGACCGTGAGCACATTGCCCCACGATAAAACGACCCCGTATCCTTTGCACTCCACGCCCGCTCGAGCGCAACGCTCGCAACGCGGCCGGCCTCTGTCGCATTTGATTTTGCGGAGCCGGCAGGTCCAGCAGCCGTCGAAATTGCGAGATCGGGGCGGCATTGGGCGGTGCTAGCTGTAGATTTCTGTTATCTGAAATCTGAAAAAATGAAAAATATAGGGAGTGTGTAGGTAGATAAGGAAATGCGGGGGATTAGGGTATGGAAGATTTTGGGAGGTGACGGGAGGAATTTTCTTCTATTTGGTGAATTGTTGGGTTCTGTTTTTTCTAGATTTTTTTCGGTGTTGCTTTGGTTCAGTAACGTTCTATGACTTTCAAAAAGGCTAGGAAACATAACTTTGAAAAGGAACGAAGGAATGAGGAGAAAAATTTCTTTTGAGGAAAGTATGCAGATATAAAACGGGGATTTTTCGTACCTATTCACTTGGAGGAATTGTCTCACAAGATTTAGATCTGACGGTGGGTTTCTAGAATGAGTTGATCCATTTGTTCTATCTAAGGAACAGACGCTTGCAATAAAGTTTTCCGACCGAGTTGACAAAATTTTGAAGCTCTTTCATTTTCTATTAAGCACAAAATTGTGAGTCCAATTACTCTACGCTCAAACGAGTGGATGAAGTACAGATGCTGTTCGGCCCTGATTCAAAGGGAACAACTTCGGACGCTTTGATTCTTAAAACCCTCTTATTTAATTGAGGAGTAGAATATGGTGGTTGGCAAAGCATTAATTAGGTTTTGGAAATCCAATTCTAATACAACTGACATCCGTAATTGTGCCATTGATGCCCTCTGAAAACAATTCTCAATAGAGCACAAGAAAAGTCACTTGAGTTGGTCTATTTTGCATCAAGTGCATCAAATTCTCATTTGTGAGATTCAATAATCCAGAATTTCTAAATGGACCATATTATAGGCCATTGCAAAGAGTTCTGCCACTATTTCTTTTAAGCCGCCTATGAAAGAGAGCTAAGTGCCAAAAAGAACATGGCTTGATAATATCTGAGTTTGTGGTTGAGCAACTCAATTTTGTCTCAAATCGCATGTTAAACTTCATCTTTCGGTTGCGGCCATATCAAGTGGAAAATACTGTTTCCCGTCCGATCAACGTTAGTCAAGCCACTTAGAGCCACACTGAGTAATGCAGTGGGAGACCATGTGTGAAATTGTGGTGCTGCAATCTTTTTTTGGATTTAGGTTTGTGTGTTGTATGTCGTTGCTGCGCTTTGAATAGGTGATTCTTGGACTGGTTCAATTGATCGATCCGAAAGTGAGTATATTTTCTCTTTTACTCTGTCCAAGGTTATAATGAAAGCTTCGCAAGGAAACAACAGCAACCATAAATTTCTACTCATTAAGCTTCAGATAAATCGACAGGGGATGTAAGGTCGATCATACATGCCTGTTGATCTGTTTGCTCAGTTGGGCCTCTGGTTAGAAGACTTGTGGTCGTTACTCAATAAAATCGACCATAACTTGCCTCATTTGTATACCCCTATTAGACCCGTAAGGCAACTTACGAGATGCTGGCGAGGCATTTGAGGCCGGGCCTCGGTGCTGAGATACTGTCGTTATCTAGAGCTTCTCATTCGATCTGCCTTCCCCAAGCGTTGATGTCGAGAACAGAACTCAATATCCTCAATTCAGGAATACAGTGATATGACTCCTTGATGTGCCTAACAGTTTTGTGTCATCTTTTCATAAGGGACATGTGTTTTGTATGGCGTTCTAGAAGACACAACTGGCGACCATTAATAAAAGAATCACTCCTGCAAAATCAGAATTTCGGGAGAAAAATATGCTAGTAAAGAAATGTGTCCTTTTTTGACTAGTTTTCACTGTTCCAGAGCGAATTCCTACCTTTTGCGATGCACCTACTAAGTTTCTTTTAGTCAAAAAGTGCACACAGAATAGACTCGACATTTTCGAGATTTTGTTTAGAGACCGGGTATTCTATGTAATTTGAGCTCTTAACAAACGCTACCCATGGATTTTAAAGCTCCTCTTTGACTGAGATAATTTTCTACGTTAACTTGCACCCAAACAAACCTGGCATAACATACAGGTATGAAACAATCGGACGCAGGACCTACTTGCAGGCAGAGAAAGCTATCATATCCTCGACTTATGCACTAGGGCGATTTCTTTGTAATTTTATCTGACACAAGATAAGTTCTTCCCAGAATGGTCACCATAGTGATTTTCTTGGCGACTTTGTTTTTTGTTTGCTGTGTGATATGGTATGTTACCCCTTTGGTCATCCGCAATTTAGACGAACGGTTTATGTTTGTATCAAGAGAACCTAGGAAATTTGAGTGTGATCGCAAATTGGATGGCGCCCGGTATTTTGTAATGAACGGACACTCTAAATTTGGAAGATCATTCTTGCTCGACTTGGCGGATAGAGGCGCCTATTTGCATTTGGTTCATACTCCTAGGGAGGAGAAGATCTATAAACAATTGGCAGTCGAGTTGAAGAAGAAAGCCAAGAAATGTAATGTAATACTCGAGA
Organism: Australozyma saopauloensis; assembly: GCF_035610405.1. Classification (NCBI taxonomy): domain Eukaryota; kingdom Fungi; phylum Ascomycota; class Pichiomycetes; order Serinales; family Metschnikowiaceae; genus Australozyma; species Australozyma saopauloensis. The sequence goes on from NC_086135.1 coordinate 337,642, forward strand.
AGTGTGATTTACTGCTGTACGATGCTATTGAAGACTTTTCATGGGAGCATGTTAGTAAGTTCGGTAGCAATTTCTCTGGCTGCTTGTACTTCAAAAGAGACTGTAGTTCTTTAAGTTTAGATTCGAGGGCTTTGCGCCTGACATTGTATTTGATAAAAGCGCTTTTGTCCTCTGATCCTGACAGACCAAAGGCCCGTTTCGTTTTTGTTTCCGAATTCGGTGGTAGTCCTTTCCACCGAGATGAAAGATATGACAGGATTCTCACTATTTTGGAAAAGTGGCAAGATTATAGGTCTCACTTCAATTGTCCTCGTCCTGCGCCCGAAGTGGCTTTTGCAAACACAGGGTGTATTTGGAATGGCTCAGAGTTCTCTTTCGCCTATGTCCTTCATTGGCTCGGTCACAAGGTGAACGCCAATATGCCATGTCATCAAGGACAGAACTCTGTCTTGCATGCGTTACTATCCAAAGAGGAATCAAGAGGTGATGGTGTTTATTTCGTGAACGATAGCGAGTGGCACATAGCGCCCCATTTCGAGAGAGTGGACTCCGAAGGAAAAAAGATTGTTCACTACAAACTCAAGAATACACCTGAGCATGAAGCTTTGCGCGGAAAGTCATATGAAGAAGTTTCCGAATACTACAGGAAAAAAGCCTATGTCAAGGAGTCAGCATTAAAAAAGATTCCAAAGCCAAAGTTACGCTATGACATCATGTCTTTTGAACCAGCTATGATCCTGCCCGCATATGCTTCTGAGTTATCTGGTAATGGTGGTGGTTTCATTCAGGAAGGTGACACACTGGGAGAGGAAGAGACGAGCGACAATGAGCCAAGTGAACTGCTGGAAATTTTGCAGCAACTCGCCGCCATTTCTTCCTCAATTTCTAGAATAGAAAGAAGACTTGTTGCGGTAGAATCCTTTGCAGTAGAAGAGAAAAATTCCGAAGGGCATGTGCAAAACGTTGCTCCTCCTCAGGAGTTCGCTGATCACTCTGACAAGCCTGAAGATGTTTCCACTCAAGAAATTGACCAACAGCTTTCTTTAGAACCAACACCAACTCTTACGAGTTCCGAAACTCGGATGTTGCTGTCGCCTCTGCCTCAATTCATGCCTAGGCTCACCGCTGTTTAAGTGAGACTCATTAACAGTATGTGGCTATTGGCTGTGAGTTTCTCGAGTTGATTTTGATGAGTTGTTTAGAGCAAGGAGTAAATATTATAATACAAGCAATACTTAGACGTCTTCCCGAACTAGAGCAAAAATACAGTCTCATGAACATTCAGTGACGTCTCTCATCATATGAACGAGATTGGGCAGAGCTAAAGAAAGCTGGATTCGCGCTCAAAAGCTCCGATAAACGCGAAACTCATGTTTCTGTTCATATCATGCTGCTAAGTGGTCAGTTTTGTCTCCCGCTCCTTCATTAATCGTCCTGAACCACATTGAGTATTGCAATGGAAGATCAGTGGGCGATCTTTTGTGGAATTGTGGTGCTGCGATTTTTTTTATCAATTTATGGATTCTGATGTGAGTCCATTAGTTCTGGCTTAAGACCAAACCGAATCTGAATCTGATTAGAACAAAAAGAAATCAACATGAAAACTCGAAGGAAGTAATCGCCTACATTCATATTAAACCGGAAATGCTAATATTATCTGAAACAGCCTCTATGGATCTACTTACAAGAGACCTTCTCTCTTCAATCTCATTCTCTCCGCAAAACTCATTGGCTTGGATGGGTCTGCCTTGGCAGCAGCGGCTGGTGGTGCAGCGGCTGGCGTTTGTCTTGGTGCTGGTGCTCCTCCAGCTGCTCTTGGTGGGGTGTATCTGGCGCCTGGTGCATTTACGGCACGAGGTGGAACATAGGCGCCACCAGATGGAGCGTTTGTAGCGCGAGGTGGAACATAAGCGCCACCAGATGGGGCTCTGGCAGCTGCAGCCTCGTCCTTCTCTTTTTGCAATCTCATCTCCTCCTTGAAACGAGCCAAGCCATCCTCCTTGGCCTTGTTGGCCTTGGCCTTCTCCTCGGCAATACGCTCCAACTCCAACTTGTTTTGCAAGTCCTCCAAGCGTTGTTGCTTGACCTGTTCAATACGCTCTCTCTTGGCGTTCTCCAAAGCCTCAGCAGCACGAGCCTTGTACTCTGCAACCTTGGAGGCGTTCTGCTCGTCAATGGTGACTCTGAACTTCTCGTAGTCAGGGAGAACACGGCTCAAACGTTCCTTGAGAGAGGTGGCGTTCTCGAACTCCTTTCTGGCCTTCTCGATCTTGTTGTTCTTCAAGGTCTCGAAGAGCTCCTCGTCTCTGGTCTTTTGCCTCTCGGCGTCGACAGCGTAGAGAGAGACCTCCTTCTTTCTCAAGGCTCTCTCCAAGTGGTCGGCCTTCTTGAAAGCAGTGCGCAAACGCTCGTCCAAGATCTTTCTGTCCTTGTTCAACTGTTCGATCTGCATGATACGCAACTTGTCTGTGTCAAGCTCCTCCAAGTTGTCCAAGTCGATCTTGATGATACCCTTGGCATTGATCTCCTCGGCGATCTTTCTCTTGTCGGCGTCGCGGATAGCCTTCTTCTCCTTCTCCAATCTCTCTTCGTCCTTTCTTTGTTGTTCCTTGGCCAAGCGCTCTTGCTCTGCCTTCTGTTCCGCAATCATTCTCTCTTGCTTGGCCTTAGCAGCCAATTCTTCTTCCTCGCGCTTGAGCTTCTCAGCGTGTTTACGACGATCATTCAAGATGTTGACACGGTTGGCAATATCACGTTGCTCCTCGGCAAAGTTGGCGATAGCGTTCTTCATGGCAACCTCTCTTCTGTGGGTTTGACGGGCCTCGGCAGATGGGTCAATCACCAGGTAAGAGGCGGACAATACAGAGGCCAACTTGGACAATTGCACTCTGACCAACTCAGCAGGCGAAGCTTGCAACTTGGAGGACAAAGAGTCGTTGAAAGAGTCCTCGAATGGGTTGGACTTGAAGGTGACAACCAGGGCCTCGTGGTCGATGGTCAAAGACAAGTGTCCCTTCTTGACGGCGTTGACAATCAAGTCCTCGACCTCCAATGGGGTCAAGGTGAACTCGGTGCCCTCGATTTGGCCCAAAGACACCAAGAAGTCCAACTTGACGGCCTCGTAGATTTGAGAGACCTGTTGGAACGAACGGATCAACACAACCTCGGTCAAGTGAGGAATGTACTTTCTGAAGGACTCGTCCTCCTTGATGGTGGCGAAAACGCCGGCTACCTTCTCCTTAGCGGTCAATGGGTGGAATTCAGAGTCGCTCATGATGCTGAACAACTCACGCACAGCAGGGTCCACGAACTTCAAGATGGACTTGTTGTTGATGGAGGAAATCAAGCTCTCTCTGGTTGGAACCTGGTTCAAGTTCAACAAGGAGGTCAACTTGGCGTTCTTGGCCTTTTGGTCATCCACAACGGTCTCGTTGACGGTCAAGGACTTGGTAGGAATGGACAAGGTGGACAACACGAGCACAGAGGCGTGATGCTTCAACTCCTCGTCCGTGGCGTTAGGAGACTGCGAGAACAAGATGAAGAACTTGTTCCATGCAGCGGCGTGGAACAAGGTGTTGTCGGAGACAGCGAAGATGCGAGCCAAGTTCTCGTAGTAGTTGGCCATCAAGGCTGGTCTAGGCAACTTCTTGGAGGCGGTGATCAAGGAGTGGACGTCGTCGACGGAACGGAAAGACTCCTGCCACAACTCCAACTTGACGGAGATGTTCAACTGCGCAAAACGCTGGTCCAAGTATCTCTGCACGGTCTCCAAGTCCGACAAGTCGACCGCGTGAGCGTTGGGCTGGCCAGCAACGGTCTTGCCGCCCACGGGCGTGGTGACGGATTGCATGTGGACTCTCAAAAGCTCACACAAACGGCGGAACTCGGCCTTACGGCCGAACTTCAAGCAGAACTGGAACGCCTGGTTGACGATGGCAGAGTAGGTCACCTCCAACTTGGAGTTGTTACGCAAGATGTCCAACGTGGCTCTGAGCGCCTCCCACAAGAATCTCAACCATGGGGTGACCAATTCACGTTCGGTTCTGTCGGCCTGGTCGGTGTTGGAAACAGTGGACAACAAGATCGATTCCGGGGTCTGCGCGCCCTCCAAATCGTCCTCCAAGTCCTGGTCGATCTTGGTGTCGGCCTGCGCCTGGGCCTCGTCCAATTTCTTGGTGGCTAATTGGATAAAGTGGCGGACCACTACCTGGACCGATTCCAAGCCGTTTTCAGAGCCCTGCACGTTCTTTTTGTACTGGTGCAACGCATCTTTGGCCAACTTACCCTTGCGCAAGTCGACGGCCAACTCGATGAGCAACAATCCGATTGGTTGCAAGTCTTCAACGGGGAGATGGCGGATTCTTTTCGAGGTTATGAGCTCGTACAAGGTCTCCAAGGCGGCGTCTGGTTGGCCGACACCGATGAGGTCCTCGGCTCTTTTCAACACGTTTTCAGGACGGAAGGCCTGGTTTCTGTGGGGAGGAGGCATGGTTGGTTTTGGTGGGTTTAGTGGTTGGTGAAATTTGGAAAATTTGCGAGTAGAGCGTCTGCCGTCTGTGTGCAGGAGCAGACCTTTGGAAACCGAAGTTCATGGTTTAAGGGAAAAGCGGGAAATTTGGGGGTATTTATATTCGCAAGGAGTGGGGAAGGTTTGCGGGAATTTGGTGTGTGTTGTTGATTCTGTGGTTTGTTGTTGAGTTTGTGGACTGTTGTTGATGATGTGTTGGTGGTGGCTGCCGCAGTGCCTACTGTGTTTCTAAAATTACTATCGGGAATTTGTTAAGAGAGGTAGTGAAGAGGGATAAAATATAGAAATCGTTGTTTAAAGTCTTTTTTTGTTTGTCTGATGGTGTATCCTATGTGCTGGGGCATATAGCACGGGTTCGATCATTTGAATTGATGTAAGCTGTAGAACCTCAACTCTATATTTTGAAATATAAAAGAAAGCAAAAAATTAATATTTGGTCTCGACAGTTTTTGTTTGTGGCGGATCTGTGATAGATACAGATCTGATCTAAACTAAAAAGCGCCGGAACCGAGCCCAGTACTCATCCAAAGCATGAGCGAGTATTGTATTACCTGAATTATCCATTTTTCTTCAACTTGCTTCTTTCAGAGTTGACGGTTGAATACCAATGTGTAGCCTTCCGTTCATTCCTGTTCATGACATGGACATGTACATACGCGTATGTTACGTTATGCATTGATATACAAGTCATCTTCTGAGAAATTTTTATTGATTATTTTCTAACATAAAAGTTTGCATCAATCAATGTGGTTGTTGTCAGTTGAACGATGGAACCTATGGAACGTCTCTTGATTATACTTAGCTAGCCATGGTAGTTTACACTCAAAGCCACTGATTTTGATTGTCCCAAATATTCATCAATACAAATTCAATGAGCACGGTCATTGGATATCTGTTCAACCCAGCTCTGACCAATGAAGTTTTAGTCCAAATGGAACCCCAAATTTTAACTCTAAGTGCGCTTCGAACTAAAAAAATCTGATAATTTATCTACAGATTTCTGCATCTCTTCATTCTGTAGTTTATTCTGGCCCATATTGCTTTATGATGGAATGGCATACTTGCAAGAATGAAGGCGCCATGACACTATTAGCCGATTCTCCAGAAACTTGCCATCGCTGTACAAATACGCCTTTTTCCACAGAACGAATAAATCCAATATGACATTCTTTTCCCACAAATTGTATGTTCCCTCATAGTACCCGGACCAATCAATTCCATGTCAACTTTTTCACCACAAAATTGAAAAACATCTGATTCGCAAAGTCTTAAAAACATCAAGCATTCATCAAACAATAGCAAAAATTTCACAAAACTTCATAAATACTCTCATTGTTCTTTGGTGTCCTGCAGACACGCCCCACTCTGGGGTGTAGCCTATCACCATAAACCGATATGCAATTACGCACCAGGGCTCTTAACCAAACGAAAAATATATAAGGGCATAGATCGCGCCCTTTCGCACCAACTGGAACAGTTTTTTCCCCTCAAATTTTCCGCTCAACCCCTCCCAATTGGGTATAGAAAAGCCAGACCAGCTATTCGTACTGCAGGCAGGCTCTGTTCTGCAGGCAGTGTTGCTGTAGATTGATCGGTCTCTCCAACCTACATTAGTCGAGTAGCTATACCCCCACATCCACCACAATCCCACACAAACAATGGGAAACAATACATCGACCACGAGAAAATCGCTGGCAACGGTGCGTCACGTGACCCCGTCTCGTAAATCGCATCTGTCAGCGGCCAATCACCACAATTTGGAGGAAGAGTTCAGCGACCTCATTTTGCACGAGGTCAAGCGCCAGAAACATGATTCCGGCCTGACGGACGCTTGGAACAGTCTGGCAGCCGGCGCTGGTTCGGAAGACCGGGATCGCACAGCCGAGGCGGTCGTTTCTTTGGCTGAAAAGGGACATTTCTCCAATGACCTACTTGAGGATGAATTCAACGAATTGGGGCACGGGGTGTTGGAGAATGGTGCTGGCGACGAAGTTCTGCGGAACATCTTGCCCTCGGCGCCCGTTGAAACCGTCAATCTGGCTGGTCTGGGCGACAGTGGGAACACTGTTCAGAACCCTAGTTTTGAGCACATTGAGGAGCCAGGAAGCTCCAATTTCGGTAAATATACGATGCCGGCCGACGACGCTACCGGCTCGGCCATGGCCGTGGATTCTCCGGGCGCTGCAGGCAGCGCACAGGGCAATACCTACGGGAACATAAGCAGTAACTATGGGGCAGCATCCTCATCTGATAGTGGTTTTGATAATAATATGTTGACGGGCGTGGACTTTACACGTGCAGCGCTGCCTGCCATGGCTCGCCAGCGTCCGCAACCGCCATCTAGGCTCGCTCGAGGTCACTCGACTGAAAGCGCCAATAGCAACTCGCGGACGTCTGTGGCCCAACTCATTCCAGTAAAAATCAAGTGGGTGAACCAGACGCGCGAAAACATTGTCAAGGTCTCGATCATTGGGTCGTTTTCCAACTGGCGCGATGTAATCAAGCTCAAGCGGTCGCTGCACAACCCCAACGAGTATCTGACCACAGTTAAGCTACCCTTGGGTGTGCACAAGTTGTTGTACGTGGTCAACAACGAGTATCGTGTGCTGGAGCTGCTACCCACTGCCACTGATCAGGAGGGTATTTTTTTTAATTGGTTCGAGGTTCTCGACCCACACCATCTATTCAACAACAACCCCAACATCTATCACCACTCCAATCTTTCTCTGGGCGGAACTGACGGTGGAATCGTCCAGGTGGCTGGCGAGCATGATGCTAGTCAAATCCAGAAGAAATCGATGTCGTTTTTGGCCAAGGTATCCAAGCAGGAGAAAGAGTCAATTTCTGAACACGTTGAGTACGCGGCACATGGCTCAACCGAGACAGAGCATGTTGATCACGGTGACAACAACTATTCTACCTACCATGAGCATTCCTCGACGTCTTTGATTGAAGATTACCCCGCAGAACCAAAATTGGAGTATTCTTCTGAGATCCCAGAGATGCTCATGGACTACAACTACTTCAAGAACAAGGGCACGGACTATGAACTTCCCGAACCTCCACAGTTGCCAGCCCATTTGAACAATGTGTTGCTCAATAAGATGTCGTCCAATCTGAACCATCACCAAGCCAACAACATCCCACAGGTTACTTCGGGAAACCGCCCTGCCTTGAGACGTGCAGACAGCTCCTACTATGCCTCCAACGGTGAGTCGTACCACCGGGTTATTCCAAACCATGTGATCTTAAACCATTTGATGACCACATCTATTCGAAACGACGTTCTAACTGTGGCGTGCATTACCCGGTATTCTGGTAAATTTGTGACACAAGTGATGCATTCGCCCGCAGATGTACTTCCTGATGCGTGAGCTAGTAAGAGCTAGCTATGATAGAGGAAGGTTCAGGACTTTTGATTGTATTATAAGAGACGACTATTCGAAGATCGTCATGGCTTTGTACAAATAATGGATAAACAATTTTCTGAGTGAGACATTACGGGAGAAGATGGGTCTCGATAGTTTCCGGATAGACCATCGATCCATATCTCCCACAACAAACAGTCCGCGAACACGATCCTGGGGGCCAAACTTTTCGACGACTCGTAATAATCTCAATTATAAATCTCTTCACTTTTCCCTTTTGCTTTCCTCTTCATTCTCTATTTCTCTTTTCCCTCTCTTATCGTTTCTGTACTTTCTCAGGCCTAGGAGTGCATCTAGATGTCTCACATCGGCCTATCAGCCTGCACACACCCGCCCCTCCACTACCACATTGTGTCACACCTGAAACACCCACTAGTCTCTTTTTGCAGCCACCTCCACAAACGCAAAACACCTACCGCCAACGCTCAAAACCTCCAGCATGTCGTGGAAAGGGCTCAAAAAAGCAATCAACCGCGCGGGCGCCCAAGTAATGCTCAAAACGGGCCAGTACGACGAAACCGCAGATCTCTCCTTCGACTACGAAGAGAAAAGATACCGCGCCATGGAAACGGTGTCGTCACGGCTTCACAAGGAGCTCCGACACTATATGGAGACGCTTCGCACGCTAACCACTGCCCAGGAGAGCATGACGCTGGTGCTCGCTGGGTTTTATGGCGAGGACGAGAACAACGTAGCACATTTGTACCATTCGTCGATGCGCGAGGTACTGCAAGGATGCGTGGACGAGCTTGCGGAGCCATATTTGCAGACGGTGTTGAATCCGATCGAGCGGTTCAATCTGTACTTTGGAGACGTAAACGAGGCGATCAAGAAGCGCGCCAACAAGAAAATCGACTATGATGCGCTTCGCGCAAAGGTGCAGAAGCTTGAGGATAGTCCGGTTGAAGATCCGGCCTATGACTTGAAGCTCGCCGACTTGAAAGTGGAAACTGAGGCTGCGAAGAAGACATACGACAGCTACAACGACCGGCTCAAGGAGGAGCTCCCCAAGTTGGTGGAGATGCGTGTTCCATACTTGAACCCACTGTTTGAGTCTTTTGTGAAGATCCAGCTCCGGTTTTTCACTGACAACTACCAGAAGCTTGATAAGGTCCAGACTGCCATGGACACGCAGACCCGGAAGGATTTCATCAACGGGACCCTTGAGCAGCGCATGGATGGCATTTTGGACAAGATTCGGCTGCTCAATATCTGCAAGCCTTAGGTTGCTGGTAGACCTGTTGGTGTTTGGGGATTGAGTTCACATGGCATACAGAGCAAATAGAATTTATATTCTTAATGCTTACTAATTTGTTTATTCTAGTGTGGTTCAAAGAGCTGTGTTTGTAGACTGCCGCCATGTGCGGTAGTGCAGTTCGTTTGGGTTTAATTCTGTCTTCTGCTACTACGTTTTATTTTGGATGTGTCTGGCTTCTACAGAGTTCTTCGATATGTAATAGAGTTGAATTTAGGGTGTTGGAGACCAAATTGAAGATTTTGGTTGGTGGTTTGTTCTTATTTGACGGTTCTGTGTTCTTCGCTTCCTGGAATTGTTCTTAGAAGGAAGGATCATGAAGCTGGTGATAATTTAACGATAGCTCAACTAAAGATGTTTCAAGTTATTGTGATCCTAGAAAGGTTTAGATAAAAACTTCGTATGCTTCAATATTATCCCTTCAGTTCGTTTTCAGAATTGAATCATTTTCAAATTGTAACTTGAAGAAGGATATGGATTGAGCGGAAAAAGGTAGAAATATGCTTCATCCCAAGGTTATTTTAAACTCTGTCTGATCCCAGAAGATTCTAATTCATAAGTTTGGTTTGCAAATGAACATCTTGGCCTCAAGAATATATATTGGCTATTAGAGAAACTCGATTGTTTAAAGTAACAATAGAATCACCACACGAAATTCCGCTGATTCCTCGTTTATAATTACCAACTGACAAGAACAGAATTCCGGGCAAATCCTGAAATAGAGTCATTGCCGAGTCAGTTTCATATTATCGTCCAAAACTTGTTCAACTCCGTTACGAAAGCCACCCTACATTAGTCAGTGGCCACAAGAGCTAACAGAGGATTCATCGATTGAGCAGCTATAAAACCTTTTTTCTGAATTCCATTGATATTCAAAAGTCGGCTCTTTCACCACCAAACACCTAACAATTCATCAAAACACAAGCTCACAAGCCCTCCTTTCCGAAAAAAAAAATCGAACCATTCCAATGACAATCCCCGTCTATAATTTCTCCTTTTTCTCTTTTCAGTCTGAATAGAAAAAAAAATTTAGTTTACTAATGTACCTCATTCAGATCTCTCCACATTATACCTACCAGATCTGATCCAACCTCTTCAATTCTCACACTCCACATTCCCTTGTCTCCTTTATTTCTTAGACGCTTTCAAATTTCAGCTGCATTGCACTCGTTTTTCCTGCTTGACATTATACGACCTGGTCGTCGAGAAATCAGCTCACATAGATAAATTCCAGATAAGGCAAAACTGGCTTTGAAACTGGTAATTTCGGGTATTTCGACGAGAAATCAAGCCTTGAACTTCAATTCGAACAGTCTGGACTGGTTTTTTCGCCATCAAACTGCGTACTTGGTGTATATTTCGCTGTGTTTAAGTCTAAACAGAAACACACCGAAAATACTCTAGAAGCGAGACCCGCGTCTTGTGAAAATTTGTGTTATTGGTGAGTTTGGAAATTCTCCTACAACTTTGCCGTACCAAATATCTCTCTAATGCTTCGAAAAAGACTCTCCCGTTGGACCTCCAGAACGGAAGGCGGAGATGCGCCTCAATCAGACTTTAATGACGTATTCTGGACGAGCTACGTAGACCTTTTGGCTCGAAACGCTTCCGGAAACCGTGCGCTGGAAATTTTGCCTGTCAACACCAAGAAGTATAGTAGTTCGTCTAGTGCCGTAGCTCAAGTACGGGCGCTTTTCCCGCCTGAACTTCCGCAGCCTTCAACGGCGCAGATCGTTGCGCTGCTTAAATCGCCATTCTCGCAGGGTGGCAATGTTACCCGGGCGTTCTTCTTCATACGGGTGTTTCAATTGAGCATGCAAGGATTCTTCATTACCAACGACGGAGTGGACCTCTGCGGAAACAAAATCCAGCTCTTGGGCGCGGAGAACTGGGAAAATGTTATGTGCTATATGGACGCTCTCTTGTTTTCCATGTTTGCTAAGTTAGATAGCTTTGAGCCTGTCCTCTTCCTTCTGAATCAAAGCCCAAACCCCCTTGTGGGGCGGCTCTCTGCCCTTCTCCGTGTATACGTCAATCTCTTGCGACTGGGAAGTCTCATTACCACAGACCTTTCTCAGGCAATCTGTGAATGTCTCGCGGCGCTTGGTTTCACGGAGGCCACTAGTCATCGCCAACAAGACTGTGCTCCGCTATTCGAATTCTTGACAGAGACATTGGCCATGCCGCTTCTCACTTTCCGCGTAGAAATCCAGCATTCAGGCAAACATGATGACGATGATCGGCGATACTCAAAGGAAAGAATATTGTTTGTGTCTGTACCCGAACCGGCCTCTGATGAGGATCATACTCCAGACTCTATCACGTTAGAAGAGTGTCTTGAACATTATTTCAACAACTCGATCTCGGTGAAAAGAGAGCTTCAAAGAAGAGCGACGCTAGATAGTCAGCCCAGCTTACCTGAAGGTGAGATTGCGCGTCAGTCTGTGGGTGCAAAAGACTTCCCTACATTGGATAGAGTGCGTCGAGGCATGGCCGAATCTTCTTCTGATTCTAAACTTTCCTCTAACAGAATGTCAACAGCCAAAGAGGAGCATAGTGTTCTTACGACGAGATCGTCCCAAGTGCGTGTTCGTACTCGTTCGTCTACATTATCCATCTGGTCCATTAATAGCTTTGAAAACAAATCCCAGGAGGTTATGCTCCCAGCTTGGATGCTTTTGCGTCTTCTTCCGTTTTATACGGATGACAACGATACATGTGGCGGATCAGAAACATTCGCCAAATCGTCTCAAGAGTTCGCCAACCGTAGGCCTGTTTTGCCCATCTGCTTGAAACGCTATTCTTTCTCGAAATCAGACAAAAAGGCAAACCGGTCCAAACGGCGCATCATAATTCCGCCAGTTATCAATTTGCCTCTGTTTGTCGCAGAAGACGATGACTCGAATGAAAATTTAGCCTCTGGTTTCAAATTGGTCTTGGAGAGCGCAGTGTGTCACCGAGGCACCTCAATTGAGTCGGGCCACTTTGTTTCCGCGGTGAGAGTGAAGACGAGTCTGGAGGACGAGTCTTCCGAGGATTCCCTATTGGCGCCCTGGTATCTTTACGACGATATGAGGAAAACTGGTCGTGTTGTTGTTAAGTCATTCAAAGAGCTATTTGATACTGAATGGCCTTACATTCTCTTCTACAGATTGGTTGCTAGCAATGACACCACTATGAGGAAAACCAGCTACGCGCTGTCGGGCCACCCCTCGCACATGTCTTCGCCTGTCATAGCACCGAAAGGCGCAAAGTCTAACTTCTGGTCCGAGGCTGACTCTGAACCAGCGCAGCCTCAAGACGAGAGTAAGGAGCCTGAAACTGGGCCCTCAATTGTGGTCGAAACAATCCATAACTGCGCGCATAATTCAGGACAGGTACAAACGGTTCCAGCAAAAGACCTTCTCCCTACGAGTCCGAAGTATATTGACATCCGAAAGCGTTACTTATGGTATGTTACAGACCGCAAGAAAAACTACTACAAAGAATCTGCTGCTGCATCAAAGACGGGAAGCAATATAAGTATCAGCGTTACACCGCAGTTCAGGCGAAATAGTCAATGGAGCAACCTATCCAACATTAGCGGGTTGGCTCTCGAAAATAGAGAATGCTTGGAGAAAGATCACCTAGACCCGCCTCCTGAGGAATTGGTGAAAGAGAAACATGCCGGTCAAAAAAGCAAAACGCATTCGCTCAAGGGCTTATCGCGAGAAAGCTCCACCAAAGAACGCAAGCATCATATCCACCGAATTTTCAGTCATGACAAGGAAGACCAAAAGATGCCTCATCAACGAACTAAACTCGAAAAAGACAGCTCCAAGTGTCACATTATGTGAATATACCCTTTTCGCGATAGAATTTTTCTTCTCTTAGATACTTATGAATTACAATATTTAATGATACTAGCACCCATGTAAGAACGCATTGAACCCTGCCACCGAAATAGGACATCAAAAAAAGAACAAGAAGCTGAAAATCAGCATTTTAATGGTGACAACATACCAATTTTATCGCTGACAAATTCTTATTTTATCCGTGCAATCTTTGTTTTCAGCGACATCACCTACTGATAAGCCCCGCGATGCTCATCTCATCCCTCATCTCATCTCATCTCGAACACAAATGAGCAAAAGAAAGGTCGACGAAGACTCGGACATTGATGTCAGTTCCACTGACGAATCGGACGTCGAGAACACCCCTCAAGATGCTGAGGAGGAGGAGATTGTGGACGTCGATTTTGACTACTTTGACCTAAACCCAGAAGTGGATTTCCATGCCACCAAGACGTTCCTTCGTCAATTGTTGGGAGATGATGCAACTCAATTCGATATTTCTGGCTTGGCTGATTTGATTTTGACCGAAAATTCTGTTGGAACAACCATCAAGACCGAAGGTCAGGAAGGTGATCCATTTGCATTGCTTAGTGTGATCGATGCCACCACCAATGCAAGCAAGCCTAGCGTAAAGGGACTTTTGGACTACTTTTTGGAGAAGACCCAGAAATCGACTGAGTTCAACATGATCCTCAGAAAGTTGTTGGATCCAAAAAAGACCACCAAAGACAATAGTAAACAATTGCGCGTGGGACTCGTCATCAGCGAAAGAATGATCAATATGCCCGTAGAAGTGGTGCCCCCTATGTACAAGATGCTTCTTCAGGAGATGGAAAATGCTGAGAATGCTCATGAGAAGTATGAGTTCGACTACTTCCTTGTGTTGTCAAAGATCTATAGAATGGTGGATGCGGAGGTTGAATCCGATGAGAAGCAGCCACAAAAGAAGCTGAAGTCGAAGGCTGAGCCGGGCGCCGACCTTGACTACTTCCACTATGAGGATATTGTCCTTGAGGCCAACTCACGCTACCATGCACATTACGAGTACACACGGAAGCTCCAGGAAACGGATTCGCGCCGTGTTTTCACTGAGTATGGAATTGATCCACTTCTCAGTTTGATTTTGTTGGACAAAAAGGGCTTGGAGAAGTCTGCTGTTGAAATGGAGGAGAAGTTCCCTCCATTCTAAGAGAGTTTAGGACTCGAATCAAAAAGAGGCCTATGCAATAGGTTTCTATGTACAGTTACGCAATAAATTTTTTAGGGAGATGACTGAAACATATGTGTCGTTCGTTACTTTTGAAGTTTTTCTATTAAAGGGATGCCAATTGATCTGATTATATGATCTCTTGCCACGGCTCAAATGCGTAAAAATAAAATTTGAATTCAGTGGAAAAGCGTGTTTTCAGTGTTTTGGATTAACTCTCTTTTGATATTAGGCATCGACGATGTATTCCAGAAGTATCGAAATTCAATCTCATAAACATGTTGGAGATGAGACTTTATCGCTTACAAGATCATTATAGATATGAATTTCAACAAACACACCTAGATCTTTTTTAGTTCCAATTTGTGAAACTGCACGACATTCTGTATTTCGACATTTTTTAATATCTGCAATCAGTGGCTCTGATTTTGCAAAAAATGGAAAAAAAAATGTGAAAGAGAGAAAGTCAGATTAATGAACTCTATTGAATCGAATAACAAGCTATCTTACGAACGTTGATAAAAATTTAATATTCATGAAATTCATATTTACAGTTTATCCATGTTCTGCTTATCTGCACTCCGTGTATTGGTTTAAGTAAATACCACAACTACATCAAACAATTGTCGCTGCTCACCCAATGGTGGCTGCTACGCTAGATAACAGACCTCGCGAAGAGCGTGACTTCAAGGATTTCTATAATGATCTCGAGGAATCGTCACGTGTTCCGGTGTTTTTCACAGGGTCTTGTCAAAACATAAATACAGGGCCAAAGCGAAATCTGGTATCATTTGACGTCCCCGAAACAAAAAAACCGAAACCAAAAGGTGTAGTGAAGTGTGCTAGACCGCTTGACGGGAAACCAGTGCGGATTTCAAAGACTTTGGCCTCTTTTGGGTATAAGGGAAAATCTACGATACCAAATCTGCTGCGTGAGACATACACAAGAAGAGATGGCACGAAAAGATCGAGTAAAACTGTATGTTATGATATGGATGAACAGGACGCGGCCTGGCTTGAATGGCTAAACGAAAGATTGACCGCTGCTGTTATTCTGGAAGAGGCTTTCGAAATTGCAATTAGTACACTAGAATCCCTGTGGGCAGCGCTAGAGGCTCGAATGGAGCACATTGCGCCCTCAGGCTTACAAGATAGTAGCGTTTTGACGTTAGATGCTGATTATTCTAGATATGGAAGTGACGACGGCACTGGGGGCGCCGGTTCTCTTACAGAACAACGGTGCGCTGTGTGTAATGATCTGGAGTGCGAGAATACCAATGCTATTGTCTTTTGCGATGGATGCAACATCGCCGTGCATCAGGAATGTTACGGAATTGCTTTTATTCCAGAAGGTCACTGGTATTGCCGAAGGTGTATGGTTAGTAAAGGCACTCCCGTCAGCTGCACTTTTTGTCCAAGCAAGACCGGGGCGTTCAAACAGCTCGACAATGGGCTCTGGAGTCATGTTGTCTGTGCTCTTTGGATCAACGAGGTTTACTTTGCCAATCCTATCTATATGGAGCCCATTGAGGGTGTGGACAATATCCCTAAAAATCGATGGAAGCTTATTTGCTACATCTGCAAGCAACGCGCGGGCGCTTGCATTCAGTGCAGCAACCGGAACTGCTTCCTGGCCTACCATGTCACTTGTGCAAAAAGAGCGGGCTCTTACATGGCTATGGAAAAAGGTGTTCTGGGAGCAGTTGCTTCAAAAGCGACACTAAAATCATTCTGCGATAAGCACGGACCTAGTGAGTGGAATAGGGAACAAGTCCTGTTAGGGATTGCTCAAACGAGACGTTTCTATAGAGACTGTCAATTACTTGTTCAGCAAAACGACCGTCTTACGTTCCGTCGCCAACAACAGAATAGACAAAATGCATTCAAGTGGAAAACGGAGGCTGGAACTCCCATAGCTCCACAAAAATTCATCGACGACTTAGAGCTGGTAATGCTTCAGCTCAATTGCAAAGTCGACTCAAACCATCGTCGTGCTTTACGAGGCCAACCAAGAGAATCTGATACAAACCTGCCTCCAGAGAAAGGTGTCAGATATGCATGTGCTGCGCTCTGTAGGTATTGGTGCCTAAAAAGGGAGTCCAAGCGCGGAGCGCCATTGGTTCGGTTTGGGGCGCTCAATCAGGAATTCGCACCTGCAGAGGATACATCTCATACAAGTCAAAAAGAAGCTGGCGAGCAGCAAAAGCTGCAGAATTCTCTCTTTGGAAACTTATTGCAGGATGACTTGAAGCAATTGATATCAATGTGCCAGCTAGCAAAAGACCGCCAGTTTCTTCTACGCGAGCAATCAGAGACGACATTTGACATGGCCGATACATGTTACTTCCCCATTTCAACGGTGGCACTCAATTTACTCAAAAGCATTCAAATTGAGTCTTTCTTGTCAAAACTTCTGCAATCAATTCTTAATGGAGTAAGCGCCACTGAATTTAAGCTGGACGCAGGAAGTGAGCAGATTACAGTAAATCCAAAAGATCTGGAAAATTCGCAGGACATTGAGATAGCGCGAACTGCATCGGCGGCAATTCGCTTATTACTCCAAGATTTGGGTCTGCACCGATTGCAGTCGTGCAAGGAAATAAATGAGACAATGGAATCTGCTGTTTCCAGTGTAGCGAACGCAAAAAGCACTCCAAAATCGATTAGGCGCGCTGCATCGTCCATCTTGGAGAAATGGTCGGCTCATATTCTACCTGAGCTCAAGAGAGTGGAAGCCTCATCCAAAGCGGTGCCCTGCGTCGAGAACCGAGGCTTGAATTTTGAGCTCAAGAGTTTTACAGGATTCCAGAATCTTGCAACAGAAGATCTCAGTGAAATTGAGTATGATCCATTCACGGACCCGAAAACCGAACGAGCCTTCCGAGAATTTCTCTCCACATAGCCGTAGCTGCAAACAGATTATATCGAAACGTTTTGCTGGCTCCAGTCGATCGTATCCTAATTGGCTCTTTATTGCGTGCATGTCCCCCTCTTCTATAGTCGGTTAATTGGGTGTCTTTCTGCCTGTGTAATGTGTCATGCATCTCAGGCAATTGCGCATCTTTCAGATGTCAACTTTTGGAAATCGTCCTGCAATTGCGCACAGTTATTGCCGCACCAAAAAGCTCTAGTCCTAATTCCAATTCAAGTCTGCAGAAGAATTGTAGATTCCTCATTTCAATGGAGATTCACCAACTTAGTGTAGGCTGAATTGATAGATTCCACATAGATCTTTAAATTTAAAATTATTTGGTCATGATACTCGATAGAAATCTGTGGCACATTCATCTAGACGTTGGCAGCGCCAGGGCTCGGCAGCCACGGCATATTTCTCCGTAGATTTGTCGAGACACGAGTTTTTGTCATCACACGGAACAAGCATTCACAATAAGGAAATTGACCGATACGTCAGACTGATGAGATCAACTGATTCTACGCGACGAACAGCGGATCAATACTCCGAGAGTTCATAACCTTGTATGTACTGTAGCCTTTTCCACAGTTCGAGTACATCAAATACGAAACCTTAACCACTACCTTTCCATCATGTTTCGCCACTCGTAGTCGCGATTAATCTTTATTTACGTGCAGATCGTAGCTGTAAATGGCATCGAATCGCCTCCTTTCGATAAATTTCGTGTATACAAACCCAATCTGAACTACGCCCGTTGTGAAGCTGGCGTTATGTGTGCACGAATGCATTGCACAGTAGCGCTGGTTGTCATTAGCCGTTCGAACTCCACAAGTGCTTTCATGGAACAAAACCGGCTGATGGCCGGTAAACTGTCAAAGAAAATACCACGCATGGGAAAACACTCACGAAAACATTTGGTTTAGTGAATGGCATCAAATTCCCGAAAGGGCTTGCTAAGAAAACAAAATGTTTACCAAGACTGCACATACACAATTCTGTCAACTTTATCAATCAAATTAAGGTTGACGCGTCCCAATACACAGGAGTGACTCCTTCAACGGCGGGTCGGGGAGTGTATCCATGCCAATAACCTATCGTGCATCGGTTGTCAAGACAACCTCCGTTACGTCCAGTGCGTCATCCGCAATCCGATATCCCCCACCCGTGAAATAATGTTCTCATATAAGGTATGTTTCTGGCTGTGCTGTCCGTTTATTCCAACTCCCAACTCCTAAACACTTGTAGGGCCCTTTTGACGGCTTGAGCACCGCGAACTTTGAAGCTTCGTACTGCACTGTTAAGGCTCCTAATTATAGCCTCTTCTGTCGTAGATCGAAAAGAGAGCCTTGTATATTGCCCGATGTACGGTTCCGCCTGGTTTACACACAGCGATTCGGGTGGAAATCCACAGCACAATCCGGCAGAAACTTACTATGTGAACCAGTATACTTCTTGCAACATGGCAGAGTCCCCAAACGTGGCCACCAACATGAACGTTTCGGGTGATGTAATGACGCCTATGCATCCCACGCGGGTGTACTCGTCATTTGGCACCCCCGTGCTGATTCTAGAACCCATCCCTTTTGCAGCCCCTAGGCTGGCGCCAGAGGCAATAGACGAATCACATGGGCTCCGAAGATCCTCCAGGAATTCTTCAACACGACTGCGGAGTGATACGCATCCGACTAGACGCAGTTTGAGATCATCTACTTCCCGATCTCTGAGAAGGTCCACGAGCTCCAATCTGCCGGAAGAGGATATGAGCCAAGGCGACTATGACTATGGAGGCTATCGAGGCTTGAAGCGGAATTTCAGTCGGCGCAAAGTCGAGGACGACATATGGAGTGAAGATGTGCAAGCCGCGTTCGAGGAGGGATTGGCTATCGCGCCCAAGCAGGGTCCGTACAAAATCAAGGTCGATAACAAAATCATCGGGCGGAATGGACTAATATCTGCGTATATTCTAGATAAGACCGGGAAGCTCCGTTCTCGGAAGCAGGTCTCTTCCCATATCCAGGTTGTGAAGAACTTGGGCCAGAATGAAGCCTTGATCGACCTTATAAATAACGGTCCTAAACTCGAAACGCTTGAGGAACAAGAACAACACAATGCTAAGGTCATCGAGATCTTTGAACAGGTATTCAAAGACAAAAGTGTCGACATCCGCGCCAGCGAAGAGAAGAGCTCCAGTCCTACGACTTCAAATGCACACTTGACCGACATCTCGATGGATTATACCGTTTCCAACTTCGAGTTTTTTATTCAGAGCCCTGAGTTTGGCTCCATTTGTCTAACTAGCCAAATCGACATCCCAGCCACAGAGTCAATCATACCAAGCATAGTCTCGGTCTTTCCAGGAATCGAGATGCATTTCCAATACCCGGCACCTATAATTTACAACCAGGTCCGCCTCTGCCCTAATTTATACATTCAAGGTTCCGAGCTACATACCAGATACCAAGTCAATCATCCCACGGGCGGTGATACTCATCTCAACTGCTTCACCTCCGTGATGTCCATGGGTCACGAAGTGTTGAGAATCCACGAAAAAGGCTTTGACCTCAATTTGAGGAAAGCCTTCCTTCCAACCTTCTGGGGGTGCCTATTCCAGAAGTCAAACCAGCTGGCAGCTTCACTTGTCCTAATTTTCCAAGGAATCACCATCAAGCAAGTATTGTACGAGCCTCTGAACGAGTGTGATAAATTCATTTCACGAAGTAGTGTCAAGGCGGTGCTACTCTGGGACTTCACGGTGGTGGACAGAATCGAAGATGCTGTCACTATATCTAGAGCAGAATTGCCTTACATGGAGTTTTCTCATGGTGAGCACTTCGGTCTGGACCATAGTCTTGTGAAGAACGAAGCAGAATCACAAGCCATGAAGAACCTCGATTTAATACCCACTGGTTTGCCTGCTGTTCCTGGCGGGATCGAATCAGACATGCCTCTCGAGAACGCTGCAAAACAAACCCTGAGCTTCTTTCAAGTAGTGCCCTCTTCACAGTACTGGATTCCACCTCATGCTATGTATGGTGCCGACACAAACCATCCTTCTGTCAATGTCGATTTGGCCCATGGGAACAATGACTACCCACGAAGAAACAATTTATAGATCTGCAGCTCGCATTGAATGCACCGTAGACACTGGCTAATTCTTTCCCTTTTATAGTGTTTATTAATGATACATGACGTTCTTAGTACTTCTCGTAACCAACATCTTCCAATCTCTCGGCCTTGGTCAAGACCTCTTGCTCCATATTGTTCATGTACTGAGACATGGCTTCCAACCACTTGTAGTCGTAAGCTCCGAGAATTCTGATGGCAAGCAAAGCGGCGTTGGTACTGTTGTTGATAGCAACTGTAGCAACAGGAATACCACGAGGCATTTGCACAATTGAATGCAAAGAGTCAACACCGTCAAGGGTGGAGCCTCTAACTGGAACACCAATGACTGGCAATGGAGTCATGGCGGCAACCATACCGGGCAAGTGGGCAGCGCCACCGGCACCGGCGATGATAGCCTTGATTCCTCTGGAGGCAGCCTCAACAGCGAATTTGGACATGCGGTGGGGAGTTCTGTGAGCAGACACAATAGTCAACTCAAATGGAACGCCGAACTTTTTCAAAATATCAGCACCCACAGCCATGACAGGCAAGTCCGAGTCCGAACCCATGATGATAGAGACTAAAGGCTTCTCTTTTGGAACAATCTCTTCAGGAATGGATGCGCTTTCACCCAAGATGTAGGCAAGCTTGGCCTCAGCTTCCTCCATAGAGGAGCCAACAATGTTGACGTGGCCCACCTTTCTTTTAGGCTTGCTTTCCTTACCGTACAAATAAACAGAAGCATTTGGAGTCTCCAAAGCACGGCGGCAGATGGCCAACTCGCCGTTGTGAGTGTTGCTGTCACCGATGATGTTAAGCATGATAGCGTTGGTGTTGGTGGTAGACAACTTAGCGAAGTTCTTGGGCATAGGTAAGCCGGTGACGGCACGGATGTGAGCCTCGAACTGATTGGTCACACATGCGTCGATGGTATAGTGGCCCGAGTTGTGGGGTCTAGGGGCAATTTCGTTGACCAATAATTCGTGGTTGGGCAACAAGAACATTTCCACACCGAAGATACCACAGCCTGGGAAGGACTTGACGGCGTTTTGAGCCAAAAGAGATGCCTTCTCGCGCAAAGAGTCGGAAATACGTGCAGGTGCATACACCAAGTGGCAGATGTTGTCTTGGTGGATGGTCTCGACAGTAGGATAAGCAAAGACCTCACCTTCGACGGTTCTGACGACCATCACAGCCAACTCTTTGGTGAATGGACACCATTTCTCGGCATACAAGGATCTGTTGTCCAAGAAAGTAAGTGCCTCTTGGATTCCCTCGGCACTCTTGACTACATAGTTGCCTCTACCGTCGTAGGCCATGGTTCTGGCCTTCAACATGAATGGATAGCCCAATGAAGCGCCAATCTCCTGCAAACACTCAGCAGTGTTCTCCTTGACAGCAACAGACTCCACCACGGCCACACCGTGGTCCATCAAGTGCTCCTTCTGCGTATATTTGTCCTGGATAAGACGGATGGTTTCTGGAAGTGGATAAACTGGGATCGAGCTGGCCTTAGATACCAGTTCCAAAGCAGACACATCCACGTGCTCAATCTCCACAGTCAAAACGTCACATTTCTTTGCGAGTTTTGCGATGGAGTCGGCATCTTTGAACGATCCATCGATGTGTTCGTCCAAAGCGTTGATTTGCTTGGCAGGAGATCCTGCGGCGTCCAAAATGACGGTTTTGACGTTGAGACGGTGTGCTGCTTCGACGAGCATGCGGCCCAATTGGCCGCCGCCAAGAATTCCTACTGTTTTCGAGTCCATGGTGGGAGATGAGTAGTTGGAGATTAGATGGGTGTGTGCAGGTGTGAAGAGGCAGCGATGTGGCTGCAAATGAGTATTGAGATTAGGATTGGGGATTGGAGACTGATGGAAGTTTAGAGTTTTTTGAATCTTGTTGGTTTTTTTTTAAACCAATTGATGGCAATTTCATTCCGATTTGGATTTTGGGTACAGCTCTGTTGTATCACTCGTTTGTTTGTATTTACTTTATTGCGTAGAACTAGGGGAGAACTACTGTTCCTAACTGATAGTTTTCTTGTTCATAGTCGTCAAAAATGTTCCTGATTGAAACCAGGGCTACGGATCGTGGTTCTTGTCGAACAAAATTCACGGAAAGGTTCTTGTATTAAGACTAAATCAAATGGAGAACGGAGCCGATTGGCGCCAGGAAAGATATTTGATTATGATCATGTTGTTGATCCTCGATTCATCGGCAGTGGAATATTTCAAATGACCTCTCATTCCAAAATTTGAAGATCGGTTCATGGGGATCACTGCAAACACAATCTGTTGTCCATTCTCCTTCACATCGGAGTCTACATCCCATCTGTATGCATTGTATTGGTACACAGGGCATGGATAGTTCGCACGCCATATCCCATATAATTGTTAAAAGTTGTGTCGAGGAGATAATCCTGACGAAATCGGATGTCTGGGCTACTGAAGCCAAAATCTCTTGGTTTCCTGTGAATACCGCATCGATGACATCCCAGACATCACACGTCACATATCTCTCGAATCGTTGCTAGAACTGAATATCCTCATTGTCTAATAGTTAAGAAACTTCGACTTCTTGCCCTTCTTGCCCTTCTTGCGCTCACCCTTGGAGTTTCTCTTTCCGCCAGCAGTACTGATCGACTTGAAATCAATGGGCTGATACTTCTGTTCCTCGGCAGGCTTGTCTTGGGAGGATTCGGCCTTCTCTTGTTCTTTCTTTGCCTTTTGTTTCTCCAAATTGGCCTGGATTTTCTCAGCCAATCTCAGGTCACGGTCGTTGACGAAATTGGAAAACTCGGCCTTTCTCTTGATGGATTTAGCTCTCAACTTGGGCTTGGATCTTAATGATTTGGCCATTTTGTGGAGTACTTTGTGGTTTGGAATTTATCTCATCTCATCGCGCATCTGATATGCGATGAGGTGATGAGGTGGGGGACCGTGGGGAATTTTTTGTTGGATTTTTTTAGGTTTGTAGATAGGTGTGTTTTGTTTTGGATATTTGTTTTTATTTCTATTTTTTTGCGGATGATTTTTGTTTTTGTTGCTGTGTTAGCGCTGATACAGAGGGATAGATTGAGTCTAGACGTCTATCAATTGGATTCTGGAAGAAGTGAAATATGTTTCAATTTATTGAGGGTAATTTCCTTGTTTTCTGGTGGATTTGGCAGATTCAGTTTTGTAGAGTGGTTCTGAGCTACGTTAGTGGCTGCAACTTCTGGGGAGATAGGTGTTGTCGTGGCTCAAGATACTTAAATCGTTCTGCAAATTACATTTCGAAATGTTGGATCTTCTCGTTTTATTTGATTGAACTCTAACATAGACTTGAACTTATTTGGTATTTAGCTCAAAATCGAAATTCATGCATACACAAACGCTTAGACTGACTCCATGAATCACAAGGAATAGCGGACAAACCGAATTTAGTCAATTGAAATTCAGGAATAAGCCGTTTCCTACCGCACAGGAGAATTATAGAAGAACGAATGTGATTGGAATTCCAGAGCCCGTTTGAACTCTACTCTCAACAATTGAAACCTGCCAATACAATACCGTCTCAATTGCGACTCGTGATTTGAGATTAATTAAACATCTTGTGACCAAAAGTTAAGCTATAATAGAGGATAAGTGTAGTGTCTTCTCTCTGGGACCCTCTGGTTCCCTCTGAATCCTGTAACAATACAGGGTTTCGCCTATGTACGATCCGAAACCGATTATCTTTTCGTTGGATGATATTTTCGGCTTGTTCTTACAATTACTTTAACCGATTCGATCACACTTTATCATTGTGAAGTTGAGACCCTCCATCCTCCAGGACACATGCTATACATCCTGGCATTCTACGAAAAAAGAATAGTTATCTACACCAACAATTACACAATTTTATTTCTTTGGAACTTAAAACATAAAATTTATTTTTCCATTCCTCTCGCCAAATGACTCTCTGTTATTACCACTGAACCCTGTATTACCATCAATGCAACCATAGCACCAATTGAAGAGCCACAACAGCTACAGCGACCGCAAAAACAAGCAAGACTCCATTTTTCCCAACACAAATCTCAAAAATTAATTGACCCACCACTTTCCCCAATAATACACCACTCCATTCCACACCTGGTCTTAAGATTCCCCTGGTCACGTGCCCTTTCCAGGGCATCAACCCTCGCGCCCTCACCCATTCTCACCCACCATCGCTCCAGTACCAAAAAAGCGTACTGCACACACGCCCCCAAGCCCTCTTGCGCACCTTTTCGCTATGAAAATTTTCTTATAGTCCTTTTCATCACAGACAAAGCAAGATGTATGTATTCCGAGTTGGAGCCATCGAGCCATCTAGCAACATCCATGCAACGACGATAATGTAGAAGTGATCTGCGGGTCAAGAATAGTGGACGCCGCTTTTTCCCGGGCCGTTTTGGGCCCCGTTTGGTTGTGTTGTTGTCCAATGTCGAAAACACAAGTAAAGCAGCCACAAAGACCTTCAAAAGCATCCAAAAGATACAATCTCATCCCGATGAGAGTGCCCATCTTCCCTACATCGAATTGCAGAAGATTTCCCCCTCGCAAACACCCATTTACTAACTATTCAGGGCTAATCTTAGAACTCAAAAGAGACTTGCCGCCTCCGTCGTTGGCGTTGGTAAGAGAAAGATCTGGTTGGACCCTAACGAGACCACCGAGTTGGCCGCTGCTAACTCTCGTCTGGCCATCAGAAAGTTGTACCGTAACGGTGCTATTGTCAAGAAGCCTGTCACCATCCACTCTAGATCTAGAGCCAGAGCTCATGCCGAGTCCAAGAGAAACGGTAGACACATGGGTTACGGTAAGAGAAAGGGTACTGCTGACGCTCGTATGCCTTCTCAAGTCGTTTGGATGAGAAGATTGAGAGTCTTGAGAAGATTGTTGGCTAAATACAGAGACGCTGGCAAGATCGACAAGCACTTGTACCATCAATTGTACTTGTCTGCTAAGGGTAACACCTTCAAGCACAAGAGAGCTTTGGTCGAGCACATCATCCAGGCTAAGGCCGAGGCTGCTCGTGAGAAGTCCTTGAAGGAGGAGGCTGAGGCTAGAAGAGTCAGAAACAGAGCTGCCAGAGAGAGAAGAGCCCAGAGAATCGAGGAGAAGAGACAAGCTCTCTTGCAGGAGTAAACGGGTCCCTAGCTATATATCCTTGTATGTGGTCCCAGATAATACATTACCGTATGACATATTTTCTCTTTCGTAGATTTAATTGTAGAGGTTCCGTTGGACGTGTTGAGCTTTCTATACTTGATAGATTGGTTTGCATGTTTTCCTTGTTGTTTGTATCTATGTGTGATACTTAGTTTATAATCAAGTTGTCTCTTTTAGTTCTCTAGGTAAATAATCGAGATATACCCTGAATTTTTTCAATAACAATGGCCTATTTGAATCGGTACTCAGATTGAAGTGATCTTCAAAATAACCAGCATAATTATCCATATCTATTAACTACTACAACCGCTTTCCAGGAACTAAACAGAAAAGAACGCTCATGGCGGCAGTGAGAAGAAAAACCAAAAAGATCACCCACGCAGAACGCTTCAACAACAATGTTCTCACAAAAGTATCATCTACTCTGATGAACATATGATGTGGCACAAACGATTCCGACCGGCGGCATAACGCAAGAAATGGGTCGATCTTGTAAATGGACGACACCAATGAATAGAAGCCCGCGAAAAACGTCACAAGAACAACACAGCGGTACCGCTTCTTCTCGTCTAGGAAAATTAATGAGAAAGCGATCCAGAAAGAAATGAACAAAAAGAAGAACCCGACCACTATGCGAGAGTTGGTGGTTCTGTTGACGTTCTTGATGGCAATGAAGTTCAAGAAGTTAGGAAGATGGTCGCTCTCCAAGCGACTGAACACATACCTTTTTACCATATTAAAAACGTCTGGATCGTCTCTTCCCTCGACTTGGATCGCATGGACCACTTGGCGGTTAAGATGTGGTGATATATTTAAATTCTTCTCGGAGTCATCCACGAAGTACTTCAAAAGAAGGTTGTGCGACAGTTGGCGAAGCGTCTCGCGCGAAATGAAGTCGCTGGTGGCCTGGGTATCCTTAATAAGTTTCTCCACGAGCGACGGCGTAAGCGAGTGGCGAGGCAATGATGGTGGCCTCAAGCCAATATCGTAATCTTCTACAAGTCGTGACTGTGAAGACACCCGCTTCTCGTTGATTTGCTGCAGGTATGTCTCGTTGTACATGATGGGGCTGGGTGGAGCTACACCCTCGTCCGAGTCGTACGCTTCGATCATATGTCTCAACTTGGGATCTACATTCTTCAAATTGACGTCGCCTCGAAGGAACGCAGACAATCTGTTGGAGTCCTCGTCCTCCAAAATGTGGTCTTTGATGATTAAATCCAAGAGCACAGACAGCGAGATCGACTTGCGGTTGCTTTTCTCCAGCATCGGGAACGAGTCCCTGTTCTCCTCGGTGTTGAACGGATTTTTGCTGGCCAAAGGCGATCCCGACTGGTTCAGCGACTGACGAATTACAGATTCTCTAAGCCCTTTCACGTAATGTTTACAGAGGTTTAAGTGGTTGACCAAGTCGAACCAGAAATCAAGGTAGTCCACGTTGTTTTCCACAATCTTCATGTAGAGATAGAATGTGTGGAGATTCACGGGCGCCTTTGTTTTGTTGGAGAGGATTTCTCCGAGCGTTGGCAACCGGCCAAGTTGGATATTGTTATTTGTGAGGTTTAGACTGGAGAGATTGGCCAAATAGTGGGAGTTTGGAAACTCCAGCTGGAACTTTTCCGTCATTTTGTAAGGGGTATCTTTTGTGGGTTGGCGGGTTCTATTTTGGTCGTTGTTTCTTTGTGTTTCCTGGTTGTTCGACTGATTTTGCTTGTATTTATGATTTCTACAACGATATGATTGTTCAAATGATCGTCACAAAGAAGAAAAGTAGTATCGCGCGGCCAAAGAGGTGGTAGGTTCGCACAGATCAACGATATCCCAAATGGGGAAGGTTACAAGCCGAGTGTTTTGAAAAGTGGCTGGGGGATGGGAATCGCTGTCTTGTCTGCAGGGCGCTGGTTATGCAAAACAGAATTTAGATAGAATGGAAGGGACATCGATGCGGAGTCCGCGAAAATATTCTTAAATTCATCTTTCATCTTTCTCAAGAGCTAAGCGGAGCAACTCGCGCTTTTTCAGCCAGTTTGGCTGGCTTGTTCATCGTATTGGCCGTTATTGTTAGCTGATGTGGGTGCTGCAGGCGCGGCTAAAGGCGCCGTTATGTGTTAACTCAAATTACGAGCCATCAGAAACACCGGACAGCTGACAACGGCATGGTTATCATCGTTTGCTGGAATCGGCGGATAATTCTTCGATTAGCTCTGATTTGCTGAGGCTGTCTGTCATGATTTGGATTGAGACGATATAGTGGAGCAGTCGTTTTTGGGGTTCCTATTTCCAAAAGCGTTATGTGGCAATTGTAACACTATTAAGAAAGAGATTTTCATTTTTTTGGTCTATTGTTCGACGTAGCTGGGCGTTCATTATTTGGAAGACGCCGAAGAATTCTCAACATATCGTGTTTTAGCGTGCATCCTCATTTTAAGGTGTAATGTTTATGGGCGTATTGTCACGCAATTATTGAGAGGACGAATGGGTAAAGCTTACAAAAAAAACTAGTAGGCGACAGCTTCAGAACTGCGCACTGCGAGGAGCGGGTTCCATTCCTCGTCGTATCTAAACACACGGGGTTCGAGATACGGCCAGATGCACTGCGTTTCGGGAAGCAATGACACGATTATCTACCGTGATTACCTCTACTAGAAGATGTAGTTTTAGTATCTCATTCGTACTTTGAGTGCAGCCGCACCACTCATTAGCTCTGTTGGGACCGGTCCATACACAGCAGCCAGGGTCGAGTCAGACCGTAATTCACCAATCGGGCAATTGCCGTATTTTTTTTTTGTTCCAAAGCGTTTGTTTTGCGAACACGGTGTACTCCAGGAAGTCCAGTGTCATTGTCGTATATGCCTTCAGACAATAAAGAAGCGCCGGCAACAGCCGAAATTTCCAAACCGGACAAGGCAATTGCGTATACCAAAAAAGGATGCATGATTCATCTAGCATCACGAATTCTTTTCTCGAAAAATCACCAAAAACTTTTCGGTGGGAAAATACTACCGACGAAAAACGGTCAGGTAGCACCTGGCAACAGACATCTCAAAAATGCAAAGGACGTCTCAATAATGGAGATATTGCTGCAGGAAAATATGAAAGCGTTTGGCCGGCCCATTTGCACGAAACGGCCAAACAACCTAGTGCAGGTGAAAGAACTACAATTGTGCGGGTCTGAAGTTCAGCCGCACGGTCCTGAAAGGAAAAAACCTTATCTTTGGAAAATCACGGATATCCCTGGAAACCTTAAATAACATGAAACAAAAATAACTCTTTGAAGCACTAGGAGTATCGTTTATTTTTACTGGTTGTCTATCATTCGCAGGCTTTAAGCGTAGCCCGGCATTATCTGAAACCGAAACGACGAAACGGATACTCAACTATGATGTAAATATCGCGATCGCTCTAACTATATGCAAATCATTCATCTTATCTTCATTTGTTCGTATTTTGTTTCGCGTCAGGGGTGACCACTGTATCCGCATGGACCGCATGAACCGCATGTTCTCCATTGCAAGGGTATTCGCGGTGGTAAACTGGATAGAGAATGAAGCTTTCTCTATTTGAGTATTCGAGTTTGTGGTGAGATTCTTTTGACAAGGATCTGGTCACATTGGGTGCAAAAACGGCACCTTGGCGCTGGACCAAAGAAGCATGGTCCGGCGCTACATGATTGAAGAAAAAATAGCGACATTCGGCATCAGATTTGCGTCAAAAACCCCCACATCCTGTCTTATCCTGTTTCACAATCACTGGTTATTTTGGGAAACTGCTTCAAACGATCATTTCGTGATGGTTTCCAATTATGGAATCGATACCCCTCATAACTCCAAATACACAGCTTTTGTTCTTTAGATAAAAAGAAACGTACTTTCATTTCTGTGCGACGTATTGCTAATGACACACGAGAGACCCTTCGCCTAGTTGGTTCAGTTCAGCCTTGCCAATTTCATCGCTACCCTTTCAAGACATTTTAGTTCGCTTACGCTTCATTACCTTTCCACTGCAGTCCGGTACATGATAGGCACAGGGGTTAGAGCCACTGCCCTAATTTACACGGGGTACCGATTCAGTTCCTGCGCTGCAGTCAGGTCGCGTGCACACCCCGCGCGCTATCAGTGGCTATCTGCCGTCCTGTTCCGGCAACCGCACGGCATTTTGAAGATATGAAAAAACGTACGGCCCCAAATGTTGCCGGCCCGTGTTTATTTGCAGTCCTTGTCACTTATGCTCAATTATTCCTAATTTAGAGGTCAGGTAACGAAGACATTAATCCCTCCCGGCCAACCGTTAAATCGCGCACCTTTGGAACCCACAATCCACTAAACCATTGAAGAAAACCCGCATGTTTCACCACACCCCATCGCTAGTCTGTCAACCCTACCCGTCCAAATGCACCAGGGGTATCGCCGAAAGACTAACCGTTGCCAAGACTCAGAGCCACCCACCAAAGGTATCTGTGCGTCCTGCAGACCGCACAAGCGCAAATGCGTCATGCCGCTGTTTAGGCGCCTGTCGGTACTGCAGGTGGATATCGCTCGCCCAGGGCTCCGAACGACGGTTACGTCGCTCACGCTCCCGTAACAGCGTAGATCCACTGGCGGGGTGTTGCCAGAATCGCACAAAATGCACTCCATTCCCGGTTCGAATTAAAAGCACATCATTTCCCTGATTGAACCTGTCCGAACTTTTTTCTTTTACCTAAACTTTTGCAACAAACCTCATTTTCGATCACTTCTTCCATTCAAATCATCCGAACCTCAGACGTCCTTGCTCTTATCAATCGAGCAGTTTCGGCGATCCATAATTTTTTCGTTTCTTGCAAAACTCAAGTTCTTCTCAAGCTGGGATAAGTACACAAAAAGCTGTGGAACATCTTGCAAACCGATTGTGCTCTCATCCAAATCGCGCTTATTCAGTTTCCCAACGGCTTAGGCCCTGCATACCTACGCCTGACGACAGAAATTCCCAAACCGGCAATTCTGTAATTCGCACCCAGTTATCAACAGTGAAGTCGTAACCTCGGGCCAGTATTAAAAATTCCTTTGATGTCAAAATGTTGTTTGTAGGCTTGACCAATTCCGCCGGTGCCGTTGGAGGCATCGGCATCAACGTTTCTCTCCTTCGGGAGAAGTTCTCGGTGGCCGAGTACTTTAGACGCTACATTTTCCACAGACGGGGATTGAGCGTGAGTGACTCCGAGATTCGTGCCAGTGATCTTTTCCCTCAGATTTGCAAGTCCGAGATTTTGGCGCTAGACAATTCCTTGAGGGGAATGGCCAAGGTTTGTGCTGCGGATGACTTGGAATTTCCGTTCTTTGGCGAGAATCCCCAGATGGAGGTTCTTGACGACCACTCGGCCGCTGCGTTCCAAAACCCTTACCATGAGCAATTGGGCTTTGGGTTGGGAATGAACATGGGCATGGGTATGGGCGTGAACATGGGCATGAACATGGGTATGAACATGGGTATGAACATGGGTATGAACATGGGCTATGGTGCTGAGAACCAGACCTCGTCGTCTATGTTTCAATCAAACGGTTTCGACAACACTAATTTGGCTGTCGGAAGTCACAACTCGTCCTCAAGCTTCGATGAATATTCACTCAGTAACTCTTACTCGTCCACCGAATCTCAATCTTTGTCGGGTACCATGCAACATCCTTTGATGGCTCGCGAAGTGGCCACCAAGCTGCAGACCCCATTCATCCACATCCAGAACCTGGCCTTCCCAAAGGTGCTGTACCCAGAGGACTTCTCTGCCGAGGCTCTCTTTGGTACTTCTTCTTTCAACAACGCTTCCAAGAAGACGGTTAAGACAGAGCTCGTTCAACATCCTTACTTTACCGACTTGAAACATCCCTCGGTGTCTGACTCTTACTCGTGTGGCTCTTCAGTGGAGTCTTTTGACTCTCCTCTCGATGAGATTTTTGTGAAGACTGCAGTCGCAGACCCTATGGTTATGCCTGAAGCCCTTTCGCGGAAAAGAAGACTCAACGATACTCCTAGCATGGTACATTCGAGCTCTGATATTGATCTGCCTTGCAGCTACAAGATGGATGCTTTCAAGAAAGTCAAGTGCGAAAAGTCGGGTGACCTTGCCTCTTCATATGGAAGTCAAACGCACCTGAGATCAAAATCCCGGCCCGTTAAGAAAGAGGTCAATGGTGAGACTCGATACGTTTGTGACCATTGTGACGCCGAGTTCCGTGTAAGATCGTACTTGACTCGTCACTTGAAAAAGCATACCAACGCCATGGCATTTGTTTGCCCATTCTACCTGGACGAAGTCGAAAGTGACTACCAGTGCAACGATAAATCTGGGGCCAAATGCCATCCAACTGGTGGATTCTCTAGAAAAGACACCTTCAAGACCCACTTGAAGGCACTTCACTTCATTTATCCGCCCAGAACAAGGTCCAAGGAGAGATCCTCCTTGGGAGGAAGATGCGCCGGATGTTTTGAATACTTCGATAGTAACGTAGTGTGGTTCAAGGAGCATATTGAGCCGAAGGTGTGTCCTGGGTTTGTCAACAAAAGCAGCATCTTTGTGAAACAGGAGATGGATTAAATGCTGTCCGCCAATTTTGTTCGTTCTACCCTTTTATGCTATTCAGTTCTTGTTCCTATGTTCGCCCTACTTTGCATTTTCAATTCTCGGTGTTGACACCCGTCCTGCCATATGGGTCGCAATGTGCTCGACTCATCCTCGGTCTATTTTTCTCTAATCTAATATTCCTTAATTCAACTTTATAGATTATAAACTACTCAGATACTAGCAAAGTATTGATTCAGAGTGAATAATTATACCAATACACATAAAACTACTTGAAAATAATAGATACTTCGAGCTACAATACCAAATACAAGAAAGTAAAACAATCATAAATGATAATACATCTTAAACAAGCGTTCTTTATTTTCCTCAATCTTTGACGCACAGCCTTACTTGCGATGGATTTCCACATGCATAGCCTCTAGTGAGTTCAGAAAAAACGCAACGCAAACGGTTCAACGCAAAATGACTCCATCGTTTTGCGTCCTCCTCTTTTCTTATCGCTGCGGTTGCGAAACCCAGATCGGAGACCCCTTTGAGTCTCCGACCCCTCTTGCAAACCTTTGCTGCAAGGCTTACACGCAATAAACGCTTCTGCACTCCATGCATGTATTGCATGAGATAGCCTAACCAGTATGCACAAGCCATGCATTGCAACATTGATTCGGGAAAATGAAGCCACTGGCACCTTCCAATTGTGGATTATGGAAACAAGATCTGAGGGAGTGTAAGAGCATTTTTTAGCCACAGCTGGAGATAAGGTCTCTGGTCTCTTCCAAATGTAGTCATTGTGGACCGTTGATTCTGACATGGCGAGGAAATATTTGCAATCACGGAAAAAATTAATGCCGAAACAGCAGCAATTTCGCATCTCGTTTTTGCGTTCTCGGTATGCTCTATTGTCCTGGCGAATTCCGCCTCGAGTCCTAGACGCCATTTTAAAAAGGAATTAGAGTAAAATTCTTGACTCAGAAATTAGCCTTTTCTCCCCGTGGTCATTCCTCGATTCGTCCATGATCCATATCCCCCTTCGGTGAAACCTTGTCTCATAGTGCCCGCATGGTTTGGGTCCCGGAGTTCCCGTGCATTCGATGCGAGTCATGGCTCTGAATCGTCTGTAGAGCAACACAACCCGTTCCTAACCATTTTGTGTTAGACGTGATAAGAATAAGCATTTGTGACGGGGCTCATTGGCGGGTTTCCGATCCTGGTGCACGACCCAGTTTCACGGGTCAATGGGACACCAAAAGAAGCTACTTTTTGCGGCGGAGGTGAGTCTGAGTCATGTTGAGGTGCAGTTTTGAGTCTTCCGGTTAGAAATGTCTGTGGTGCGCGGCTCCTGGTCCACAGTTTCATGATGCATGTGGAAACATTGCCAGCTTGGTGTGGGTCAGGTATCAATTGTGAAAGATTGTCTCCTTGCTTTTGAGCCCTGTCTTGATTCGAGCATCAATCTTCTCAGATTCAGATAATGTAATCAAGATTTGAGAGATCGCCATTGGTTGGAGTTTGTGGCCTGTTTGTGCTGCGGGCGGAAGTGTATATTTTTCTGCGATTATTAATTTCCGCTTACGTACGGTTTGGGCGCCAGAGTTTACTATTATATCCGCTTATCTCCGCGAAGGTCCAATGCTGGGAGTTCCATTTGTAATATGTTGATTCAATGGTTGTCGCTCAGAGAAATGGTTGTAGTTGGCATTGAGGCGCAACCCTGAAAGATTCTTACTTGATGAGATCGCTTAGATATGGGCGTAGTCGATGCCACTATTTGCATATCTCTTTCCTTCTGATTAAGAATTCTTCTGCAACTTAATCCCGATCCAATTGAAGTTCCTCCCAACTTGTCAGTATTCCCAAGAGATTCTAAAACTTATTTTCATATAACTAGTTTCTGAAGCGACTTGAACGTCTGGCGCTACTGGGAATTCAATCATGCAAAGATACATCTCAGCAAAGATCTGAATGCTAAACCTCTAAAACAATAAAAGCTGGTAAACATTTTGCTTCGGCATTCTAACAACTCGTCTCGATCAACAGTTCCTAAATTGACTCTTCGAAACCGCTTAGATCTTCGAAAACATCACTTTTAAATAAGAACTAGCCTAATTCCAACCAAACTTCTCATCTTTCCGCCAATAACCGGCCAAAGAGAATTTGAAAAGTCCAAACCTTCACTTCTTACTTCATGTCGCCCTTTTTCATCACAGATTCAATGTAC
Source organism: Australozyma saopauloensis (assembly GCF_035610405.1). Classification (NCBI taxonomy): domain Eukaryota; kingdom Fungi; phylum Ascomycota; class Pichiomycetes; order Serinales; family Metschnikowiaceae; genus Australozyma; species Australozyma saopauloensis. Next base: position 371,863 of record NC_086135.1, read on the forward strand.
TCTTGCAAATACTGATTCTCATGCGCATACTTGTCGGCCACGATCTTCTGCTCTCTCACGTTTTGGAGCAAAGCCGAGATGTCGCCTTTGAGTCGAAGAATCTCCTGAATTTTGTCGTTTGTAGAAGACATGGTGGAGTTAGTAGGTTATGGTAAGTGGAAAATAGGTAAACAGTGGGGCACGTGACATCCATGATTTGGTTTATGATAAAGTAGAGTGGAGTTTTATTTTCGTGAATTTCTCGGTGTTATCGTATTGGAACGTTAGTTGAGCTGAAATTTGTGTGTGTGTTTCGGTGGAGATGGACTGGGCAGGTATTGTTAAGTGTACCATCAGAACGTACGGGTGCGGATATCTAAAGGAAAAACATTTTAATTACGAATTTAGATTGTTGGTTGAATTCATAAAGGAAATCATCTATGTTTGAAGGTTTCTGTGACTGAAGGTTTCTGTGACTGAAGGTTTAGCCGTTCTGGCGCCGTCCTCGACCAGCGCCGATGTCCTATAGTAGTCACAACACATCTTTCTACTAAAACTATTTTGGAAAAGGCGTATCCGGGAAACTTTTAAATTTGGCTGTTTTGACGGTTTGATAAAGACTACGACGAAAAGTAAACCCTTAAGACTTTATTACCTCTTGAGTGTACAACCTCTAAGGATTCTGAACAATCGAACTACAACTGGCAATTTCTGAAACAAAATTAAAAGAAAGAAATTGCTTCTTTCCGAATTCAAATTCTTTATCCCAACTATTCAGTTTCCTTCCTATTATCTCACCATACTACTCTATGTGAGTCTAATACTAGTCCTAGACCACCTCAAATGACGCTACGCCCAGACAGAAATCGTCACGAAGATTCGACAAATAATCATAACTCAACTCTCTCCATGCTTCACACCTTTAAATAATTTATCAATACCTAATTTCAGCCGTGTCACGTGACATGCACCCCCAGTGACCCCCCGAAATTACTCGACGCGACCTGAAAAATCTCCACCCACCACCCCAGAAACCATGTCCGCCTCGTTGGAGCAGTCTTTGGACGACATCATCTCGTCCACCAGAAAAGCCAAGAAAGTCGTTGCCAAGAAAAAGCAGCCAGGCAAAACTGCAGTCAAAACGGCCGGAAAACAGCTCGGTAAGGGCGTCGGAAAAGCACAAAAGAAAACCAACGCCAACGTGCGTGCAGCCAAGCCCGTGGGCCCCAGAAAGGCTGCCGGTACCACTTTAGACGTGTCGCAGGCCACCAAGGTTGTTGCGCACGGTTTGCCAACGGATTTGAAGCAAGACGTTGTCAAGGTATGTTAGACACAAGTCTATATGATCGAGGCGAGTGGGGAGCTCGGTCATTGTAAATTATTTATCTAGATTTTGAATCTTGCGTTATGCTCTTAGATTTGAATGTGAGGGGTCGAGGATTCCAGCCAGGAACATGTTGGGGTAGTGTTCATATTCGGTGGGAGTTGAGATGGGTGTAATTGGGGAAAGAAGTGAAGAGAGATTTGGATATTGTGCAGTTTCTGTGCTAGTCATTGTGCTGGTCATTGTGCTGGTCATTGTACAGTTATAGCATGGGATTTAGGATGTTTGGATGGTTCTTTTTGTCCAATTATCCGTCCATCTATCCATCCTTCTGTCCATCTATCCGTCTGTCCATTTGCTTGTCATCTGGGTATGATAAGTTGTGGATTAGAACCGCGGATGCTCTCTCTAGCGCTAGCGTACACAGACCACTCCTCGTGGCGTTCATTCTGAGCTCGTGTTCAAATGGTGCAGCAAATGAACTGGCTTCATTCACACATCCATTACGGTATGCTGTCACCTGGCGGAGTCTCTGAGCGCCAGCTTTCCTCAACCACGTGTTCTGACCATGTAACTCGTGGTCATTTCAGTGGACCTCCTCCAGCTCGGTCCTAGATGGATCGTGCAACCCCTTGTAATAACTTTGGATTTATCCTTGGCGTCAGCGTATACGTTCTTCAGGAAGACACCGCTGGCGCATTTCATTTCTTCGTTCATTATTTTCCAGTGCATTAGAGGAACAGCACACCACACCTCGCATTCAATTCTATCATAAGCAACCAGCGAACATCACTAACAAAATAGGAATTCTTTCAATCCCAGGTCGGAGGCGTCAAGGCCGTCTCGTTGAGCTACAACGAGAAGGGTCAATTCAAGGGTATTGCCACCATCATCTTCAAGTCCGCTCAAAACGCTGCCTTGGCCATCGAGAAGTACCACGATGCTCCAGTCGACGGAGGCTCCAAGAAGTTGAGATTGGAATTGGTTGTCGAGCCAGCTCCAAGAACCTTGGCCTCGAGAATCGCCGCCAACTCCGCCCCTGGTGCCTCTTCTTCCCAAAAGAAGGAGAACCTCAAGAAGGCTTTGTTGGAGAAGAGAAAGCAGACCCAGCAGAAGAAGAAGGACGCTGCCAAGAAGAAGGTTGCCCAAAAGCCAAAGGCCAAGGCTGCTAAGCCAGAGAAGAAGTCTCTTGAGCAGTTGGACCAAGAGATGACTGACTACTTCAACAACTAAGTTCAGCGGACGTATTTTTCCCGAACCCTGACGTTGGCGACGCCGCGCTCTGTATCTTCTTATTTCTGAATTGATAATAAATAACTTTGTAATTGTGTAATTATAAAATGTAACTGCAGCTCTGCGAATTAAGCTTTCAGAGATCAGACACGGTCTACGACCCTAGGCTATCTCAATGCAAATAACACACAAAATGTAATTTAAATTATTTACGACTAAGAGAGTATTGACCTATTCCAGTTTCTTTCCTCAAAATCGACACCACGATTAGATTTGACATCTGTTTCTTCAAAAGAGTAAAGTTTGACTTTTGGAACGTCACACGTTCTTGTCCGCAAAATAAATTCTTCAATTTTTCCTTTTTTTCCTAATTTTCATCTGTTCCCCTTTTTTTCATCTCGTTTTTGACAGCCCTGCATTTCCCCTGGTTCTTCTTTCTCCAAAATACACGTTCTGCATGAACCCACTAATGGTGCGGCTAAAACAACACACTCTTTCCAACATCCCCCACCATTCGGCTCCATCTGCCCTCCTTTGGACCTGAAATTGCACTCGCTGATACCCCTTGCTCCGCTCTACACGTCGGTGAAATTTGAGCCCGCGTCGCCCCAAATTGCGTCTTCCAGGCCGTTTCCACTGCAGAACTGAAAAATCTCTCGGGCAAAGACTCCGCCGCGTTTTTCATACCATTCAAGATTGAAATTGGAACGTTTGACCTGTTAGGTTCTCGTTTATAGCCTTTCGTTTTTGCTGATCCGTCTCGTTGGTCGTAATTTCTGTCTTGTTCAGTAGCGTAGCTGCTTTCCACCACAGACTCGTATTTATTACTCCTACCTGAGTGAATTTATCCCACAGGCAATCATCCACGATGCCAAACATTGACTTTGTCGTTTCTTCGGAGTTCCATGTCGATAAGGGGCCGTCGTTGGTGCTGCTGTACCCAAACGAGATTCCAGGACTCTCCCAGCTAAATTTCTTCGCCGAGCTCATGATCCCTGACCAGATTCACAAACGCCGTGAAGATTATACGTTTTTTCTCCTACATAAGAACTTCTCGTCGGGCGAGTTCCAGTACAAGTATAATCCAACTGAAAGCGAGGCAGATCCATACTTTGTGTACACCATAGTCAATAATGTGGAGGACGACTCGGTCAAGCGAGGATCTGTCATCAAAGCGCTCAGTATAGTGACCAAGTTGGTCTATTTTAAACACTTCAAGCCGCTCCTATTGATTGCGCTAGACATCTACATACGAAACAACGACTCTGCCGTGTTGAAGGACCTCTTCGAGGCTATCAACAAAAAAGACTTTCAGGTAAGCCAGCAGAAGCAGTCCTCCATCAAAAAGTTGTTGATGACCTCGATTTTGGATCTACCGTTGAACGAGAAGTTGTACCTGGATGAGTCTTTCAGAAACAGATTGTTGGGCATTCTGGCCAAAAACAACGACCTCTTCATCCGTAAGGATCTAAGCTACAATTCTGTCGTTTCATTCAACAAAATGGAGATTCCCGTTAAGGTGCCCATCCTACTTTTGCCCGACACTATCGGCGACTACCTCAATCCGACCGACTTGAACTTCAAATCTAATCTTATAAATATACTCAAGGCCAGCTTGGCCACTTTTCACCACAATAACGAGATGACAGTCTATGGCTCGGCAACACCGCCGATCATCATTCTCCTTAATGCTATGCTCACAGGAAAGAGAATTCTATTTGTCAGTTACGATAATTCTGCAGGATACATCATCGACCATGTATTGGTGGCATTGAAGCTTATTACTGGCGGAGGCATTCTCACGGACTTTTTGACAAACTATAATGTCTTTCCACTCGTGGATGTGTCGAAGGTCGATCTCTTGAGCGAATGTGACTCGTATCTCGCAGGAACAATCAATCCATTTTTCAAAGGCAACGATTCACTTTGGGACTTGCTCTACGACTTGGACGCAAACGAGTTCCATGTTTCTTCCCATGTTGCCCATGTTGAACATGCGAAGTTTTCTATCATCGCAGAAGACGCTAGGTTTCTCTCGAGCTTGCAGCTCTCTCTATTCAGCTGTAATGACGATCTCACCACCATTCAGCTTATCATTAGAAGACACGTTAATGAGCTTGCACGGATATTGCTCTCACAAAAGAACTTCGTGTCCAGTCTCCCTGAACATAAACAATTCACGCTTTTGATGGATGGCGTGGGCTACTTTTGGTACAGCGACGCCACTAAGCTTGAAGAGATGTCGTGCTACCAAAATGTGATCAGCAAATTCCAAGAGCTTTTGTTCGCCGGAAAGTTCAACTATACTCTCATGCTTCCCAAGCTCTCCAATGAACTCAACTTGATGGTCGATCTCCAGCACCATTTGCAGAAGCTCCACTGTATGTCTCTGACTCCACAGGGAGGGCTCTCTATCAATGAGCAAGAGATCTGGTACAACATGCTCAAGTACTTGATCAGCGGCAAGTCAGTGGAGACCTTCATGCTAGCAACGTACCTCATTCCACCGCACACATCCACAAGCGTGAACTCATCCATGCATGGGGGCAGTCTCACGATTTTCGACAAGAACAAGGGCATGGAGCTTTTGGTGCTCAACTTGTTCAATGCCGATGACCGAGTCAAGTCCAACGTGCTCATGATCTTGAAAGAGTTGCAGGATAACCTCTTGTGCGGATGGTGCTTCAACAGCTTCGTGGAGACCAACTACATGTATCGCCTTGCCTTTGATGAGGTTTCCGCGCAAATTTTATGATCTCTTAACTTCTCACTCTGTTTTAGTATAATGCCATATTCCATAACCCCCGCACAAAGACGGCACCTCCCTAGAATATCTGTAATCCGTTATTCATTGCTATTTACATGATTCTTCCATATTTACTCAGTCTTCATCCTTGCTTGGTCTGTTCTTGAACAACACACTCCACATACTAAGCTTATCTCCAGGAGCACGGCTGCTATATGAGAGCCCCGAACCAACATACTTCGATTTCCGGTTGGGCGTATCGTAGTTCAAGTTCGGGTTGTGCTCGGGGAAACCCGGACGACGGCTTACATTGACAAACTCTTCTGTTTCCGATTCCACACTTGAATCGCTCTCCTTCAAGTGCCTGCTATCTTTGTGCAAGGCAATGTGCTTTTTGCCGATGACAACAAGACCGACTGCGACCAATGAGAATGCGCCAAGCTTGGTGAAGAGTCCTTTTCTGGTTTCCATTGTGGATTGAGTAGTAGTTGGTAGTGGAGATAAGAGTGGCCCCATATTTGAGGGTGGGAGGAACGGAAGAAAAAAGCTTGATTAATTTTTGGTGAATTGTTCGGGCGAAGTCTGTAATTTGTATTTTTTGTCTTATTGGTTTTTGTGGTGTGATTGGTGGAGATTGTGTATTGGGTGTGAAAGGTGATTAGAAAAGTGATCAGTAGCAGATTCGGGAACTAAATGGTTGGTGAAGAAAATGAAATTATTTGAGATCGAACTTGATGGAGAAAAAAATTTATAAGTGGACATGGTGTCGACGGTTCTGGTCCGGTTCATGATTACAATGGATGGATGTTCAGCGGATTGGGATAACCAAAGAAATCGGTATCGTTTGCTGCCAATTGATGTTAAGCGATAGAAAGACAATGAGTGTCGATGTTTACAGTGCAAATCTGTGGTTTGTAGCTTTAGGAGCTGACTGTATATCCTCAGGTGTACCGATGAAGATACTTAGGCATTTACCTAGAGTTTAAAAATCAAATGGATTTATCAAGTCATGTTTAATAGCTGCAAGTCCTGGTTCGTAGGGTTCGAAAGCTTTCTGGACTATCAGCGCTTAGCAAGACTGGTAGGCAATGGGCCCTCGGCGCTTGTATAGTTTTCAATAATAAAAATGAATTCCTCATTTATTTTATAGAGACGATATTTTTTGTTTCAGTGTTTACTCAAATTCCTGGAAGTGTATGTCTATTTACACATTGTGTCAGTGATCTCCATTGGGTGCAAAAACTCTGAACAGAAACAAAAAAACGAAAAAACACCTGTGAGGACACCAAAGACACGAATCCAGCATAATTACGCCTTATTTCCCAACTTGAGCAAAGACCCTAACAAAAGTTTTCGAAAGCGACCAACTGTCCTGTCAGCTAGTGTTCGGACCCTGGCACACGACAAATACATTCAAATAAAGTGAATTTCCAAGTAAAGAAAATAGACAAACAAACAGGCAAATGAATTGAAAACAATAAAACAAATATACAAATTAACGAAAGAAAATAAACCCCATTCTCAACACTCATCCCCTACCCTAAACCAGCGCTTTTACCATACTCATGTCTACTCAGAAGAAAGCCACCACTCACAAACCACAGACCACACAAAATAAAAAGACTTACACAAACAAAAAACACAAAAAACATAGAAAAAAACACAAAAATTCTCCAACCACCTCCTCCCGTATCCCTCCCACACCCTTTCCACAATGAACACCCTCTCCATGTGATGCCAGGTACTGTTTCTTAATACTACACATTATCCTGGTACACATTTTTTAGTGCGACCCAACAATTTACCCCAGACTTGCACACTTTTGAACCCTGCCGCCATGGGATTCCTCAAGTCGCTCAAGTTCTACGCCAAGTCGTTTGTGTTTGGTCTGCTCATCATCGTCTGTGCGCTTTATGGAGTAGTGGCGGGCGTGCTTCTCCGATTGGTCGGCAAAGAAGAGTATGCCCAGTACACCGTCGCCAGAGCGTTCTACCACTCATTCTCAAAATTGTTGGGTGTCAAGATCACCATCAAGAACGCACACTACTTGCAGACAAAGCCGTCTGTTGTTATCTCCAACCACCAGTCTGCATTGGACATTTTAGTGTTGGGCAAGATTTTCCAGCCAGGATACACCGTGACCGCCAAGAAGGCGCTCCAGTACGTTCCTTTCTTGGGCTGGTTCATGCTCGCGCTGGGCACGTTTTTCCTTGACCGCGCCAAGGGCGAGAAGGCGCGCAAGGTGTTGCAGACGGCGCTTGTGGGGTTGAAGACCAAGAAGAGAAGCATCTTCATGTTCCCCGAGGGCACCAGACTGGCCTCGCAGAAGTTGGAGTTGCTTCCGTTCAAGAAGGGCGCGTTCCACTTGGCGCAGCAGGCGGGCATTCCGGTGGTGCCTGTTGCAGTGTCGAACTACAGCACGATTTTCCACAGCAAGAGCAGAACGTTCAATCAGGGCGAGATCATCATCGAGGTGCTCGAGCCCATGCTGACTGCCGAGCTCAAGACCAGCGAGGACGTGTCCCAGTTCTCCGAGGAGGTTCGCACAAGGCTTTCCCAGAAGGTCGAGAGCATTGGCTATGCGCCCGTGAAGGGCCAGCAGCAGGAGCATGTAGATGACGAAGACGACCAGCCGGATAACGTTCTGGAGGTGAGCGTGGAGATTGTTGACGAGAGCACGCCGTTGATCTCTGCCGATTAGATGGGTCTCGCCGGTTCTGTGACTGCTTGCGGGATATAATACTATATACGAATGAATGCGTGATAAATGAAGGTTGTTGATTTGTGGCTTTAGAATCAAGCGCTATGTACGATTGGAAGCGTGATAGTCTGGTATTTAGTAGATTTGTGGGTTTGAGATGTGGACTCGTCAATACATTTGATAGATCAAAGGGTGTGTTTGAGGAAGCGTACGAGTTGACTTTCAGAAAGTGGTTAGTTAGATAGAGTTGATGGTAGTTCTGAATTTTGTTGTATTGTATTGGAAGAGGTTCAATAGCATGTCAATGACAATGGGCAGCAAAAAATCAAGGAAGATAGAGGAGACCGAAAGCCGTCGAACTTTAGAACCAAAATCAAATACATATTTTGTGAATGCAAATATCCGATTGATGTACTGGATGACTAGTATATCATTACATGGCTATGAGAGGGGACAACACAATTGGACCAAAAAGAAGCCTCAAGTTTTGTTTTCTAACCTTTGAAATTGAAAGCTCATGGAATATGTTGTGGGTGCAAATCTCAATGGATGCACTGAATGGAGCAAGTCTATAACCTTATGTCCACCGAACTAGATAGAAAAACTTTACAATAAAGAATCTCAAAACTGTAACGTATTTCTACACTGCTTCTTCATAGTCAACCCACCAATCTTTGTCAAGAACAACTACCACTTTGCAAATGAAGATTATTAGAGCCGAACAGACACAAACAAAGAATGAAGACAAGAATGATAGGAATACAAAGACAAAAAACAACAAAACCTTATACAAAAACAATTGATAAAACCAATTCAAAACACTCCTCCGCCAAAATGAACATCTCGATAGACCTCACCTATCAACACTCACTCCTACTAACCTAACTACTTTTCAACCACTCACTATCGAGATCACACTCATATCACACACACCAGAACCCCAAAAACCCACCACAACCAATACCCAAACAAAACCTAAACAAACTGAAACTTTTAAAAATAACATTAACTTCACATAAAAAAAACTCTCCTTCTTTTCTCCCGATCCCTCACCTTTCCCTTCCGCGCACCCGTCCACCTCATCTGACGCGCCCATCCTCAGTGTGCACATCCACCGCTCTCGACACAATAACATCAGTCATCTCCTAGTGGTTCAGGCCAGAAAACATCCGCTTCTCGCCCCGGTCTCTCCGTGGAACATCGCCCCCACGCCCCCGAATTCTGCTGCCAAATCCCCCCACGGCACCCCCACGGATCCCCCACGCGCAAAGAACCCACTCCATCCCTAACCACCAATCGACCCAAATCAGGACCTGTTCCCAATGGACGACTTGCTGCACCACTACAAGGTGCTCAAACAGTTCTTGGACATCTCCCACGACGCGGAGACGCCGCGCAAAAACGCGTCGTCGCGTGCGGCCAAGGCGCGAGATAAATTGTTGAAGTTGTCGTCGGCCCAGTTCCGGGAACTTAGCACCGATGTGTTTGACGAGTTGCGGCGGCGCATCGACGAGCTGCGGTCCGAGCCGGACTTCTTGCTCCCCAAGCTGAATTTCCATCCGAAGCGGAACCAGGCGCGGCAGAAGTTGTCGTCGTTGCCGCAGCTGCGGTTCCGCGACTTGGTTCTGGATATCAGCTACGAGATCGAGAGACGGAACTTGCACATGGGGCTGGGCCTGGGCCTGGTCCTGGGCTCTGTTTCTGCTGCTGCTCCTGCGGCAGCTCCTGCTGTAGCTCCATCGTCTTCTTCCCATACCGTAGTGACCCCTAGTACGACAGGCAGTTTTAAGAGAAACGACTTGGAGACAAGGCCATTGTCCTTTGATATGTCTTCGAATCTGATCCAGAGAGAGCCCTCCAGCGTCTCCACCGGCGGCGACGCCATGGGCGCCGTTGCTGGCGCGGGCGCTGCTCTTGGCGTTGCCGGCGCTGCTGTTGGCGCTGCTGTAGCTCATCACCATATGTCTGGCCCCAGTAGTAATAGTTATGGCCACCAAAACGTAGAATCCGACTTGAGCGCTCCTCTCAGCCCCAGCGTGCCCCACTCCGCTTCCCAGCTTCCCGACTCGGCCCTCCCTGGCGCAGGCTCCATGTATGGCGATCTCGCTGTGCCCGAGTCAGCGGCCACTCCAAAACAGGCCATGGCCATACTGTCGACCACCGTGGTTCCAGCCAAGGCAAACATGACCTGGTCTAGCGACGAGGACGAAGAGGAAGAGGCAATGGCTCGTGCTGCCCCAGAAACCGCCAGACGTATCTCTTTGTCTGACACCTTCTCCATGAACAAGAACAAGGCGCCGCCTCGCATCGCCTCTTTGGAAGACCCCGAACCGTCCGTATCTCACATCGACGACATGAGCGTGTTGAAAGAACGATACGCCGCTCTCGAGCACGAGATCAATGACCTCAAAGCCCAGAACGAAGATGCTAGAACACTCATCGACACTCTCACTCAGGAGAAAGATGCCTATTTGGAAGAGAAATCAACGCTCCCCTCTCACGAGGAACACTCCGTGTTGCAGGAGGAGTTGGAGTCGTTGCGCTCTGCCAACGCTGCATTGAGATTGGAAAACCAGAACATCAAGGCCACCAAGCGCAGAGACAGCAAAGCATTGTCTCGTGACCTCTCCATCTCGAGTCCTACCGCAGCTGCCATTGCTGCTGTGCCTCTACCCACGTCTGCTCCTGTTGATGTCAATGCAGAACTTCGCAAATTGTACGAGAAATTGGATCTGATATCAGTCAAGCCATCGAGCCCTCAAACTAATCTCAAGGAGGAGCTCTTAAGAAACGAGGCCTTGCAGTGGCAGAGAAAGTACGAAAACATCCAGTCCAAAGATCGCGTTTCGTCCATCAAATTGCCCTCCAACGATTTGCAAAACTACATTTCTCCAACCGGGCAAATCTCCATCAAACGTGCCGCAAAGTTTTTCTCCCTCGTGGAAACATTCATTGAGAGTGTTAGTGACAAGAACTCCGACGCTGATCTCCTATTCGAAAAGATCTCTTCTATTGCTCTAGCAGCCAACAAAATCTCGAGCACTACTAGCTCCGCATCTCCAGATCTTCAGAACCAAGGCAATTCGAATGCAATCCGTGAAGCAGCCAGTCATGCTCTCACCGCGACAAGATACTATGCTACATACAATAACTTGATGCCTCGTGTTATTGTGGAGAGGGCTGTCAGTGAAATAGCATTCACTGTCTGCGACCACATCTCTGTGGCAAAGTTGAAACTTGATGACGGCCTGTCAGTCAATGAGAGCAGCTTTTTATCACAAAATGACACCTCCCACATGGACGGAGTTAGGCCTTTAAAGATATCGTCTAGAAGTGGTCCTGAACCCAAAGCATCTAATAGAGGATTCGAGCAGCAAGATATACTCCCCAAAGAATCTGCAAAACTCGGCCCTGCCTCAATTCCTATATTATCAGCCCAAGACTCCAAGAGGGTCATCGCGCCACAGGGAAGTCAGTCTGTTGATAGATCAATGACCATCCCAGAAGCTAATGATACCGGTGATGCACCTAGCAAGAACTCCAACACCACCCCGCTACTGGGAAAAATTGCCAATTTGTTTTCCGGCGCTTCTAAGACCGAGACAACTCAACCCTTGTCAACTACTGGGAAGAGAATCTCTACTGAACCTGAGGTAGACAACGAGAAAGAGAATTTGTATGAAACACACGGATCCCCACTGATGGCAAAGCCAAGTATTTTAGAAAAAGTCAAGCATTTCGAGAGCCAACAGGACTTGGAATCTCAGAAGTCAAAGAGAGCATCCTTTTCACCCACCTATTCCTCGAAGTCCCGGTTCTCTGATGATTTTGGCAACGCATCTCAACAGGAGGGCACAGCATCAAAAGCAATTGGTACCACAAAAGCAAGAACAAGCAGTGATACCGTGGACGAAGCTGCTTCGATTGCTTCTGATACCACTCCAACCAGAAGCAAAAGCATATTCCAGAGTTTGAGAGAAAGATTCACTGGTGACAATCAAAAGAATGAGACTCCAAATGGCCACAATGAAGCTCTGAAAGCTTCCAAGTCAACAAATGATGATATTACTCCAAAGGTCCTGAAATCAATGCTGATTGATTCTGGTAGAAACGAAGAGTTCCATGATGTCAGTGACACTCCAACATTCGCCAAGAAGACACAGTCTTCCTTGCCAGTAGATGTCAACAATTCAAAGTCACTTGGTATTTCTTTGACTAACGACAAGAATGCTCCTTCCGAAAAGCCACCAATGGCTGACAGTGTTACAGCTAACGTCAAGCCTACAACTCTTGGTCAAGCCTTTGTGCCCGAAAAGGTGACGCCAGCAAGCAAAGATACGACAGAGGCTCAAGAAAAGCCCTCAAAATCTTTTGTCTCAGACAAAGCCATGGGATTGGCTAGTGTGGGTGCTGCAGGTGTCGCTGCAGCAGTTGGTGCAATTGCTTTGAACACAAAACCCTCCGAGGAGAAGTCAATAGAAACCAACAAACCGCTGCAAGGCGCCGCCGAGACCGGTAGTTCCAATGAAACTATTCGTGCTCCAGCGCTTGTTGGGGACTCTTTGACGGAAACAAAGAGAGCCATCACAACAGGGCTGGGTGCAATCAAACAAGAAGCATCTACTGGTTTGAACTCTGCAAAGAATTCCATTGAGCAGCATGTTGATCTGGTTTCTCAGGGAGCTTCAGATTCGACAAAAGCATTCATTCCAGCATTGAACAACACTAACCAAGCTAACAGAGGACCCGAGTATTCTGTTGGCCCAGGCGCATTTAAAGTTGAGCTGAAAGACGAGGTCGATAACGGATCAGCCATCAAACCAGCAGGCCCAGAAAGCGAGCAAGATGAGCCAATCGAAAGAAGTCTCTCTCAAGGTAAACCTGTGGAGAAACTGTCTTCCATCAAAAATTTCTTCTCCGGCAAGGCAATTTCTGACAAGAAGTTTTCGGTGAAGAGAATTATCTCTGGAGACAAACTGAACGATTCCGGCATGACCGAAAGCGACAACCATAAGCTGTCATACACCGAAGAACTTGAGAATAGCCACCCCATAGAAGCAAAGCCAATCAAAATTGAGCAGATCAAGCAGGAGGTTGACGACAACGTCCAAGCAGAGAAGCCAAGCACGAGGGTCTATGAAGCAGAAAAGAAGCCTGAAAGCACCAGGGCAACGGGCAGAACTACGTTCGCTCCCACCACTTCTGTGATTCTGAGCAACGGCGCGGGAATTGATGGTGACGAGGAAGAGAGCGACTACGACGAAGAACAGGATGAAGCACGCCAGAGACAAGACTACCGTAAATCGATGGCTGCTGCTACGTTCAACATCGATCTCTTCAACATCGATGATCCAGACAACACATTGACGCAATTGTTGCTCTACTTGGAGCACCAAACTGTACAAGTGATCCTGACAATCCAGGACTTGTTGTCTGCAATCAAGAAACCAGATGTCTCCCGCGGAGAATTGCGTGGCAACTCGAGTGCCATTTCCGAGGTCATTCGTCAAATGACAGAGGCTACAAACACATCGATGAACCAGACCAGAAACCATCAATTGAAGGAGCATGGAAGCTGGGTCGTCCGCAGCTTGGAGGATTGCAACCATCGTATGAATGCGCTCTGCAAGCCTACTGCCGAGAAGACCGACCAGGAGTTTGCAGACCGTCACTTCAAACAGAGATTGGCGGGTATTTCGTTTGACATCGCCAAGTGCACCAAGGAGTTGGTGAAGACCGTCGAGGAGGCTAGCATCAAGGAGGACATCGCTCAGCTCGACGCACGGATCAATCAAGTGGATGACTTGACTTGAAGACGAGGATGGGAGGAGAATGCATGAATCATAATATTTCACTAAGTTTATATATATTATAGTAATTTTTTTGGAAGTGTTTGAGTAGCAGTGCTTATTACATTATCGGAAATTTGCCCGCAGTTTCAGCGAATGTATTTGGAGAGGAACTGCTTGTGTGTTGATGACTTTAGGGAATCTGTGGTATACAGCTGTTGGGAGGTAGAAGACCTATTGGTGAATGGGCGCGAGCTTCTCCAGGAAGACTTTTTCGGAAGAGAATTAGAAATTTGATCGGCCTTTTGCTGTGACAGAAGTTCTTCTTCGCGGAGTTTCTCCAATTCCGCCCTGATGGCTTCCGAATCGGATTCTTCATCTTCAGATTCACTTTCACTCTCAGAACTGGATTCACTTCCACCCTCAGAGCCGGAGCGAGTCTCGGAGTCAGCGCCCGCATCTGCAGAATCCCCATCCTTCTTTTCTGTGTCTCGTAGCGAATCTTTGCTCTGTATGCCTACACTAGGATCTATGGTCCCACTCACGCCGTTTCCCAAGGCCGCTTCACTTGCTTCGCCCGCCAGCAAATTTTCCGCATCGGAGTCGCTCTCAGAACTATAATCTAGCCCTAGCCCCGCACTCTCGTCTGTTTTGAGTCTCTTCTGCTCACTCTGCAGCGCATCCACCACAAATCTCTCCTTTACGCCCAGCTCCACGACATCCAGCCGAAACTTGAGCTGCGTATGCCCTTTAAGCAGCCGCGCATGCTGGATCGTATCTTTGATAGCCTTTTCGTAGCCTCTTTTCCCTTCTAGCGTTGGGCGATGGTTCATCTCGAGCAGTATGCAGAAATCTTTACACTTATTTAATACAGCACCGAAGCGAAGTTGCCACTTGTCCTTTTCCGGCGAAATTTGCGACCCACAGCTACTCCCGAAAAGAAATAGATGTACGATCGGAGTATCTATTAGTACTCATCGCTGGGTCGTCTCTGCAGGTGCATCATCACAGTAGATTGGAGTGTGGGGGAACGGTGTAGGTCCATCAACTAGCGGCTTTTTCTGTCAATTCCGGTGGATTTCGGTCGAAAGGATAGTTAAGGTGTATAAATTCAAGAATTTGACCCGGCAGAACACTCGGCGGCCCCAGGTATACCCCCTCCGATGCTTTTTTCCGCCTGAATCGGCCCAAATCGACCTAATTTACCCCGAAAACGATGAAATCGATCGTTTTCCCAGCGCAAAACTCAAACTTCAAGTCGCGCAAACGCGCGTTCGGCTGCTGCCAGCGATGCCGCACGAAGCGCATCAAATGTAACATGTATCTCAGTAACTTTACCACGCACGGATGTGAAAACTGCCAGAAGAAGGGCCAGGAATGTAGTCTTGTAGACGGGTCCAATGGCAATGTGTCGTCGAACGAGACGGCAGCGCTGTCCAGAGAAGCGTCGGTGAAAATCGAGGATCTGGGAGGTGCTAGTGTAGCCGCCGCCGGGTATGAACGAGTCGAGGGCTACTTGGACGCAATGCGGGCGGCACCCGAAGAGGTCACGCCGCAGTATCTCAAAAAGGCGTTTGGTTTCAACCTCAGCTTGATCCTGGACGAGCTGTACCAGTACCTTCTGTATGGCCATCCGAAAGCGGTGATCGAGTCCAGATTGGAGGAGGACGTCACCAAGTATCACGAGAGCGGGGTCATTGTCTTAGAGCTGAAGGAGGAGGAGTTGCCGGCGTCCAAGCAGAGCCAGCTGCGCCATTTCAAGAGCTGGGCGCACTTCCAGTTTCTTCTCCAGATCCATGCATTCACCCTCTCGAGCCGCCGGTTCCACTTCAAGACCGCGGAGATCAAAAAGCTCGTGGATATTTACTTTTTCAAAATCAACGGCATCTTTCCCATCATTTGCGAGGAGGAGTTCTGGAGCCTTTTCAGTGCGGGCACTGAACCCTCCATAGTCGTATTCGCCATGATCCTCCTGATTCTGCGCGACAAATTGGCAGAAAACGTCTTTCGCCAAGTGTTTGCCAGAGTTGAAGAAAGTTCCGGCAATGATGAGCGCTTTTATCTGGACTTAGAGTCGTTCATTGACGAGCTCAACTTCAAAATTAGACAGCTCTACTTGATTCTCAACGACCTCGGCGACTACAATAAGATCAACAGGTTGGTCACTATGCTTCTTTTGAGCTTGTATCATCGCTATGACAGATTGGGAGGCGAGCAAAGCTCCCACGATCTCACCTGTGGCATCAATTTGGCTTTTGCGTTGGCAATACACATGAAACCTACCAAGAAGTTTTATACAAAGGAGAAAGCTGCTTATTTGTCTGATCTCTGGTGGACCTGTTATATCATGGACCGGTTCAACTCTGTGACCAATTTCAAATGCTTCTTCATCAAGCACGAAGACTTCAATTTGGATTTGCCCTATGAAAACCTGAATTTGCTTCAATTGGTTCAACTAGCGAAATCTTTTGAGAACATGCTTGTCGCGCTTTATCAACCCTTCAACAATGTACATATGAAGGACCAAAACAATGATCTTCAGTCACGACTCAGAATCTTCAATGCTGCCGATTTCCAAGACTTGGAGTTTGATCTCTGCTCTCAGGAAATCGCTTCAGACTCAATGAACTTCATAGATATACCGGGGATCGATGATCTCCAAACATTGAAGGCAAAATATGTGGAGGACACCATTCGATTACTTTCGCGCCTCATCAATAATACTATTATTCTTGTATCACAGAAGGGTTTCTTCAACGATCCAGCAATACATAATCTGGTTCCTAAAAAGAGCATTTTGCGTGCGTCCGGGAATGTCTTGTGGTACATGAAAAAGATCCCGGAAAATCTGGTATTGCAAGCGCCCATTCTTATATTCTGCTTACTTCTCTCGATGTCATGTGGCTTGAAAATGCGTGCTCGAAATGTCCTAGGAACAAACGATAGAGAACTCGAAGATGTGAAACCATCTTTTGAGATAGAAGGGTACATGCTGGAACTTGAGAAGTTCCGGAAAGGATGGTGGATCGTGGACGATGTCTATAAACTATCAAAAGACTTCATCGAACAGCTCAAAGAGACAGAAAAGAAGAGGAAAGATATCGAACTGTCAATTCAAAACCGAGATGAGAATAATACGCATCAGTTACAGGCTGGCGAGCTTCGCTCTGCAAATTCATCTGCATCTATCCAAAACATTTTACAGGTTGCCGCCCAAGACTCTATTGACCCATTTTCAGTAGATGGATCAAACTTCTTTTCGGGCTGGGACTTATCCAAGATTGCTCAGTATGACAATTTTTTCGAGAATATGCAAGACGATCTTTTGAGTATCGACATGTTCTCAATGTGAGAGCCCTCGAGTATCACACAAGTAATAGCCTGAGCACCAAAGCAACTCTCTGAGCTAATTGAAATTGTACCGAGGATTCATTTCCATTACGATAATAACTACGCATGTTTGCAATTTCCATGTCAATTAAAGGTCTAATAAATGTAGTACTTACTCATTGTCACTGACAATCTCATTTTCCCAGTCGACGTCATCCTCACCTCCGCCACGTTCGGGCATCAATTCTGAAATGACTGGTCCGCCAAGGACTGTCAACATTTCATTCACTTGGTCGATCAAATCCGGGTCCAGCGCTTCAGCTCCAGCACTGTTAATAACTCTGTACCCTTGAGTGAGAGCCGACTTTGCATCAGCAATGCATGTTTGAATTTCCTCAACGTCAGATTTGAGTAGAAGCAGGAGGTCCATTTCTCTATAGTCGCCTTCGATAGGGTTCTTCTCTGCGTAGAGCTTCTTTGCCTTAAGAATGTAAGCCAAGCCCTCGATGTAGAAACAGTCTAAGCAGTTGTCATTGATCTCGCTCACGGCTACTGCAATTTGAGGTGCTAAATCGTACATGGCCAATTCGATGGCAAAGCGGGCAAGTCCAAGCAACGGCTGGACCAATTCGATATATTCAAAGGTGGCCTCGTCACCTTCTTTCGTCTGCTGTTGCTCCAAGAACAGCTTCTTCTGCGAAAATAGCTGCCACGACTTCTGTAACGCCTCCACAGCGTCGTCCTGTTTCTGCTGCGAGATCCGGATCAGCGCCAAAAGCGAGAGCGCCTCGGGGTTCTCCGGGTCCATGTTCAAGGAGTGGGTAATGAGCTGGTCGCACTGCTCCTCTGCTTCAGGCTCCATGCACAAGTCGGTCATCCAGATCTCGATCTCGGCGAAGATACCCTGGTTGATCTTCGATATTAGGTAAGCCTGCAAGGACTCCTTAGACGTGTGAACCTTTGCCAACTCACGAAGTGCTGCATCGGTGTCATTGTCTGCATTTAACTGCTGCAATTGATCGTTCAACTTGTTAATTGCAATGTTGATCAAAGTACAGCCATCAGCACCTCCGATGATCTGGCCCAAATACAAAAATTTCTCCACACCAAAGTTGGCCTCAGGATCCAACTCAGTGGCCTTCTGCAATACATCATATGCCGATTCGACGTCGTTGGCTTCGAGTAAAGCTTCTCCAAAAACCTGGAGAAGAGGTACGTTTTGTGGGTTTTTCTTGATCTCAGGAGTAAGCAACTCAATTGCCTTGACTTCCTGCGAGCTCTGGAGGAGTGCACGGGCACGGCCTATGATCTCGTCCATGTTTGTGTTGTGTGTTGAAGAATGTAAATACCTAGTGGGTGTAGGGATGGAGATGAGATGGAGATGAGATGGAGATGAGATGAGGATGAGATGAGGATGAGATGAGATGAGCGTGGGGTAGATGAGTAGACAGTACATAGACAAGAGAACCATCTGAAATTTTGATTTAATTTATTTTAATTGCTACTTCAATTTCGTATTTTGTGGATTTTGTTGCTTGGTATGCTATTTGGCTCTCTAATTAGACTCACATACTGTACCTCTGAGAAGATAAGATAAACGATACATTCTCAGAACTGTGCAACTACAATTGAAACAAATCCAACATTGAATTCGACACTGATAGAGCCGCGCTGAGGAAACTGACGAGTCAGTTTTTGTTTTAGATCACTTACCGGGACGAAAACGCCTATTCGCTTCATTCAATCCACATCCCCATCACACAAACCACGCAAAGCGCCGCAAAGTGCTGCAAATGTCATTGTCTTCAATTTCACCGGCAACAATCGACCGGCTAGAGAGTGAGTTCGGCATCCTACATCTCCTCTACCACCGGAACCGAAACCAACATCGCGTGGCAGTATGGTGGCTGTCTTTGGACATGCTCCATCGTAACGTGCGGAAGATTCTTTCAAATCTACGAGAAATTGAAACCACCAAAAAGATCTTGCAGAAAGAGCGCTTGTTCAGGAAAGCTGTGCTGATAGCCAGACAGATGATACGAAAGAAGTTGTTTAAGCGCGCTAGCTACGACTTCAATTCAATAATCGCACTTGGCCAATTCGTTACGTTGGGAATGGTCTTGGTTGCAAACACCAGTGTTATATATAAACTTGTGGTGGAGATTAGCGAAGCTGACGGTGGAGACAAGAAACTATCACAGAGCAAAACAGTAGAAAGGGTGATTGATCCCGACGACTTAGGAGAGGAAATCGAGGTGGCCCCAGTTGCGCTCCAGCCACTACCGCCAGCTTCGAAGGATTTACTGGACATTTTCTCAGAGAAAAAGTCAAAAATTAAGTACCATTCAAGGAACGAGAAACCCAATAAAGTGGTCAAGGATTCGGGAGAGAAGAAGAAGAAGAAAGACAAGAAGGAGAAGAAGGACAAGAAGGAGAAAAAGAAGCGCAGTGCCATGGACGACATTTTTGGATAGACCTACACTTTTGAAACTTACACTCTCATGTACAATATTACTATATAAAGACCGCCATGATATTAAGCACAACTAGAGAGCTAGACCCAATTCCCAGAATAAAAAGTACAATAATACAGGTTCATAACTTCGTGGACAACGACACCGCGCCTCCTATATGTTACATGGTATTCTAATGGGAATACTGTGACATAATATGAGACATCTGCGTAGGGAAGCCGACGTTGGAGTATGGGTCGGGATGCATCATTGTCGCATTATGAAGTGGCATGGGGTAGCTCATCTGCTCGGTATCTAGACAATACTCGTCGTCGTAGTCCTCGAGATTGGAATCGAAGGCTGGGTCACGAGTCAATGGATCCATGGAGGCCATCTGCTCCATGTTTGCAGCAGTGTGAGGGCGCGAAATGTGCTTGGCGGCTTGCAGAAGGTCCAGCAACTGTGGAGTGGCAAGATATGGCGCCGAGGTAGACGCAACTGTAGATGGTCCGACGGATGACACCGACTGGGTAGGCGAATCGCTCAAGTCATTTGCTGATGAGTTGAACAACGGCGTGACTGTGGAGACAGGAGTAGCGAAAGCTGGAGACTGGTACTCGGACTTGAGAGACGAATAATGAGGACTGGTCTTGTGGCCCTGTTGTTTCTGTTCCTTCATCATTCTAGCCATTTGCTTCTTCAATCTGTTCTTGATACGCGACTTGCCCTTGAAGCCAGCAGGCAAAAACTTACACTCGGCACCCTCGATGTGGATCTCTGTCCAGATCTCAGCGTTTTGGAACCATTCGCCGCACATGCCGCAGGTTCCGGAAGTTTGAGTCCGGTCCTTGGTGGAAGTTCCACGAGGATAAGTGAAGTGCCGGGACTTCAAGTGGGTCTTATATGTGTCTCTACGAGAGAAGCCACCGGTAGGGTGACACTTGAACGAGCCCTCGGCATCCGGCTTGTACTGGACGTTGTCGTGGAATGGACACTTGTAAGCCTTTTGGGTCAGATGTTTCTTCAAGTGACGAGTCAAATAGCCCCTCATCTTGAAGTTGGACGAACAGTGAGGACACTGGTAGTTCTGGTCGCCATTCTCATCGTCATCGTCCTTGTGGTCTTCACTGGAAGAGGACGATGGCGTGTGGATCTGCAGAACCGAGAGATCACGCAGTTTCTTGCCCAGAAGCGAGTCGTTGTTGGAGGACGCGGATGTGACCGGAGACAAGCCAATCTCGGAGCTGACGGTGGTGGCGTTGTTGGAGGCGAGGTGAGAGGTAGGCTCGACGTCATTCTTGACGAAACGGTTGATGGGGGACACCTTGAAAGCATCCAAGTCGTTGCCGGGAGCAAGGTCGTCGGAGAAGACCCAGTCGATCTCACCCTTATCGTTCTTGAATGGGAGCAAGCGGGTGGTCAAGCCGGTGGAGCAAGGCTGAGGGCCGTTCTCATTACAAGGAGACCCGTTCGAGGACAGTTTCTCGATGCACGTGTGCTCGGCAATCAGCGGAAACAACAGCTTGGGCTTTTCCGCTGGTTCGGCCTTCACAGCGTGGCGCAGCTTGGAAGCGATGTATCTACGGTACTGGAACGTGACGGTGGCAACTATGCCCACAAACCACATGTAGTAGGTGAGCGACGACACCAGGGTCAACGACGAGAGCGATATCTGCTGGGCGACCAGGCCGGCGAGGTCAGATATGAGATTCATGGCTTGATTACTCAGACGGATGGAGTCGGAAAAGAGCAACGGAACGCGAGCGAAAAAGACGGTTTTAAAAAAAGGAAAACTTGTTCTGGGAGAAACGGCCGCGCGATGTTTTGGTTACGGCTCTTTTTCTCTTTGGATTCGCAAGTTTAAGCTAAAAAAAAGTTGAGTTCCTCGGATTGGTACTAACACGCACTCAGACACACACTGGCACGCAGAAACGGTACGGAAAACGGGGAGGCAGCTCTAGAAGCACAGGAAGATAAATACGCCGCAGGTTCAAATGGGAAAATATCCGATGGAAGTGTGGAGTAGCGGAAGATACAAGAAAGCGATCTTTTTTTGACCAGGAGGGTGGGAAAATGCGGTGGTACAGACACGACCGGTGTGACGGGTTGGAGATCTGGGGGGGAAGCTGAGAGAGAGATAGGAATTGCGCGAGGAATGGAACTGCGAGCAGCTGGGGTGGGCGGGAAAAATGGCACAACCGAATTTTTTTTTTTTACTGGCAAAACGGAAAATTTAAAATTTCCGATTGACGGTAAATTTCCAATTGTGTGGTTGGTTGCGGGATTTCCAGTATTTATAAGGTGGAGACAAAAAGCCGCCTCTCTGCAGGACGCTGAGGGTCCCGCCTAAATTTTCAGATTCAAATCGAGCGATGCTGCTACAGGTGGTCTCAGTGATTCATAGTCACCGGGTCGTATAGCAGTTGGGCAATTTGCGTCGGTTGGGGTCAAAAAAAAAAATGGCTGGAGGAGAAATGCGTCTGCACTTGCAAATGGCGAAACGTGTCGGCGGCGCGCCGGCGGCTGGGCGCCGGTAGGTTTTATTTTTCTCGCGAATTTGGCGTTGTTCGTTTTTCGGTTCTCGTGTTTTGGTTTTCGGTACTCGGCTCGTGGTCGGTTTGTCGCTCTTCGGAACGCGCAATATTCGAGTCGTCAGCCGCGAACAGTCCGTAATTTTTTTTTTTTTGAATTTTTGTTGGTGGGGACTCGCCCGCCGTTGGTGGGAAGCCCCCTGGCTCTATTGCCGCCTGTGGATACCCCATGTTCTAGATACATGTGTCCCGGGAGAGGAATGGGGGTTTTGGGCGTACGGGCGCCGGAAAAAGGTCGGTTGTTTTTCGACACTCAGCTCAGTTGATCGAGAAACTAATTGTTTCTTAAAAAATCCACATTTCACAATTCTTTTGCCGTCACAATTGGCTATTTTGCGCTCCGGAAACCTGAAACATCCTGCAGGTAGCAAGCACCATTCTGATACAGAACTGGGGATGGTGGGGGAAGTACTTCTGTAACGCCGTTCCTGCAGACAGGCCACATACACAATATCTTTCTGGGCTTATTTGCAACCACTTCCAAAAAAAGCTCAGCCCCAGAATAGCAGCTCTGTATTGCGTGAGAAGGCTCAGATTCAAACTTGCCAAAACGGACTCATTTTGGAGTCGAAGGCCAACGAAATAGCCGGAAATTTTAGAAAATCAGAATCGGCCAATACTCACTTAAGGAGTCAATTGAAGTAGGTTGGCGCCGCCTTTGTAGGTCAACATTACCCGTCACTTCTCCTGCTCAAATGAAGTTGTGCAGCACACTGAAAAAATCCATCACCGTAGGTATAAAACTCAACTCCATGTTCACCATCTCGGCCATGTCAGAGATATCGAAATTCACCTCATCAGCCGATAACATTCTCATCGGACTAGGCATTTGGGAGCTGGAAACCAATGAACTCAATGCTTTGCTGGTGCTCCAATCATCATCCTCTGCAGCAGAAGGAAGAGCAGATTGCACCTGAACAGCAGTACCATTCGTAAGTCCCACAGCGTCTCCTTCGTTTCCATCAGCACCCTCCTCCTCTACCTCATCGTCCTCTTCCTCTTTGATAATTACGTCTTCATAGAATCCAGGTGAGGCTATCGACAGCTGCAGCGGGAGGACAGTCTCTGCATCGCCCACCGCGCTCAACAACGAGCCAATGGAACATTTATCTGTGACACGTTTGCTGTGATGAGTGGCGTTCGGCTCGTGAGTTTTCGACGTACGCACTTGTTGTTGCAACTTTTCAAAGGTATTGAGAACCTCGCGCACAAACCACCATTTATCTGAGAAGAGATCTAACTCCCGGCGATAGAATTCTGTGAGCTTAAACGACTCCAATGGCTGGCCCTCTAGTTTCTTGAAACCATTCATAGCCTTTTGGCCCAACATTTGTGCTTTTATAGGCGAAGAAAAGGCACTGAGAAGAACCAGCGGTATGATGGGCGTAGAGATAACTAACTTGTGGCCGTGATCGCCTCTTAGGGTTCGGAATGACTCAAAGATTCTAACGTTCATTTGTGACAAGAAACTATCTTGTTCGTATGTTCCTTGAGTGGCTTTGATCTGACTCAATCTCAAAATGAGAATGACCCAAAATCTAATCAATCGCTCAAGGAAAAAGATAATCCGCCCTCGGTAGACATCTATGGATATCTTGGGAAGATGTCCAGAGTCAAACACCTCCCCGCTTATTTCGTTTCTTCTATTGTAGCTTGGATCGTTGATAAGATTGAATTCGTCCTCCACAATCTTTCTGGGATTGAAGTCAGGGTCGTCTGGAGCTTTATCAGGCTGTATTGGTGTAGCGTCAGGATCGCTTTTTCTCTTGGTTCGGTAAATTGCAATAGTTGTATCCTCAAGTGTATATGCTAGACCAACAAGCTTATTGAGATGTGGCGTTTCCACTGGCCGGTCAATGTTGAAGTCAAGACGTCTGATGAAAAATGCTTTACCATTGAGAAGACCATTGAATCGATCAAAGATGAAGAGGATCCACCAGAGCTGTTTGAGATATTGCGATTTCTTGCCAGCACCGGATTTCGTAATCTTTTCGTGGAAAAATACTTGATGGATTGCTAGAGAGTGGGCATAGCCAATACAATCGGTGATGTCGCCACTGCTCTGCTCACTACCAAATTTGTTGTATTTGAAAACGTGAGCTAAAAGAAGCTGGGTGACAAGGCGATTGAGTTTCTCGGCATCACCCAATTCAGGCAAGAAAGTGAGAAGCTGACGGATCTTCATGTCAAGTTTGTTGTAGAGGTTCATACAATTGACGGAAAAGTCCTGGTCTTTGTTGACAAAAGCTCGCTTCAAGATGGGTTCCGCCAATTCGTCTCTTGCCGCATTGAGCACAACAGCGTATAGCATAACATTAGAGAGTTTGTTTCGATTGAAAAGTTCCCAAAACTCCTCCTCGAAGACCATTGGGAAAATCGAGTTGATCTTGTAGAAGTATATTTCGAGTAATTTCTTCAAGTCAGAGTGAGAAATCACGAAAAAACCAGGAGTGTTCAAAGTGAACGCATGTATGCAAAGAAGAAATTTGAAGTGTTGAAGGTTCAGTTCAACGAGTGTAATTGCGGTCGCAGGGCTTACATGTTTAACCACCGGTTCGCCAAAGTCGTCGGTCATTCTTTTGACCAGCTTACTATCCATCAAATCCACCGAAGGGAGACGATCCGAGGCATGATAGCTTCTGAACGTAACCTTGGTTCTCTGGAGGGTAGTATTAAAGTCAAAATGATGCTTCAAGAAATGATGGTCGACTTTGTCGATGAATTGGTCGACAAAGTCCAAGTTGTTCCACGTGAAGTGGAAGTTTCTTAGTGGCTCTTTGAGCATGTCAATACCGTAGTCATTGTATGGCATAGTAGAGGAAGCGTTCGAAGAAGACGCACGAGAGTATCTAGGAGTACTGACGTTCGTTTTTGCATCATTTAGCTGTTGAGGAATGATAGGGGCAGGGATGTAGGTGGGCGCTACAGCTACCGGATAAGCCGGAGTTACAATGTCTGGAGGCGGGAGCATCTGTGGATTTGACATGTTGGGCATGAACGGTGGAGGATGTGAATGGTGTGAGGGATGCGAGGGAACTGACGGATGTGAAGGTTGTGTTTGTGGAAGAAGCATGGCAGAGTTCGTATTCGGATCAAACGTAGGATATAGAAGCAGCAGCAGCGGCTGCGCCAGCAGCAGCGGCGAGTACAACTTCAACTCGGGCTCAATGCTAGGCGCCACGGCCACATCAGAAGTCTCCATTTTTATCGCCCTCAACGAAGGATGCAGATGCGGACCAAGAGCAGCCACAGGAACCATCGGAGCATTTGTAAACTGCACCGGCACATACAGTGGTGCCGCCACGGCCATTCCCAGAGGCCCACCCGCAGGCGGAGGCGGCGGCACTGGATTGTAGAATGCAAAGTTGGAGACGGGCACCGCAGACGGCGCCTGTTGGTCAACCGGAGCGCCCGGCTCGAGCTTGGTAGGAACGGCAGTCCTCGACAGACCGCGCTGAAGCTTTTGGGGTGGCTGATCCAGCAGCTGATCAGCTTTTATTAGGTCACACTTGACGCCGGCCGCGCGACAGTTATCGCAGCCCGACTTATCGTAGTTATAGTCCAGAAGAATGCATTTTGTGCGTTTGCTTCGGCACGTACGGCAGCACCGGAACGTTCTCTTTCTAGTTTTGTAGTTTGTGTTAAAAGCTGGGAACACAAAGCAGCTATTTTCTTGCAGTTTAGTCATTGCGAACAACGGAACAGAGGGGGACACGGCTTAGCGCCAAAGAACAGAACTAAAGAAGAAATGCAGAGCAGACAGAAAGGAAGAAACAGGTCGGGGGAAGTGAAGAAAGGAATAGGGGGGTTACGAGCCCTTTTTCGGCACTGATAGCTACGGGAACAATTGTGTTCTGGATCGAGAACTGGGTCTGTAAGGTGGCTCGCGGTGCAGGCCCCTCTGTGGGGGAGATTAGGAGATTTGCACCCAGGCCATAGATAGGAATGGAGGCAGAAGGGACAGAATGGGCCGAAAAATGGCGACAAAAGCGGCACCGAAAGCGGCGCCCAAATTGAAAAGAGTCGCAGAAATCACCGCCTTGGATTTTCTCTGCGTCCCAGGTCACTTCTGATTTGTGTGTAGCCGCGGCTTCGGGCCTCAATCTGGTCGGGTACCTGATTTTTCGCTGCAGTAGAGTGCGAGTGCGGCTCAAAGGTAGAGCGAAGAGGTGCGAGGGGGCGGGGCGGCGAAGGGTGCGGATGGGGGTTTATGGGGAATCGAAAAAAGATGCGATATGATTGGCCGACGGAAAATTGTTTGGTGGCTTTTTCGGGCGGAAATGCGACGCTTTTCTCACCACTTTTGTGGTGTCTGTTTCTGGTCATGGAAGCCGTCCTGCGAAGACCATCCCTGGCGTAATTAAGCGAGCGCCTAAGTCTCCGGACATGGAAGACAGGGTGGAGGTGAGCAGCAGGACGGATAAATGTTAAATGGAAAAAGACGAAGAAGCTGAAAGTACACAATTCGAATCAATTGCATTGAAATAAGTTTGTCAAAATTGAAAAAAAATATCATGCTTTTGGCTGGGAGATGTTTGGTGACTGAGTCATAAACCGCCAGATACAAAACCACAGCACTTTCCATATCAAAAATCACCAACAATTGCAACAATCATACGAGATTTCTCGACGCCTTCCACCGCCAAATCCCACCAGAAAAGACCCCATCTCTTCCCCATCTCATCGCACTATTCTTGCATCACAAGACTCATCGCATCGCATCGCATCTCATCTCTTATCGCATCGCACCATATCTACCATGACTCTGGTCTCATTTGCACACCCCACAATCTCCAAGATCGGTGATAAACACTGGTTCCACGAGATCAATGACTCGTTCCCGGGCCAATCGTTCGGCTTGGAAGTGGTGCGCATCTTGCATCACTCACAGTCGGCGTTCCAGGACATCTTAGTGTTCGAATCGGCCACATTCGGCAACGTGTTGGTACTCAACGGCATTGTTCAATGTACAGAGAAGGACGAGTTTGCTTACCAGGAACTCATCACTCATGTGCCTGTCATGTGCCACGAAAAGCCAGCCAAGGTATTGGTCATTGGAGGTGGAGACTGTGGAGTAGTCAGAGAGCTTGTAAAGCATTTGGAAGATGGAGTCGAAGAGATTGTTATGGTCGAGATTGACCGTGCAGTGATTGATTTGAGCATCAAGTATTTGCCTAACATGGCCAAGTTCCACAACCACCCAAAGGTGAAGATCGTAATTGAGGACGGGTTCAAGTTTTTGGAGCGCTTGAGCAGTCTGGAAGATAGCGGCAAATACGATGTGATCATTACCGACTCGTCCGATCCCGAAGGTCCAGCACAGGAGTTCTTCGATACTGGTTATTATGGCTTGTTGAAGAATGCCCTTAAACCGGATGGAATAGTGGCTATGCAGAGTAGTGAGAACATTTGGTTGAATCTTCCATACTTGTGTGATCTTCTTAACAAGACCTCGCAGGTGTTCAGCAATGTGGAGTACTGTCAATGTTACATGCCCTCGTACACAAGCGGTCAGTTAGGGCTTGTCATTGCGTCTCCCGCCAAGAGCAGGGATTTGAAGAATCCAGTCAAGAACTTTGACGACAGAAAGGATCTTTTCAAGTATTACAATTCCAAGGTGCATGAGGCCAGTTTTGTGCTTCCTACTTGGGCAGCCAATGCGCTTGAAAAGAGAACGACTTAGATGACATAGACAGAGAAGTTTGTTCCTTCTTCCGTTTTCAAAAAGGAACAAGATAATTTTTATAATGTGTAAGTAGCTTTGAAGGTGGAATACATTGAGACTGTATTCACAGGTTAGAAGATTGATGAAAACACCACATTTGACCGGATTTTAATAAGAATCGACATTTTCTGAAAAACTTGGGTATGTACAAGAGCAGATGTGAGTGGCATAAAGTCTATATGGAATTAGTTTGAAGCCACATGAAAGGATCTGTTTCGAAGTATTTTGTAAGTAAAGGTTTCAGGAGTATCAGGCTACTTGAGCTGTCTTAAAATCAAGACAGAATTCAAAATCATGTTTATCGAAATGTTGAAGAGCAATGCTGAGTCTCTTGAATAGGATACACATTTGCTAGTCTTAACTGTCACTCGCGTATTGAATATTCAACAGAGCAGCGTCATGTTCGGTCTAGCGGATGTAGCCGTGTAGTTGTAGCAAAGAAAAATCGCCCAAAACAAATTAATCACAAGAGTCACCTACACGCTGAAAAAAGTCCATCCATCCTCATCTCAGCCCCATCTCATCCCCATCTCATCCTCATCTCATCCTCATCTCATCCGTAGACGAAGTGACACACACCAAACAAAATGTACCCCGAACAAACCAAACCACGTTCAAAACTCCAATGTCAACACTCCAAAGGCTCCAACACCAAATACGATAAAAACGAAAATAAACCCTCTCATCACATACCCAGAGCCGGGGTTCTGTATGTTTTTTGCAGCCAGTCACGTGACCCGCATCCCCCCAGACTTACTGGAAAAAATTTACCACTTCACACTACTCAACGAGTACAACACGACTTCTCGAATTGAGACCAACACACCCCTCCCCCGCGATTCCACCATGAGCCACATCGAAGACTACACCACCAACATCGATGAACAATTGCTCCTGGTCGTGAAAAACCAGGTCTCCGCGGACGACTACGGCCACCATTCCTCGTTCAAACACGAGGACAAAGACCACCATCTCCACCACCATCTCCAAACACAACTGCAGGTTGCCCAGCAGGCAGCGCAGGCGTTGTACCACCAGAACCCGATCCATGACGACAGCGAGTACAACATCCAGATCCCGGAGCCGGTGATCTTGCAGCGACTGAAGATCTATCCTGTGGACCAGAACACCATCACCAACGAGGGGAACCTCATCACGCGGCCCATTGCGGAGCACCATTTCCATACGCGCGAGGACTTGAACGATTTCATTGCGGATTTCGCGCGGCACAACGGCTTCGGCATCGTCATTGCCCACAGTAACAAGAAGGCCATCTACTACACATGTGAGCTTGGCGGACGGTACCGGCACAAGAAGGGGAAGACGATCCAGCAGCAGGAGGAGGAGGCGGCGCAGCGGCAGCTCAACGAGACGGGCAACGGGTACGTGTTGGACCAGCACGCGCGCACCAAGAAGTTGCGGTGTCCGTTCCTGATGACCGCGCTGTTCCGCAAGCTGACGCTGGAGTGGGTGCTCCGCGCGACGTGCAACGAGCACAACCATCCGATGTTGGATCCGTTGTGCAACCACCCCATGCTTCGGAAGCGCTCGGACGAGCTCAACCTGTTGATTCTCGAGTTGTACCGCCGCGGAACTAAGCCTTCGCACATCGAGGCCAAGATCAAACACCAGTACAAGGATATCATCATCAAGCGCGAGGATATCTACAACGAAATCAGGGGCTACAAGCGGAAAATGAAGCGCCAGAACAAGTTCTTGCCTGCGCCCGGCAGCCCCTCCGACCCAGGCAAGGCGCGCCATTCGCTGAACTACGACCACGTTCGTGACGAGGAGAACGAGCTGGTCTTGGCCTACGACCTCGAGCAGCAGCGCCACGAGGAGCTTGAGCACCAGCTCCAGGCCGTGGCCGTCGCCGCCGAGGCCCACTACACCCGCCAGCGGATGAACCATCTGCTCTCGCATCACGACCATTTGGACCACCTGCACCTCCAACAGTATCAGCTGTCGCTCCAGGGACACTCCCTCGACGATACGGACGATAATAGTGCGGCGGCCGTGATTGCTTCTGCGGCCAGAAACTCTACCCAATCGGACTTGTCTATTGACAACATCGACAGTCGCTTGGTGGGCGAGTAATGGGTATGGACTCTTCGACGTATTTCTCATTATCAATGTATTATTAGTGTATAGTATTTTCGGGCATCGGTTTATCAAGGTTATGTATTATATTATGTTTTTTAAAGACTGTAGTAGATTTTAATCAGGGCTCCATGACCACATCCTTGTATGTTGAGTGTATGTGTGTAGAAAATTTGTATCAAGTCCTATCTAAGTCTATTTAATCAGAAGTTCTATGTCAATACCTACCCAAGTGTATCAATGCAGAACAAGTCCTTTAGAAATGTATTTATGCAAAAGAAGTGGCTCGTGTGTCTATTACAATGTTTGCAAAAGATGCATGGCCTCAGCACGCTCTTCAAATAATCGGGCGAGTTCGCCGACCTTGCGTCCCCGTACAACGGGCTTTTTCACTGGCGGCTTGGGCGCTGCTTCAGCGGGAATGACAAATTTCGCAACAGACTCTTTCCGCTCGAATTTGTACTTCTGAGGAGGAAATTGAATCGTTACCTCTGGCTTTCGAGGAATGGCTTTGTTGAGGTCCAACTGCGAAAGCTTTTCGTGAATTTCTTCGGTAGCCCTTGCAGGCGGAACTAGAGGCTTCTTCTTTTCTTCAGCAGATGGTTGTACTTCAAGTGGTACACTCGTTTGAGGTTGTGCTGTGGTCTGAGTAGCTGGCATCGAGGCGTACTTGGGCACATTTGGCCGCGGTATAAATTCTTCGATGGCACGAGTACTACTTTTGTTGATATCCTCATCAATGGCCAGACTGATTGATGTCAACTCCAGAGACTCGACTGTATCGAGTGACACGCTCTTCTCCAGATCATCATCGTCCGAGGCATCCTCCATGGTCATGTCATATGAAATGAACAGCTGGTCGATATGTTGTTGACTAATCTTGTGCTCGACGATTTCTTGTACAGTATGGAACCGGTCCTTGTACGGAATTCTGATGGTGGGCCACATATCAATCAAGTTCTTGAAGTACCGCAACGAGACGGCAATCCGAAACTTGTTTTCTTGCATGATGGGCTCGTGGGTGAGCACAGTGCACAAGCTCTTCAGAAGCGTGGAAAGCGTGTGCTTTGTGACCTGGGCATTGGTGATCATTCTATGACACATGTCGAGGATCTGGAACAACACCTCATTGGCATATTTCTGGGCCATGAGCAGCGCGAACACATCCGCGGTGTACTGTAGATCGTCCTTGATGGGGAGCGGGATCATGTCCACCGAGATAAGAGGCCCGTGGACCTCGCGAAGAAGCTTCTTGAAGCACGAGGCAATACAGTTGAGATCCCAGTCGTTAATCCAGACGAGCTGGTTTCGCATCATGCACGCGTAAAGTATGGACGTGTGGAGCTTGTTGCCAGGTCTGTGGAATAACATCTCCACGTCGGCAGCATAGGTGTTGACGATATGGAACACCTGGTAGAAGTGATGGTAGAATAGCGGGAACTCGCGCACATCAAACGTTGTCGAAGGACAGACCACGGAGGCAGGAGCAGGCGAGAGACACAACTCGGGACTCATGGAGATCTGCGCATCGTGGATGTATACGTTGAGCGAGAGCTTCAAGGTGGTGATATCTACATACGAGTGGAGGTCGCTCAACGTGGAACAGCTGACCAAGAGGTTCTTTCTACGGGTATCAGACAAAAAATTGAGGTTGGCCCACTTCGAAAACGCAAAGTTGGTGAAGATCTGCGAGAGCGACCGCACAAACCAGCTCTCATGCACTGCGATGATCATATGGAGATTATCGACGCTACGCACGTTCTTGGAGTCCGGCGACAAAAACGAGCGGAGAAACTTGATGCCCCAGATCCAGTTGATCTTATTGAGGCCCCCGTTGAACATCACCACCACGTAGGGCTCGTCGGGTAGAAGTACCATTAGCGCCGGCACAAAGAGGTCATAGTCGACCTCTTCGGGCACGGGAAGATACGATGTGTCAAAAATATAGATGGGGTAGCCCGTGTAGGCGTCCAGGACGGCGGATTTGTAGAAAATGCGGTCCATGGCGGGTGGTTTTGTGGTGGTTTTTGGTGGTCGGCTATTGTGACGCGTAGACGGCCGAAAAGGACGCGGAAAACGTGCGAAATTGGCGAGGCGGATCGGACGGGACGCGTGAGTGTGACCAGGACTGCCAGAGTCGATGGTATGGTGTTTTTTGTGTAGAAGTCGGGCCCGGGATGTATTTCCGAGTTGAAGTATGGAAGGTAAATAGTGGGCCTACATACTGCAAGTCGACCCATGTAGAGTGTGAGAGATGGAGTCGGAAAGTTGGGAGAAAAGGAAAATGGGGGAATTTTTTTTAAGGATTGTTCGAGTGTGTTTTGAAAAATGAAATGTACGAAATTTCCGAAAATTTCAGTGAAAAATGGTGGTTTTTGGAGGTATCTATGCTCTCTAGAGTATAGATGGAGGGTGCTATGAAAGTTGTGAAAATTGAAAGGAAGGAGAATAAAATGGATTCTATTAAGAAAAGTAGCGGCTTCTCATGCGCGAAAATTGGCTTTCTGTTTCTGTAATTGTTCTATTTCTGACTCTGTTGTGGATGAATTTTCGGCGCCGAAGAAATTTCTTGGTTCGTGGAATGGGCAACAATCAACTGATTGGAAAACCAAACTTCATATATATTTTCTTTTTCGTTAGAACAAAAACATTTGCTTCCGTTGGTAGAAGCCTCGGATAGTAACTAGCCGGGACCAAATGTACCTCGAACCTCTCTATAAAGAGAGATATTTGGGTATTCACAAATAATCGATTTTACAAGTGCAAAATTCAAGCGATCACGAAATTAATTAAAAAAATGGATGCGTTGAAGCGATACATGGACCCTTACTCTGAAACAGGCAACCTACAGGAATATAACCACAATTTGCAGCCACCAGCAACCACACCCCACACCGAGCAACACCACCGAACAAACCAAGGAAAAAATTAAAAGTCGTCAACTAGCATAGTAGAGAAAAAAACTAATTTCCTCAAAAGTTGCCATTTTTCCATTCTCACCCAATTGCCATCCCATTCCTGTCCCCAACCAGAACCACCCATCAACCCCACCAAAACACCACCCACAGAACCAAAAAAAAGCCACAAAAACACACCCTCCCTTTTGAAAAAAAATCACAACCCGAAAAAACCTCAAAATTCCCACGCTGAAACCAAAAAATACCATCCACTAGTCGGTCCCCCAGAGTGTCACGTGACCGCACTCCCCAAACCGCCACTCCCACTCCGTTTCCTCCTGTTTCACCTTCCACCCGAATCTTCCTCAATTGCAACCACACAAAAAAACCCAATGCCCGCAAAGGAAGAATCGACTGCTGGCGCCGACGTGCCTGCAGCAAAGAAGCCTGCACCCGCCGCCGAAGAGCTCTCGGAAGAAGACCAGAAATTGAAGGACGACTTGGAACTTTTGGTCGAAAAACTCGCAGAACCCAACCAGACCGACTCGGCCTACGCAGAGTACTTGACCACAATGAAGAATTTTATCAAGGAGTCGACCACGTCGATGACCGCGGTTCCCAAACCATTGAAGTTCTTGCGGCCGCACTATCCAGTTATGGCTGATTTGTACGAGAAATGGTCCGCTGGAAGCCAGGGCAGCGCGCTTCTTGTGCAGCTTGCCGATGTGCTTTCCGTGGTGGCGATGACGTACCTGGACGCCGGGAAGCGCGACTCGCTCAAGTACCGCTTTCTCTGCGACGAAGGGTCTGGAGGGGTGGCCGATTGGGGCCACGAATACATGCGCAACTTGGCGCTTGAGATCGGCGAGGCGTACCAGGAGAGCTTGGGCGCGGACGACGCGTACACGGACCGGTTGGTGGCGTTGTCGCTCCAGATCGTGCCCTTTTTCCTACAACACAACGCGGAGGCCGATGCGATCGACTTGTTGTTGGAAGTCGAGTCGATCGAGAAGTTGCCGCAGTTCTTGGACGCCTCCACATACGCGCGCCTGTGTCTCTACATGGTCAGCTGCGTGCCGCTCTTGGCGCCGCCCGACGACATTGCGTTCTTGCAAACCGCGTTCTCCATCTACTTGTCCCACGGCCAGTTGACCCAGGCGTTGACCTTGGCCATCAAGTTGGACGACGAGGCCTTGATCAAGCAGGTCTTCGAGGCCACCAGCGACGTCTTGGTGCACAAGCAGTTGGGCTTCATCTTATCGCTGCAGTTCAACCGCTTCCGCAGCCCCGACGAGGACGTGGAGGTCCAGGAGACCATTTCCAACGTCAAGTTGCCCGAGTACTTTGCCTACTTGGCCAAGGAGCTCAATCTTTTGGACCCCAAGGTTCCCGATGAGATCTACAAATCCTACCTAGAAGACTCGCGCTTCTCCTTCGGTAGCGGTTCTATCGACTCTGCCAAGCAAAACCTTGCTGCGTCATTTGTAAATGCATTCATCAACATGGGTTTCTGCAAGGACAAGCTCGTGTCAAACGTCGACGAGTCCAAGTCCTGGATCTACAGAACAAAGGGTACCGGAATGGTTTCCGCCACTGCTGCCATTGGCTCCATCTACCAATGGAACATCGACGATGGTTTACAGGCTTTGAACAAATACACCGAAAGTAACGATGACGACATCAAGGCCGGTGCACTTTTGGGTACCGGTATTGTGTCGGCAAACATCAACGATGAGGCCGAGGCCGCCTTCGCTTTGCTTCAAGAATATGTCACTGACCCCAAGAAACTCTTGCAAACCTCTGCCATCACCGGTTTGGGTATTGCATTTGCTGGCTCTGCCAACGAAGAGGTTTTAGCACTCTTGTTGCCTCTCGTCTCTGACACCGATGTTCCATTGGAAGTCTCCTGCTTGGCGTCATTGGCCCTCGGCCACGTCTTTGTGGGCTCGGCACATGGCGACATCACGTCCACTGTTTTGCAAACCTTGTTGGAGCGCGAGGCCGCTCATCTCAACAACAAGTTCATTCGCTTCATGGCCATGGGTCTCGGACTCTTATACATGGGTAAAACCGAGCTGATTGACGATGCCTTGGACATCATTGATGCTATCGAACACCCCATCAACAAGACATTGAAGGTTTTGATCAACATTTGTGCTTATGCTGGAACTGGTAATGTTTTGCAGATCCAATCCTTGTTGCAAATGTGCTCTGCTAAGCCCAAGAAGGATGCTGAACCTAAACCAGAGGAGGGAGGAGATGAAGAAGGCACCGCAGAGGCCGGTGAGGCCGGTGAACCTGCTGAAGCCGCTGCCACCGAGCCAAAGACCGAGCCAGACACCGCTCCTGCTACTGAGGACGTCGAGATGGAGGATGCCTCTGAAGAACCACAAACCGAGGTTAAGAAGGAGAAGGAGGAGGCCGCTGAAGAGGCTGAAGCCGAGGAAGATGACGAAGAAGAAGAAGAGACCGAGGAAATGTATCAAGGTATTGCTATCTTGGGTCTCGCATGCATTGCCATGGGTGAAGATATTGGCCAAGACATGGTGTTGCGTCACTTCTCTCACTTGATGCATTACGGCAACTCTTTGATCAGAAGGGCAGTTCCATTGGCCATGGGTCTCGTCTCCGCCTCGCACCCACAGATGAAAGCGTTTGATACTCTTTCCAGATTCACACATGACCCAGACTTAGAAATCTCACAAAACGCTATCTATGCCATGGGATTGGTCGGAGCCGGAACCAACAACGCCAGATTAGCACAATTGTTGCGTCAATTGGCACAGTACTACTCCAAATCGCCCGACTCGTTGTTCATGGTCAGAATTGCACAAGGATTGTTGTACTTGGGTAAAGGTACATTGACGTTGACGCCTTTCAACATCGAGCGCACGATCTTGAACAAGGTCTCATTGGCTGCGTTGTTGACCGTCTCTGTTGCCTTGCTAGATCCTAAGTCTTTCATTCTCAACGACTCGACGTCCGAGACTACCCACCAATTGTTGTACTACTTGACGCCAGCAATCAAGCCAAAGATGTTGATCACTGTGGATGAGAATTTGAACCCAATCAAGGTCAATGTCAGAGTCGGACAAGCCGTGGATGTTGTGGGACAAGCGGGTAAGCCTAAAACCATCACCGGATGGGTGACACAGGCCACGCCTGTTTTGCTCAACTACGGCGAGCGAGCCGAGCTCGAAAATAACGAGTACATCAGTCTATCCCACACGTTGGAGGGGAT
Source organism: Australozyma saopauloensis (assembly GCF_035610405.1). NCBI lineage: Eukaryota > Fungi > Ascomycota > Pichiomycetes > Serinales > Metschnikowiaceae > Australozyma > Australozyma saopauloensis. The sequence continues at coordinate 407,972 of NC_086135.1, forward strand.
TGTGATTTTGAAGAAGAACCCCGAGGACATGGAGGTCGATAACTAGATAGAACGAAATACACGAGAAAAGAGAAAAAAAAAAAGGAAAAAAAAGAGGAAAATGTAAAGTTCTGTTCAATTGAAGCTTCGCTGCGAAGAGATTATCGTTAAGTTACGAGGTGCTTCTTGTTAAGCGTGGAAACAAGGGTTGAGAGAATCTACAGCCGCCGCTACTCAAAGTTTTATATATTCCAACATCTAATTTGCAACTGTAAGCGAGCCCACGCAGACACACGACCGGGCGGCCGCACTCACTTGAACTCGGGAGCCTTACCGGCCATCATCAAGCCGACAATAAGCCCGAACAAACCCAACACGGAGCCGAAAATCTCAATGACCAAGATCTTCACGAAAAGCGACAGGTCGGCCGCATCACTGATGGCCGCAGTGGAGCCCGTAATCCCCACCGCAATGCCACACAACAAGTTGGACAACCCAACGGTCACACCGGCCCAAAACAACGCATACCCAGTGTACAAGTTCTCCTTGGTGTACAACGACGTCTCCGGCACGCTGTTGAGCTTGGCCGAGAACACAATGGCCATGATCAACCCGTAGATGGCCACCACCTCACAGAAAATAATGGAGATCAAGTTCTTGGTGGTGATCCGGGGCGCCTTAACTCCGGCACCCAAGATGGACGACCCGGTGACGAAAATACCCCACGCTGCGCCAATCACAGAGAAGCCAATGCAGCTGGCAATGCCCATGTTGGCCCACATATAGGGCGATGTGGTTTGTAGGAACTCTCCGACGTTGAACGATTCACCTTGGCCGTTGAAGAGCATGTAGCCGCCGACGGTTAGGAGCGCGGTGGCGACGAGGGACTGTGCGACGACCATTTTGTATGTGGAGTGGGTTTTGGTGGAGGTAGTCTAATCTGTGGGATTGAGATTGGGAGATAATGTGTAGTATTAGGGTGGTGGTGGTGCACGGGTGCGGAGGGAGAAACACGGAGGGAGGATGAAGGGAGGGGGAGAATTTGGAAGATTTTGGATTTTGGATTTTGGATTTTGAATTTGGGATATGGATTTTTTGAAATTTCGTGGTTGGTTGTTGTTGGGTGAGTTGTGTTATAGTGGTGTAGATTGTTATAGTGGTAGATACTAGTAACAGTGGTAGATTGTTATAGTGGTATAGATAGTGTGGTGTGGTTTTTTTTACAGTGTGGTAGCTAGTAAATATAATGTGGTGGATATTTGTTCTAATGTGGCACGTAGGACTCACATTATAATTGTTTCTAGTTATAATGTGGTCGAAAGTATTAACAGTGGTGTGGATAGTAGTAATGGTGTAAAGAGTAACAGTGGTGTAGAGTAAATACAATATGGTAGATGTTAGTTACAACATGGTAGAAATTACTTACAATGTGGTAGAATTTAGTAGTAGTGGTGAGAATATTTACAGTGGTGTAGGTGGTCATAGTGATGGCTATAGTGGTGAGAGATATAGATAGTTACAGTGGTGAGTAGTTATAACACGGTAGATGTTAGTCACAATACAGAAGATAATAGTCATAATATGGTAGATATTATTTACAATGTGGTAGAAATTAGATTCAATATGGTAGAAATTGGTTATAATGGGGCAGATAATAGTCACATTGTGGTAGTTATTCGTTACAATATGGTAGAAACTAGTAACATTGGTGAATATATTCACAGTGATTTAAAGTTATAGTGATTCAAAGTCATCGTGGTGTAGAGTTATCGTGGTGTAGAGTTATAGTGGTGTAGATTGTTTAATGTGATAGAGGAATTACGGATTACATTAGGAAAAGATATGTCGGTAGACGAATTAGCCTAAGAAATGAATAAAGTCCGGACGAGGAAATCAAGAAGAATAATTGAAGAAGCCGGAGAGGCAGCCAAGTTACTTAATCAGAGTATATAAAGACCTCACGGAATACACATTTACAGTCACAACCAATTGTACGTCACGATCTGATAATTGTACTGCTTAATTGGGTAGACCCGAATATCTTTTGTCATAATGTGATAGATATTAGTATCAGTGGTGTAGAGAGTAGTTACAATATTGCAGAAATTAGTAGCAGTGGTGTTGAGAGTACTTGTACTGTGGTGAATAGTAAGGGTGATGAAGAGAGTTACAATATGGTAGATATTAGAGCATTGATGTGAATCAGTGACGGTTTATGGCAGTGTATCAGTGACAGATCAGTGGCGAAATGTCGGAAGATTAGTCGCAAGTCTATCAGTTCTTAAAGTCAATGGAACTCCTCACCCACAGGAAACGTTGCGCCGAGGTTAGCGGGTCTAGTAAGTGTTTGTGCGAAAACATTAGATCTACTCCGAGTAACCAATATGTCACCTTCCAAAATATTTCTCTCGAGGGTGTTTTTGAAAAGAAGCCGAGGCTGCAACCAATTCACTTGAACTCATCACAACGTCGAACAAACCCGCGACCATACCTCAATGAACATCGTGAAAGCCCTTTCAAGACTTCAATGAAGACCAAGACGAGCGCGTTCTAATCCCCGACAACTGTTCCCGAAATTCTTCTAGACGACACTCACAAAGCAACCTATTTCGTAAATACCTCAATCTGAGTTCCAAATAAAAAGCCTACCATATCGATTCATAATACCCAGTGCATCAATTCACCCCATTAAATTTCTCATTGCCTATCAGAGAAATCCCAACGTTTGGTGGTAATTGTAATTGTCAGATATGGCCTCGATAGATACAGCCTGAAGTCGCATCCGCCGTTCCCATTGAATAATCCTCCACGTCGACTTCAAGATTTTGAACTCCACATAGTCACCGCTTGCATTGGTCTTTTGCATCTTGGCCTGGGGCTCCTGATTTGCTCGCGTTAGGAAGTCCAAATACCAGTCATGGCGCAACGACATGCCGTTAATGATGACACTGGACATTTGTAGCCCACACAATAAAGTCAACTTGCCCGTTTTGACATCGTCAGCGTAAATTGCACCAAACTCGGGGAAATTAGTAAGGAGCAAAGCGGCAATCTTGTTCGAAATCACCAACAGCGCAACCTCCGTCTTGCGACTCATCACAAGCCGCAATTCGGAGTGCGGACTGGCGTCGATCTGCAAAACAAGTGTTCTTCGGGGCTCACTGATCATGTGTGGCCGGACATACGTTATATTCAGTTCCTCGTTGGGGCTGGTACTGTTCTCGAGGCCGCCACGGCGGATATCCTCTAGTCGCATGATGATTTCTTCCTGTTGCGTGAATGGATTATAAACAATTTTGTGAGGCAAGATGCGCTGTTCAAGCTCGAGAAAACGGTAGTAGCGGCACTCCTTCACGAGCAAGAGCCGATGCTTGTCGTCTTTGATGACGCCCGTGTTTCCCCATAAAATCTCCATCAAATCGGCGAACAACTGCGGGGACCGGTTGACTGTCAAATGCGGTCTCTGTGGTGGCGGCCTTATCATGGGAGCAGAAACGCCTGGCGGCAACGCATCCATGACTAGACTATCGGAGCTCAACAGAAAGAAGTTTGGGCAGTTTTCCAGCCGGAAAAGATGGCGAGGAATACGAAAAAGGCGATCTCCGACCCGCGCGAAAAGCGGCTCGTTCTTTAGAAGCCGCTGGAGCTTCCGCAACCCGAAATACAGTGCATCTTGCCATAGATGCATGTAGTCGAGTTCGTCCTCGATCCCGACATGGTAACCCTGCAAATGCAAGTAGATTTTCTCGAACACAACGGGGCTTCGGTCCACGAAGAGCACTCTATTGTTGTTATCCTTCTGGCAAAAGAAATTGGAGAAGTACGAGGGTGCATCGGACGAAAGCGACGCTCCCGAGAGTTTGAAGGCACGTATGCCGACCTGGATCACGTAGACGTTTTCATAGGGCAAGATGACGGGAATGGAGACGTCGGCTTCTTCGAGCACCTCCACGGAGCCGAGTTCGTGTTCCATTTAGTCAGATTCGGAAAGTGTAGTAAAGTAGACGAAACGGGGGTTTGCGACAATGAAAATTAGACGGCTGTGATCGTTGAAGTTGTGAAAATCTAAAGTACAGAAATTGTCTATTCAGAAGGTCTAGATGGTGCCCGAAAGTGGGCGTTTAGAGAACTGAAGTTGATTAGTGAGCTATAGTATGGGGGTGTGAATATGGAGGGCGAGAAGGGAATTTGAGAAATGATCAAAATTGAGAAATCTGAAAAATTCAAATTTGAGAATTAGAATGGAAAATTTGGAAATACAAATGTGTACAATTTTAAGTGTTTCTAGAATGGTGAGATATGCATCTGGTGCTAAACCACAATAGGCCATCACACATCCATCCAATTTTTCCAAACTTACTTTTTCTTTTTCTTTCCTCTTCTTCTTTTTCTTTTCATTCATTCTATTCTCGAGTCTCCTTTGTCTCACCCTCTTCCCTCTAATAGTCTTCTTGGGTTCCATTGTCCTAATTTTTCAGTGGGTGCAAAATCTCTTGAAAGAAACAAAACACCACAAAAAATACATCAAATTTTCAAGACGAAATCGCCAATGATCAAAAACAATCATATACCAAAAAAATTCAATCTTTTCCAAAATTCAGCGCTGCCACCTCTCTCCAAACCCGATCTAACGCCATTATGTCATTTTGGTTAGGAACCTAGCTCTGTTTTGCATCTTACCCTGTCTCCATATATAAAGAGCAATTCCCGCCGAAAAACTCAGACTTTTCGACAAATCCAATTCTTCCAAGAATTTTTTTCTCCGCAGAATTGAACAAATTCACCACCCAAACCCATTGACCCGATGATCACCATCATTGGCTCGCTCAATTACGACTTGGTCACATACACCAAAAGAGTTCCCGATGGGGGAGAAACGATCCAGGCAGATTCGTTCGAAAAGCATTTGGGAGGCAAGGGCTTGAACGAGGCGTTGGCGTGTGCGCGGCTCCGGAAGTCAAAGTCCACGGACGTGCGGATGGTTGGAAATGTAGGCGACGATTCGTTCGGAAATGAGTTGAAGGATGCATTGGTCGAGGCCAAGGTGGATACGTCCAATGTGGCGGTGTTGGAGGGCGAGCTGTCGGGCGTGGCTACCATTTTGGTGGAGCTGTCGGGCGAAAACCGGATCCTTATCATTGCAGGTGCAAACGGGCGGTTGAAGCCAGAGCCGGCGGACTTCGAGCGGATCTTTCCTGCCGGTTCGGACAGTGACGACGGGAAGGAGTTTGTGGTGTTGCAGAACGAGTTTCCTTATACCGTACAATCGATTCTGTGGCTCAAACGGGAACGTCCAGGTATCAATATTGCCTACAATCCGTCGCCGTTTGCCGCCGAGCTCATCTCCGAGGCCAACATGGCGAAAATCGACTTGTTGATTGTGAACGAAGGCGAGGCGCGCGCCATCGCCAACGAGGTGCTAGACAAGTCGGTGCTTCCTCACGGCCAAGTGGAGGGTATCGAGTTCTACAGCGCATTGGCCCTCAAATTGCAGCAGGTCATCTGCCAAACAAACGTCTGCACTGTGATCATCACTCTTGGCTCCAAAGGCTGTGTTTATTCAATCAAACTGCGCGAAAAAGTCCAGTATGAGCCGGCTGTTTCCGTGACCGATGTGTTGGACACCACCGGCGCTGGCGATACGTTTTTCGGCGGCATTGTGCTGCAGCTCGCCGAGGGGAAATACATCGAGGAAGCGGTCAAGTTTGCGACTGTTGCCAGCAGTCTAGCCATCCAAAAGAGAGGTGCCGCTGAGAGCATCCCGGTCTACGAGGATGTAGTGAAGGCAATGTGATGTCTATCCTACAATCAACAACAAAATTAAATACGAGTCTATTGGCTCTCCTGACTAAAGATTGGCTAGGAAGACATATGGGTTATGTATACATCTTCCAGGGGGAGAGATTTACGGGGATCGACTAGGAATCCAAAAGGCATAATGGCGGAGGAAATACAAAACCCAGCAAATAGCTTACTTTCTCTTGCGAATGGAGTCTGGGGTTTTCTCCTTACCGGTGGTGTTGACGTACTCGTTCACCTGGGCAGCGACACCACCCTTGACAGCCTTGACGATCTTGGCTTTTTTGGTGGAGGATCTTCTGTAGACCTCGATGTAGAATGCAATAAACAAAACGAGATACGAAGACAAGATACCGCAGCCGGAGTAGGCGGCTACCATAGTACCAGCACAGTCACCACAAGTTGGCAAGACACCCAACAACTGAGGGAAGTGGGTATAGATGATCTTCTGGTAGGTAGCAAAGTAAACAAAGCCCAAATCCAACACGAACTGAATGATCTGGAAACGAGTGACCCACTCCTTCCACCAAACTCTGATGCCTCTGGCAGCCAAGAAGTAGTACCAGTACATGACAACATGGACACCCAAATTCAAGGAAATGGGCACCCAGGAAATGGGAGTCAAACCGACCAACTGGGTGTAGCACAACAACGCGGTGGCACCATGATGGTAGGTGTGCAAAAAGGTCAACTTCTTCTGTTTCACGACCAAGAACACGGTATCGATGAACTCACAGAACTTGGTCAAGTAGTTCAAGTAGTACAACGTGACCAACTCCTGCGTCCAAGCGTCAGGATGACAAATGGCATAGAAAAGCCCGTGTCTCCAGATCATAGGAGCAAGCTGCTCCACCATCAACACCAACAACGTGAGCGACAAGGTGGTCAAGAAGAGGTTGTGGATCTGGAACAAGCCGTTCAACACAAACGGCTTGATGCGGAACTTCTTGAATATATAGTCGCCGCCGAAAATCACCGTATAGTACACGGCAATAGCCACGAGCACCGGAGGAAGCGTGGAGAAAAACGTCTGGTGAGGAACAAACTCAAACTGCGAAGGAATAAAGCGGCCGCCGGAAACCTTGGACACAGCGTAGTCGAAGATCGGCCACAAAGGCACCACGAACGGCGCATCGGCAGAGAGTTTAACGAACGACATCTGCACTACGGACGGAAAAGAATGTGTTGTTGGTGGGTGGAAAGTGGTAGTGTAGCCGAGGAGAGTATTGGGTCGGGTCGCGATCACAGATACACGCGGGGGAGGTGACGACGGGTGAGAAATTCACGCACTCGGGGCGACTACGGAAGGGAAATTGGGAATTTTTTTGGACGGAAATCGGACTCCTATTTATACTTTTATTTATTTCTTTTTTCCGTGTATTTTTGACTCTTTTTTGGTGCGTTTCTGCTGTCGCAATTGAGCTGCTTCTACAGGGTCCAGATGCTGGCACATGTTCTGCTGGCTCTGTTTACACTAGATGAGATGAGATGAGCAGAGATGAGATGAGCAGAGATGCGATGCGATGAGTTGAATGGGAAATTTGGGATGTGACAGAAAAGAAAAAGAATAAGAAATAGATTTTATATGATTTATTTGAATTATCCAACTTTGATAAAGACGAAGATCATAAACGGCTAGTCTAGTGCCGATTGAAAGCATCCAATCAGTACATCCACATTGATAATTTGATGTAAATATTAAACAATTCATGCATATTGATAACAAAGTGGAGAGTTATTTGGCGAAATCTCCGATCTATCTTCGTTGCATTGTTGGGATGCAAGTCGACGCGCTTTGTTTTGGCAACAATGACTTTGAGTCGCTTGACTCAGATGTCAAATGTTGAGTGTGAGTCAATCTCACCGTGACTACGGGAGAATGCCCAAAACGGTTGGACTCTAAATAAAAAAAAACGTTGTTTCTTCATTTGCTTTGCTTTTTTGAAAAAAAACCCATCTTGCGCATGGTGTAATGGGCTTCATGACATGAGATTGAAATTAAAACAGAACTCGATCCCTCTCAACGTGGCTCGAAAAACGAAAAACTTGATTCGAATACCAATGGTGCCCAATCACGTACACCGCAAAATAGTTCGAACTTTGCACCTTTCACCTTTCAAAAATATCTCGATTCTAACACTTATCGCTATTGGTACTGTATCTCCTAGTATAACCGAATACTAGAGGTAATTTTCAGCCGAAAACACACGTTTCTTCTAAAAAATTCACCGCAAATAACACAGATAAAAGCACGCCGCGCTCATAACCATCTCACATATATAAGAAAGCAATTGCGCTCATGTCCCTAGTGCCTCTTCCTTCTTCAATCATACCCTTTCTCGAACCATACCTTCCTCGAGAGAAAAATGACCGGCCATTTGTAACACTCACTTGGGCGCAGTCAATTGACTCGCGGATCGCCGCAGCTCCGGGAACGCAGACCAAAATCTCGCATCCCGAGACGAAAACGATGACCCACTACTTGCGGGCCTATCACGACGCAATTCTTGTAGGAATTGGGACTGTTCTAGCCGATGATCCGAAACTCACCTGCCGCTATGGGAATTTCTCGAAAATTCGCCCGGTGGTGGTGGATCCAGCCGCCAAATGGGACTATTCGAAGTCCACTATCAGTACGCTCTGTCAGGAACTCAAAGCACTTGCACCAATTATTTTGACGAATAGGGAAGCGGAACCGCTGAAAGAAAATGTAGAACTTCTTCAATCGCATGGTGGCTCCTACAGAGCGTTGCAATTCCTGCTGGAATACGAACACAATTGGATAGAGGTCCTACGAGAGCTTCATGCGTGCGACATCAAGTCAGTAATGATAGAGGGTGGTGCAAAGGTGATTAACTCATTGTTGGTTTCGGAGAATTTGGTGGATTCTGTCATTGTAACCATTGGGCCCGTGTTTCTTGGAAAGCAGGGTGTAGAAGTGTCGCCTCCAGCGGGCCTCGAACTACAGGATGTGGCCTGGTGGAGAGGCACAACCGATAGTGTAATGGCTGCACGATTAATAACCTTGCCTGAAGTGGAAGATCTGGATGAGACCACCGAATAGCCACCAGAATCAACTGAATGGAGACACGACAGCCAAAAGAACTCAATTGACCAAATAACAAGAGGAAAGAATTGGCGGACGAGAAGTCGTATCAAATTTCGAGTTTCTCCAATCAATTTGCCAAAGACAAGTGTGCTACCACACCTAAACCACATCCTATAAGCTACACACAAGCCTATCTTTCACTATTATTCCATTTTAATGCTATTATACAATGTCCTCTACAAACAAATTCTGTAGGATGCGTACCGGCCAGAGGTCTCAGACCGTCTAATGATCTTGACCACGTCTCCCCTCTTCAAACCCAAGTACCGTGCGACCGGGTCCTCTCTCTGGATACGGGGCAACTGCGACTCCTTCAACCGGTACCGGTCCAACAACTCCTTCTTCTCGGGCTTCGACAACCGGATGTGTTTGGGCACCAACTCGTGATGGGTAATGTTCACAATCAAGTCGCTCTCCTGGAACACCTCGATCGAAGCAGGCGACACGGTCGGAATCAACTTGTTGGCGCTGGGCGTGATGGACGTCTGGTAAATGAAAATACCCGTGCTGAAATTCTTCTCGCTGATGTGGATACAGAAGTTTCTCATGGTCTTGATGCCCACCGAGGCCTCATCGCAGAACTCCACCCACAACGAGCCCATCTCCGGGAACTTCTCGGCCGCCTCGGGCGTGGGCTGGGCCTGGAAACACATCAACTTTCTTTGCGCCTCGCCCATGGGACAGATCTTGGCTTTGAACTCATCGAGCGACATGTTGATTTCCTCGTCGGTGATGGAGTAGCCCTTGTCACGGACCATTTCCTTGACGGTTCTGAACGTTCTCCACAAGCGGGAGGTGGCTCTCTCGACGTCTTCCATGGTTGATTGGGTGGTGGGATGGGGGGAAGGTTGATGGGAAGAGTTAGGTAAAATTTTCGGGTTTCGCACGTAGGCGAGAATGTGTAGGAGGAGGGAGGATGGATTGTGGAGACGGGTTGAATTGTTTTGGTGCCATGTTTTTGTTAATGTTATATTCTTTTTTATTGTATTCTTTGATTGTTATTTTTTTCTTTCTTTTTTTTTTCCTCTTTTTTGGCTTGACGTTCGTTTTGTGGTGGCTCTACGCTACAATCTATCTCATCATATCTAACAAAACTGAAAAATACATTGGTCTATAACTTTTATACAACATGAAAGAATTGAAAGAATTGCCCGCCTGTTTTGACTGCTAGTCGTCGTACTTGCGGCGGAAATACAACTCGACGTCGGCGCTCGACTTCCAGATACTGGTCTTGATCGTCTGCAACGTCATCGTGGGCTCCAATTGCACGCCACGACACTCGAGCACCAACCAGTCAATGGCCCGCATCTTGTTCTTCATCTCCGGCGTTTTCAGACCGAACTTCTCCACCACAAACATGAGGATCTTGTTCACCCGCAACATGCTGTGGGACGTGAGCTTGATCGCACTTTCGAGCATCGGCAACTTTTTGATCTTCTTCTGTGACTTGCCCTGGATCTTGAGATTTGCAGGAAGTGTAGCATAATCGATCTCAAAGAGCTGGAATGCGACTTTGGGCAGCTCCTTCATCGGATACTTGTTCTGGAGAATTGGCTTCCCCATCCACCGAGGAAGCGACAACCGCAACTCATGCACCAACAGGAGCTTATTCGCAAGCCCAGAGCTGATATCCTCCATTGTGAAGCTACAGAGATCGCGGAAGTTTCCAAGATCGGGAGAAACCTCGAAAATGAAGAACGTAAGACCTGGTGGAAAATGCTCGGGCGCGATGAGCGGACGGTGCTCGAAATCTTCCTCTTCGTTGAACAAATCGTCACTGTAAAGCTTGAGCAAAGACTTCACCATTTTCTTTCCCCCCTGTGTATTGTAGAACTCACGATAGTAGTGCTTGTTGAATAGCAAGATTTTGAGCACACAGTCGCTCGACAACGTGCTAGGCACAGTTCCGCTTATCTCGTCGAGCTGGGTTAAATCGGTGGTGATATCACTGATGTTGCTAGCTATTGAGACAGAGGCACTCATAGGTACCTTGTTAGACGAGTTCTGTCTCGAACTGGAACTCATCTTGCTGAAGAGTTTTCTTCTACGCGATCCTTCATCATTGGTAGCAAGAACTGTTTCTGAAGACGCAGTTAGTAGATCTGGTCTCTTTGTAATTTGTTGTAACGCTTCGCGGAGTCTTTTATCAGCCTCGAGTTCGAACCGAGCATAATTATCAAAAATTGAGTTCAAGAGAATTCTGGAAATCCAAAATCTATCGTCTGGTGAAGCTCTGATTTTTTTCATCTTGGATGCAGTAGTTGTATTGATATCAAGGAATGGGTAGTCTCTCAAAAGTTCATCGTAGTAAACTTCGACATTGTTGAAATACGATTCGCTAAGTGAGACGAGGAGCTTACCTGCTCTGATGTTGACCTCACACCAATTACTGAGGCATTCTTTGCTCTGATACTTCTCAAATAAATCGTCCATCCTCTTTTGGTATTCTCTTGTTTCATCCGTAGTAAGGGGCACATTCAAACCAGACTCGTAGACCTTCACTTGTTTGCCAATGACAATATCCCATATAATAATATCACCATTGCAATACAATGCGAATATCTGCCTCTTGTTGTTCAACATGCGTTTAGAAATCACCGAGCGTGGAGTCACGGGAAGAGTTTGGAAAGCTCCCTTATTGAACGGAATCGTAACAATGTTTGTCGCAGGAACCGGATAGAGCAAAATCTCAACGGGAGTCTTATCAACTACAAGATCAAGACCTGTGTTGTCTCCAACTGCTCCATCTTGATCTTTGTACACATTGACGTATTCTGCAGATGGCCCGCCGTTGAAGTCAAGGAACATAGACAAGTGCTCGATGGTATCACAGCTGGCATCATCATTCATCGCTGCTGTTGCAGGATTTTTCGCGCCCGAAAGGGCCGACTGAATCTCCAAATTTGTCAGATCCATGGATAAATGGCTTACAATGTCGTAGAAATCGGAGTCTAGCTCGGAGTGATCTGTAGTTGCCAAATCCAAACCGCTTGATACGTCATCATCCATTTGAGCACAAATTTGGTCTGCATAGTCTACGCATGCTCGAAGATACTGATATTTGGACAATTGCCGGGTATCAGGAATATGATAACGATCAAGAGAAGCATACGTAGACACGAACAACGAGGTGTCATTCTCTGCACACAATGCTACTACAGGATACTCGGTTTTGGCCACGAGGGTAGAAACACCCAATTTTTCATCAATAGCGGCCATGTCAGATGACGAGAATCCAGAACGGCCGTATGGATCTGGCTCATCATAGTGCGAGTGTGTTGATAAGTAGTTAAGGTCTGTCTTCACAATGTTACCAGCTTTATCGCCGGAATAGAATTCTTTGAAATCAGAGATGGAGGACAGCTGGAGACCAGGGTCTGAGGTAGCGGCTGTGCAGACGTTCCACACCGCATCGTCATGGAATTCGAAGCTCTTGTATATGCTAAGGTTTCTGAGATCCCACAATTTCACGCTCGTGTCGGAAGAGCCACTGAGAATGTACTGAGAGTTCATGATGAGACACCGCACGGTATCTTGGTGGCCCACAAGTTTCCACAACAAATTGGAGCCTCCACTCGATGAGACTCTCTGGTCATAGATGTTGATGAGCGCATCCGGACCGCCCACGGAGACCAAGTTTTTGTTATCGTTCGACAAGGCGTAGATCGAGGTCGGCTGGTCCGGGTCGTTATAGTTGGCATTACAGAACTGGGTGATTGGTTTGAGCGTCGCCAAGTCCCAGATAACCACCGTTCCGTCCAAACCACCGCTGACGAGAGTCTTTTGCGATGGAATGGAGGACAACTTCTGGATATAGTCTGTGTGGACGTTCAGGAACCGTTGCACGGGGTTCTCGGAACTATCCAAGTCTACGAGTTTAAGCGAGAGATCTGAGCTGGCAGAGACGATGTGGCGATCGTCGTTGACGAGTTTCAAGTCGTTGATCCAGTCATAGTGCACGTTATGGCTTTTGGAGGAGGAGGTGGCATACATATTGTGGGGCCGTTTATGGGCCAACGGATTGGACAGAATGGCCGTTTCGAGCTTCAACATTTTCTCATCGACATCGGCCGTCTCGTCGTACGATTCCAGGCACGCAGGCGCATCCTCTGTGGCCACGGCTGACTGATCACAGTCCCAAACCTTAATCACACCGTCTCGGCCTCCAGTATACAACTGCCGCCGGGCATGCGAGTATTGCATGGCATTGATGGGAAGAATGTGGTTCTCCTGGTTGCAGGAGTCGCCCAAGACATAGGCAAAGGCCCTTCTTACTCGAGACATTAGTCGGTGGAGAATCTAGACTTCTACAGGGAGAGAAGGGGTGCTAAAAGATAAAAAGAGAGAAGAATTTAATTTGAGGAAGGAATTGGAGGAAAGCAGAATGGTTACAAGGGAGTGGGTGGATTGGGTGGAGGTTTAGAGAGTGGATAGTGGTTGGTGGTAGGTGGAGTAATATGGAGTACGGTAATTTAGAATTAGGAGTAGTTCCGATAAGGAGGATGTTCCGGGATTTGGGGCGAAAAACGGCCAATAAGGCCGGGAGAGAAAAAATTTTAGTTTGGGTGGAAGAGAGATTATTGGAAAGAGTTTTTGTGCTTGGATTTATTTATCAACGGTGTTTTTTGGCTCTTTGGTTATGCTTCTTAGTTGTATCTGGTAGAGAACAGGGGAATCGATTACATGCCCATTTTGATTATAACGGGGAAAATCTGTTTCAATTAGGAAGCTTGTCGATCTGAGGTTGTGTCTCTCAAATTTCTCTCGGCCAAATTGTCTTTCTCCGAGTGATCTCAACAAGTTGTTCCCTAGACCATCTACTAGTTATCGTCGCCCTACCACACAATTCACCCACTGATCACATCGATTTTTCTAGTTGACTGTTATTCGTCTGTCTGGACCTGCAGACCTGCAAGACTCTCATGAACCACTCGGAGTGCCTTCTCAAGCGCCTCGTTTCGTCTCACAGCCAAATACACGTCTGCCGTGTTCACCACCTCTCTTCCGCCGTGCGCAGCAAACATCTCCAAATCCTCGCCCAACAGAACGATTTGGTTATACACAAACTCGATTAATGAAGCCACAAAAGCCGGGGTGGCCGATGTTCCAAGCTCATTGGTGTACTGTTCCACCATCTTGGCCACGCCGAGATATACGGCTGCCTTGTGCTCTGTCGACGACATGTACCGTAGCTGTCAGTAGGGATATTCAGACGCCGCTATTACCGGATCATAGACAGTGAAGCGGTCCTAGGTTGGTTATGGAAAATAGGTGTTTCAGGATGGCAGATGGAGATCATCTTCTGCATATACACGAGCTTATACACAGGTTACCTTGTAGGATATGATTTAGACACTGCGCGAAATCGCGTCAAAATCTCCTAAACCGCTGACATTTTTACAGTTTCCCAATCTTTATTTCTTACTGATGCTCTAATCTAATTTTTAAATAAAAAAAACGCCTCTGAAGACCGCTTTCGCCATGGTTGCCGCCAGCCATCACTGGCCGCCCGCCTGCAGGCTTAATTACTTGCATGAAACGCGATCAATTACATCTCCTTATTGGGATCGCGTCTCTTTCGTGATACTTCCCTACGCTCTTTTCACCACTACTTGCTCTTTCTGTGAAAAACCAAAAAAACCCTAATAGAATTTCATTTCCCACTCACACCAGTTCCGCATCCTCAGTAGCTTCTACCTCCAGTAACTTCCACCACTATCCCTTTTTGCATTCGAAAACCATCCATCGCCCAAATGAAGAGAACATGCGATTCCTCGGCCTCAATGGCAAAAAGACCCGCTCTCGCGCCAATGCAGAACCAGCTTGCCACACCTCCAACGTCGCCAGAAAAAAACTCCGTCGTTGATCTCTCCAATCAGATCAAAGGTCACAGAAGAACGCTCCACTTTACCGGCGACTCCATCTACTCCAAAGCAAAGGCGTTGTTCCAAAGAGGCGCTTATAACGACGTCAGCGAGAACTTGGTCGGTCGCGAGTCGGAGGCGCTGCTGCTTCGCACCTTCTTGGAGTCCTCGATTGCTGAGAACAAGTGCAACAGCTTGTACATCTCCGGCCCGCCAGGAACGGGAAAGACCGCGCAGACGAACTTGACACTCGACTGGATCTGCTCGGCTCCAGCTGCAAACGGCGTCTACACCATTGGCGGCCGCACGACGAAGGTAATCCGGGTCAACTGTATGACTGTCTCCAAACCGGAAAACATCTTCCATGAGCTCTATCTCTCCATCACCTCGCAGACCGGCATCAAGAAGAAGCTGTTCGACGACTTGTATGCGCTTCTCTGCTCCAAGACCGACGCAGACTCCATCGTGGTGGTGTTGGACGAGATGGACTACCTCATCACCAAAGACCAACAGGTTCTCTTCCAGCTCTTTCACTGCGCGTCGCAGATGAAGAGCTCGGTGTTCCAAACAAAACTCGTCATTGTAGGCATCTCCAACGCCTTGGATCTCACAGACAAGTTCCTCCCACGTCTTCGCAGCAATGGGTTCAACCCGGACACTTTGCAGTTCTTGCCCTACACAAGCGAGCAGATCAAGCGCGTGGTGACGGCCAAGCTCGACTCGTTGGTGGAGACAAACAAGGAGAACGCCGGCGTTTCTGGAAAACCCGTCTCCTTGATGCATCCGTCCGCGGTGCAGATGTGCTGTAGAAAGTGTGCCTCGGTCACTGGTGACCTCAGAAAGGCCTTCGACATCTGCTACAAAAGCATCGAGCTCGTGGAGCAGCAGGCGCGCAAGCAGGAGAACTTCGCGGACTTGACCATGGAGACTGCGCCAAAGGTGCTTCTTTCGCACGTCGCCCGTGTGTGCTCGCTGTCTTTTGGAGACACTTCCCAGCAGAAGATCGCTGCATTGAACCTTTTACAAAAGGCCGTTCTCTGTTGTCTTTTTGACAACGAGAAAAACCACAACAAAACGTCCATGGAGCCCATCACCGTCAACGAGCTCTACGAGTTCTACTGTAAAGTGAGCGTCGAGGCCACCGAGAATCTCTTGGGCAGACTCAGAAAGGGAGAGTTCCTCGAGATTGTGAGCGGGCTCGACTCGTCGTCTGCAATCATTCTCTCGACCGGGAAGGGGTTCAGCAACGTCGACATCGGAAAAAAGATTGTTCGTCCGAACGTCCCCTACGCTGAGGTGATGAAGGTGACGGAAAACCAGCCCGTTTTGAAACGGATTTTGCATGCCAGTGTCTAGCACTGTTTACTTCATAGAAAAATTAATCATCTTGCATTCTAAATCTTTTGTAGCGCAGTGTGATATAGCGTAGTGTTTTATGGTGCCAAACTCCAATTAGAATACAAGCAATACCAAAGGAAAATGAGAAAGAAATTTAGATTCAAACATGCGTTCTGCAGCTTCGCCAAAAATGTATTTGCTCCTTTATTTTGTTGAAGTGTTTCTCCATCACTACTATCTATACCTACAACAACCAACTTCGACTTACCCAAATACAAGTATCTGCCACAAATCCAGAAAAAGCAATTCTAAATAATTAAAAAAAACTAAAACATTCACACATAAAAAAAAAAAAAGAAACCCTAACTCTTCAAATCTGTTCATATATGTATCTTCAACCAGCCATGGCTCACGTGACCCACCTCTCACACCCTAAATTTTCTCATGTTAAAACTACCTCCACTATACCCACTTCTATTCCAATTCTCCCTGTAATACACCCCCGACTGTAGCTCCGGCAGCTATCCAGTCCCAATCTTCTCCACACCCGTGCCTCCTGGAAAACTATATATACCCCTGCTGTTCCCCTGGCCATCTAGAATACATGTCAAATTCGGGTTACCGTGGAGGCCCCACAAACTACCATTTTGGGGGCGACGGCGACCACAACAAACGAAAAAAGCCGTACTTCCCGTCGTCCACGCGGCGCGACTTTAAAAGCCCCGCCTCCGAGTCGCAAGCCGGCGCTGGGAGACCCTCTATAGTAAACGAAAGAAGAGTTTCGGGCGAGCTCCCGAGCCGACAGCGGTACCGCGATTCGTCTCGAGAGAACGGTCTAGATCTGCGAGATCTATCACGAGATCCGCGCGACCTGCGAGACACTTCGTGGGATGCTAGAGCGTCCGGTAGAGATAGCGGTAGAGACAGAGATACAGCTCGAGATAGAGATATTGTTCGAGATAGAGATATTGTTCGAGACAGAGATACCGGTAGAGAAAGAGATACAGCTCGAGACAGAGATATTGTTCGAGACAGTAGAGATATACGTGAGAGTAGGGAGCTTCGTGATGGAAGAGATTTGAGAGACGCTCGAGATATGCGCGATGCTCGGGACATACGAGATAGAGACATTAGAGATAGTAGAGACTCAAGAGACTCGAGAGATGCGCGTGACCGTGACTCCCACCGTGACCACCGTGAATCTCTGTTCTCGGCTTCTTCCACAAATCCCTCGCGCAATCCTCGCGGAAGCGGATACAACAAGGATTATCGTTACGGAAGCTATAGTAAACAGTATTCACTGTACGGCGGGAACTCTTACTCTGAGAGAGGCGGTGCATATGGCTCTTTCAGCGGATCTAAACGTCAAGAACGAACTGATAGACCCGACCGCGCTGAACGGCCTGAAAGGCCAGAACGGGCAGATGAGTACTTCTCGAATTACTCCTCTCGGGACACCATTGCGCGCGATACCTCCACCTCGAAAGATTCCTGGCGTTCGGAAAAGCCACGGCAAAGCAGCGCTCCGAGGTTCAATCCCAATAACATTCCTGTGAACCTGCGAAGCAACCTGTCATCGAATGTCGCTCCTACTTCTAGCGAACCCCAGAGGGATCGATACGGCAACTATGACGATCAGTATTCTACGAAATGGAACTCTTACTCGAGAAGACCAGATAATTATTCGCGAACTGAGAGATCTGCCTCAGACTACAACATCCGGCCGTCCAACCCTGCAAGAGATAGACCTGGCTCCTCGAGCCTCACTAATACTGTTAACCCGGTGAAGCAACGCATTAGCAAAAGCTTCAGCAGTTACAACAGACAAACAGACCATTATCCAAACGGCAAGCCAAACTATAGTAGCGAGTCGCGTACCCGAGACTATACTCCGCCCCCAACTGGTCCTCGAATGAGCAAGGAGACTAACATGGAAGACATGCAGCAGGATCTGCATGATTCCCTGTATCTGTACGACAAGAGCATAAAGCAAGATGCACACGGCCAAGTTGATGACGAGCGTATAAACGTCAAAATCGAGCATGAAATGTCTTCAGAACATTCAGGAACATCTAAACACACCTCTCCTATGGGCGATATCAGCGCAGAAGTAGAGCCAGGTGTATTGGATACATCGGTAAAGGAGGAGACTGAGCTTGGTCAGAAGGAAACATCTCCTCAAAATCACCATGATGAGCCTGGCGCTGAAAACGAAGAAGAACGAGATGATGATGAAGAAGATGATGATGACGATGAAGAAGAAGATGATGAAGATGAAGATGAAGAGGCAAACGATGAAGACTCTGTCTATACTCCCCCCATTCAGACCTCCGCCATAAGCGAACACAGTACAGAGGATGGATTAGGCATTGAAGATTCTCAACACACGAAGGTGAATGAGATAAGTTCGGCAAAACTTGCAACTCTGTCGTTTAATCCCGAATTGGAGCCTGTAATGTACCCCGATGGTTGCTCCTATCCCCAAACGAAGCTTGCAGCTGAATACGATCAGTTAGAAGCGCAGTACAATGCCCTAGAGAGTAAATCTAAGTTTGCGAACGAAAACGCATCTCAAGATTTCACTCACCATCACTTTTATTACTTCAACTTGACCAACTTTGTGGATAACTATGATAAACAGTTTAAGATTGTTTATGACAATAAGAAAGAGACGAAGAAGCACCAACTCAGGCTATGGATTAAGTATGAGAAATTACGGCGCGATAACGACAAACGCTCCGAGTTCATGAAGGAACAGCTCCAAGTCTTACATCCAGGTGATGATGAGGCTACAAGGGAGCTTATGAGCATTGACACTAGACCAAAAGCAGGCTCTATCACTCCGCAAAATCAGGTGGTAGATGCGGTGCCTCCTGGTGGGCGTCGTAATCGTCGTCATGGTGATTTAGTCACAACTGAGGCAGAGTTCCAGGAGATTTTGAAAACACTAGAGAATGAGGAAAAAGAGAGTCCACTTGCGAAGGCGAAACGAGTAGCTGCAACTATTCCTGACCTTTTGGTAGATCCAGATCAAAGAAAGCGTTTTGTTTTCATGGACTCCAATAACTTTGTATTCGATAAGGAAAAGTGGGCCAGTAGAATCAACACAGACTTTGTCGACACCTTTACCGAAATAGAGCACGATCTCTTCTGTGAAGCTTTCTGTCAATACCCAAAGAAGTTTGGTCAAGTATCTCAGGCAATGGGTGGATTGAGACTGTCGCAAGAATGTGTCATACATTATTACATGACCAAGAAGGCTGTCAATTACAAAGCCTTGGTGTCTCAGTATAAAAAGAAGGCAAAGAAATCGATTCGTCGAAAGAAGAAGAAGACTTTGCCTCCGTCGTCAGCAGAAGAGTCATCTCAAGTAAAAGAAGATTCTGAAATTGATGCCGAAGGTTCTGCCGTTCCACTTGTTAAATCCGATGAGAATTCTTCAGTAGAGACTGCTGATGGTCTCAGACCTGAAAAGAGAAGAATTGAAGAATTGACTTCCAACGCTGCTGACGAGCCCTCGAACAAAAAGCCAAGAGAACAGGCAGATACCTCTCTTCCAGGCGATGAACCAATGAAGGCAGAGAGTCCTTCACCTTCTGGTGACAATGATAATGATGGTGAAGACATCGAAGAGGATGAAGAGGATCTCAAAGATGGTCTCTCGGGGGACGACAAACGCAAGAATATTTCAAGCTACTGGAGTATTACCGAGACCAACGAATTCCCACATCTTCTCAATCAATTCGGATCTCAGTGGTCTAAGATTGCCGAGAAACTAGCCACTAAGAGCGCCACCATGGTTCGGAACCAGTACCAAAGAAAGGGAAAGAAATATGGCTGGACCAAGGTTGTAGCCGCAGCCGATCAGCGTCTCGCGCGCAAGCCCTACGTTGCTGGGGAGAACAGATACTCCAAATTCGATACCACTCTTATTGTCAAACCGCAACGTTCTACGAATGCAGTATTGCCAAACACTGAAATCCACGTCTATGACACAGGAGAGCAGAATCAAGGCAAACCCAACAGCGCTCCTTCGGACAGAATTTCTGTGTCTAATTTGATGGGTAGCCCACTCGTGTCTGAGTCAGGGTCACCCACAGTCAGTGGCCAGTTTTCGCCCGTGCCAGCTAATGCTTCTCCTTCGACAAGATTCTTCACTCAAACACCGGTAGAGTCCAGCAATGGACCATCCGGTGGATCTCTTTTTTCCAACAGCTCTGAAGCTGTGCCGCAAATTGCCTCTCAATCGACTTTCGAGGCGCCTTCTTCGAGCCACTCCAAGCCATCCATCATGAATCTTCTCAATGGCGACTCGCCCGTTCGAACGCAGAATGTTGCAATCACCGTTGCAGCACCTGTGCGCACAAACATTTCTTCTTTGCTCAACACCCCGTCTTCTCCCGCTGGTCCTACCGGGTCCAGCCAAATGTCTAATGTGGGAGCTCCTCATCGAAGCAGCAACATAAACTCTTTGCTTGGATGACGCTCCATTGTATAGTACTGTATTAATAAATTGGAATATGTTTCAGGGAATTGTAGAAAGTTAGTGGTAATAATTTGAAATGAGATACTCAAAGCACCAGTCAATGGGAGATCAACTAGAAGATGGAATTAAAAACCTAAAAAACAGGAAATACTTATGTGTCTTTTCTATATTAAGATGATTGTCTACATTAAAATAAGCGATGATGGTGCTGGTTGACATCGCCAACCATAACGATATTCCGCCCGTAACAACCTCAAACAGAAAAAAATCATCATAACAAGAAGTATTTCAAAGGTATAATCCCAGTTTTCTCACATGAACTCTCATTTTTGACCCTTTGCCTGACTCTTTCCTCTCCACTAAAAGACACCCAGAATCCAAACCTCACAACACAAAAGGTCAAAAGCAAAACTTCCCAAAATCTTCCAAACAAAAATCATTGCCAACCTCCCAAAAAAAAAAACTTAACCTCTCCATTTCTCCATCTTCTCCACCACATCCCCCCGTATCACCTCTGCACCCGTACCTCCCACACAACCTCTAACTGAAAAATCTGAACCCTCCAACCACTCCACATCCACCACCAACAATGAGTCTCGCCCGCGTGAACAGACTCGGTGCACCCCTCCGCCGCCTCTTCTCGCAGAGTCTAACGGCCCTGCAAAACGCCGCTGCCGCCAGCGCCGCCGCCAGCCTGGAACCATCACAAAACACAGAATCCGCCGGCTACGGAAGACCCCCCGTTCCAGAAAGAAAACCAGCCTTCCGCACCTCTTCTCCGCTCACCCGCTTGGACGAGAGCGCGCTCCGCAACTGGGAGATGGAGCGGTTGAGAGTGGTGCCCGCATACATGGGGTTCTATGGTGGTAATCCAGTACATGAAGATAACATGATGCTATTAAATGCGGTGCTTCGTAAATACAAGAGATTGCCCACGCAGCCTGTAGACGCTGAAACTGTTAAGAGATTCAGATTCGTGTCGTTCGAGGACTACAAGGAGAGATGTAACAGCGGCACCAGAGTCAGAACCAGTCACTACAAGATCTTGCTTGAAACATTGCAGAGACTCAGGAGTATAGATCCCGAGTTGATGCCGCGCGAGGTGAGCGACGTTCTCGAGAAGTTTCTCGCCAAGTCGCTGAACTCGCAGAACATCAATAAGAAGCTCAAGGCGTTGGACGAATTCGGTAGAGCCAACGCTTCCGCCAAGAGAAAGGCCACCCAGTCGTCAGTATCTGTAGTTAGAGGCGATGGCCAGGTCATTGTCAACGGCAAGCCCTTCACTGAGTACTTCTGTAAGGACTCTGACAGAGCCAAGATTGGGTACCCATTCGAGGTGGTCAGCCAGGAGAACCAGTATAATGTGTTTGCTGTTGCCTCTGGTGGAGGCACCACCGGCCAGGCGGAGGCCACCATGTACGCTATTGCCAAGGCTTTGGTTGTGTTCAACCCATTGTTGAAGACCAGATTGAGACAGGCGGGCTTGATGACTCCAGATAGCAGAACAGTCGAGAGAAAGAAGCCAGGTAAGGTCAAGGCCAGAAAATCGCCCACTTGGGTCAAGCGTTAGAGAGGGTGTTGTATATAGTAATGAACGAAGATGTTTTGGAATACTAAAGCCACACAACGCTTGGTGAACGAAAAATTCTGCATTTTATAGCCATACAACGCTTGCGGTGAAAGAAAATGTTTTGGATTCTATAGCCATGCGGCGCAATATATACTCTAAGTTCTTAGTGGAAAACGAACTGCTTTTGACTTAAATGTGAAGCGACTCGAAGTATTTGAGAACATTCTCAACCTCGCCCTTCTCGTACTTGGTAACTTTACCCTGGAATGTGTTTCCGCGGCCTCCTCCTTTAAGATTAGAAAGGAGCTTCTTCAAGTCACCTTGAACCTGTTCTGCAAGAGGTCCCACTACCTTGACGGTACCGCCCAAACCAGACTTGTAGTCTCCGTTGATCAAGATGATTGTGTTGTTATCGTAATTGACACTAGAGGAAGGGTTTGCATTGATCAACAGTGTAAGCTCTTTCTGGAATTGCGCCAAGTAGTCGAGCTTGAGATCCTCACGGTAGAGACTTGCTACCTTAATCTCGCCCTTCTCGAACTGAGCATACACCTCGGCGGCCCTCAATGCTGCTAATTCTTTGAGAAGCGAAGCCTCTCTACTGGTGGACTTACGGTACGATTGACTGAGCTCGCCAACCTTTTGGCTCACCTCGTCAATCAGACACGACAACTGCAATCCAGACACATCCTTGAGAAGTTTGTGGTACGACAGGAGGAGATTTGACACCCGGGCACCACAGACAAAGTGCAAGCGCGAGTTGCCGCCACGAATGCTGGTCTGGTGCAACACAGACACCGCCAGGATTTGCCCTGTGGCAGACAAATGGGTGCCGCAACATGGGTTGACGTCGTAGTCATCACCGATGGTAATGATACGCACAATTCCCTGCGACAAGTCGTAGTCGTCTGGAATGTGCGAGAGATCAAGGTCATGGCCATCCTTGTCTGGAGTGTGGACCACGATCGGAACATTCTGCACAATAAGATCATTGATTTTCTGCTTGATCTCCTCGATCTCGTGATCCTCGATCTTGCGCGGCACCTCCAAGTAGTTGATCTGCGCGCCCATCGACCAGCTGAGTGTGTCCAACTTGTACTTGTCCAACACTGCCGAGAGAAGATGCTGGCCCGTGTGCTGCTGCATGATGTCAATTCTGCGCTCCCAGTCGACCTCCACCTCCACGGCCGCTCCCACCTCAATGGGCGCCGCAGTCACATGCACGGCTGCAAGCTTGTCCCGGAGAACCTGACTGACAGGAATCTTTTGAGCGCCTACGGTGATAATTCCAGTGTCGTGCGGCTGGCCGCCACCTTCCGGGAACAAAATCGTGTCCTCCAACTCGACCGCATACAACCCTTTGGCTTTTTCGGCCAATTCCGCCTTCAGGTTTTGATTTTGCTTATCTTTGGAGCTGAGAATCGGCTGGTATTCCTTACAGGAGACGACCGTGGTCAGCAACGACTTGAGAAAGGAGTTTTTTTGGCACGCCAAGGCGCCGACAATCGCAGGTGACATACTATAGAATTCTTAGAGCAAAAATGTCTAGTGGTCTACGAACTACAGCGAATCCTACGTCAATTTATACGAATGAGTAATAGATTGAAAAATCCATGTGCACGCCCGCCAGGTGTACGCACAGGAATTTCCATAGATAACAGTGGAAGGAAAGCGGAATAAGCGCAAATAATTTGCGTTTAAACAGATCTTTTTTGCACTTTCGAGCCGTACGATTGCGACGCTCGCAATGATTTCTTTTGAGTTGTCGCCAGAGGTCCGGAAGTGCATTTCCGGGGCCAATCTCCAACCTGACGAAAAGACCGTTTTGCTTGCGCAGACGAATATCTCCCATGAGAATCTCTACGCGCTATATACGCGTGTGAAGCCGACGGCGACGTTCCTCCAGTTCGTGAAGCAAACAAAGTTGGTGGTGGCCAACAGGAACATCACAGAAGTGAAGCCTAAAACGAAGGAATTCGAGGAATCCATGGCTCGGTTGAAGCTCCTCGAGATGGAGAGCGAGTACCAGCGCCTTGTGAAGCCTAAGCCGACGTTTGGCGCTCTTTACGAGGATAAAATCGATGAGGAACCGTACAATCCAGCACAGGCACATAAAGAGGTAAAGAGTCATATCACCACGATGTTCAACATTTTGATCAGTGTGGCCAGTGTAGTGTATGCCATCTGGTATTGGACAAATACTTCTTGGAGGTTGAGGGATAGCTATAGGGTGCTTCTCTGTCTCTTCTTTGGAATACTCATTCTCGTGGCAGAGGTCGTGGTGTATATTGGCTACTTAAATAAAATCGAGGCTGCGCGGGTGAAGGAGAGGCAGAAGAAGGAGGTGAAGCGCGTGGTCAGAAGCTACCAGCTCAATTAGGCGGTGGCGTCTGACACAGAGGCCAAAGGTGGACAAGGGGGAAGTCTCCTCAAATCTATGGACGCAGCGTGGTGGCTGGCGGGCGTGATCGCATACCTCTTCTGGCCATGGTACCTGCTGTAGCTCCAGCTCAAGAGAATCCAGTAGAGGTCAAGAAACTTGAAGTCTGGCCAGAGCGTTTGCAGGAAGTTGATCACACACCGCAGGTTGCATTGCCACAACAAGAAGTCGCTGAGGCGCGTGTGGCCCGATGTGCGGACCAAGATATCCAATGGATTTGTGTCTGGACCAAAGTACATCTTGTTTTCCAAGTGTGCTGCCGTGATTGCCTCTTTGGAGATCGTCATAGCTTCTCTCTCCACGGCGCACGTCTGAATCGCGTGGGCAATTTCATCTCTTGAAGTATAGGCGACACAGATATTGAAGATGTGTTTCTTGTGGGGCTTGTCAGACTCTTGCTGGATCTTGTCGAGTTCTGCAAGGACATCGGGCTTGATAAGGGACCGGTTGCCAATGATACGAATGCGTGCCTGCAAACCAACGGGGCTGGAAGCCAAAAACTTGAGGCGCTCTGTGAGGAAACTGAAGATCATTTCTGTTTCTTCTGCTGGGCGCCGGAAATTCTCGATAGAAAATGCATACACCGTAATCTCTTTGATGTTCAAGTACATACAGTAAGTCAAGATCTATGTTCTGTTAGTAGACGTCCAGTGTGCTCGATGAAAATTACACATACCTGTTGCAATGTCTGAGCGCCCAGGGAGTGGCCGTCAGATGGAGGCAACCTGTGTCTCTTTGCGAAGGTTCTGTTTCCATCCATAATGAAGCCCACATGTTTGGGAACGGGGCCGGACTTGAGGACCAGGAGAAAGATCTGGCACATCCGCGACATGATTACTGGATAGAAGAACTGGTTGAGGAACCAACCCCAGCTGTGGATGAGGCCGCCGGTGTACATTCTGGGAAGAAGAGGGTAGTTGGAAAGGTGAAAATGCGCCAGGTCAGAATATCGCGAGCAATAGTAATTTCCAACAACAACAATTTAAAACTTAACTTTAAGTGGATCTTCCAGTTATGACTTCTTTTGGAATTTGAATTTGAGACGTTTTTCACCTTTCTTTACTACTGCTTAGTGTGTCTTATTACAAGTCTCTGGGCAAAGGGAAGAACGGGCTACACTACAAGCCGAACGAAAGAAGAGGGCTGAAATAAAAATTGAAACGTCTTATATATCTAGAAATAGAATCAAAACTAAAAAATTCTGACATTCTCTTATCTGTGTCCTACACTCAGCGATACCAACGGTTTCCTGCAGTTAACCCCATCAACCTTTATCTTAATTATTCTATCAACAACATACATAAACATAGAATCTGGAATTGTAATAATCAACCAATTGAAAGATTCTACACAATTAGTGTATATTTGCTCAGAGACATTCCTTTACAATAGTGTACGTATTAGAAACACAATCAAAAATCTATACATCAAACCAAACCAAATGACGTCTCCCAAAAAGCCAGAGCTCGAACAAAAGCCAAGCTTTCGGATTCGCCAGTTAAAAAAAGATAACGCGTTGCGCCGTCGAATCGAATTGGAGCTCTCCCGTAGGCGAGAATCAAGCTCCCGTACTATACGGAAAGGAAAGATCGTTCACGGTAGCGTTATGCAACTTCATCCGCTGGAACCGATCATTTGTAGAAGAGCCACTTCATGTTATGATGCTGCTCGTTTGATGTCCACTCATAGAGAGAATTGTGTATTGGTTGTAGATAGTGATGGGAAGGTAGAAGGAATCGTCACTGCTAAAGATTTGGCGTTTCGAGTTGTGGGCGAGCCTATGCTGGCCAGTTCTGTTCCCCTAGAGAAGATTATGACTCCTGACCCAATTTGCACTCATGTAAGCTGCATCGCTAGCGAGGCCTTGGATCTAATGGTAGAGAAAAGGTTCCGCCATCTTCCCGTATTGGATGATGATGGGACTATAGTCGGAGTTTTGGATATTGCCCAAGCGTATCTCCAACATATGGAAAAATTGGAACGACTACATGAGTCGTCACTCAAATTGTATGAGGCATTGGACTCGGTCAATACAGAATTGGACTTGAATGATCAACCCCGCCAGGTGTACGACTACTTTCAAAACTTGCAAGCCAAAGTTAAGGGTCCTAGTTTGCAGTTGGTGGTGAATGATACTACTAGTGCAGTGTTTGTTAGTGATCGTGCCTCAGTGTACGAGGCTACGGAGCTAATGAAGAAATATAACACCACAGCCATTCTCGTTAAAGCCCGTAATCTGGAACTTGCAGGTATTTTCACTTCAAAGGATGTAGTCTTACGCGTTATTGCTGCTGGACTAGATCCGAAGAACTGTTCATTGATTAGAGTCATGACTCCAAAGCCAGACACAGCTCATATTTCCACGACTATTCAAAGCGCCCTTCGCCAAATGTTCAATGGCCACTTTTTGAATCTCCCGGTGGTTGAGGGTACAGAAGTCGTGGCTGTTGTGGATGTACTACTGCTCATTTATGCTACCTTGAATCAAATCAAACGAATACAAACCAGTACAAGCATGTTAAGCCCTGAATCTAGCAGCGAACAAGACCTACTGTGGGAAGGCTTTTGGCTTTCTCCGGATCAGAATGACCAAGCATCAGCAGGTCTGCATTCCAATCATTCGGGTAATTATTCGCCCAGATATGAGCTCTATCCTTCTGATTCCGTATCGTTTGTGATAGATGAACACCCAGATTCCTCTACCGCAATTTCGGGCAGCAGTTTTCAAAAGGGAGATTTTGTATTCAAATTCAAGTGGCCAGTATCGGAAGAACGTTTTCATCGGATCACTTTGAGAGACGATCAGTCATTGGAACGTTTGCGGGATCTTATTGACGAAAAACTTTCAGTTAATTCTAAACAATACTCGATTTACTATCTAGATGACGATGATGACCTAGTGGCCATTACTTCAGACTCTGACTTGTATGATTGTATTTGCCAGTACTGGGCTATGAGTACAAACAAGGCTGAGCTTTTTCTTCACTTTTCAGTCGACGGTAATGCGAGTCCAAAACAACTATCAGAATCAACGGGTAATTTGGACAGCGGTTTCCGCAATGCAATTATTCTCACCAGCTTGATTGGGCTAGCCGCTATTGCTGGCATCATTACATACAAAAATCGGCGGTGAGTTTCAGCCAAAGCTATTCAAATCATACATGAATGAAAATGACATTCTGACCATCTGACGAATAGGGTTAATCTAACCCGTTCTACCTCACTAAACCAAGTTTCATGTCCGCGATATCGGCCGCGCTATTGATTATATATGTACAGTGATTTATTGCGTGGCGACTTTCTGAGCCTCCTCTCTCAACTTCTCGAAACGCTTGTTCTGCTGCCACTCGTCCAACTCTTGGTTCAAGTACACATTGGGCTGAGGGAAGTCCTCTGTGCGCAAAACGATAGCGTTCGGGTTTCTTTCGCTCGACCATCTGGAAGCAACCGTCTTGCTCAACTCGCCGAACAAGTACCCTACGTTGTGCGAACGAGTGATTGTGTAGTCGGAGACATCGAAGCCGAGTCTCTGCTGCAAAGCCTTGAAGAATCTGAATCTCTGCTGCAAATCAGAGAGATCTGCCGAAGCGTACTCGCTCTGAGATAAGCTCTTTCCGAACACCAGCGTGTATGTCTCGTTTATAGCTTCGGCCACAGACTCGCTGTTGTATTTGTCCTCAAGCTCACTCTTCTTGACGACCGTGTTCTTCCACTGGAGGATTTTGAAGTCCGGCATGTCTTCCTCGGCATTGAAGTGCTTTGTGTTGGGTGAGTTCTCCTTATTGAGGATTGTGATTGGAGCCTTCTGCTCCTCTTTGTACTCGTCTTGTTTTTCCAAGATGTCCTGTGCCTTCAGCGAGCCGCCAAAAAGCGAGCCGATGAAGGTTCTGCGTGGGACCACCATTAGCGATGGGAGGCTTCTGTATAGGCGAACGGGCATCATTTTATTGTGGATGAAGCTGCGTTATGGAAGTAGAGATATGGAGTGAAAATTTCCTGGTGTCTGCAGGCCTGGGGAACAGGATCCTCAGACGATCGAGAGAACTGGCCAAACTGGCCGAATGTGTTTTTTATTTTGAATAATTTTGTTCTTTTCTATCTTTGTGTTATTATTATATCTTTTTTTTCTGTCTTGGTTTCTTCCTATTGTGGTTTCCGATTGGCTTCTTGACTGTACTGAACTATACACGAATGGATAATGGATGAAGTCTTTTGATGTGTGAGAGATATAATTACAACTAAAGATAATTTGTTTTGGAATTGAAACTCGGAATCTCATGCTACATTGTAGTCTCTTAATTTGCATATGACATGGTACTGACACCAATGATGGAACAATGTCATAACAATGTCATAACAATGATACAGCGTTTCTACTAAAACTCCGGTTTCTCTCTCTGATGGAGTCTCAATCGCCTAAAAGTAGTGAAGCTGAGGAACGCTAGCATTCCACAGAGTACAAATGTTCCTTGATGCGTTTGACTGGAGTGAATGTAGGGGTTGACATCTCCGATTGTCCTAGGAGTCGTTAAGTAGTCTGCAAGATCACGTCTGGTAATTCCTTGCGTAGGTAAAGGTAACGGCGTAATACTGCTGGCCGAATTGAATGCATTAGTAGTCGGTGTACTTGGAGTTGACGAAGATGTGACAGTGACTTGGCCAGTCTCACACCAATTATGAACAGGAATGCAGTTGATGTATTTGCACCAGGTGCACTTGGGCTGGTCACTCTCCATGGCTGGAGAGTACAAGTTCTGGACAAGCAAAACAAAATAGAGCACAACTAAGACTGTGCAGATGAGCCGCACGACACTCCACACAAGAAACTTCCACCGAACCTTATCTTGGATCTTGTTCAACGGGTTCCAATTGCTGATGAAGGTTTTCATCGTGGTTGTCGTTGCGTCATACGTATAGATTCCGTCAATGTAGACAAAGGAAGGGTCTTGGAGCAAAGCTATCGACATTAATAGACCCATGCAGAAGCCGCCGATATGAGAGAAATTGTCGAGTCCGGGTAGAAGACCCAAGACAAAGGAAACGATGATCTCTCCCACCATGAGGAGAATAAATAGGGTATACTTTTTCGTGAAGTAGATGTTGGTATTTTTGCGTCCACAGTAGA
Organism: Australozyma saopauloensis; assembly: GCF_035610405.1. NCBI lineage: Eukaryota > Fungi > Ascomycota > Pichiomycetes > Serinales > Metschnikowiaceae > Australozyma > Australozyma saopauloensis. The sequence goes on from NC_086135.1 coordinate 437,682, forward strand.
TGAATAGTATCAAATTCGCTGCAATGATGCCGAACAACGATCCTGACGCGCCAGTAGACGCGATACCGTTGGGTGCAAAGTTTGCGCCCAAAAGAAACCCAGCGACACCGCTGCACATGTAGATGAGTCCATACTTAATAAAACCAACGTGTCTTTCCACAGCCATACCCATGGCAAGCTGAAGCATCATGTTGAAAATGATGTGGAGGAAGCCCGCATGGAGGAAGATGGGCGTGAATATGCGGATCCGCTGGTCAGGTACGAACGTGTTGTTCACAACCGGAAGCCCGCCCATTCCACAAAGCTGGCTCAAATTACACACATTCGAATCTACAGTAGTCGAGTTGGGACACGGAAACTGGATTGACATGTCCAGCGTGATGTTTGCGATCGGATGCATGCACGGAACATACCTGGCGCCCATGTTAACCAATAGATACGTGGAAGGCCCGAGCATGGGATTGAAGTACGGCTGCGACTGGAACGGCGAGCCCGTCAAGTTGGCCATTCTCACCAACTCCACAATGAACACAGCCACCTGGGCAATGGTCACGAGGATGGAGAAGTACGGGAGCTTTGTGACGTGGTAGTGCGGAAGGCGCGTCGCGAGTTTCCTTCTGTTACGTTCGTTCTCACGCATGCGCCGCTGCACATCCTCTTTATCTGAGCTTTCATCCGAAAACGGCGAGCTGTCCCCCTCGTGTGTTTGGCGAGCATTCAGCTCGTGGAACCGAGGCTGCCGCTCGGGATCAAATGGGTTCTGGGCCTCCTCAGAACCACTAAAGGGGTTCGACGGATACGCAGAGAAATTGGCTAGCTCGTGCAGCTCCAGACCCGTCCTGGACTGCTCTCTGTTTGGCCGTAGAAGCTCGTTCTGGCTCTGATTGGGCTGGAACGTGTAGTTCTGGTCCGTGCGCCGGTAATAGCCGTGCGCGCCATCGTACTGGTTCCCGCGCGCATTCCCATTTGTGTTTCCATTTGTGTTTGCGTTGTAGTATGTGTCGTAGGGGGTACCTAGAGGCGCCAGACCCGATTCTGTGTTGTGTTTTCCTGCGTTCTGGACGAACTCGTTTCGGTTGTGTTCCATTCTGGCAAGTCTACGGGTCAGAGATGGGTTTTGACTCCGACAACGAGTGTGTATGGCCGCTTTAGTGTATAATGAATGTAGTATGTGTACCTTGATGTGAAACACAGGGTGGTATATAGGGGATCTGATCTGTCATGTGACGTAACAGATCATCGGAAGATAACAGTGGGGAAAAGAGTAGTAGTTACAACAAGAAGAATGAATTTATTGGTTGGATATGTTATTTTTTCTCTTCTTTTTTTGTTTTGTTGGTATTCTTTCGATTATACCATGTTTTGTTCTGTCAGTAGGGCTGTGCTTTCTAATAATAAACTTGGCAGTCGGAGGCTTATGTAGAGCAGGTTCGGATGCGGCTTGCGCTACAAGGCTGAGTTGTTCTTTGAAAGTCTTTTTTTTGTCTTCGATCTGTTTTTCGTTTTTGTTTCATGGTTAGGATTTTGTCATTTGAATATTCAAGTTTTAGATTCCAAGAGACCAAAATTAATGTGTTCAATTTAGAAATTTGTTGTCCTTTTCTTTCAGAATTTCACTATTTCACTGTTTCATGTATTCATTTATGTGAGTGTTCCAGCTGTAGTACCTTTTGTCATTAGCCTCTAGAGCACAACCGAGACCTTACACTCTCATAAACTCCTAATATTTCAAGCAATAACTCAGCCTCAATTAATGTGTCTCTTTTTGTTTTTGTCTTAGCGCCACATGAATGGTTGTAATCACTTACTACACTCATATCACCGGCAATACTGATCCAATCGACTCGCAAAATTCACAGTACTGGGACCGCTCGCAAAAGAAGACCTGATGTAATTACTTTCGTCGCTCGCCTTCCGGCTCACTTTTCATTCTACACTCCAATTCCAATAGTATCAATAATCTATATTACAGCTGCAGTGCAGCAATGCGCCGCCTCGTCAAAAACTCCCCTTACTTGAACAAACTCTCGTTGGACAACGGATCAGCCTTCAACACCTGCTCACGCACCTTCACCTTTCTGTCCAAAGCAGCCACAGCACGCGAACGGGCTCTGTCTGCAGCCTGCTGTTTGAGTTGAGCACGGACAGCGTTAGGAGAGACGTACTGCTTGTTCTCGTAGATCTTAGGGCCTCCAAAGGAACCCTCCAAGATGGTGATCAAAGTCATCACAAAACGAGGGCCAATCTCTACCAAGGACATGGCGTCCTTGGTACCGTCGGCATTTTCACGGGCCTCTTCGGTCTCTGAGATCTGGTAGTTTCTGACCCAGATCTTGTTGTCTACAATAGAAAAGGACATCACGTGGTCGACGAAAGGCTTCGATTTTCTGGCATTTGGAGGAACTCCAAAGGTGTGGGTGAACATCTCCTTGATAAGAGCATGGTGTGCAGAGTCGGTGAACGACTTGTCGAAACTCAAAATGGGTCTGGAGCCCTTCAAACAGTTTCCGGTAAAGTTCAACTCGTCCAAAGTGTGCAAGTTCTGGACGTAGAACTTCATGGTGGGTCCGTTAGGAGGCTTGGAGATCCACAAGTAAAGATCCTGGTGCTTTCTAGCCTCAAAGAAGAAAATGTTGCTACAGTTGTATAACTCGGCCACCTCATTGAGCTGCCACAAGTCCTTTTTCGAGTCGAACTTGGGCTCCTTTCTGGCGTGGGGCATCAATTGTGTCAAGTCATTGATCAAGTGGCGGTGTCTGTAGGTGACACCACGCGAGGAGATGACAAGCACACGTTGTCTGTTGATGTGTTTGGTCTTTTCTGCCGTATCTTTGGACGACTTGGCCTGCAAGGCTTTGTAGATGGCGGACATTGTAGAGTAAGGGTAGTAGGTGATGAGGGAGGGAGATGAGGTTAGGTATATAGGTGCGATGAGAAGCTCATCGATGAAATGGGTGTGATTTTGAGTTATGAGGGGCGTGAAAAAATTAAAGGGTATGTATTATTTTGCAGAGGAAATTAATTTAAGGTTGACTTGGTTTCGGGGCTTTTTGTGATTGTGCGTGGTTAGGTAGTGGTTAGGTGGTGGTAAGAGTTATTGGTAGACAGCTAGGACAAATTATTGCCAGAAGTGAAATATTGCAAGGAGGGAAATACGAAATATCAAAGTGTTAGGAATAGAATCGGAAACGCTTTTAAGTGAGCTTCTATGGTGTGTATTTTCGGTGGTTGAAAGGGCTAGATGAGTTGAAGCTAACAGACAAAGAAATAGAATTAACATCAGACTTTAATGCAGATTAGAAAAGCCAGTGGCAAAGAGACAAAATCCGAAAACAATCATGTCGTCTGATAAACAAAATCAAACTACCATTAAAGTTTGTGTCTCTCTTGACTCCAATCAGACTCTCCTGTCCTTCCCGCCAACAACTACAGCAAATACTTCTAATCATCTATTGAATATATACATCTAGTGCTTCTCGGAATGCTTGGCCACAAACTCCTTGACAAACTTCTCCTCCTCAGGGGAAGAAGCGTTGATTGGAGCATGAGCCTCCTTAGCGTTACCCCATGGCTTAGGAGCAACCACCAAGCCGACAGCGCCGATGGTGGCAAGGGCCAAGTAGTGAGGTGGCACGGATCTTCCGAGAATGGTGTAGGCAGCTCCCATTGTTGAGTTTTATAAAGAGTATGGAGGTGGTGAAGAGAGCGTCCACTGTAATTGGGTGGGGTGGGTGCAGGAGCGTGGAGTGTGAGAGCAGTATAAATTAGAGCTATGTTTCTGGGGTAAGATTTTTTAATTGAAAAGTGAAGAATTAATGAGAATATTTGGACGTTGAAGTTGACGTTTTGATGGTTGATGATCTGTTGGTTGACGTTATGATGGCCGAAGTTCTGATGGTCGTTGTGGAGCGTGTAGAACGTAGAGGTACCGTTCGATAAGTTCTACTGTCCTGAATAAAATAAAAAAAATTTCGATTTATTTTTCAAGAAACAATAACAATTTGTGGTAAGTTTGTATCCCTCAACAGTACAAGAGTACTGTGTGACTGTTCTTGTTCATATGGGTCCTTCCTCGTTCATGTGGAGGGCATCTCCACCAACTTCAATTAAAAAAACACGAATTATGTGCCCACTAAAACAAAAAAAAAATATAAAAAGTTCTTCCCGGGAAAAGACTCTATCGGTCCATCTCTCACAGGTCTACTGTGACCTCTGACTATAAATACACACCGGACCACCAGATCAACGAGGATCTGGGACACAACACAAGCCCACTCAAAGTGTCATTCCCGCTCCCCAATTTTCCGCCATTAAATCTCATCTTTTCATTCTCAATCTTACATTTTCCAATCATTTTTTTCTTTCTCCCCACCACCTCCCGCCAGTGTCTCACAACCACCCCGTTGCTTTTTGCAGCCGTTGAGGTGCGCATTTCTTTTCCATCTCCGCCCGCAGCCTCACTTGTCTCTCCCTGCTCCTGCACGCCCCGGTCCTCATTCCTACCTGAACTACTCACTTTCATTGTACATACATCTACCAACCAGTACTAATCCCCCTACCCCTACCCCCACCACCACCCTTTACAAAAAAAAGTCGACTCCGTGCCATCCGTGCCTCTCCCTCTGTTCCCGTTGTAGCCCGTCGTGCCCCTGGACAGAACTGCACAGCCGTCCCTCCCCCAGAGTACTATATAAGGGACCCCAGAATCCACCTGTGAGTTGCATCCCCCAATTTTTTTATATATAGTGTAGTTAGCTAGATCGTAGTTCCGCAGCCGCCCCCCACCATGTTGCACCCGGAGCTCAGGGCCGGCTTATCGCGCGCCTTGGTCTCTCGCCTCGAACTGGTGCTCCCCAGCAGAACCGGCCTGTCGTTGGCAGAGGTGGAGTTGAATCTGCAGTTCATCCTCACCACAAACCTCATTCTCAAGCACTGCAAGCTGGGCGCGGCCAGCCGCGGGCACAACTTCGTGCTGGAGCTCATCTCCGCGCTCGTGGACCTCTTGAGCGCACTCAACATCGACCCGCAAACAGGCAAGCTTCTCGACCGGGACGAGAAGACGTTCCTCTCCACGCTCATCGTCACCAAGGTGCTCAAAACGGCCATCTACACCAACTGGAGCCCCGACGACGTCGAGGAGGACGACTCGGGCGACCTCTTTGTCCACAGCGACATCGACTTCAATACCGTGCCCGATACGTCCGTAGACTCGCTCGAGGTGTACTCGTTCCCGGTGCCTGCCAAGCTCGACATCCCGATCCATTCCGTGCTCGAGGTGTTGCTCACGGTGTTGTCCAACGAGGTCAACAACCGCGCGTTGTTGGCGCTAAGAAGAACATCGCCGGAGCTGCTGCTGCGGCTCGAAGACACCTTCCCGGGCCTGGCGCTCTCGGCAGACAAAATCCGCGAACACTACTTGGAGATCGACTTCAACATCTCCGTGGTGTTGAAGTATCTAGCCGCCTGTAACTCGTACGAATACTACCTGTTTCTCCATGAGAAACTCTTTCTGCGGCCCGAACGCGGCGAACACATCCCGTCTGGTTACTTGCAGAAGTATTCCCATCTGTTGATGCATGTCTATTTCACCCCCGAGGTGACTGAACCCTTCTTGCGCAACATCTATAGCTCCATTCCTTTCATCCGCTCCACCACCTGGACGCATCTCTTTCTCTACTACGGCTCGTGGTGCTTGCAATACCAATTTATATATAGGCCGGACTTCTACGCCACGGCTATTTATCCCGGAAGCGTGGTGGACCAAAGCTGTAAGTCGCTCTTTGACTTTCTATCGACAATCCTAGAGGATGAGTCCACCTTGTCTCTTTCTCTCTTCTCATGGTATGTTCTCACATGTCCTTCAGACTTCAACGAGGTTTTGCACAAGCCTAACAAGCTCAAAATGACTTTCAACAAACGGGTTCGGTTCCTCAATTCGCTCCTACGGGAAACCCAATCGGGCAACAGTCTTGATAAATTCGAGTGCATGGCAAATATATTCTTGCAAGGGTCTGTCATGCCCGAAGGCGCAGGCGGTGTGCGTGAGTTCAGTGAACGGTATTTGGACGAGGTTTACGAACATTTGAAGTCCTTGCGTAATCACTTTTACAGCACTTCCCAGGGAAGCCGATATGGCCTTATTTATCTGCGTATCACGACCTCGGCTCTATCTATTAATCCCGAAAAGCACATTCCTCTTTTTCTGAAAACGTTTGTGGACGTCAGAATGCAGATCAGAAGCGGTGACCGTGATGCTCGATTAATGGGAGACTTCTACAATCTCTTTGCCGCCATCAAGTCTCTTTCAAAGGAAAGCTTCTACAAATCTACTTTTCAGGCTGTCATGAAAGAGATCACCCCTTCTCTTTTGGCAATTTTGAACAACGTTTGTTACATCCTGCAATATTATGATAAAACATACCGCACTGCTTCCTCGAGACCACGCAAAGGCTCTGACGATTTCCTGAGATCCTCAACAAACTCTCTGCTGGCCAGCTTAGAGGCAACACCCTTGTCGGGAACAACTGCGAACCATTCCCAAGCAATGCCTTTTTATTGCGCAACAGATCGGGATGTTCATAACGAAGTTAACACAACAGTTGTGTATGTCGATAGGGATTTCACTGCTCAGCCGATGAAGGATGTAGAGACCATCCTCGCGGAGCTCCTCAATTCATTTGCTGCCGCGCCACAGTGTTTCTTCAAATGTCCAAATAAAGATGTGGATTGGGAGTCCGAGGCTTCAATTAGGAGAATGACTGAATTGGTCAGTAAAGTCATTGCCCCAATCAAACTAGCTATTCGATTCAAAACCTTCAAAAACTCCAATGAATGCTTCGAAGCTGCCTGCAATCTTGCTCGCAAACTCCTTAGAGCCCCAGGAGGCTCGAAGTTTTGTGTTGAAAGACAATGTCTCAGTTTTCTTATATCCATTGAAATTGTGGCTGCTGTGTCAGAATCTCTTCTAACTTTCCCCGCAGAGAAATTTCAGCAATGTTTCCTTATATTCAACCGCTTCTTACATGATCGGTATAGAACATTTTGGAGAGTCAAGGACTGTTCTGCCTTGGGTAGCGTGTGGGCTCATACAAAATGCCAAAGAGCTTGTAACGCGTATGAAGTCATTTTGCTTTACGCTCTATGTACTCACGACGTGCAGTTCTTCAACTTGGCCAAGGCTTCGATGAGATATTACGTTCTGGACCTTACCATGCCTTACCATCATAGTATGTGCAAGTCTTCCACACTTGTGAAACCTTTGGAGCAGATTTTAAATGACAAATCTGTATTTACTGGTTTTGTGAGTCTTCACAAGAAGTTCCGTGCCATTTTAATCGATGCAGACCCAACAGAGAGTTTGTGTCAGGTGTGGCTTCTTATCAACGAGCGCTGGATACATATCGCGGAAGATGAGCAGAGGATGGTTGAAGAAAACAACGTTTTCAGACACTATACTGGATTTTTGATGTGCACCTCGGGTTGCTTCGCCGATCCTGAGTTTGCAAAACTTGATCCAATGAAAAGCGAACTTGTCATGAGAAAAATACTGGATTTCTACGATAATGTCGTCAATTTGCTCCTCCTGAGCGAGCTTGTCGTGCGTGTTGTGATAAAGGACTCTCTTTCTTCTGAAACTCACTCAGCACTTTTTCAAATGGTTTGCGAAAAATTGAGTTCAGTCATTTTGGATTTCGTGCTGCGTGGTGTTTGCACTGATGAAGCCGTTACTTTTGTTGAGGAAGCGCTTCTGATTTTCTCTATTATGGTTGGCGGCAAAAGTGATGGTTCATATGCATTAGCTGGTATGCTTCCAAGAGTTGGAAATGCCGCAATTCAATTCTTGTCGCTTTTGAAAAATCCTGTCGACCAGATCAAATTAAAACTCCGCATATGCAAGCTTGGATGTGTTATCGAATCTGAATACGAGCGTTTGGGATTCAGATCATCGCATAAACTCCGTAACTACTTTGCAAAGAGAATGTCTGGCTGGCTTGAAGAAGCTGTGTTCTACAACGAGGAGAGTCATTCTCCAACTAGTCAAACACTTCCCTCTGCTATCTCGACTGATCAATTATCAATTGCCGCAGAATCATCGTCCACTGGTGGCAGGAACACCGATGTGGATTATCTTCAGATGGAACTAGCGTTTGAGGCTTCAAAATGCTTATCACTTCAGCTCCATTCATTGGTTTTAGATATACCTGATGGTACCAAAGAGAGCAATGTCGAGCATGCGCGTAATCTTGCGTTTTCCCACTATTTCTCTTTGTTTTACAAGATTCTTCAGAAATACACCATCAACGATTCTTCGCCAGCCGTTCAAAGGTCGAGATACAAGATTCAAGGAATAGTTGAAAATGTTCTCTCTGCTTTCTCCAACATTCTTAAATCCGACAGCAACATAGGAATGCCCTTCGCACTTCCGTTGGGATATCATGAAAATAAGAAGATCCGTGCCATCTTTTTGGAAATTTTTGCTACCATGCTCTCCGCCCGCCAGCAGAAAATGGCAGAAGAAGAGTTCCCGGAACCACAGATTGTGGCCCTTTCGGAGGTGTACGAAATCTACAGTTCTGCCGCCGAGATAGCCTCTCCTTCGGAGCACAATTTACTTGCAACGTCTCTTCATGGCTTGTTTGCGTACACTAAAAATTTGGATAAATTGTTTGACACATTATTGAAAGATGAAGTTGAAAAGGTTTCGCGTGCTTCAGACATCTTCCGTGGAAATTCTTGCTTGACAAGACTCATGTCTATAATGGCCAAAGACTATGGAACGCCGTACTTGACCGTAGTACTCAGGCCCTTCATTGAAGACATGATAGACAATGAGGTGAGCTTTGAGGTCGAGAAAAACGGTACAGACAAGGATGTTGAAATCTTCCTCACTTTGCTCAACAGACTTGTTGATAGCATTGTGAACCTGACTCCATGGGTTCCAGAAGCCTTCAAATTCATTTGTGCGAGAATTTACCAGTGTATTGAGAAGAAATTTGGTGACGCCGTGTTGATTGCCGTTGGTTCTTTCATTTTCTTACGGTTCTTCTGCCCTGTAATTGTCAGCCCAGAATCTTCATTCGACATGCAAGTCATCTCTCCCAAGGTTAAGCGATCTTTGATTCAAATTGTGAAGGTCATTCAGTATATGGCTAATGGCTCGCTTTCAAACCTTAAGTGGGCAAAACTTGCTGATAAAATGGATATCATGGAAGAGTTGAACCAGAAAATTTTCAAATTTTTGGAAGGAATTGCCTTGGAAAGTACCGGAGAAGCTTATCCATTTCTTTCTTTGACTCGCAAGCCATATTCTAGTTTGCGATATCTTCACAAATTCTTTTACACGTATCTCCCTGAAATTCGGGTTCAGTATGTTTCAACCCCAAAGATCGTGAGTCCAAAAGTGCTCCACCACAAAATCGCTAACTGGACCAAACTTGATTCTACACTACAGGTTTTTGGCGCTCCGAAGTTCAGCATCTCGCTTCAAGGTTCCAAGTCTTTCAAAGTCGCGGATTCTTTGGCTAACATCGGTACATCGCAATTCTCCGAATTCATGGCCAAAATGTCTGCAAAGAACATCGAAATGTCCCTAGATACCCCTGTGGTACATACTTCGGTGTTTCATGATGGTACACCGATTGTGGTCGCCAACTTCCGACACATCAGAGAAATTGGGTATGACATAAATACATTCGTGTACATGTTGTTTGAGGCCGCAAGTCAGATATGGGATAGTAAGTTCTACTGCGTACTCGATTTCACACAATTCTTTTTCGTGGGTATATTAGGAAAGAACTACACAAGTTTGATGGCGAGCTATGCCCCCAAACAGTTTTTCAACAATTGTGCTAGAACATACTACTACAATTTGCCCCGAAATGCCTACCTCAAGGTTGTGGAGAATATGATCGAGATGCGCAAGCAGGGCAACGAAAAGAACAGGGTTTACTTCTACACTCAACAAGATGATCCAGAAATTATCAACTCGCTTTGTTTGGAGGAATCTGTCACCAGCATTAACCAAGATGTGCGTTCAGTCTACAAAAATTGTAAATTCTACGATGAATTCAATGGCACGCTCTCTCCTGTGACTATGAAATTCGGTCACAAGTGGCTTCAATTGTGCTACGAGAGAGAGCCATATGAAGCAGAGACAGTGGCCACGAAGACCGTTGCCCCTGTTGAGACTCACATGATCACTGACTTGACTAAATGTGAGATTTCTAACAAAAGCGGGGCTGGTAATGAATTTACAATATCGCTCAACAGGTACAATTATCAGGTTACGCTTGTTTCTCCTCAGAGACAAGAAATTCTTAGATCATTGTACTTTGCAATGCTACGGAACTCCAAGGACCAAAAGCTGTCTGCGTCTGCTGCAGATGACTCTGAACGAGAAATCGCCAACAGGTTCAACGTGTTGGTAATCTTGGTTTTCCATGGCTTACTAGAGCGCGATGACGAGGTACGTGCCTCTGCAGCCAAACTATTCTCTGTTCTAGATAGTTACTTCGAGCTTGATCTAGGAATGTCGCCAATGCAAACGGACAAGGTTACATTCCCAATCGATACTACTGATTTTGTTGTCGGTGTTTCCACTCATTTATCAAAAAAGAGACCGGAATACACCTATGAGTTCATTAAGGCATTTTTCACAAACTTCACGAAATTGCCTACGGATTTACGTTTGAGTGGTATTCTCTACATATCTCCATGGCTAGACAATGTTGGTCGCTATGTTGTAAGAGACCATGACGGAACAGAGAAAATGGCCAGTATAATCAGACTCTTTTGTCGTATGACCATTCTGAATAAGAGTTTCGCTCCTGTTCTCAACGAAAAGATTTGGAAGAAGCTCTTCAACGAGACGGGTTTGATACATATTCTAGTTGAAGAAATCGTCTCGTTTGCCATTGACAACATTTCTGATCCTGAGATTTGTTGCACTATCATAGCGATGATGTCGCCAAGCGTTGAGTTATGTGGTGAGGTCGTTGCTCGCATTAACAAATGCATAGCCGAATCAAATCGCAACGACTCTGAACTTGCGATACAAAGTAAACAACTTGAGATCACCGTTTTGGTGAAAGTTTGCGGATCCCTTTTCTTCAACTCCTACTTGTATGGTTCTTTGTATTTGCCGGACGTTTTTCTGTTCTGCACCTTGTTCATTGACAATCCTGGCCTCGAATTTGGCTCAGACTTACAGAAATTGGTGATCAACACTCTCCGCGCATTTTCTCAGAACCAGGATTTGAGTGAAAATCAGTTGGAGTTGATTAACACTTCGGTCAAGTATTTCAGTAGTCAAAGAGCAAAGATGTTGTTTGGTCTCACATCCCGTGAGAGAGTAGCTCACTCCGATCCAGTGCAAAACTTCAATCGTGCGATGTCGTTTGAGCTTTTATGCGACAATCTTCATGACTTCATTTGCGAGATGGGCTCTGCCGATGAAAAAAGTCGCTGGTTGGCTCGGTGGTCGTCGCTTTCGATGGATATCGCCTTTGGCAATTCGCTTTTCCAGCGCCGAGCCTTGATGGTCGTATGTACATTGGCTAGGAAGGGTATTAGTGACTCGACAGGAGGCAAGATTTTGAAATTGGTATCAAGCATGCTGCTCAATACTCCAGACTTTGAATTTGATTGTGCGTTGTGCTATTGCAGTTTAGAGCAGGGTTTCACCAGAGATTCTGTCTACTTGCCTCTTATGATCTGGTCAATGTTTTGCTCTGTCTTCATTGTACAGCCATCTACATATCAAGCCACAATTCAATGCGTGGGCAACATCATGAAACATGTGAATCGTGGATTCTTAGATATGGTGGTGAGCCATCGTGCAGACCTCGAACCATTGCTCAGCAAGTTTGAAGAGCGCATTGGCATCAAACTAGACCTCAATAACTTTGAGCCAGCAATTTTGTTTTTGATTTCAAAGGGCCTTACCTCTACTCAATTTAGACACAACTCCCTTCAGTGCTTATTTACAATTTTGCTTCACAGATTCCGCCTGGTCGATAGTGATGATGAGAGTGTCGAATTCGATGGAGACATTTCCACTCAAAAGACCGGGCAGGCTTCGGGGGATGTGGATGAATTCAGATATTTCTACCTTCTTTTATCCTTCCTTTCAAACTCGGAAGAGAAGTTCAAGGATCAATTGATTGGTCTCTCTTTGGACCATTTGCCTGAGACCCGTATGTCTCATGGAGAGATACCATCAATTCTCATCGAGAAAATATGTTCCGGTACACTCCAGGCACGCTTTGTGTTGATTCTTGTCGCGTTCATTTTCAGGAGTGACTCGGATCAGACATTCAAATGTCGCTTCGTGGAGTTGTACTACCACATCTTCAACCACCTGCGCTCCACAGCCTATATGATTTTCCACCTCATCCAAGAAGAGCTTGAACATAACATTGTGGAAAATCCATCAAATGAGATAGTCGGCGATATTTCAAAACTTCTTGTGCATATGATGGATGATACCCAATACTCCGAGGAAGAATGTATTGCCACTGTATCCGACTGCTTGAAGCAACTCAATTTCTCCATAATCGACCGCGTGGGCAAATACTTTTCGGCCAACGAGCCGGTAAAGGATGCTCTGGCGTCGCTCAAACTCATGCATAACATGATTTATAGAACGTTTTGCAACGCCTTTGAAGGACTGAGGTTGGAGAAGTTCTAGTCCAATTACTTATTACGAATTTTATGAATTATAGAGCATAAATGCACATTTATTTGCAGAGATGTATAATCAAACTCATGTATATGTTTTCCTAATCTTCTGACCAACTTTTGTCGGCCATACTAGCCAATAGCTTCATCAAAACTACGTGTTTTTTTGAGGCACTGCTGGCAATGATACCATACTTTTCTTGTTTTGTTTGTGCCAGCGGTATAGGCGGTAGAGCGCCATGGTGGCCTGAGCATCTTCTACGGAGGAGTGTTGGCCAGTTTGAATTTCCAACTGAAGAAGTGTCTGGCACAACCTTCGTAGACTGGGCGCCTTGCCCTTCGCCAACTCGCGAAATTCTGTGATCATGGAAGTATCTTCTACCTGAACGCCTTTCAAACCCAACTGCAAAGCCTTCATATCGTTCTTGAGTGAGTGCCCTACTAATGTGCGATCTTTCATGAGTTTTTCTACCCTTTCTTGAGCTTCCTCGAATGTAATAGCACTTTTCATATGGTGCGGTGATACTCCAGATACCCACGTTCGCCAATCGGTGACCCGCTCCTTCGGGCGCACGTATTCATCTAGAATCACTACTCCGTACATATTTACAATTGACACACGCGCTAGTGCAGACCGATCTTTTTCACCTACACCTACGAATTCGCAGTCCATGGCTATGAATTTTCCAATTGACAGCTTTCGATGATCTGGCACAATGTCGCGTCTGGTCCCTTTTCCTATGCTCAAGTCTAACTTCTGAGCTGAGTCTGTCTTCCATAAGGCATACTCGAGCACAGATGCTTCCTGGTTTTTTGGAGATGAGATGGTGTTCTCGTTTACATTCGGAGTTTCATTGCGCACAGAGACCGCCTTTTTCACAATTTTCGGCCTCAGTACATTTTTACTTTTCTTCTGAACCTTATTCGGTTGCTGGGACGTCTTCTTCTCTCCGAGTTTGGCCTTTAGTTGATTCCAATTCAGAGAAAGAGACATCGTGGTGAAGGTCCTGTGTGTAAGCGCTTCAGAGGTAAATACTGGCTGCAAAAAAAAAAACCATTGAGCGAAATTCTGGAATAAGGACAAAGTCATGCAAAGATCTTAGGGTTTATTCGTTTTGATTGGCCAACGAACGATCGTATGACTTGCGTACCCATTCGATCTTCTTTATTATGTCCTTTAGTTGAGACTCATCCTCTGCCTCAAGGTCATACTTTTTTTGTATAATACCCTCTTTTCCTCCAGGTTCTGGTTTCCTCTCCACTACAATCTTGAATTGCAATGGATACTTGCTCTTTTTGAAGTGTTTGAGTTTCACGATCAGTGACACCGGAAACGAGCTTATTTTCATCATCGTGTCATTGTAGTATTTGTTGTAGTTGTAGTGATGGAGGTGGTGGTGGTGATGTTTGCTTTCACTCTGGCTGCCTCCATACAAAACGTCGTTTTGTTTTTTCAAACTGACATTGTCTGCTGGCGCGATATGTATGGTTTCACCATCAATGATTAATGACTTCTCTATCCTATTGATGAGAGGAGGCTTCTTGCGCCAAACTTTCCATTTGAAATAGACGGTGTTGATGGTGGTTGGTATATCAGGCACTCTGCTTTTGAATTGGTCGTCAAAGTTGGGTGCCTCAAACAGAACTGCAGAAGCTCGGTATGATTTGCCAGTGCCAGTTGCCTTTGTGTGGCTTCCACGTCTTTCTTCGCGGTTGAATGAAGTATCTGTCTCTTCAAGCAGAAATCTGTTTCTTGGTGGGGTGATTCCGGCTTGGATGTATGACGAAGGGTCTGGGGTAATTCCAGCTTCAACCAAAGACTCTGTGCCCGTTTCGATGTTCAACATCAGTTTGACTATTTGCTTCGAGGCAGAAACCAATTTGAAGTTGAACATACCGAGATCCTCTATCTTAGATGTGCTTTCTAAGGGCACTTCGTGTCCCTCAAGTGACTTTATGTCACTAATAAGCTCAGACATGAAAATGTTTTCACGCATGTGCGTTGTTTCAACTCCAACTAGTTTGTAGCTGCTTTGATCTAACTCGTACTGCTTGCAAATCATGTCAAACAATGCACCCACTTGCATTGTTGGAGGAACAAACAATTTAATGTGTTCCTTCTTTTGATTCGGTACGTCTTTCACTTGCACCTCCACAGAGTTATCTGGAATCGCACCCAAGCTTTGTTTCTCAAAGGTCTGCTTGGTAAGAGATTTAGAAAGATCAGCTGCGCGCTGTTGAAACAATTCTAGATTCTGCTTGAACTCTGAAGGGAGAGGCGTGACTTTTTCGTTCCGCTTGATTTCTGTTTGGTTCGTCACACGGCAGATGGCTAGGTTTTTTGGACTGTTGTAAGAGGATAAAAGCCTGCTTCTATCTAAAACACCGAAGGTTGAGTCATACAAGTCACCATCACTATCGATCAACTCCATTCTCCAATTGTTTGGATCAATGAATTCGGCATCATTTTTCATGTCTTTGAACTCGTCAGTTTTGATGACTTCTGAGAGAAAATAGCCTATGCAATCAAAAACGCGGACGCTTGTAACCACAGAGACCTTCCTCAAAACCGGTGTTGAGCGCGGCGGGACAAACACATCAATACTGGCTTTTCTTACCTCACTTTGCTGCGGACCGTCTTCGCTTTCGGACTCTGGGCTAGTAAAAGAGAAATACGATAACGGGTTCTCGTTAATGACCTCTTGCCTGCAATTAATCATTGAGCTGAGTAGTGACTGGTTAGGTTGCTTTGCCAAGTTGACCGTGGGCACTTTCTCGAATTGTAAATCTTGTGTTGCATGTTTCTCTCGCAGTTGAGCATCAGATGTTTGTAATTCTTTATCATCGCCTCGCATATCATTGATTGTGTTTCCCTCTTTGTAAAAGGCAACATCATTGCGAGCTAGGAGATAGCTCTCGGGCACCGAGTAGTTGTACATCATGTTCAGCTCCCTGTGTGATCCAGGACCACGTTCGAAACTGGACGAGTCCGAACTAGAGTTTGAGTCCGAGTCTGAATCCGAGAATCCTAGAGAAATTTCTGTGTTGTAGCTGTTTGAACGTGTGATCATCGAGTCGTCCGCGCCTTCGATAGTGCTGTCATCAGAGGCCTCGATCTCTATGGATCCCTCATCTGAAGCAAGGTTTTTTGCTGTGGCCAACGAGCCCAGAATCAGGTGCTCGTCCGTCTCTACTTCTGGGGAGTTTGCATCATAATTAGAGTGATTTCCGCTCAATGCGTCGAGGTGGCTTGAGGGAACAGTATCTATGGAATTTCTTTTAGGGTCCTGTTGCTTCAGAGCACCAAGAATTGCTGACGGCGTGAACAATTTCGATAACGAAGACCGTTTCTCCTTCTGTTTCTCCTTCTGGCGTTTGTCTACGGTGTCCACAGGACTTACGGCATCTAGCGGGATAGTGTTTATCAGCGAATTGGAGTCATTTGCCTCGGAAAGAAGCTCTGTCGGGAGTCTTGGCTGGATCTCCGGCAGCACCGGATCCGCTCTGTGCGAGAAATTCTGGCTCTCGCGCTCCTTGCGTGCTCTTCTTTTGGCCTTGGAAGAGACTCGTTTATGAGACATCCGGCTGGAAGCCTTGAGCGTCGGTGTTTTCTCCGAAATGTCATACGGAATAGGAGGCAGCACGGGGCGGAAGTCGGGAAAATACATGTTGTTGAGTTTCTTATGGAACAATCCCAGTTCCAACGGCCGGATGATCTCGGCCGCACATTCGTTCTCCGACTCCTTATTGGAGAGAATGAGCGCCCGGAGATGCGCTCGGAGATGTGTAGGATCGAGCGGGAATGCCATTAAATGTATTGATGGAGTAGTTCTAGATCAGTGCATAGAATGTGGATCAGAGGGTGAGAATCAATACACCACAAACAGTTCTGCCCTTGTTTTTAATTTTGTCTGTGCGTTCGAATAGCTCTTATTGCAAATGTCTCTTCCTCTTGTGAATTTTGGTGGCAGTGGTGGGGGAATTGCAAAGAGTAGTGTTTATTAGTATGAACTATAGTATGGGGCAGAATATGTTTCTAGGAAATGGGTAAAGACGAGGGAAGAGGTGAAATGGGTGGGGAATGGAATGGAAAAGGTATTTTTGACAAGAGTTTACTCTTTTTGAGTTTATATTTTTGATTCTTGATTTTAGTTGTGTTTTTCATTTTGCACTGATGAATGATATAGCTCTGTGAAAGTTAAAACTGTGAATGGTACACTGGATGATGTGAAAAATTTCGATTTTGAAATTGGAAGTATAGATTGTTAGTCAAATTAATTAGTTATCTCGGATGAGTAAAGCAAAGGTATGAGTTAAAGTAGAAGTTTCCTATCAGTCCATTCAACACGGAAGATTTTGAATTGGGATAAATGAACATGCGTCAGATTCCTTTTGACCATTGAAACTTTACAAATCTTAATCTCTTAAAGTGATCGATTACGAGACAGACCTCAAATATGAAGTTCCTTTTTGGTCCTATTAAATGCTATACCCTGAGTCTATGATCAACTTGCAACTCAAACAACAATACCTATTCTATGTAATGTAAGCTCCAGCCAAAATCTCATTACCTTTCTAGTGAACAAGTATAAAGCTTCAATTTCGTTGCAATTCCTATCAGCCCATTTAGTGAAACGCATTGAAGACGAATGGCCTACTTGACATTTACCGCCAATAACTGAATCAAATCATCTTTCACCAGGCGCAAGTAATCTAGCTACCTAAATGCCGCAAATTACACCGTCGACGAAAGCACTCATTGGCCAGTTTCATCCAGATCTCCCACAAATCTACACGCCCTGTTTCATGTGAACCTAATCAAGACTCACAAGAACCGGGCATTGCATATGGAGCACGATTCCTTCGTATTTTGGCTCTTTGTCGTGTATCTTACGAGTGTGCTTCCGGGACCCACTGTTTCTACTCTTGTGACGCCCAAATAGGCAATAACTGAAACATCTACCTACACACCATTGGATTCCAAAAGTCTATATAAGGCCGCCTGAATCCAGTTGTTTTTTGAATTATTCATTAACAAGAAACAATATCAACAATGGCCGCTCAAACCACTTCCTCCTCTTCCAACAAGCCTTCCAAGAAGGTCAACACTGACAATTGGGACTATGACCGCAACTGCGGCTGGGTCGCCTCTTGTGTAATTGTGTAATTATTAATTGACAATATAATACATTCTTGTAGAGATCATAGGGGTTCAAATTGACAGTATAACACGTTCTAGTGTAGAGAATATAAGGGCCTAGGTAAACCCACCCAATCAGAACAAAAGAAGAAAGATCCAGCTTAATGATACTAGAATCCACATTTCAATATTATTTAGAAAATTTTCCAACTCATTCTTGTTTTTCAACGAAGTGCCTTACACTTATGCAACCTGACGTAGGTCCCCCTAAATGAATAGGCTACTTACTAACACCAACACTGACCAACACGTAGCCAACGATAGAATGGACAACAATAAGACACATAGTATATTTTTTCATATTTTCATAGTTTCATTTGTACATTGACATTGAAATTTAATTTCTTTTTTCATTTTGTACTCATTCATCGCTCCGAACTTTATATCGGCAGGTTCAGTTGGTTACTCAATACTCTATACTGTCTGTGTCTAGTACTGTGCATACCAACCATTACTACCAGCCAATACTTCCAGGATCAACTGCCCACAAACGAGAAAAAATTTCACAAGTGCAGATATTCCAAATTTCTCAACCTCAAGATTTTCCCCACCCACCCCCATCCGCCAAAAAAAACTCTCCCCTGGGTGTATTCCCCTAGTACCCCCGGCCCACCTCTATCATTGCTTTCTATGCAGCGGCCTCCTCTGCAGGCCACTCTATTTCTGTACCCAACCAGTACAAAAAGTGTCTGTTTTTCCTCCCGCCCACCAACGGTCCAGATACTTTTCGATCCGTTGCCCTGCGTCAATTGCACGTTCCCGTCTGAGCCTGCCCGTTTTTGTCCCTCTCTTTTGCCTCGTCCACTGCGTTCGGTGCTACCACCTGTCACTGTCGGGCTATAGTGTATCCAATTGTTCCCTTGTAGAGGCCCTGCCGCCGGAAAAACTTGACGTGCGTGAACTTTTCGGAACGCCTGAGATTGTCCGTTTTTCCATTCCCGGTTTAGTGCCCGTTTTCGTACCGTTTCTGCCGTTTTTGCAGCCACTATGAGTAGGCGCCCAAGTGAACATAGAGCCAGTCTCAACGACCTCTCGGACCAAATCCATGCCGTGTACCGCCACCTTCTGGAAGAGGGCGGTGCTGCCAGCTCCTCGGGGTCGTTGGATTCGACCCAGAACGAGCTGGCGGTGCGCACGCCGAGGCTAGACAACGCATTCATTCTGACCCACCTCTCGCCGTTCCACGTGGACGAAAACTCGTCCGTGCCTCGCTCAGCACCCGAAACGCCCCACGCGGCGTCGATGCTCGAGTCTCCCGTGTCCCACTTGCACCTTAAGGCGGTCACAGACTCTTCTGTAGATGTCATCCGTGATAGCGCCACCCCAGAACCCGGCTTGTATTCTCCTTACGACGACAAACGTAAACTCAACCAAACATATAGCATTCCAGATTCGATCGACCGGTCCGGAACACCCGGCCATGCCTCCACCGCCATAGACGAAGAGGAGGACTGGTCCGAACGTGGCGCGGCTGTTGCCGTGGCCCCTGGCCCCAATGGCCCCACCAGTATCCGCCGAACAGTCAAAGATTTCGAGTTTGGAAAGGACTTGGGTGAGGGTTCCTACTCCACGGTTGTTCTAGCCACAGACAAGATCACGAAAACCAACTATGCCGTGAAGGTGCTTGACAAGAAACATATCATCAAGGAGAAAAAGGTGAAGTATGTCAACATAGAGAAGCATGCCCTCAATAGACTCAGCGGCCTCAACGGAATCATATCTATGTTTTTTACGTTCCAAGACAAAGACTCGCTTTACTACGTTTTAGAATTCGCATCCAATGGAGAGCTTTTGGGCTTCATCAAAACCTACGGCTCCCTCAATGAGGATTGTACCAGACATTTCGGTGCCCAGATATTGGATGCCATCAAGAACATGCACGACAATGGTATCATTCACAGAGACATAAAGCCCGAAAACATATTGATAGATGACAAATTTCGCATCCGCATAACAGACTTTGGCACTGCAAAGTTGCTCGAACGCAAGAAAAATGGAGAGTCGGGTGTCGAAGAAGAGTACCCATTAGACGTGAGAGCCAAATCCTTCGTCGGTACCGCCGAATACGTTTCGCCTGAATTGTTGGAGAGCAAGTACTGTGGAAAGCCCGGTGACATTTGGGCTTTTGGGTGCTTATTGTATCAAATGATCGCAGGAAAGCCTCCATTTAAGGCCACAAACGAGTACTTGACCTTCCAAAAAATCACAAAATTGCAGTACGCGTTCAGCGCTGGATTCCCTTTGATTCTCAGAGACTTGATCAAACAAATATTGGTCTTGAGACCTTCTCGCAGAGCTTCTATCGAGCAAATCCAACAACACCTTTTCTTCGAGAAATGTAACTTTAAGGATCCTGACTCCATTTGGAATGCAAAGCTCCCTGAACTAAGTCCTTACAAAGTCACAGCTCAATCCATGACAAAAATGCCTACAAAGAGTGCTCAACCCGTTCGAGAGCAAAGAGCACCTATTAAAAAGAAACCACAACTGCAACCACAACCAAAGAATACCCCAGCAGAGGCATCGAAGTTAAAGAAGGCAAGTACTTCTGAGGACAAAGGATTGAGGAACATCACACCAGCAAGCGTCGCTGCTTATGTTCTCAATAAAGAAGATGATCATTCCTCACCTGAAGTCAGCACTCCCAAGACAACCAGTCATACTAGCACACCGCAGAAGTCACAGGCTCCACCTGACTATATTCCTGGTACCAACATCTTAAGACCACAGGTAAACAGTATGGCAAACTTTTCTAGACTTTCAACCAGCAGCTCAAACAAAAGTGATCCTGAGCTGAAAAGAAGTATACGCTCTAAAACGAAGGAACTAGCACCTCCAACAGCGGTCGAGGCAGCATGGCAGCAATATCTCAGTCCTGATGAGAGAATTATTCATGTTGGCTCAGTCACTGCATCCAAAAAGACTACTGAGGCCTTCGAGCGGAAGCACAAGGGTATGATTCATGATACGCCACTCGGATTCAACAATCAATTGAAGAGTGCCCAGCAGAGGGGTGGCCAAAGATCGATGTTATCGAGATATGTTAAGGATAATCAGTTGAAAGATAAGAAAGATTTACCTCCACCCGAAGTTGAGTCAGACGCAATCACTTTCTTTTATGAGGAAGTCACAGCTGAGCCAGAGCCACACACTGAGGAAGATGAGAAGTCAACTCTATTGAACATTGGCCACGGCAGATTTGGCAAATCGTTGAAGAAGCTCCTTGCAAACAGTGACAAAAAGACAGATTCCGTGGAGACTATTTATGAGAACGGAAATGTAACCAGACAAACTGTGTCTTTGGAGCGTCCAAGGGCATGTACAGTCATCATAACGACCTTTGGAAGAGTACTTCTCTTTTTGCGAGATGATATACACAGTGACTACAAGCTCATCTGTGAGGTTAAGCTTCAATATCCATTCATTCAATTTAAAGAGGTTGTCACCAGCCCCAGCACAAAATTTGGAAAGCAGATTCCGGCGTCCGGAATATTTGCTATCGAGTCTAAGTTTATCACCTTCGTCTTTGAAGTTGAAAAATACGAGGTTAATCAGTGGACTGAATCCTTAGCCCGCTCTAAGTTGTGCCTGATAGAGCGTGAACATGAAGTAGAAGCTCCTCGTGTAAGCCAGCCGAAATTAGCCCTGCCTAAAATCCCATCAACACCAGAATTGATGGAAGCGCCAAGGTTTGGGTCAAACAGCAGCCCCAATGGAAATGAGATGCTGCTGCCCTCGAGAATCACAAGAAGTCCGTCTCAACCTCGCACGCTCGACCCCAAAGGTAGTCCGCTGAACAATCTTCTTGCTCAAAGACGCATGCGGGCCAAAGAAACCACGAGGAGAAAGGCGCCGCCGCCGCCACCTTCAAAAAGCCAGCATTTGGCCCTGACGGGATTGCGAAAGGACCCAGAAAACGGCGAAAAGGCCACGGTCCACGCTGCGCAATTAGCTGTTTCGAATCTCAATCTTTCGCCAACTCCACGCAATGAGTACAGATCGTCCAGCTTCACGAAAGAAACACCACGGGCACACAAGAATTTCGTCGCTACCCTGGCAGGAAACGTGACGCCCATGAACTCCAAGCTATTGGCACGCACGCGGGGCGGCAAGTAAAGGCAACGGTAGAAGTAGAGGCGGCCACAGAGCCCACAAACAATATGTATTTTAAATCAATTGCATTTCTATGGAATCTTTTGTAGAGGCCCGATTTGGCCTGGCTGCAAATCTGTCTGCAGGTACAGGAACATAACACAAACAGTAACTACATCTACAAGGACACAACGAATCCCGAATGTTGAAATAGAACAGAAGAAAATTAGAACAAAACCCTCAAAATGAAAATCAATTCACAATTCTAGTTTCGACAGATAAGTGACGCTCTCACATTACACCAAAACTCACTAAAAGCATCATCTCCGAAACGAAAACACAAACCAAAAAAAACCAATTCTATCCCACCAAAACACACTTATCGCCCAAATCACCCCCTCCACTCACACACCCCACCCACAGTGGACATTTTTTTTCCATCACCTCACGAGACTGTTAACAGTCACATCTCATCACGTGCACGCGGCACACACTCCCGAGCATCCGCCCTCCTGCACAGCACCGCAGACCCCATCCATTTCCTCAAAATTTTCCTAGCTACCAAAATCTTCTCAGTTCCACTCAAAGGTTAAAATGGCTAAGTTCATCAAATCCGGTAAAGTTGGTATGTAGTTCCACCGTTCCCATCGTCTGCTCCCAAGCAAGACCTCTCCCTCAATGAAATTTGCAATGCAAAGCGACCAGAACTGATTCCTTTGGTGTTCAAGTTGAACATCCCCGAAATCTCACACAACGAAGCACAAAACGATACAAATTGTGTTCCCAATATGAAAGCGAATGTCCACGATGTCTATGGTACTTTTCCGAATCCAAATTGGGGTCTCGATCGTGAAATGGCTGAATTTTTCAGCCCGAAGAGCTTTTTTTTCACTTCCCCCCATCACAACATTGTCTCATACGAAAGGGTAAACTGTACAAAGAATCGAGTAATAGCGTCTTGGTAACACTCCAGACCTAATTGTTGGGGCATATTCCCTCCAATGAGATCGTCGTTTAACCCGGTTCAGTTCAGTTCAAGTCAGCTCAGCATCGCAAATCCATTTCGTCTCCCAAATTCAACTACTAACATACAGCTATCGTTACCCGTGGTCGTTTCGCTGGTAAGAAGGTCGTGGTTGTCAAGCCTCACGATGACGGCACCAAGTCCCACGCTTTCGCACACGCCATCGTTGTTGGTATCGAGACCGCCCCATTGAAGGTCACCAAAGCTCACAGCGAAAAGCAAATTGCCAAGAGAACCAAGGTCAAGGCTTTCGTCAAGTTGGTCAACTACAACCACTTGATGCCAACCAGATACTCCTTGGACGTTGAGTCTTTCAAGACCGCTGTCACCCCAGAGTCCTTGGTCGAGCCATCCCAAAAACAAGAAGCCAAGAAGGTTGTCAAGAAGATTTTGGAGGAAAAGCACCAAGCTGGTAAGAACAAGTGGTTCTTCTCCAAACTCAGATTCTAATCTCATTATATATCATATAAAGTGTAATACAACCGCTGCTACGAATGTTGTGCTGTAGTGTGTAAGTGATTGATTTTAGCATCTCGAAAATGGTAAGATTGGCGTTGATTTCTTGAGGAAAGGAAGCGTGGAGTCTTTTTTTGTAAGGAATGGCTCTCACCTCAGCGCTGCCATACATAGCTAATACATAACAAGCACACTTGATCAAAACAGACAATACTGCAGTCGAGAATTAATCAAATCATATTTTTGATAACTGAATATTTCTGAGGCCTATTGTTTTCAATTTCCCTCTCCAGTGTCCACTCTATCTATGACTCTATTACCATGTTTCAGAGTGAAAAATACCATGTCATCCCAAAACCATACATCTCCGACATACGAACACAGTGCAAAAAAGTCTCATTCACAAATTAAAGTATCATAAACATGAGTAAATTTCCATAATTTCCAATCTCTCCCTCCTCTTGTCCCAATTAATGTCTCTACCTTTCACACTAATATACTCACTCACCATATACCATATACTCACCATATACCATATACTCACCATATACCATATACCATATACCTCACCTCATACAACCCAATCTCAATTATCTCCCACAATGGCAGAACAACTCCCAGTCGCCGACTTGAAGTTGGAAGAAAAAGAACAAAAAGAACAGAAAATCACCCCATGGGAGGTGGAAGGTGCCGTGGACGAAAACGGACTCTCTAAAGGCATCGACTACAACAAACTCATTCTGTCCTTCGGAACGAAGAAGATCTCCGACGAGACCTTGGCCCGTTTCTCCGCCGTCACCGGTGAAGAGCCCCACCCCTTCTTGAAGAGAGGCGTCTTCTTCTCCGAGAGAGATTTGGACAGAATCTTGGACTTGTACGAACATGGCGAACCGTTCTTCTTGTACACTGGCCGTGGTCCGCTGTCGGACTCGTTGCACTTGGGCCACATGGTGCCATTCATCTTCACGAAGTGGCTCCAGGACGTTTTTGATGTGCCGTTGGTGATCGAATTGACGGACGATGAGAAGTTCTTGTTCAAGCAGAAGTTGACGATCTCCGACGTCAAGAAGTTTGCCCACGAGAACTGTAAAGATATCATTGCTGTAGGCTTCAAGCCCGAGAACACCTTCATTTTCTCGGATTTAGAGTACATGAACCCTGCGTTCTACGAGAACATCGTGCGTACCTCTCGTCAGATCACCACTTCCACCGCCAAGGCCGTGTTCGGCTTCGAGGACCTGGACTGTATCGGAAAGCTCCACTTTGCCAGTGTGCAAATCTCCACGGCCTTCCCTTCGTCTTTCCCAGATGTGTTGGGCTTGCCTGACAAGACTCCATGTCTTATTCCATGCGCCATTGACCAGGACCCATACTTCAGAGTGTGCAGAGATGTTGCCGACAAGTTGAAGTTCTCCAAGCCCTCTTTGATCCACGCCAAGTTCTTCCCTGCTTTGCAAGGTGCTTCGACCAAGATGTCTGCCTCAGACACCACCACGTCCATTTTCATGGGCGACACCCCTAAACAGATCCAAAAGAAGATCAACAAGTACGCCTTTTCCGGTGGAAGAGCTACTTTGGAGGAGCACAGAGAGCTCGGTGGTAACGTCGAGGTGGACGTTGCCTACCAATACTTGTCCTTTTTCAGTTACGACGATGAGAAGTTGGCCAAGTTGGCCGAGGAGTACAAGACCGGTAAGCTTTTGTCCTCTGAGATGAAGGCCGAGTGTATTTCTGTTTTGCAAGAGTACGTCGCTGCATACCAGGAAAGACGTGGTGTTGTTGATGACCTGGTGGTGAGCCAGTTCATGAGCCCACACAAGCTTGTGTGGGGCCAGAAGGAGAGAAAGGTGGCACCTAAGGAGAGAGTCAAGAAGGTGAAGGCTGCCAAGAAGTAGTCAGTGATAGAATCATATATAATACAACTAATGGAGGCTCGAGAGTAGCTGCAAACGTGCCGTGTAGTGGCACAAACAAAAGGGTAGAAGTCTAATTTTCCTTCAATTTTCTATCCATCGATCTGCTAAAAGTGTTTCAGAGCCTATTGTTCTCGTTCATTCACACAATCCTGTTGTTTTACATTTATCCATAATAACCTATACACACTTTATGCTAAGAGAGCCTTGACGTTTTCCAACACAAAGGCTACCTTCTCGAAGTCATCTCCACCGGTCACATCACCGCGTCCAAACCAGCGAGTGCCAATACTGAGAATCACATTTCGAGGATGCTTCAGATGGAGCACCACCTTCCCTACTTGAGCCGCAACCACTTGCATTTTGACATTCTGCGGGTCGCCAACCAACACCACCGGTTCTACGGCTAGCCCTTCCTCCAGCTGAAGCGCCGGAGAAATCACCGAGTGGGTGGAGAGTGGAAGATCGAACGTGGCATCGGCGGCGCCGTCTACGACTACGTTGAGGATGATTTTATCGGCAAAGAACACTGCCTGGAAACTGACCTGCGTGTCTCCATATGTGGCTACCGTTTCCTTGGCGAACTGACGGCTTTCGTCCATGTCTAGTGTGTTGGAGTGTTTTCGCAGCCAGTGAAAAATTCTGAGGGGTCGCACTGGCTGCAAAAAAACACTTCAAGACATGAGGTTCCGCACAGTTTGGGGTGGAATGGACGTGGGCAAAAACGGCGAAAAATTCGCGCCAAACACCGGGCCAAATAGCACACTACTTCTGTGCTGGGCAATTTTCTCCGGCCCGATCATGTTCTTATTTCTTATCCCCCACCACTGTAGCCGCAGCTGCATACTGTGGACTGTAGGTCAGCGCATATGATTACTCACGCTATTAGTAGTCACTACACCTTGCCCTACTAATACTGGTACATCCACTTACTACTTTTTTACTAAGCAACAATTGGCCGGCACCAACAAAACTATCACTGCTGTACATACTTGTCCTTGCACCATTCAAACCATACAATCTAAATCAGACCTACCCAATTTCCTAATGTCAGTCTTTGCACCAGTTCCAGAAGCCATAGAGGCATTCAAAAATGGAGAGTTTCTCGTGGTCATGGACGACGAGTCGCGCGAAAACGAGGGCGACTTGATCATTGCGGCCGAAAAGGTCACCCAGGAAAAGATGGCCTTTCTTGTGCGGTACTCCTCGGGCTACGTTTGTGCGCCATTGCTGACCGAACGAGCAGACAAACTCGAATTGCAGCCCATGTTGAAGGACAGAACAGACAGACACGGCACCGCTTACACGGTCACTTGTGACTACGCACACGGCACCACCACGGGAATCCTGGCCCATGACAGAGCATTGACGGTGCGCAAACTAGCCGACGCTACCGTTGTTCCCGATGACTTCATCAGACCCGGCCATGTGCTTCCCTTGCGTGCTGTTCCTGGTCTTCTCAGAGCCAGAAGGGGCCACACAGAGGCCAGTGTGCAGCTCTGCGAGCTTGCGGGTTTGCAGCCGGCAGCCACCATTTGTGAGTTGGTGCGCGACGAGGATGGATTGATGATGCGCTTGGACGACTGCGTGGAGTTCAGCAAAAGACACGGCATCAAGATTGTGACCATCGAGCAGATCGTGGACCACATGGATGGAGCCGAGAAGTAGGCATGATGTATATAGACAACGGAATAGAGTCACCGAGCTCCTTTGAAAGAGCAAAGGATCGGTAAATTTGCGATACTTGTTGTAGGGTTTTCTTGACATACTGACTACAATTACATTCAGGATGGACCAACCAGTAGTAGCTTTTATCTATTCTAATATACATTTCTGGAACGAGTCCATTTACACAAGAACCAATTGCACCTTTCTCTTGCCGCTGACCTCATCTTGAACCGACTTCACTGCGACTTGCACCTTGTCGAAAATACCGACAGTGCGGCTGACACCCTTGAAGTCAGTGAAAGACAACTCATACTTCTCCTCGTCGTAAGCTGCGCTGTTCGCATCTCCCAACATCTCTAGCTTGATCATGCCTTCTACTCCGAACTTGGGCACAAGTACAACAATACCATTGTTGAATGACTTCATCACGTAACCTTCCTGTGTGGATTCATTGTTCTTCATTACCTGTCCAACGTAGTACTCAATACTGGCTCTGCCAGCAAATTGTGCGTTTCTGTGTCTCTTGTTGATATTTCTCACAATGAGCTCCATCTTGTGCTTGTCTCTGTGCTGAGAATCAAGCATTTCATACCCAATAGCTCCTGCAAGCTGTCTGTGTGCCACCACATCACAGTATCTTCTGATCGGAGAAGTGAAATGGGTATAGATGTCAACTGCAAGACCATAATGTCTGAAGTCAGGGTATCCGTAAGAACTGGAAGAGAAATACTCGGCGGCCATCATACATCTCGTAGACATGATACGTATGAGGGTGTTAAAGTATTCATCGTTAGGGTCCACACACCTGTCGAGCGAGTCGGCCAAAGCTTTCGAAGATTCAATAGAGATCGACATACCTGGCTTTCTCACACGAAGAATTTCATTGAGAGCTTCGAAGTTGGTGCTTGGAGGGGCTGCATGTCTTCTCAACATGGCGGTTTGTGGGTATGCGTCGTAAATCTTTCTAGCGACGGAGATGTTTGCTAGCAACATGAATTCCTCAACCAAAGAATTGGTCTCGAGCAATTTTTTGACTTCCACTTCACCAGGATCGGAGGTCTCACTGTCCATGTGCACTTTGACTTCAGGAGATGACAAGTTCAAAGCACCAGCATCCATTCTCTTTTGCTTCAATTTCTTGGAGAGCTTCAATAAGATTCTAATAGATTGTGTAAGTTCGTCGTTCTGACTGCCATCCTCAATTCTGAGTTGCGCCTGTTCATACGAGAATGCTTCTCTGGATTTAATAATCGACTTCATGAATTTGACATCAACAATTTCTGCATTCTCATCAAGTTCCCAGATCACGGAAAATGCAAATCTCTCAACATATGGATTCAAAGAACACAAATTTGTACCAAGCAACATTGGCAACATGTCAATTCTCTTGTCGACCAAATAAACCGAAGTACCTCTAGAAGCACCCTCGCTATCCAACGCGGTATTTGGCTTGACGAAATGGGTCACATCAGCAATGTGAACACCGACCTCGTAGTGGCCATTAGGCAATGGCTTTGCATGCAAAGCGTCATCAATATCCTGACAGTTTGGTGGATCAATCGAACAGACGAGCTTGTCACGCAAGTCCACTCTTTTCTTCAACTGCTCGTCACCATTATCCAAGTTCTCAGGCACTTTCCAATTCTCACCCTCCTTTGGCAAACAGTCCAAGACAGCCTTAGAGAAAGGTCTATATTCAACATCATGCTCAATCAATAAAGCCTCACGCTCTGCTCCCTCAGTTTCGATTGCACCTAGACTTCTAACAAAATGACCCTGTGGGTATTTTGAGTTAGATGGCCATGCATCGACAGAAACAACGATTCTCTGTCCTAAAAGCTCTTTGGCTTTTCTAGTCTTAATGCGGATCTTTGGTAAAACTTTATCCATGAGAATGACGAAACAGGTCTGCGAAGCGTTACTAGTCTCGTTGTCGACGGAGGATGAAGCGATTTGACCAACATAAAATCTCCAAGATCTTCTGGTGATGCTGACGACCCTAGCAGTGGGTTGTAGCTTCTTTTCTCCTTGATGAATGGTAGCTTTAACAGCTTCCAGCGCCAACATACGGCGTTCCTTGTCGGAGACGAGGTCCTCTTGTGAATTGTCATCAGCGTTATCGTTGGCTCCTATGCTGCTCTCCTCCAAAATGGTGGTTGAAGGCTCTCTCCACTTGTCTTTAGGAAGCAATTCCACGATAACCAAATCACCATTGAATGCTCTATTGAGGTTTTTGGTGCCTACGATGAGGAGCGGTTTCTTGAAGGCAGGAGTCAGGACAGAACCTTCTAAAATGTTGTATGTGGAGGTGTTGAAAACACCCTGGTAAAGAGTACCGTTCTTGATACCAGCCATTGTTCTGGAGGTCGAGTAGTATTCTGGGTATGCGATTTCCGCAGCATTTTTTTCGAAAGATTCATTCTCTGTAGGAATCAAATCACGCAACATGTCGCCATTGGGCAAGCTCTCGATGTAGTCTTCGAGCGAGCGAGCGTCAATGCCTTCGGCGATGGCTCTTTTACGGTTGTTGCGGTCATTACACACGAGAATGACCTTTATGGGGTTCTTCGTGCTGCTGTACTTGGCAAGATGCTCGTTGTACCATTGCGCGCACCTGTTCACGGCACGGTCGTTTCTATCATTAATGCTTTCATCCTTCTCTCTAGTAATATATGTCTCCTCGTGAAACTCGTTGTGGAACACCACAAACCGTTTGTCTGCCGCTTTGACTAGCGCACGAAGACGTTGGTAGATCGGAAACGACCGGTTCTTCACTTCCTCGAGCACAATCTGTGGCACAACTACGTCATAGAAGCATTCGGTGTTCTCGAGCAAATCGATCGCCTGCAACACCACGTTGGTGTCTACAACTACATAGTGTTGTCCGCCGTTCTTCAACTTCAAAGGCAGGTCCAGCAAAACAAGCAGGGGCAAATTTCCTTGTGCGTCTGGCTTCAAATTGGTGATGCAATGATTACAAGCTTGCGAATAGCAGGGTATATCTGATCGGAGATAGTGCTCGCGGACAATTTTCATGCATCCTCCGTTTCTGGATCTGACGAAGGTCTTCTGTATGGTTGTGAGCCCGGAGGCCAACTTTCTTTTCTCAACCATTGGTAGTTTGGTAATTGAGGTTTGGAGATGAGATTATAGAGTAGGGTAGATGAGATGCCACCCGTGCCGCAGTAGGAAACGAAGGCAAAAGCTATGGATACAAATGAGAAGGGTAATTAATTAATTAATTTACTTTTTTTTGTGATACTTATATTTCTCATTATTTTTTTGCTATGTTACTTACATGGCCATTGCTTATTTGTGTGGTAGTACTCTTATCACTTACAATAGTAGATGAGTGAATGATGAGATGAGAAATGGAGATGGTTTGTGCTAGAGCTACAACAAGTTCAGTTTTTAAAATAGTTCTATTAAATGCAATCTTTGAATCATATTAGGAGACATTAAACATGGAGATGCAGTTGTTCAGGAGGCTGGACAGGGACTGGGCTGCTTGAGCCATCGGTGCTGGAAACCAGCTTTTCGGTCAACTCCTCGTCAACGACAATGGGTGCCTGGTGGTTGTCTACAAAAGTCTCGCCCACCTTTTGCGCATGATGCACCTCGTAGTGTTTCACAGCGGATGGGAATAGATCGATCGACCAGAACAACAACAACATTCCGTACCAGAACGAGATGGTCCACTCGAAAATAGCAGACAACGAGCGCTCCTTTCTCTTCATGAATATACCAAAGAGAAGGGCAAATACAATAGCTGCCATGAGCCAGAAGAGCTTGCAAACGAAGGATACCATGTACAAGTTCGCAAAGCGGTGTTTACCGAAAATGACCTTTTCATGGTTGGGATTGAGGCGGCCAGGAAGATATCCGAAGAGGAACGAGTTGAAAAAGTTGAACACGCACGCTAAGAACTCTCCCACAATGAACACTCCCACCATACTGAGGTGGACCGTCTTGAAGCTGGGCGAGCGGAAACATGCCACGAAAAGAATTCCCAACTGTCCGATCACCGCGAAAACAATACTGATGATGGCGAAAATAGGCTGTTTCTTTGAGACGTACGGCTGGAGCTTCTTCTTCTTCCGGAGAACATATTCCATCACCAACGTTCCGACGAAAAAGATCATCTGGAAGCCCACACACGCAATGAATAGCGGCTGAAGATTCGTGGCTCCAATGTCACTGATGTAGATGGGATTCTGTGCTTCTCCCTTCATGAAGTCATATATGGGCTTTCCTTGCAAGCTCCACGCAGACAAGAGCGCTATGAGCATTCCCCACCAGACCACGAGGGCGACTAGGGGAATGAGGTAGTAGTGGATTTTCTTGAAGTGGAATATGCGTGCAGCCATTGCGATGGAATATATCTAACTGTTCGATTTATGTGGCAGATTCCAGCAATGATGTCCTCTAATGCAATGCAACGATAAGCCAAAGATGCCGATTTTCACTCCCACTCACGAAGAAGAAGAAGAGATTGAAAAATATAAGAATAAAGCTGCGGCCATCGCAGAATTGAATGGAGGCTGTACCAATTGCTTTGGTGATCGCAACCAGAAGGCCACTGTTCCTGCAGAAAGGACCTGAAACTTCGCCAGCTTCAGATGAAACAGGCCGTTGTGACGTAATAACGTTGGGTCAGTGCAGGAGAGAAAGTTTTGAGGTTTCCGAATTAAACACGAAAATGAATTGATATTTCTTTGTGCAAATATTTTTAAATTTCCAAGCCACATCTCTCCGAGGTGTTCTGCTGGTTTAGTGCCAAGATTGGCTGAGCATTAGTCACGGAGATATGGTTAATTGTCCGAGACGAACTAAGGATCACAATTAAATAACTTACTTTTTTTGTGATTATTTTTCGTATTCTTTGAGTTTTTTGATTTCTGTGGCGTTGAATGAGACTACATTTGTTCCTCTGATCGGGACGCTTGATGGCGTGAGTAAAGAGCACACGCATTCGTATTCAAACGAGCAAGCTGCAGAGAAGAATTCGAAATCGTACAATTTTATGAACAAAAGAGTCTAGATACGCTATGACTATGGACACTGGTCCAGTAAGTCTTGGTGAATGATATTGTACGCTTACATGCACTTCTGAAACATGCCTATAGACCTAATATGGGTGTTTGGTCCAGCTCCTAGAATTAGTGCTGTGATGAGCTAGTTCCAGAACAAGAGTCCAAGCAGTCTGTAGTTGCGACAAGACAAATGGATAATACTTTTCTTGCTCATTCATTCATTTGCTTTATTTTGTTTCGTTTTGCGTCTCTATTCCATTTACTTTGTTATTCTTTTCTGCTTCTTTTGTTTCTATCTCGAATTTATCGTTTAATTTGGGTATATTGGATGCCCAGAAATTGAGTCAGCCACAAATATGCCTAGAAGATAGAAATCCATTCCGTCAGGTTGTTCTGTCCAGTTTCTCTCCGCTTGTTTCGTCACCTGTCAGTCCACACCTGGGCTCATACTCACAGTGTTCCAAGAAACTCCAGTCATCCACAGGACCTTTCAACTTCCTCAATATCCGCAGTATAAATACCAAGCTCAGATTCCAAAAAGTTCGGGAACAGAACGAATTTCATTCTGGCCAATTCCGCTTTTCTCTCATCTCGGCCCAATTTGCGCACGGCGATAAGCACCTGTCTGTAACATGACTCAAGTACCGTGATGAAACTCCACACGGTCTCTAACTCATCTCACGCATGAATGTTTAAATTTTCACTCGACCAATTCTTAAATCCCCACATCTGGCCCAGCCAGGTGTACCGCTTCCCACAGCCGTTGCGGCGATTCATGGGAGGCTCCCAACCAAAGCCAGTCTCGGATTATTGGTTGTGGCTCGATATTCTCTTGGGCACTTTTTGCGGAATCGCCGTCATTGAGGCCGTATTCAAGCTGCACACTGCCTTTACCGAGCACCATCCTCCGTTGATCATTGCGAGTTATGGTGCTTCGGCTATTCTCTGTTTCAATGCTACCGCATCGCCCTTGGCCCAGCCTCGGAATGTCATCATGGGACAATTTGTCTCGTCTCTCATTGGCATATGTATCGAGAAACTTTTCTCGTTGTCTGAGGCCGGGAGAGAAAACTACTGGGCTGGTGGTGCCCTTAGTGTGGCTATATCCTCTGTCGCGATGACCGTTCTCAACTGCGTCCATCCGCCCGGAGGAGCCTCTGCTCTTTTGCCATGTGCCGATGCGAAAGTGAGAGCCATGGGTTGGTGGTATTTGCCGGCGCAGTTGGTGTCTTCCGTGTTGATGTTGGCCGTGGCATGTTTGGTGAACAATATTATCAGAAGTTATCCTGTCTTCTGGTGGACTGTGGGTACCATTGACAAGCATCCTGTAGTAGTTGAGCCGGAGAACATTGAAGAATCGTCGGTGACGCTCTCTCGGTACCCGCTGGTGAAAGCAGCCAGTGAGCTCCCCAACATTCAATTTGTGGCCGATAGAACCACCATAGATATATCCGATGGCCATGTTCTAGTCCCTGAAGGCTTGGAATTGGAAGGGCTCGAGATGGAATGGCTTGCGTCTTTGCAAAAGCTTTTGACCAAAGCGGCTCCTGACGTTGCCAGCGTCAATCTTGAGCGCCGATTATCGAGACAGAGTCATTTCAACTGAGCAGATCAAAAGAGTTGCAAAAATTTAGAATGCTTGCACTCAAACTATCATTTTAAATTCGAGAAATGACTTAAATTGCATCAACAAATCCCGTAAGTTTCAACGGTGCCCATTAGAAACAACATCCTCATATCCTAATAAATCAACGATAATCACAGAGACAATCTGTACGAATAGTATATGCTTAGTTAATCCAATTGACGTTGGTAAAGGTGCTACCCATCACCTAAGAAAACAAATTCATTTGCAAACACATTTGAGATAGTCCAACAATTCATTGATCATAATCAAATTTAGAGAACACACTTCCTTATAAAGCTGTAACACCGTCTCTCTTTTTTTCCGAGTATGGCATGTCTCTGAAGTGTCGAAAGGCAAATTTAACTAATTTGGCTGAAGAATACGTTGAACAAATACATCATACTCCTTTCATCATCAAGAGCGACCCAACTTGGTTAATGACAAATATTCTGTCTTTACGAGTCAGAAAGTAATCCCTTGTTCGGTCTCTATCCAGAATCATAGATGTCACCCAAAGACTCCAATGGATTATTGAGATACACACAACCGTATGTGATTGCCCAGACGACGTTTTAATTTCATGATTCAAGCTTACTTCACATATGATAGGAATTTCAGTTGTCAGGTTACGAAATACAAGCTGAAAGCTGTCCAGACGGAGACTATCAAACCCAAGTACGATGAGCTAGAAGGATCTAATGGCCCACATCCAGAGCTAGCATTACCTAACAGATATTACGTATGTATAAATCTCTTTGTTTTGTATAATGTGGCCGTTTGCGGCTCAAAAGTCAAGAAAATAAATTTCAATCTTTTGGTACATTGTAGTCTTCCTATTTCTCAACATTACAAGCT
Source organism: Australozyma saopauloensis (assembly GCF_035610405.1). Classification (NCBI taxonomy): domain Eukaryota; kingdom Fungi; phylum Ascomycota; class Pichiomycetes; order Serinales; family Metschnikowiaceae; genus Australozyma; species Australozyma saopauloensis. The sequence goes on from NC_086135.1 coordinate 472,228, forward strand.
TCGTTCCTCATGGCCCAATGGTCAAGGCGTCTGGCTACGAAAGTAACCACTTCTGTTGGAACCAGAAGATTCCAGGTTCGACTCCTGGTGGGGAAGCTTACTTTTTTGCTTTTTTTTATGATTAATCCCAGGTTTTGATGAAGAAAATCATTTTTTGATTTCTTTATTGCTTATACTCACATTTTTTTATCCTTAAGTTTGGTTTTCTTTGGTCTGTGTCCACTAATTACATAAAGTATCTCGATAACCTACCCGTATATTACAATCTAAATCTGCTAGAATCTGGTGCTTGTTCGGCCTTCTTGTAGTTACCCAGAGCATCCCGTAGCTGGCCCTTTTTATCGATGACTGTAACATTCTTAGCCTTGGACAAAGTGTCCATAGCCTCGCCAACTCTGGGTCTCTTACGGTCTCCGCCAGAAGTCTTTTCGTTCTCCTTCTCACGTTGTTCTTTAACCTCCTTCAATTCGTTGAAATGCTTAGACTTGGCCCTCTTCTTGGCTCTTCTCAATCTCTGTTTATCGTCTCGACTCAACTCATCCTTAGAATATGAAAGACCAGACTTAAGTTGTACCTGAGAAGTTCCGCGAGCACCGTCAGCCTTAGGCTTATCGTCACCGATCTTGTAAACTTCCTGAGGAGCGAGTTTAATCTCGTCGGAGACATGCAATGGTTGGGCATCATCGGTGCTGATAGAGGCAGGTGCATCAGTAACCTTAATCTCGACGCTCTTGTACTCGCTGGGTTTGGGTATGTAGTGAGCCAGACACAATGAGTCTAGTTTGTAGTTGAGTTGTGTGAACAACTTTGTGATCTCGTCATGGGCCTCTTGCACTTCCTCGGAGATTTTGGCTTCAGGGTCGACACCGTGGAATTCATCTTCATAGATTTCAGCCAAAGATTTAGCACTCTTTTGATCGGACACCTCGGCCTTTTGTTTCTGCACGAATGTGCGCACATCGGATATGAGTCTCTTGGGCAAGTCGTCAAACTCATCGTTTTTGACTCTGCGCTTGATGAGGTCCTCAATGGTTTCTGTGACTTTGTCTGTGATGACCGGGACGGGTTTGGATGTACGGTCGAACTCAAGTGTGGGAGCTTCGTCGTCATTTAGAAGAGAGTCAGCGGGACGGTCGTTAGAGCGGACTTCACCTTTCATTGTCCACTTCTTCTCAGCCACAAGCTCGGCCTCCAACTGTGCAATCTCCTCTTGGAGTTTTTGCTGTTGTTGCTCGAAAGTGGACAACTTTTTGTTATTCTTTCTTGGAGCCTCTTCTTCATCGCCGTCGTCCTCGTCTTCGAAAAGATCATGCATAGCCGAGTTGACGGCTTTTTCGTGTTCTCCATCTTCAAGCTCACGCTCGAGGTCGCCTTCATCCTCTGACTCGCTCTCTGCCTTTCCACTCGAAGCGGTAGATGCTCCGACCTTCTGCATACCTGGCTTGTCGAAGAACTCGTCGTAGTATTCCATTTCTTCGCCCTCGCTGTCGTCCCCGCTCAAGTCTGCAAACATGTCCACCTCTTCCTCGTCATCATTTTCTGCCTCAGGGTTGTCCTCAAGAGCCATGATCTGCTTGTTGAATGCATCGATGTCGAAGAATTCGTCATTGAGACCAAAGACGTCCTTTTTTATTTCACCGGCTTCATTTTGTTCTTCTTGTTCTTCTTGTTCTGATTCTTCTTCCTCCTCTTCATCCTCAGAGGCAGAGGCAGCAGAGGCAGCATCCTCGACAATACCAGTCTCTTCAGATTCGCTGGCATCACTATCGAGACCATCCTGGGGTTCTTCAGTCAGGAAAAATTCCTCAGAGTCGTCTTCATCGTTCACTTCTTCATCCTCCTCGTCGCTCAGAGGCAGGTCCAGCCCAACACCATAAAGCTCTTTAAGCTCAGGAATCTGTTCGCCCATAAGTTTCTCCCCGACACCGTTGATCACCATCTGTGCCTGGCCAAATACCTGCGTCGAGTCCAAGCCATCGGTGTAGATCTCATCTAGAACCGAGTGCGTTTTCGTCAACGGATCCAAGAGCGACTTTGTGAGCTGGTTGAATTGCTCGGCGGCATTCTCCGACTTGTACAAGGTGAAAATATCCGTCGGGTTCGCCGACAATTTCGTGATTAAGTCCATTGTCGAGTGTCTATCCTGGAAAAAAAGGCCTGATGAGCATCGCAGAGATGGTGCAGGAGCCAGAGGTCAACTCCACATTTCACACAGAGAACGACGATAAACGCACTGCGGTGGTTAATTTTTTTGTGGCAAATCGAATCTTGTGATCCTTCAGATTGAATTATCAGGGTCGGGCGGCTAGCTTGAATTTGCAATTGTTTTGACTCATCTTGTGATTACACTTACTCACCAATCATAGTAAACATGAACAGGGTTGATCTCCGCGGCTTTCTCCCGAAAACCATGCTGAAAAATTACCTCAATGGAATCTCGCGTCCATTCTCTCCCCATTTGGTGCGCTGGAAGTCTGGAACTTCGTCGCGTCGCTGGGTCACTAGACAAATGGACGATCACCATACTAAGCAATCCAAAGAGCAAGGGTTCCGGTCCAGAGCAGCATACAAGCTCATTGAGATCGACCAGAAGTTCAAATTGTTCAATAAAAATACCGCCAATATCGTGGATTTGGGTTTTGCGCCGGGCGCCTGGACTCAAGTGGCACTTAAAAGAAGCCAGACTCTACAGAACAAAATGAACATCCTCGGGGTGGACCTTATAGACTGTTCGCCGCCACAGGGTGCCTCCTTCATTCAAGGCGATATTCTCTCGAAAAAAACACACCTGGCAATCAAAGAACATTTCCAGGGCGGTGTTGATGTGGTGCTCAGCGATATGATGGCTAATACAAGTGGTATTAAGGACAATGACCACTACGCCAGCATGGATTTGTGCGATGGAGTGTTGATTTTGGCATGCGAACTTTTGAATCAAAACGGATCTTTGGTGATGAAGTTCTATTCTGGCGCCGAAGACCCGCTTCTCCAGTCTCGGTTGCAAAAGATGTTTCACAAGGTCTACAGATGCAAGCCAGATGCGTGTCGAGCAGAGCTGCGAGAATTGTATTTCGTGTGTCTACGTAGAAGACTGGCGGAGCAGAAAATCGAGGATATTTTTGCCGACGATTAATTCGTCTTTTTACCTGGCTCCGCATAGATCTTCTCTCTGCAGATCACTACATAGATACTTCTGATTTAAATAGACTGATAAGACAATTGCGAAGGAGAAGGCCTAGATCGAAAGGATATTCCACTAGTAGACTGAATTATGTCATACAAACTTCTTCCTGTGCTCAAAAATCCAGTCAAATGGCTTAAGGGTGTAAAGGTCAGACACTCTGAAAAGTTACCCATCCTAGAAAATTACGATGTGAAGGACCTAGAGTCCAATCCCTACGCTCAAATACTTTCGGATTTTAGATTCGACGTTTCGAGAAAAAGCTTTCCTATTGGAGATATGGTGCAGATCATTGTAGACAAAAAGAATGACGAATACTGGCTAAAGCCGGTGCTAGCGAAACCCACTAAGGGCCAGAATCCGGCTCGATACGTTCTCAACTCCGAGGATTACATAGAGTTTCTTAGCCTGAAACAATTCTTACCGATGCCTTTCAAATACATGGTGAAGAGTCCATCTATAGCGTCTCGAACCAAAATTCTGCCTCAGTTCACAGAAGAAGTCAAGCAAATGTACGTGGATAGAATCAAAAAAATGCTTGAAAACGTAATATCTGAAGAACAGCGCAAGCTTCGGGGGATATTGCTTCTGCCAGGAGATACCACAACCCTTGACTGGCAGGAGGACCAACTAATAATGACTACAGGACTCGTGAAGGCAAACACATATATTGGTTTTAACAAGAACAAGGAGCTAGCTCGATTGTTGATTCTTCTAGCAAACTTCGAGGCTCATCTATAAAATATTAAAAAAAGCCATGACCATAGTCAACATGGCCAAGGCTGGGGAAGCGGTGAGAGCAAGACCGTCCGATTTCTTGGTGGAGCTGCTACCTGATTGACCAGATGCAGTAGGGGCCAGAATAGTGACACTGGAAAGAGTCTCTACCAGCTCGGCGTTGGTTGGGATCCAAGAATTGACAGTAGAGGCAGAGAGGCTGGGAGAGAAAGACATCTGCTCAGGCATGAAAACAGAGACGGTTCCGTCGGTGCCGAAAATAACACCACCCAACATGGTGTCGTTGAGCTTTCTGTCAAAGTAGCCAGCAGCAGGAATACCGTAGGTGATGTTACCAGTGCCTTGGTAAGTGTGAAGGGTCGAGAAAAGGTTTCTGTACTGGGTACCGTTCATGACCTCAAAGGCATCAAACTCACCACATCCAGAGCCCCAACACGAGCAGTTGCCGGATGGGTTGTATTGAGAAGTACGAGGGATCTTAGCGTTCAAGAACCAAATGGCAGGCATGTTGTAGTTCCACTCAACCCATGTGGTTGCATTGGGCATGGTGAATTCGAACAAGAACATTTTGGTAGTACCAGGGAAGCCATGGTAGGCGGGGATACCAGAACGGTAGACGCCACAGGAGTTGCTAGCACCAGAGTCGGGACACTTTTGACTGGAGAAAATCAGATACTCTTGGTTAGAGTCGATGAGGTTCTTGGATCCCAACACAGTGGCCAGAGAAGCAGCAGAAACACCGTCGGAGTCGGCATAGGTCAAAGCCTTACCCAAGCACGTTGAATTTGCACCTGCAGTGGTGAGGAATGTGACGTTGTTGGCAGTGCCGTTGGCTGCGTTATAGTACGAAGCCTGGTTCCAGTTTCCATTTTTCAGGTCACTGCTATAGTACACAGCGAATTGGCTCAACGAGAGTGGACCACGGAAATGCACGGAGAGCTCTTCGTCAAGCGGACTGTTGGAACCCGAGAAGGTTGTTGGCGTTTTCGACAACAGGCAGCAGGTTGACGATGAGTCTTCGATGGAAGCCACATCGAAGTAGTAACCCTGGAAACCGAGGTTTTTGAACTGGTTCAAAGTGTCAGCAGCATTGGCGGCAGCTAGAAGCGGCAAGGCTGCCAAGAGAGTGGATGCCGAGACCATTTTTGATTGATAGACGTTAGAAAATGCAGGGAAGACTTGGAGAGAAGGAACTAATAATAGGTAAACAAAACACGGTAGTGAAAAACTATGCGATTTTAGTCCCACTAGTGTCTTTCCTTTATTGTTTTTGCAAAGTTATGAACGATTACGTCAGCACCAAGAAAAAAAGGATAGATGGCGCATCAACCGTGGGCAGTGCGCGTCGTATTTATATCTATCACTTGGCGGCTTTGACGCTTAAGCTCCGTACTCTATTTTAAGGTCATGTACATACAGGCCTGCGGCATGGTTACTGAATCTGTCAAAAGAAAGGGGGCATGTATGGATGAGCTTTAGTGGAAGATGGTAATTTTTGCGAAGACGTAAAGTTTTGCGGCACGTGCATTTATTCCTGTCCAGCTCTTTTTTCCCTGATCTCGACGGAATGTTTCTATGAGCCGCAAGCGGAAGCTCGGTCTTCATCCTGCAGCGTTTCAGACTCTGGTGCAATAGTGCGTAGGGCAGTGGTCTAGTGCAAATTAAGATGCGTACATATACGAAGGAACGTTGGCTGTTCGATTAGCTGTTTTTGCGCAGATCAAGGAGGGTTTGTTGGGGTTGTTGATGTTTCTATCGTGAATTCTATTTTGTGTGATCCGCAAACCCACTTTTGTCTAGGTGTTTGGTTGTAATGTGTTTGTAGAGGATACGAAGTGGCGTACAATAGAGGTCAGATTTCTGTATGTGTATGATGTATTGCATTGGTGGAAGATCTGGTGTGCGAAGGCATATCGATTGGCCAGATCCTAATTCGAGCAACGATGAAGCTCTACAGCGAACGTTGGTCTAAGCATCATCAAGGGGATTTGAAAGCGGTTCAGTCCTATCACCTCCTAATAATGATTCACCACTGCGATTACCTAATCCAGATACCGTGAACAACCAAGCCAACCTCGGAAACGCTTTAATTTTTCTGGAAACCATCCAAACTTTCTTTCTTTCTAAACTCTCTGATTCTCCTGTTTTTTTGATTTACGCGTATTTACAATGAACGCCCACCTCATTCAGGAGTAGCTTCGTTCTTGTTAACGGTACTCACTCCTGCACCACAATTTTTCAGCCAGGTGACTTAGGTAGGAACACCAGATCAGTCACAGAATCCAAGCGGAACAAGTGAAAAATATAAAAAGTCGCGAATCCCCGAATTTCAAATCCTCTATTTCTCCTTTTCTTTTTCCATTTCTTCTCATCCCCAATTCCCAGTTCTCAGAATCTTACCCCCAGATTTCCTCGTGATCCATCTACAATAGCTAGATCCGTATACTCCAGCAGAACACCAGGCCCACACCAACTCGTCAGTTCTCGTCTCACGGAAGCGCAGAATTGACTAATCCCCCTTCTCTCTTCGCCAATAGCTTCCACATACAGAATCTTCGGCAAGTCTCCCCTGTCTTGTGCAACACTAGCCTCGGACCATAATGCCTGGTCCTAGAGCTCCCAAGGCCTCTACCCAGAACCAGCCTACTCCGTTCCCGGCCTCGTCCGAAAATGGGGGGTCTCCGAAAGACGGTCTTCCCAACTTGGCCGGAAAACGGTCCAGATCAAGCTCGTCGGCCACGCCATCTTCAATCATATCTGGAAGAAGAAGCACACAGTCTATCCACACAACGCAAACCACGGCCACCCCGGCGCATTTGTTCCCGCCCGTGCATAACAATCCAACGATTCTTGCCCCTCATTGCGGCCTAGATACGGTGGCGCTTATCTTCATCTTCTCCACCCTTCCTACATGGCTCAGTTGCATCGTACTCGTATCCTATATCTTGCTGGGCTCTTTTAAATCGTTGGCTAGCAAAGCTGTTGCAAAATTTCTCTTCGATTTCGACAAGAGCGTGGAGTATAGCTTGGAGGCCAGTGTTACTAGAAAGAACAAGTACTATAAGTCTGAACTCATAGGCCAGTCTCTACAGCTGTTCTCTATAAATTCGTTCATTCTTTTGGTCATTCACTACACATTTCCTCAGGTTTGTCGCTACTACTTGACAGTCCTGGCAAAAGCCATTGTCGCTAGTCGACTTGTTGGTACCTACACAACGGGATCCACCACATATGTCTCCGTAGTGTCTACCTCGCCAACTGCCAATAATACCACGACCACAACGACCACAACTACAACAACTACCTCCAACGCTCTGGCGCCATCGAGCTCGACGCTGAAATCAGAACACAGGTATTCCACTAACTCGTTTCTCAATTCGCTTGTGAGCTGCGTAAGTGTAATCACCATTGATTTCTGCGTCAATAGACTACTTCTCTCGTGGAATCTTGGACTAGTAAAGAAAAATTTCAACGTCTTCATACTGGATATATCACGCGGCGATTTAACGATTCTCAACTCACCCATTACTACAATCATCCGGAACTTCTTCTCAATAACTCCTGGCGCAGAACTCAGCGCATCATTTGACTCCGGTCACTCAATGTACAGCTCCAATATTCTCAAACTGAATATTCAACCTTACACGAGTCGGTTCCTTCTTCTTATAGCGAGCCATTTGTTGAGGCTCAGTGACAAAAATATCAGATCTTTGACGCAATTCCTCAAGGAGTTTAGTATGGTTATTGACTATGCATACTTGGTTCTTTGCATACACGTCATTAGTTTGACAATCGCGCCATTCCTAAGGAAGATTTTCATACTCAAGGATTATCTGCGTACACTTGATCAATTGTCTGCTCTCACTCCTGATGTTCCATATGGTGGCCTTAAAAAAAGCGGTTTGGTTTCGGGTGTCACAAGAGACACTACATCCAACGCCGTTGTGGTAATAAATGTTGAATTGAATCAACAAAACTCTCAATCAACACCTAATGACTTGAAAGAAATCAAAATTCAGCCATCTGAATATCGGAATTTCGATTACATGCACGAGGATGATGCCGTCAACACTGTGTCTGCAGAAAATTTCAAGACATTTTGCTTGGTTCCACCTACAAACAAGACCTCATCTGTTGGCACAAGGACGAATCACAGTAAAACAATAGTTGACAGGAAAAAGACTTCTTCTAATTCAATTCCATCGACCACAATCATGGATAAATATTTCACAATCTCAATTCAGCCATTGTGGTCATGGCTTGCAGCGCTCAAGATTGTCTCTTTGACACCTTCTTTGTTTGCAAGCTCCCAATCCAGCCAGTCCAGCAATGCTATAACAAATAATGAACTTGGGTCAAGATTGAAGTGTTGCTTAACTTTGGTTGAGCAATCACGTGTTGTTTTTGAGATCTTTGATAAGCCGGTCTGCGCCTTAGCTGACATGAGAGTTCAAGTCAACGGTTTGAGCTGGGATTTCGTGGATGTTTATGAGGTCGAGAAAAGTGTTTATGCAAGTATCTTTTGCTTGTCGTCTCTAAATCACTACGAAATTGATTTTGTCTTGAAGGGTCATCGTGCTTGTCGTCATTTAGTGAGCACTCCTGGAATCGCTGGACAGAGTGAGCAAAGCTTCATTACAGAGTCTGTTGCTACATCAGAAATTGACACACTCCGGGCCAGCTTGTTGAGCACAATCATCAACCTCAATGATGTGAAGCTGGCAATCAAGAAGGCGAAAAAGGATGACAACAAGCGAATGGCTGATTTGCGCAAACAGCTCGATATTTTAAAGTCCAAGTTCGACAAGTATAAGAGCGCAGACTCCGGCGACGCGCGGTTTTTCAGTAAACTCAAGGGCTTGCAGAACTCAGTTTCCCAATTGGAGACTGAGATAAGAGACCTTGACGAAGAACTCAAAAGGTTGGAAAATCCCGGATCGCAAATTGAAGAAGAGATCTCATCGCAAGAAAAAGATTTGTTGAGCAAGATTGCAGAGTTGGAGAAATACATTTCTAGTTACGAGGCAGGAACAAGCAAATTGAAGCAGAACGCAAAATTGGTCGAAGGTGACAAGAATGCTACCAAGCAGAAACTCAAGAAATTGGAACTGAAATTACAGGGTAGGAAAGAGGAGATCAACAAGCTTCATGGAGACATCAAGAACCTCAAGAGATCCCTTGTGCTGAAAATCCAAAAGAAACAGAAAAACGTCCGTGAACACTACGAACAGATTATCCCGCAAATACTTGAAGCGGCGAACGAATTGAACGATCAGAAGTTGGAGCTTCAATAGCATTGCATAAATATCGTGTACATATGTATTCTTTCATATTTATAAATATCAAGATCAGCAAGCCCATATGTGATATCTTCCCGGTCTTGAAGTGTTCTCATGCAAATTTTATTCGTGACAGTATGATTTATGATTATTCGCTTAGCAGGTCCCCGATTCTATGGAAGCCTCTGTCGAAGTATAGAATGCCACCACTTGGACGCTGGATGTCCTTGTTTGGCCGTATTATGTTTTCTACACTGACGACCCAGATTTCATGGTCATCGACCTCAAAATGGGTCTTCTTTTTGCATATGAAGGCGGCCTCCAGCTCGTTTAAGATAGGAACAAGAATGCCCTCTTTGGTCTCGTAGAACGTGTAATTGTCAAACCCACTAAATGGAGTCGTCATTTCTTTAAAACTTCCGTCTGTGGAGTTCACTTTGAAATGCGAAGGGTCCTGTTTCACTCCACTAGCAAAACTCCGTCCCAACTCAACTGATTCTCGAGTGGGCGGCATCAAATGGAGTGCCAAGTGTCCATGTTTATGTAGAGAGGCCGAAGTGTAGCTCGGTAAATGCATGTTGAACAGCATAAGTGGATATGGATGCACTGACACAGAATTAACAGACGATAAGGTCATTCCATGTAGAACATCTGATGTCAGTGCTGTGCCGGCGGTAAGGATCATTGCCGGTGCAGCCACGCGAGCCATTGCCGACTTGAACGAGGCTTTCAACGAGCTGGCGGCCTGTAGACATGGTCTGGACGGGAGCATTATGGATCACTGCTGATGAAGTAGAAGGATCTGATAAGTGGAGTGGAGATTAGAGGCAATGGAGAGGAGGTGTATTTTTTTAGGATGTTTGAGGTGTTTGTTCGTAAAGTTGATTCTAGGGTCGATTTCCTATTGGAACGTCATATTTTGCCGAGTTTTATGTTTCGTCGCTGAATGGTTGTTGGATGGAGTAGTGAGAAAGCGAATGGGTTTACAGATTTTAACAGCGAGGAGGCAAAAGCATGGGAAATTCAATTGGAGAAAGAAATTAAAGAATGCGTAAGAATTATTTTGAAATAAACTTTACCTATTTTCGCTAGACTGAAAAATCCATAGCAAGTCCACTTTATTTAAAATGCAATAGTTTCATGGGATAGTTGATGGTGTTCGATAGTAAGTCTCATCTGCATCCCTGGCATTTCAGAAAAATCATAGCTAAGCCTTTAAACAAACCTGCAATATTTGGATATTGAAGATCTACGCTAATTGGATCAATCTTGTATGTTTCTTAGCCGTACAAGTACTTCAAACCATGGCCCATGAAGCAACAACACCGACAGACTTTTTTTCCATATCTTATTTGCCCAGTATTCAATCAAATCAAAGGAAAATTCTTCGAATGCAATTGGTCAAACAAAAACTCACATTAGTTCTAGTGCATGTTCTAAGTGTAATCTGAGAGACCACACAAAATGGCGACGACTCCATCACCGCAACAAGAATTTCAAATCAAAAAACCTCCGCAGCACTTATACCCAAGTCTCCATCTTCTCAACTTTACCAGCCGTTTATGTACGGAACCATCTCTTGAATGAAACACCTCTCTGCAGGTCCAGTGTATACATTTTGAAGAACTCACAAAGACAATCCCAATCACGCTCTTCATGGCCACACGCTCCACAGACGGCTGGGCCGAGCAATTCAGCTCATACATAAATCGACACGAATCACCACTATCCGTGCTTTCTCCAAATAAGGCGACATCTTTGTGTTCGAATGGGAAACTCCAATCTGTCCTGGCCAAAGCCAAAGAAGTGATCAATTCACTCGACCTGAACCATGAACCTAGGCTAGTTACGCTTGCATTCCATTTGATTTATACTCGTGCCAATGATACGCGAGAGTCTTTGGACATTATCCGCAAGCACATGGCTTATATAGTGAAATTGGCCACCAACCAGAAGCCTGATTGCAGCCGTCAGGAATTGTCGCTCTTGGCTGGTGTATTGTGTGACTCTAAAAAGCTAGATACTCTCAAGTGGCCGCAACTCCTTCATTGCCACTTAAATCGTAAAAAGTTTCCGCCATCTATCGTGGCTTCATTCTACTTCTTTGTCGTACAAGGAGTTCTTCAGGATGTGTCGACACTGTTGCATGTCCTAGTCCTGGATTCCTCAAAGCAATCAATTTTGTGGGATGTTGCAAGAAGTTTTTTGTCTGCATCTCGTTTTAGTCTGGCGATTGTTGATGCCGGTCCTGCTCTGCAAGCCAAGTACCTCAAGAATAAACTGAAGATGCTTCTGGGGTTCATTAAAATTACCCTGTTTCTTCTGAGCAAAAAGCCTTGCGAGAATTTGACAACGCTCGCTTTAGCATGGGAACTCAAACTATTGGAGACAGAATATTTACTCGGACAAACGCCATCAAACGACGAGACGATACAGAAGTCTGCATCAAATTCGACACTCAAAGAGTTCGTTGAAGACTACCAGAATACACTCGGCATAGCTCATGCGGTCTCCAAGTCTCAGTCTTTGACGACAACTGCCACCTCCGCTCCTCTACTTCTGCCTCCTAAGAAGCTCAAAACACCTCAGAAGGATTCTCAAGACACTGAAATTAACCTCAAGATCAACAAATACTCGGAACTTCTACGCCAGGAACATTTAGAACTGGATTCAACACTAGAAATTATCTCTTTCTTGAAGTTTTACAAAAAAGATGGATTCACCTTGGGTAAAATGCTACACGCTCTTCTTCCAGATCTAGTGCTGATATTGAAGAAACAGAATTTGGAAGCGCAGATTCTGCAATTATCACGACTCTGCTTCGAGTTCGGGAACTCTCATACCTCACACTTTTCCTTACAATACTCCGCGATTCTAGACATGTCATCCTGCTTGACCATTCAAAGTCCAAGGGATCTCAAAAGAACCCGGAAGCGCATAGAGTTTTCCTTGTGGAAAATTATCAAATCTGATTACACTGAGCTTTGTAAAAAGTTGACTGTTGCATATTTCGAGTCTGTTCATGAACTAGACATCGACTCTTCGGTGTGCCGTTTGGTGTCCGAATTGATTTCCAAAGATCTGGAGCTGGTTTTTTTATTCTTTGGTGCCTCACTGCGCTTTTCACCACAGGAACAGTCAGATCTATTTGACCAGATCCTTCCTTCACTAGCCGAAACGCTCTCAGAGGAACAGCATCACATTCCAAAAAAGATCTACACTCAGATTGGAACGAATTGCTCGTTAAGTTCTATCTTGAAGATGGCTATGCTTTTCAAGATGCATGTTGATGTTGCTGACATCGAAGTGAGCACAACAACTGAATCTCTAATGGTCGCGACAATTGAGACCTACAACTTAGTGAGAGGGTATTTTCGAAAGGGCTTATTGAAAAAAATATATTGTCTCGTTTCGGCATGGCTAGAAGAAGAAACGTCAGATGCAAAGAGTGAAGAAGCGCTCTTCACGCAAGCATTGAATAATCTCTTTGAGGCCGGATTTTACAGCATGTCCCGTGAGATCATTGAGAATGTGTCAAAAACCGGGCGCACGTTCGATTTATCATCTCGGTACGATCTCGATTTACTTCACTGTCAATGCATGGTGAAAATGAAACAATTGGACCAGATCCCATTCCTCTTGACAGAGGCCGGGGCAACCCTAAAGAAATTGAATCAATCGCAAGATCACCCTCCTGTGTCCGCCAGCGACGCTATTCGCTGGAAATTTCAGCAAATAGAGTATTTCTTTGCGACAAATGACACACAAAAACTTGAAACAAAATTGATAGAAGTGAATGGAATCATGAGAAAGAATGAATTCCTGCTCGATTCAAGTTGCTCCTCGATGTCACTAGAAGATCGATTGAATAGTATATTGGCCCTCGCGCAATATCTGCTATACGCATCGAATTATCACTTCGATACTGGTAGCTTTGGGAATGCTGGAAGCAATGTGCAGTTTTCTTTGAAGCTTGTCAGGTCTCTTTTAAGAAGGTCTGATGATGCACCTCAATCTACGATCTCAAGAAGCCTTAATATGATGCGAGCAGCCCTAAGATTAGCTTTCAAAGTTTATAGCCATGTCGGTCTATCTAGAGAAGCTCTCAAATATTTAAAAGATTTGCAGAAGCTAGGCGAGAGCGGGCTCTCTCCGATCAAATCGATCTGCGATCATTTCCACCTCAGCACTTCCTTTGTCTATGCTGGCCAAAATGGTATCGCAAATGCCATTCACGACCACCACAGTGCCATGAAAAAACAATTTGATTTCTTGGCCCTTGACTTCTGTCAGAATATGTCATTAGCAGCACTTGAAAGCAAAAAAATTGAAAAAACACTGGAAGATGAGCTGGCTCTTCAAGTTGCGTTTGAAATACTCAGCTCATATATCTCTGCATCATCAAACCCAAACCAAGCTTTGTCCCCCGTTGAAGTCAATGATGCTATTCTTTGTTTGAGTCTCTGCTGCTCTTCCAAAACCATAGGTGAGAGCTCCTATGTCAGCGAGATGGCAAAGGTAAATAAAAAGGTCATGTTATACAAGGCAGTGAACGTTCTCCGATATGAAATGGAAACCATAACTGTTACTCACAAAGCAAAAATCGTCACTCTCAGTAATTCTGGTTGCCCTGTTCTTCCCTCCGCTCCAATCCAGACGACAAATTCGGCTACGATAAACTGGTTGATAGAGTGTAAAGACTGCTTGTTGAAAATGACTCGAGCCGATTACATTTCTTGCCTTGATACTCGCCAGAAACAAGAGGTATATCATTTGCTCAGGCTTTGCTTGATGACGCTCTCATGCACGTTATCAGAGAATCAGCTTGCTTCTGATACTTCCGATCTTCTTCTCACTCTCGAAGATTTGTCCAGAGATAGTCCGTACCACCTTCACCACGAAGTTTCCGGCCCGACAGAAAATGATGTTCCCGAAATTTCGCCAAGCGTGAATGAATCCACGCTGCTAATTCAAGGTTCTGTCTCAACTGAACATTTGAAGACACTCCTTCCGAAAGGATGGACAATTATTTCATTGGATATCTGCTCAATTAGTGGTGACTTGTTAGTGACGAAAATTCATCTGGGACAGGCGAAGCCAATTCTCGTTAATATTCCTTTCAGTCGCGTATCATTTGGATGCTCCTTTGAGGATGTTTCGCAAAAACTCAAAAATATAATAGAACAAAGCAACAAATCTACCAAGTTTGATGTGACCTCACTTGTCAAGACAAAAGAAGATAGAAAGAACTGGTGGAGGCTTCGCTTCAGCTTAGACCTTGAGTTGCATGATTTGCTCGAAGGGCTTGATGAGAGATTATTTGGTGGGCTTCAAAGCGTGTTCGGAACCAATGCGTCATATTCTTCAGCTCCTAGGGCATTTGAACGTGATATGAGCTTTATGTGGAGAGATATCTTCAAAAGCTTGCCCACAGATTGGACTATCGATAGAACAGTTTTGGACTTGTTCTATGATTTGAACCCATTTGACCCCCAAGGCTTCTACAAAGAGAAGCTATTGGAAGATCTCATTGAGTTCACATGTCCAAGGATGAATATTATGGCAACCCCGGACCAGGTATCGAATTTGGCACATAATTTGGAGCCTCTCTATCAAAAGAATAGAAATACTGATCGAAAGGGACATACTGTGCTCATCCTCGGGGACCAGTGTTCACAGATACCTTGGGAGTCTATGAGCTGTTTAAGGGGCAAATCTGTGTCGAGAATGCCTAGTTACAATATGGTTCAAGACATGCTCGAAAAACATCATCAATTTCTGAAAATTGATGAAGATGAACAATCTTCTAGTATTTCATATGTCGTGAACCCTGGTATGGATCTCAAACGCACAGAGTCAATGTTCGGACCGCTTTTTTCAAGTATGAAGCACGCATCAGGAATATGCGGGAGAGTACCGACGGAAAATGAATTGCGTTCTCTCATTATCTCTTCTAAAGTGTATGTGTTCATGGGCCATGGTGGCGGTGAGCAATACATGCGATTGTCTTCTTTGACCAAAGGACTTGAGACTGAAAGGCAAGGCACTACTCTTCCACCCGCTCTTCTCATGGGATGTTCTTCGTGCGCCTTCGAATCCAATGGCCGACTTCCAACCCTGAGCAATGTGTTCGAATGGCTAGTTCGAGGTTCGCCAGCAGTTGTTGCCAATTTGTGGGATGTCACAGATAAGGACATCGACTCATTCACCATGGAATTGTTGCAGAACTGGGGACTTCTTCATAACGAAGAGCCGATGAACTTGAGCGATGCAGTGAAAGAAAGCAGAAATGAGTGTGTGCTCAAATACTTGAATGGAGCTGCGCCTGTTGTTTACGGGCTTCCATTGTATTTCGACCAAATCTAATACACTTTTAAAATTGATATAATCCATAAACAGTTTGTCTGAGTAGAAAGGCCCAAGCGTAATACAGAATAACAGATTTGAACGACAGCAATAAATTTTTATTTGCTATCTTTTTTATATACTCAACCATTTTTTAATGGTTGACTACAAATCCATCGGCTGCGAATCTTGATCGGAAGGGTGAGCCAGCTGATACTCGCTGGAACTAAATGCAATACCTTCACCATCAGATCCCGCCGTGGCAACGTTTCCAGCACGTTCGGTATTGGCATCAGCTTGAGTTGGAACGGAGTCATTAGTAGCTGTGGAATTAGAAGAGTTGCTTGGAACACACCAGTTCTTGTGGCAAGTCCATGCTCTTGTTTGACATTCTCTAGAGCAGTACTTGGTTCGTTTGCATCTCTTGCATTTGCTGAACTCTCTGGGATATTTTTCCCATTTTCCACATTCTAAGTTACCACATTGTCTAACGCCACCCTTGAAGTCATTCCGACGACAAGAGTTTCTCATGATTACTCCAGACCAGTAGTACATGTCGGTTCCACCGTAGAAGGTGAATTGCTCGACCATAGGAAACAAATTAATTTTTTGGTATTGGAGTAGAGACTCGTCCACATCCGTGAATCCATCATGAGTATCCTCGTCAATGTCGAAATGCTGATAGGTGTTGTAGTTCCAAGTCTCAGCATAGTTATTTTTTTGCTCTAATCTTTTATCAATTATAGCGTTAGACAATTTCTGGCTTTCTAACTTGGCAAGACGGCTCATTTTTGAGCTCAAGTGATTGAGGGCGAGTCTTCTTTCCAAATCGTGGGAAATGGATTCAGCATCAACAATAGAATCATACATCGAGCTAAGATGAGTGGAGTTTGGGGTCTGTAGAGTAACATTATCCTCAAATTGGGAGAGATACTCGTCGACTTCTTCGTCATCATCCTTTGCCTTGTGATCACTATCTTCGTCGAAGTCATCCAAGTCCACGTCAGATTCATGATTGTCCTCAGTGGAAGAAGCAGTGTGATTGACTTTTTCATACTGCTCGATAGTATTTCCAGCCAAGCTAAATGTCTCATTTCGAATATTCAAATCATCGCACAAATGATCCAGAGATGGGTCGCATCCATCTATAAACGTATTCACATTGTTGGAGGAACCAACATGAGAACCAGGAAGGGTGTTAGGAGTGAAGAGGCGCCCTTTTCTGGATTTAGGTACTAGAGTTTCCCTGTTCCCGATTGGTCGCCGACCGAGACCTCTTTGATTAGAGGAACCGATCTTCTCTGTCGTAAGCATCCGCAACTGCCTTTCTCTGATGCTCATGTTGGGAATTAAATGTGTGTTCTGCAAGATGTCCTTGAGGTAGGGGTATTTGGAGACGTATGCTAGAAGCTGTAGACACCATACGACGTCGTCATCGCGTGGAATTATGATGCCTTTGTCGGTAAAGTTTCTTGGAGCAATCTTTGTGCTGATTGTGTTTGAGGTTTGGATTGATCTCTCGTCCTGCAAGTATAAATCCATCAAAAAGTTCAAGTTTGTGTCCATCTCAATCGAGTTGTCGTCCGACAAATAGCTCATAGGAAGCTCGTTTTCCTTTGATTCTTTCAACTTGTTTAGGAGCAACACTGTCAAGTATCTTCTCCTGATGGCTATGCCTGGGTTGGATTCGAGGGTGGATGGGCTCGAGGCAGCGTCGTTCTTGACGAGTTTGAGCAATTCCGGAATTGTCAATTTGTCATAGTCATCACAGGTTAGGCCGCCCAGAGCATTGAGCTGATACCGGTTTGTATTTTCAACAACTGGAGATTGGTTACCAAGAGGAAACATATAAAGGGAAGGGATAGGGTTGGGGGCAGTTGGTTGAAAAAATGGATTAGTAGCAACCGGAACAGCAGCAGTGGGGGCAGTGGCAGTAGCAGCGGGCGCAAATCCGGTGGGTGGAACAACATTGGCGGTAGTAGGAGCAGCAGGCCCATTTCCAGGCAATCGAATATCCATGAAGGTACCAGCCTGAGGAATAATGTTGTCGGTAGCCATATTCGGCTGGAGTGCCAAGCCAAAGCCACCTGCGGGCCCATTTTGAGGCACAGTGGCCATACCAGGAAGGCCGTTGTTACCAGGCGCTAAAGCAGTTCCGCCGGTCGCAGTGGCATTGTCAAATTGGCCCATCATATACGGACACGCGGGAGGCCCAGTCACCGTAGACTGACCAGCAGCAAAGGCATGGTCACGAAGGCAGCGGTAGTTATCGAAAATAGTGGCGATGACGGGAAGCATGCCTGCGCAGACCACCTTCTGTCGTATCTTTTCAGTTCCGCGGGTGCCGATGAGCACGATGCACTGGAACGCCAAGGTCCACTTCCATGCGGTCAAGAGCTTCTGCTCGCTGGTGTGGAGCGCATCGAGAGACGCAAACCTACAGGACTGGCACTCGTGGAGAATGGCCACCAAGCGCTCGATGCCGCCGTCGTTGGCCAACGTCTCGCGCACCTTCGCACTCGACGACACCAAGTACGTCAAGTGGTTCAACGAGTTGACGAGCGGCTTATCGGAGGTGACGTCGAGCGCCCGCCGGTCGTAGAGGCTGGTGGTGATGGTGACGGCGGCTCTGTTGTTGGCAATGGATCTATAGTTGGATTCTCTCATGGTTACGGGGAAATATATAGAGATGTGCTAGAGGACGTACAATTAGGTTTGGTTCAAGGTAAGGACAGTGGGAGAGGAGGTACAGGGGAGGAGGGAAAACAGGCAACAGCAGGGAAGAAGAGGATTCTACACCCTATTTATAACGCAGCCCACAAAAACAATTCAACACTAGGAAACAGACGGAGGGAAGACAAAGGAGGCCACGCTGCGGACGGTGGCGCACACGGGATTGGTAATGGACAGTTGGGGAATGGGAGAATGGGAGCCTACAGTAATATATAGTGGCAACTGAGCGCAATTCGCAGGGATGTGTTACGCCAAGAAAGTAAAGGACCACCAGCGAGAAAAGTGCACAACAGGGCCAGGGAGAATACGGGGCGGCGGTTGGCGGTGGACAGACTAGGGAGGTTGGAGAGGATGGATAGAGGGAGCCATGGGGGAATCTTTAATTTTTTGCCTCTGGGTTGACGGGTCACGTGGGTGGCGCTCTTGGTGTGCGCGCGGCCGTAGTGCCGTTTTCGGCACCGGCAAAATGTGAAACAGGCGGCAGGGAGGGAGAGATGTATTGGGTGTTGGTGGTGGTATTTTTATGTGGAGTGTGGAAAAATAGCGGCGGCCAATTTTTGGTGGTTATTGTTGCCGTTTGTGAGACTTTTTTATGTTTGTTTGTGGTTGTTTGTGGCTATTTGCGGCTGTTTGTGGCTATTTGCTAGTGATTGGTGAGCACTGGTGAGGGTTAGTGTGGGCGGCGGAATGTGGAACTCCTCGATCCAAGAAGGGTTAAAAAGACCCGTCTCACGCTTGTTCGTCTGGGCCTTTGCCGTCTTTCCCAGCGCCGCAGTTAGTGCCTGTTAAAATCAAAGAAAAAATAAAAAATAAAAAAAATAAAAAAATCTAATTGGCGGGTTTCTGATCGGCGCTTGTTCCCACGTCTGTTTCTGCGCTGGCGGCAAATGGCTCCCGGTACATACACCCAGGACCGTGCGGTGATGGTTCACTACACACGTACAGGCTGACGAACCACACGTCGCCCATAGTCATAGCCGGCGGGAGGAGGCTTGTCGCCGGAGATAGGCCTCTTCGTGTCGCCACGAAATCTGTCTTCTCGACGTATTTTTTGGAATTTTTCTTGACGCCGTGCTGATCAGATGCGGCCGTTAGCCGTGGCCCCAGTCGGCCTCGACAAGCAGAAGGACGTGCGTTTCATTCGATTGGTGCGAACAAGTTTTTTTTTCTTGAAACAAAGAGATCTTCAGCAAAAAGAATCCGGGTTTTTTCAAATCTTCTATTTTCCGAATGCATCGTCTTGGAACACATTTTAAAAACTTTGAGAAAATTTTCTGCCTAGTTCCACTGAGCATGGCCGCTCCATGCCTTCGCATTTTTGAGAGCCGCAGCGTCTCATTGTTCATTCCTTCTGATCTCCCATAGTCTCTCCATTCGTACTTTAGGCCTCTCTGCAGCACCTGCACTTCAACAGCAAGCAGCAGCACTCGTCTCACGTGACGATACTCTTTATCGTTGCAACTTCACAAAAAACTACCAAAGGTAATGAATTCCACTCCTCTCAAATCTCTCGAAGGCATCACGTCACAAAACCTCGTCAAGGAAGCCGCCACCTTGGCGGAACTGGTACTTTCATGGAAGTTGGCGGGCCAATTCAAGTACGATGTGCCGCAATGTCCAGATAAGGTGGTGGTAGACATTCACGTCAAAGAAGAGTTGAATAACGACTACTGGGTGGCACGTGTCAACGAGTTTGAGGAGGTGCCCAACGCTGGCGTGGCGTCGCTCTGGAAGCAATTGCTTCAATACAGCATTGGCTCCACTGAGTCCTTGGATACTTGCCATACCGTTTATGAGGAAGACTACATCGAGGAAATCTTCAAGCATAATCTTCATCCTTACGAATTGCCCGAGCCTGCGAGCGGCTATCATTGCTTTACATACTTGACGGAGCTGTTCTACAAGTTGCAGTGGCCGTTGAAGGTCCGCCGGTTTTGCAATCTCGTTCACATTGTTAAGTCGCCCGATGAGAAAAGAGCGTTCGTCATCAGCTTGGCCGTTGATCCGTCGCTCATTCCAAATGCATCCAAAGAGACACATTTCGTAGATGGCCAATTCACCTCCGTCGAGAGATTGGAATATGACGGAGAAGATCTCCAATGGTTGATGACAACGTGCTCGGACGCAAACGGCATGGTTCCTGGCTGGATCGCAAAGAAGGCACTCAACTCTGCCATCGCTAAAGACGTGCCTAGCTTCATGAACTGGGCCCTGAAAAAGAAAGAGTAACCACCTCAATCCGTCTCCTCCTGAGAACTTAGTCTACCTAGCCATCCCTTGACATCGCTACCAAGATTATCTAGGAACCCGAGATTGGCGGCCCCATATACCCTGTCGGCCACCTGTGTTAAGTAGCTATTGGCTGGTTCAAGAGTTGCTTTTGACTTGGCCCGATGGTTATAATTGCGTATAATGACAATCACTTTACCTTTGTACTTCATAGTGTAGAAGAGCCAGTCATTGCTTTTGCTGCTGGCAAACTTGTGTAGATGCTCATCGGATATACCTGTGGTGAACATGGTCTTATCATGGTCCTTCACAAACAATTGTCCAGCAAGTTGATTGTGGAGGTGGAAAATTGCACGCAGCAAGGAAGGGTTATGTTCATTGACAGAGGCGAGATCCGGGAGTGAGGTTTGATACCACGCTTTTTCCGGTTCAAATATGATGTAGAAGAAGTCACTGTCAATATCAGCACCACTGGTTTGAGGGTCAGTAGTTTGCATGCTCTTTTTGTTGTTCTTCAAGGCATCTCCTATGGGGCCAGGAAGTGAGCCAATGCTTGCAGACATGTCGAATCCCGTCGACAACTCACCTTCAATGGCTAATTTGAGTAAGGGTATCAACGTGCTCTCCTCAAGCTCAGAATAGAACAGGGGATCTGCGAGCTCTTCGAGGCCAGAGTCATAAATGAGCGTGACAACGTATTCGCCGAATGCATAAACTAGTAAGATATACTCTCTCCACTCTGTTTTCCCATCGACGATTGTGGGTATATAAACAAGAAAATTGCTAATGTCCTGATCAACCAACCCAGCAAGATAAGAACCACGGAATGTATGAGACAGAGACTGCTGTGATTCGATACTTCCTCTGGAGCCCACAGATGTTAGAGGCTCATGCGATCGCCAAGGCGTTAGCCAGTCTGGCGCCGAGACTATTCCATCCGAAACAGCCAGTCCAAGGTTTCGGAACTGATTGACAGTGCTATTCAAAGGCAGCACAACAAGAGAGTTAGTGAGCGCGACGGGATGTAGGAGGCCCAAGGCGGCAGATGGAGTTACACCGAACGCCGATACAGACACGTTCTCTTCCACATCGCCATCCGAGTCGCTTTGCAGTCCATCTTCGGTTTTTTCATCGTATTCCTTGTACATCGCATCAAAATACAGCACCAATTGATCTTTCAATAGCAAGTACTGGCTGGTAAGACAATTATTGGATGCGAGGAGCTGGAGATACCCCCCTATACAATTGATATACTCTTGCTGCAATTGCACCCCACCCGAGGAACTCTGGTACAAGAGTCCATTTTCCTTTGCCGCCGCGCTGTTGAACTTGTGGATAGTCCATCCGGTCACTAGAGAAGCGGAGCATTTCACGATGTCCTCCATCTCCGACCTACATGGTTCGGAGAGCCTAATGGAAGATTTACGGCAAATGCTGTCCTGGAGAAAAAAAAGCGCTCCCTGCGCGTTCATCCGCGTGGGCCATGTCAAAGTGCGTGGGCCATACGGGATTTGCGATCCACGATTGACAGCGTCGATGAAGTTCTGCCAATGATCCAGTAGAAACTCACAAAACTGCTCACGGCCATATAAACCTATCAACAGCTCGAACGACGAATTGAAGAGCTGGAATCGCTGATGACACTGTTTAATCAACGCCTCAGTCTGGCTGAGTCCTATGGTTTCTGAATTGGCCAGAGAGCCCGTAACGGTCCGGCAACAGCAAGCCAAGAAGAAGCCAGGCTCCAATTCCACAACCACAATCGTCTGATTGGATAGCGTTATCGTCACCGGCCCCTCCAGCTTCCCGAAGTCCTGTACTAGTGAATATGATCCCCGTAACAATCCTACAAGATGCACCTGTTCCTGCGACCCAATTGCCTCCGTAGACACAGATTCTACATTTGTGTTATGGGAGGTTGCAGCAGAATTCTTTTTGGGGGTGAGGAAGAAGAGAATCTGTTTCCTGGCGCCATCTAGTGATTCGTCCTCATCGCTGGCCCACGATGGATTGAACGCCGTGACGAAGCTGAAATTTGGCCCGCCAGATTCGGTCTCGTGACCGAGATTTGTGCTGGCGATGCCCAAATTGCCTACCTGGAACCTACTGATGAAGTTGGAGAGGTAGTTACTCATGGTAGGTATGTAGAGTCTTATCGCGCATACATATAGTTGGAATAGGTGATAACGAAGGAAGCGGAGAGATGCAGAAAAGGGGTGTGTGAAATTTACTAGTGGCCAGAGGATGAGTATGTATTTATGCAGAATAATTATTGTTGAGGGCTCATGCTAGCTCCATAAGTCTTTCCATCCAATGTTCTTTCTTACAGCATTGGAGAAGCCTTCGTGGTACTTGACCCAGATCCGCGAAGAATCGTCTCGGCTTACTGGCGCCTCTGTCTTTGCGGCAACATCACCGTACTGGCTGCGGAAATATTCTATGGATGAGGTCAGTTTTTGTTTCTTCGTTTTGGCGCCTTTCTCCTCTGCGTCAGGGGTCTCGGTGCGTTTTCTCTTCAATTGCGCAGATGCGTTCTTCGCATCGAGCTCTTGTTGCAATAACGGAAACAACCATTGTCTTTTAGCGTTTGTCAATTTTCGTTTCTGCTGATACTTCTCCTCAGATGGGAATGATGCGATGGTGTCCCAATCTGGCGCGAAAAGCAAGTACGTCATATTCAGCTCAGTATCGCGCTGCGTCTCGAGCTGGAGATCAAGCGTTTCCGTCAACAGTACGAGCTTTTTGAGTAGTGCCTGTTCGAATGGCTGCAATGCGCTCATGGCTCTGGAGCTCCCGATCTCAGGAGAAAACATCCTGTCTAAAATTGGAATAAACTGACATGCGTAAAACTCAAAGTTGGAAGATGTACCACCAAACGAGAGCTTGGTTTCAATTGGTAGCTGATCGACAATCCGTTGCACAACCGCCTTGTTCTTCTTTAGGAGCTCGAAGGACTCGAATTCTAGACCTCTGGCATTCGGAACTAGACTATTGGTGTCTCTGAACTTCTGCGGATTAATGTCACTGAAAAGAGACCAAAATTTAAGACTGGCCAAGGTAGGGTAGAAGCTGGCGTCGCGAGCGCCTGTGGTAAGAGCGTCATAATAAAAGAGCCAGTCACTTATCATCGCCGGGCGCAAGGCAAGGTCATCTTGTAGGTGGACCACATCCAAGTATTTGTTGAAACAGCCTCGGATGACCTTATCTAGAGATCCGCTAGCAGCAGTTTTCTCATCACCAGATGACACCAATCTCATGACAGATTCAAAATTCTCTTCCTTTGAGAGTTTCTGATCCCTAGTAAATAGCCGATCAACAAGCAGGAACCACGACATGGTCTTGTCTTTGTTGCTCGAATTGTCTGAAGTAGCAAGACGGCCAACCAATTCCGGATCTAGCTTCCTGCTGGAGAATTGTAAGTAGTTTATGGAAGCACGTATATCGCCCTCGCATATCTCGAAAACCTCCGAGATCTCTCTGTGATCGAGATTCAATTTCTCTTTTTTACTGATGTCCGCAAGGTGTGCCTTCACTGTTTTCTGAGCAGAAGCATTGATCTTCTTGCCAAACATGGATTCACCTCCAGTGGCCTTGCGGAATGGCACAATTTCACAAAATTGTCGGAGTTTTTCCATCGGGTTCGCAGACCCAGAGCGCCCACTATTGGAGTAGATATCGTTTGCAATACATATGATCGGCCTGTTCAAAGAGAACTTTTTCTTCGGTTTCTTCTTGGTCGCCAGCAGAAAGAAGGTACCAGACGAACTCTCTGTAGCAGTGCGATTATCCGAGTCTGAGCGTAACACGTCGGCCAAAACCCGCACTATCTCGGCGGTGTTCGAGGCAGAGTCGATCTCATCGATCACTAGACATGTTGGCTTTCCCTGGGCAGTGATGGTGTTCGTAGTCAAAGCATTCTTCACCCTCAATTTGAGCACTGCAGCGATATTGGCGCCTCGCCCAGTATCTGCGTCTGTTCCGCCAAGAGTATCCATACTGTTAGCAGCATTCAATTCCTCTACATGGTAGCCCATTTGACGAGCTAGAAGATGCACCACGGCAGTTTTACCAACACCAGAAGGTCCATGGACCAAGAGGATTTTTCGAAGTGGTCTACCTAAATGGTCTACGTTTTCGTCGTCAATTTTCGCGTTGCCAAACACCAAAGAGCCCCACTTACTGAGCCAATGCATTACCAGTCGATACTGCCGTTCGTTTCCAGCCGGACAGATCTCCAAAAAAGACGAAGGCCGATACTTATCGGACCACAAAAGTCTGTTTTCCTCAGCTGTTTCCTTTGCTGCCTCGGCCAATCGAGCAGCATCTCTCTTCTTGGCCTCATCTATGACCTTTCGGCTCTGGCGCAGCTCATCTCGCAGCCGAACGCGCTCATACAAGTCGTCCATGCTAAAAAACGAGTCGCCCTTTTCATCTAGGCCTATTCCAGTAGGTCTGACGCGCGGTTTTAGCGAGATCACCGATCCATTGAACAATGCGACTTTCTTTGGCTTGGTGGAAGGTACCGTGGCCGGATTTTTTAGAAGAGGGACTTTTACAGGTTCCAGTGGCTTTTCTATCGCCGGCTCTGCGAAGAGAATTGACTGATGGAGGGAGAATTCGGTCTCCATAGTAGTGTGGTTTGAAAATTAGAGACGATCTGGTGAAGATAGTAGTAATGAGAAGACGCGTGGTGGGAAAATGAGATAGAAACTTTTGAAAATCAGAAGGGCGTTTTTTATTGAATGATATTGGCGATTTTTCGCATGCACGCTTTCGTCTGCTTTTGTGTATTCACTTTCTTGGTTCTGAAGTTGGATACAACAGAAAGGTAAACATAATGCGTCAACACCGTAATATACGAGATAGAAACCCAGGTGGAACAAAACCACTGAATTTCGTTTTATTTGGTTCGGCTTGAAATTTCGAAATCATCAGATCTCGATAATCAGAGTAATCGTACAAAATACACTTCATGCAACGATTCATTTTGAGGAGCAAAACGAAGAACAAAGCTTACAGCTGTTTAGCCCAAAACCATCTCAATTACAATCTGTATTAACATACATGCGCTGCGGTATCAAAACATCTATAAAACACCTCTAGGAAAATGCACGTGGAGCCTCGCCCTCGGGGCCAATGTACTCGGTATCTCTCCAAGGACCGAAGTCCTTCAAGTACAAGTCATCGTCAGTGACATCCGAAGTGCCTCCGTACTTCACAGGCAAGTTCTCTGCGGGGATCTGTTTGAGCAACTCCTTCTTGTAGGACGAGCCCAAGATGTTGATC
This sequence comes from Australozyma saopauloensis, assembly GCF_035610405.1. Taxonomy (NCBI): domain Eukaryota; kingdom Fungi; phylum Ascomycota; class Pichiomycetes; order Serinales; family Metschnikowiaceae; genus Australozyma; species Australozyma saopauloensis. Next base: position 498,019 of record NC_086135.1, read on the forward strand.
TTCGACACCGTGACGGGGTCCAAGAAACCCTTGAACACCTTGAATGCAGTGGCAAACCCAAATGGTGCATTGATACAGTAGAACTTACCCATGCGCTCCGGGTAGTAGTCCTGACCAATCTTGGAGGCCTCCTTCACGTATCCAACCACTTGATAAGCAGATCCAATGGAAATTCCCTTCAAGTCCATAATGGTGCATGAAGTCTCCACCAAACAGCCCTGCTTTCTCGAACAGGCGGGCAACCGGTAAGTGGTGAACAGCTCATACTCCCACACCAAGTTCTTCAACATACGCTCCTGGGATGTGATCTTCAACATGTCTGGCAAGTACACCTTACCCAACTCCTCGAAGTACACAGGACGGCCGTCCTTGTCGGTCTTGTGGTAGTACTGGGGGTACATCTTAGCCACGAGGGGCTTCTCGGTGTAGTGGAAGTCCTTCAAGATGGTATCCACGCCCTCCGCCTTTCTCCAGGTCTCACAGTTGACAAACATCTCCTTGGCCTTCTCCACGTCGAACTTACGGGCTCTCAAGAAACGGAGCAAGCTGGCATCGTCCAATCTTTGGGTGTAGCCTTGCTCGGAGAGATACTTTCTGAAAAGCGCCAACTTGGTCTTCTGTTCCTCGGTCAAGTTGGAGGTGTAACCGGGGATCTCGGAGGGTGCCGATACCTGGGGGTAGGAGGCGAGGATTTCTGCTTCGGTGGCCATTGGAGGAGAAAGAGTGTTGGTTATCGTGGATGTGTTTGGTCCTGCGTGTAGCGCGGCCAGGTGTATGTGTGGGAGTAGGTGTTGTCCATGTAAGAGAATTGGGAAAAATGGCGGATAGGGGAGGGAGTGGATTTTGGTTTGATAATGGTTTTATTTATTCATTTGAAGGTATTCTCTTTGGATGGTTTTTTTGTGAATTACACGATTTAATGTTTTTGTGATGAAGATGTTTATTTTTAGTCCGATTCGAAACTCCCATTTTTAGTGGGTGCAAATCGAGGCTGGTTCATCACTAAGGAATGGTTACATGGTATTGTTGAGTTCATGTTCATACATTCAGATATATCACAAAAGTAATTTTCATGCACTTCATCTTCGGATATTTCAAAAATTTCATTACACTATGTCATCACAGTTTCTATGCATTGACACTGTAAATTAGTACCGTCTATAAATATTTCTACTCCCTCTTCAACCATTTCTTGAACAAGTTCTTGCTGCCCAGACGCAGCAAAGCAGAGATGGACGTGGAGCTAAACGTATCTGATAATTCATCTTCCGAAGCGGCTGGGAATCGGAGCCTGAGCGCCAGAAGCCCACCATCAGCCAAGCGCTTGAGACCCGGTCCGTTCTTGAAATTGGCATCCTGATACACAAGAGAGTTGTCTCGGGTGTCGAGGTATCCACGCTCAACAACATCGTCGACGAACGACTGCCATAGCTTGGTGTTGTGTTGGTAGTTCAAACATGTTTCATCCTCCGCCAACTGCTGGGACAAAGACGCTATCTTATTGGCGACTTCAGTGCTTTCTTTCTGCAAGTCATTCATGGTAATAGCAGATTTGATGAATGAGAAAATATTCTCGTTACTCTTGCAAAGTGTTTTGATAAAGCCCTCGGTCTCGTTGTCGCCAGCTAGGTCCAAAAACTCCGACTTCTCGAACTCAAGCGTCCCAATCTGATAGAATGATGTGTTCTTCTCCAGCAAGTTGTCTCCATTAGCCAGTAATGGTACCTCTTCTTGTTGGTCAGACTCGTAGCTGGTGCTCAAACCCATCGCGGTACCTAATTTAGGCAGAGGGACTTGACTTTTCAGTTGGCCCCCGTTGCTTTGAATAGAGGCCCGTGAGTTTTTAGCTGACGAGAATCTCAAAAGCTCAACAAATTCGGTGAGTCGGAGATACTTATCGATTAAATATGGCGTTGTCGGAAGCTCACTCGAGGTGCCGCCAAGGCCCATGTCAAATCTTTTCATCTCATGACTGAGATCCAATACTTTTTCATTGAAATCATTCTTCCGTCCTGTCAACTTATCAAAGTAATCAAGAACCTCTCTCTCATGACTGTCGAGAAAATCATTCATACGGAGGAGATGAGGTTCTTTGTGCTCAGTAAATTTTTGGCGATTAGCAAGATTCAACAATATCTTGGCGACCAATGTCAATGTGCGTTGCGCGTTGCCGACTTGATGGTCCTTTGTCAAATGGAACAATTTCGGGTTAAGAATAGCAGGACAGAAAAACCGCAAAAACATAAAGGCGCTCAAGCAATTGAGGGCAGTTGCCTTGTCACTAGGATCACAAGCAAAGTCAACTTTTGTTCTAAAGTTCTTCAATTGATTTTTGATCTGTTGAGGCAAATCGTTCGATGTTGTGAATATCTTTGCCCAAATCTCGCGCACATATCCAAGAAGGACCGCATAGTTTTCATTCACAACTTCTTCAACCAATTTCTTTCTTCTATTTGCCTCGTCGGGAGACTCATCCAGATCGCTAGCAATATCATCCTCGTCGTCACTGCTGCTCGAAGAATCTCCACGGTTATTTTTAAAGTTGAGTTTGACGTATCTTGGATCAAGTTCACAGTTTTTATCTTCGCGAACTATCTTGTCGAAGAAGTCCCCAAAAACTTTCTCCAAGTACTCTTGTCCGACTCTAAACAAATATTTTTCCAACGACTTGGTGAAAATCGATGAACCTCTAAACAAGGTATTGAATACATTCATACTCTGTGGAGCAGAGCTGGACTTTGAGATATAGTTCTTTCTGGTAGCTTCATCCACGGATGTCAACTCAACCTCCATCAAAGCCTTGAACCACTTCTCTTCAACACCAACACTTTGAAAAATATCTAGTAACATTAAGCTGACATTTTGGAATTCAGTTGCGCCAACAGTTGTGTTGCAGAACAGAATTAATTCCTTCATCGGACAATCAATAAGCATTGTTTCTAGAGCCTGGAAGGTTTCAGCTGGTGGTATGTGATGTTCTTTCAAATCAACGGTAAGTAACAATTTGCCAATTGGAATATGGCCCGACTCATAAATAGACAAACGAATGATATTTGCCAGGCCAGCAGCAATTCTGTTTGAGTCATCCTTTATGGGAACGAGACCAGGGACCTTGATTTCTTCGCCACTTCTGGAACCCATCATCATCGTTGAGTACCTTGGGACTTGTCCAGAAAGAATATCCGGCGTGAGGTATACGGATCCAATAATTGTGTCGGAAGAGGGGTTATGAACTGTGCTATGTGTCTTTTTAATCACAATACGAATCATTTGAGTCAGAATCGGCAATTCTGTCGAGAATTCCTCCTTCCAAAATGGGTTGGCAGAATTTTCAACAAGAGCAGTTCTACCCCAGGGCAAATCCCACATGATTATCTCAGCGTAGACTTTGCCATCGAACAGTGAAACACCATCAAAGTTGGCCTCGATAATGTCGAGGCGAACCTTTTTTGAGACGCGAAGATGATCTTTCGAGAATTTTGTGAGTTCGCTCGTTTCAGGCAATAGCTCGTTGACACGCAGCGGATTTCTATCGAGGCTAGGACGCGAGATGCTGTTTGTAGAGCGATTGAAGTCAAAAGAACTGTCGACAGGAAGAGTTCCTTCCAAACCGACGACCCTGTTAGATATGGTATCTAGTTCAATAGAGTCTTTGTTGTACATACCGATGTACTCCCTTTTACAAAAGTAATTAAGGCCCACAAACCAATCCTCCAAGTCAATGTGTAGGGGAAACTCTATGAAGATACGGAGGTTATTTGGCATAGGCTTACAATCTTTGACGAGGAAACTTTCGGTTGCAACTGATTCAGGCGTGGCTGCGGAAGTAGTTTTGTTTAAGTTCATTAAGCGGAGTTCGTTCAAATGGCCCAAAAATAGAATGTTTGGCGAGTTGCAAATGGATGTATGGACTTCTCTAATTTCCGAGGAGAAGAGACTCTTGACATCAATTGAATAAAGGAGCGTGCCGTCAAGTTCAGTAATGAAATTGAGCATACCGTTTGACTTTAGTGCGCCCATGGCATAGAACCAACCTTCCTGGATGCCATTGTCTATGGTCGAGTACAAGTTTTTTTTCGGTTCGCCTGGGTTTCCAAAAGTCGGCGCAGGAGCCCCGGATACAAAATTTACGTTTTTGGCTTTGGAGGGGAGCGGACCATACACCTTAAAGCGACACACCAATAGTTCATGTGGGTCCGAGAATGTCGAGGGATGGACCTTATTTTCCGCATACCACTTTTTCGCCAAGCCGCGCGACTTCAAGTTCTGCCACGCAATCAAGCACAGCATCAATTTGCCAAAAACCGCCTTGGAGGTCACACGGAAGTAGAGTCTCTCGTTGTTGACCGTTCGAACAAACACCAAAGGCGGATCCTCCAACACGGCGGAATCAGCATCGTTGGACCGGAACCGGCTGTGGCGTCTCTTGCCAGCGGGGCTGCGTGAAACGGAGGGTATAATTTGTACATAGCATGATTGGATTGCACTGACTAGGACTGTGACTTGGCCTAGCTCCACCTCGCCGACCACTGATCCCTCCTGTGTGATGGAGACAAGTTGGAAGTGTGTCCAGTCGTTCTTATCGGACGACACGAATATGTTTGGCTCCGAAAATAGGCCTTTGCCGTTTAGTAGAGCCCTGTGGAATGAAGATAATTTGGCCATGGTACGAGGATGGGGAAAGAACGGAACGTGCAATTGAGTGTTACAGATTAGAGTTTAGGCGGTAGCAACACCAATGTCAGCGGAAAGAGAGTGTGGGCGGTGTAGTTGTCGAAAGAAAAACAGTAGTAATCCGGGGGACAGTAGTGGGCACTTCTGCAGGCTGGGGTAAGTGCTGGGAACAGGGGAATTTGGGTTTCTGGGATCAGAGATAGGTACACACGCGCGTGTTTGGGCAGTGGCGGGATGGTCAGAAATGGAACGGACGTTTGTTTCTGGGAATTCCACTGCATCCAGCACAATTCATGCACAATTTCGTGTTGTGTCAGAGCGGATTGGGACCTGAAATTTTCACCATTGTAGCTGTATATAGCCTTGGCCGCGCGTTTAAATCGGGAATGTGATGTAAGTGGATGGGAACGCGCCTTCAGCCTCACAGTGCGATTCCGAATGGGGGCCGATGCGAGATCGCAAGGGGCGATTTGTTTTTCCACTTTTCGTAAGATTAAAGCAATTGGGTGTTGGCGGAATTTTGGATCGCTGCGATAACCGCGTTGATCCTTTCTGAATCGCGCGCTTTGTTGTATTTCGGTTGCCAGTTGGTGATCGAGTGCGTCGTAATTAAGGTTCCATGCGCGAAAAACGGCTTTTTTCTGCCGCAGCGCATGAACAAAGAAGCCACTTATAGGGTCTTGAGAGGAAGAAAAAAGAGACAATGAAAAAGAGAGGGATTTGAATTGTGCGGCCCGGAAGACATTCTCGTTTCTTTGTGTTCTTTTCTGCGATCGTTCGATGTCAATGCTGCTACTGTACTTGTACACGGTTGCAATATGAAACCTGACTAAATGCGAGAAGCGTCTCTCGTTGAGAATTATCAGTAAATGTCAGGGCTCGAGAAAATTATGGCGGAGTTTGGAGAAACAATTTTGACCAAAACGATCTTTTTTTTGTCACATTCAAACCGAGCTTAGTCTCTCTTCTTTCCTCTTTGAATAGAACCAAAAGCTGAGTCACTGGGTAACCAGAGAATGACCATGAACAGAGGCGCAACGAATTTGACTAGAAAAACAGACACAATTCGGGAATCCGAAATCTTATTGCTTGCTAAATTCTCTTCATTCGACTTAGGAACCGTATCTGTAGTTTCTGCCCAGATAGTGTGCTCCATACTTCATATACCGTCATTTACAATCATACACCCCATACATCTATCGAACCACTAGACCTCTAGATTTACTGATTCGCATTGAAACTCTACAATTGGTTACTGGAAACTACATCTCACATCGCCGATATAAAAAACCATATTCTTCGTCTGTCAAAGCTTCGTTCTTGCCGTTGCTTTTGTGTGAATACTAATCACTACTAAAACCTAAATCATACTCCAACCCAATGCTTCGACGTAGCGGGCTCTGCATGAACCTCGAGGCCTTCTGTTGCGGCTTCCTCTCCCTATTCCCGAAAGTGTTTGTGCTGACTGTTTTGCTGTGGGCACTCTATGGTACAATCTCGGAACTCCATTCACATTTGGGCCTCTCGGCTGCTTCTCTAGTATTTTCGGGCCTTCTATTGTCGCTCTATTTGCTCTCTATGTACTCGTATTTCCAGGTGGTCGTTGTTGGTCCTGGATCGCCGCTCGATTTCCCAGAACTAAGACTGACCGGAGGTACATCCACCAATGATCATTATCTCCTGCCGGAACTCAATGAACAGAATGAAACGTTGCTTAGTCCGCGCCGAGCTCCGCCAATGGAGGTTTTGGTCACCCATACGATCGAAAAGGGCGAGCCATATTTGCGCTGGTGTCCCAAGTGCAATGTGTGGAAGCCAGACCGGTGCCACCACTGCTCAAATTGTAAGAGGTGCTTTTTGCAGATGGACCACCATTGTCCGTGGTTTAGCTGCTGCATTGGATTCAGAAACCATAAGTTTTTCATCCAGTTTTTGCTCTATGTATTTGTCTTTTGTGGATATGTCCTCGCCATTTCGCTGTACTTTTTGTACGACTTTTTCGTGAAGGAGCAGTATGCGGAGCACCAGTATCTTTCGTTGACGCTTGTGTTTCTAGCTGTCGTTTCTTTTGCGTTTTTCTTGAGTGTGGGCTGCTTTGCTGGGTTCCTGGTGTATCTCATGTTGCGCAATCTCACCACCATTGAATTCCAGGATTTACGTTGGAACTACCTGGGCGACCACTCCGCCGAGTATGAGTATGATAGCACTGGAAAGAAGAAGAGCGTGGCAAACTTCTATGACTTGGGCCTCAAGCGTAACTGGACTGCTGTCATGGGCGATACTTGGTGGCACTGGCTTTTGCCCATCTCGGCTACGGACGAAAAGCTCACCGGCTACAAGAATGGTCTCAATTTCGAGGTTGACGAGGAGGTGTTCGATAAGTACTGTCAAAACCTACAGTTACAGGATAGACTCAATGCGCAACTAATGGAATACAGGGATCAATTGAGAGGCAGAAGAAACCAGTGAACTTCCGAGACGGATATTTATTTTAACGAATCTCAATGAAATATGGCATACATCGTTTGAGTAGAGTGAGTAAGGATGAATGAACGGTTAGTTACTCTCCATCCTGTCGTGACCGTTGATTTTTCCGTACAAGCAAAAAAAGAAAAAGAAAAGTTCGAGAGTGTTAATCACACCAGAAAATTTATTTTTGCCGGTATCTAACCACTGTCTCATTCAATACACGATACACTGAACAAAAGACCAACAAAACATAACCACAACGAAGTCCGACAATAATAGCCAATCGACAAAAAAACTTCCACTTTAAATTTCCAAACAACATATATATTCTAATTCACATTTCCGTCAAATTCCTCAAGGTTCTCCATTTCTTCTCCCCCAGGTCCTTTTATGTAGTCCGTTCCCGTCCAATCTGAAAACTACTACTCATCTTCCCCACGGAACCCCCCTAATACAAGCCGCAGCGATAATTCCGACTCGTCTGCCCTTTCCTTTCCTGTGACCGGCGCGCAGCTAAATCTTCTATCCCTCAAAAATCCCAATTCTTGGCTCTTTGCAAGCAAATTGAGGACAGAGTATCAGAACACACCCAGAACCACAATTGGAAACACAACCCACATTTTTTCTAGCATTGATCGAAAGAGAGCGGTGAAGAATTCTGACACACACACAAAATGTACGTCCAATTACCCTTCGACGAGTTCAAGGTAAACCCTTCCAACAAAAAGAGAGTCGCCTACTTCTACGATGCAGATGTCGGCAATTACGCCTATGGCGCTGGCCACCCCATGAAACCACATCGTATAAGAATGGCGCACTCGCTCATCATGAATTACGGTCTCTACAAAAAGATGGAGATCTACAGAGCAAAACCAGCCACGAAACAAGAGATGTGCCAGTTCCACACAGACGAGTACATTGACTTTTTGAGCCGTGTGCTGCCCGACAACTTGGATCTTTTCGCCAAGGAGCAGATCAAGTTCAATGTAGGTGACGATTGTCCGGTGTTTGACGGATTGTTTGAGTACTGTGGTATTTCTGGAGGTGGATCCATGGAAGGTGCCGCACGGTTGAACAGAGGTAAGTGCGACGTCGCAATCAATTACGCGGGTGGTTTGCATCACGCGAAAAAGTCCGAGGCGTCGGGTTTCTGTTACTTGAACGATATCGTGTTGGGTATCATTGAGCTTTTGCGCTACCATCCTAGAGTGTTATATATTGACATCGATGTCCATCATGGTGATGGTGTCGAAGAAGCTTTTTACACAACGGACAGAGTGATGACTTGTTCTTTCCACAAGTACGGTGAATTTTTCCCAGGAACTGGTGAGCTTAGAGACATCGGTGTGGGTAAGGGTAAACACTACGCTGTCAATGTTCCATTGAGAGATGGTATTGATGATGTCACGTACAAGTCTATTTTCGAGCCTGTGATTCAGAGAATCATGGACTGGTATCAACCATCCGCCGTAGTCTTGCAATGTGGTGGTGACTCGTTGAGTGGAGACCGTTTGGGATGTTTCAACTTGAGTATGCGTGGTCACGCCAACTGTGTAGACTTTGTCCGTTCTTTCGGTATTCCCATGATGGTTCTTGGTGGTGGAGGTTACACCATGCGTAACGTGGCCCGTACGTGGGCTTTCGAAGCTGGTTTGCTTAATGATGTGGTGTTGCCCAATGAGTTGCCCTACAACGAGTACTACGAGTACTATGGCCCAGACTACAAGCTCGATGTTCGTCCCTCTAACATGTACAATGCCAATGCATCGGAGTTCCTCAACAAAATCTTGACAAGCATTGTGCACAACTTGGAAAACACCAAGCACGCACCTTCAGTGCAAATGAATGAGGTACCAAGAGACGCCGAAGACTTGGGCGATGAAGAAGAGGACACTGCGCTTGCGTATGATACCAAGGGAGGTTCTCAACATGCCAGGGATGAGCACATCGTTCCTGATAACGAGTTCTACGAAGAAGAAGACCACAACCCAGGTGAGAAGCACATAGGTGTTTCTGTGCCAGCACCAACAGCAGAAGATTCTGTGTCTGAGCCTGCTGCTGCTGCTGCTGGAGAAAACAAGACCGCCGGATCTGAGAGTAAGGAAGATGACATGGTAGTTGACTCGACTGCTCCGGTCATCACGGACGAGGAGATGAAGGAAATAGACTCGTTGAACAACGAAAATGGAGAAAGCAATACTTCTGCTCCTGCCCCTGAAGCTACATCCAACAACGTGTCTACTTCTGCATCTTCTTCGGGAATTCCCCCACCTCCTCCTCTCCCTCAAAGCTTGTTAGGTAACTCAAAGAGTACTACGACTAGATTACCGAATTGAGAATATCGAGATGGCTTTTTGACGCTAGGATAAGAGACATCGAATGAGATGCTCTGGATAACGACGATAGGGCAAGATAGAAGCGTCGGGCCGCTAGGACGGCCCGTCGATGAGCTGTAAAGAACCAATGACGACCCTTGGATAACCAGAGAGAGCGTTCATTGGCCTGGCCAAGATCTGACCTACTGGTCAGATCTGGCTATAAGTACAGCTAGTTTTGGTCGATTATACAGAGCAACTAATACAGGTATTCTAACTAAAGTAATAACCGAGTAAACTGATCATTCAGGATGAATGACACTAGGACTAGCTATTCAAACCAAAAACTAATCACAGGTGGGAGACCCCAACAGCCACCTTGCCATGTACTCTACAACCCAATACAAATTTAGATAAATTTCATACAATGATTGTACCCATTCATCTCGCACAACCCTCCCCTCACTAAGTGAACGGTAGATCAGCTCGGACTTAAGTGACTCACTGCACCGAAGAAAACGAGATACGACAGGACCAACGGTGCCATAACTCCGAAGAGGCAATAATTAATAAACAGAAACCCATTTACAAATAAAAAACAAACAACACCAACCATTTCTCGCTCCTAACCCCCAATTTTCTCCCCCTCCACCACCCAAAAATGCCCTGGTCCCACTTATCGCATTCCTATCTTCAGCCTCACAATGTCTCTGAGTCAGTGCAGGAAATCAGCCCCAGATTTATCAGTCACCTCCACCTTTTTTCACCTCCACAAACCACCTACTACTTTTCTTCCGCAGCATGAACTCGCTGATTCTGCGTCTATGCAACCTGCGACTACTGACCGTCTCTGTGCCTGTGCTGCGAATCGGACGCTCGTCGATGTTCCCACTATATTTCAGTTTGCACAACTCCAGAAGGTATTTTGGCGGCGGAACAGAGAAAAATGCCCCTGATTTGGGCAAAGACAAGTTGGGCGTCAAGTCTTGCACCGTGCTTAAAAGTAGGACCGTCCCGGAGTACGTGGGGCTGCCCCATCTGAAGCTCCACAATGTGATCTGGAGAAACACATTGCAGAACATCTATGTGGTGAAGAAGCCCTGGAACCCCAAGGCGACGCAGGCGTTGTTGGAGTTTGTCAAATATATTCACACAGACTATCCGGGGCTCAATGTGATGGTTTCGGCAGAGGTGGCAGAGGAGTTGCAGAGTAGCGAAGACGTCAGGGATAAGTTGACGGTGTACACGGGAACAGCAAACGAAATCGTCCAGAAGACGGACTTGATCGTCACCTTGGGAGGCGACGGCACCACGTTGCGCGCCGTGTCGGCATTTCTGAATGGGTTTGTGCCTCCGGTACTCTCTTTTGCCATGGGAACGCTTGGCTTTTTGCTTCCGTTCGACTTTGCGGGGTTCAAAGAAACTTTCCAGTCTGTTTTCCAGTCGCGGAGCAAGGCCCTTCACCGTAAGAGGCTTGAGTGCCATGTAGTGAGAAACGCCCAAGACAACGAACAACTCGAGCAAGAAGGCGAAGGTGGAAACAATATGGTGTTCGCCATGAACGACATATCCTTGCATCGTGGTTCTCATCCCAATTTGATCCAACTTGACATATTTATTGACAGCGAGTTCCTCACCACCACCACGGCAGATGGTGTCGTGTTCGCGTCTCCTACGGGGTCCACTGCCTACTCGCTTTCTGCGGGAGGCTCCATTGTACATCCATTGGTTCCATGCATCATTCTAACGCCTGTTTGTCCGAGGTCTTTATCGTTCCGGCCCCTTGTTCTTCCCTCCACCTCGCACATCATGGTGAAGCTTTCTGAGGGTAATAGAAACCAGGTGATCAAAATGAATATTGATGGTATTCCCCAATCGGATTTGAGGCCCGGAGATGAAATTCACGTTGTCAATGAAAACGGCACCATCTACATTCCTGGATCGCACAAGCCTCCGCAGACGCTTGAGTCCAGACAGGGTTTCGACGAGTACATTGAGCCCGGCTCCAATTACAATACATCTGATGCCATGGCCGGAACACCCAAGGGAATTTTTTGCATAGCCAAGACGGAGAACGACTGGACCAAGGGTATCAACGAACTATTAGGGTTCAACAGTTCGTTCGGCGCCATGAAGAGTCTCAAACAAGCCAAAAAGCAATGAGCGTAGAAGTGTGCAATTGATGACATCAAGTGGGTACAAGTTGAATAAAAAGTACAAATACATAACAAAACTTCGAAACAAATGAATTCTGGAATATATATTAAGCTAAAGTCGAACTAGAGAAGTCGAAGTAAAGCTGAGAACAGTAAGCTGAAACTGAACCTCATCTGAACAAAAACAACCAAAGCGTGCCGAAATTATTTCTCCAATGAGTTCAGCCAAGTAAAAAAAAATAAAAAAAAATCCAAAATTGTTACGCTGGTCCCTCGGTGCAACTCTCTTGCAGCAATCCAAGCCTACTCTGACACCATGTCAAGGGTGAGATTTTGTCACTTCTAGTACATGTAGCAGTTTCTGCAGGACAAGGCGCCCAAAAAGTGTCTCTCCAGGGCTCCGAATTATCACCCGTGTAAAAACAGAGCCACCGCCCAATCTGAGGCGGCAGCGACTCGCAACCGCATACCCCTATAAGACGTACGAGTGGATATGCAACTGATTTGGGGAGATTTAGGTCATTGCGCGCCGCCAGTAGGCGCACTGCGGAAAGTCAATAAACAAGGACACGCCATTGGTCATCAGATTTCCCAAAACGGGTTTTTTCTTCGCTTAGGGCCGGAAACATGAGCCGGGCCAAATAAAGTGGTTTCTGCGTTTCGTCTCTATTAATACACCCATGCTGTTCGCTGCACGACGAAGCGTTAGTGGCCCTGGGCGACCGCGGCCATAGTCATAGTGCAAACACGAAAAGGGCTCGAAACCAGAGCCGCATCGCCCGCTGCAATTAGCGCTGGTGCTGACGCCGATGCAAATCTCGCAAATCTTGCACATCTCGCATCGAGGACCGAAGACCGGACATCTGCGGCCGAATGTCGGAATAATTATTTTTCGTCCAGCGAGCCGTGGGCACACACCCGTGCCTCCCGCCATAACCGTTGGCGGAAGCGGCCTGCAGACGCGCAGCCCCTCAGACGCATGTCTTCCGTTGATGGTGATGGCTATCTACCGGAACTATCTCTGAAACGAAGGCTGTTTCTGGAGGAAAAGAACGAACAAAACAAACCGCAGCGGTCAGGTGAAACAAATAAGTATCAAAAATAAGGAATAACGCGCACGTGACGCCCGCTCTTCCAAAAATCCCCATCCCAAACCTTTCCCCGGCGTTTATCTGCCGCACCCTGCTCCTTCGCTATGGACCACTGCAGGCTCCAATGGGTAGAGAACAAACTGAAGCGCTGCCGAAGAACAGTGATGGGAGCACCGATGTAGAGTACGTAGACACAGCAGTAAAAGCCATGGCGACGAGACCAAAACAAACGAAAAAGAAATCACAACAACAAAAAAAAATTATATAAGGGTCGCATTTTCTCCGGATCCAATTTCGCTTCTTTTTTTTTTTTTAGATCCTCTCGCCGCCCATCTGCCTGCGCTTCCTGCTTCCTGCTTCCTGCTTCCTGCCGCTGTTCCTGAACACATCTATATAAGCTGGGCGTATTTTTCCCCCATACTTCCTGCCCTCACACGCTAACCCCCAGTGCTTTGTGACCCGGTGCCTCACGTCCCCGGACCCAGAAACGGAATTCGTCAAAGCTATACTTCCACACGTCGGCAGTGCCCCGCAGCGTCCCCAGAGCTTTTTTTCCCGCGCTTTTCGGCTCGTTTTCCGTCCTGTTTTTGCGTTTTTCTCCTCGACGCTAGGAAGAAACACCGCACCTCGGAACCGCCGCCATTGTAACATTCAAACCCGTCTAGACACGTCCCGAAATGGCCATGGAGACTCCCAACGGGCTCGCGCAGGCCCAGATGTCCCAGCAGTTGCAGATGCTTCCCCACGTTCTGTCCCAACAACAAGCCCAGGCACAACAGCCGCAACAACAAGCACAGCAGCAGGCGCAGCAGCAGGCCCAGGCACAGCAGGCTGCCCAACCACAACAGCCACAAGACGTTTTGTCCGTTCTCTCGGAGACAACCTGTGTGACCTGGGTGGCCATTGGCTCTTTGGCTGAATCGCTAGGCGACTTGGACAAGGCGTACTCGCTGTACGAGTCTGCTTTGCGCCATGCGCCCATGAACCCAGAAGCGCTCACCCGCCTTGCCAACATCTGTAGGTCCAGAGACCAGTTCATGAAGGCCGCCGACTTCTACGAGAAGGCGCTCAATGTGCACCAGGAAAACGGTGACACCTGGGGGCTTTTGGGCCACTGCTACCTCATGATGGACGACTTGCCCCGTGCTTATGCGGCCTACCAGCGCGCGCTCTACTACCTTGACAACCCCAACGTGCCCAGATTGTGGCACGGCATCGGTATCTTGTACGACCGTTATGGGTCTTTGGAGTATGCAGAGGAGGCGTTCGTGCGTGTTTTGGACCTTGACCCCAACTTCGAAAAGTCCAACGAAATCTATTTCCGTCTCGGTATTATATACAAACACCAAGCAAAATATGCAAGCGCTTTGGACTGCTTCAAATATATCTTGACCAACCCTCCTCTACCTTTGACTCAGCCCGATGTCTGGTTCCAGATCGGTACCGTCTTTGAGCAGCAAAAGAACTGGAATGGTGCCAAGGATGCTTACGAAAAGGTCTTGGAGGTCAATCCAAACCACGCGAAGGTCTTGCAACAATTGGGTTGCTTATACTCGCAATCAGAGCCTGCTTCTCAACAGCAGGGCCAGAACTCTCCAATGCCTTTCCAACAAGATTTGGCGCTTGCTTTGAAGTATCTCTCTCTGTCAATTGATGCTGACCCCAACGATGCTCACTCCTGGTATTACTTGGGTCGTGTGCACATGTTGAGAGGAGACTTCAATGCTGCATATGAAGCGTTCCAACAGGCAGTTAATCGTGATTCAAGAAACCCAACATTCTGGTGCTCGATTGGTGTCCTTTATTACCAAATCTCTCAATACCGTGATGCTCTTGATGCTTACACCAGAGCCATCAGATTGAATCCTTACATCAGTGAAGTTTGGTATGATTTGGGAACTCTTTATGAGACTTGTAACAACCAAATATCTGACGCTTTGGATGCTTACAGACAGGCAGAGCGGTTGGACCCATCCAATCCTCATATCAAAGCAAGACTAGAACAATTGATCAAGTACCAGCAGGATGGAAACACTCATCCTCCACAACCACCACCAGTTAGCCAGCAGCCAAGATTGCCACAAGGAATGGTGTTGGAGAGCACTCAGCCACAACACCCACACCAAGGGCCTCTTGGTCAGGGTGCTTTGACCGCCCAGGCTCAACATCAACCCGGTTTGCAACTACATGCCGCTCCTCAGCAGCCTCAACAGCCTCAGCCTCAGCAGCCCCAGCCTCAATTGCAACCAAACCCAAACCTTCCTAATCCACTTTCTCACCAACCAACTCCTGCGGTGCCCCAATTACAAGTCCAGGGAAGTCAACCAGAACACACACCTGCTCAAGTTCCGGTCCAACCTCTTCAACAACCAGCTGTGGGACAACAACACCACCAACAGCCACAACAGCAACAACCAACCCATACTGTTGCACAGTTGCAACAACCACCGCAATTGGCTCAAGTTCAGACTGTCCCTTCTATTGTTCAAGATTCATCAGCAACTTATTCGGGCGCATCTGTACCTGGTCAAACTGATCCAAGTGCGCACGCACCTAATAACCTTCATCATGCGCCACACCAGCAGATCCCTGTATCTCAAGAACTACCAACTCAGCTTCCTCCCCAACTTGCTCCGCAAGCCTTGGGAACCTCTCAGGTACCTACTCCACTTCCCAGCCAGTTACCTCTCCAGGGCGCCACTCCTCAACCACCAGTGCAAGCTCAAACAGCGGCTAATCCAGAAACACAAACAGTTCAACTGGACACTCCAACCGTAGATAAATTGAGTTCAAATGGTTTTTCTAATGGTCAAAAGCATCTCTTGGAGGACAAGCATGAACCGGAGGACGTTAAGCGATTGAATACCGCAGAAGGTGTCTCCAATACCTCAATTATTAATGGTGGAACACCCTCAAATGTGGCCACGCCAACCACAGCTATTGCCTCGATGGCGCCATCTGCTTCCGTAACACCCGTAGTTACTCAAAAAGAAGAAACACATTCTACAGAGAACCCAGTTGTTTCTACAGAACAGACTCAGCACCAGGATGCCAACGAAGAGACGCCAAGTTCTATTTCCCAACCAGAAAGTACCTCATCTAACGGAAACGCTTCTTCTGTAGCTACTGAAGGCACAGCTTTTGCCCTGAACATTGTGGCAAACGCGGTACCATCTGTGCCTACTGAAGCACCAGCAATGTCTCAACCCACAGCCAAAGTTGTAACCAGCGAGCCAGCTGAAGCTTCTACTCGTGATGATGACGATGATGATGAAGAAGAAGAAAAAGCCGTAGGCGATGTGGAACCTCCCTTGAGAAAGGTTCAAGAAGAAGAAGATTATGACGATGAATAGATGCGCACTAACTTTTACTTTCGGGGTGTATTATCTGACAATTTGTGTATTAATGAAACATTTTAAAGACTCAAGTTTGTGTAAGCGCCTGGAAAATGTGATGAGTCAGCTCCGGGTCGAACTTTCTTGTCTGGTGTGGGCAGTTTACTTACGATATTGATGGTCGATATTTGACCAGCCTTAATTCTCGAGAGGAGTAAATTTGCAACATCCTTAAAGAGAGCCACTAGTGTCATACCAGCAAGGTTAGACAAGAACTCTAACTTTCCAACTTCAACAGACGAGAATGCCGGCATCTTTGAAATGAAATGAAGGATGATTTTGCCTATATCGGCACCGATATATGGCCATGCAACTGTGGAGATGGCAGTTATCACCATCAGGTGCTTCACAAGTGAAGATGAATAATCATTCTTCAAACAAGCTTTCATCTTTTGGAACCAGAGTAGAACCTTTAACTTGAGAATCTTGAAGTAGAGTTCATCGGTATAGTATTTCCACATTGCAAAGCACTTGCGCGAAATTGAGTTGTAAAAGCTTTTTCCAGTCAATGTTTTGTGTACTTTTTGATTTAAGTCTGATTCAAGCTCATTCAATACCTCGATCAAAAGCTCGAATTTTGCCGCATCTTTGACAGACAAAGAATTCACAATACTTCGGGGAGCCACGGACGCAGTAATATTCAAGTAAACTCTGTTAACAGTCAAATGGTACACCAAGTCGTATATCCACCTCACGGGCACAACAGATGCTATCATCACACTGGGGTCTGTCCAGTCAATATTTCTGAATAAAGACGATAGCATCATTTGGCTGAATGGAAGCGTTCCTGAGCGCCATTGGCCAAAAATGGAGGAGGCATTCCGCCACAACTGTCTTGCCAATACATGCCCGCCCATTGACGAGAAGAAATTGCACACCTGAACCTCGTTGAGGACATCAAGGACCGTCGCTTTTTTGCGGTTGAACAAAATCTCAAATATCAGCAGGCACCGCATTCTATACATGATAAAAGGCAAGGCAGGAATGTAGTCGTAGTGAGGCCGGCGAGAAGCAAAGGTATTCAAAGATCGGCGTCCTAATAGCACCAGTACCGGCTTCATTACAATATCGGCCCAGACCAGTCTTGTTCCTGCAATTTCTGGCAACACAACGGATTGTGGCTTTATGGTGTCTACTATACTAAGTCCACATTGTCCCAAGCCTCGGTACATCATCACTACAATACCTGTTCCCGCGCCAGTAACAGTTAAAGAAATTCCGCCATAATACACAATGTCATAGAGCACCGACCGCACGTACTCGTAGTAATTTATCAAGGGCAGCTCCCCCATCTCGAATAGAATGGGTGTTTTACATTGAGGGCAAGGCGCCGACGTCTCCATCTTCTCGCTCGCATTATGCATGCGGCCATTCTGCATAGCACTCGAGTAGAGTACATAAGCGAGATACCTGGCATCGTTCCGATCGGCAGGGATCCCATTCTCCTCTAGTTCTTGATCTAGATCTATCGCCGGGTTTCTGGGCCGAGAGTTGTCCAGCCACATCAGCGACGCCTCTAGCGAGCGGAACCAGTCCATGAAGCATTTTCTGTGTGTTACTAGAGAGCAAGATGAACATGGATTGATGAAATCCAATGCATCTTTGTGACTACCGAAGACGGGAGTGTCACTACTGTCGCCTCGGCAAAGCGCGCAAATTTCTCCGGTCATGGGAGTTTGTAGTTGTGAGTGGCAATAGTTAAATAAAATGTGGTTGTGTTTTTAGGTGTTTTCTGTTGGGGCAATTATAGCAGTTGATGAATGTGAAAGTGTTTCGGGAAATCCGGGGTATGGGGTAATGAAATTTTGGGTGCGAAGGGACTTTTTATTTGTGTTCATTTCGATTTTTTTTTTCTGAAAGCGGAAACAGATCTGAAATGAAAATAGTAGGAAATGTAGGTTCAGTAAATTTACTTTCTCAATGGTTTGCCGATTGGTTCTTGTTGCGTTTGACAAGCAGTGAACATGGCTGCGGACGCAAGAACAAACGTATCTATGTCAGCTCTACTTCAGAAACATCTTCTCTCCCAACAGAAGCCCCTCGGCCAAATGGTACAATCTCAGGTCAACCACGGCTCCCTCGCGGGCACACACATCGGCCAAATTGCCCAATAATCCACTCAAAGGCAGCGTGAACACCTCGATGAACTCGCCATCCTCCAACTGCGGCTGCGGATCTACATTTCTAGGATCGGTTCCATCTACATCCATGGTCACAAGGGCCATGTTGGCGTTTGTCAAGCCCGGATCACTGAACAACGGCATCACGGTGTGGGACAGACTGACCACGGAGCCCACATATCCCGTCTCCTCCAAAAGCTCTCTCTCGGCAGTACTTTCAACGCTTTCCTTGGGATCAATGAGTCCCGCAGGCAACTCAATGACAACCTTATTACATGGCGGACGGAACTGTTTGGTCAAGACCACCAACGGCGTCAGTTCCGGCTTCTTGATGAGGGCCAAGATACTCACGGCATCCAAACCGGTTGTATCTGTGCGGGTTGTTCTGACGGCCATTTCCCATTCTCTTTCTTTGCCCAGAGGATCTTTGTATGTGATTTTGCGCAACTGGATCCATTTGCCGTGGTCCAACGACGATTGGGAGATCAATTGTGCTTTGTAGGGGGAGGGTTTCATTTTGGCGGCGAAATTCCGGGCGATCGAGATTGAAATGGAGCGTTTGGTGCACACTCTACGGGAAATATGTGGTATATTGTACATTGCGAATTAGCTACTCACAATGGTTCACTTATATACTCACACACACCTCAGATAAATTGCAAAATTTTACTGTTTGAACCTGAATTTATTGAAGCATATATGTATGTGAATGTGTATGAATATCTATTTATCTATACTTTCCACAGTAGTATTTACTTTGTCCTGGTTCTGATCTACTATTGATACTGTCTACACAGGTATATAGATACCCTAGCTACATATATACTAGCATATACACTTGCACATATACACTAGCACATATACACTAGCACATATCCACTAGCACATATCCACTAGCTACATACACTGGTTAAATAAGAATACTAGCTACATATACACTAGCTACTTATATACATCAACTGCATATATTGAACAAATCTATACACTGGGTTTGTCGTCAAAAACCCGAAGCGAGACGCTCTTTATTCCCACTCTACACTCTTCTTCCAAGTAAACTTCCTCTAACTAATGTCAGACTTGGAAGCTATAAAGGCCCAGATCCAGAACCATCTCGTCGATTCCGGCAACTACGACGTAATTTCAAAACAGCTCAAGCTTAAACTCTACGAGTGCGGCTGGTTCGACCAAATCACACAGGTGGCCACCAATGAGTTGAAGAGTGCAGGCGGGAACGTCAACTTCGACATGTTGTTGAAGTCGCTCAAGCCTCGCGCCGAGGAGTTGGTTCCTTCCGAGGTCAAGGAGGAGATTCTACAGAAGATTCGTGCCTATCTAGACGATACGATCCAGTAGTGTTGGTTGGAGTTACACAGCATGAGAGTCGAAATGTCAATAAGAAGACGAATCAGGGCAGAATTTGTCAATTGTTGACTCAATTGATGTTGAATGGATGAATGAGTGCGTATGTGAAAGGAAGAATGTAAGAGAGATCATCGATCTGGTCTCATTTCGCTGTGTGGTCAATCCCATAGAGATGGCGAGAAATACCAATTTGGTCATCAATAGGGTATGGACAACTTACTGGAAATGGTTCAGTCAATCGCTTTTGCTAGCCTCTGGATCCTATGATTGTTCCGGGACAAAGATATCTAGAGGCCCACTGCCATGATGTTTACAGGAGTGGTCGAGAAAAAATGCAAGTTCTCAACATTATTAATGATCTCGTTCGAGTCAAGTGACCCTTTCATCGCTCTGTCTATTATCGAATCGAGATTCAGAAAGCCACATACACTGGAACACTTAATCCATTGTCACCAAAAAGAAATGAAGAAATTTCTACACACATATATATTTCTCTATAAATATCATTTCATTGGTTATTACTATAGTTTCCATTATCCTCCCATCTCACCTTCCATTGTACACCTCATCTACCCAATTACACCCTACCACTCATCACCAAAACCAAACAATAAGCCAAACAATACCCCAAAAAAAATACATATCCCAAAACAGCCAATCAAAACCAAACATTCCATCAATACCTCATCTCAATCCCACACACCCCCATTCCCATCCCCCTCCCTCTTCCAGTCTCCACACCCGTGCACCCGCTGCCAATCGCACCTACCCAATCACAACTCCCTTCTTGCTAATCGACTCTCCAACCTCAACTACCAAACCATGTTCCGGTTGACCTCCCCCGCCCTTGCGAGAGCCGTGGCTCGTCCCATGCCATCCGTCCTCTCCTCCGTGCGTATGGCCTCCAACGTCGGGCTTCCCTCGAAGGATTTGACCCCTCGTGAGATGGAAACAAACTTTCCATTGATGTCCCAGAAAACAGCCACTGCACCCATCGACTATGCGTTGACGTCTTTGGACGCCATTGCCATGTGGGCCAGAAAGTCTTCGTTTTGGCCTGTGACCTTCGGTTTGGCCTGTTGTGCCGTGGAGATGATGCATGTCTCTGCTCCCAGATACGATCAGGATAGATTGGGTATTATTTTCAGAGCTTCTCCTCGTCAGTCGGATATCATGATTGTTGCTGGTACTTTGACCAACAAAATGGCCCCTGCTTTGAGACAGGTGTACGATCAGATGCCGGAGCCAAGATGGGTGATTTCGATGGGCTCTTGTGCCAACGGTGGTGGATACTACCACTACTCCTACTCTGTTGTGCGTGGCTGTGACCGTGTTGTTCCTGTGGATATCTACGTTCCTGGATGTCCACCTACTTCGGAGGCTTTGATGTACGGTGTTTTCCAGTTGCAGAAGAAGATGATGAACACCAGAATCACCCGTTTGTGGTACAGAGAGTAATGTAAACTATATATTCGGCCGTGTGCCTTGCATTGTATGATAAATACACGATTTTGAAGCAGTATGAGACTGTGGGAGGGGATTTAGTGTGTGTATTTGGTTTTGATTGGGAGAGTGAGGAGGAGTTAGGGATGTGAGCTTGGGAGAATGTGGCAACA
The DNA here is from genome assembly GCF_035610405.1 of Australozyma saopauloensis. Classification (NCBI taxonomy): domain Eukaryota; kingdom Fungi; phylum Ascomycota; class Pichiomycetes; order Serinales; family Metschnikowiaceae; genus Australozyma; species Australozyma saopauloensis. The sequence continues at coordinate 519,217 of NC_086135.1, forward strand.
ACTTTATTGTAAGTAATCGGGTTGGATACTCTTGATTCAGAAAGTTTCACGTTTTATTTTTGTATAGCTACTTCAGTCTGTCTTTGTATAGTATGGAGTATGGGTTTATGACAGGTTCTTACATGAATTAATTGCCTTCATTAAAAGTAGAGGAAAGAAGTTTCTTTTCAAGAAATTCCTCGATTTCAATGAAGTGAACTTCTGAACCATCACATAAAATTTTACATTGTTGACCATGAACCTAGTCTCTTCCTTGTAGTAGGCGCCATGTAACAATGCCACAGAAAGCCACGAATTGACTGCATAATTAGGAAAAAAAAATTCACAAAAGCAAATCTTTTTTGCCTGTAGAAATTGATTCTTGGACCAAGCCATGAAACAATGGGGAGCGATCACTCAGATCAATAGAGACAGCCAAACCGACACCAACAAGAGCATAGATTCATGATGACAATAACCGAAAAAACAGGTCACACTTGGTTCTCTTTTCTGATTCATACGACTAAATTTTGCGAACTGTTGAGCTTTCAAATTACTCAATCGACTGATCCATCGGAATCCCGACAAAGACTCTATAGCCGCTTAAAGCTCTGGAATCGATGAAATCCTAAAATTCGAATTTAGAACTCCGTTGATATTCCAAACGAAACGTGTCTCGAATAAGAATCATAGAATAAAAAATAAAAATGTCACATTTAAAAAATTATCAAACTCCTCTAAATTCTGAACATTCTCATTCAAACCTCTATTTCCGAAAACAGCACTGTTAGTGCGCACATGTAATGTAGCAGATCGGGCCTGTCACGTGACCTGCCTACCCCCGAATCCGCCGATATGATTGGCCCGTGCTCCCTCTCCCAACAAGTGCGAACTTTCCCCCAGTAGGTCATGCCAATAATTGCTCCAAGACTGCACCAGTGCCGAGTCTCTGACTATTCTGCGCCTGCCACGCCACCCTCCCCCAATCCGTCGTTCCGTTCGCACATTTTTTCCTGCCGTTTCTACTCCCCTTTTCTTCTCTTTTTTTTCCCTTTTTCCCTCCATAATTCTTTGTCAACATGGCTAGAACCAAACAAACAGCTAGAAAATCCACCGGTGGTAAGGCCCCAAGAAAACAGTTGGCCTCCAAGGCCGCCAGAAAATCCGCCCCAGTCTCGGGTGGTGTCAAGAAGCCTCACAGATATAAGCCCGGTACCGTTGCCTTGAGAGAAATCAGAAGATTCCAGAAGTCGACCGAGCTTTTGATCAGAAAGTTGCCCTTCCAGAGATTGGTCAGAGAGATTGCCCAGGACTTCAAGACCGACTTGAGATTCCAATCCTCTGCCATTGGTGCTTTGCAAGAAGCCGTTGAGGCCTACTTGGTATCGTTGTTCGAGGACACCAACTTGTGTGCCATTCACGCCAAGAGAGTCACCATCCAGAAGAAGGACATCCAATTGGCTAGAAGATTGAGGGGCGAGAGATCGTGAGTGTGGTCGTCGATGTATGTTTAGTTATGTTTATTTCGTATTTTATTTAGGACTGGTTTCAACTTGGTGTAGAATGTGTAGATTTTTTGTAAATGATTTCCGGTTAGCTTATTGTGTTGTGAATTTGTTTTGTTTGTGTTGTTTTGGGCGGCTTTATTGATCCTGGAATGAAACCTGGTCTCATGAACATAGGTTCTGAGACTACTAGAGGCAGAATGGATACTAATGAATAATAAGATTTTATTGAGGTACATGGTTTTCCACTCTTCGATACGTCGTTCATTATAGTACACTGCGGCTCTCAGAGTCGTGCTTTTGTATGATCATAACCTCCATTTATGTAAGCCACATCATAATTTGTTGTTCATCCCTACTCCTTCTCGTTTTTCTTGTCCTTTGGAGTTCCGTCGTCTTTTGATGCACTGTCCGTTGCAGATTCTGAAGGCGAGTCGTCTGTCGATCTTGTCTCTTTCTCTTCTGCCGGTTCTCCTTGCTGTGCGCCAATCGAGAGATTACTCAAACCGGATATCAAAGGATCTTCCGCGCCCGGGTTGTACATAAACTGTTCCTGGGCGTATTCATGGCCGTTGTAATCTCCACTGACATCTTCCTCTCCTGGAATATACATGTCCATTCCCCTGTTGCCTCCACCACTATATGGCATCATACCATGAACTTGGGGCGGCAATTGCATTGGCATATGTGGATACCCAGGCGAACTTTGCGGTGGCGATGGGAACCCTGCCGCCACTGCAGCGTATGCTGACGCAGGGTCCATGCCAATAGACATAGCGGCGGCAGCTTGCATTTGTACATGCATCTGGTGCTGGCGCCGCTGATAGAATCGTTTGTTGTTAGCTGAGACACGGCCCCATCCAAGCCTCACTCGGTGTCCACCGATTACATATCCTTCCATCGCCAGTATAGCCTCCTCTGCGTCCTCTCTGGTGTTGAACTTGATAAAACCACAGTTCTTTCCAGCAGGGATTTTAATCTGAAGAATTTGACCGAAATGCTTGAATAGTGTGAACAACGTGTGCTCGCTCACTTCATGCAGCAATCCTCCCACAAACACAGTGGTGTTTGTTGGGTCGGAAAACTGTGTATTCATGTTGACCGCATATGGCATTGACCCAGGAGGGCCTTGTGGTATGTACATAAAATCTTGTGGTGGGCCTCCCATTGCAGGACCCATCATTGGATCTGCTGCTGGAGGTGGGACTGGAAAGTTCACCAGGCCAGCTAGCGAAGCATCGTAGTGGGGTGGACCACCCATGACAGGTCCCACGGGGCCTCCCATGTATCCCAATTGAGGAGGGAACAGTTTGAATTCTTGATTCCTTCTTGCAGCGTTATTTCTGGATGTCGCGAGGGCTACACGTAACGGGCGTCCGCCGAACCAAGCGCCATTCATTTCAACTAGTGCTCTTTGGCGCTCCAGTTCATCTGTGAATCGCACGAACCCAAAGCATCTTGATTTGCCGGTAATTGGATCAGTCATGACACGAACAGTACGAACTGAGTCAGGGAAGGCTTTTTGGAAAAACAGAAGCAAGTGTGCCTCAGTGGTCAGGGCGCTCAAGTCTCCAACAAACAAGGAGAACTCGGGAGAGTCCACAATTGGTGCGCTCAAGGTGGCACCAGATGCCCAATTAAGACGGAAGTATTTCTTTTGGTTGTTGGGGTCGTTCATTCCATTCAGTTGCGATGGAATCGCAATATCTGGAAGAAGTTGGCCATTAAGCGCAAGTGCTTCTTGGGCGTCCTCAAACAGATCGAATTCGACAAAGCAGTAGCCTGAGTGGGTTTGGCCCATGTATTCGACCTCCTGTTTGGCCAATTTTGGCTTGATCAACTTGACGGTGACACGCTTGTTCAAGATCTTCCACCAGAGCTCCTCAATGGCGCTTTGGTCTAGCCAAGGATCCAAGTCGCCCATCCATAACGTGCGCGGCGACTCTGAGGGAGGAGAGTCCGGGTTTTTGTGGGGGTCGTTTTCCGATGCGTATGTCAGCTCCTTGGTGGAGATCGGAGGCTCGGGCACCGCGAACAGCAGGAGCATTTCCTGTTCATGTTGGTGTTGCTGTGAAGCGGTGGAAGATACAATGGTGGGATTGATCGGAGCGAGCAGTGTATACGGCTTTTGTTCTACAGAACCGTATTCTTCCAGCGAGAAAGTCATTGCGTAATTATAGTGGTGGCAGAAGTTTCACTCAATTGCAGGTGAATTCGGTGGCAGACGCTAATGGCGGGTTATAAATAGGAACCAGTGACCTCCTATTGAAACTGAGGTCGGATGCACGAGATCTCCAACTAGGAGACGGAATATGAGAATTCAAAAAAGGACGCTGTTGGCAATACCAATACAAAAATATATTCAGGGGTATCGCTTGACGTTATCGCGGAGTGGCAATTCGAAATGGCAAACAAAGAAATGCAAGGAACAGTAACGAAATTGGGACCAATAGAAACCAGACGCAGAACCGGTACACGCACGCCGCAGAATTGTAGTATATAAGGATGTGGATTTTCCCTCCGTGAAGCACCAATTAGCACTACTGATACAGAAAGATAATATGGTAGGTGGCTGTGGAACATAGGGAACAGTACAGGCATGGGAGTCCTGCGGGAGCCGGGGGAGCGTGTGCAGCGTGCAGGAGCGAGGGCCCGTAGTGCGGTTGCTGTGGGCCCTGAAACGTGTTATCTGCATGATTTTTATCTTACATTGGGGAAGAGGTTGAGCGGGACAAAAGCGGATGGTGGGAAGTGGAGGCGATTTTTACGGGAAAATTTTGGGAAATTTGGGAAGTTTAGAAAAATTGGGAAATTGCGTAATTTAGAAAAATTAAGAGGGGGGGATGGACAATTGACCGGTCTGGCGTTGGATGTGAGCGTAGTGCTGATGCTGGCTAGATCAGATATCTATAGAATTTTGCAGCCAGTACTGATACTAGGGAGAGTGGGTATAGCGTGGGTCCAGAGTTGAATAAATTGTAGACAATTTTGGCGAGAAGCAAAATTGGGAGTTTTGGGGTTTTGCAACTTTGCCTTTTTTCCTCTGGTCAATTCTTGTGTTTGTGTTCCAGTGATTCTAGAAGCGATGAGGCCACTATTCTATTTATTCATACAGACGTAAAAGGAAAAGCTGTAGCATGAAAATAAGTCGATACTTGCATATTTGATTGAATACGGTTCGTGATAAAAGATGAATTGAGTTTATCTCAAAGAGTCTTTCTTGGAATCTCAAACACGTTTTGAAGTGGTCTCTCATCACTCATACCCTACAACGGTATCCGTACCAACATAGAAGCGTCTACACCAATCATAAATATTATATTTGCAATTTATCTAAAATTCCAGCTGATTGTAAATCCCATTGCTCGACTTAGACCGGAGCAAATTCTCCGAACCGACACTCAAAATGCACTAAAAGAGCCATAAACCATCCAAACTGGACCCACAAAATTTCCTCGGGCCACCGATTTCTCTTCAAAGAATCTCCCGCCAATTGTTCAATTCAATCCCCAACAATTTCATCGCTTCTCCACACATCGCTCCACACATCGCTTCCCACATCGCTCTCCACGTCTGTTGTGTTTACCTATTTGCAGGTCACATAAACACTACTCAAATGGATCAAGAAGTGCCGACCACCACAACGTCCGCCAAGCTAAACCAATTCTTGGAAGAGACCCAGATTCCCCTGGAGATGTCAGCGCGCTCGCTTTCGCCCGAAATCTCCGCCCAGAGCTCGCCCATATTCACGGGAAAAGCCCATTCTGCGTCTACTCCAAAAGTAAACATCGCCGATTCCAGCGCAGGACGCCAGGTCAGCGATGAGGACACCGCCAACTCAACGGGCCAAACCGCTGCCCACAACAAATCGTATAAAAGCAGGCTCCAGTACGTTCCGAGCACCAGTTTCGTGGGAGAAATGACCAGTTTCAATGGTGCATCTGCGCCAAACACTTTCAAGCACAAATCGCATCCCAACGCCAAGACAAAGAGCCACATCATGCTCTCCTCGGTCGAGGAAAAACTGTCAACGGCGATGGAGGGCGAATCGGAGAAGGGTCTGCTATCTCGAGGTGCATTCTTGACAGATCTCTCGCACAATCAGACCTCAGAACATAATGACGTTAAAGATATTTTGCCCACATTTCTCGACGAGTCATGGAAGGAGTCGTCTTTCAACAGTAAGGATAAATTGCAGAACGATCACTTGGGACCTTTGGCGTTCCTTGCATCGGGCGCTGATACTTTGGTGCACAAGAAGTCTCTTGACGAGCCGGTTCCTACTGCGGATTGGAAAAAGGCACAGAAGGAGTCTGAGCGAGGTCGTGTTGGCCGTCCTTTAGAACATATATTCACTTCCGATCCCGATGCGAATCCCAGATCGGGGGCTTCTCGTCCCGCATATGAGTTGTCTTCTAGCATCAGCGATTCCAGCTCCGAGTTCTTGAGCCGAAACTCCAATCAGTTTCAAAAGCCACTTGACAGTATTGGAAATTTACCACCACAAACAGTGAATGTTTCTGACTCCCAGAGGGCCCAGGCAAAGTCTCCTCTCAAACTCTACGGGAATGCCTATAATACCTTCACGAAAGGCTTTCTACATGGTGTTGTTCTGGCCAGTGGCCAGAAACTCGCAGATTTAGGTCAGTCTCGCGGTGAGTCCTCGAATACAGCATTGCAAGCACATGGAGAAGAGCTAGCTGAAGCTGATGATCTATATCAGAAGATGCGTCAAAACGGTGTTGTCAAGAAGCAAGCTCTGGATCAGTTCAAGAGAACGGGCCTGGTCTCAAACCACTCGAAACCTATAGCCGACCGTAGCGAAGGTGATTTTCTCGAAGATGCCAATGATTTATTTCAGAACATACGTACGAGAGGACCTGGCTTTGTGCCAAAGCCATCCCGGCAATTTCATGATACCATACCTAATGAGACAGCTATTCTGTCAGAGACCGAAGATGTGTCAACTGCTCAACCCAATGATAAATATGTGAACAACAATGTCAAAAAAGCCGGGAGAGGCAAACAATATGAGTTTGCTTCAACTGACAGCTCTGCTTTAGAGTTCGATACCATTACGCCAAACTCTATTGTTCCAGGACAGGAGGCAATATCGATTGATAGATCATTTGAAGCGCATTCGGTAGATTCAGATCATGCGTTTACTGAAATATCATCAAATACTTCGTCTAGAGTGAACGAGCAAACCCAAGAGACTCAAGAACTCCATGATGCTAGCTATTCAAGATCTGATTCTGGAGAGCATAGTCAATTCCTGAGCTACGAAATTCCCATTCCGTCGCATTACAAGTCGCCTGTCACACCAAATATAAGATACAAAGATCCCAAGAACTTGCGCCTTTCGCTGAACCTGTTTTCCAATTCAAGCCCTCGAAGCCGTGCTGTTTTGAAGGGTACGGTGAAACCAGGAGATTATCCAGAGCGATACGGCGCTATGAACCTAGACAGAAAAAGCAACAAGTGGGACTATGATGACAAAGAAAATCAATCACAGGAAAGTCTTGACGGTCTTGAAGGTCTTCAAAGTTTGAAAGTACCAATGCATGGAGCTAGCATTCTCAAACCTATAAACGGAAAGCCTAAGAAATCTCATAGAAGAGCTGAGGTTTCCTTCGTCTCAAGTGGTAGCAATGACAATACTTTTGAGGATGATTCTGATGAGTCTTCCGCCACCTACGATATCACACGGGTTTCTGATATCAATGATTTATCATTTTCTCGAACAGACAGAAACCTCGTTGGCGTCATAACTGGGGCAACCTCGAACACTGATTGGGAAAATCTCACTCAAATCGATCTTTCTGGGCAAGAGCTTGAACAGGTTTCTAGGCTCGCGTCTTATTTGCCATCTCTCCGGAGATTGTCTTTGGCCAGAAATCATATCCGTCACCTCGAGGGGCTTTCCAAATCGTTATATGAACTTGACGTGTCGGATAATGAATTGAGTGAGCTAGCATCCTTCAAAAATTTCCGAGACTTGCAGTATCTTACAGCACGATCCAATCATCTCGAGAGCCTCTCATGTTTGCTGCATAATTTTAATTTGACCAAGTTAGACTTGATTGGCAACTCTATAGGAAGTCTCAAAGGAATTGGGTTATTGAGTAACCTTGTGAGTTTGAACTTGAAACAGAACTCTCTCAAAGGCACTATTGACTTTTCAGTGTATGATTTGCCAAAGTTGCAAGAACTTAATTTGGAGGCCAATCAGATAAGCACAATACAAGGGCTTGAGCATTGTCCCGAACTACGAATAATCAATTTAGCCAAAAACAATATCGAGAATTTTTCCTCTGAGGGTCAACTATTGAAAACAAAGAAACTTATTCTCTCATTCAACAAGCTTGCAAGACTCGATTTGACACCTTTCCCAAATCTAAGGGTTCTTCGAATAGACGGCAACTCATTACAAGAGGTACGAGGAATGACCAAGATGCATTACTTGCAAGAAGTCTCTGCGAAGTTCCAGAAGCAGTTGTCAGTTACTCAGTCAATCTTAGAAAATGCTACTGATATCGTGAAGCTTGATTTGTCAGGTAATCGTCAATTTGCACAAGGCTTTTTCCGTCCAGATCAAAAGCAAATCTATCCTAACGTAAATGATTTGAGTTTGGGAGCTTTAAATCTAACTAAGGTGCCAAAAGAATTGCCTCGCATATTTCCTAACTTGCGCATATTGAGACTCGAGTTTAATAGAATTCAAGACACGCTGAGTCTTACGGATTTCAAGAACTTAAGAAAAGTGTACCTCCTCAATAATGGAATCAGCAAGATCAAACCGCTTTTGAGTAGTCTTCGTAACTCGAAGCATAGCTTGAACGTTATTGACTTGAAACTCAATCCGTTGACCATGGAATGCTATCCGGATGTCATCTCCTCCAATTCTTCGAAACAAATGCAAGATATTTTTGGGACTCTTTCGAGTGAGCATTTATTGGTTAATGATCTAGAAGACTACGTGGACGCGTCCCGATTGATTGAACAAAGCAAAAGCGAATGGCAAGCGAAGGATGAGGATTTCTCCCGCTTTTTAAAATCAAGCAATCAGCTCGAGAGGTACAATGCGAAGGTAAAGTACGAAGCCTTATTGATCCAGTATTTCCCCAATCTTCAGGAGTTAGATGGCATTCCTATCACCGAACTGAAATGCCGGGCAGCTCGAAAAGTAGCACAAGAAGTCACCAGAAATCTACTGTCGAATTAAATCCGTTCCGATCATAATATCAATTATTTGTTTCGGCCTCGGGCACAAATGTACGACCTGCATCATACTGTCAGACATGCAGAAGCGAGATAAGATCTACTCTACATTTGGCTATTCTATTTGACAATGGTTTTATCGACAAGAGTAAGTATCCAATGGGGATCAGACGGTCCCGCGGAATCGACGCATACATTAGTGTCTACCTCCGCGGCTGACCATTTCGTAGACGTCCGAATTTTGACAGATCGGTATCCTCACATACAGACAACCGAAGAGCCAGAGAGCTTTGAGAGCATTTTTGACTGGGCAATTGTTGGTGAGGAGAAGCCAATTGAAAACACAAGCAAAATTCTGTTTGATCACCTGATAAATCTGCAAGATATATTCAAATCTCTTAAATTGGGAAAGCCATTCAAGAGCGAGCCGGATATTGGTGATTTTTCAGCGATCGAAGGAAGCGAGGATCGAAAAGAAACAGGTGAAATGGTCAATCCAGCGACAAATCAATTGACTCCTTATGTGGAGATCTGGAGGTCTTTGAACCCATCCAGAACCACACCAACTCAGGAGGTGCGCGAGGACCGAGATGAGGAGGGCAACGAAGTCAATGATGAGAACGTTATCAATGCTACCTATGAATTTGAGCATGATTCCATGTATGGACGGTGTATCATTCTTGGCAAATGGATCCAAGGTGTTATTCACGATCGTTCCGACAAGACACATCCATTGAGTATTTACCGGGCATTCCACGATGACAAAGAAGATAAATGGGTACCTCTAATCCGTTACGGAAAACAATTTGCGTCAGATTTCTCGCCGGAGATTTTAACGATAGACTCACGATGGAGCCGTATAGAATAGATCAAGCAGAGTAGATTGACTGAGGGAACGGTAAGATCAAGAGACCAACAGTTCCTTGCATATTTTCTCTCGCCATGATCTTGCATAATTTTTTCTATGTATATCCAATTATGTATTGGCATCGCTCGCACCTCTACTCATCGTAGTTGTACTACCTTAGCGTAGATAACAAACCACTACAGCCATGACAAACATCAGCCCGCCCAATTTTAAACAATCCAACAAAAACAAAAAATCATTCAACGTATAAATAAAAAGACCCGAAAAGAAAAATTCCAATTTCCCTCCATCGTCGCGTAGTATCACTCCACAACAGGTATACCCCCATGCTTGCGCCTAGGGTTCTGCAGTGAACTATCTCGAATTTTATCCACCACTATCAACATCAAAACCACACAATGACTGGAGAGAGCTGGTATGTATACGCCAAAGTGCCGAATTTCCCTCCGCGCATGTACTAACATCCCAGGTTATTTATCTTTGCCGTGTGTATCAACGCACTCAACTTGTTTTCCCAAGTTTTCTTCACCATCATGTACTCCGACTTGGAGAGTGATTACATCAACCCAATTGAGTTGTGTCATAAGTTGAACCCATGGTTCATTCCCGAGGCTGGCTTGCATGCCGTCATGACTGTGCTTTTCCTTGTCAACGGATACTGGCTCGTGTTCTTGTTGAACTTGCCATTGTTTGCTTACAACATCAACAAGGTGGCCACCAAGAACCACTTGTTGGATGCCACCGAGATCTTCAGAACCTTGTCCAAGCATAAGAAGGAGAGTTTCGTCAAGTTGGGTTTCCACTTGTTCATGTTCTTCTTCTACCTCTACAGAATGATCTTGGCCTTGATCGGCGACTCGTAAGGAGCTTGGTCTGCGTGACACAATAAGGTAGGGGTGTATGAGATGGTGCTGAGATTATGCCTTTTTTGAGAGGTCTGCTGTGGGTGCTTACCGGACCACGGAACATTCCAATACAATATTCCTGCTTCTGTAAATGGTGTTTATTATTGAGCATTGATGAATGTCTACGGCCGCTTTTCATCGGTATGTATGCGTAATATTTAATGTGAACCTTTGTATCAAGATGTATCGGGCAAATGCTCTTTGTAGAGATAGTAGGTATCGGTCGAGACCAAGATGCGTGGAAATCCCTGCTGGCAGGGTCTCTCCGAAGCACTGTATAAATGCGAATAAAATTGACTTAGGTTTTTACTCTTGATCCGTGTTCAACATGGCCCTGAGTGAAGCGTTGACTGACTTCAAGCGCGCTGCCAAACCCCACTGCTGGTCAAACAACTGCGAATACGATTCAATATCCTCTTGAACGCATGCGTCGAGAGAGGTGCCGAACCGATCATCACTAATGGCTTGTTGCAATTGCTTGAACGAGCCAACCAAAGACATAAACTCGTCATACTCTCTGGTGCTCTTCTCCAAAGATCCGCGGACTTCAGCAATATCATCTTTGATAGAAGTGTGCTTCTTTTGAAGCTCAAGGATTTTTCTTCGTGTATCGTTCTTTTTCCTCTGGACATCCAATATGTCATTACTGATGTCGAAAATGCAAGAGTGCATTCCTTGTAGCTCTCCTATAGCTTGCAAGAGATTCAGTTTATATTCCGAGAGTATGATTTCTTCGTTGATCGTGTCGTTCATTTTTGGCCTGGGCGAGTGTTCTTTCACAAATTGCAGCAAAACATCCAAGGCGCTGAGTGGTTGCGTGTAGTTCAGCCGCAGTGGTGTGATTCCAAATCGTTTGAATTCTATTTCTGTAGGGTTTGTTGCTATGTTTGGACTGTTTGAGGAGTCAGAGGTATCACTGGGCGATAATAGCTGGTCAAGATTGAGTACTCGAAGGGGTTTGGGTCCACCTGCCGAGGAACCGCTTGCTTTTGATTTAAGAGCCAATTCTGGCTTATCGGTTATTCTGGAGGACTTTCTTGTCACTACTTTCTCCTTCACTACTCTCTCGGTCTTCTTGGGACGTCCTCGTCTGCGCTTCACTGTTTCCTCAGCGCCGGCGCTTTCTGGTTCTGGTGCAGCCTTTCGCTTAATTGGAGAGAATTTATCGACTGGTCTTGTCTCTGATTTCGTCGCTGATACTTCGACTTTTGTGTCTTTTCCGGCAGTATCCGTGGCAGGTGCAACTGTCGTCGTTGTTTTTTGCAATTGACGCTCCTTGACATCAATCCCAGTGTTCTTTTTGACATCCGATGTTGGTTTCTTCGGCTCTTTCTTCTCAACGACTTTAGGTTTCACGTCATTGATCGACGTGACTTGAATATGTTCCTTTACTGTACCTTTCGACAGTGATACACTTCTTCTCTGCGGCAAAGGCTCATGTTTAGGAATAGTGAGCGATGGAATAGGAGCAGCAGCCAAATTGATTCTGGCCGAATCTCTATCATGTTCCAGCTCGGCCTTCTCTTTCTTTGGCGGAGATGCTATCACCAACGGCTGTATATCGATTACACGGGAGCTGACGTTAGAAACGATCGAAATTCTGAGAGAAAAACAACATACCCTGAGCCCCGAATCCGACCCTCCTGCCGCTCTCGAGTATTGTCAATTGACATGAGAGGTGCATTGATTGATGGATGACTATGGGAGAAGGTGTAGATAATAGAAAGTGGATCAAGTCGAGAGAAAAAAGCAAACAAAAGATATGCAACAATATTTGTACTTATTTAACTGACGTATTAGGCTTTACCTACACTATAAATTAGAAACCATGTGGGTGGACTAGTGACGCTTAATGCCAGTGCTCACTCATCAATAGACATATACACTGACTGACAGTCCTCTACCTTAAAGTCTACAGAACAAAAAAATCAACTCGAAAATCAGCTCTACCCTTACGTGTTATGGTTAAGTAATGCATTAATATACAACTGCGGCAAAGCCAGGCGTCGCTCTAAGCTTACTCGTTGGCGAAGTGCTCCAACAAGATGTTTCTCTCTTGAGTGTCAGCACCCCAGTTCTTGACGACAACACAAGAAGCACCAACAACCTTTCTGGCGTTACCTTCTCTGTCCAAGTGGCACAAACCGGCCCACTCACCCAAAGCCTTGGCGTCAGAAACCTTGATCAAAGGAATCTTCTCCTCACCCTCGTTACACAAAGCCTCAACCAAAGAGATGATGGAAGCCTCGGTGACGGAGTCACACAAGACACACAATTGGGCCTCTTGTCTGGACAAAGCCTTGGAGGCCTCTCTCAAACCTCTGGCCAAACCATCGTGGACCAAAGAGGTTCTCAAGACAACCTTAAGGGCGTCCTCGATAGAGATGGAGGATTGCTCAACGGCAACCTCCTCGACAATTTGTTGTTCTTCGATGTCAGACATTATTATGGACTTCTTCGTCAGTAAACTGCTCAGTGGAGAGAAAAGAGCTCGGTGAAAATTGTGATGAGTATTGTGCTCGCGGAGGGTGGTGCAGCGTCTGCAGGCGGCGCCTAGGGCTCTAGCCCTGGTATGTTTATTGGAATGATATTGCCAACAAAGAATATTGATATTTGGAGCAAATTTGAGGTGGAGTAATTGCTTTTCTCGTCTGTTTGTGCCTTCGTAATTTTTGTATCTGATTTCTTCTAAGTGGCTGCTCAATATGGGTAGATCGGTATTGTCATCTCATACTGAGATAACTAATTTAAAAATGTTGACTTTTAGGTGTCTTATTGAATAAATTTGTCTTACTTTCGTTTTGGAAAAAAATCAATGATTGAATTGTCGGTTTCAATATAAGGCAATGGTGAGTCTAAGGATAATTTGGAATTCAGGTTCAGTGTCTTCTGTACAAGCTATCAGAAACATACAAGTAGCACTAATTTCCAAATTAAGAGAATGAAAATAAAAAAAGTAGTTTATAGTCAACTCAAGTGGCTTGCGTTTTAAGTTCCCGAATTTGACTGATCTGTTTTGTCCTTAAGTTCGTCAATATAAATCAAAATTCCAAAATCTATCCGATTCTATACATTTCGGTCAAAATGGAATTTCAATTAAATAAACCTACAAAAAAACATTACAGAACATGAACATATAAATAATATCTTTGTTATCAAATTTTACTCACAGTGCCATTACATCAGCTACTATTGGAATATGATATTGCTAAAAGGTACATTCATTACTCTAAGATGCAATGCAGCACACAAATAAATACGAGAGAACAAAGGAGTATCAAAAGAACGACATTTAGTTCTTGACCTCGTATTTTCTCTGGAACTTGTCGTTGATGTCAACCAAGTAGTAGGTTCCAGATGAGAGATCGTCAACAGAACCAGTTGGCTGGAAGCTCTTTTGCAAATGAGCCTTCTCTCTCAATTCAATGGCCTCAACGTACTCCTGAGGAGTTCTTTGCTTACGGCCAGCGCCAAGCTTGTGCTCCAAGTCCAAAACCTTGGTGATGTTGGAAATGTCGCCAACGACCTTCACAGACAACAAAGTGGAGGCGAGACCAGAACCGTAGGAGAAGATGGAGATTCTCTTGCCTTGCAACTCCTCGTTACCGATGAAGTACAAAACAGAGGACAAGGAGGTCCAACAGGAGGCAGTGTACATGTTACCGGTGTTGGTGGCCAACTTCAAAGCTGGAGTGAGTCTGCGGGCAGACTCCTGCTTAGCAAGACCAAGGAAGACCTTTTCGAGGTTTCTGTCGGTCAAGGATTGCTCGTAAGTAAGGGCAAGGATCTGGTCAAAGGTCTCCTTGTCCAACTTCTCCTTGAAAGCCTCTGGGTTGGCAACGAAATCGTTGTACAACAATCTAGCGAAAGACTTGGTGACCAACTTACAGGTTGGCACGTGGAATGCAGAGTAGTCGAAGTAGTCCAAGAGACCAACGGTCTTGCCGGCGCCAACAACCTTCTTACTGTAGTTCTTGTAAGCGTGGTCAAGAGACTTGGTGTAACAGGTCAACGAGAAGTGGCCGTCCACAACAGGGTACTCGGAGGTGAAGTCTGGCTTGTAGAAGTCGTAGGCGTGCTCCATGTGGGAACCTCTCACGGAGTCAAACACGATAGGAGCGTCTGGACCAATGAGCATGGCCACGGAACCAACACCACCAGTAGGTCTGGCGGCGCCCTTGGCGTAGATGGCAATGTCACCGGCAACCACAATGGCGTCTCTGCCGTCCCAAGAGGAAGACTCGATCCAGTTGACAGCGTTGATCACCGCAGAGGTACCACCGTAACAAGCGTTGACGGTGTCCACACCCTCGATGTCGTCGTTGTCGCCAAACAACTGCATCAACACGGACTTGACCGACTTGGACTTGTCCAAAAGGGTCTCGGTACCGACCTCCAATCTACCAATGGAGTTAGGGTCGATGTTGTAGTTCTTCAACAAACGCGAGGTGGCGGTGAGCGAGAGCGAGTAGATGTCCTCTCTGTCGTTGACGAACGCCATGTTGGTCTGGCCCAAGCCAATTGTGTACTTTCCGGCGGGAATGCCGTCGAACTTTTCCAACTCTTCCTGGTTGACGAAGCTGCTGGGGATGTAGACCTCGAGGGCCTTGATACCGACGTTTTGGGGGGCCATGGTGTGGAGATGTGCAAGGGGGGGTATGGGGAAAAAGAGGGTGTACCTGGTGAGTTTTTTGTGGGAGGAACCGACGAGTATATATATTCAAACGGCGGTATACGACAGTACGAGCTGTGCAGGTGTAACCGTTCCACTTTTTTGTGTGGAAGCGCGAGGCTGAGGAGGAGGGTGGCAGAAGACGTGTGTGGCGTGGCGGAAATGGGTGCAAATTGCGGATTTTGGGTTTTTACGTGATGGAATATTGCACTGATTTCTTTTTTTTTTCTTTTATATGTTCGGGGGTCGGGTTTGCGTATCCGTGGTTGTATTAGCACACGATGGTGTTTACGCCTGCAGATGGCGTGCAGTATGATCTGAGATATTTCCATAGTGGAGCGATGAGGATGGATCCCTGTATTGTGTCGGAGCCTGTTTCTGATTTAAGGGGTGCGGGATGATCTATATTTGGTTCTGCTTTAGTTTAGGATTTTATGTTTTCATTTTCTTTTTCTGTCTGGCTGCACTCCTCTGTTTGGGGGAATGGGCTGTCAAGCTGTATTAGTAGACGGATTGTGAGAAATTAAGGTAGGCTAATGTCGGCCTTAGAATTCGCTAAGAATGAGATCTGTGCACAATCTCCTACATGGTTCCTGTTTCTAAAACCTGCCAGTTGTAAATTATATCTATTGGTCTGTGGTGTCAAAGACTGTTTCCTCCGATCGTCTGGATGCTAGAGTAGTTATTAGTGACGTCGGAACATGTCTAGTTTCTCAAGCTCAAGAATCCATTCCGGTCGAAAACGCCAGGATTTCTGAGGTATGGATCAAGGGCAATGTAATTGTCGGAGAGCTCGTAGCTGATCTGGATCTTATCCTTCAAATACTGCGAGCTGACCTCCGGGTTGGTGCTTTCGACCCAACGAATCGTAGCATCAATGAATCTTACGTAAAGCTCGTCGCGCACACTGCAAAGACGCAAAAACTCAGCGTCTCTCGTCTTCATTGGCGTGGTGTGTTCTTCGCTGGGCTTTGGGTAGCTTAGGTCCTCGGTGTCGTTGCCTCCCAAGTACTCTGGAATATGCTCTGGATCAATGAACTTGGCGATGTCATCAAAGCCCTTGGTGAAGTGGATCTTTGATGCAACAACAGGGTCGAGCCAGTTCTTGATCACGTTCCAGACGGTAGAGAAGATCCAGGGCGCATTGTGGACGACAACGATACCCAAACTTTCGGGATAGTGACTCTCGAACATCGAGGTGAGGAACTTCACAGGAGCATTGTCCGCATTCTTCAAGGAAAACCCACTGAGATCAAACACCAACGAACAAGTGTCGACGGACTCGTTAACGTCCCGCAAATGCAATCTACACCACTCGATGATCAAAAGGGCAAATCTCTCAGTCTCAGCCTGCGTGGTATCTGAAGCAAAGTGCTTCTTCGACTGGAAAACAAAAAGCGGGTTCTTGTTTTTGTCATGACCACGGATGAAAGATTTGCTCACGGTAAAGTTCTTCACGAAGCCTTTGTTCGTTCCAGCCACGTAGGAGGGCGCGTCACCCTCCAGAAGCCATTCCTCCACCGGACATTCGTTTTGGCGCCAATTGAGAGTTTTGGTAAGCATGGCCATGGCGTCTTCATACTTACACTTGCGGGCACGGATGTATCTCAACACGAAGTTGTCTACCAAGTCATTCTTGACGACCTTAAACATAGCCGAGTGGAGGTCCAGGGGGTCGTACTGGCGATACTTCCCACGAAACCCTGGCCGAGACAGCGCCGTGGTGGACGAAAATACGCTTGCCGACTCACCGAAATCGGCCTTCAAAGACGCCAAGTCGGTGAGCGTTTGCGAGAACGTGGTGGTGGCAGTGACAAATGTGTCGATGGACTGTACGTCTACCGAGTCTATCTCCGACTCGTCCATGAAGTAATTGGCGTAGTTCTGTTTGTATATGTTGAAGTACACATTGCGGGTTAACTCGCTAGCCACATCGGTGGTCACATACTTCTCCATGGAGCCATTCTGGAGTTCCTTCGCCCTTTTGTCACTTACAGGTCTAACAGGAGCACTGGCAGCCGGCTTCCTCGAGAACAAGCCCCGTTTCTTCTTGGTCTCCAGCTTAAGAGAGGCAGCATCGGAATCTCTGCACATGTTCTGCACCATTTGCGAGACAACGAACGCATCTCTGTTTTTGATGTCTGACTCGGAAAGCTGGACGTCGTATCCCCATATCCGTAGTAACGTTGCCCAGCACTGCTTCAAGAGAATCTCGTGTTCGGGCGTGAGGGTCTGAACACGGCCCGGACGGTAATTGATTTTGGACGGGTATACCTGTGGAGATGTCATTATTTAGTGGAGATTGAGATGAGATGAGACGTGATGAGACGTGATGAGACGTGATGAGACGTGATGAGACGAGATGAGATGGGATGAGATGAGATGGGAGGGGCTAACTATGGATGATCTAGGGGATGGTATAGTGCTCGCACTAGTGGAAGATGTAAGATGGTTAAAAAGATGACGCGTCGATGAGGTCAGGGGGTGGAAATGGGGAGAGAATATGCGAATTTTTGGAATTGTTAATGACGGTTTTGAAATGTGGAGACTGAGATCGGCGCTATACAAAATTGGTAACACGCTTTTTTGCGGAGCTTCGTTCCTTGCTTTATAGAGATCTGACCATGCCAACCTGCAGATGAAGGTGGCTGCGAATTATGTCAACGTCTAAAAATACCCGCCAAGTACTGATAAAAGGAGAACTTCTGGAAAAGCTTAATTTGTGTTCTTGCTTCAGATGGTCTTGGCAGCAAACCGACCTAGACAGGAAAAAGGCAGTTGTAGATCTCATTATTCGTCTATTGGATAGTATACAAAGATAGGCTTCAGCGTAGAAAGACATGTAGGAATTATCGTCTTCTTTGACGCATCTGGGCGATTTTACGTCCACTTAGGTTGTTGATGGGGTTGTTCATACCAGCATTCATGTCTCCTGGAGGCCCTCCAAATACGGGTGTGCCCTCTTTACTTCCGGGTGCAAAATTATTGCCATTGGCACCGAATGGTGAGCCTCCGACAGGCCCACCGAAACCCATGCCGCCTTGTGGTCCGACATTGCCGAAGCCAGCTGGTTGGGGAGTGTTGTTCCCAAAAGCACCGGTTGGCTGTGGTGTATTGTTTCCAAAGGCCGATGGCTGCAGAATCGTGTTTCCAAAGGCTGGCGGCTGCGGAGTGGCATTGCCAAACCCAAACGAGCCTCCATTTTGTGACATGTTACCAGCTGAGTTTACAGAGCCAAATCCACCGCCGGCGCTAGGTGTAACACTTCTCGATGCGCCACCAAAACCGCCGACTGGGTTGGATGCACCACCAAAGCCAAAGTTGTTTCCTGGCGCTTGTGCACCTGGTTGTTGTGTGGCGAATCCAGTTGCCGGCGGCAGAGCAGTGTTGGCACCGAAGCCTCCCATTGCCTTGCTACTGAAGCTGAATCCTCCTGGTTTCTGGTTAGCAGAAGCTTGACCGAAACTAGGGGTAGTAGAGGGTATTTGGTCTTGCTTAATGCCTCCTACAGAAAAGTTAAATGCTGGAGCTGGTGCACTCGCGCCGCCACCAAATATAGACGCTGGATCTGCGGTAGTATTGGCGCCGAAACTAAACGTAGGTTTGCTGGCCGAATCTTGATTTTGACCAAATACCGGAGCCGTTTTGGGAACCACTGGGTTTGCAGTCGTTCCAGAAAATGAATTAGATTGCTTCAAATTAGAGGCCAATTGAGCTGGGGCAGAGTTGCCAAACAGAGCCAACGAGGAGTTCTTCTTGATGGAATCTGCAGCGGATGAGCCGCCAAAAGAAAATGTCTTGTTCTCAGAGTTCTGAGGGGTACTACCGAAAAATGAAGCCTTGGGCGCGCCTGAGTTGGCCAGATTGTTAAACAGGAAGGATGGTTCTCGTTTTTTGCTAGCATGCTCAGGTTCGGCTGAGTATTCTCGTTTTTTGCTAGCGTTCACAGGGTCACTAGAAGATTCTGTGCTGGCTTTAATAGGTTGACCAAATGAAAACAGTGGGGCTGTTTTTGCAGCTTCAGGTGTTGCAACACTTCCAAAATTGATTGGAACTTTGACAACATTAGAGTCCCCCTCCTTAGGCTTATCATCGGTTTTAGTCCCGAAGAGAGCGGGTTTCGCCGAGTCAGGCGTGGTGCCAAAAAGAGAGGATGCTGGTGCTTTGGCCGTATCAACTCCACCAAAGGAGAATGTTGGGGTTTTTGATGCAGAGGCCGGCAAGGTCTCGGATTCTTTAACAGCCGGCGATTTGCCAAACCCTGCGAATGAAACTTCATCATTCTTTTGAGAGTCTTTTGCAGAACCAAAAGAGAAGGATGGTACCAGCGAGGTAGCTGGTTTAGCACCAAATAATGACAGAGCGTCTTGTGTTTTCGGCGCTAAAGAAGACTGCTCAGGGCCAGACTCAGCATTTGAAGTCTCTTTAGATGGTACATTCGAGAGACTGAATGCTGGCTTTGGAGTGGTTGTGATCGAAGAAGAGGGCTTCGCTTCTAAACTAGTTTGTGTAGAATTCGAGGCACCAAATGTGAATTTGGGAGGTTCATTCTTATCCAGAGACGAAGTCGATGTCGAGCCAAATAAACCCAGGGATTTTTCTTCTTGTTTTCTGCTATCTGAACTTGTATTGCCAAATGAAAACTTTGGAAGGGCCTTATTCTCTTCAGACGTAGCAGTTGTTGAGCCAAACGAGAACTTCGGTATATCCTTCTTGTCGGAGTCAGCGGTAGTGGCACCAAAAGAAAATTTTGGACCTTCTTTGGACTCAAGTGTTGTATTAGAGCCGCCGAAAGAGAATTTCCCTTCATTTTTGTCCAGTGGCGCCTTAGGTATAGACAGACCAAACGAAAAAGACGGAGCAGACTTTTTATCTGTAGATTGGCTTCCGAACAAGGGCAAAGAACCTGATACCAGAGATGCACCGGTAGTTGTTTGTGGTCCAGCAGAGTCGTTGGATGATTCAGGGACTTCACTTCCGGCTCCTGACCTGGACTTTTTCTTCACACGAGCATTATCATCTTCGTCTGGAGTACTCAGAGAGAAAAGGGTAGGTTGTGTTTTGAAAGAAATCAGGCTCGTAGAAGCGGCGGGTGCAGAAATATTAGAGCCAGTTTGAGTGGCGGGGACTGTAGCGTTGCCGATTATAGGGGCAATGGAGCTCTCATCGACATTGAACTTGAAAGCGGAACTTGGTCCTAGTGTCGAATTTTTCACTGGCAGCGGAACAGTCTTCACCTGAATAATGCTTGAGATAGCTGGAGCTTGCGAAGACTCGGAGCTTGTGGCAGTAGAAGCAGCTCTCGCTTTTCCAGAGCGGAGAGCATCTTCCAAGCCAATGCGATCCGAAACATGACTCTTGATTTTGATTTCAGGCTTGAGGTCTTCGTCAGGGAGAAGTTTCCTTTGCACGACCTTAGGTGTGGATGCAAACTTGGGCTGGCTAAGGTCACCCAATAAGCCCTTTAAGCTGGAATTCTGGTCTGGCGCGGCTTTTGAGACTACGGGATCATAGGAGAAATTACCGCTGAAAAGACGTTTGCTACCTGCAACATTCCTATGTCTTCTATTGCGAAGGGCCAACTTCTTGCGCAAGGCGGTGAAGTGCAACGACTTATCAAGAAAGTCTTGTGTGTGGGTCTGGGTCGAGCAGTCGACCTTGTTATCGGGTCTAGTTATCGAAATGGTCTCATCCGGATCAACCATGTATTTCATGGTATTGCGGAGGTGTTCCGATGCCTCAACCGACTTCTTCAATTTGAGCATCTGGTATCGTTCACGCGGGTCATAATTAATAAACGGCGGTCTTACAAGATTCCCTTCGTCGTCGCAATACACGGGCGCAAACTCCTGTTCTTCAGGAAGAGGCAGATCACCGTAGAGCTGCATCTCCATGTCCATATCGTTCATCGGTAGAATTCTATTCTTGGGAACATAAATGCTGGGCGAAACCTCCTTTATTATCACACTGCCATCTTCTCCATTGAACATGGCATCACCATTGATGGCCTGATGTTCCGTTTGAAGAGAGTTGCTTACAGATTCATATCTAGGGTACGATTGGGCGCTGATTGAGCCACGAGGCACCGATTGACTGGCGTGACGCAAGCTTTCGATGACGGAGTTTTGGCGCTTGCGTGACACAAATTTGGTGGGAAGCGTTTCTTCGATGTTGTTGGTGTTTGCTGGTATCTGCGGGAAAAGAGGCTCTTTTTTCACCGTGAAGGCGTCTTTGATGGCCGAAATTGCACGGAAAAGACGCCATTTTCGAGGCTGTTCGTCCTCGGGCGCCGTGGAGGTCGGACTTGCCGATCTTTTCATGTTTACTTGGAAAAGATGGAGGTGATACCTAGAGCCTGGAGATGATATACAGGCAGGTACACAGTGAGGAATAGTGAACAAACCATGGGGGAAAAAGTGGGACTAAAAATGGAGGAAATGGGATGAAAGATGGAATTTAAGATTTTATTTTTGTCTCTTTTTAATAGAATAAGTGGTATAAAATTAGATTGTTTTGAATCTAGTTTTGAGTAGGCAATTGGGGCTTCCTCAGACACCAGAGAATGAAGGATTAGAAGAAGTAGAGGATCCGTTGGAAGTTCAGAAATGAAAACATATAATTTTGGTGTGTATTTGCCGGTGATGATCTATGAGAAATGTGAATGTGTATGGTCACAAACACCTTGACCAAATTCAAGACTTCTATCGGGATCCATCATTTGATTAAATCTGCAAAAGACTGTGTTAGATCAAAAAATTCGATTATTAGGTTTTCCAAACATTACCGAGAAATTGCTCGACTAAACTCAATTCTGCTCTAATACGAAAACAGAGCTATTACAAACTTTCAATTCTACATTACTATTGGACTCCCGTAATGGCGCCTCTCAAATTCACATTTCATTATTGATTCATTAAAACACTGACACAATACCCAATTGCAGCCGATATTATGGGTAATCGCTATGGGTGCTGGCAATTTCAAACACTGCTTGTGAGAATTGGTAGGGCTGATCACTAGCATTGAACATGAGCGGCAGGCCACAGCCGTCTAAGTAGTTTTCGTTGTACGCATCATAGTACGACTGAGCCGGATTACGGAGACCAACCAACGGATCGTCTCGTGCCACCTCGTCAATTTCTTTGATGAGCTTGATCATCGAGTTTTCACCATAATTAATTCCATACTGAACCGATAGAGGAATGATACCTTGCACCCAAGCATCAACAATTCTCGCACGCTGCTTAGTGCCAAGTCTTGAGATTGGGAACTCGCCCTTTTTGATAAATGCAACAATATCCACAAATACATGGTGCTTGCTGAATACTGTATTGGTAATGAGCGGTACGAGAGACGAAAGGTTCTTGTTTCGTTTGGCCTCGCACACCACTATCACATAGTCGGAACACTTAAATATACAAGATCCATTCTTGAAAATGTCTGGATGACAAGACTCAATGGTGCTTTCGATGTCCATTGGAAAGTGGTGTAAACCCAACAGCTCAAAAGTGTCGGAGATCTTGCCAAGTACAAACAAAGGCTGGAATGTCGTGACAACGTCTGGTTCGTCATTATTGTTGGTGAGCTTTGAAATAGAAATGTTATGTAGGAACCCAAGCTCTCCTGTTCGCAAGTATGTGACGTTGGGGTCCTTGTCTGCAATAATTCCTTTGAATTGTTTCTGAGTGAAGTAGTCCTGGGGTCCTTTGGGTCCGTTCGTGAACGACAATAGATTTGCTTCAGAACTCACCCATATCTCTCCAAATTCGCCTTCTTTACAGATCTTGCATGTTTCAGGATTAACAATTGCAATTTGTGAACAGACAGGTATCATTCCCGAATCTTGAACCCGAAGGGCATTTGGATAGTCTGCTTGATTGACAATGGAAATGTATCCTTGCCTCAATGCGAGTGGGTCCAAAAATAAATCGACTGGTGCAACTTTCATGTATGAACGAGTAGAGATAATAGGGTTGAAGAAATGAGTGTATACTGCGGACATCAGAGCGACGCTGATTCTGGCAGGTTGAAAGATTTTGGCGATTTTCTTGAGAAGATCAACTTCGACACGGTTCTCAGTGCTTATCATCATATTGCGCAAACATGAGAGATCGAGGCCTCTTGGTGTGAACTTTGCGACCGCATATTTCAACATTTGTTCTGTCATGAACACATCTTTGACTCTGTATTTCTGTAAATACTGGAAGAATGTCAAAGGACTCTCAGCAAATGCAACCGGAGAGCATAAGAACGTACTTGTTCCCAAATAGACTCCAAGAAGTGCGGCCTGAACAAATCCAATACCTGCTGAATGACGCACACATCCAACAACTGATGATTTGTGAGAGAGTTTGCAAGTCACTTTGAATATTTTACAAATGTTCATCAAGTTCTTGTGACTCAAATTAGCTGCAACTCTGTAGTGATCAGACGTGAAGTTCAACCAAACCAAGCACACAGTATTTTCATCACGGAAATTGGCGGCAGCTTGATACTTGGATAGCTTTGAGTTCAAGGATGCCACATTAGATACCTTTGTAATTTTCGAGGTGTTTTTAAATCGAATAGGTGTGGGACGACGTTGATTCATCCTCTTGATTGAATCTGAGACAGGTGCCATTTTCATATAGCGCTCAACATCGTCATTAACTAGAACTTCCTTCACATCGAAGTCTTTTACGATACCAACAAATGCAGGAAAGTCTTCACCAATTCTGTTTGTATCAAAGGGAAGCATTGGAATAGGAATAAAGCCACACATAAAGCAAGCAAATAAGGCAATAATGAACTCTTCCGAAAGGGAATACATCAAGATAATGTACTGGCCGGGCTTGATGCTCGTTTTATCGATGAAGTATTGACATACAGCATGTACACGGTTCTCAAACTTTCTCCAAGTTAACGGTCTTGCCTTTCCTCCACCTTCAATATTTTGAAAGGCCACCAAGTCACCACTAGTAGCAACTCTAAACTTGAGGAGGTCAATGATGGTCTTGAAGTCGGAAAGTAGTGCCTCCGTGCGGTCATCTTTCATTTTGTCCATCGGTTCATAGATCGAGCGTTGTTCAGGGAATCCCACCAACGAAGAAGATCGAAGCTCAGAAGCAAAGGGGGACCAAATTCCACCAATCACATCCTCACCATGAGGAATCATGCTTATCGATTGTCTGATAAAGAATTTCACAAATTCAGATTGCAAGGATCCTTCCAAGAAACGCTTTTTACATAGCATGTTAGCAATCTCCATGCCTCCACTTCTCATAATCTTTGGTAGAACGTCGATATCGACAACCATGACACAGAAAAGCCTTAGCTGATGACGGCTATTTAACGTGTCAAAACACTTCTTTGCGATTGCATTGAGGACCGGCTCATTCAATGGAGCAACTGTGTAATCATACTTGTCCTTAGACTTCAATCCATTTGAATTTGTTGGTTCAATGTCATCTAATAGTTTTCTGACAATTTCGGCCTCAACAATAGCAACAGGTAAATACTCGTTACCAATAAATATATCAAAGATCGTACAGTCATAGACCTGTCTTACCTCTGTGGCAAGTGTTGCCAATAGATGTGATGAATAATGATAGCGCATTCCACTTTCATTTGATGCGATTTTCTTCTTACTTTTCTTGAATTTTTGGTCAATCCAGCTGTATCTTTGACGAATTCTATCCTCGTAAAGTCCTAGAACGTAGACTTTACCGTTCCAAGTGAAACCAAGCAAGCCTGTACGCAAAAAGTCCATCTCCAACAAACCATCAGCATTTCTGCATTTTGCATGGAAGATCAGCTTCGACTCTTTTTTGAGGCCATAGAACCCACCAGATAAGCAAGGACTGTCAACCCAAATCTCTCCAAGCTCACCTTTTCTGGCGACTGTCGACAGTTCTGGGTTGACAACTGCAAGCGCAGCATCTGGAAGTGGATAACCAAATGCATCAACACGCAAGGCCTCTTGATCATGCTCATCCGGCTCAAATGGGTTCGAATCAATGACGCGGACAAGATTTTGCGTGAGAGCCTCCTTGTCGATCATGACTGAGGAGATGTCATCTGTTGGCTTTCCTTCAAGCTCAATGCCCATGTTTTCAGCCTTTCCGATCCAATCTCTCATAGAAATAACCATGCCTCCATAGTCGCTTAGGGTAAGTAGCGGTACAATGACATTTCGAGCTTGCTGACAGCCTAGTGGCTTCAAGAATCTTTCGGTAAGGACCTCAATGAAGTCTCCGTCTACCGTGAGCGCATTAATCAAAACCCACTTAATCGTAGAAAAATCAACTCGCTGAGCTTTGGAAAAATATCGAGTTGCATTTGGAGATTGTTGGTAATCGTAGGTCACGCGCTTCAACCCAATGAAATCGGCCAACAAGAGATTGGCTCTGCATTTGGTGACAATATTTGCATAGAGTCCTTGGACCTCCATGACTTTGGGAGGTGCCCAGACTAACATGTTGCCAGAGTAGATTGTGAACATGATTCCCATGATCAATCCTATAGACGTTCTGATGTCCATCGTTGACAAAAAGACCCGCTTTGCCTTACGAATAGAGGTACCGAAGTCCTTGATACTACCACCAGACTCGGGAGAACTCAGCAATGAAATATCAAGAGAGTTCATTTGATGTAGAATAGTTCTATGGCTGAGAGGAATTCCTCTGAGCTCGCCAACCGGAGAGCGAGAAAACTCGATGTACGCCAAGTCGTTTTTACTCTCGGGAGTCTTTTTCTTATTTTTCCCGAACAAGTTATCGATCTCCGAGTTCCGCGCCGACCCCAAGTCTGAAGTACGCAACTTTGTCACCTTCGAGGGCCACTGAACCGTCAGACTTGCAGTGCTGAGCTTCTCGAGTTCACGCGAGACGGACTCAGACAAAAGCACCAACAGAGAATTTGTGAGCTGCAAAATGTCAAACATCTCAATCAATGAGATGTCGTTATGGACCGGGATCGCCGTCACGTTGGCGATGTAGCACGCGAAAAGCGCCACGGCAAAGTCGCAGACCTCGTGCTCTTTATAAAGTAATACTACAATGTCGCTTGTTTTGAAATGGACTCTATGCTTAAGCTCATGGGCCACCTTGACAGCCTTCAAGAATAGCTTCTCCCACAGAAGACTCTGTATAACCTTGCCCTTGGCATCCAACACCGTGAAAATCGGCTCGGGCCCATTCATTTCTGCACGCTCCCGCATGATCGACACTAGCGACAGCTTCGTAAGCGTGGCGATGTCTGTTCTTTTTCGAGGCAACAAGATCTTCTCAAGCTGGGCGGGATCTAGAGCCACGTCTGTCTGTTGCTGCTGGTGGATACGGGCCACCTCGCGCATGATTTCCTCGCGGCGATTGATGTACGTCCATTGGTCTATGGACTTGTTGACGGTGAAGTCTTCCTCGAGTTTTTGGAGTAGTAGGGCCATATCGGGTGGAATATCTTGAGAACCGCCGATGTAGGCCGAGGAGGCCACGCCGCGGGCGTCCGGGGTATCTCGGGGCGAGGTGCCGGAGCCAATGTTCATTTTCGAGGGGATATTTGGAGGCGGTTGGTGTGGGAGGTGGAATGTGAGTTGGTGTGGAAGTATGGGGTAGGGTAGGGTATGGTGATGTATAGGATACAGTGCGTATTCGAGTGAAAACACATTGACAAGTAGAGTGAGAAAGACGAAAGGAAAGAGGTGATATTTATTTATTTTTTAAAAGTGGACCGGAGAATTGAACATTGAAATGGATTTTGTGTGCAAGAATCCAAATTTACAATTGAAAACTTTGTTGTCTGGGTGTTCTTGCAGATACACATACGGACAAGACCAGATGCACATACCAAAAGAGTCCTGATGGGGATGCAATACTAAATCCACGCAAAAAAGAAAAAAAAGAGAAAGAGGAAATCTGGGTTGGCGGCTTGAAACGGCTTGTATGTTTTTCCATCCAAACCCTTCGCTAACGTATCTCTGACCCAGGTTCGAGGGCTCTGCAACAAAAGAACCAGCTGTAATTTGAATTTGAATAATACTCCTAAAATTGCTTATCGAAAGATAGGTTTTTTGATGCGACCGTGAACCGATCAATATTCATCTTCAGCTCATTTCTGTAAACTCTTCAACCCTCTAATTCTTACCCAATAATACCCTCCTACTCCGAACTAGGACCTGGGCCTGTGTTTATCATATCGGGCGGCACCTCGATGCCTTGCTGTTTACATAGTTCCACCAACTTGGCATTCTCGACTCTTAGCTGCTCAATGTAATTGGCGCTTTTGTTTAAAATGGTCAATTCCGAGCGGCTCTCTTGGTCCGAGAGCGAAGGCGTAAGCTTCACAATCTTGTCGAATTCGGAACGAATGTTACCTCGTCTTTTCTGCTCTGAAGCGATATGGTGTGCCTTGTGGTTAGTATCTCTACGGTGGAGAGCGGGAAACACGACAGAAGACTTACTTTTTTCTCTTCTTCCGTAAGAATGGAGGGTTTGCCTTGCGTGTCAGACATCTTTTAGTTTAGAAATATCTGGGTGGTAAAATATAATGTATTAATTAGATTGGAAAGTGTGGGGGGTCAAGTTCGTATCGGTGTACTGCAGAAAACTCTTTACCTAATCAGGAAAGGAACTGCAATTTGGCAAATGATCGAAATTGATAGTAGTATTGGTCAAGAAAAATTGCGCTTTGATTGAGTTGAATCTTGTCCGATAAATGTGGTGGCAGACAAATATTTGCTTGTACTCTTGGCGAATCAGCCCGCTTAACATTGGAGTAGAGACAGATTCGTCACACAAGCTAACGAGGTTGACTGGAACGTGAGCGGGCTAGGATCTGTAGGCATGAACCACCCGGAAAATATGAGCCGCTCGGAGCCTAGAAATGTTTTGACCACTGTTATGTTTCGTTGTAGATGGACATCAACATTCATAGTAGCGATGTTTGAATGAAGTTGCAAACGCTGGCCAGGACTAACGTCGCAGGTCAATTTTTCATCCCGCGCATTGAAGTAACCCAAATGTGCGAGAACGCCGACTTCGAGACCTAGAACACTGACGAAAATATGTGGACCCGCTTCGAATAGAAGTGTTCGCGTATATGTTCTGGAAATGGTGGTGACAGTGTCACTGAATCGGTTATCTACACATCCTTGTAGTGGAATAGTATCCCAAACTGTCACATTGGGTGGCTTGGATGAGATCTGTGTCTGTGTGTAATGGAGAGTGGTCAGAAACTTAAAATTGTACCATTTGAACCCGCTCTGTTCTACTGTGGTGGGATTTGACGATACATCGAAAGCGTCGGGAACAATGATGGAGTTATCGTCTTTGACTGCCACAAGCCCATAGGTTCGTAGAACACTTGGTGTGACGTCGTTGTTACTTCTAATCAGATGGAACTGGAATTTTTCGAATGTATTGGCGGCGGAAGTTGCAACCACAAGAAGCACCGCTAGTACTAACTGCGGTAGCATTTGGCGCTAAATTCTACGATCTTGAAATTCCTGAGGGGGTATGTTAGAAAGAGATCGGATCATAAACCGGGAAACTTCTACACGAGCATAATTTATTTTTTTCATGCTTCTAATATGTAAGGCAAAGGAGCAGGACAAACATACCGAACACAGACAAGCAGCATCAAACCAAAAGAAATGCTGTTAGAGGGAAAAAAGTTCAAATAAATTTGACAATAAGTTAATTAGTAGATTGATCTCACAAAAATTTGATCGGTTTCTAACTCAGTATTTAATTCGTTTTGTGGGGGTGTCTGCAGTACCTCAAGGACTGAAAAAATCCCATAACCCAAACCAGACCTATTCTCTAGATCGCACCACAAAATGCCCTTCAGATTCCCGGTCAAGTTCGAGCTTCCTAAGCACTGCTACATCAACGCCAGAGTGCTCAAGGACCAGTTCAAGCGGTTGCAGGTCGCCGAGCACGAGGTCACCAGAAAGGCTCTCAAATACATTGCCAGAAACACCGAGTTGCCAGCCAAAGCCCGTTTGGAAGCACAATTACAACTTGCTGCCATGCCAAAATACACCTGCCAAACACAAATCAGAGACAGATGTGTTGCTACCGGCCACTCGAGGTCCGTCATCAGTGACTTTAAACTCAACAGAACTGCATTCAGAAACATGGCCAGAGCCAACCAAATTCCAGGTGTTCAGAAGGCCTCCTGGTAAATGTATATAGAAATGAACATGTAATTTAGGTAGGATCTTGTAGGAAGAGTGTGGCTGATGTTGGATAGGAATCGACTCCTTTATCGTGCGGTACGGGATACATAGTTTTCCAGGAGGCGCATCGAAGTTCTATATTGACTAAACATTCTGTGGAATTCCCTATTCCCATTTGAAGGAATGTTTGAGCATCGGTTGGTGCAGCCTGATTGGTCAAGAGCATGTAACTTGGAAGAAGACCTCTAGATGATAGATGTATCAAGGAAAGAGATTTCTCAAGAGCAGGTCTGACTTGCTACATTGACAGTCTTAGAGATTTGTATCATGATAATGGTTCTACGGGCAGGCAACAGTGACGGCTTATGTGTTCTCGCACAAAGCGTATGATCCAAAAGGCGAGCATTCTTAATGTCCACAGTAAAGAAGTGCTATCATTCTGGTCTCATTCAGTGGTGCAGAAAACTGACACATGCATTGAAATGGTCGCCATTTGTTCACGATACTGAGAGAGAAGCTTCTACACAAGGTATTTCACAAAACAAGTAGTCGTCTCTTAATGATCCTGCCATACTATGCTTGTCCTCAAAGTTTCTGTAACCGGAAATGGAAGTTGACAGGAATTTTTGAGATCTCACCTCATTCACAAAACATCGGGAAAATTGCTATGACACAATTTTGGTGGGTCAATAGTGAAAAGCAAAACTGAATACTATCCTCGACTTAGAGAAGTCAGTCTCTTCAGAAGTCTCGAAACAGCTCAACACTACTGATATTGTTCTAGATTCTATAAATTAATGCCACCTGAAATTACTTGACTGGAAATGACAAACCAGACCAAATACTCCACTGCGCATAGAAGATTTCTTAAATAGGTGGTGCCGCATACCACTAGGGCGGATAAATGAGGGGTCGTGACTACCAGACAGGCGTGAGCTGGGGAAAATTTCTTAGTGCTGCAACATCACTGCAGCAACACTGCCAAATAAAAAAAAAAAAGAATCTATTAACAGATCGACACTCAATTTCGATTTTGGCCCAAAGCTCGAGTTTTGCCACATTACTGTCAATATCAAAAAAGGTGGCGCACAATGCAGAATTGCGATTACGAGGTCCACATCTCTCAACTATAAGCGGCATCGCCGATTATGTCATTTGGCAGCCACCACCACAGTTAGCGGTAGCGGCTACACAACTAATGGCACAGCTATTATTGGCTGACCACAAGCACCGGTGCCAAAAGCCAGTGCACAAAAATAAATCAAAAAGAAATCCAGCAAGGTTATTGTGGGTATGCGTTCCAGGGGGTTCGGTTACCGTCGGAGTGCGAGGAATAACTCCGAACTCCGTCTTAGAGTATCTCCGGCGCCTCAGACACACCACCTAGATTGGTCAGCAGAACAAGAAAAAATAGAACGAAAAACAAGAACAAAACAAAAAACAAAACAAAAAACAAGAAAAAACACCAAACGACAAAATAAATATTCGCACCAGAGTTCATTCAGTTACCCCTACACTCAGTTATCTCCACTCTTTGGTCTCCGGGAATTCTCCCCTCCAGAGGGGCCTTGCTAGTTTGCCGTGCCATACTACTCCACAAACAGAACCATATTGTTGGGCCAAACGCAACATTCCAGATCCATAGTGGAACTACTCTAGTATTGAAAAGAAAAAATAAAGTCACCCCAAATCTTTCTTCGCGGTAACATCCCTGGATATCCTATTTCTGTGGTGGTGAGTGACACGGAGATGGTTCCGATTACTCACTTTTGCAGCCGTCGAAATAGCCTAACTACTGAGGTCGCACTCCGTTTCGGAGAGGCGCGCCTGCAGACAGCCCCGCTATCTACCGGAGCCGCAGCAAGATACAGTCACGCCCTGTATACACACACCGGCCGTTATCTTATTCCGAACCTGAGTGCCGTGATTCCAAGATCGCATCTGCACCCCCCTCGCACCCTTTAGCAACATTCATCCACACATCCCCGTGGCTCATTCCTCTTCTGTTATCAGAAAATATCCCTCTTCGTAGATCTCTACCCAATTAATGTGTAATTAAGATGTTGATTCTCAACTCCAAACAACATGGCCCCTCGGCTCAAAGAAAGCCCCAACGGTTCAACCTTGGCGGCATTCTCAAGAAAAACTTTGCCTGGAAGAAATCTGTCAACTCCTTGGCATCCACGTTGGATACAGTGCAGTTGGACTATCCGTCGCCTGCCATTGCTGGAATTGATGCCATTCCGGGCTCTCCTCCCCAACGAAAAAGCTCCGGTGTTCTGCAAGCCGGCCTGGTGTTTGCTGGCAAATCCCACGGCCTGGTGCCTTCGGCGTCTTCTGCGTTTGGCGACAACTATACGACTTACCCTGCTTGTTTGTCTGACGTTCTGATTCCCAGATCTGAGAATGCCCCCATGTCGTCAAGCGAAAGTAGTGCCGATGACACTCCCTTCAATACCGAGTGCATTTCGCTTCTGAACAGTGACTTGACGTCGGAGATGAACATGGACAATGTGTTTGATAGTTATTTCTGCTGCTCTAAACCTGCCTCCGCCGAAAGTGATGTAATCTCATTCAATGAGCACTCCGAGGAGAAAATTACAGACTATAGCATTTTGGGCTATCATCCAGTAAAGATCGGTGACGAGTTCACCTCTGATATCAGCCGCTACCGTGTGCTCCGTAAATTGGGTTGGGGCCATTTCTCTACTGTGTGGCTTTGCTCTTCGCTCATCTCGGGCCAATTCGTAGCTCTCAAGATTGTGAAACTGGGTAAGAACTACACCGAGGCTGCCTTGGACGAAATAAGCATCCTCAGACTGCTTCAGGAGGACGACAAGGGCTATCCAGTTGATGACAGTCCAGTAGTATCATTGTTAGATCACTTTACAATCCAGGGTCCTAATGGCACTCACATTGCCATGGCATTCGAACTTATGGGTGAGAACTTGCTTCATTTGATTTTCCAGAATAAGTCACAGAAGTTTGCTGCAGCAAGCCAGAAAGAGCCAGTCTCTCCCTACTTACTCCCAGTGGACACCCTCAGACTGATTATCTTTCAACTTTTGCAAGGCACAGATTACATGCACCGCCACTCAGTCATCCATACAGACATTAAACCAGAGAACATTCTCATTACACACAAAGCTGAAATTTCCGGGGACATTTTTCCTCTGAAAATCCCTACAAAGTTTCAGATCTTGCCTTCTCAACCATTGCATCAATCCACCTCAGCAGAGGAGCCTATAGAAATTAAAGTTGCCGACTTAGGCAATGCTACCTTCTGCAATTTGCACTTGAGCGACCACATCCAAACCCGTCAATACAGAGCACCGGAAATCCTATTGGGTCACAGTTGGGGCGCCCTGGCTGATGTATGGTCGATTGGCTGTCTCATTTTTGAGCTCCTCACTGGTGACTACTTATTCGAGCCCAACCTGGGTGCTTCCTTCACGAAGGATGAGGACCATTTAGCACAAATTATAGAGCTTCTTGGCGTCTTCCCCTCGATGGAGTATGCACAAGACTGCGAGCGTTACCGCAAGTACTTTCTGGACAACAATTCATTGCGCCACATCTCCAAATTGAAGTTCTGGTCACTAGAAAGTGTACTCGAAGAAAAATACAAATTCGATATGGCTGACGACAATATCAAGTTGCTCTGCGACTTACTACTCAAGTGCTTGAGATACGATCTCAGTGAGAGATACGACTGTGGATCTCTCATGGCACATCCTTTCTTCAAGAAAGATGCAAAGTTTGATCAACGCGAATGCGATGAACTTCCAAACAACAATTTTAACGTTCCAGGGTTCACTTGCGAGGAGCAAGCTCCCTAAACTTTTCAATTCTTAGACTTTATTTTGGGTTTGTACATACACATTTATATATTTCTATATCAAAAATCATTTACTCTTAAAAAAGTGATTTTGTAGCGTTTCAAACGTGATTGCATCTTTTGGTATGTCAAGATCAGGATCGTAAGGATCGATGGAAGGGTCAGGTTTGACCTCGCTATCAGCGGACTTTAATTTCCCTTTATCGGAACTTGTGGAAGTGGCTTTTTCCTTTTGTTCTTCTCTGACATCCAGTTCTATGTCATTTCCAGAAATTGCTGGCTCTACGGTTTCTGGTTTCAGCAACAGGTCACCCAGCTCTTTAGGAATCAGATCGATCTCAGCCCCTGAAACTTCATCGCGCTGATTCCCGACTTGTTCTAGATTAGCTTCTTCTTCTTTATTGGTTTTCAGACTGGTTTTCGTGGAACTTTCAAATGCTGACTTCATCACGAAGGGCGATTCCTCCAAAACATCGTCGTCCTCATCGTAGTCTAATTGAATAGCCCGTTTTTGTTTCTTTGGAAGGGGCTTGATTGTAGTTTCTTGTTTAACTTCCTCCTTCTCGATATCATCGAAGTACTTCTGAAGAACTACAGTGTCTTTAATCGTGACAGGATACAACGGCGTCTCACCATCTTCTTTTTTCTCACCATCAAGTATTTTCATGACCGTATAGAACGACTCGTTTGTCACCTTTCCGATAATCACATACTCGGAGTTGAATTGAGGACATGGTTTAGTTGTAATAAAGAATCCATCTGCCGTTGAGTGTGCCGACGACTCTAGATTTAGGATCCCCACATCGCCTTTGCCGTCAAATTTTATTCTGGAATGAGACTCCCTATTGATAGGCCTCAAATCATCTTTCAATTGAGTTTGGACTATGTCTGAAGTGCACTTGTCAAAACCTAAGCCTACGAAGTGTTTGTTGAGACAATTGGTTAGAAATGCTCTACACAGCTTCGGTAGCTGTTCAGGATATAGCGAGATATCTAAATCGCCCTTCGTTGTACATATGCGGACTTTGGCTGAACCTTGAAGTTTCATGGTAGAGGATCATACGTGTGGAGGTATGATGTCATGATTTTAGAGAAGCGTGTGCCAAACTATTTTCAGAAAGGAACGATTCTTTTCAAGTCGATATATAATCTCTTTCAAAAATTAAAAAGATCGGTTATGGTAACTTTAAGTGTGCTGGACTTGTATTTGATGATGCTTATGATGTTTTCGAAAAACACAAACTACACAATAAGGACAAGGGAAGCAAGCGTAGACTACAGGACTGTAATTCAAAAAATTGATTGGATAAATTATGGGAGAACTTTATACATATATAAGAGAGATGGGCAAAACACTCATCTCGTTAGATCGCTTTTCGGCATTTACGAAGCGTACTTGGATCTGGCTCTAAGTTTAGGACCGTTCAAATAGAAAAGAACAGGGATGGCAATCATGAGGACACAAGCAATCGCGAGAACCATTGTTCCCCAAGCAACAGGATACTTTGGAGTCAGCAAGTTGACAAACAAGGCTCTGCCAAAAAGTGGGAAAGCACCTGCCATCATACTTCTGAACAAAGCATTTCCTGCAAACACAGAGGCCAAATAGCTGGGGAAGGACATACTCAAGTAGTTGAACAAGGTCTGGAATATAATGAATGCACCAGCTGCGAAGATAGCAGTGCCAATCATAGGTGCGATCCAGTGCACTGATGAAGTCGATGTCCATCCAAAGATAAACATTCCGACGGGCATGAGAACACCACCAACTATGGCGGTTGGGATGAATACTTCTGGGTAAACTGGTTGATTGTTGAGAAGCTTTTTTGTGAAAACCCTGTAAGTCATGGGGATGAAAAACGTAGCGCCCACGAAGATACCGATTTCCAAGGCAATATAAGCAGCACCCGTTTGAACCAAAGTAAACTTATAGATTTCAAGGAAAACAATTGGGAAAGCCTCGAACCACAAGTACATGACGGAGTAAACAAGACCAATGTACACGTTGATCATCAACACCACTGGTTCGAACAAAACAATCTCGAATGGACGATAGAGTGTTTCGAACAACAAGGTTTTAAGAGAAGAATTCTGGTTGTCCAAATGACCCTGACTAACAATCTTATCATTTCCAGTGAGAGCTCTCAATCTCTCTGCCTTACGATACAAGATGGTCTTAGCGTATGTCTCTGGAAGAAACCAACTCAAGAACACCAAAGAGGCACCAGAGGAAAAGCAGACGAACCAGAAAGTCCAGTGATAGTTCTTTGCCTCAATCATAGCGGCACCGATCAAAGGACCAAGCGAGGGAGCACAAACAGCAGCAATACCCCAGAGGGAAATGGTGACAGGCATCCAGGGCAATCTAGTGATGTCGCCAAAACTAGCACCACCGGTAGCCAAACAAGGACTGGCAAAGAAACCAGCGATGAAACGCAAAACACACAACGAAGCAATGTCATTGACCAAAGCCGTAGGAATCTGCAAAATGAAGAAGATGAACAATGTCACGATGTAGATGGTGGTTCTTCCGTAACGGGCGTCCTCAGACAACGGACTGAACACCATAGGACCAATGGCATAACCAAACACAAAAAGAGTCAAAGGAAGGGTAGCGAGCACATGACCGATTCCCATCTCTTTTTGGATTTGCTCGATACCAGGGGTGTAAATGGCAGAGGCCATGTACACGAATGCAGTTAAAAGTTGGAGCTGAATGATGAACAAGATCTTGTAGCCCATGGACCAATTTTTAGGATCCAAAGGATCATCTTCACCATCGAATTCCACGAGAATATACCCATCGTCGATGCTTTTCTCCTTTTCCGAGTCCAGGCCGTTTGGACTGGTGTCCGATGACTTATTGCTGGACAGCTCCAGCGAAGGATCGGAGCCCTCCAAGAAAGCCTCGCCGACGCCTCTATATTTGTCTGGTAATATGTAGCCCTCCTGCTCCTCTTCGTAGTTGAACATGGTTCTACCGGAGAGGTGGTAGATCACGCGGCCCCAAAAAGAGGCCTTGACAAATTCGTATACCATTGTGATGTAGGAAGATAAGAGATGTGCACTAGTGGTAGCTGAGACTAGAGATGTGTTCGCAGGGAGAGAACCGAACGAAACAAGCGTGTGATTAATACAAGAAGAAAAAAAGACAGGAAGGCTAGGAAAAGAACAGGGGTATATATAGTCAACTTTCCGCAAGTGATTAGTCAGTACCTCTAAAGCTGCTAACGGTGTATTCAGACCTGTGTGTTGCCCCCAGAGTATCGATGCGGCAGCAGCTGCATATGGGATCAAGGGGGTAGCCTCAATGGGTGTATCTCCGCTTGGAACAGTGTGTGCGATGCTGTTGATCAGTCGGTTTCTACAGGACGGCTGATTAATGGCATACCCACATTTCTACCCATTGCTTCTGTGTCCTACAATGGTTCTTATTTCCGGAGCCATCCTGCAAGTTTTGCGCACTGGCACTGCAAATAAGGGCTTATGTCCTCCAGCCGTGAGGTAGGGCTGAGATTTCTGGACCACGGCTGGCTGCGGCCGAGTTTCGGGGAATTGTGTTCGGAGGAGTGGGAGAATTGTTACGTTTTACGTAGAGAGGAGTGGTGTCACAGAATTGAATTTGAATGATAAGGTTTTCTCGTTTAATCAGCCCTACCCAAATTTGTTCTCAACTCCGTCTTGCCTGCAGGATTTGCAACCAAAAATTAGCTGTGCGTCATAAGCGCTGACAAATATCGTGGGAGTAAGTAAATGCATGCGGGAAAAAGACAGTTATCGATAGAGTTAAATTAGATTTGGTTGCCACTGACGCACCTTTTTTCTGGGCGTTCTTTTGTACATGGGTCCACAGTTTTGGGCTCCGCATTTGGTGCTTGGTTTCCGTTGGAGATGCGTTTGAGTTCCTACTTGGGAACTTCTGCTTAGTGATGTTTCTCAGCAAACCCCTCAAGTTTTCCTTTTAGAGATTAAAAGGATTTCGTATCTGCAATTTCCAAATTGTCAAGACTTTCAAGAGAGCTCTGGTATGTGCAATTGAGTTTATTACTTCTTGCACCTGCAGAATTTGCGTCCTTCCCGTAATTTGTACGTCGCACAAAAAGTAGTCTTTTCGGCCGCTTTGGTCTCATTCAGGCAGAGTGAGCATGCGTTGTTGGGTTCTTTTCTGTATTTTCCGGAGTTAGCTATGGTATGTTGGACTATCAATTGTCTTTTTGATCAGTGGATTGAATTATGTGAATTTGAGCAAATTTTTTATTAATTTATGGGTCCGATTGAGGTTTTGGAAGTCTCCAGGTACTCGCAGGAATCCTCTTTATTGTTGTTGGAGTAGTTTGTCAACTGCATCTGTACATTCAGAATATTCATACCTGGCGACTTTTCTTCAATGTCCACATTAATTCAGAAGATGGAGTGTTTTGATCCAATTTGAATTTCAGAATTTAACTGATCGCAAAGGATCTCTTATGTTTAGATGTCATTCTCGTGAATACAAATTAGCTATTACAGAGTATGTCCCAAATCTGAACAAACAGAATAACATAAATTTACAGTTCTGAACCTTAACTATTGGCATATTTGTCTAAGTTCCACAAAGTAATTTCTGCTTATAAGATCATTTAAAGGGATCACACTTCGCTTCGTTTTATTAAAGATAGAGGATTTGAAAAGAGGCCCTAGTATGACTTGATTGCTTTAACAGACTTTGCCTATCAAAAACGGCGAGAATTTCTGCCAGTTTCGTGCATGATAGCTTTTGGAACTTCTCAACTTTCCACAAGTTCTCATTTCCAGTCAGTTCTTCCTGAAATCTAAGATACTATGTATCTACACTCAAGTTAGCCCGGCGCTGATTGTTCGATCTCAAAAAACATACAATCGCCAACTTTGGACGTTTTTGATCCAGAAATGACAAATATTTTGAGTGTCAGATATAACTTGGCCTTGTAACCACGAGTATCACCGCTGCACTGACACAACAAAACAGTTTCTCAGCAAACAGAGAATCATACGAAACACGATGTAAAATATTTCCACAAAACAGAATCTTAAAAAATTTCCAACCACTTTCTCCCCCTATCTTATCTTCCCCGTATTATTTTTCACTACTGACACCTACACACCTCCCCCATACTCATACCACATACATTACCACAACACAAAACCACCTCCACCAATGGGCTCCCTCAAGCTGTTTGTGAAGGCGGTGCGGAAAGCAAAGACCATTGCCGATGAAAGAACAGTCATCCGCAAAGAAAGTGCTGCCATCCGTACCTCCTTTCGTGATCCCAACTTAGATCAAACCACCCGTAGAGTCGACATCTCTAAACTTCTCTATCTTTACATCTTAGGAGAGAAAACACATTTCGGCCAGGTGGAATGTCTCAAGTTGTTGGTGCTGCCTCGCTTTGCAGACAAGAGATTGGGATACTTGGCTGCAATGTTGTTGTTGGACGAAAACCAGGAAGTGTTGACACTTTTGACCAATTCTTTGGACAATGACATGAAACACCACAACAAGTTCATTGCGGCACTCGCATTGAACTGTTTGGGCAACTTGGCGTCGCCGGAGTTGGCCCGTGATTTGTATGCTAATGTAGAGGAGATCTTGAAGCTGTCGAATTCCGTGTACTTGAAGAAAAGAGCATGCGTGGTTGCCGCTAAGCTCACCGAGAAGGAGCCCGATTTGGGCGATGTGTTTGCGCCAATGATTCCTACGCTTTTGGAGGACAAATCTCCGCTGATACTATCAGGAACCTGCCATATGATCCAGGCCGTATACAACTACTGTCCCTCATTTCAACCCGACATGGTAAAGCTTATTCCTAAACTCATTGCTCACTTCAAAAGAATTATCTCTACTGGCTACTTGCCTGACTACGATGTCAATGGTGTCACAGACCCCTTCTTGAAAGTGACCCTCCTCACAACCCTTAGAACCTTAGCTGTAAACGCCAATTGTACTGCGGATGACCAGGAGCAGCTTAATGACATCTTGACCCAGGTCGTTTCAAACCATGACAGTGGCAAAAACGCTGCTCATGCTGTCTTGTATGAGTGTGTCAAGACCATTTTCGCTGTAAACTCAGACCAATCCTTGAGAGTGTTGGGAGTCAACATTTTGGGTAAATTTCTACCAATCAAGGATAACAACACGCGTTATGTCGCTCTAGAGATGTTGTTGACAGTAATTGACCACGAACCCTTGGCCGTTCAGAGAAATAGAGCCACGATCATCAGCTGTTTGGCTGATGGTGACATTTCAATTAGAAGAAGGGCATTGGAGCTTGCATTTGCCATTATCAATGAGCAGAATATCCGTGTTCTTCTCAGAGAAATCTTGAGTTTCCTTGGCTCGTGTCCGGATGTGGAACTCAAGCCATACATCACATCGCAATTGACCATTTGCGCAGCTAAATACGCGCCGAACGAAAAATGGCACTTTGATACCTTAACACGCATGTTGAAACTCTCTGATAACCATGTCACTCCTGATATTTTGTCGAGCATTTTGGCCTTGATTATGAGATGCCAAGACGCTGAATTGAAGAAGCATGTTATTTCAAACCTAGTCCAGGCTGGCTTAGAAGATCCCGCTCAGTACGGCCTAGCTCTCGTTACAGTTTGGTCCGTTGGCGAGTATGCCGATCTAATCTTAGGAAGCAACATTGAGATTGATGGACAGCCAGTGGCGGTTGATGAGAACTTGTTATTGCACTTATTTGATCTCTTCTCGAACAATCCAAACTATTCGGAACAAGAATCGACACAAATTTTGCTCTACATGTTGACTGCGGCATTGAAGTTGTCCGCTAAAATGCACACTGCATCTGCCATCGAGCAATTGAGGGCATTTATTAACCTGAAAAGCACTGATAATAATCTCGAGGTGCAAACACGGGCTCTCGAATACAAGCAGTTATTTATGCAACACGAATCTTCCAAACAAGGCTTGTTGGCTAGAATGCCTGCTCCTCCAATAAAAGAGCGCGAAGGCCTCAGTTTGCAAGGCAAGGCTAAGGTCGCTCCACCCTCAGCCTCCACTAGTCACTCGACAACCGAAGACCTTCTCAATCTTCTCGATGATGATGTCCCCTCTCAACCCCAAAGTGCTACACAACAGAACAACAATGACCTTTTGTCGGACATTTTCGGTGGCTTGTCGACCAAGGATACGAAAAATACCAATACTATGCCTGCTACACAAGATCTCTCCTCAAATGGAATTGAAGGTTTCAAAAACAGCCACCTTCGCGTGGCGTTCATTCCAAAGCAATTCGGAAACGGTGAGGCTACAGCAGATGTTGAAATTACGGCGGTAGACCATGGCGTAAGTATCGACCGTGTTCAGATTCTTATCGCTGTTCCCAAATCTCAGAAGTTGACAATCACTACAACATCGGGATCAGATTCATTGGTGACGAGCAATGTCATTAGACAGAGCTTGAAAGTTGTAGGTGCCGCTGGATCCAAATTGAAGTTGAGAGTCAAATTGAAGTACAACGCAAACCAAAGTGAACACACCGACCAGTTTGACTTTGCCAAATTTACAAGTACGTTGTAAGAACAACAGAGAACACGTCTCGGTTCTGCTACACAGAAAGTGAGGAAATCAAAACGAAAAAAATTGTCACTATAAACTATCTGAGAATCTTTCTTCAATGGGATGTGGGTAAAGGCACGAACCGATTACAACTCCACGGCGCTGGAAACACCCTCGGCAACCTCATCGACAGTCTTGGACAAGGACTTGTTCTTGACGATGTAAGCACGCGAAAATGGCTTGATCAAGTTGACGTAGACCAACTGGGCACCGCCGAAGGCAGGAACACCAATGTAGAGCAAGAAAATAGTCTTGAACAAGAAATAAAATGGAATCCAGTAGAGGATCGCGCGCGACCAGAACTCAATGACGTTCAAGAAGGCAAACACCACCCAGTACGTCAACAACGCAGTGTCGTCGGAGGTGGTGGTGGTCTCCAACGCAAGAAGCGAATAGTAGCAAGGAACAACGAACCCGGCAATGTTCGACAACAATTGGCCGACACCGGCAAGGTTCAAGAAAATAATCACAAAGTAGACCGCAACACCGACAATGACTGCGTACGATCTTGGAAGACCGGTTTGAGCCTCGAAAAGCTGCAAGACCTGAATACCCGAGGTAGCCTGGACAGTTAGTGGAAATTTAACGAACACGTGAATGTGCATTTACGTACCTGGTCAATTGAAGCCAAGGCCTTGGTGATTTGTGGTGGAAGTGGAGAAGACATGGTGGAGTGTGGTAAGAAAAGAGCAAAGGTGGAAAGATGAAACAACGAGATCAAGTGTGTTCCTGCGATCCTTCACAGAAGCGCGGTATCGCCGAAAAGAGGCATGTAATGGCACAGGTGGAATGGGAAATTAAGGGGTAAGTGGGAAGGACCAATGGATGTGGAGAGATTTGATGGGATATTTTTTTGTTGAAGATTTTGTTAAAATTATGGATTTCAATTTAGGTCTCGTTTAAGAGAATTGTGTGTGGTGGTGGTTTCGGCCAACCCAGAAGTGTGGAAGGCATTGTCTGCAGTGCCGATGAACAGTATAATAAAGGAAGCTTCTATGATCGATGGGAGGGAGTATGTAGATAGGATCTTATGCAAAAAAGTTTCAATTGCGCTACAGATTTGTTCAATTATTTTTCAGTTTCAGTCATTTTATTTCGTTGTTAGGATTGGTTGCGGTGCTCTTCGTCGTTGTACTCCTTGCATGGAAGCCGCTAGCAGTTGGTTCTATATTTAGTTCGCGAGATCAATGATGTCTTTTTTTTGAATCCAAACGAACTTTTAAATTTTTTCAGTCCCACAATTAACCATATTGTCCCGATTATGGACGAGGACGAGGTGGTGGCGGCAAATTGGGATCGAGTGTACTGGGAACCAACATGTAATCACTCTTTTGAGATTTGGAGAGTTCATCGTTCATGATATCTGCCAAGGCATTCAAATTGCTCAAAGGCGCGTGTCTTTTTCTTCTTGCGCCTTTTTGTGGAGTCCCGCTCACAGGTGGTGGGCCACCAGACGGTGTTGCAATTTTTGGAGGTGGAGGCACAGCGCTCTCAGTAGTTTGAATAGAATTCAGCGGCAGAACAGCAGGTGGCGGAGTAGATACTGGCAAATTGGGTTTAGGAGGAGGTGGTATGTACGACTTTGTAGCCGGTTCCTCATATGGATCGGGTGTAAGCTCATGGCTCGAGGTCAGAACCCAGTGACTGATAGCCTCGTTGTTATTTCTCTGGAGATGCTCACGGAAAGATTGAGAAACAGGTTCGTCATCCTCCTCTAGATTAACCTCTTCGTATGGAGAATGTTGTACCGCATCAGCGTGTTCGGGTTTCTGGTCACTATTCATTGGCAAACTGTCTGGAGTATCAGGAATTTGTTCAATTGAATCATCCAAGAAATCGTCAATTGGGTCATCCAAAATGATATCTGCAGCTTCTGCTTTATGCTCTACTTCTGCAGCGTCTTTATTAATTTCAGCCTCTTGTTCCTGAGAAGCCATTTGCTCCGGTTCGTCTAGTAATATTTCCTGAAATTCTTCTGCGACCTGTGGTTGATTTGCTGTTTCAACAACATCCATGTGCTCTGCTGTAGTTGGTAATTTCGTAGCAAGATTCGAGTCAGTAAGTGGAGCTTTAATCTCAGCTTCACCGAGACTAGCGAAAAAGTCATCTTCGTTTTGTTCCTCTTCAACAGGAGCATCTATAGGCGACGACTGGCTTGAAGATGGCTCTTCTATTTGCGACGGCAAGTCTGCTGTTGGCGTTTCTTTCAGTGCATGAGGGTCTTGTCCATGACTTGAGAGGGTTTGCAGGTCGTTTTTGTGTAGAGACTGCTCCATGAGAAATTCAGTCTCAAGTGCACTTGTGGCTGTAGTATCTTCAACGAATTGATTTGCGATGACATCCTCGGAGAGCAATTCATTTTGCGTAGTTGAAGTTTCGAAGATTGGTTCTTTGTTAGTAACTTCTGGCCCTGG
Source organism: Australozyma saopauloensis (assembly GCF_035610405.1). Taxonomy (NCBI): domain Eukaryota; kingdom Fungi; phylum Ascomycota; class Pichiomycetes; order Serinales; family Metschnikowiaceae; genus Australozyma; species Australozyma saopauloensis. Next base: position 562,377 of record NC_086135.1, read on the forward strand.
CGTCTCATTAACTGTCTGGGAGACCACATTTGGATTAGAAGGGACAATATGTGGTTGATTTATCTGATGTTTCACTTGATACGATACGTCCTCCGAGTTGTGGTACATATCATCCGTTAAACGGTGCATTGAGGAGTCAAACTTGCCAATGACTACAGGCAAACGATGCAATAGCCCATAGCCAATGTCACACCCAAGAATACCTTTATTACCTTCTGGACACCATGAGCTCGTCAAATGTACTGTAACAGGCCGCACAATGTCGTAGTCATGGTTGTACACGTAGAGAACAATGGGAATGCGGTCCTCTTGCAATGTCTCCAGATGCACCTTGTAGTATTTAGCAATGGTGAGTCTCAATAGATTCTCACCACCACTAGCAAGAAGCCCCGTGGAAGGTGTATCAGTCGGGAACGCAGAATCACACCCAATGATGAAGTCGGCGTGGGGAATGAGAAGAGCCCGGAACGCAGGCGAGTCACGGTGCGAATTCATCACTTTCCACACAAAAGTAGCAGAATTCAAATGTTGCGATTGCACAGTCAACCCCAACCGAGAAAAGCTCGTATGGAGGGTCAAAGCCTGATGCTCAGACAGTTTTTGCGGCTGTTCTTGGCTGGAAAGCAACTGCAAGGGAACAGAAACCGTCCTGAGAATACCACCCTTTGCATTCCAAACCTCAAATTCTACGTGAGGATTGGGGCTTCGTGCAATTGAGTCCAATTCATGCGCTATCATGTCAAAGTCGACCATCCTAGCTTGTTCTGCAATTGGAATAGCTCCATACATGAATGAGCCATCATCGTTAATCAGATACGAATGCGTATGCTGTCCAATTGAAGGAATGGGCAAGTCGTGACCGGCGAATCCCACTATATAGTCGAACCAGGCCTCCAAACCTAAATTGGCGGCGGTACTGTTTTGTTCTACGTGAAGAACCCTGAGGCCATATCCATTATTTCGAGAGAGGGTGTTGCGGAAATAGGTGTCGGGCTCGTGACCATTGACGCCTTCGAGCTTGTCTACGAGTTTTTTGGCGAAGGAAAACATGGCAGCGTTTTGACAGGTGGGTGGTGCATTATGCAAGATAAGGTGGAGGTGAATTTAGTTGGAAACAGGAATCTGAAGATTTTTTCTTAAATTCATTTATTCTCTGGTATTATTTTCTATGAATTACATTTCATGTTTTAGTGCTTTGGAGAGAATCTCAAATACTTTTGACTCCGATATGTTTCTATGGCATGGTAGAGATATCTGGAGTATGTGATCGACATCCACACACACATGTTTTGGAATAAGATATGTGAAATATCAACTAAATATTTGGCGTTAATACCTGGATTCGAATCACCAAGCAGCATGATTTCCCAATGAAGACGTGCTTCAGCTTAGAGAAAGGAAGAGAGGAAGACGGTGAGAGAGAGTGTGTGTGTGCAAGAAATAAATCATGATCATATTGGGTGAAATACCAACACCAATCACTGAGTTTTAAACTATGTTTATCAAAGATTGAGAAAACGAAATATTCTAACTGGAGCTATTCCAGAAGATGCTTTTCCGATCAATGCCACAAGTGAGAAGATGATTACCCAAAGAAGCAAAGCATTTGATTCTCCCATCATGGTTTTTGAACTTCTCGGTCACTTTGCCTGTGTCGAGTTCTAATCCACTGATGCTCCCATCGTCACCATAGATCCACAAGCCGCTGCCATCGGATACCCAGCTTAATTTGGCCTCACTATATTTATCTTGCGGCGAGAAAGTATTGAAATTGGCTAGAATCAGGTGTCGATGAATTGTCTCATCGTCGCTCGAAAGAACTTCTTGCAATGATAGAAGTACAACTCTCATGTACGGCTCCTGGGATGTTGCGATTGCAATCACAGGAACACTTTCTGCAACATTGCAACCTTTTATGCACATTGGTGTGAAGCGCTCTGTAGAGAACTCCGCATCCATAGAGGCAACTTGACCTCTCAGCCGGAGAATATTATCACTGAACGTAAACACGTCAATGAGACTGCTATCTTGTCTGCCCACAGCAATTACAATTATTTCTCGGTAAATAAAAGCCTCAAGACAGTTTCCTGGAGTAGAAATCAGGCATGGCGTAGATACTGACTTGAATCTGCCCTCTTGAGTAATTTCATGCACTTTGATGTACTTATCCCAACCCAAGCTCACCATGTATGTTTTACCATTGTAAGTGACAACTCTAAGATCTACTATGAGACGCTCATGGGCTTGAAGTGTATCAAGGAATTCTAGTTTTCGAGCGTCCTTGAGAAAGAAAGCAGTCTTGACCTGTCCATTGATGCCCGCAAGAACAACAAAGTTCTCGGTCAAAACGACTTTTTTTACCACAGAGCCTTGAATCGCATTTGTCACTGTAGCAAGTATGGTCTTTGTGTTTAAGTCTACGAAGCATAGCTTCTTTGTCGCAGTAGCAAAGACCGCGAGCTCGGAATTGAGAGCACAGTCAATGGTAAGTCCATCGATACTGGGAAGCACATTTGCTTGTGCGCAAGTGCGATGCTTCCACTTTGGAAGAGTCGGTTTATCTTTCATCCAAGGACTATCCATAGCTGCAACAGCTGCAGAATCGGTGATGGACAAGTCTTTGACTCCCGATACTATCGAGTCTTCTAGAGAGCCACTGAAAGATACTCCTGTATCTAGCTCACTCCCATGCTCGTCTCTGAAAGCCAGCAAGGTTTTGTGATAGCCGTTCTCTTGGAGAAACCTCGCTATATGATGGTGAACCGACATGGAATTTCGTTTGCAAATGCCCCAAATCACTAATATGCCTACAGAAAGTGAAATAGACCAACTAATGAAACAATTGAGACGTTGTACAGTGTAAGATCAATGAAAGAATGTCTTTAGTAGTGGTGAATGTACAGAGTGATAAGTAGCGATAACACCCTGTACATGGAAAACGAGATCAGACAAAGAAATGAGTTTGTCGCATGAAACATGAGAAGATAGAGAAAATGTAGGAAGTCTTTCCGAATTTCACAAAAGTCATTGAACATTAACGAACCTCTCGGTCTACAAAAGCGATCGAATCGTCGTTTGCAACCTTGGTACACAAACCATATGCGCATAAAAGCCACACCCACAACCACCCCCAAAGCCCTCACAAAAAATGAGAGGAAAATCTGTCGAAACAAATGCAAGTCCCAAAATTCAAATCACCAATTTTCAATTCTCAACCATCACACTTTCCAATCACTACTCTGCGGCAGCTTCTCCGATGCCGATGACTCGAAAATTTCACCCTCACGTGACATGAGAACATTCGACTTCTTATCTATATAGCCCTAGATACACCTCTTTTGTGGTCCTCTGCATCAACAGCTACTACCCCAACACACACATTTTCAGTCCGTTCCGCCTTTTGGAGCGTCTCATATTTCATTTTTGCATACATCTGTACCCGTCGTTCTGCTTTAGGAAACCATAAGCGTTCTCTACCAGATACCACACATTTACATCATCGCATCTCACAAATCACCAATATGCTACGAAGACTAAACACGTCGGTGGTCACATTCGTGCAGTCGTTTTTCCTTCCCGAGAGCCAACTCTCGTCGGCCCAGAAATGGGTCTTGGGCCTTGTCAACCTCGGCGCCGTGGTGGTGTTCTGGGTGCTGAGCTCATTCCTCGTAAACGACTTGTTCGAGTCGAATGTATACCGCAAACCGTTTTTCATGACCTGGATCAACACCAGCTGTTTCATTTTCTACTTGATTCCTTATCTCAAGTACGAGGGCTTGACAATTGGCGAGTTTCTCTCCCTGTTGAGGGAGGACTTTTACCGGCCCAATGCGATGTGTTTGGCCGATTTGGAGCAGTCTTCTCCAAAATCAAGCACCTACGGCTCCTCTTCGGACGACACTTTGGTGGCGCTTCTGGAGATTGAGGCGGTGGACTCCAAGGCCCAGCAGGATGAGGATGTCGGGTTGTGGGAAACTGTCCTTCTCTCGTTCAAGTTCGTGTTGTTCTGGTTTCTGGCCAACTTGGTCACAAACGCGTCGCTTTCGTATACCTCTGTTGCATCGCAGACCATTTTGTCGTCGACCTCGTCGTTCTTCACTTTGCTTGTGGGAGCGTTCTATGGCATTGAGAAGATTAACAAGAATAAAGTGTTCGGCATTCTCCTCTCGTTTTCTGGAGTGATACTCGTTTCAAAAATAGATTCCTGGGACGAGTCTGTTCCAGATGGCGCTCCTTCATCGCTCTCTGCTTGGGGCAATATCCTTGCATTGGTCGGTGCGTTGATCTATGGACTCTACACCATCTTGTTGAAACATAAGATTTCCAAGCCCAACTCTACCAGCGAGCGCATTTTAAACACGCATCTTTTCTTTGGGTTTGTCGGCTTGTTCAGTTTGACCATGCTCTGGCCCTTGATTCTTGTGTTGCACTACACTGGCGCCGAGACTTTCCAATTCCCCAACACATACCACATTTTGCTGATACTAGCTGCCAATGCGTTCATAACTTTCATCAGTGATTTCTGCTGGTGTAAAGCTGTGCTTCTTACGAGTCCTTTGACTGTCACTGTTGGCCTTTCGTTGACAATCCCGTTGGCAATGGTGGGAGATTGGATTTTCAGAGGGTTTCACATCAACCCGATGTACATGTGCGGTGCAGCAGCCGTCACTTTGGGATTTTTGGTCATTAACAAAGACGAAAAGGAGGATTTCGTCGCGGAGGAATAGGTACATATTTAATAGGCACAATCAACGAGTACCGAATAGAGTATGGATTATTGGATTGAAAAAGAACTGTGGATGAGTATATGCGAACTTAAATTGACTGAATTCATTCAAACTGTCATTTTTATGCAAACTTTAAATTCTCTCTAGCTATTCCTATAGATTCCTATTCCCATATTCCTTAATCGAACTACCACTCAAAAACAAGCAAGCATGGAACGGGGTCAATGAGAATTACTCCAATATTAAAAATTCCCGAAAAAATTCATTTCCCCCTTATCTTCCATTCTCCTATCCATAAACTCCACAATTATCATATCTCATGCACATTGACCACCCATATTAGCACCCACTACAGCTACCCCCAACCACCTCCAACCACATACTCCATCTGAATGCAGATACTCAACCCATTCTGCATCCTCGCAGTATGTCTATCGGCAGCAGTACGAGTGTTGGCACAAATCGCCGACCTGGATGGCGGCTTGCCCATCAGCGAATTGACCAAAGCGTCTGATTCGTTCGTGTACCAAGTCTCCAACTCGGATATCTCGGCCTTTTCCACGTACCAACGTGACCACTTCACGTTATTGGTGGTCACTTCGACGGACGAACGTCACGGATGCGAAACATGCGTCCATTGGAAGTCGATTCTTCGGAAAGTGGCCCTGGCATGGTACCACGACTACCTTGACATGAACTATCTCTTCATTGCAGAGGTGGATATTGTAGACGAGTCAAACATGGGCTTGATCAGTGCCATGCAATTGACGACTGTTCCACAGATATGGCTTATTCCTCCCACGCACCTTGCAAATGAGTACCGTGGTGAGCAGTACAATGTGGGCAAGGATGCGCTGAACTGGGTGATGAATGATCTTGTAGGCGAGCCTCGCTCGATATATCAGCTTCCGCACGTTCCTCTTGAAGAGCAGGCTTTCAAGTTTGCTGACTGGTTGGCCGGCTCTGTCCAGAAGCCCATAATGTTACGCCAGGAAAATGCGCCCATGAAGTTTGTAACCACGTTCGGATTGACGTTTCTCGCCATCATGTTGGTCAAAAAGAAGGGGCCATCCGTCATTACGGATTTTGTCTCGAAGAGCAAGGTGTACCAGGTCATCTACTTCACCTTCTTGTATCTTCTATTGGGCGGGTTCATGTTCTCGCTCATCACACCAGTGCCATTCCTTGCGAAGAATGATAAAAATGAGGTCATCTACATTAGCGGTGGAAACTCGTATCAATTTGGTGTCGAGATGGTCATTGTTGGCGCGACCTACTTTGCCTTGGGCGTCTTGATCATTGCATTGTGCTACGTTGGACAGTATAAGGTCCGTAAAGATACTATCATTAAATCCGAATCAACCAAAGGGCTTCTCGTCTTGGTTGTCAGTGGCGCGCTTTATGTGGCCAGCAGTGTGCTCACCAGCATCTGCTTAAGAAAGGACCATGAGTACCCATACCACTTTACCAAGCTCTTTTGAGCAGCCACAATAACACACTCCCATCATATCATATAGACAACCTAAGACAACCTAAAATGTACATGTGCAATCTACGAAGTTGGATCATTGCAGATACTCTGTTCTTGTATGTAGCCTTTACGTAACTATCATCAAGCAGCAGATCTCACGCTTTAGCGGCTGTTGTCAAAATTAAAAAAATATTCAAAACGCTAGAATAAAATTAGATACTCAAGAAAACCAATTTCGTGCAAATCATGGACCTCTTGCTATCTATCACTATTGCTGACGCGTAGATCAGCTTGCGCGTACTACCATAACGATAATGACAAATAAAAGACCAGGCTCGGCAATTGACGGAAGTGCCAAAAAGCCAAAGCTCATAACCGAGTTCTTTGCAAGCGCATCTAAGAAAACAACCGCAAAGCCTAAGGCTAAAGATACCGATCGCGGTGAACTTCCAAAAACAGATTCTGGATCATCGCTTTCACAAGAATCCAAGAATGGCGAACTGGAGATTAAATCGGACGCAAAGGACGATTTAAATGTAAACAATTCCTCTCAGAAAACTGAGAATTCGACTTCTCAAATCGGTAAACCTGCCAATTCCGGACCTTCTGACTATGCGGACTTTTGCAAGGACTTAAATTTCGATAAGGTACAATGGATGGCAACATTACTGGACGAAGAGAAAATCCTCTTATCTTTGGAGATCAACACTCTTCACATCACATGGCTTGCCTGTCTCCACAAGGAGCTCACCAAGCCGTACTTCTTGAAGTTGAAGAAGTTCCTTAGAAGCCAGGCGGGAAAGACCGTTTTCCCGCCTCCGGGAAAAATCTACTCTTGGTCACATCTCACGCCTGTTCCTGATGTCAAGTGTTTGATTTTGGGCCAGGATCCGTACCACAACGTCAACCAGGCCCATGGGTTGGCATTCCTGGTATTGGAACCCACGCGGCCACCACCATCGCTCTTGAACATATACAAGGCGTTGAAAATAGACTTCCCCGATTTTGAAATCCCTGAGTATGCCAAATTGAACAAGGCTGGGTGTCCCGGCGGCGGAAACTTGACGAAATGGGCTAAACGGGGTGTTCTCATGCTCAATGCCTGTTTGACTGTCGAAGCTCATAAAGCGAACAGTCACGCGGGACAAGGATGGGAAACGTTTACAGAACTGGTGATAAAAACAGCACTCACGTACGCAAAAGAACATCATAGCTCGGGCTTCGTTATCATGGCATGGGGAACGCCGGCACAAAAACGGGTGGCTGCCTTTTCGAGACTACTACTGGATCCTTCCACTCCTTTCTTGGTGTTGAAGAGTGTTCACCCGTCGCCATTATCGGCAAGCAGAGGCTTTTTCGATCTGCATGTCTTTAAAAAATGTAACGAGTGGCTTGTGAGCCAAAACAAGGATCCGATTGATTGGGGACTTTTGGAGGGCAATAGTGTCACTGGCTGAAAATAAGTCAGAGAATTTACCCATATTCATCATGTTATGTTTGATACTACCTCACCATGCACAAAAAGACCACACTGTCTCGCTCTGTCTAGTACCATAAACCAAATCAAAAAGTGCATCGAAATCTCCGAAAAAAACAAACTTCAATTCTTTCGGTGCATACAAACCTGTGTTTTTAGAAAAATGAAATTATATTAGTACCTCACTCTGATCTGCCAACTACTCTACATACATACATCTATACATACATACACTCCACTCAATAACAATCAACATTGTCACATTTGAGGCCTACTCCTTGAAACACGCCAAGTTGAAGTCTCCACTTGATCTAGCAGCAACCCCCTTGTACACGCGGGCGATTTATCTATTGCTGTATTCACACGACCGCTTTCCTTGACGCTAAATCTCTCAATCCTCAAAACCATATAAACACACAAACACATAGCTACACCAGCGATGCCACCCAAGAAATCGAAATACGTAGAATCCTCGGACTCGGACAATTCGGCCGACGAAACTCCCGATGTCCCGGAGCCATTGGAGCCAGTAGAGGACGTTGATGAGGAGAAAGTCAATCGATACCTATTGAACTGTGACCCCAAGGTTGCCCGTGAACGTGATGACGACGACTCGACCGTTCGGTTCAAATATCTTCTTGGACTTACGGATCTCTTCCGTCACTTTATAGATATCAATATGTCAAAGAACGCACAGTTCAAGAGAATCATCAAGAAGATCGATTCGCAGCGGAACTTTAAACAGGCGTCGAAAAAGAAGACCGCGCTGGGCCGCGGCCGTCGTAAAACAGAGAAAGAAGAAGATGCGGAGCTTTTGGAAGAAGAGGAGCATATGGGTGACGAAGACGTCCAGAGAACTGTTCTTACCACCTCTCCTACGTACATTCAGGGCGGAACGCTTCGAGAGTACCAGGTCCAAGGTTTGAACTGGCTCATTTCTTTGTATGAAAACAAGTTATCGGGTATTTTGGCCGACGAGATGGGTCTAGGAAAGACTCTACAAACAATTTCTTTCTTGGGATATTTGAGATATATCAAGAACATTGAGGGCCCTTTCATTGTCATTGTTCCTAAGTCGACCCTAGACAACTGGAAAAGAGAGTTTCAAAAGTGGACACCGGACGTTGATGTTGTGGTGTTGCAAGGCAACAAAGAGGAGAGGGCAGATATTATTCGAACGCGCTTGCTCGCGGCCAAATTCGATGTTTTGATTACATCGTTCGAGATGGTCATTCGTGAAAAGTCTCAGCTCAAAAAGTTTAGATGGCAATATATTGTCGTCGACGAAGCACACAGAATCAAAAACGAAGCTTCTTCTCTCTCACAAATCATCCGTCTCTTCTACTCGAAAAACAGATTGCTTATTACAGGAACCCCATTGCAGAATAATTTACATGAGCTTTGGGCGCTTCTCAACTTCTTGCTACCTGATGTTTTTGGTGACTCCGAAGTGTTTGACAGTTGGTTCGACAGCCAGACCGAAGAAAACAAAGATCAAGATCAAGTTGTCCTGCAACTTCACAAAGTTTTGAGTCCATTTCTTCTCAGAAGAGTCAAATCTGACGTGGAAACCTCTTTGCTTCCCAAAATTGAAACAAATGTCTACATTGGTATGGCGGAAATGCAAATCGACTGGTACAAAAAACTTTTGGAGAAAGACATTGATGCAGTAAACGGTGTTCTAGGCAAACGTGAAGGTAAAACACGTTTGCTTAACATTGTCATGCAGCTAAGGAAGTGTTGTAATCATCCATACTTATTTGATGGTGCAGAGCCAGGGCCACCTTTCACGACAGATGAGCACCTCGTGTTCAATTCAGGAAAAATGATCATTCTAGACAAAATGCTCAAAAAATTCAAGGAAAGTGGGTCAAGAGTGTTAATCTTTTCTCAGATGTCTAGACTCCTAGATATTCTCGAAGACTACTGTTATCTTCGAGACTATGAGTATTGTCGACTCGATGGTTCCACTTCTCACGAGGAGCGTATTCAAGCTATTGATGACTATAATGCTCCAGATTCAGACAAGTTTATCTTTCTTTTAACCACTAGAGCGGGTGGATTGGGTATCAATTTGACATCAGCAGACGTGGTCATCTTGTACGATTCAGACTGGAATCCTCAAGCTGATTTGCAAGCAATGGATCGGGCTCATAGAATCGGTCAGAAGAAACAGGTGCAAGTCTTCAGATTTGTCACGGAGCATGCTATTGAAGAGAAAGTTCTTGAAAGAGCTGCGCAAAAGTTACGTCTTGACCAGTTAGTCATCCAACAAGGTAGACAAGCTTCTTCTAGTATTGGTAACACAAATGACGATTTGTTAGGCATGATTCAACATGGTGCAAAGGAAGTTTTCAACTCAATGAGCGGATCTTCAATGCTTGATGATGATATCGATGCAATCTTAGCCAAAGGGCGCGAGAAGACCAAATCACTTAATGCTAAATTCAACAAATTGGGTCTAGACGATTTACAGAACTTTACTTCCGACGCTTCGGTGTACGAATGGAATGGACAGAACTTTGCCAAACGCGAGAATGATGGTTTAGGTCTCACATGGATACACCCAACTAAGAGAGAACGTAAAGAGCAAACCTACTCGGTCGACAACTACTATAAAGATGTGTTAAAGAACCCTGCTGGAAATAAGGGAGCACCACCTAGTAAAGTCAAGCAGCCAAAAGTATATCACGTACAGGACCATCAATTCTTCTCCCAAGAACTCAAGGACTTGCTCGAGAGAGAGCAACTTGCTTATAAAAGAAGCGTCGGGTACGCTTACTCTATTGACGATTTTGGTGATAGCGATGAAGATTTCCTCAATTCGTCCGATGAAAAAGACGATATGCCCAGAGAGGAGCGGCTCAAGTTGGAACAAAAGAAAATACAAGAAGCGAAACCTCTTACAGAAGAAGAAACAAAACGGAAAGAGGAACTCTTGCTGGAAACGTTTGCTTCCTGGAGTCGCAGAGATTTCACAAACTACATCCATGCATGCGCGAAGTATGGAAGAGATTCTCTCAAAGAGGTTGCAGAATCTCTCGGTCGAGAATTAGACGAAGTGGAGAGATATACAAAGAAATTCTGGCTGTCAAAAGATGAGATTGAAGGCTTCGAGAAGTATGTTGCACAAATTGAAGCAAGTGAACGTAAAGCAGCCAAACTCATTAGACAACAAGAACTTTTGGCCATGAAAATACAGGAACTGGATGATCCTCTTGATGATTTGAGAATTCACTATCCACCCAACAACTCGAAGAGAGTCTTCTCCAAGTTAGAGGACCGTTTCATGCTTAATTGCGTCTACAAGTATGGAATATTTGATGAAAATTTGGGAGAAAAGATAAAAAAGGATATCACTGACAGTGAGCTTTTCCGCTTCGATTGGTACATTGCTTCCAGAACTCCTCATGAAATTGGACGCAGAGTCAACACTTTACTTCTTGCTCTTGCAAGAGAGAGTGAAAATGGTAATGCAAGGAAGAAAGCAAGACAAAACGGTTCCAGAGCAGACTCGGTGGAGCCCAATACTCAAGAGAGTACTCCTGTTCCTTACACTGGTGCCAAGAGAGGCAGAAAGAAGAAAATACGAGCTGAGAATTGATTGTACAAAAGTATATTAATGCAATTTATCTACTTTTAATTGTATAGAGCAATTTTGAATATTGAATAGGCTTCAGTGTTTTAAATTGACAACGACTCATGAAACTTCTCAGTGTTTATTTGTATTCATCCACCACTTCTTTCTGAACCGTGGAAATGTAATAGGGAACTTTGTTTGCAGTCCAGCTCACTGAGAAGTAGTCACTCATTTCAAACTTTTCCACAGTAAGATAATCGAAAATGGTGTCGTCATCACCAACTTTGTAACGTGGCGGGATGAAGTTTCTCAAACTAATGATCTTAGACCCTGGTCTGAGCCCAACTAACAACTTTCCAACAGCGACATTTAACGGGAAATCGAACAAGTAGTTATTCACAATAAGCACATCGCAGTCAACACACTTTTTACGAACCTCATCGTTATCAACGAAACTCTGATCTAAGGCAAAAGACAAATTGAGCTCCTTCATACCTAGCAAAGCGAGTTGCTTCTGGAGGAATATTTCTTGTCTGGATGTCAAGTACGAGGCATGGCCCATAATTTCACATCCACCACTCTCGTGAACACCAAATTCTAAAGCAGCTTGAAACGTGGTGTTTCCAACTCCACTGCCCAAGTCATAAAACTTATGGTGGGGCTGTAAGTCCACCTTAGACAAAACTTCACTCACGAATGATGGTAAAAGCTCACCATAGACTTCCGCGGAGAACGCTTTGTATGATCTTAGCTTTCTTGAATGAGGCGACACAATTCTAGAGTATGTTCGGAGCAAAAGCTGCTGGACGCAATATCTCGTAATTGAAGTCATGGAATTCAACAGATTTATGAAGGCTGTCGAGTATAGGATGGGGCGAAGATGACGGAATCGAGAGACATAAACATCCGGAAGTTGTGCAATTTCAGGATTCGAAGGCATTTTTGTCGAGAGCTTTGGTGATTGAAGAGTTTGACTCACTCTTCTCAGCAATGGAGAGGGCTTAACCGGAGTGTTTATATTAGTTTCTCCTGCTGCGAGTACTTCCAGATGGAACTGTTGGAGTTTCAAGTCAGTGTAGCTTGGAAATATGTTGTAATTGCGCGGCAAGAAACAACGAAGCGACTCATTAATATCGACGGAGGGGTTTATCTCGATCGGATAAGGTGTCAATTCTAGCATTAAACAATTCCACTTGTCGATGACGGTCATAAAAGCACCAAAATCCTCATTATCAACAGCCTCCTGCAAGCTTTGGCAGTAGTCATTGTAAATGATGTCCTTAAGCACTTCGGAATGAGAAAAGTATAAAGCGTAGTGAATTTGAAAGATCTTGTTTATCTCATAAACCGGATCAAGTTCGTTACTTTTCGGTTTGGCCAAAATAAACTGTTCAGAATGAGTCGGATAGAGCAAGTATCTCACATGGATAACATTTCTTGAGTTGCCAATAGATTCTCCGTTGGGACCGATGGCATACAAAGGAGGGAAGGAGCCAGTCAAGGACTTGTAAGATTTCAAATTTTCTCTTATGACATCAGATGCAACAGTATTAATCACAGGATACTCTTTTCCTGGTCTCATCATACTTGACAGGTCTGAAGTAAAGGAAACGTAAAACGGAAAGAGACAGCCTGTTGAGATGGAGTCATTGAATAATTCTCGACCATGAAGAGGCACTAAGGTATCCCGACAAATATCAGGTGGATCAAAAGGACTGATATCATCATCATCCGACAAATCTTCCTCCATAGCCCTTTGGAGCTTATCAACCTCGTCAAAATCACTTTCTTCAGTAGATGGAGTTTCTGAAGACGCCCTTGCTCTTCCACGGCGACGGAATTTTTGTTCCTCGATTTTCTTTTGAGCAGTTTTCAATTTTTGTCGATTTTGAAATTCTGGAATCAAATGATACGTTGGAACACGTTTACGTTTGACACCCTCTTTGACACATTTTCCATCACCAGTAATGCTTTGAAAGTATTTTGCCTCTTCAAGTAGAGACTTCATTTGAGTGGCTCTTTCTTTGTATGATCTGAGTTGATGACGCGGAGTTGCGGGAGACTTTCCTTTTTGTCTTCTTTTTTTAAGCTCTTCTTGATGTTCCTTTTTCTTACGAATAGTTTCAACTCGCTTTTGTGTTTTTATGGCATTGAGTCGCTTTTTCTCCGGGTCTTCCTCTGTGGGGCCTTCGAGAATTCTCTTCTTCTTATTAATTGCTTCTTTGCGAAGAGTTTCGAATTCAACAGAGTCTTTGCGAACTCTACGCCGCCGCCCACCAGGGGTTGCAGCATTCTCGGCCATAGACGAGTACCATTCTGCCTCATAAATTAATCTTTCAATGTCGTTCTTGAATTTCTTTTGACGCACACAAGCAGATTGCATCTTTTTAACTTGACCATCAATCTCCTCCTGTGTTCTAAATGGTAATTGCAATTGAATTTCATCGTGAGAGAGGCCTTCTTCCAAGCTTTTCCTCACAGTATCTCTCTCGGGGTCAGTGAAAGCTATCTTTTCAGATCCACCTCTACGCTCAATCTCTTCTTGTAATTGACAGACAACTTTCAGTATTGTCGAAGCTGTAGGAACTGCGTTCTTAATTGAAGTCATGGTTAGATCGTTTTCGATGAGGTCAAATAGAGGATTCTCAACATGGGTAGGTTCAGAGACAATTTCAACATTCTCGCTTGGCAAGTCTGTGGTGGGGATCTTTCTTTTGAGGGCAAGGTATTTCGCCTTGACTTCGCACTTTCGTCTGAAGGGTAGATAGCGAAGAAGTTCGTAATCTTCGTGGGACAAGCCCTGCTTGATTTTATCAGTAATGAACTGGAGCTCTCTTTGAGTCCAGCGTAACTTATGAGGGTAAAAGGCTGACACTAGTTTGCGGAATCTCTCGTAGTGGTACTCGGGGAAAAAGCTTACGATATCATCTGCGTGGTAACAGTTTTCGTGGTGGCAAATCTCTAAAGCAACAAGCTCCTCGACCAGCAAGGCATCTCTACGGACACCACCATAGTTCGCCTCAAGCAGGGAGAGTCGAGAACGTAAGCTTTCAGGGCTACGGGCGAAGCACTCTTGAGCAATGGCGGAAAGCTCGACTCGTTTAGAATTGTGCCACAGACGCACGATGAATTCCACTTCCGGCCGGGTCAATTTCTCCGGGAACTTATACTGGTAGATAATCTGTTGCACAGCTGACCAAGGGTACCCATGAAGCTCTTTCTCGATGGTGGTACGGGTGAGATCGGTCACAGACATGTCTGCAAGTAATTGGCCGACAAACAGAAGATCCTCTGTTTTGAGCGTCGGAGACGAGTCGGAACTATGTGGCGTCATCAATCCGTCGTCGTCCACTTTTGGATTTAGCAGTGGAATAGCGGCAGGAACCGGCGTTTTCCTCTGAGAAGGTGGACGTCCCGATTTCTTCGGAGTGCCCTCTTCATCAGGGGACAGCTCCTTTGCAGGCGACTGATTGAGCAACTGGGTGAGTTTCATCATCTCGAGTGCAAATTGTATACACTTTGGGCTTTGGGGAAGGGTAGGCCAAGTCACTTTGGAAAATCTAGATCAAGCAGTGGGGGGACAATGACAGGAATGCACTTCTGTATGGATAAATCAGGCAGTACGATAAAATATGGATGCCGTGTGTTTTGGATGGGACTAGGTGTGAGCGCCCTTCTTTTGGTGGCTCCAACGCGTTTTTGACGGTCGAAAACTCAAACTACAGAGAACAAGAGCGGAGCCGAGCTAGAGGCGACGATATTGACGGGGGCCTGTACACAGCGGATGGGTTGGGAGCACTTTCAACAGGACGGATTGGGAACGCAACGTTCAGGCACTTCCAGAAGAGTGGGTGGTGATAACAGCTATTGTGATGGAGTGTTAGCAGTGCTGTAGGAAACACACACAAAGCGTGGACCAATGCGGCTTGCCTGATGTGCATGATTTGCAGGAACGGACGGTGTGAAGAGGGCCCCGGTGGGCTGTATGGCGGATTCTGATGCACGGGCGCTTGATTCGACGCACCTTATGCATTAAAAACGCTCGCTCGATGGAATAGTGGTTTTGGTCAGTCGTGGGTTGTGATGATGGGCGGTGGGGGTTGTGGAAGATTTTGCGGGTTATTCGGTTTCGTTGATGCGTTCTTGTTGCTGCTCTGCGAATTTTTGCAAACTCTTAGTTCTACGACTACTGTGCTGCACTTCTGTGGTATCACAACTGAGAGAATTTTTTGACAGCAAGAATGAACCGGGCATTTGAGTATCTGTGCTCAATAAATAAATGTGGGAGAAGAGAAAAAATTAGTGAGAGTTGTTTGTCTGATCACTTTGCGCTCCTACTATCTTGTGATGTTTCTACGCTCTTTTGTAGGCTCTTTGTTTTATTGAAATTCACAAATCGAGACTCGAATCGCCGAGTGACGCCTGTTCCAAAAGAAAGCTTACGTTTGACTGAAATTCAAAGATCCAGAAGTTGGCTATGCTAAAATTTTAAAAAAATCAACTCGTACATCAAATCGCTGCTTCCATGGAGACATTATTTCTTAGCGGCAGCACCAAGCTCAACCTCATCCTTCACTACGAATTTACAACTACTGATAAACAAAAGGTAATGTGCATTGTCATAAATAAAGGCCGGCTCCTTTCTGAATTAAAGCGGATATGTCATCAAACAATCCAGATCTCTTTGAATTTTCAGGGAGCAGGAAGTATGCCACCGTGATGGCGCTCATCCCTGAATACCTCCGCTCCCGCCTTGTCAGAGCTTGCTTTGACGTATTCCGTTGAGCCGGAACTTAAGGTCCCTGTATATTTTTGTGTCTGCTTTCCATGCATCAAATAGTTCATACAACTTTTGCACTTCTTCGGATCCAGTCCTAGAAAGGCTACCAGGGTGTTCTCCACTAGGAATATTCAAGCGCCAGTTCTTTTCGATATTGAACAAAAGACCTCTCAAACACCAAGGTAGAATGAAGGGGTTGGTGCCTAATTTAGCGACATTGTACTCCTTAATATGAATCTGATTCTCGAGATAGCTTGTTAAAACGCCTCCATCTTCGATGGGTTTGCTTTCGACAGGATGCACTACATCAGATGTATCGAGAAGGAATTTGAGCCCCAAGTCGTAAACCTTACCGTCATTGTAAATTCTAGAGTGGCCGCCTCCGGTGATTGGTCCAGCAAGAACCGCACTTAACTCCTTCACAACACCATTGTCAAAATAACCTAAGTTTTGCAACTGCAAGCAAAGCAGTACCAACTTAACAACAAACTGTGGTGCACGAGCAGACTGATCTATGTAACATGCTCTGTAAATGTTCGGGTGATATATGTGAGATGCTAGTGCAGAGTACAATGGGACTAACTGATCATCGATCGACCCTATGAAGCAGATTTTGCAGTTCATGGCAATAATAGTTTTTATTGCTTCCTTGTATGCGATAGCCTGGGGGCTCTGAAATTTGGTAAGCTCGAAAAGCTCGAGCAAAGACTCGTGTTCAAACGTTGAGTATGCCTTCATGAATAGTGATTTGTCAACCCCATAAAATGGACCATTGTTGACTCCAGCCATGGCAAGAATTCCTAACTTCTTGTGAATAGGATTTTTTAAGATGCCTGCTTTGATCAAGCGGGCAAGGAGGATGATAGAAACAACACAACCCTGAGAGTGGGCAGCAATAAAAATGCAATCTGCTTCATTCAACTCAGCCTCCCATTTTGACATGACTTCCAAAAAGAAGTTAACACGATCGAATATTTTGCCTTCTTTCTCCAAAGCTATTTTTCTAATACTCATGTCACGGGCATCATTTTCACTCATCATATGATTATCGACACAGTATCTTATGATAGCCTTTTCCGCTTCATTTGCAAACTTAGAGGATGTACCTGTAGGGTTTCCGATAAGTGGGCGAATCATTTTGTTTGGGAAAAATCCATGCACACCAATGACAAGAATCCGCTTGATCTTGTTAGGAGCGCCGATTTGACTCTTTAATTTCTCCATGACAGTTGTGTGTGGCTTGGGCAGATACGGCTCTGGATTTATCAAAAGTTTGCCGTTGCTCTCGTTTGTTATTGAAATCAGATTTTCGTCTTCCAAATCCTCTTCCAATTGAGTCTTTTGCTTCTTCGCTTTGCGGAGGTTATCATTGTTTATGGCAAGA
The DNA here is from genome assembly GCF_035610405.1 of Australozyma saopauloensis. NCBI lineage: Eukaryota > Fungi > Ascomycota > Pichiomycetes > Serinales > Metschnikowiaceae > Australozyma > Australozyma saopauloensis. The sequence continues at coordinate 579,796 of NC_086135.1, forward strand.
GAAGCTGTCTTAAGGCATGCTCTTTTCAGCGAAGGAAGGCGTGTCAAGCTTTTTCCGTATAATCTATACTTCTCGCTTCTCAAGTCGGGGGTATCTAAATTCGGTGAGTCTTTAGATAGTTCCTTCAAAGCATTATTAGGTACCACTTCATCGCCTTTGAATCCAAATCTCAGCGAAAAATTGGATAAGTAGTTAAACCAGCCCTTTAGATCGAAAGAAGAAGAGTTTCCTACCGTATTAACCAAAGGCTCGTATCCTGGCAAGTCATGCGTCAGCAATGGCAAGCATGAATCCCAATCGGGGACTATTATATTCTGGGCAATGTTTTCGTTTTTATGCGTGTTGATCTTGTTGAACTCCTTGGCGCTATGGTGAGATTTGTAGAGCACGGCATCTTCGGTTCCGGCCTCGCGCGAAATGTCATTTTTTGCTTCTATTATACTTTGAGAGTCTGAAGTATCAGTTGTCGTGGATCTTTTCGGGTTTTTCTGTGGGCTGAAATGTAGAATCTGGTTTGTGACCCGCTCATCCGCCACAACTTCTTTTCTAACCTCGGTATCGTCGCTTCTCCAAAACGACCATGTTCTACTTCTTTTACTTGATTTGTCTACATCAGATTGGTCATCTGCATTATTGTTTTCAACAGGCTTGTTGTCCGAGTTCTCGACTTGCTCCTCGCTTGCTCCGGCCTTCTCCGGTTTTGCTGCATCAGAAACATTTGCGCTCACAGTTCGTGACGGCGCAGCGTTGTTTTCCAGAGTTACCGGCGGAACGGGCTTTGGCGTCCATTTAGCGGAAGCCAAGCTGGAAATCGAGGGCTTGGACCGTAATGCTTGTGAGCCCTGTTTAATAGGACTAATCGAAGGCTCCAAAGATTTCGTGGGAGAGCCCATCGGCGTGCTTCTCATCGACCTCTTGCTTGATTCATTGGCACTCACGGGATTCAATTGGGGTATTTCTCCTAGTATTGGGGTGGCACCGAGGGACTGTTTTGCTTGGACTTGTTTGCTAGGGATCAGAGGGAATTTTGGAGACGAGGAAGAAGAAGGAGACGTTTCTCTCGGCTGTTCACTGCCCCATATTCGGGCCCACTTATCACCGATGTTCATGATGATCGCCACTGAATATGGAGGAATTGGTGTTCCTTATATAATGGCTAACTGATAAGACTGCAAATAGTAAGAGATGCATGAGATTATGGGGTAGTGACGGTGAAGGTGGGAATCTGAAAGAAAAGGGAAGTTTAGTTGAAAGTATCAAATTGAATGGGCTGCTTGGGTTTTTCTCCTGTTTTCTTCTTCTTTTTTTCTTGTTTGTTCGCTGAAGTTGCTCTGTACTATCTGTCTGCTACTTATGATGGATAGTACAATTCTGAAGAGGATAAAAAGCTGAGAAAAAATGAGTAAGAGGTTTGTGAATAGCCACATATTATTTTCTTATTTGCTTTTCTTTGGGATCCACAATTTGATCTATCAATTCTTTTTTTCATTTTCACATCATTGTGATTACCCCAGGATCTCATTGCAACTAAACGAAGTGCCTAAAATGCCACCCAAGTTCCAGAAATCCCGGCATTATCTAGAATGCACAGAAAGCATCGAAGAAGAGGTTCTTGAAGAGTACACCAAATTCCTAGATTCGTTTCAAGTCGAAGATGTTCTCCTCAAACATGTCCCCATACTTCTAAAGAAGCTTAAAGTACCACAATGCTACACAAATGATATTTCTGACTGTATCCAATGGTTTTACGATACCCAGGATGGAAGACTTTCTCGAAGTAGTGCTCAATGGGTAGTCGTTACTCAGCTTTTACAACATATCACTATGACCGTCACAAGCAATGGAGAGCTTGATGTTTCAGATATTGTTGATGTAGATAAGTTGGTAAGATTTTGTGTCCGTCTTATCAAGTTCCGGAACTCGCACTCGTTCATCTTGGATTCCTGGTCACTATTCACGGAAGCTGCGGGATACACTAATTCTGACATTAGTAAGCTACGGTTATCATTGCAGGACTTGAAAATGATAAAAAGTAAACTCCAATTGGACGATCTCAGTGACTCCATTCTTATAGATATGCTTGGATGCAGTGGAAGCACAGTTGACGGAGACTTGTATAATTATAGGATTTCAAAGGTGGATCTCCTGGTGGGAATTAAAGATTTCGGTGAGGTGTTAGGCCAACTCGGAGAATTAGACTAAAGCCATATAATTCGGAGGCTTGTCTCCGACCTCGTCGCAACTCCACCTGAAGTATTGATGTATCTGGCTGCAAATTGAAAACTCAAACGGGATCATAATCAAATGTAAAACCAAGAAAATAATCTAACCATTGAAAGAGAAACAATCACAATTGGATTCCAAAATTCAATCCAGAATTCAAAAAACAAATAATTTGGCTATAGTGGTCTCTTTGATTTCTGAGATGTCTACCCCATACATTTCACACGAACCTACTCCATCGTCTAAACACATGCTCAGTCGACGATGTCTTAGTCTACAAACAGAACTCATCGATCTGTTCCTCCCCGAATTATCCCAGCCCTGTCTGAATGGTGTCGTCAATTTCAACAATACGAAGCAATTCGACACCCTCCTTCGCCATCTAGAAATCACATCAACCTTGCCTACTTTCAATGCTGTACCTTCATCCACGATCCTTCATATCCTTTTCACGTTGCTGATTCGAGCTCCGTCTCTCAATTGGTCTCATGATGCGTCTCCGCTGGATCTACTAGCGACATCTGAATACATGAAGCAGGTCAATAAGTTGTACGATAGTGCTCTATATCGAAAGCTGCTTCTGCAACGAGCGCAGAGTGTGCTTGGAACGTATATTGACTTGGTTGCGAATTCGCAGACTGCTGCTACAGATCTCCTCTACGAAAGACTACATGAGTGTGTGTCTCTGTTTGTCACTACATCGTATGTAAGACCGTACTTGAAGAGACAAACAAAGCAGACCCCTATTCAATATGATGATTTGGCCACGCCATTGTATCTTCAGGAGAATGCTGAATTGAGTACGACGCATCATGCTGTAGAAGTAATCAGTGACTCTGAGGAGTCTGATGCCATCGTAGATGCAGATATGAGCATTATCACTGCCGATCTTGGTGACGTACCTCATCAGCAGAGTGTCAAATCGTTCACAGAATTAGGCAGTAGAACTTCGGGGCTCGGCGAGACTGCCGTTTTGTTCAAGGATATGCCTCATTTGCTGGCTCAGGCCACCCCAGAAGCGCTGGATACCGATGAGCCCAGAGCCAAGCGCCAGAGGAGATTTCCATCGATTGAACAGATTCGAGTGTTTGATGATGTACTATTATTTAAAAGGCTCCGAGAAAACTCATCGTGTAATGTGTGGGCGCTTCTACGATGGACATTTTGGTGTGCAGAAGTAAGCTCCCAATATCAGAGATTTCTTTTCAATTCTTGCCACACAAAAGTTCATGAGCTCTACGTGGCATACAAGGAAACATTCAGGCTTCTTCTTCGTGTTTGTGACTGTTCCGATCGTGACAGATTTCCTGGCAATTTGAGGAGGAGACTATTCGAGGGTCTTGGCTTTGGGACAACTGCCGATGATCGCGCGGTTGAGTTTATTTTCACTGGGCTAGGCATTTCAAGTCAGGACACCCCAACGCCGTATTTTTCCCGAGAAAAGCTTCTCTTGAGTGCTGATAAAGCCGTCAATGTATCACGGTCTAAAGAAGAAGCTGTTGTTGACGATAACAAAGATTCTATGGAGATTCGTATTCGCCTTCTCAACCTATTATTCTCAGCTCAATCTACTGATGACAATCGATCTATCCAAATAGTAGAGTTCGTGTCAATGAAGCTCGCACTTTTGCTGCAATCCCATGTAAGAACGTTTTTGCAAAAGGCGTCTCATTTTCTCAAATGTGCTGGTCATTCAGATCAGAGGGGCTTCTTCGTTCTACTCGCTCACTGTTGCGTGAACTTACTCGTTGGTAAAGCAAGGTCTGATACATCGGGGCCTGCCCTTTTCAGTTCTGCTGCTCTTGTAGCTGCCATTTCACGCAATGGCACTTTCGTATCTATTTTTGATGTTTTGACGAACGAAGCTCGGGGATCATACAAAGAAAAATGGAATTGGGTTGTATTCTTAACCTCATGGGTTCTCGTCACGCTGCTTAACCTACATTACTTGTCTGATGATGATCTCTTAGTGGCAAAAAAGAATTTTTCTGCGGTGTTTGAAGATGCTAAAAAAATATTTGACACCAACCACCGCTCAGGTTCTGAGGCTGAGTCTGATGAGGAATACTTCACTCCGAGACCAGATAGTTTCACTGAAGATAATAGAAGCATATTCGAAGTCACCGACAAAGCCACCATCGATGTTGATGATAGCATACAAGAACTCACAATGGCTGTAGATCAAGCAGATGTTCAAGAAATGCTAGCGACATACAAGAGCTACATCTTACTACCCATCGAAACCTATCTTAATATGAACGACTAATAAATGCATAAAAGCGCGAATACAAAGCAAATATGTATCTGAATTTATTTTGTATGTAGAATGGAAGGTTGGCTTAGATGATGTGCTTGACCTTGAAGTAGTGTCTCAAGTACAGAATCTGCCACACACCCAAGCCCACAAGCGCGAGAATCACCAAAATAGAGAAGTACTTGACTCTGTCGTTGGTGCTCTCGTTGGTGTTTCTCATTCTCTCCTCTCTGGCCTTCAAGTAGTGCAATTCGTAGTTGATCTCTCTGGTCAACTCGTGAATCTTCTGCAAGTCCACCTCGGCAGGCTTCAATTTCTCAGCAGCCTGCAATGCATTCCAGTCTCTAGCACCGGCACCACTCTCGACATCCAACTCAATTTCTCTGGACATGTGTGGACTACCCTCTCTGACCATGACGTTGGAGAAGCAGATGTCAACTGCGGTGGATTCGTGGGTAGTGAACGAAATACGGGTATCCTTGACGATGTCGTTCTTCTTGGCGAATTGGTTGCCCATGGTGTCGACCACAGTGACCATCAATCTTTGACCGTCACCTTGGTAACCGGAGGATTTGAGATTGAGTACAACAAGCTGGTTTTGTCCAACAAAGTCACGGATACAGACGGGTTCGGGTCTTGGAGTAGCAAACACTTCGAGATGCAATGCTGCTGCCAAGTTGGCAAGTAGCGTGACGGCAAACCAGAGACTCCACATTGGTATTATAGGTGGTATTGGTTGTAGTAGGAGAATGTATATTTGACGCGACGCAACTGAAAAAGGCGGGTGTGGAGGCACAGGTGTGGGAGGTGACAAGTCAATCGAGAGCTGAAATTGAGCCAGATGAATTAAGGGGGGAAATATTTTTAATGTGAAAGAGATTTAATACTTGTTGTTTTTTTAGTTGGTTTCAACTTTCAATTTCATTCTTCTATGTTCTTGTTTTCTGTTGGGAGAGATGGTGTATGTAGTAACAGAAGTATGCAAAAAGACAATGTACCAGGAGAACATGCTCATAGGTACAACAGTGAAGGTGAAGCTTTGATCGGAGTTGTTAATTGCGGGCTACTGTTTGTCGCTTATTTACTATAGTAGGCCTTATGTTGTATAGTTGACGCCAAGAGGCTGCTTCCAGAAATACTTCCACCATTCATAAAAATTTATCATTTTCTTGCTGAAAATAACATAAAAATACATATTCAATTCATCTGAGAAGGAGCACACGGATTGTGTGGACCTTCTATGGGATAGTTGGTGAACCATGAAGGACACAAACTGCCCAACATGAGACAGATCAATCAAGCACTGAACGACCATTTTCTATTTAATTTTCCTCTCGATTCAATCTGTAATTCCTAGATATTTTTCATTCTCACAATAACTTCTCTATGTCTGATGATAAATGTCTATTCTGATGAAAAAATGAAAACCCATTTACATCACTTAAAATTCAACCAGTGTGAAAAAGCAGAAAATTGAGAATTAAATTGCAAACAACGAAATCAACCAATTTCCATCTAAAACAATCCAATCTATTGAAATACCGAAAATCTAAATTTACTCCTATTGACCTTCACCCAAACCCATCTCCCAACCCACATCACCTGACACCTGACCAGCCAAACTCACAACAGGGCGAACCTGCAGACAGCCCCGGTATCGCTCGCAAGACTTTTAATCCAACCACACGACTGAAAACTCATCACAACCAGAATCTTCTGTTTCTCTGTGTCTGGCCTCATCGCCCCTCCTATTTCGGACCTCACGATACTCCTTTCGTCCGGTCCAACCCATCAGTACCTCCGCTCAATCCGATTTCGAATTCTGACTGTTGATTCCCATAAACTGTGGCTATAACAGAAAAATCACCCCATCGGCCCGAATAACTTCCATTCTATTGAACAAGAAACTTGATCAAGAAAAACCACATCGAGCAATTGACAGCGTTCGAAAACATTCTTTCCATACCCCTCTGATATACCCCCCTTCTTTTAGTCACAATGTATTGAACAACACCAATCCCCCAACAATTAAGCAAAGTCAATGATTTCTCAGATCTCTAGTCGTTCTCTGGAAGATAGCGCCGAACTCAGTTCCGGGCTGGCGTCCCCGACATCCCGCCTGTCAAACTCGTTCCATTACGACAAAGAGCTTTTAAGGCAATGCCACACCTACATTGAACAGAACAATCACCATGGGCTTGCCCTCATTGCCCGCCAGAAAGGTCTCCCACCATTTCTTCGTAGCAAGGTGTGGCCCATTCTACTTAAACATCACCCCTTCGTGGCTCACCCTTTCATTCAACCAGATAATGTGCCCTCCACCGCTGACCAGGCCAAATCTACCGACTCTCAGCTTCAACAGAGTATCCGAAAGGACCTCAGACGTTACATGCATGGTATTGCACACAGCTCTGCTGAAGAGCCTCTCACGGAAAGAGAGCTGGAAATCTTTGATATTTTAGAGCGGGCAATCAAAAAGTTCGTCGGTAAATGGGGCCAGATCATTAAGTACGATCCAGCATTGACATGGATTGCTTTGGGTCTCGCTGAATGGTGCCCTCCTATACCTAACACACCTTGGGTTTTGCTTGGCAGAGATGTTTCTTCTCAAGAAAAGACTTGTGTGGGCTCTGTTTACGAAGAGTACGAAAAGTACATCAGAGCCATCCCAGAGCTTCAAAATCTATTACTGGATAACCCGGAAGATCAATGTACACCCAATTTGCGCTTCCACGAAGTTTACGAAAGATTAGCATTGGTCTTGTTACACTCGCCTGAGTCTGCAAACAAGCGTAAAAATAACAAAAAATCATTCAAGGTTGACAAATTCTCCTTGCCCATATCTGGAGGAACGATCGAAGAGCGAGTCTCTTTTTTCATCCACATTTTTCAGAAACTTTTACCTGAGTTATCCGACTACTTCCAAGATGAGCAGATCCTCAACAAATTCGGACAACAAGAAGATGGCTGGCTCATCTGGTGGCTCAAATTCTGTGGCTCCAAAGTTTGGTCAAGAGTTGACAGAGGAAGGGTCTGGGATCTCTTGTTAGGCTGGCGTCTACAAAGCAAGAAGCTAGAAAGTAACAAGAATTACTATTCCGACAAACTACACATCTCTGACGATCTTCTCAACAAGTTGGGCCCCGACGTCTTTTGGTCTGTCGATCACAACGAGGACAACACGGTGAGATTATCGAAGGATGACTCTTTCAAGGATTTGATCAACGACTTGCATATCGATTGGAAACAATCTCCCTCTTCATCTTCCTCGGAAGGACCACTGCCCATGCTGTCTCCCCCAGATCAAAAGATTCTTGAGTCGTTTTCTGAAGCCGCTAAACCAGCGATTCCTTTCTGTAAGCTTGACCCTCATATTGAGCTCATTTTCGTCTCATTGGCTCTCATGAAGGCAAAAGAGAACATTTTGGTCGAGCTCGACCAACATGAGATTAGAACGTATTTGTCTCGTTTACCCGCAAAGTCATACAATCTGAGCAATAAGTATAAGGAGTATCAAGTTCAGAACGGAAAAGACGTGAATGAACAAGTTGGTGAAGGCTTCAAGTATGACTACATGGATAGCATTATTTACGAAGCTGGCGAGCTCTGGCGCAAGTGGCTTTGGATGGGAATGAATGGAGAAAATTAATCTTCCTCCTCAAGTACTCCGATTTTTTTATAGCGAATTTTTACATTTTTTCTTCTGTCTTTCTTTGTCTGTCTGCCAATTCTCGATTCTGAGATGTACGGATGGGATCATCTAATCTTACCCCAGATTATCGCTAATCTGCAGAATCCCGATTCGGCTATAGAGCATTGCTTCGAGATGGTTCAACTACTAACGCCAGACAGAAGTAGAGTAGAGACAATATCAATGGATACAGTGTTGAATCCCAACTTCGGCCTTCGAAATCTTTTTGCCTACAACTATGCCGGTCTCGCCTGTATCTCGTTAGCGGTCTATCTTCTGGCGTCGCAACCGTTCTACTTGTCAGAAGTCATGAATGTCAAAGCTTCCAAAATGGGATCTGTAATCGGAACGCTAGGTGCTGTGGATGAATTGACTGCGATTGTGGTGGCTCCGTTGATCGGTACATTAGTCGACTACATAAACAAAACAGCATGGAATATCAAGTATCTACCATCAGGACTGCGGACAGTTGCCGTGTTGTCATTTTTGGTTCTTGCTGTAGCTTTATTTGGGTACGGGACTGTTTCCGGCGGTGTGTTTCCTTCACTTTGGATTTATCGTTCTCTCTTTGCAATGGGTGTAACCGGTGTCATGAGTACCGTCGTAGTATCGCTTCATGAGGCTAGCTCTTCTGATTTCCAGTGGTCGCAGTTAAAATTTTGGAGACTGAAGGAGAACTCTAGTATTCAATTAAGCGGAGTTGACGACATCGAAAGGGAGGCCTTGATAGCAGGCAATTTAGGGAAGCAGAAGGTTGGTACATTTGCTGCGCTTCTTGGAGTCTGCACCGGCATTGGCGCTATTTTCTCCGTATCCGTGTTTCTTACTCTCCCGACCCGTTTGGATTTGTCACATTTCCGGCCAACTTTAAAGGAAAACATCAAAGCTGCATATGTTCTCATATCTGTGTTTTCTCTCTTGTCTGGCTGTCTCGTGTTTGCCTTTGGTTACGACTGCGTGAAGAAAAGACGTGCAGCGGGTCGTTCATCTTCATCTGATGAACACTCGAAACTACCCTATTTCGAAATGATGCGAAGAGGAATTGATATCTCTCTCTCTAACCGCAGAATCCAAATAGCATATTTTGGAGCTTTGGTATCTAGAGCAACAAGCGTTGCAATTGCCGTGTTTGTACCACTCATGGTATTCAAATTCTATAATGCAGCTGGTAAATGTGGATCCAATGAACCTCATGGTCAACCCCCAACCAAAAGCTCATGTAGCGAGGCCTTTGTTTTTCTGGCTATTTTAACAGGTGTTGCTCAGACTATCGCTCTAATTTTGACCCCTGTTTGGGGTGTCCTTGTGAACTCACCACGGGTTGGCTCAGCTTACACTCTTCTGTTGGCATCCTTCAGCGGGTTGTGTGGCTCTTTTTGGTTGTCAGTTTCAATTTATTCAGACAATTTTGATCCTAGAAATGTTTGGTGCTTCTGTGCTGTCAGCCTCATTGCTTGTTCGCAAATCGGTATCATAGTCTCATCAATGAGCATTATCAGCGTCTTTGGAAGAGATGAAGTTGGAGAAGATCCCAACTTGATTGGAAGTGTGACCGGTCTCTACCACTTATGCGGAGGTTTGGGAATTCTTCTATTGTCAAAATTGGGCGGCTCTTTGAGCGATAAATCCATAGCTTGGCCATTCTCAATACTTGCATCGTTGTGCCTGATTTTAACTCTAGTATGCTTTGCTTAATAAGCAGACTAAACTAAAATTATTATACTACCACTTTTGGAGGAAGCGTGCTGATGGCTACTCTTCAATTCGATAGATTTACACTGAGTGCTTCGTCGTCCGTTTCTTTAATTGATCACCAAATATATTAACTTTATAGTCTACTGTAAAAGAATTGTATCCGCGAATTATCACGTAAAAATTCATTTATTCTTCAAACGATTCAGTTAAGGCTCCACACCATATCCATCGGCGTTCAAACAGTATTTCAATCGAACATAAACTCTCCCAAAAATTGCTCAAACACTCAATCCCATCAAGTAAAAATTATATTCTTGAATCATATTTCCTCTCTCATTTTCAGTGTGCGCAATACATCCCCCCCTACAGATCTGATCTCTCCAGATTATCCCTAGTGCGACTGAAAAATCTCCCCTGACTTTATACAGACTATACCCGAAACCCCGGCTCTTTCAACAACCACGTCATCTCCCTCGTCTCTTCTTCAAGTTTGGCATCTTTTTGCAAGCAAAAGCTCCACGCATGATAGAAGTCCTTCTAACGGCGATTCCTTCGCTATGTTGGATGCTTTTCAGGTGCTACCAGCTCTTTAAAACACCAACATCCAAACTCGGATCGTCCCTCAATTTGGATATTCCACATACTCCGGTGCCTTGCGTGGACTACTTGAGTGATAGTTCTGTGGTTCTTCATTGGGATATCGAGACACTGCCGGATGAAAACATCTTCTACGTGATATTAGTCAATGGAAAAGATGCAGGGACGTTAGCCCAACACGCAGTCAAATTGACGAGTTTGGATCCTGATTCCGTGTATCGTATACAGATTGTTGCTATCAATGTTATAAGTAACTTCAGGTCACAGTCGGATGCTATATACATAAGAACTCTTCCCGACAGAGATCACAGAGCCGATGCTGCATGTTTATCTCGTGAACATATTGTGCTCGACGATCCAAAAAAGTCAGGACGGGGTTTGAATTTGGACATCACAACTGCCGAGGCAGAAACACTTGCCTCCAAGGAATCCCTCCAAAATACCTTGTACGCATTGCAGGTCGAATTGGGAAGAATCACCAGAGAACATGCCGCTTTATCAACTTCACAGCAAAAGGAAGAGGGAACTGTCCGTGATGAGATTCTGCGCTATAAGCTTGAACTTCAAGAAGGCGCTGAGGCTAGAGCAAAGAAGGAGCTGGACTTGAAACAACTCGAACAGAAAAAAGACCTGCTCACTTTCCAAAAGCTAAAGATCCTGAAGCAACTTAAAAGCCATACGTCACAGAAGAATTTGAGTCTTAACAAATTGGAAGAACTTAGACTGAAAATTGCAAAGCTCACCGAGAAGAGACACCATGTGAAAAACACCGCAAACTCGGAACGTGACAAAACACAAAACAATGTCCAGTCTTTGAATGAAGATATTGACAATTTGAAGGCAGAAATACAAAAGATTGAAGAGTCTATAAAGGTGGCTAATTCAGAGAAAAAGGAGTTGAATTCAACAATATCCCTGCTCAAGCCATTGATTGAACAATTTACGACTTCGAAATCATTGAACGATAGCAGATCGAGCCAGGACTTGACGAGCCCAAGGAGTGAACCTATCTTCAATCTGGATGGAGGTCTTACCGACTTGGGTAACGAAATTATCGAGAAAGTATATCTCTTGCTGCCAGAGTGGACTCAAAATACGAACCTGGAGCTCGAAACCCTTCATGGCCTAGAATCCTCATGGAGAAATACGTTCCGCTTGTCATTAAGAAAGTATTTATCAGTGTATCATGGCGTTGAAAGTCTCAAAGCGGCAGCGGACCCAACATACGTTCCGAAAAGAAAGTCGGAATACCAGGCAAGTGTAGAGTTTGGTGGACAGAACTATGCATTACCCAAACCTCAAAACCTGCCAGGAGATTCTGACTCGTCACCGGACTACAATGACGTGCTGGCAGACAACTGGTATGACTTGACAAGATCAGTTGACTACGAATCGCCAAACATCAGCACCCAAGTATCGGTTCTGAACATGCACCAAATGAATGATGTCTCGACCGGACCTTCTAACTCGTTTTTGGCACAACAGGAGTACCCAGAGTTCCAACCATATCAGAAAGATCCAATGGAGAACAGATCTCAGGAAGCATGGAATGCATATCCACAAATGCCTTCTATCAGCTTACCGCTGCAGCAACCAGATATGTATCCAACACCTATTGCAGAGGCACCTCTAGTCAGTGGACCGCAGGTTTTCGGCCCCGATTATTCGGACTTGCAGAGTATGGTTACAGGCAGACAGATACTTGCCAATACACTTTCGCCTACAAGTTTGAAGCAATCGCTTCTGCACAACTCTCAAAATTCACAGGCCCGTATTCCAAGCGATTATTCCGATCACCATCAAAATTATCTCAACACCGATTCCCGCTCGGCTTTTGCTACCCTGCTGATGCAACCTACAATGTTCCCATATGGTGAGCAAGTATCGCTCAGCTCTCCTCCGTCTGAGCAGAGTTTATTGTATCCCTCAAATCAGTCAGCGCATCTTCAAAGCACATTATGGAACAATAACAGTCAAAGTAGCTTCGTCGACTCAAGAAGACCATTCAACGGGTTGACATTGCCTAAAGCCAACCAATTGAGTCCGACTGTCTCGCAGCAAAGTAACATTGGAAGCGAGCGTGTATTCATGAGCCCTGAAAATATCTACGGAGATACGCGAACATTCAACGATGCCCAATCCATAAATGAGCAAGTTCACTACGACCCTCAACTCTACAACGACAACTTATTGTTCAACAATGGCGGATTGCTCAACAATTTCTCGCTTCCTCAGCAAAATAGCATTTGGCTGGACAATCCCATGGCGCCAACTTACAGCCACAACAGGACTGTGTCGAGCGGAAGCCAGCTTTGGAGAAACGACGGTCTCCGCGCAGACAAGACGCGAACCAGCGAGTTTTCACCCTTCCAACAAGATCTCAGTACAGAACAGTTCCAAGAGCGGAACGACAGCAGCTTCGATATCCGCCTGATCTGAGTTTGCCAAGGTCACATACCACGAAAATGCATGAAATTTTAAACATTAAATTTGTAGGAAAGCAAGTCCAATAATAGAATGTGCATCTGTGCCTTGTGGTTTTGTGTTTAGTAATCTGAAACAACTCATTCCCCAAGAAACCTGCAGAGAGACGTCGGCTAACGGCGGCGACAAACGAGATGGTTCATGACACGGAACTGCAATTCCAGAGGGGACTGTGCCGCACAAAAGCCCAAAAAGCTACACGGCAACAACTAACAAACTTCAATATATAAGCCCTAAATGCCCAGCAATACACCATTAGTCACCCAACTCCAGCAACAGAAAATGTGGTCTTACGCCCCTAGAAGCCGACTCATAGCATCCTGCAGACACGCTGCGCAGTTTACAAATGTGTCATCGAAGAGTATAAAGTGGGTCGGTGTGCCAAGTCACAAAACCACATCAGCTACTTTTTTTTATACTCGCTCATCCAATTTTGCTACTATGACCGTCGCACACGAGGTGTTTCCCACCCATAATGATTTCCGCAGTGACACATTCACTGTACCCACTGCCCTGATGAACAATGCGGTTGTTCGCGGCCTTTCTGAGGGTTGGCTTCAGGTTGGTGATTCCGTGTACAAAGAGGATGAACAAACGTTAAAATTGGAGAAACTCATGAGAGATCTTACCGGAAAAGAGGCAGCATTGTTCTGTCCCTCCGGTACCATGTCCAACCAAATTGGGCTTCGGGCCAACTTGTTCCAACCACCGTACTCGATCCTATGCGATTACAGGGCCCACATATTTATGCATGAAGCGGCTGGTACAGCAATGTTGTCCCAGGCCATGGTGCATCCCATAACACCTGCCAATGGTAATTACTTGACTGTTGAGGATATTGAAGATCATTTTGTTCCTTCCGATGGTGACATACACGCTGCCCCTACCAAGCTCATCAGTCTTGAGAACACCTGCCATGGTATAGTCACCCCATACCACGAGTTGGAGAAAATATCCCAGTTTGCCCGTGATAACAATATACGGCTTCATTTGGACGGTGCCAGAATAATTAACGCTAGCGTTGCCACTGGTGTTCCTCTCGACCAATACTGCAAGCTCTTCGACTCTGTCTCGATCTGTCTTTCGAAATCTGCCGGTGCTCCAATGGGATCAGTTCTCGTAGGAGACCAGACACTCATTAATACTGCCAATCACTTCAAGAAACAATGTGGTGGTGGTATACGGCAGGGTGGTATCATGGCATTCATGGCTATTCGTGCCCTTGAAGAGAACATATGCAAGATCGACCAAAGTCACAAGTACGCAAAGGAGGTCGGAAAATTTTGCGAAGACCACGACATTCATTTAGAGTCCCCTGTTGACACCAATTTTGTCTTTTTGGACTTGAAGAAAAATAACATGAACGATCAATTTCTTGTCTCCATAGCCGAGAAATACGGACTCCGGCTTATGGGCAAGCGGTTGGCGTTCCACTTCCAGATCAGCAACATTTCTGTTCAGAAATTAAAAATCGTGTTGTTGGAGTGTAAGCAAGAGGCATTGAGAAACCCATTCCATGCACGTAGAGGTCCCAAGAAGTTATACAACATTGATGTTGTGAAAGCCAATCTGGTCAAGGCGCTGTTTGACCGGATTCAAATGCTCGAGGCTGGCCACTGTTAATTCCGTTCCATTGGGAGAACAGCGATGGGATATTCCGTGGAAGTTGCCTATTATGTAGACCGACCTGTCAAAAGCGACTGCCTACAAACGCCTTCTAAATGCTGCTTGAACCAAACTACAGCCGCAGCCGGTTGCATGAGCTTGGAAACCGAACCCGGGGTTCGGATGTAAGTAATGACGTATTTGCTATATTTAATAGATATTTGATGTATAGCTCTAACTCCGTTCCAACCCTTCATTTCTTTTTCATTCCGGGTCTCCGGATAGTTGGAATACCAAGAATTCTTATCTTGAAACATGGTATAGCCGCTCTGCCTGGAAGCAGCAAGGGTCGCTATAATAGCCGACTGCTGCAAAAATCAATCGAGTACATGCACAACCCAAACAACACTGTGGCTGGGACTCATGCGTCGTCGCTACCGCATATGCACTAAATCATCCTTCAAAAGGCCAGAAAACTACGGACTGCCGGCTCCAGCCGTGTGTTTTGTTTTAGCCGTGTCACCTGTTTCCACGCTTATTGCATGCATCCTAGCCTACGGATAATAGATCCGGCTCCGCCTGCAGGTTTAAAACATGAGGGTGCAGGCCGCAATACCCATGGAACCCTAACTATATAAGGACTGCAATTTCGCTCCTGGTAATCTATAATTGCATTCACATCCATCACATAACTCACACATCATGAGTTCCAATTCCTCCATCGTCTCAGATGAGTTTCTGCCTAAAGAATATCACAATGACTCCTCCAATGCAGACGAGGAACTCATTGTTTCTCATACTGCCACTGAGAATGGCTTGAGGAAAGTCGTCACTGAATCTTCAAGATCTTTGCATAATTTGGGTATCGATAGCACGATCCCAATGCCGAGCTTAACTGCTCCTCCTGTGAGGGACCCAATGTTTCCCGAAGAATACAACATCGAAACAGAAACAGGTCTTGTTGCTGTACAAACTCTACATTCGCTTGGAAGAGTGAAGACCATCACATCGATGGCCCCAGGTAGTGAGAAAGAGTCTGCTCTTGAACAACTAGATCCGGATATCGAATTCGTCACTTTCGTTAAAGGCGACCCAGAGAACCCTCATAATTGGTCTGCCACAAGAAGATGGTTGTACACCTTTGTCTATGCATGGGCCGTCATTAGTGCCGCTTACGGTTCGTCCTCTTTGGCCGGTGGTTTGCCATTGATCACTGAGAAATACCATGTTTCTGATGAGGTTGCTGCTCTTACGGTGTCGCTTATGGTGGTGGGTTTCCTTGTTGGTCCACTTCTTTGGGCTCCATTGTCTGAGCAAATTGGCAGACGCCCAGTCTATTTCATAAGTTTCTTTCTCTACACCGTCATTAATATCCCTATTGCATTGTCGCCAAACATCGCAGGTGTTTTGGTATGTCGTTTCTTGGCCGGTGTCTTCGCTTCTTCTTCTTTGACCAATGTCGGTGCTTCTTTGGTCGACCTTCATGATTCCACTCGTGGTCTTGCCATTGCTTTTTTCTCATTCTGTCCTTATTCTGGTCCCGTTATCGGTGGTATTGTCAATGGTTTCATCAGTGTTAACACTAAGAAATACGCCTTGATGGTGTGGGTCAATATGGCCTTCGCTGGTGTCATGTGGATTTTGATGGCTTTTATTCCAGAAACATACGCACCTGTCATTTTGAAGAAGCGTGCCAAGAAGATGAGAAAGGAAACCGGTAACATGAACATCATGACTGAGCAGGAAGCTACGCCAATGTCATTTGCCGAATTGGTGAGAACAAACTTGTACATTCCTCTCAAATTCATCATCGAGGAGCCAATGCTTGACTTGGTTTGTGCTTTCGTTGCTCTTATTTATGCTTTGCTCTACGCTTTCTTCTTTGCATACCCTGTCATTTTCAACGAACTTTACGGCTACGGTGACGAAAAGATCGGTTTGATGTACATTCCTATTTTGATAGGTGCTGGTTTGGCCGTCATGGTCACTCCTATTCTCGAGAAAAGATACATGAACATTAAGAAAGTCAGAAGACCAACACCTGAGGACCGTCTTGTAGGTGCAATGATTGGTTCTCCATTCCCATGTATCGCTTTATTTATTTTGGGTGCAACCTCTCACAAGGGTATTATATGGGTTGGCCCTGCGCTGTCGGGTATTGCCTTCGGTTTCGGTATGGTCTTGATTTACTATTCCTTGAACAACTACATTATTGACTCTTATGCCAAATATGCCGCTTCTGCATTGGCCACCAAGGTCTTTTTGAGATCTGCTGGTGGTGCCGCCTTCCCATTATTTGTCACTCAAATGTACCATGGTTTGGGTTTGATGTGGGCTAGTTTCCTTCTTGCTTTTATTTCCTTGGCCATGATTTTGGTTCCTTTTAGTTTCTACAGATACGGTGCCACCTTGCGTAAGAAATGGTGTAAACAAGACTACTCTGCGGAACTTTAGTCGCCGATATCTACTCACAATCCAACATTTTAATATAAACTGATAATAAACATAAACTTGCATTAAATTTATTACTTTGTCTAAAGTGAATACTACTACTGTACTGCGACTAATAGGCATTCGCATGAATGTCAGCCCCATTGACAGAAGCTCTCTTGCCTTCTGGATGATGCTTGATATCCTTTAACATATCAGTGACTTTCTCCAAATTGACACCAGTCAATGTCTCCATGAAGGTACCAATCTCAATGTTCTCGTGATTTCCTAAGAGCCCAGCATAAGCTTCTCTTTGGTAGAGGATCTCATTGATACGCTTTGAGTTGGAGTAAGCGTAAATGTTGACATCAACAGCTGAGTGACCATGAGTAGTCCAGCCAGTTTGAGAACGGACTGAGATCATGTTGTTGAGGTAGTACAACAACTTTTCAGCAGATGCATCGGCGCTCACCTGGATCTCAGCAATCTCCTTGCTGGTGTAGTCGTTAATGCCCATATCCTCTTGAACAATTTCCTTTTCGATGAACGAGAGAAATGATTCTGGAGAAAGCTCCTTAGTCTGTTTTTTGGTCAAGATCTTCTTGGTCAAATACTCACCGGAGTGCGAGCTGTTCAACAAGACATTTGGGTACCACAAATAGTCAGGGTATGAAGGAGAGACTTGTCTAGCAGTGACCAAGCCACCGGTCTCGTGATCAGAGGTAGAGATGATGACGGTTTCGACATCAGTAGAGTCAGCAAATTCGAGAACAGCCTTGAAAGCGTCATCATATGCCAACACCTCTCTCACCTGAGCGGCAGGGTCGTTGTGGTGACCAGCGTGGTCTATTCTGGAACCCTCGATGAGAATGAAAAAACCCTTGTCGGAGTCCTCAGTGGCTTTGCTCAAGGCAGTCAAAGCAGTTTTGGCCTGCTCAGCCAAAGATGGGTACACCTTTGAATCTCTGTCGATGTCGTACGGAATGTCAGTTGGAGCCAAAAGACCCAAGAGGGGCAAAGAAACGTTCTTTCCGCCGTCCAAGGAGTCGAACAGCTCTCTGTCACTGACATAAGACCAGTTCTTGGCAATAGCTTCTTCTACCAAGTTTCTTTGGTCAGCACGACATCCACCAGGGATAGTGTTTGGAAGGAAGTGACATCTGCCACCACCCAAAATCAAGTCTACAGTTCTGCCCAATGGCGTTTCACCCAATTGCTGCTCTGCAATCAAGTCCTCTTGCCAACGGTAGTCTACGTGTGCACTGAATGCTGCAGGTGTAGCATCAGTGATTCTAGTGGTCACTACAAGACCCGTGAGGTATCCCTCCAATTTCATGGCCTCCAATACGGTACCACATGGATTTTTACTGGGGTCCACACCAATTGCGCCGTTGTAGGATTTGAGAGCGCAACTGAACGCAGTGGCTCCGGCTGCAGAGTCAGTAACCAAACTGTTACTGGAACGAGTTCTGGAATTACCAATGATATGCTTATCCAATGTCAAAATATCGTCGATGGAAAGTCCATCGCGGTGCTGCTTGAATGAACGCGCAAGAGAAAGCGACGCTGGACCCATTCCATCGGTGACCATGAAAATTACATTCTGTTTTTTGGGTTTGGAGGTTTGATGTTGGGGACAGAAACTAGAGAACGAGAGATGGGAAATAACGAGGAAGGCGGCGATGGCAGTGAGGAGAAGCGCAATGCCAAAACGCAGTTTGCGTTGTCTGGCAGGGTTGCCGTTGTGTTTTTCCATTTGCGGTGGAGATGTACGTGCCGATATGAAACGTTAATAGAATCGGAGTTGGCACGTTGAGTAGTGCACAATGCGATAAGGAGATCAATTGGATTAGAGAAAATGCAGGTGGAATGATTTTTTATTGATGAGTCCTGGGATTTTTGAGGCTCTTCAGAATAATGTACATGTTTTCGTATTTCTTTTAGGTTTGGATTTAGTCACCGTGTCGTTATCATTGTTGTGTGATTATGTTCAGTTGTTTGATGAAAGTGAAAGAATGCAATAACGCGAGTTTTGAATTATGATGATGTTCAAATTTGCCAGGCACTCCATGAGATGCAAAATCTGAAGAAATTCTTCGACCGTTCTTTCTTGAAAAAGTCATTTCATTTTACTACAAATCAACTACTTTCTGCTGATACCAATAAATGCTTCAATACTCAAGGAGCGCAGTTCAATCATACACTTCCAACAAAATAGCTTTTGATTTTATAAATCTTTATAAAACACCGAACACATTCTCCTCTTCGAGAATCCGGTAAAGATAGTCCATGACCCTATACCTAGAGAGCTTTGTCCTTTTCCTTGGAGCTTGATGTCTTTTGTGAATTGTAGCAAATGTGGGCTCGGCCTCGCAGAAGAAGTCCGCGGGGTTCAATCCAAGAGCAACAAATCTTTGGCTCAATTTGAACAAGTATCTTGTGTACAAAAGTTTCTTCTCATTAAGAGTGTCAACACTTAGGGCATTATCTGCGTTGAACAATCCATTTGGACAAAATACTTCCTCAACATAGTAGTTGAGCCGGCGGAGCTGACTCTTGAAATAGTCGAATCTTTGGTGTTCGGCTTCCTCGATACTCACTGGATGTGCCAAAGTTATTGTGTTGAGAAGAAGGAAAAATAAAAGATGAAATCTCATGTTAAGATCAAAAATAGTGAAAAGAAAAGTCATATTAGACCAAAAGGTTTCTGTTTTATAGTCCCTGGAGATGATCAAAGATGGTCTTACTGATCTGCAAATACATGGTATACTAGCTATTTCATTTAAATAATAGACCCCTGTGTGTCGTTTGTAGACCCTAAAACAGCAAAGAGGAAATTATACCATCGATCGCTCTCAGACGATATATAATGAAAACAGTGCATCTTGGCTAGCTATTCATCTTTAAACTGGCGCTTACTCGTCTCAAAAACTCAGCAGAATAAATCGAAAAAGCTGTAATCCAGCCAAAAAATACTACTTAAAGAATCAATTACCCTCCACATATTTTCGACTTCGATTAAGCCATTTCAACATAGAAGGGTATCATCAAAAGTTAGGAATTGAAATGCCATCAACATTCTGAGACAAAAACTTGGCAATAACAATATCCTCAGCCAGCAATCCCACCATCTTGCAAAGAACCATTCCATTCTTGGCAATGAACTTCTCCGGAAGCAGCCCCGCGGGCAAATCAGCGATCGGCGTTAGTCTCCGGCTGTCAATGCCGCACTGAATGATCTCACCAGCTTCGGCAAGACAAAGCGATTTAGAGTCGCACAAGATATTTGTGTCGCAGTCCTTGTAGTACTCGTTTAGAAATTCTAGGTCGACTTCGCACATGTGTGGTTTATACGATCCTATCAAGCCTAGGAACTTACGAACACCTCTCTCACGACCAATAAACTCTTTTCGTATAATTCCATCGGTAGAGGGAGTGCAGCCAAAAATGATATCACTTGTGCTGACAAGCTGGGCTACAGACTCATTATCCTCTAATTTAACAGGTCTCATTGTGGCACTGAAATGTTCACTTAAATCCGAAACCAACCGTTCAGCGGATCGTAAAGAGCGGCTAACAATCGTAATAGCCCTGACGTTATAGAGCTTCATTGCAAGATAAACATGCCAAAAAGCCTGGGGTCCAGCCCCAAAGACCAGAACCTCCACCGGTTCGTCCAGTTCTACGTCAATTACTCTAACAAGCGCAGAAATAGTCGCTAGCGCTGTTCTGTATGCGGTAACGGTCTTGGCATTCACAACGGCTTTTAGTTCGCCGCTATATTCGTCCAAGACATTGATTACGCCTTGAAAGCCCAAGCCTTTCTGCGTATTTGTTGGTCCGCCCGTCACAACTTTTAGTCCGACATTGTTTGGGAGAATACACGGCATAAAGAGATGCGTCGAGTCCGAGCGTTCCGTATTTGAGACAGCAACTGTTCTTTCAGGAACATAGCTTGGGTCTTTTTGGTAAGTTTTTAGTGCATCAATGATGAGAGGAATTTGCGACTGAACGAGAAGAGTTTTGTTCAAGTTTTTGACCAAATACTCAAAAACTTGGGAGTCACTGATTACCTTCATGAGTCTCCTTTTGAATGGGGATAATGTGGTCTGGCCTGTCGTAAATATCTGTCCTGTGTAATGCGTAGTGAGACACAATATGGGTCCAATACTTGAATTAAAGCAAGCTGGAAAAGGGGTGATTGTAGAGAATAGATGAATGTTTATTTGCATAATGTATGAAATTTATCGGTTGGGCCATCTCTCTTTTCTACGTTTTTATGGCGGTATATAGTGAGCTGGTCTGATGGATGCAGAGAGATAGCAGAAATAGATACAGTCAATTGGCCAATACTTTGTCGTCATGAACGAATTCAAGGGTTTCACTTTGTTCAATCATATTAGTCCGCTCGTGCGCAAGTCTTGTCATAAGACTCTTGTATACTTCTGGCGCATTCTCGCCTGCCGCTTTGACAGCTAGGAACTTGTCTAAGCTATGAATCAATGAATAGGCCAAGGCCCTCTCTATGACTGTGTTCATGTTGTTGAACTGGTAAAGTTTACTCTTGGATGAGAGCTTCTTGAGTTCAGATAATGTGGGGGAGCGGCCGCTGGCAATCTCATCAGATATCAACTGCTGGAGTGGGTCACAGGCCGCAAGCTCGAAGAACAACTTGGGCAAGGGTGGCAAGCGGTGAAACTCAAGAATCTTCTCAGAAACAAGACGGTTTTTGTCAAGCGAGGCTTCCCATATGAGCACGGAACTGCGCAAACAGTTAAGCTCCTCAATAATCTGTTGCTCCTCATAGGCATCCAAGTATTCGAAGCAGAACTTCCAAACGATTCTTTCATAAAACGGCAGAAGCTGTCCGTTTCTTATGAGTGGCAAAAATGCACTAGAAAAGTGTTCGTTTAACATTTTGATAATCAGTAGCGGTTTCTTAAGATCGTAATACTTCTTAAGTAGCAAGATCTGGAACTGAACAAAGTTCTGCGAAACCCAGCCGTTTTTGCGGAACGCTTCCCGATCTAAATTTTCTACATCAAAAGGAAGCCTCGACAAGTCCCGGAGATGCTTGTTGAGTAGTAGTTGCGTGAGTAGTTGTGGTGATAATTCGTTTTTGTAGTATGACAATCGTAGCAAATCCAACAATTCGTCCTCATCTGATATCGACTTCAAATTGTATTTTAGGTTCTTCGTGGTCACCTTCGTGGCAGGTGTCCCTACTGCAGCTTGTAAATCTTCCATTAGTCCGCCCAACTTCTTTCGATGATCGGTTTTGGGAATACTATATTGTGGTAGAAGATCACTCTTGATATCGTTGTAATGCTCAGTGACCAGACCTCGCAGCAAGTTTTTAAAAAGAGAAGGTTTATACTCCGCCGATTTCGAGGGCAGTAGAAGACCTAACGCCTCTGCTAGTGTCATAGGGTCGTATTTTTGGGAGTATGATCGGAGGAGCCGAAATGTATGATGCAGACGCAATGACATGTTTTGAATTAACTAATTTGATAGAGAAAGGATATTGCTATGTGTTTTTGATTTGTTGATGCTATGATGATAAGTGAATCTAGAGAAGTATGTGGTGGTATGGGCTAATCTATTGATGAACTGTGGGGGGATCAGATGATGTATAAATGAGAATTATTCTGAGCTAGAAAAAAAAGAAATGTTTCCTCGAATTCTTCTTTTCTGTGACTCTCATTTACTAATTTTTATCCGTTTTGAATTTAGTCTTGAAGTATTACTAATAGGTTGTGTATGTGATGGTGATCCAAATCGAACCAAGTCCATAAAACTTTCGCTCTCATTTCGAGAGATTCTTTCTACATGTGAAATATTTCAAATTTGGAACTATATTAATATGACATTGTATTCAGAATCGTAGCTCATAAGATTCTCTTTATAAATCGGAACATTTCCTTCCCATACTCATTACCATTCTTGGGTCTTAAGACCAAACTTGGACTTCTTTGCGCCAGTAACAGGCTTGATCAACTTCGAGCCTCCTTCCAAGAAAGAGAAAACATCACGTCTTTTGGTTTCGTAGGCTTGAATGTACTCTTCCTTTTGCAAAGTCAATCCAATGTCGTCCAAACCATTCAACAAACAGTGCTTTCTGAATGGCTCAACATCGAAGTGCTCGACCAAGACCTCATCGGTCTCGCCGTTTCTGATTTGTTGGTTGGCCAAATCGATAGTGAGCTTCTTGCCTGCAGAAGCCACTGGGTACAATTTCGACAAAATGACCTCTTGAGGAAGTCTGATTGGCAACAAGAAGTTCTTGAACGAGTTGTTGTAGAAAATGTCACCGAAAGATGGTGCAATCATACACTTGATACCGAAATCCTTCAAAGCCCATGGAGCGTGCTCACGGGAGGAACCACAACCGAAGTTGTCACCAGTGATCAACAAGATCTCGGCTGCTCTGTATGGCTCGACATTCAAGCAGAAGTCGGTCTCGACGTCCTTTCCGGAAGCATCCTTCACGAATCTCAACTCATAGAACAAACCGTTCTTCAAACCAGTTCTCTTGATGGTCTTCAAGAATTGCTTTGGAATGATAGCATCGGTGTCGACATTGGCTTTGTCCAAAGGAGCAGTAATACCAGTGACCACTGTGAATTTGTCACCTCCACCCACGCTAGGGGCAGGAGCAGAGGAGCTCTGCTTTGGAATGTCGTTAATACGGTCTTGAACAAGCAGCTCGGAGGACTCCAAAGGTTGCTTCTCGTGCTCGTAGACGGCATCTTGCAATTCTTGGTCTTCACCAGAACTGATTTGAACGGTTGGCTCATCGCTGGTGTTGTATTGCCATTGTCTAATGTCAGTGAAGTGACCCTTGATAGCGGCAGCGGCAGCCATGGCTGGAGACATCAAGTGAGTACGAGACTTGGCACCTTGACGGCCCTCGAAGTTTCTGTTGGAAGTAGAGGCACATCTCTCCTCTGGGTCCAAGATATCAGGGTTCATACCCAAGCACATGGAACAACCAGCCTCTCTCCAAGAGAAGCCGGCGGCCTCGAAGATCTTGTCCAAGCCCTCCTTCTCGGCTTGTTTCTTAACAAGACCAGATCCAGGAACGACCAAAACCAACTTAACGTTGTCGGCCTTCTTGTGGCCCTTGGCAACCTTAGCAGCGGCTCTCAAGTCCTCAATACGAGAGTTAGTACAAGAACCGATGAAAGCCTTGTCAATGTTGATTTGTTGAAGAGGAGTGTTTGGAATCAAACCCTGGTATTCAAGAGCACGCTCCATACCAGCCTTCTTGATTGGGTCGTCCACGGTAGCAGGGTCAGGAACAGAGGCAGTGATTGGCAAAGCATCTTGAGGAGAGTTACCCCATGTGATGGTAGGAACAATGTCCTGTGCCTTGATTTGGATATCGTAGTCGAAGTGAGCGCCCTCATCAGAGTACAAAGTAGACCAGTACTTGACGGCCTTCTCCCACTCAGCATCCTTAGGTGCCAAAGGTCTACCCTTAAGGTAGTTGAAAGTGATCTCGTCAGGACGGATCATACCGGCACGAGCACCAGCCTCAATGGCCATGTTACAGATGGACATACGAGCCTCCATAGACAAAGACTCAATGGCAGAGCCGGCAAACTCAATGACGCATCCAGTACCACCGGCAGTACCGATGACACCAATGACATGCAACACCAAGTCCTTGGAGGTGATGCCTGGGGCCAAGTCGCCGTTGACAGAAATACGCATGTTCTTGGACTTGGTCTGAATGATGGTCTGGGTGGCCAAAACGTGCTCCACCTCAGAGGTACCAATACCGAATGCAAGAGATCCGAAAGCACCATGGGTAGAGGTATGAGAGTCACCACAGACGACAGTGGTACCGGGAAGAGTGAAACCCTGCTCTGGACCAATGACATGGACAATACCTTGTCTGTCGTCGGTCATGCCGAAGTATGTGATGTCGAAGTCCTTGACGTTTTGCTCCAAGGTCATGACTTGCAACTTGGAGTCTTCTTGGTCCACAAAGGTGTCGACCGATTTGAAGTTGGCACGCGAAATGGTGGGGATGTTGTGGTCCACGGTGGCCAAGGTGCAATCGCCTCTTCTGACCTTTCTGCCGGCATTTTTCAATCCCTCGAAAGCTTGTGGTGAGGTGACTTCATGGACCAAGTGACGGTCGATGTAGATAAGGTAGGAGCCCGACTCGTCTTTGTGGACGACGTGGTCCTCGAAAACTTTGTCGTACAAGGTTTTGGGTGCACTGGACGACGGCATGGTTGATAATTTACTGGGGTAGTGGTAGTGGGTGAACGAAGTGTCTCACTTTATATAGGGCTGCAATTTTTCAGTCACCCATAGACGGCGCGGGCCGGTACCGGCGGGCGGTTGCGCGAGCCAATGGCTATGGGGAGGTTAGTCAGGGCTGGGAAAAAGAAACACAGGGAGGAGAAACATGCATGGGGATTTTTTCATTGATTTTTATTTTGTTGATGGTTTTGATTTATTTGGGATCAATGAGATTTTTTATTGGAGATTGGGTTTTGGAGTTTACGACTTGAGTTGGCTATTGAGCTCTGATTCTGGCTGTGAGAGCACTAATTAATGAGTAGAGAATGCTTTTGCAGCCAATTCCAATATCTGGCACAATGGAGGGGAGCAAAGCGGAGCAGAATGGAGCCGGAGATATTTGAGTCATTTCCGAGCCAAATTGATTTTTTTCGTGTAGTATACACGCTGATTGAGTCTGTTTGTTGATCTTCTGTTTTAGAGCGGAACCGGTGAAGTATTGGCCGGGGTTGATGTTGACATGATCCGAGATAACGTTTCGGAATTGATTGATTTTTTTCATAATTGAGTATTCGAGAATTTATTCATTGAAGGAGCTCACCATATTAGTGTATGATGTGGCGTATTTATCTCTTTACTTCCCTGGGTATGCATTGAAAGTCCGAATGCAATGATATTTCGCTAAGCACGTCTCACATCCTGATAGTATCTATGAGATGGATGATAAAATGACTCTTCGCTTATGTGATTCTCTGTTTCGATTCGTTTGTGATCTGTTTTTCAATTGCAATCCCATGCTGTAGCAAATACTTCTTGTTGAAAATAGACATGTTAGGTAGACGTTAGAATGCTTACGTCAGCTGACCAAATTAGGAAGTCTCGATCTGGAGCACGGTTGTTAGGTGTACCAGGTAGGTGTAAACCGACCTGCGACGCCTAGCTGAAGGGCCACAGATTGGGATGCTAGTAATTCTCGTATATAAAAGGGAGGCTTCGCCCGCCCGTTTGTGTCAGAGGTCAATCACTATCTACTCTTTTCTAAGTAATTAATCAGTTAAACTATCAGTAACCTAACAAGACATGCTTTACAAATGATCCTTGTCGAAAATGGAACCGAGCTAATCTTCAATTCCAAAAATTTCATCCAGAATGAGTTCTACCATCACCACAAAAAATCTCTGACTTCTTCCAGAATTTCGTAGCCCGATTAGTTTTCCAATTCCTTCCCCAGATAAAGCAACACTGCGTACACGCCAGTCACCATACGATAAGTACAACAGTACTACTCAAACCACCATGAGCCAATATCAACCCAATGCCGCTCCAAATAGATCGTTCATCGAGAAAATCAATTCGAAGTTCTCTAATTTGTCAGTTTCGGGCTCTCTCAGCTCGGGAACCGAACACGACGGAGCCTCGGAAGATCAAACATTGATCCACAAGGCATTCGTGAAATTCTTCGACCAGAACAATGAACCATACCCCGAGTGGCTCGGAGTTAAACATCTGCAGCCCCATGCGTCTCGTCACCGAAGCGAGGGCTATACCCAAGGCCGTACTTACGAATCAAGAGGTTCCGAGTACCAGTCACAGTATCAGCCAGTTCGTGCCGCGTACAATTCTCCGAATCTGCAACAATATAATGACATGGATGGTGGAGATGTATCGCGTTCTACTTCCCTTCCGAGTTCAGGAAGTCTGGGCGGATACACTCGCAACTCGAGACTTCAAGAGATGTATAACAAATCGCGCCACCTGCAAGCCGACTCGTCCCATGGCATGGTTCCAAATTCTGCTCTGAGTGGTAGAAACAATTCCGTCAGTCAAATGCGGAGAGATCGTGTTCTCAATGGAATGTCTCTGACGGGAGAATCCAGATCCAACTGGGGTAGATAGAAAGAAACCTTTCATGGACTTATATTCGGTGATCTATGATAAGTTGGGCATTTTTAGAATCACCCTTCCACTGCAAGTATTACTTATTGCCGGCTTTCCCAAAAATCCCGTCCTCTCACAAACCAGTCTGCAAGGTTTTGTTCGGGCGGGAGTCTGCACTTGATGATGCCAAAGTTGTCCTTCTTGCTGGAGGTTGGCAAGTAATACCTATATGTTTGGCGCTCTTTGCGCAGCGCATCGTCAAGCGAGCGATCCAATTTGAAGTGACGCATGCTGGTCTCAAACGAGGGCCGACGGGGAGAAACTGAGAGCTGGAACAGGGGGTCCAAAAATCGATTGTTCTTGGCCTGTATGTACCGCGAATCCACAGATGACATCCTTCTTTGACGGTAATTGGAAGCATAGATTGCATCTAAACTGCCACCTCGGCTACCTATGAGACTGCCTCTTCTGCTGTCTGGCGACGAATTTTGCGAAGAGTCGTCAATTTTTCTCTGCTCGACTAATTTTAAGAGAGTCGCTGGAATTTGAGGTGAGGCAGATAGTAAATCGTCATCAATGTCATCTTCGTAGTCTTCCATAGACAATGCATCTTCTTCATCTCCGGTAGTCAACCCTTCATCCAACGAGTAGCGTTGTAGCCCCATCAGAATAGAAGCGCGATTTGATAGAGGAGGTTTTGTAGAGGCAAGTTCTGTATCTTCATGTTGCTTATGCTCTCCCTCATAAGGCACTAGCTCCACTTGCAAACACTCTAGAAACACTTCCACATTATAGCTGCTCTTGCTTGCATTACCGGTGAATGTCCTGTACTCATTAATGATAGAGTTGAAGTTCCATTTCTCAATTTTGCGGAGAATGCCAACAAGCGCCAGAGTCAGATCGACCAAGAGAACCCCATGCTTTGACTTATCTAACAACACTTCGAGTGCGCCTACGATCAAATTCTTCTCGATGATCATCCACATGTCGTTCTTCAGTTTCTTTTCAAGATCAAATTGCACTGATCGTATCTCATTAGGCTCTAGTGTAGCCTCTGACCTATTGGAGCTGCGAGAGCTGCTTTTCCCAGTCGCTAAGTCCAGATTCGAGTCCGTGCCAGGATGATTTGAGATCTTCAAGCCACCCAAGTTGTACAAATTCACGTTGTTGTCTACCAAGAACGATTTGAGAGTTCGGGGTGGTTTGGCCACGTCCAAAAGTATCAACAGCTTCAAATTGAGGGTCTCCAAAAACGGCAAATGGTCGCCTTCTAGCTTGGAGCATCGGTAAACACCTTTTTGTACGACTCCAAAGTTGTCTGGGGGTATAAGCATGGCGATTGTGATTAGTTTGGAGTTGAAAGTGGGTTAAATGAAGAGAGACCAAATCGCGAATTTATGGTGTTCAACAGAGTCAATTCTTATATTGGCTAGTTGCTTCTGGGTAACGTGGACTATTTATGTATATTGATGTTCCCGTTTATGAAAGGATTATAGGATATCTTTCTGGGATTCTGGTAATATAGGTCTGTGGAGACACTACTAATTGAATGAGTCTTTAAGCTTAGCAGACAGAATTAACTAGATGTTGATACAGGAGAATTCAGAATCAGGCCAGAACATTCCTAAAATAATTCAATTCCATCTATAATTTCTATGATCGGATTTATCTTCCACTTCTGGTGAACTTCCTGAGTTCATTAATCAAGTCATCTTATCGGTTAAATTTAATAGTCAAACTTCTGACTACGCATTTTTCGTTTCTCGCTTTGGCGTTTTTTGTTCTCCATCTGCCTTTCCTTTCTCACCTTGGCTAGCTTTTCCCATTTCTCTTTGTCTTCCTGGGATGTCTCTCCCTCAAACTCCACCAGGTTTTTGATTTCTGCTAAAAGTCGCCGGAAACACTCTTCTGTGTTGGCATCCCTACATCTAAAAGTATCGCTTTGTATCAAAATACCGCCGGACTTTGTTTGATACCTGAATCCATTCTCCGACAATTGAGCCCGAATGGCATCTGGTATCCATTGACAAGTTTTTGGATTGAGCCACTGATACGACTGAAGTGCAATTGTTGCTTTCGAGGATGTCTTATTCACTTTCTGTCCTCCGGGACCAGACGATCTACTATATGATATCTCAAAGACGTTCTTTGGGATAGAGTCGTGATGGAAAGACAGAAGCCATTCTTTTGCCAAGCTGATATCGGCATCACTATGTGTTGAATAACTTCTAGCTCCTAAGATAAGAGAGGTTGGACTAAGACAATGTTTGATCACTGTAATTGGTTTGTATGGTCGTAGAATCGACATTTTAGGATTCTGTTTTTGTGATTAGACCAACAAGTGTCAACGAATGTCTTCAGAAGAGAATTTCTCTATTATAGATATTGCATTTGCAGTTTCTTTGCAATGATTCTAAGAAGAACTGCTTAGATGAAAGAATGGAGGTGCAGGTAGTCTAATTCAGTAAGATCATACGGAAATTAATATAAAATTGAATTGTGTTAACAGTAAGCACTGAAGATTTCGGAAAAGAAGCTTGTAATGACTGACTGGTCTATAGTGACTACACACTTCTAATAACTATCATATGATGTATCAATTGCAGTTTTGTGTCTAAGGAGCACTATAGAATAAAATCCGATTATCCTCTGATAACAACATCAGTTGGAATTCCTTCATATTCAGAGTACCCTTGTACCAAGTTCATGTTTTGCAAACACTGGGTTGCGGCACCCTTAAGCAAGTTGTCTATCGTAGCTACAACAACAACTCTGTCTTCAGCAGAGTTCACAGCGAATCCTCCGACAACAACACCGTGCTTTCCGCTGATGTCCTTGACAAGGGGTGCTTCACCGCTGACAGTGATCAAATCTTCTCCTTGGTATCTGTCTTGGTAAATGTTACGAATGTCTCTGGAAGTAAGCGACTTTGGCTTAAGAGGGATGGAAACTGTGGCCGAGATTCCTTGGAACCATTGAGCCACATGTGGAATGAAAGCAATGCTCAAACCAAGCTGAGAGCTGACCTCCTTCTCATGAATGTGGTCAGTCAAGGAGTATGGAACAAGGTTGTTAGTCAAATATTCAACGTCATTCTTTTTAGATGGCTTAGTTCCAGCACCAGAGTAACCTGAGACACCGAAGACAGTTGGCAATCCTTGAATGTGCTTTTTGAGAGGAGCAATGGCCAATTGAGAAGCAGTGGCGTAACAACCGGGGTTGGAAATCTTTTTGGCTGCTCTGATCGTGTTTCTGTCAACCAATTCAGGCAATCCGTAAGTCCATTCTCCAGTGGTGTCAAATCTGTAGTCTGCCGACAAGTCGATAATCTTGGATTGAGAGCCTTCAACAGACTCAATAGCATCAACAAATGGCTTACAAACACCGTTAGGCAAAGCCATAACCCAGATATCCACTTCATTGTTCTTTTCCAATTCCAAAATCTCTTCTTTCTGCAAGTTGGAGTAAACAATGTTGTCTTTGTTGTAACCTTGCAACTTTTGACCACTCAACTCACGGGAAGAAACGAGAGACAACTCAAAGTATGGATGCTTGTCAATGAGACCAATCAAATTCTGGCCAACATAGCCTCTAGCACCAATCAAAGCGACTCTAGACTTCTTTGAGTTGGTACCTTCCTTAATAGGAGGGTTGGGGTTGGTGTTGGAGTTTGGGTAGTAACGAGCAGCCGAGGAGTGGAAGCCTCTCTTTTGCTGAGCAGCAGAGAATACACCACTCTCTGTCTCTGATGACAAAGATGATCCAACAGAAGCGACGTCGAATTGTTTAATCAACTTGGCAGCTGTATCAGTATCTAAACCGAACCAGAACAAGATTTCACCGTTCTTGGCGAAAGAGCCTTCAGCCTTGGAGAAATACCATGACAAGTTGCTGTCGTTTTCATTGACAACCCAATAGAGAGACTTGTAGTCCTTCTTGATAGCAGCGAAGATGTTGTCAGTAACATTGTTCAACCAGCCGGTTCTGGAAGACAAAAACTTATCTAACTTAGGCACATCAACATTGGTCTTGGTGTTCTTGTCAACAACAATAGCCAAAACCTCCAAAGGTGCATCACCGTATGACTTGAAAGAAACGGATTCCAAATGCTTCAAGTAAGAGGCGACAGACAATTTGCCGCTCTTGATTTCAGGATCTCTCAACAAAGCGGCTCTCAACAGATCGGAGTTGGTGAAGTCGCTCAACTTGTTTCTGTTAATCAACTTGTAGCCTCTTCTGATCAAAGTGCCCGCACCCGAGTCTGTAAACAATTCTTTCTGCAAATCGTTGACGTCAATAATAGCAACAGAAGAAGATCTTGGCAAGTGTTGCAACAAGTCATGGATCTCCTTGATCTTCAACTTGGTGCCGTACTTCACCCATGGTTCCTTCAACAAGTCTTCGTACTCTTCATCCAAGTTGATGGCAGAGATTTTCTCACCAGTTCCACCATGGATGAGACCACCCTTTTCGTTCAAGTAAACAATCTTCAAGGGCTCGAACTCTCTGGCCAACTCGGAAGCGGCAACATCTGCGTTGACGTTCAACAATTGACCGGAGGGTGTTTCAGCCAAGGAAGTCAAAATTGGCAAGTAGCCAGACTCAATGGCAGCTTCCACAGGAGACTTGTTAACACCGTTGATTTTACCGACCAACTGATACTTGTCCTTGTCTAGAAAGTCTGCAGAGAAGACGCCAGCAGTGATTGGTCTAGCATGGACACCCATCTTTTCAAGAGCTGTCACAAGACGCAAGTTCTGCTCCAAGAAACACTTTCTGACCACCTCCATGGTCTTGGCATCAGTCACACGGATTCCATCAATGTACTCTGGCTCCACACCCTCAACTTCTAGCAACTCGTTGATTTGTGGTCCAGTTCCGTGCAACACAATGGGGTACAAACCCACGTGGTACAAGAAAGCCAAACAAGAAGCCAACTCGGGGAGTTGTTGCGTGATGATGGCACCTCCAACCTTGATCACAGCGAATTGTTGAGACGAAACAGAAGTGAAGTATTTGAGATATTGCTCGACCTCTCTCTTCGAACCAATGTTGTTCAAAAGCTGAACAACTGTGGATCTGGTCGAGGAAGTCATCGGAGTATTGTTGAAAGATCTTCTCTGGTTCAGCTCGACGACAGAAACTGGAAAAAAAGTCGAACTTTGGGTGGTGGCAGCTTTCAAGCCCAGCTGGGCTTTGCGACCGATGGCACGTGCGGCCAGGATCACTGATCTTCTAGCCAACATAGATGAGATTGGTTAAGATGTATCGACCAAAAGATAAGTAGTAGGTATGACCAATAATAGGAAAAGGGAGAGCTAAGCGCGGTGAAGAATCAGTTGGGAAAGCGATTGTCTGTCTGCAGGTCCAGCGATGTCGTGAGTCAGATTTGAGGGTGAAATTGAAAATTTTCCGGTGAAAAAAAATTATGAGCGTGGCTGTGGCGTGGATGCGCTAGTACAGGGCGAGACCCTGTTGCATCTATGTCTTTTCAGGGTTAGTACTGTGGATGCTGAGTTCAGATTACGATCTGAAATATTAAGACATGTACAGGGTTTTGGTCTTTATATTGGTGCTGGAGAAGGTGGAACTGAATATGGGAATCTGTAATTACGTTTGAAACCGAAATTTGTTCATTTAGCTTCTGATGATCATTGTGTATTTTATGCATTTAAGCCTCCGTATGTATATTGATAGTGTATTTCTCTACCATTGACGAGTCCTGAAGAATCGCCAGTGTATCCTATTTCGGCTCAACTTGATGAATATCTGTATCTCTTCACCGTCATTATAGCCGAAGTTTTATGCAATCGGCAAATTTATTATTTGAAAACACTTATTAGGGGGTTTCATCAAACAAAGTACAACTACTAGTATGGCCCAGTAAGACCCAATTGAGTGAGTGATATCGTGAATATCATTATATGCAATCTATAAAATTAATGAACGGAGACTTGAAATAAGTCGTATGCTAATGAGACAACGTTTGTGCCTACTTTTTCTTCCGCCACAACTTGTTCAAAATCGAAGGACTCTGCTGTCCGTCCGATGTAGACGACTCTGGCCGTGCGAGGCCTTCACCGACGTCTAACAACGAAGATGGCGTTACAGCTCGCGAGCGAGCGCTCGAAGGGGATGGGGATTGGGGGGCGGAATAGGCCACTCGGCCATGTCCCGCCAATGCTGTGGGCTTCAACAGACCCAAAAGGCCTGTGAATGAGCTCGAAGGGCTAGAAAGTCCCTCGCTTGAGCTATTATTTGCAAACGCTGAGAAAAACTTTGGTCTGCGTTTGCTGGGCACGGGCGCAACCACGGGCGAAACGGTAGTGGATTCCGTTTGCGAGTGATGACTTGCTGCGCCGCGAGGGGATACAATGCGATTTTTATGGGATGAAGATGCTTGACTGGTTCTATCCCGTGAATGGGAAGATGATGATGCTTGTGTGTGTGTGCTCATGTGGGAAGTTACATGAGAGCCGATTGGCGAGGTGACTGTCAGAGCAGGCACCGAAGACGAATAAAGTCGATCGAACACGTTGCTGTCTTGACAATTCTCTTTTCTGATGAATGAGTCAAAAGCGTTTTCACGCAAAATGAGCACCACTTCAGACTTGACTCTCTGGAGAACCAGGGGGTTGTGGACACGATCCTTGATGGCTTCACAGTTCATTAAGAAGTCAACTGTTTTGTCACATAAGTTAATCTGAGAGGGCGAGTTTGGTGCAATAAAGTTAGAGATGATGTAGCTCCATTGTTCTGACAACAATTCCTCTGTTGAGGAATCATCAGAGTTGGTGGGATCTGGTTCCAGAACCCAATCTTCTTCGGATTCACTACTCAAGTTGCGATCACAGAAGCTGTCCCAAACAGCGGCAACGCCAGCTGGTTCATCAAAATCAAGCGGAAATGGATCTGGGTTATTGATGGATTGGCTACTCCGGCTTCTCAAAGAGTTCCTACGAACGCTTCTCCTCATGGACGACGTTGGATAAGGCATATTATCAATGTACTGTTCCAAAGACAGGTTCAAGAAATCCGAGTTGATGGAGCGAATACGGCCAAAACCTTCGTCGTCGTCTTTTCCTCCGGCACGAGAGCCATAGATCTTCTCGTAAAAGTATTCGTACTTGTAAATCTCGATGATGAAGGCAAGATTCTCGTGACAGTGAAGTTCTTGTAAGTACTTGTGGAAATCCAAAACGACTGCAAGTCGTTCAGCAGACAACAGGCTTTTGTTAATGGCGGCTGTGAAACAGTCATGGAGGAATTCCTCCAAGCGGGTAGACACCGGAGAGGCTGGTTTGGGCAGAACCGGGGACGACCACAGCTTGTTGAATAACGGCGAGTCACCATGTTTGCTTAGGCTTTGGTTGAGTCTCAGGGTGGTCAAAGCTGACAAGGAGTCCGTGAATCCTTCCTTGAGGTCTCGCCTGGCGGTCAAATCGGAGGCCGAAGTGCTTGTCTTGAGGCCAGATGTGATATTTGCTTCATACTTGGAGCCGAACTTATGGGGCTTGGTGGTAGTTGGATGAGGTAGGTTCATCATCACAGTCTAGCTGCGAGTAGGCAAAGGTATATCAAGGGATATGTCTGCAAATAGTGATACAATGCAAAAATAAGTTGAGTGCAATTGGGGGTTGTTCGCTTTGTGTACTGTTAAGCGAGATTCTTTTTTTTATTCAATTTCAGTGAGGTTCAGAATCTGTAGTGATGTCAGTCAGCCCTGAAGAGATGACTAGATAAGATGCAGAGGGTTGCTGGATGCAAAAAAAGACCGATGTTTGATCAAGTTACGTAGAGTGACACCAGAACCAAGAGAAGAACGGAAGATTTTTCACAAGAAGGAACTCAGACCGGTCAACGAGAAGAAAAAAAATAACAATAATGGAAAGAATAGGTGTGCCAATAGTAAAATTAAGATCAATATTGGACCCTCTGGCGGAAGGGATGCACATTGGATCATACCAGGTTAGGTGCAGGTCCTTGCTTTATTTGGCTCCGGCTGCAGGAAAACGGTGGCCAGCATGGACTCTGCATGGTCGGCTAAAGGCGGAAGCGTCAACAATTGGGGGCTCCTAACGCGGCCTTCGTAGAATACGCGGGTTATCTGCCGTCTAAGCAGATTCTGGCAAATTTTTCGCCCAAGACCACCGCTTTGTATGCAGACAAACCTGACCTATTACCGTAATGAGTAAGAGATGGTCACGGCTGAGTAGAAGCATGGGTCAAAGGGTATCAAAAGAATCTGAGCTAGATCTGCCATAAGAGTCAAAGATGAACGATTTTTGTTCACGAATTGGTCCGTCCAATTGAACGCCGCCGGACTTGTACCTCCGTCTGTCTGACAGATTCTGGTTACCGGTCATCGGAGGTACCCCCACGTTTTCATTCAAGCCGAGTGCATCTGCAGTGCCTTCAAATGTGTTGGGGGTTCTTCCGAAAGATATTTTGGGAAAGAATTTCAGCGAAGGTGGCGCATATGCGCCGCCAGTATTTTTACGGAAAGTATTGTCAAATAAGCTATAGTCAATCTCCCCGACTTCATTAGGTTTAGAGGCTGGTCATGATATGTATGGTCGCCTGTTTGAAGGATTGTTCTTTTTTCTTTCTTTTTTCTGCCAAATCCCCAGCGTCCCTAACCCGTTTTCGATCGCGCAATTCTTGTTGCCCGAAACATAGCTATTGTCTAAATCTCCGAAGTTGAGGTCGCACTCCGATGGTCTTCTTCCGCGTGACTGCACACCATCGCCTTCGGAGATGGCTGCCCTCCCAAGTTCCATGTTGCACAGTTTGTGCAGTGGACGAGTCATGGAGGTGCATACTCACCTGAGTCTCATTTCATGAATCATCCTGGTCCGACAGAGATGTACGAGAATTATGCTATTTTTCCGGCCTACGAGCTTCATGTGTCATGCAGTCATACTGGTAGGTGTTGCATACCCACTGCCAGTAAGTCTTGACTTCTGCTTGCGCCCAATCATTACTGTATGGACCCGGCTAAGCAGACATGCATGTTCTCATCGCAGGCGCATGTCTTTTTGTCTATTATTTGTGTGTAGGTGTGTGGTTCTTTGTAGCTTCTCTTCGACCGTTCTGTGCCGCAACGTGTTTCTTGGGATTGTCCTTTTTCTTCATTCCCGGGACTTGCGAGTGGGTCGACTTTTGGTCCCGCAGAAAGTGGGCCACCATTCGGATCTCGGGAGCGGATCCCTTGTTCCGTATCCATATCAACTCATATTTTTTGTGGTTCCTGGTATTCATTAGGTCCCTTTGCGTATTTCAGTGCCACATTCCTCGCACGCCTTGTCTCGTTTTTTTGAGGCGGATGATCGTTTGCGAATATTTCTATACGTCATCCATACAGGTGTAGCCCACCTTAGCTGTATCATTCATTCTTTTTCCGCATCTGAGACCTCGGCACTGCAGGTATCACTTCGGTACTGCAGAGAATCCGGGTTTCTGCCCATGGCCCAAGCTGGCGCAGAGTGTGTCTCACTTCAGAGAATTGGCTACTAATTGTATAAAAAGAAGAAAAAAACTTGCTCATATATGCGGCCAAGAGAATCCTATAATGTAGGTGAAAAAATTTCTCACTTTTATCAATGAGGCCCGATTTAACATAGATGTAGCTCTACAAATCTCTGGCGCCCAGTTCTAATGTATTTCTTTTTTCAGCTCTCGATTCACTGCGTAGCGTCTTAAATCCGAGAAGTGGTGGGGCTGATGCCTTGTGTGGAAGTCCGAGCCTCTGCAAGTATCCGAAATTGCCTAAAACGTGCTGGCGTAGTGGTTCCAAAAGGAGTTTATGCGCTCAGTGTTGTTACTTACGGATTAAATCATTTCGAACTTTAACAGCTTTTGCAGCAGCGATTATGCGCATATGTGAGTGAAGATCTGGAATCGGGGTAATTATATCGTCTCCGAAGGCGCCCCTTTCTTGACTCCGTTCAAATTATTAGCTGTGGATGGAATCCTCCATCTCTTCTTCAAATGAGAGAGAATTTGATCGGAGGTGAATGAATAGTTCTTCATAGGGGCATTTTTGATCGAGAATCGTAGAGTGAGACCAGAACTTCACTTGAATTGATTTTAAATACTCTAAAATGTTTTCTGAACTTCCATTAATCTATCCTTTGAAACTTGTCTTGTTTGTTGGGAAGAACTTCAGGTGGTGTTGTGATAGAGTGCACCATCGAAATGCTCAATTGAGATTGATCATTTGCCAAAGGTAATATTTTCCAGTAAAAATTTAAACTTAATAAATCTCGTTGGGAGTATCAGAGTCTAATACTATTTGAAGAATGACAAAGGTTCTTGACCACACAACACTCTACAGTGAAGAAAAAGTTCATAAGTCTTCAATGATGACTAGTATCATTCTCTTTTGATTACCTTTGTTCAATTCCCTCTCTTCTACGTATATCTTTGTATTTTCTCCATTCATCATCTCCAATCCTAAGCTCTCTGAATTTGTCTTTCTCAGAAAAGAACGATCAAGTCAAGATGAAAAATGCTCAAGTCTGTTACTCTTATATTTCCCATTCAATGAATTGTTGTTCTTTAGTGTGATGAATCTTTTTCCCCTTCTCATTCGCTGTTTCAGATCATCTCCGATAAGGACTCCCCAGACCAGTAACTGCAGGAACTACATCATATCTCTAACATATTCAAACATCAATTGCAGTGCACCATGCTGCAAATCTTCGGTACTGCCGCAATGTCTTCTCTCCGGCTGGCCCGGAAAAGTGCATTTTCTCGCACCACACTCTGCTTCCCCAGTCTCAACTGCCTAGTGGTAAGAAACTCCACAATCATCCGTAGATCGCTTATCAGTAATCCTGAGCTGGTCCAGGAAGATGCTGCCTCCGCAAGAGCAAGGTTCAAAATCTCCAAGTTTCTCCCTGCTCCTTCCGTTATACCTATTCCAGCTATGGTCGTGGAACAATCGATTACGAAAGCAATTTCAGCAAAGATCCTTGGTCAGGACCAGGGTCATTCCTTCAATGATTACTTATCGTTTGTAAAATTTCATCAGAGCGCCCTTGTATTCTTGAAAGAGTTTGTTCGCTTGTCATACAATGAGAAAGAACTTGGTCTGTTAAGCTCCGTGGAGCTTACAAATGTGTTGTATCAACTTCGCGAAATGGTCAATAGAAAGAAATTACCCTCCGGAATGAAGAAAGTGCTGGCCGCTGAATTGGTTTCCATGATTGACGCATTTATGATTCTCTTGTTGACCAAGAGAGAGGCTGATTTACCCGTTGCCTCGATCGTGGTCAGTGTCATGCAATCAGGCGCAGAAAGCGAAGTGTTGCAAAGAGTGTTTGAGGCTGGCTTGGGTGACTTTTTATCGGAAATATCAATTCTTCCTAAACAGTTTGATCTTGCTACCTTGCTGAACTTCAGTCCAATAGTCGAAGGAATTCTGTGGTTAGAGAAAGAGTTCTCCCAAATTCTTGAGAGCTCAGAGCAGATCTATGATGAGTCTTTTTTCAAAACACTCATTCCAGTGATGCGGTACCGCCATCTTCTTTGTGCGTTGCAGAACTTACAAGCATTGGGAGGGCGTCCGGTCGATCTCCAAGCCGTTATTCAAAATCCAATCGCAAAAGCCATTCAGGAAGATTTGACGGAACTGACTGGTACTATTTCTTTTTTTGATGAATTGGTTTTTGGACCACACAGAAACTTCATAAATGCGATTTACTGTTTCACTGGCTTGAGCAGTTTTGAGAGCATTTTCGCAGCTCTTCTCGAGAACGATCGTAAGAATAAGTACAGTGATTTCGAGCGTTCAATAATTCTGAACTTCTTGGCCTCTTTCATGCCTCTTGTTTGCAATGGTAAGATATCAAGTACTCAATTATCGAACCCCAAGTACTTGTCTGCGATTGTCAAAAACAAGAACTTTCACCTTCAACCTTACAAATTTGGCGACGACATATTTGAAAACTACGAATTTTCCTTGCTGGTGTACCATCACTTTGCTGACTACTTATATATTGTCAAGGGTGTGTGTTCTTCTGTAACGTCTTTCAAATCTTCTTCAATACTGGAGCTTGAAGCTGCGATAACCAGTTTTGCTGCTGAAAAGGGTCCATATGTGAAAGATGATTGCCAGAATTTTTTAGATGACTTGAAGCTCTTCGGACATAATACCTTAAGAGGCTATTTCATCTTGGATGAGTTGATAAGTAAGGCGTATCTTGCCAGAACCTTGAATTCGGTGGAACTCTTCGTTGATATAACACCACTCATTATGAAGCCAAGGGTCACGTTGATATCTGTTGAAGAAGAACCGCAACAGTCTGCGGGTGTATCCGGATCATTCTTTGAACTGTATTCCCATGAACTTCTTCAATTGAGGGAAGAAGACTTAAAAATGAAGTATGAGTCTTTATCTACAAGAGTGGTCTCGGGATTTTGTCTCCGCAAATACATAGAGTTGAAAGAGATGCAAGACTTCTCAGATGAAATTTTGTACCCGAGGCTGTTTCGGGACCTTTCATATCAACTTGAAGACTTGTTAGAAGATCTGCTTCCTACTTTAAGGATTCTCGATGAGATTGCCGATGAAGAACAACGGAAGGAATCAGTCGCACACAATGCGTACGTTCAAATTCCAGATAATCTACATGTTCATGATTTCGCGCATGAGCTTGAAGAATTCCAGAAACTGAGATTGCTGGGTAAATTCGAGTGTTATTCACCTTCAGAGCTTTTAATCTTATTGGATGAGGAAATTGAGGTTCTTGAATCGACATCCGTTGCTGAACTGAGCAAAGAACTGAGCAAAGAACTCAGTCAGCTCACTTGCTATTACAAATTGAGACTGGTTCTCTCCCAGTTATTCGCGCTAAACGGTGGAAACACCGGAATTTTGGATTCTGTTGTTTTCTCCGACAAAGTGTTCGCCAAACTTGAGGCAAAATTGGAAGACCTGGCAAGAATTGCTCAAAAAGAAAACGAACTTGCTTCACTTAAAATTGATCATAAAGAATATTCCCAGCTTCCCGATAATTGCCCCTTGGATACCTTTATTGGTGAACTTTCTGTCTTGCAAGATGAAATTGGAGGTAGGTTCTCTGAGGTTGAAACTAATGTAATTCTCGAAACTTTGCAGATTCTCTCCCACAAGTCAGTCAATACGGACCAGGCTCGTGTTTTGCAAAAATTGCATCGTAATTTGGAGGTTCTTTTCAGAAGCAATAACAATCACACAGCCGTTTTGGATGCGATTATTACGAATGACACGGCTTTCAACAAATTTGAAAGCTCTCGTCTCAAAAAGGTATTATCCAAAGAGCCTACTAAGAACACAGTCGCCTCATACCAGAAAGAATTGGCTGAGCAACGTCAAGATTTGGTTGTTGAGCGCACCGGCACTGCTAACGCTACTGAAGCAAACGAAGTA
Source organism: Australozyma saopauloensis (assembly GCF_035610405.1). NCBI lineage: Eukaryota > Fungi > Ascomycota > Pichiomycetes > Serinales > Metschnikowiaceae > Australozyma > Australozyma saopauloensis. The sequence goes on from NC_086135.1 coordinate 620,323, forward strand.
CTGCTTGAAGAAAACGTCCGGTCCCAGAAGTATCTGGATACGGAGAACTCTGCAAAGTCAGACTTGGAAGAATTTTTACGCAAGGCCAAAGACGACAAGGTCTCCGAAATGGAAGAAAAGTTCAGGGAACGCGAAGCATTTGTTTGGAGTGCAAGCATGCTGCGGAACTATGGAACTCTCGAAACGAAGCAATTTTTTTCTCCTGTCGCAAAGAATAGATTTCCAATGTTTCCTGGTACTGATAACAATCTCGAGTACCTTGTTTTGACGGCACAGGGGGATGCTTTACATTCGAGCAAGAATCCTTTGGGTTCTACACATATTCCTGAAGATATGTTCATTGTACTCGAACGCCTTGCTGAACCTGAAATTGTCAAGTTCTCTCCGCATTTGGCGAAGTTACAAAGAAAAGGATGGAATTTAATCGGGCTGAACGGACAAAACCAGATGTTGGTATTGAGCCGTCCTCTACAAACATACAAATCATCGTTTTTGAAGACTGCAAAGCATGTATTGGCTATTGCAGGTTTAATTTTCATTTCTTTGTTAAGCATTAACTACTTCGTGAACGAGCCAGTGCAAAGCGTTGACACAGCAAATGACACCACTGGAAAAAAGCAAAGTGAAATTGAATCAGAAGACAGCATCTCTTCAGAAGTATCTAATATCCTGGATGCTCCAATGTTAGACTCGAAGAAGAAGAGTACGTGGTGGAAGGGTCTTCTTTGGAAATAGTCAGGATAAGCTGTATCGGATCGATGAATAAATAAGTTTGTATTTAACTCATTTCTGTATCGTTTTCAGCGGTAGTAGCATCGGTGGCATCACTCTTGCTCACCAACTTCCATTTCCAAGATGAAGCAGAACCACTAGTACCATTCCAGTTTCTCAAACGAGTCACAGTCAAGACATCAGTCAAATCTGGAATACGGTACCCGGTTTGAAACAAATGTTCATCGTGCTTCTTCTTCTCGACCTTGATTTGGTGCTTGTTGGTCATAGGTCTGCCTGGTCTTCTTTCCTTCTCAAACTCTTCGAGTTCCTCGTCATTTCTGTTGATGTATGTCTCGATAATATGGCGCATATCATCGATTGTGAATGAAGACTTGTCTGGAATTTCGTTTATGTACTCTTGAACAAACAAGTAGTAGAGAAGCTCATGGTTCTTCTGTTCTGCAAAGCGATGCTTCTTTAACTTCAACTTGATGTCACGCTCAGTGGCCCTATTTAGTTGTTTGAATTTTCTACCTTTGACATGCAAAGAGCCGGAAGACTGCTTCGAGAGCTTCTTTGAGACCTTGTGAAGGGATTTACTGATGGGCATGATGGTTGGCGATGCTCATCGACCTCATCTCAGTGTATGTAGTCTGATAACAGGGAGAGGCACCAGATAAGAAAATAAATATGGAAGTGGAAATCCGTCGGCTTGATTTTTCATTCAAATGCGGCAATTTCTGAAACCCTGTTTTTTTTTTATGTTTTTTTCTTCGCCCACTTGAGTGGTTCAATTCACGACCTGAGGTTGGGGCTGTAATGGATAGTCGAAACATACTGGCTCATCGTGGGATAGGAATTTGATTTACAAAATAGATTTCGCATTTTAATTGGCCAATATTTAGTTTGATGTTATTGGAGAGCATGATTGTGGAACATATTCATGTATGCATAGGTTTCCCTTGATAGAAGTGACCTAGTTAAATGGTCACTCGGCTGCACACAAACAAGAGCTCAAATGAAAATTTCAGCACCAAATACTTCGCTTGAAATTTCTCAAATCTCAATGTTCCACAACAATTACAATGGTGTACCTTTCACTACAAGAGAAGACATATGGAGAATTTGACGTCACATACACAAATATGTGCACCACTTCTAAAGCCAAACAAAGTCAAATTATTCATCTAATTGAAATTCCTTCATCTGATTGAAATTTCTTCCATTCTACTCCATTCCCTTATTGCTTCCTATTCTGTAAGTATTTTTCTAAGGTAGTGCGCGCACTTTCAATCCTCAAACATTTTTTACCAATCTCCTCCACACTCTACTCCACTACATCATGCCAAAGTACACCGTAGACCAATTGCTTGAAAGCAGAGAACTCGCTCACAACCCCAAGCCGGATGTGTTGGACGCCTTCCACAAAATGGTCGACGCCATTGCCGAGCATGTGGAGAGAAAAGTCAAGGTTGTTCACGGTGACTCCTACATCGATGAGAACGGAAACGAGAGAGCATACTCGCACTTGAACAGAAGAAGATTGTCGCGTCTGAGCAACACTCCACGTCCCAACTTGCGCAAGAAGTCTGAGCCTACTGTGGACCAAGATGGTTGGGCTACCTTCGTTAAACCAAAGAAGTCCTTTGGTGCTGAGGAGGGTGAGAATGACAAGATCAAGTTCCGTGAGCTGCTCAAGGATACCGCTGTGAAGGTGAGACCCAACAACAAGAACTTGGGCTCGTCCAAGGCTGTGGATCCTAGGGACGCTATTGCTGACAAGCACACCAACACATTCAATGCTTTCGAGGCTTTGGGTGACGATGATGATTAATCTATGTAGTAATGAAACATTTAAAGAATCAGGTATTTTTTTGGTTGTAGATTTCTATGGGCGCTAATTCTACACTTTAGAGGATTGGCTACAAGAACATTAAACAGAGTTCTTTTTATGGTTAAATGGTTTTCCAGTAATTGTAGACCTTATAAATTGCATTCTCTATCTTAGCTCAGAGAAACTGGATTCCTATGTTGTGCTCGAGAAGACATATCATTTCCCTCTATGGCAATATTTAAACAATAACTTTCGCATCATCAGCACTATAGAGGCCGTTCAATAGCGAATTGATATTTTTCGTGTGAATTTGACGCTGTACGACGCCGCGTGGTGTGGGCTCGTGCCCTTGTCCATGGAACAGGAAGTGATCGTCATTGTCGTCTCCATTGACTGTGTGTCTCAAATCTTGAACTCGAGGAACCATCATCGAGCGATTTTGATTTTGATTTGTTGCCAACGTTGTGTCATTAGTTCCAGCAGAATTGTGCGTGATATGGCTGGTTTCTGCCGAAAAATGGCCGTTGCCATTAAGATGACAGTGACCATTTAAGAGACCCGAGTAGATGGAGGAGATGTCATTTGCAGAACCAAGTCCTAGGCCATTATCGGCACTATGTGGAGCCACAAGATAGTAATTGTCAATAGACGAGTCACCTCCATTCGCGTCGGTGGGTTCAGTGGTCTTGACTGTCTCAGACCTGCTTACTCCACGACTCATACTCAGATGACTAGGGCTATGAATCCACTGTGCTAACTCAGTTGTGGAGAAGAAATCGAGAATAGATGACTCGGTCACCTTATTGCTCAATTTCTGGCCATTTTTTCCTGACATTTCATGCTCCAGTGAGCCTGAGACCCACAAGCCTGAGCTTTTCCGCATTTTGATGTCGGATTCTATGGAAGCACGCAAACTCAGATCCGTAAGTGGTGTTGACAATACCGTGTCATACAGCTGATCAAGCACAGCTAAAGAGGAGAGAAGAATCAGGTAGGCAGTGGTGTCTTTGCAGCGTGCTCTGAGTGACGAACTGGCGTCCTTAAGCTGCCACTGGTCGAAAGACAAAATAAAGTTGCGCACAAAGTTGACACCAGTGATTTCTAGCACGGTATTCAAAGTTTCTGCGACCTTTTGCTCATTTTCAAGACTAAAGGATGGCTCTCGGTAGTAATTTTTGGCATGATGAATGATATGCTCAATGATGTTGTCATGGTTTTCAATGTAGTTATTGTAATTTGGTGTTAAGAGTTTGCCTTCCGGTGAAGGAGCCTCATTCTGCAAATCAGCAGATTGTTCGTTGTTCAATACAACCTCCCGTTTCAAATAGAAAAGGACCACTTCTAGATACTTAGATTGAATCTGTGTGACATCTCTGGAGGACACGGAGGAAGTAAAACTTGGATAAGATTCGGCGACTGTCAAGAGCTGTAAACTGAGATCAAGGTTTTCGAGGGTACCTCTGTGTCTTGCAATTGCATTTGCCTTCTTGGAAAGGCGCTCTAAAATGATGTAGATCGTCTCGAGCAAATTCAACACGAAGCGCTTTGCCTGCAATGCGTTTTCATGGCTGGCACCTTCCAATGTTGAATCGATATGTGCTACAATTTCTTCGACAGAGTCCCTTGTTTGATCGAAGTAGTAGATGTGACTCGAAAGGTCACAGATACATCTCGAATAGATAGAGCTCAAGCGAACAAGCTGGGACTCGTCAAAAATATTGGACAATTCGAGAAACAAGCGCTTTTCTAAATTGAGAAACTGCGAAATAACATCAGATGTGGCCAAACCGATCATGTTGAAGTCAGAAGAGACCAAGGCCAACACATACCGAGCAACGTGTTCCAACTCCACGAATTGGTTCGACTCCGATGTCGTGTTATCAGAGATGTTGTTGAGTTTATTGAGTAGTGTTGTGAGCGCCACGAAGCGCAATTGGACAGGGATGAAAGATGCACACGTCTGTAAAAAGGTAGTTCCCCAGTGTGTTTCAATGGTCTTCTCCTTGAAACAGAAATTTTCGATAGCCCTGACGCCCTCGGAGATCTGAGAGGAGGACAATGTATTGAAGAGGGTATTCAACCCCGTAAAAGCTTCCTCGCCCAAATCGTCGTCGTTCAAGGATTCGTCTTCTGCTCCAGCATCAACCTTCTTGGTGGTGGCCGTAGACTTGACGGTAATAGTGCGCATGAGCGGGCGCATTGTCTCTTGCTCGACATTCAAGTTCCCTTGTAAACGACTCAATAACATTTCCTTTGTGTAAGTATTGGAAACGGCGCGAGCCAACAAAGGCACGCACAACGACACGAACTTAAGACTGAGAGACAGATTGAAGCCCAAGCAGTTGAACACGTGGCGCGAGGTGAGCAACGCAAAGATACGCCACTCGCGACTATTCGTTGAATCGATGCTCAGCTGAGCCTGCCCCACGGATATCATTTCCTGGGTCAAAGACGAGAACATGTCTACGAACTGCTTGTCACCGGAGAACAAGCCATTATCTAATTTGCGGCAGAGGACGCCGTATGTAGAAACAAGAGATTTGCACAACGGAAGCTCCGTTAGCGAGAGTATCTGTTGCAAGATGGCACATACTTGCATAGCAAAGACGTTCAAGTTATCGGCACATTTCTCGATGAGCGCCGAAACAAGAAGCAATGTCACTTGCAAATTGCCCGACTTGCGGCCGCGCACGTCCTTGATCGTTTTTTGTTTCACGAATTCGATCACCTTCTCCAACTTCACTCGTCTGGTCAGCGCGTAGTACAACAAGTACGAAAGCTCCAGCGGATTGGGTTTTTTTTCGACGCCTTTTCCGGGCGGGTAGCATTGAAGAATGAGCTTCTGGTGTTTTGACCGTATTATGCCCATTGTGGATGTGTAGCGTGGTTGGGCTTAGATTGAACCTATAACCTGTGATAGTTGGTAGGGGTCTATATGCTGTACCTATAGATATGCCTATATGGGAGAATAGACAGGGTACGGTGGGATAAATAGGGGAGAAGTGGGTAGAATAAAAAAAGGGAGAAGGTTGGGGAATTTGTAATTTCCATTCTTTTTATGATGCTCGGCCCGCCGCCGGACTAGATGGTGAATTTTGCAGAATGCGGTAATGCTTCATCACAGGTCCTAGCTCACTTAATTATCCATGCTTGTGAGAGTGTTCTTCCCCGCGGTCCAAACCACATGGAATGGTGTGAAGAGGAAGATAAGGTGAGGTCGAAGAATCTGGTTTGTGCTCTTTTCGGATTGTTTGTTTGTATTTTTTTGTGTAGTTGTGTAGTTGTTTCTTTGGATCGGTACTTGTAACTGTTGTTTAGCGATACTAGGTCTATTTATAAGTCATCGTTTAGTCATGACGCAATTAATCGAGAAGTATTTTGGTTGGTGATCGACTGAGATCAATGAACTAGTTGAGGAAAAATAGTGTTGTTTCTGTATCTCCAATGATTGGTCCAACTCCCTCAAGTGCAAGTACTCTCACCATATTTTCGTGAGCAATATCCCAAAACCTCCATAATCATCATACTTATTTCTAACTATGTGAAATCCAATATCGTGTCTCTTTTGTATTGGTCAAAATTCTAGAATATTGCAATCTCCAATCTAACTCTTAGCGGTAAACCATTCCGCACTTGCACCAGTACTCATCGAAAAGAGGACCAAACCAGAATACACTCGGCGAAAAATTGCCACTATCCACAGCACGAAACTCGTCCAAAACTCAATTCCACCAAAATTTCCACCCTCCCAACCATCTCACACTGTTTTCGCCAATCTCATAGTCAAGAAATGAGTCGAATCACTTATTCCTGAACACAGTGACTAACTTCCGCTGCGCTTCCCATCAACCATCCACTCCTCAATCGATTCCCCTTGAAATAATTTATTTAGGCCCGCATTTGGCGCATCTCCCACTCTCAACCGTAGAACCATAAAAACACAACCCATTCTCATTGGCCTAATTGTTCATCGTCGCTTGCAGAATGTCAACCCCATCTCAAGAAGTAGGAACCCCGATTCCCGCAAACACAGCACATGCCATCTCGGTAACGCTTCCAACTTGGAAGGCTACTGTTGGCTACGAGGAGGGCCATGATTGGGTGGTCCAGAAAATGAATCTGGGCTATCCGAGATTCTTCATCCATAGTATTGTCCAGGATTTGGCGAAAAGAATCGAAACGAAATATGGCCGTCAGGGCGAACGATGTATGGTCTTCCCCCTGTACAAAGTAGCCAAGAGATGTAGAGAATTCATCAAGGAGAAGTCGGAAGATAAGACCGCTGCCAGAAGAGTCTTGAAGTTGACCACTCCTGCTCCCGTCAGTGACGCTGACCTGTCCAGTATCATTGAATGTACCATTGCTTGCGTGATCTTCCCATTGGCCGATTTCGCCATCGCCAAACAATACTGGCAGCACTCGGGCGAAGGCATCTCGTCAAGAATGGCAGAGTATGTGGTGAAAGAACTCTTCGAGAAAGAGGGGAAAGACCCTTCCCGTGTTCACAGCAGACACAAGCAAGAACTCCAGGCACAGCAGATCCAGCGGAAATCGCCATCCATCTCGGCCACCATCCGTTCCAATTCCCTTTCCCAAAACGAGGGCGTAGACTTGGAATTCAACTCCTTCATTGAACAGAAGTATGGACGTGTGCTCGACTTGAAGTTTGCAAAACACGCAAAGATCGCATTGCGCAGAAGAATCAGTGGAAACGCTGGACATGCATCTGACTTGAAGAATAACTCAGACACCGAGCCGCTCAAGAAGAGAGGTGAACACATTTCAGAGGATGACGTTTACTTGTATCCTACAGGTATGGCCTCCATCTTCAACGCCCACCAGGCTCTTCTCAACATCTTCGAACCTGCCAAAAAGTCCGTGTGCTACGGCTTTCCATACGTTGACACACTCAATATTCTCCGAAAATTTGGACCAGGCTGCATTTTCTATGGGCACGGTGACGATGAATCTCTTGACGAATTGGAGGAGGGATTGCTGACCGGAGAAATCGATATTATGGGTCTTTTCTGCGAGTGTCCTTCTAATCCTTTGCTCAAAACACCCAACTTGCCCAGAATCAGAGAGTTGGCCGACAAATATGGCTTCGCGGTCGTCGTAGATGAGACTGTTGGTAATTTCTTGAATATTTCTGTTTTTCCATATGCCGATGTTGTGGTCTCATCACTTACCAAAATTTTCTCCGGCGACTCCAATGTCATGGGTGGCTCCTTAATATTGAACTCGTCCTTGCCACTTTATGAGAAACTTAAAGAATACTTCACTTCTAATTATGAGGACAATTACTGGGCAGAAGATGCTTTGTACTTAGAGAGGAACTCAAGAGATTTTGAGACAAGATCTATGAAAGTGAACAAAACGTCCTTGGCTGTTGTTGATTTGTTCAACAAGTCACCTTTAATTTCGCATGTCTTTTATCCAAGTCTTTCAGAGTCCAAAAAGTACTATGATGCTATCAAAACCAGCTCTGGCGGGTATGGAGGTTTGATCTCCATCTTATTTGGGGAACCATCAGACGCAATCACATTCTTTGATGCTATCAATTTGCACAAGGGGCCATCCTTGGGCACCAATTTCACTTTAGCATGCCCCTACACTATCTTAGCGCATTACACAGAACTAGAGGAGGTGGCCGAGTGGGGTGTTGACAAAAATTTGATCAGAATTAGCATTGGTTTAGAAGATGAAGAGGAACTACTCGAAACGTTGAAGAAGAGTTTAGAGGGTTGTGGCAAGGTCTAAAAGGATGTGAAACAGTGCCTCCCTACAGTCATAAACAGGTTACAATTTTATGATCATTACTGATATTAATGCGGAAATTTTTTCCCCGAGCAAAGCGCCGGTGGCTCGCCTACTAATGGTGGATGTTCGACAGTACCCACATAGAAATACCTACCACTGCTTAAGAAGAAGTTCTGCCAGCTCTTGATATCTGCTTCTGCCTCTGTAGAATCGAGGTTTCGGAGGTCATATGTAAATTCATCTTCTTTTTTGAAACATCCGGTCACAAAAGCCCGTGCTGCATCTTTCCCACTGAAAAAGCTATACGAACCTTTGGGACCATAGATTTGGGGTGAAGCTGTGACATCGAACACACTGCCATTTATAGCCAAATAAATTGGAAGATTCGGATCAGAGCCATCAAACAAACTGAGTTCTTCTAGAGTGAAGTGGTAAGATTTAAAAGAACAGATGTGTTTCAAGTATCTAGGATTGACCCATTTTCCATCGTAACCCCAGGTTTTTGTTGAGGTGAAATGCCATGATAAGAAGGCATTTAGAAGAATTAGACCGCCCAATATGCGAAGAATGTCAAGGAGGTTGAAGTTTGTTCTTTCTTTCATTCTCACTGTTGGGATGGTGTGATCTACCCCGGATTTCATGTAGAAGATGAGCTGGACCGAATTTTTTGCAAAGAATTCCATGAAATTAGTTTAAATTTTGATAATTTGGTATTTCGGTATTATTTATTACTTGCTGCTCGATTCATTTTCCTCAGCCTATACATGGATTCACAAACTCTTATATTACAAAGTACTAAATACAATTCTGAACACGCCAAGTGAAAGAATTGGGTCAGATGAAGAAATCAAATTGTTTTTCCGAATCATAAAACATTTTCTGTGTGGATAGGGGTTTCTTGGGCAAAATAGAATGAATCGGCATTATTACCGACTAAGTTGGCCCAAAACTCGTCGTCGATATTCAAGACAGAGTTACGTCTGTCCGATAGGTCATAGTCATAGAATCCACCGGGGTGCACTGATGGTACAGAAGGACCACTGACATCTGAGTTGTGCTGTAGGTCTGCAAACAATGTGCCATTTCGGAGGGTGTTCGAGCTCAGACTATAAAGTTTTCCAAATGGGGGCCGTTTAGAAGCATCAATGCCATTAGTTAAGGGCGGATATTTGAAGGTATTGTTTGCAGGGAACACATCTTGAGTTGGAGGCAATAATGTGGAGCCAGCTGGAGCTGGTTTAGACACGGGATAGAGGCCGCTTGGATCTTCAGATTTCACGCTCGGTATGAATGTGGAAGTTTGAGACTCCTTAGATTTGCGGAACTCGGTAGCAGCGTAGGATAAAAGCTCGAGATGTAAGCATGGGGCTGCTGCCTCTGCATTCAAAGAATTTCTTGAAGGCTCGAGAATGGAGTTTGCAAAGTAGCCAACTTCAGACATATCCCTCTTTACGATCGGTGGCAATTGCGGAGCTAGAGCATCTTCACTCAATAGTAGCTCGGATGTTTGTGACAAGTATGTGTTCACAAACAACAGCAATATCAACATCATCTTCTTCAAGAAAAAGTTAGCCTTGTACTTCGTAGAAACAGAAAAAATGCGCTTGTTTAAAGTCAGAATTGCCAATACAGCATGTCGAGGTACGAGTTCCTTTTCCACATGAGAAGGTGACGACAAAATAAAGTATCGAAGGCGCATCAAGATACCCGCTGTATAGACGATTCTAGAAAAGTGAATGAGCGGTAAACAAGCAATTGCCTCGTCGGAAAGTTTATTAAATTCCGTCAATGCTAGCAAACATGAATCGGTACAATGACCGATGGCATCCAATGTACGAAGGGAAAGACTTTGCTTAGTATTCTTCACGCCTTGGCGAATTCTCAAATCTTCAAAAAGCGGTTGATGCAAGAATGACTCTACTGAATTGTAGTATGCCATAGTCGTATGATCTTCCGGTTTGATTTGCGGCTTGATCTTTTGCAAACTACCAAGTAGCTCATTGAATGCATACTTGGTTATGTGGGAATTGCCGCTGGGGCCTTCGGCAGAATGCACAAGGTGATAAACTCGTTCCAACTCATGATGCAAACGTGCAAATACAGCGAGTCTCTTGTGATTCTCGTTAGAACTTTTTTCGAATACCGAACAGCATTCCTCTACGTACGGAGTCCATTTAGCATGCACGGTTCGGCGCAAAATCAAGCAAAATGTTACTGTGCAGAGGTACAAAGTCAACACGAGAGATCGGTATTCTGGATCTCGCTCATCAAGATCTGCAGGAGAGGCACTTTTGCTTTCGTAAGGGGTAGGTTTTTTGTTTGTACCCAAGTCATGAAGAATCACCAGAGCGATATTGATGAAGATATGATAACGCCTCAGTTTAAAACATTCAGGAGTGTTATACCAAATTGAAATTATTATCAAACTTTTGATGAGCTCGATAGATTTAGTACCTGCGACTAGAATCTCGTTGACTACAGCACTTATGGCTTGAAGTTCCAAAGCTAAACTGGCTTCAAAATCCCCATCTTGTCTTATCATGTTTGCTGGAATCATGATGGCATTGAATAAAAAAGGCAGGTTCTGTCTCAAGTATTCGACAGTGTGTTCAGCTGGTACAAACACGAATGGATGTAGTGGATAAATTACGGTCTTGTACTGTTCGAGACGAGCTTCTGCCTCTTCGAGAGTAAGCAAACCAAGTGAAACAACATCCACTTTCTTGCCCCCATCCATGATTTTGCGTCGAAGGATAGAAAAGTGTCTCAACTCGTCAGAGACATCTTTCAAGGAAAACTCAATATCACCCAAAAGGCTCAATTCTTTCTCCAAATCCATGCGTGTCATGTAGAGGGGCGACGATACGTCCGAGGCGCCACTGATAGGACTGTCGACATGACTATGAAGACTGGTGTGAGCATTTCCCGAGGAGGCCGTTGAAGGGGAGGAGGTGCCGGTGCTCTGTTCCTTGAGCTGCTTCTTCAAATCCGAGATTTGCTCTTTCAACAGCGCCACGAGCTCCAGTTCTTGCCGGGGACTCTTTTTCCGTTTCTTTCTTTGCTCCACCGAGTCGATCTCACAGACCTTATTAGCGTTGATGCATCTCACACAGGGTGAGTATGGGTCATTGGCGTCTACAGGAGCACACCTCACTTTGAGTGAGTGGCAATGCTTACAAGCTTTGAGACGTCTGATTCGGGTGTTTTGGGTTCCATTGGAATTCTCGGGTAGGTGTTCTTCTGACTCCGACATTTCGCAGATATCGGCAGGAAACGAATATACGAAGAGACACAATAAATTGAAAAGAAGAAGTGTGCGTCAGCTCGGCCCTGGGGTTTGTGGAGGTCTCGGCAGAGGTAGATAAGTATTTGCCGAAGCTTTGCTACGGCTATAGCAGAATTGAGTACGCCCGTTATTCCTGCAGAAAGCGGTCGGCTCCGGCTTGCCGATGAGGTACCAGATCTACAAGAATGGGATGGGCGGGCGGAAAGTCTTGGTTTTTTTTGCAGTCCAGAGGTAATTTTGTGAAGAGGATGCTTATGCTTTTTTTCATTTCGTCTTCTTTTCTTCAATCTTGGGGTGATGTAGTGAATACGTGTGATCAGTCTTTGGCCGTACCTCGGTAATGATGACCTGGTGCCGTGCCGTACAGTATATGGATCTAGCCCCCAAGGTTGTCCAGAGGATTTGCTGAGATGGTTCAAAATGAGCGATCAGGTTGAATAATCCGCATTTTTTGTCAAAATTTATAATTGCGGGAACTACGTGGAGCTTTGATAATTAGTTATAGAATTTCGAATCTGACCCTAAATGGTGGACCTTTCAATTCGGGATAGCTGCTGATTTGGATGTTTTGAGGAGTTAGTTTTGTCTCAGCCAAATGGTCTAAATATCTGTGGTTTCATTGATTGACTGCAGGATTTCAAGGTTGTCTGTCTCTCAATTTCGGAGTTAATTGCTCAGGGACTAAAAATTGAATCATGTCAAATTGAGACTTGCACATAGAGCCGTCTATTGTAGCCGTTTGGAACCTGTCAAAATTCAGGCACAACGAATCACAATCACGACATGAAACCGATATCCGCACGAAGTTCAGTGTGTGACACGGACACTGCGATTGTTTCTTGTAGTTTATTTGTTGAGCCTGTGTGATAAAATTGAAGCTCTGCTTCTAAAAGGCAAGCTTGAATGGACAGTTACACAAATTGAACCCCCTGCTCTCTATTTATTTGGTAAGACCAATTTTCCATTCTTGAGGTAATAATCTCTTGAGGTTTTTTCTTTGTTTTGAAATTTGCTCGTGCATGAGAGATATATGAAAAACCCAAATAGAGGAAGACAAAAACCCATCAGTTCAAACTTATCCCCATAACAGTGGAACATTTATGATATTCTTTTCAATCTATCCAATTTGTTAGTAGTTCTCCTTGATTGTTCTTCGCAATTGCCTGTTTCACCAATAATTCCTCACAACTCAAATAGATAATCTGCAAGACTAAAAGAGTTCCCCAATGAGCAAAACGTCAGCAATGTAAAAATAGATCATTTTCATAGAATCACCAACTTTATCATCGCCTACTCTCTCCCATTTTCTCCTCTATTTTTTCCCCCAACCCCAGATCCACACCCTACCGCGTACCTCCCTATACATCTCCAACTACGCTTTCAACATCAATGAATCCATTCCTGCCGAAAGCCATATACAGACGTACTCAAAACGAACAAAACGAATTGCCCATGTTCAAAGACAAACCAAAGCAGGACTCCTACTTCAAGTCCCATCGCACGTCACGCAAGGCGCTCCTCATACGAACAGTCCTTTCGCTGCTAACGATCTTCTGTGTCTATTATTTGCTCAAGGGATCCAGTGCTCCTCGCGGCAAGGACGGCTATCCTGCGTGGCCGCAAGCGCAAAAGGAAGTGAAGTCTGTGTTTGTGGAGTCATGGCGCTCGTATGAACATAACGCTTGGGGCAAAGACATCTACAATCCTATCAGTGGAAAGGGCAAAGACATCGGAAACAAGCCTTTGGGATGGATGATTGTAGATCTGTTGGACACTCTCTGGTTGATGGGTTTGAAGGATGAATTCAAGAAGGCTAGGGACTGGGTCAAGTCTGACTTAAAGTACAATGGAGACAAGGACGTGAGCACATTCGAGACCACTATCCGTATGCTTGGTGGTCTCTTGGCGGCGTTCAATTTTTCGAATGATGATGTGTTCTTGGAGCGCGCTGCTGATTTGGCGAACGCCATGCTAGGAGCGTTTGAATCTCCCTCGGGTCTACCGTACTCTGAGGTCAACCTCAAGAGTGGACACGGTAGCTCGTACAATAGCGAGGTCTCCACAGCCGAGGTGGCCACATTGCAGTTGGAGTTTAAGTACTTGCTGAAGTTGACTGGCGAGGAGTTGTACTGGAAGAGAGTCGAAAAGGTAATGGCTGTGCTTGATGCCAACAAGGTCGAAGATGGTCTTGCGCCTATCCTCGTGAACGCGGACACCGGAAAGCATATGAGAAATTTGATTCGTTTGGGTTCTCGTGGTGATTCTTACTATGAGTACTTGTTGAAGCAATACTTGCAGACCAAACACCAGGAGCCTATCTACTGGCAAATGTACAAGGAGTCCGTGGAGGGTGTAAAGAAGCACTTGGTGGGCCACTCGAAGCCCAACGGGTTTACATTCATTGGTGAGTTGGAGAATGGAATTGGTAGTAAATTGCTGCCTAAGATGGATCACCTCGTCTGCTTCTACCCTGGTCTTTTGGCACTAGGCGCTACTGGTGGTCATCCTTTGAAGAAGGCCCAGAAACTGAAGAACTGGTCCAAGGACAAGGAAGAGGATTTCAAATTGGCTGTCGAATTGACTGAATCTTGTTACGAGATGTACAAGACCACTGTCACTGGTCTCGCTGGTGAAATTGCCATGTTTAACACCAAAACCGGAGTCGAGAGCGACATTTGGTACAAGCCTACTGATGTCCACAACTTGCAAAGGCCGGAAACAATTGAATCAATCTACTATATGTACAAACTTACGGGTGACGAGAAGTACAGGAAGTGGGGATACGATTTGTTCCGGGCATTTGTCAAATACACTAAGTACAAGGGTCCAGACGGAAGAATTACTTACACATGCTTGAAGGATGTGACTACCACCAACCCTTCAAACAACGATAACATGGAGTCGTTCTGGCTAGCTGAGACTTTGAAATACTTTTATCTCTTATTCGATGACGAAAACATCATTCCATTGACTGACTACGTGTTCAACACAGAGGCACACCCTCTTCCACGTTTTGATATGGAACCACTTTTCACGACGGGCTGGCAGAGAGACAAGAATGACGCTAGACTAAAGCAGGTGTTCGCGCCAGCAGTCGGTGCCCCCGAGGCGGAGATTCCCGTTGAGCCCAAACGGAAAGACGCAGGAAACGTTGGTAAGAAGCCACCCAAAGCTGCTCCTGCCGCCAAGAAGATAGACGAAGCCGTCAATGAGGTTATTGAGGACGATCCATCTATCAAGAAGGCCGAAGAAGTTGAGAAGAAGAAGGTCAAGAAAGTCTTGGACGAGATCAAGAACGCGGCCGATTCGTAGGGAAATTTCTAGTCTTCAATACTACAGTTTGCATTCTACCCCTATTTCGTATTACCAAACAATTAACATGTTCCATATTCGCGCTCCGGTGTCACCCTAATCTACTACGATATTAACTTGATTCATACAATTTCTGAGTCAAACTCCAGCCAATCAGAATACAGGCCAATGAGACTTTTTTCCGCTATTGTTTTTTTTTCCTGTAGAATTTTTCTTGCCGCCTCTTGACGTGGCGGCCACTTCTGTTGCTCTTTACTGGCACCAACCAAGGCTCATGATGCGACGCAGGTACACACCATGCTCTGTTCGCTGCAGATAGCGGGCCGTTCCTGGCAACGGGAAAAAACGGTATTGGAACAAATTTGAAATTTACAAAAATAATCCAATGCATGTATGACCATTCTACGCCATAAACCTACTCAAAATCTTTTTTTTCTTCCGTGGCTCTTCCCGATGACCAGTTTTTCCGTCACATCTCGCTCGCTTGCTTCGCGAGATCTCATCTGCGAATCTGACCGGAATGCTCCCTGCAGGCCATGGGCCATGACGTAGCCCACCTCAGCAAGACTACATTACTGTTTATCCTTCACTATTACGTTCACCATCGGTTGTTAGCAGTCGATCGTCGTCATGGCCACCAAAGTATGTTCATCGAAAAAGCGGCGGCCCAAATATAGAAAGCCACCTCTTCCAGAAATAGATCACCGATCCCTGTCTGGCAAGGCGGCACGCCGTTCTTTTGCCCATTACGTCATTACTAACATTGTTAGCTGAAAACACCGCTCGACCTCGAACTAAATCTATTCGAAAGCCTGTTCGCCAATAAAGCGCTCGGCTCCTCGGATGACGCTTCTTCGCTCTCGCTGTCTGTTCCCGGCTCCAAAAACCTGGTGTTGTCCAACCAATCTGTTCCTCTGTCTCTGCTGGAGAAACCTGCGAAAGAACATCCGGAGAACGAACTACCCATGATTTCGACGAATGTCGATGCGGCCTCGACGGCCGAGGGACAGGAGACCCCGCACACGACCCGTAGTCTGGCCAGCGGCGGCTCCAACAAGTTGAATCTTCGGATCCTGAATTTGCCCAACCCGACCAACGACCGTTTGGTGGGCCTCACGCCTCCGATGTTTAGTCCAGGTGGACGAAAACTTCCTCACATACACCTTCTGCCTGGCTTGGGAAGTCCGGGCTCGTCAAACATGTGGAGCAGCTTGCTTAATGTCACCAATGGTCCGGACTCCATGGGCCAGTTCGGCCATCCGGGCTATGCACATTTGGCCAGCATGCTGCGCAAACTGGGTCTGATTCCCACGGAGCTGAACTTGAGAACGGGCTTGACGCCTGGAATCATAAATCAAACTGGCTTTAACTTCAATCTAGGAACGCCTGGTGGGATGCCCAGCGGGCAAATGACCCCAGGATTCCAAACGCTCCTTGGCTTGGCTAACAATGCATCCATGGTGGAAAACGGAATGTTGGAGTCTCATCAACCTTTTCCCGCTCCTCAGGCCGCCTCGGTGCCGCCTCAAATCCACCCCACCATGGGCATGCCCATGACTACACCTGATCATGGCTTTGCTCCTCAGCAAAACAAAGTTATTCCTGAGCCCACGACGGCAAATGTTGGTGCCAAGCCTAAAATCGCACCTATACCTGAAAATGAGGTCAAGACGGAGGTGCCAGAACAACTCGAGGCACCCGCCTCAACCACCCTGGCTAAACGTCCGGTTTCGCCAATTTCAAACGAGGACGAGGGCAGGACCACGAAAAAATCTAAGGGCCCAGCAACTGCTAAGGGCAAAGCTGCAAAAAAGGTAGAAGATAAGAAAAAACCTACACCAGAGGAGACCGAAGAGGACAAGCGTAAGAAGGCTTTGGAGAGAAACCGTGTTGCCGCCACCAAGTGTCGCCAGAGAAAGAAACGTCTTTTGAACAAGATGGAGTCCGAGCTCGAATTCTACTCTAGTGGCTTCCGGGAGCTTTCGGCCCAGGTATCACAACTCAGGGAGCAGCTCTTGTCCTTACATGGAGTGGTTTCCTGTCACAAGGACTGTCCTACACTCTTACGCGCCGTCGGCGGATATCAGCAGATGCAAGCGATTCTTGCACAGTCCGAGTATGTGGCACTGATTGCTCCTAATACTGAACAAAACGTTACATCCATGCCAAGCACGATACCTACCACACTCAATCCAATCGAGCAGCCTCATGGCAGCATGCTGGGACAGTCCATTATCTCTGCACCCAATGGAATTATTAGTCATCCGGGTCCTATTCACAATGGTCACAATGTATCTACTATGATGCCCTCAGAAAGCTTGCCTGCTAACTTGACAAATGATAATATGAATCCTCATGGCGCCCAAATGAATGGAGTGGGGATGAACAACAGTGGTATCGCCACGATGTCCTCCAACGGTCTGTATGACATGTCTATGGGTAAAACATACAATAACGGGTATAGCGACGGCACAAATCTTAAAGCTTGCAACAGCACATCAGATTTACAAAGCATGAAATTCAACCAACCTGCTGAAAACGGACTACGGCTGGTAGTCAGCATGGCTGATTTGCCTGGGCAACTCCCCAACAAGTCTTGAGATAAACAAGTCTTTTCCGAGCGACTATCCCTTACGTTCCTTAATTCAATTGCGATGGTTGTCTCATAAATTGCATTTTAGTATAGACGCAAACATAATGGGTTTTGATTCTTTTATAGTTCTACAATTGATAATATTTTGACGTTTTTTTAATGAGGCGGTTCAAGATTTGTGAGATGGGGATTTTAGTTTGTTAATATTGCCGGTTTGGTAAGCAAATTCACTCAGGCCATAAACTTACTATTGCCCTGGCATCTCTCGTAGCCACAGGTATTAATTTTATAATTTTTTTTTTCTGAAACAAAAGAATCTCAACATGAAGAACAAAAAAGTGTTTGCAAAGAAAGTACTGTCTGTTCTAGTTGATCTGGAGGCTTAGAATCCGCAGTACACGCCGATTATCAGTTCGGCAATAAGCACTCTATTGCGATCTCATCCCTCTCATATATCTCAAATTTGATTCAAAAAAAGAAGAATAAAAAGAACTACAATAAACTCAATAAACTCAATATACCATACTCTCTGCTTTCTTTATTCCCTCTCTGCTTCTTCTCTTCTATCCCTGGTCTACCTTGTATCCAGGTTCGCACGTCCCGGAAAAGAGGCGTGTGCAGTCGCGCCTTCGTTACTACTCTTCTACAAGGAGTGTACGCACTTACTAGTCTGATCCCTACTTGCATTACCCATCAGTGCCAAAACGTCTGATTTGGATTTCCAGATCGCTGGCCCTCAAAACCGTACATAGATTTGCCCCTGGATTCTTTACTTGTACAACCGACCCTCTTTTCCGAGGATTTTAAACCCCTTTTTTAATGCTTAGTTAGTCTTATTGATTCTCTAGTTCTATATATACACACTATGAAAAACCACATAGATCTTCCGGCCATCCCGCCATCTCAGGAGAAGGAGCTGACGGCGATCGGGAAAGATCAGCTCACCCGGAAGAAACTCCAGGGCTTGTTGCATCTAATCACCGCCGACCTCAAGGCGCGAGGAACGAAAACACCCCATGTTTTCCTTCCGTATCGGTCCCGGGTGGATGACTCAAAACTCGAGCTGTTTTTATCCCGCGTTTTTCCGAACGGCGTCATGATCGATGTGTCGCGAGAGCCGGAAACGAGGGCTCTCTTGGCCGAGTTCGATGAGTTCACGCTCACCTGTGGCCTTAAGTTCTTATGGTGTAGGCTACCGAACAACGAGATCATTGGCTGGGACGTATACCAGGAGTTTAAGAGAAAGGAGCACGAGGCGGGCTATCCGAAGGATGCTTTTTTGACCATCATGCCGAAATGTCTCTCCTCGGCGTCACATGCATCCATTGTGTACGATTTCCTAGATCTTCTTATCAGTCTCTCTGCAAATTCACAGTACAACCATTTGAATGGGCAGAAAATCTCCAAGATGGCAAGCATATGGGCTTTTTCCTGTGCTCCCAAACTGAACTCGGCGTTCTATGATGCAACCATGATCAGAGAGGTGAGTTTCCTAGACGGGTTAGAGGCGTGGAAAAAATTGTCCAACGGCTTATTTCATCTTCTACTATCGTTTCTAAGAGCTATGCTTCCTGATACGGAGGCCGAGACCTTGAATTTACCGAAAACGTTGCAATCTTTGTTGATCTCAAATACGTATCCTCCTCCAGAGGACAAGAATCCTGTAAAATCGGTCATCACAATCCCGTGCGTTCACGTAAGATCAACTCGCAAATCTACTGATCCGTACGAACTCTTGAGTAAGATTCGTCACACGCTTAGATTCGACAAGAAGGATGCATTTCTCTCGATCGAGAACTACACAATTTTGAAGAACATTTTCCAGAAAGAATCGACATCTGAGATCATATCCACACTTACAGAGGAATCTCGCCGCTGCCTCTCGCGCTTGACTGCAAACCTGCAACCATCTAACTATAATGTGTACCCGGGCTGGGCTCGCTTATCCAGTGGAGTAAATCCTAATATTCCATTGTACTCGGATGTGACTATCTCCAGCGTTACGCTACAGGATTACTACATTTGGACGTGGCTTTCATCTCTTGGATCTGACCAGTCTGCGTCTATGAAATCACTTTTCGGGAGATCGATTGTTGTAGAAGCGGGTTTACGTGGATTCCAGAAATGGATGATTATTACCGAAACTACAATACTGTCCGATGAATACATTTCTATGTTCAAGTCTCCCACAAATGCAAAGGATCTTCCTCTGCCACCTGTGGTCAAGGTGCCCCGTCATGTCGAAAGGTCGCAAATTCCTGAGAAGGAGGATCAAAGACCCCCTCCACCGGTAGAGAAAGATTCTCTATTATCTGAAATCACATCGGCCATCGACAGTATTGGTCTTGAGGATAGACAGCAGATGAGTGACTATCAAGTGTATTTGAATTCACTAGCAGCTTCTGAGCAAAGAACTCACAAAGATGTCCCGGCTAAAACCACTTCTCCGCTAACGACGAGAAATCAAAAGGATAGACCAAGGCCTCCTCCGCTAGATCTAAAAACTTCAGCTCTTCATGTTAAGCCCCCTTCACCGAAAAAGGCGCCACACTCTTCTGAGCCAGTTGAACGTACAAATCCTCTGGACTATCCTGAATTTCAAGGGTACAAAGTTTACGCCAAGGAACTTTCTTTGCTGCCGGAAAGAGAAAAGAAGAAGCTGGAATTAGACATTCCGCTCGTATCGGCGAACATGAAAACGTCACACTCCTTCGAGATTCCTGAAAGAAGTTACCTAAGAATGGCTTCAGAGTCACATCCGCATCATCCAAACCATCATTTGGAAAATGAAGAACCTCCCTCGCGGCTGCCTGAACGCGATAATTATGAAGCAAGCCAGGACGTTCACCAACCCGCTACAATCAAACCATATTCTATGGTAGACCATGTCCTTAAAGACCACCATCCGGTACAAGACTCTCATACTCGGGTGCCCCAAGAATATGGGACATCTAGACAAGCTCGCTCCGGGGAACATCCAAACATGTCACTTGATGAGAATTACGATGATCACCATGCAAATGATACAGTTCAATACTTTGGTGCTGATAGATCATTTGAACGTATAGGAACGGAGCGTTCTCCCGATCGCTCCTCCCCCAATCGCTCTTCCCCAGCTCGAGAAAGCCCAAACCGGCCATTCCCTCATCAACAAACTTCAAATCTCTCAGTGCCCAATCGGGAGGATGAAAGTCCAGTGCGTGCTAATGGACACGAATATCAGTACAATGATGGAGAAATTGAGGCACCACAGGTTGAAAAGAAAAAGAAGAAGAAGAAGAAGAAGCGGAGAGATGAATATGGAAACGAATTTGCAATGCCAAAAAATCTTCCAGCTGGTCCCCCACCTCCGATGCCTACAATGGGGAACTCGTATGAGGAGTTCAATGGCAGTGCAGAGCCAAATGGAGCTTATCAGAACTCTCAATTCAAAGCGAACGTGCCGCAAGCGGCTCCGCAAATGGGTGAGATAGGGTATGACCGTACAAACATTTCAGAACCTGCTGGCGGCTACTATGCTCCAGAACAAGGTAAAGGTCGACTTCCAGAGCAATTTCCGCAGAGTCGTGGTAACTCTGCGGAACGAATGGACTACAGGAATGATCACAATCATATTCAAGTTAGTCAACCACCTTATGATGGACACCATGAGTCACAGGTTGGGAACACTACATACCAACTGACAAATTCAGGTGGCGAGAACCAAAATCACATTTTGGGTTCAGTGAACACTATGCCTCCTGGGCATCATCACCATCAACCACATGTAGCACATCAAAATGGTCAAAGTTACGAACAGAACCCACAAGATGGCTATCAACAGCCTGTGTCATACAACCAACAATCGCAGCACAATCCGCAATTGAAGCATACTCAGCAACCACAGCATTTTCAACAGACCCAGCATACCCAGCCACCACCTCAGAATCAATTATACCCACCTCAAGGCCAAGGTCGTACTCCGTCCCATGGTCAGTCATATCACCAACATCCCCAATACCCACAAGGTCCACCGAGACAAGCTCTTGGTCAGCATCCTGGAGGTCCACCAGGTCATTCGCAAATGCATCCTCAGGGTCAGTCTAACGTAGCCTCTCCCCCTGCAAATTATCCGCAAGATACGCATAATCCCAGCATGCAGTGGCAACAACCTCAAAATTACGGGCCACCACCTCAAGGATACGGACCACCGCCTCAAGGGTACGGACCACCACCTCAAGGATACGGTGTCCCTCCTCAAGGAGGCTACGCTCCCCCCATGGCTCAGCCAATGTACTATCCACCTCAACAAGGGTATTTTCCTCCACCACAACAATTTCAAAAGCCTAGGCCAAAACCCACCACAAGTGAGTTGACAATGATGAACATGCCGATGTCTGGAGGTTTCAAAAAGAACCAAAAGCAAAATAAAGCTGGTATGCGGGCAGCTCTCAACCAAGGTACATTCGGAATCTAGACTTTATTTAACTTGTATAGTATTTAAACATTTAATCAACTCTTTATGAAATACTTGGAACGACTAACCAGAAACATAACTCGAAAAAGTGAATTGTTTTACATAATATATTGTTTTTATGAACTTAATATTCCGACAATCTGAGCTTTCTCTCGATTTCTCTGATGGAGAAGTTGCTATCAATACGCGACAAAAATGGTGGCTCTGGAGTTTGGCCTCTAGACTTGATTTCGTCATCACCCATGTCGAAGTATCCGTATCCACCGAGCAAAGTGTTAAGAGCATCTGCCTTACCTGCCTTAGGAGCCTTTGAGACTGTGGTAGAAACAATTGTGTTCAGAGCGCCATTCTTGATGTCAATTGGAGCAACAGTTATGGTAGACTCGTTGACTTCCTTGAACATTCTGTAGATCTCAATCAAGTACGATTCCAAAGTCAACAAGAATCTGTCTGTTTGTCTGTGCTTCGACGCAGCGCAGATGGAGATAGAGTCATCCTTGATGATATAGCCTATTCCAAAACCATTTGGACTAACAGGGCCAAATCCAAAAAGTCTCAAAGAAGGATTACCACAGTTTGAAGTTGAAATGATAGTGTTGTTCAATTTGTCCCATCCATTGTCAGCAAAAATCTCGGGCAAGGAGTTCAATTCTAAGTTGACATTGTTGTGGTTGTTTCCGCCTACAGTGTCATCAGAAGCGGAACTTGAGATTTCAGTGTTTGTGATAGTGTCATCTTGTCTCATGTCGACAGCCAGCGGAGCGGAGTCCTCGGCGCCAGCCATGTATCTCTTCCAGATACAGAACAAAGCAAACAAATGTCTGTCCACACCTTTACCTTGAAGACATTTCTTTGTCTGTTCGGTATGCTTGACACAAGCGTCGGAAAGAAACTTCAACTTATCTTGTGGAGCCATTTCTGGATCAAAGAATTTACGAACAAAGAGGTTCGACTCTTGACTAACGGTACGAATGGCTTCAGTTCTACCATGGAAAAAGCTCTTCACCATAGCTGGTTCGTAGGTACATTCAACCTTTCCATACAAAGCATAGTAGGTTGCCTGGAAAGCCATCTGCACAAAAGCATCCGGACTATACTTCATTTTCTTGATGGTAGAAGAGCCATAGTTTTTGAACTCCAAGTGCTTGAATTCGTTTTGGTTAATCAAATCAGAAAGTCTGGTCTCACCAAATCTCAACGCCAAGGACAAGTCGGGAGTCAAGTCCCACTCCAATTTTCTTGGAATTGTGACCAAAGAGCTGCTCTCGAAATTTGTGTTCAACTTCTCTTTTCCCCACAAAGAAGGAGCATTAGAATTGATGGATTGAGCAAAAGAAAGAATAGAGTCGGTGTAGATGTCACTCACAAAGCGCAAGACTGTGTGACCATCGACACCAGTGTGCTCAAAGTTGATACCAGCTTTACCATTTTGTGTGACGATGATTTGCAACTTGTCGTACCAACGGTTAGTACAGGTACCGACTTGAACACCTCGTTCAAGGATAGACAAACCACACAACATGTTCTTGGACAACTCGCTGAGATCGTTCAACACAATGTCATCAAGACAGATGACGAACAATGCCGAGTCGATGATAGAAAGAATTTCGTTGTTGTTGCTGTTGTCAACGATAGTAGGAGAGTTTCTAATCTTTGCCCAGACTCTTCTGTTCTCGGTGGTCAAGACACCAAACGAAGACTTGGCGACTTCGTTGATTGGTGTTTTCATCGAGTCCTGGATAATTGAGGAGAAGTTGATGATCAAGTCTTGCTCAGACATGATCAAATTGTTGTCCTGATCTAAGACATCGAACCAGTAGAATTGCGACTTACTCATCACAATGATATGGTTTGACTTGGGGTCAGATTGCATGACACAGCCATCATCGGTAGGGATTCTGGAGGCTCCAAACAACTTCGAATATTGGTACATACAAAGAGGCTTGCCGTTACGTTGCATGTCAACGCTCAAGGTTTCATTCTTCAAAGCTCTGATGAACTTCAACGAAGAAACTGTCAACGAAACCGCTCTCTTGACCTGAGGGTTGACGGATGTGGTTTCGTTATTGAATGGATCGTCCTCCAAAAGAAAGAAAGGGTTCAAGTTCAACACCACAGGAGAGTCGTAGTTCAAGTATGAGTCGTACCAGAATTGTTCGATGAAAGAGTTTCTGTTCTCGGCATATTTGCGGAGCTCAGTGTCCAAGTACTCGCCAGTGCCAGACTTCAAGAACTTTTGGACAGCTTCAATGGTTTTCTCATGTTCTTTTTCGTTTTGAAGAGGTTGCAATACCTTCAAGTAGTTAGCACAAGTCTCTGCCAAATCAGGGATAGGCAATTTTTGTAATTGGTCTTGGTATTGGAAGGTAGACATTGCAGAATAAATAAAATAAATAGGAGGAAGAGAAGTTAAAAAGTGGTGAAATTTTAATGGAGGGGGGCTGCAAAGCTGGGAAACAGGCCTGCTATTTGTACTCCGGGCTACTGGAAAAGTCCGAAATCTGGGGAACTAGCCACCCCCACTGGTCCTATATGTGTCCTGCAGGAAACCCCGGACTTAGGGAGATGGTGAGTGATGGTCTAATCTCCCGGAAGTGTTGTGTTGGCGGACCAGGGACGGGTTTGAGCCGGGAAAAAAGGGATAAGCAAACTCTGCTGTATCTGTTTCCTTATCAAACTTCCGGTTTTTTCTTACATTATCTACTCGAGTACGTGAAAAATGGTGGCATTCCAAATAGTATATTCGTTTAGATGCAGTCTGCCCCATAGAAACGAGATGCGGCTCATAAAAGTGGTGCTAGGGATAAGATCCTGTATCATACTGGAGCTGTTCCGATTGGCAGGAGAGTAACGGCTTCTCTGTATCGTGTGTTCCTATAATGAGTGATTTTATTGATGAAGCCGTTTTTTTTGATAGGATGAAAGGAGCTCGTTGCTTGCATATTGGCGCAATAGGAGGCTATACATATCTTGACAGCGATGAATAGAGTAGAGTTCCTGAGTAGATACGCCGAATTGATGCGATTAAATGCTCGTTGGCAATGCAGGCTCTGCTCAAACAATATTTATGTCTGTCTTGTGTGGTTTCTAAATTTGTTGTAATATTGCTCAGTAGCCGTCGGCCTTTCCGTGCTTCCGCCAGAAATCGCTGACTCCCTCCCAAGTACCATTGGCCCTCTTGATAGCGTTCATTGCCGTGAGAGCACCAGACTCGAAAAACTCGTGGTTCAATTTTGCCAAGTTCTGTTCGATGTGCGGATTCATTGAAGCAAATTCATTTTCATAAACCGTGTTATTTTCAACCATGACATAAGCTGGAATTAACTGGTGGTGTATTCTAGAGTATGCAATCGTGTTGAGTAGCGGTAATCCGTGAAACAAGTTTCTTACTATAGCTTGCAAAATAGCGGTCACAATTCTTGATCCTCCTGCAGCACCAATAAGTAAGTCTATTTTTCCATCCTTTTTTATTATCGTTGGGGACATCAGCGAGAGTGGTCTATGGCGAGGGTAGATGAAATTAAGGATTGAAGGGGTCAAGTTAAAAGCGTTGCTGTGGTGTGGGAGAGAGAAATCGTCCATTTGGTCGTTCAAAATGATTCCGGTTTTGTTGTCATATACCATAGATCCGAACAATAAATTGACAGTAGTAGTCATGCTGACACCGTTGCCATTCTCGTCGACAACAGAAAAATGAGAGGTTCCATGCTTGCCTGCCATTTCGTACAAAGGCCCGTAGTGATTCCAGTCAAAAGTCGTGTTGTCAGAGTACTTCTTCTCGTCAATGATAGTGTTTGCCCATTCAGGAGATGTGTATTGGCGCTTCACTTCATTCCAGTAAGTATGATTTGCATCTCCGAGATGCGATCTAGCAGATGATGTCCACTTCATAGCCTCAATGAGTCTGTGCTGTTGCAAATCGGTATCATTCTCACCAGGAGCGTCTCGATTGTTCAAGGTGCTGTAGAAGTTAAGTCCTGCAACAAGGGCTAAACCGGATGAGACACCAGAACTGGTGAAGAGTTCATAGTCAGCGTCACCTGTACTGAAGTTGAATGCTAGAGCCGGTGACACCTCAGGCTCGTAATTGACAAAGTCCATCACATCAAGAATACCACCAGTATTGACTGTCTTTGCGGCTAACCTTGGAGCGAACGGTCCATCAGGATCATAAAAGATTGCGTGTGAGCCATTCTTGGATATCGCTTCGAGTGTGTCTGCGTAATTGGGCCGTCTAATAATATCACCCTCTTCAACGAGATGCTGCTTCTCGCCCTTATATATGAAATCCCACTGGTCGCTTAATAATCTCGATTTAGAGAGAACAAGCTCGTGCATTTTGTGGACAGCAAAAATCCAGATTTCATCCGCAGGCCAGCCCTCGCGATTCAATTCGATCACAGGCTGGAAGAGATCCTCCCAGGTCAAAATTCCCAGGCCATGGTTCACAAACAACAGATACAATCCAGCTAGTTCCCCAGGTACAGCAACAGCCAAGCCGCCAAATAAAGAAAGTGTTGGAGAGCCTACAAACATATTCTTGTGGGCCTTGTTAGGAGCCATCTCTCTCGCATCGATGGTAATAGCATCGGTCCCATTAGTACTCACAATGTATCCACCTCCGCCAATACCCGAAGAGTGCAGGTTTACCGATCCAATGCACAACGCGACAGTAACAGCAGCGTCTGCAGCATTGCCACCCTTCAACAAGATGTTTTTACCCATAGTTGAACAAAGAGGAACATCGCAAGCTACCATGGCTTTGCTGCCTTTCGCTAAGAGCGACTCGGATGGATTCAATGTTGGTTTGCCGATTCTATTTCCAACCGGATCCTCTAGTATATTTTCATCCTGTAATTGTTTCAACACTTTCATATGAAAGTCCGAAAGTTGGTCATTGTGCTCGCATTTGCTGGTTACTTCAGTGAGAAGATACAGAAACTGTGACACTCCTCTGAAGATGACCACGACCAATGCTATGCTAACAAACAAAAGCGTTACCCAACTTTTGGAACGAAAGTCATTTTTCGTTGCGGAAAGCCCCATATCAAAGCTAGTTACTGGCCGGAAAAGATGTGTGGCTCCGACTATGAATGATAGTGATAAGGCCGGGGGTGTATATAGCGCGGAAGCTGAAACGACCAGTATGCCAGAAAAGATAACAAACGAGTTCGATTTATTGAGAAATAATAGTTAAAACATTAAAGTCTCCGTTAATTTGTGGGATTCCGCAATTCTCTGTTATTTCGTGGAACCTGTTCGCAGAGAAATTGAATGGCACGGATTGCAGGGATTTATATTGACAATTGAACACAAGTTCGTTTCTCGAAACAGAACCATAGAGGAGTTTCTCATTGACCAATTCCTCGCTCTTTTAAATTTTGACGACTAGGCAAATAATTTGCATCGCAGCACACAAAATACTAGCACTTTTGTTGTTTTGCTTGCCCCGCGTTTACCTGTATCTCATAGTGATAAATAGGCGACCTAACACAACCACTTCTTCAATGCTAGATATCGACCAGTACGTAAAATAAGCTTTCCACTCGGTGAATTATGTTGAATTCTGATTAACCATCGAGCCGAACGCGTCTATCAATTACCCTTCTCTTCTCCTCCGCTTCTCCTTACTAACAATAGAGTTATTGAAGATGTCAAAGCCTGCAAATTCATTCCAGAAGCTGTAGTCCAACAGATCTGTACACAAACAATAGAGATTTTGGTGGAGGAAGCGAATATACAGCAAATCTTTCCGCCGGTCACCATATGTGGTGATATACATGGACAATTACATGATCTTATCACTTTGTTTCAAACAGGAGGCGAATGTCCCGGAACACAATATTTGTTTCTAGGAGACTTTGTAGACAGGGGATTTTACTCGGTGGAAAGTTTACTACTTCTACTATCGCTCAAAATCCGCTATCCGGATCGGATCACGTTGATTCGGGGAAACCATGAGTCGCGTCAAATCACCACCGTATACGGGTTTTTTGACGAGTGCCTACGAAAGTATGGAAACGCAAATGTCTGGAGATACTGTTGTGAAGTTTTTGATTACGTGTCCTTAGGTGCTCTTGTCGGTGGAAAGGGAGGTGTGTTCTGCGTCCATGGAGGGCTTTCGCCAGATGTAGATACTCTTGATGAGATTCGCGCTTTAGACCGGAAACAGGAGGTTCCACATGAAGGAGCCATGTGCGATCTTCTTTGGTCTGACCCCGATGAGTTTTCGTCATGGGGCGTTTCTCCGCGTGGAGCTGGATATCTCTTCGGCGAGAATGAGACACAAAAGTTTTGCCGCAAGAATGACGTTTCTCTAATAGCGCGTGCACATCAATTGGTGATGGAGGGCTACCGCGAGATGTTCAATGGAAGCCTCGTCACTGTGTGGTCTGCGCCAAATTACTGCTATCGGTGTGGCAATGTCGCCTCCATCCTATCCATTGATGATGATCTCAGTCGTAACTACAAGGTGTTCGAAGCTGTCAACCAAGACAACGGAAAGCCTCCCATCCGGAAACCTATGGTTGATTATTTCATCTAATTCTTATAGCATGAATCAAAATGTTCAATGTTGGCAGTTGCATACGGATGGTGTCAACCGAAAGCAGGTGTGCCGTTGTACAAGAAGAAATACCTGCAGGAAATGGTTGTGATTATTTGTGCCTGCTGACTCACGGTTCGCGTAAGTGTATCTACTGACAAAATTCGCTCAGCATATCATCCGAATCGACCCTGCGAGATGACGACAAGCCAAGCTACAAGGGAGCGGCTTGGCTCCATGACGAGCTTCCAAGCATTTGAACCAAGCATCAAGAAATATGAACTAAGCCCCTAGGCCAGATCTTTGGATCTCACATTCATCAATTTAAGGTTCATCTTTTAAACGATAGACTTTCGATTGTCCACCTCTGAGGCTGACGATGATCCGTGATGCAATTAGCCCTCTATGCGGATCTTGCATAGAGCCATTTAAGGCATCGTAATGTTTAGAATCCAACGTCCTTCTATTCGGGCAATGGCCGTTGCAAGCACGGCATGCATTTTGCACTAGAAAAAATTTTATGTTTCGGTATTACTTTCCGCCACTTTGCTAATTATAGAGATCCTCCTGAGGCACGGCTACTGCGGCCATGAATTTGCTAGTTACCAATTCTAAAAATAAAATCATTGAATGCCTAAAATTATCTTGTATCCCAACTTTCCATAGTTTACGTGTGCTTGGTAACGTGTTTAAAAAAAAATTCATGCTGAAATTCCCCTTAGATTGCTTGTCTCAGAAAAAATTATGCACAATAATTCATCGTACTGCAGGCAAGTGTTTAGGATTCGATCCAAGTACCGGTTAGGAAGCCTGGTCCTTCGATCACTTAAAGTATAAGTGTTTCAGAACTCGCTACTCATCTCGTCCTTTTCTGCCACTTTCTTGATAGCAAAGCGCGTGCAAACCTCTCCTTTACTACAACCCCCCATATTTCTGATAATGCATTTTTTCTTTCTCTCCCTCTTGGTTTGGATTACCCTGTGCTATGCTGAGGATCCTACTGAGACTGTTTCACCTACGTTGGTATGGGTCACAGGCACCGACGCAGCTGGAAACTTAGCTACAACTCAGTCCAAATATCAACAGGAGTTTTCTACTCTCTATGGATCTGTTCCTCCTGTTCCCAGTGGCCAGATTGGAATGGGTTCGCTCAGCGGTGTTGTTGGAGAGAAGAGAACCTACTCCACTGTGACCATCAGTAATGATGCTGGAAGTGGCAGTGCCGGTACTTTGTTGACCGGTTTGGCCTTGATGGGCTCGTTCATGGCGATTTTCTAAACCTCGCTTTTGCACACTTCTGAAAAATACAATATTGACCTTATCTAGCCTTTAGCAGCTCCCGTGGCAGCCATCAGAGCGAGGTCTCAGCGGTGCCTGGTACGCAGGTCCGTACTAGCACATCATCTAACATGCATACTTAGTAATATTATAGAATTAAAATTAAAATTGGTAAGCAAACAAAATAAGTATCAAAACTTTAGAACAAAAGAAATGTGCCTGGTTGTGTATTTTTGCGTTTGGCAGCTTTCCCCTGTCCCCATATGCGCTTCTCTTTATCTGATAGACCCTCCCTGTCCTGCGTTGTGGTGATTAGCACTGTGGCTGCATTTCTCATTTCTCACACCGAATTCACCGATAGCTGTGGCTATTGAGAATTCTGTCCATTGAATCAGTTCGAATACTTCTTTTCTTCCAATCTTGGTGGTCACTGAAGGTTCTGCTGTGCACCTCGTACCCCATTGCTCCTGCTGCGTCTTTCTTTATCTATTCCATCTCTCTGATATCACCCGGGATCCAATTGTCTCAATATGGCCCAACACGATGAACAGACAAATAGCTTATTGGATGGCAATGACACAAATCAGAAGAGCTTCTTCTCTCAATTACAATCGTTAACCCTTGAGAATAAAGGCGCAGTGGCCAGGGATCATGTATGTACATCGAACAACTGATCTATGCACCCGTTAATACTAACTCACCAGCTTGCAAACGAACGAACTTTCCTCGCTTGGCTACGTACTTCGCTCTCGATGGTCACCATCGGCATTGGTATTGTGCAATTGTTGAAAATCAACACCACCTCCGCCGCTACCGAGAAGGTCGCCAAGCCAGTGGGTGGAGCCTTTGTTGCTTTGGGAATAATGACGTTGATATTTGGTGCTACTCGATACTATCGAGTGCAGAACTTGCTTTTGACTTCATACTTTCCAGTTTCGCAGTACCTGGTTTCGATCCTAGTGATCACGCTCTTCATTTTAATTATGACGACGCTAATACTCACGTTTGCACTTAAATAAGATCAAGCTTCGAGGTGATCAAGTATAAAATATAAAACAGTTTACATTTAAAGCCTTAAATTCCTTGGGAGTGTAGGTCCTCTGGAGACTGAAATGTATATTCGCAAAGTCACCCTATTTTATTTGTCAGTTTATAGTGTTGTAGACTAAAGTGTTTCTATATTCAGCGAGTAATGTTTTTGAACGATTTCTCGGCTATTCTTTGAGTAACTGCTTTCGATTTCATATGTATAACAGGATGACATCGGTTCTAGATGATCTACACCAGACTTGGCAACAAGTCAGAAGAATGTTTTGAAGTAGAAAGTCTTTTCATTTTTTATGGCTGTAATTCATTTCGTTTTATTCCCAGTACCAATTACACTTGGCGTATTTCCCTTCGTTCTCTAGAGACCCTACGTCTGTCCTGATCACGGATGAAAGAGAACAAAAGGCAACAAAACAACTGATCTTCAATCAATCACCTCATATTACATCAATGAATTCTGTTTCCAAAATATATTAAATCTATTTTCACTGTCACTAGAACACTGATTCCAAATATTGAGGGCTAATGCCCCGAGTCACGTGTGCACCGCGTGGTTTGTGCACAACGCAAATTTTGCCTCCCGCACCCTCAATCAAAGCTTTTCCTCCCATAGTCACATCTACTTCCTCATAATCACAACTAAACAAAATGGTATGTTTAGGCCCCAAAATCACGTCAGACAGAGTTTCTAGCCCTCGCTATCATTATCCCATCATGTCAGAGACCTAAGAACATATCATATTCGTATGACCAGGAGAAATGGAAATCCGAAATCTCCTCTCAAGATCTTGTCGCAAACAGCCCCGAACACCGAATTATCCGCATCAAAAGCAAATGACATATAGGCTTTGAATACCCTTTGCAAGCAGGGAAATGAGTTCCCCACTATTACACATGAGATGCGTTATGTCATTCTGAAGTTCCATTCTCCAAGTAGGCTAGAAACTCTCCTCGTCCAATTCATTTTACTAACTCCTTAGGGTAAGGTTCACGGTTCCTTGGCTCGTGCCGGTAAGGTTAAGTCTCAAACTCCAAAGGTCGACAAGACTGAGAAGCCAAAGCAACCTCAGGGTAGAGCTCACATGAGATTGTTGTACACCAAGAGATTCATCAACGTCACCTTGGTCAACGGTAAGAGAAAGGCCAACTCTAACTCTGCTTAAGCTTGAGTCATCTCATCAAACACTGTATACTTAATATATTGTTCAGTCCAATGGATATAATTCAAGGGTGAAACTACATGGGCTTCACCGAACGTAGAGATATTGATGAAAAAGAATCTTCTTCTGGTAGGAGATTCCAACAATCATGCACTTCTTTTGAGGAATATGAGAATCTAGTAGTAGCGTATTTGGAGACTGAGTGAAGAGAATAGTCCATGACTTCAGGCACAACGCTCTAGTTTAACATCTGTTTGCTTATTCTGTTTCTATTCTATTATATATTAAGCGTGTTTACCATTGTGGAATCAACTCATAACAGTAGACACGGGATCTAATCTCGATGGTCTCGTCATCTTCCTCAAACATGGGTTTCCAATTGACCATTTCAATCTTCTTGGCCTTGAACTCAAAATCTTCGCACTCGGTGAAGAATGCAAGATCGTTGTCCAAAAGCCATGGTCTATGTGGACTAAAAACCACCAACGCAACACCGTCACGCTTCAATGCTGCACGACAGTTGCCGAGAAGTTTTTGGTGTTCAGTGTGGTTAAATACCAAGTCGGACAAGATGATCAAATCAAACTTTTCAGATTCCTCGATTTTCTCAGGAAGTTGGTTCTCGTTCAACTCGTCATAACATAATTGAGTTTCGTCCTGACCCCAAATGAACCCCCTCACCAATACTTTACTTGGATCTAGACCTTCACAATGGTCGACATTATACTGAATATGCGAAAGCAAATCTGGGTCTGGGTAATCAGTGCAAAGGACTTTCAGAGCATTGTTAACACCACAAATCAATGATGGTAAACCTGCGGCAGCACCGAGCTCCAACACCTTCTTTCCTGTGACAAGTCTTTCTGCATGCTTATCGAGATATTGTGCGGTATACTTACCGGCATTCCATAGTAGATGACCCCAGAGTGGTGATTTTCCAACCAACTTGAGAGTGATCTTATTAGGCGTTTCATTTGCATCACGCTCGTAGGTCACAAAGTGTGATTCCGGAGGCGGAGGTAAGAAACCCTCTGGTTCTGCGAACATGTCGCCACCCAACTCCAAATCATCCAAGTCGGCCATTTTTTGGATGTAGTAGGCCGTGATGAGATCAACAGGAGGACATAGTTGGAGGTCTATATCTGAGGACAAAGATGAGAGAAGAAAGATTGTCAGTAGTAATTAGTTTACATGTTTATAAATTTGTTAATCTCATTTCGCTTCCTATTTATTTTTAATTTCGAGTTTTTGAGTATTCGCATGCTTACGTTCGAATTTATGACATAGATGTGAGTCTACTAAAATCTGGCAAAAGTGCCTCGAACGAAATCCTCAGATTAAAAAATCTAGGTGAATGTTTTTCGATCGGAGCATTCAGTCTTCAACCTCATGCTATTTAAGTTTGATTTGATAGTGTGGGAGTGAGATCAATCGAGCAAATGCAAACGACTACTCCAAAAATGTGGTAGAAACTACTCCACAAAGAACTGTCATGGACCCGCATGATTAACAAAACAATAGTCTGCATTAAACTCAGAATTGAGTCATTCTAATTAAAGCGCAGTATTACTATGGTCGATGCATGTCGTTCACACCAATTACAGCATAAGAACGCTGAATAAGACTACTCTTTGCATCGCATCAATTTGAATACAGTAAGCAAATGAAAACTCACCAAGGCTTACAAATAAAAAAGAAGAATGGAATAGGCCTTTACTCAAAAATCAAAAAAACGAGAGGGTAATAGACACAAAAAATATCGACAACTGCAGGACTCGAACCTGCGCGGGCAAAGCCCAAAAGATTTCTAATCTTTCTCCTTAACCACTCGGACAAGTTGCCTTGTTCTTGTGAATGGAAAGTGGTAGTTAAATATGACTATATGGTTATTTCCATTTAGAGATTGCACAAAAGACCCGAACTCAATTTATCTTCTACCAACCTTGAGGTTCTTGTCCAGATTAAAGCCTTTCTCATAATACACTCATGAATTTCACTTTGGTACTCGCACGCTTTTTTGATTCAGGCCTCAGGGAACAAGATCAGACCAAACCCCATACTCCCTTATTGCCGTTGACAGCATTTTCTTGTACATACCTTTGCATATAATCACGACCATTCATAGTTCTGAGTCCAGAACTTCTAATCCTGCTTTCCGACTGTTGCTCATCGCTTATATATTATCCCTTTCCCCATCATATGTCATATAAAACCCTATCAAGACTACCTCCTCACATACGGCATTTGTTTAAAGAGTACAAAAAAGCCTCAGAAAGACTTACAGACATTCGTGGTACTGCCAAAAATTTCATACAGAAAAGTGCACCGCTGTATCAGACTTTCACCAGAAGGAAGCTAGTTTCAAATGAACACAACGGGGAACCGATTTTTAATCCTAAAGATTTTACTAGGGTAGAAGCTGATATACTTAAAAACATTTTCGACAATCCGCTCAATCTAGAGGCTGAGGCAGATGAATTCTTGAACAAGAGGATTGAACTATTATACGGCAATCCAACGTCAGAAGACCACCAGACAACCTTAATCAGCACAAGAGGAGATGATCGCAAAGCCATGAGTGCTTATCACTCGCGCATAGCTTCCAACTTTGCATCATATTACTCGCCTCTCGAGGCTCCATTTTCGTTCTCCAAATCACTCATTTGGTACCGGCGGCTTCTCGCAAATACGCCAATTATCTTTTTTTTTAAACAAAAGCAACATCTCTTCTCAGAAGCCAGTTTGATCCAGTACAATTTCGCGGAGCATACTCTACGAGAAAACGTCCGCCAACTAAAGAAAAAGTATTTCCAGGATGATTCTCTTGATAAAAGAGTGAGAAACTATTATATTTCTGACCTAGTTACGACGGATGTTCTTTCGCTAGCCATCAATTCTGAGAATTTGAAAACGCTTCCTGAGGAATGCTATGGGTCCCGAGATTTCTGGAAACTGTTGGAGTCATCCGACGAGCTCATCGAATATATCCGCCGCCAGCGAATAAGTTTATTCGACAGAGAATTGTCATTTGAACCTCCAGAAGAGAGCAAAAATTCTTCTGCGGGCAAGACCAATAAAACTATTGGTGAAGGCCCCAACTCGAAAAAAGATATTGAGTACAATGACTATTTCATTCTTACAATTGAAGAGGCCGTTATACGCGATGATCACAGCCCACTTCTTGATGTTATTGCTAACATGAATGATATAGAGTTGTGCGCTGTCCGAATTAACCACACCAAAGCCGCGACTGAAGAAGTGATACACGCAGATAAGAACAAGCCAAAAAGCAGCTACGAGCGACTTTTGGGCTCAGCGGCGGATGGAGGCATAGACAGGATGCCGCTTGAACAGTTATACAAACGACTCGGAGAGTGGGGTTTT
Organism: Australozyma saopauloensis; assembly: GCF_035610405.1. Classification (NCBI taxonomy): domain Eukaryota; kingdom Fungi; phylum Ascomycota; class Pichiomycetes; order Serinales; family Metschnikowiaceae; genus Australozyma; species Australozyma saopauloensis. The sequence goes on from NC_086135.1 coordinate 655,691, forward strand.
ACAACAGTTAAGGCGAACAATGGACGCTCAGCTTGGTATTTGTTCAAAGACTCCAAAATTGAGGCTGAAATTCGTCACCAATAAATTGAAGGTCGTCAAAATCCTATTCACAGATCAGTTCTCACCCAGAATGCAAGGGGTGTGCTTAGCAATGATGTTTACGCATAACTTAGGAAGTAATAATAGAAAACATTGAATCACGATATATTGCACAAGTAGTACAATGCAATTTTACTGTGAACAATTCTCGTTCCTTGTGAGTATTTCCTGTCATCTGAATTAGGCATAATCCTGCATCGAGTCCAGTTTATATACGTGCTTATCTACTGATAACTTCCTATCTTTAGCTATGTCTCAAGTTGCTACTGAAAACCCACCACCAGCTTCAAAACCCCGCAAATCAATCGACTTGTGGCACTCAGTAAGGGACTGGCTTAACACATCATCAGCAATCCAAGTTGCCACTGAAATCGGGTTCAAATCACCAGCATTTGTAGAGGCACATGCTAAGAATCTAAGCAAAGAACACGAGCTCTTCCAAGCAATCTTCTCCGCCAATGTGTATCTCGTGCCTTTAGACCACAATCTTTTCGATGAGAAATCAGCCTCCGAGCGGCCATTGGTTGCTCGGTTCTTGGACACGCAATTGCCTTCAGATACAGAGGGATCTTTATATATCCATGAGTTGGAGATAACCAACAAGACCAACACTAGTGTACCTAAGAAAGATTTGGTAGTGATACACGGCTACATGGCAGCTTCTGGTTACTTTTTAAAAAATGTGGAACAATTAGCCTCTTCCTATCCGAACATGGTCGTTCATGTGATTGACTTGCCGGGATTTGGCAATTCCGCAAGACCGAAATTCCCAAGCCAGCTCTTGAAATTGCCTTCGAGCGCGAGTGTGCTGGATGAAATTAATCAAATCACTGGAGCTGAGGACTGGTTCATTGACAAATTGGAATTGTGGCGATTGGCTAAAGGGTTGAAACAATTCGATCTAATTGGCCACTCAATGGGTGCATACCTATCCAGTTGCTATCTCATGAAGTACAATAAACAATCAGATGGTTCCCTTCTTGTCCAAAAATTTGCTCTTGTCAGTCCAATGGGCACGGAGCCCAGCGAGTTGAGCTTGATTAATAAAGGAGATTTTCAATTTGATCACTCAGAGGTACAAAGCAATCCTCTCAAAGAACTCTTGGCTGCGCAAGATAATGAACATAATGGTATAAACCAAGATTTTGTAAAGCTTTGGGAGAGGTTAGGTCGGCCAAAATTCCCCAATAATGTGTTTCTCCGAACCATCTGGCGAAAAAACATTTCTCCATTTCAAGTTCTTCAATGGCTTGGACCTTTCTATTCTAAAATTTTATCATTATGGTCATTCCAACGTTTTCACAACCTTCAAAGCAACTCGAAAGAAGAACTGGCCGATAATACGGAACTTATTTTGAAGTTGCACGACTATTCATTTTCAATTTTCAACCAGTACCAGGCTTCTGGCGAACTCGCAATTACTAAATTCATAAACCACGAAATTTTGCCTCGCTTACCGCTCTCTGAAAGAGGCTTTGTTGAGTTCTTGATTGACCACAAAATTCAAACCATCTGGCTTTATGGTGAGAATGATTGGATGAACTCGAAAGGTGGTCAATACTGTGTCGATAAGATAGACAAGTTAGAACCACAACTCGCCACCTTCGAGACGATTCCAAACGCGGGTCATCATCTATATCTAGACAATTCGTCCGCTTTTAATCAAACCGTTGAAAAGTTCTTTGGGTATTCGAACAGAACTTAAATATTGATAAATCTATAAACTATTTAATAAATTATGAATGCTGGTAAAGTCTAATTGGTTCAACCACTGACGGTCAGCCTCGACTTCAAGTTCTTTCTTCATCTCTTCCGAAACTTCATGCGCTGTCTTTATTATGGATGGGTCAATTCCAGCCAAATTGGCGACATTTAATCCATACAGGTTTGAAACCACTCCGTCAACGAGTTTGAATAAAAATACCACCTCTGGCCAACCTTTCTCTCCGTCGCGTTTCAACTCCAAAAACGCCATATGAGAGTTCTTGACTATCTGATACTCATCTTCCAAAGTATGCAAGGATGGATAGTGGGTAATAAAGAGAGTGAGAGGTCCCATCTTATCCTCAATCACGTATTTGAGTATCGAATGCGCTAACGAAATTCCATCGACTGTCCCAGTGCCCCGACCGATTTCGTCCATTATAACCAACGATTTCTCACTGTACAGATTAACAATATTCGCTGCTTCTAACATTTCGACCATAAAAGTTGATTTGCCTTTTAAAATATCATCGGAAGCCCCCATTCTAACGAACACCAGATCGAAGATTCCCATTGTTGCTTCAGAACAGGGAATGGGACAACCGATTTGCGCCATTATGACAATCAATGCTATTTGCTTAACGTACGAGGACTTTCCACCCATATTTGGTCCCGTGATTATCATGACTCTTTGCTTCAGATACGAAAGATTGACGTCATTGGGCACATACATGTTCTGGGAACCGAGCTTCAGAATGATCGGATGTGACGCATTTTTTATGTCAATGACCTGCTCATCAACAAATTTTGGAACAGTGTAAGAGAGATTTGTCTCCGATACAGTAGCTTTAGCTAGAGAATATAGGCAGTCAAACGTTGCGATTCTGTGAACAATATTCTTGAAATAAATGTAATGAGAATCAAAATCTTGAAGAATTCGATTGAAGCTTTCATCACATTCCTTGAGTAATTTCTCGCTATGATACATTCTGCGTTTATGCAAGGAGACTACTTTTGGAGGTCTGAATCTTGAAACAGACTTTGTTCCGCTAATTTTGAGCCAATCGGAGGGAAGCGCATCTACAGCTTTGCCATTGCGAACTTCGATTAGATGAGTGTCTTTCAAAACTGTCACATATGAAAGCTGCGGTCTTTTGAGATATGTTCTTATCTCGGATAGTTCCTCTGAAAGAAGGAAATCTATAGTTGCGATTTCGTTGAGTTCGTTCTGAATTTCAGGGAAAACCTCAGGAAACTGGCTGACATTGAAGTACTCGATTTTCTGCTTGCTCAAGTCTTTGTCTTCAAGAGCATTTGCGGCGTCAATTTGTTTGAGAAAAACCTCGGCCATATTATCTTTACTCGCTTCGAATATAGACTCGAATAATTCAACTAGCAATTCACTATCTTTATGAACTTTCTTGAAGTCGTCCAATCCAGATTGTCCAAAATCCTGAAAGAGTTGTAAGATGTCGTTGAAGCTCTTTATCATAATGTAAAATTCTTTTCTTGAGATCTTATCCGTGCGGTATGTTGATGAATAGTGAACTTTAATCAAACATCGATCTAGATCGACGCCGCTCTTTCCTAAATTCAGTAGACTGTTCTTGAAAGCATCTAGAAGGTGGACGAAGGTCTCACTTTTGAAAGTCATGACGGCCTTTGCCCTTGTCAAAATTTCATCTCTTTGAATAAGAGGCTTGCTGATCCAATCTCGCAAAAGGCTCAGTCCCTTTCTAGTATGTGTATGATTGAGTAACCACAACAATGTGCCGCGTTTTGCGCCTGGATCGTCTTGAACTTGAAAAATGTCTAGCGCTCTGAGAGTATTAATGGGCAAAAGCATATACTTTTTAGTGTCAGTCAAATTTGTAAAGTTCTCGGGGATAGTGAAAACGCTACTGAGCTTGAATTCAGCCAAGTATTTCACTAACTGATCGATGCAACTTTGAACTGAGATGGGAAAATTAAGGGTATAGTATTCTGCTAAGTGGTTCAAGCGACCACTAGAATCAAGGCTTTGGAAGAAGTCAACTAAATTGGCTTGTATGGCCTCGACAGATTCGCGCTGTTTGAATTGGAGAGCGATACTAGGATTGTGAAGTTTGAGTGCTAATTTCGTCTCCCGAAGTGGGGCTTCAGAAGTCCCTATTATCACTACTTCACTAGGAGTCAAATATGCAAGTCTGCTTTCAAGCTGGTCTCTTGTGAAAGTGTCAGAGAAAGTATCGTATACAATATCGCCTGTCACGGGTTGTACAGCGACTATTGCTGTTTCCTTAGGATAGTTCAGCTCGTCTATGCATAGAATGTAGCTACTTTCAGCCACATAGTCAGCATTGTTAGATCTATTGATAGTTGGGTCTCCTGTGAACAATTCATCTCCCATGTAGGTTCCTTTTGTATAAATACCAGTAATTTTTCTTTCAAAGAGCCCAGATTTATTCAGACCATCTACGGACTTCACTGCCGCAGTTTCTGTCTGTTTCACTACGCCCACCTTCAAGCCATTATTTAGTAATCTCTGTAAATGCACATGAAGTCGACTGTCCGGGATCAGGCAGTATGCAAATCGGTCGTGACTTTGGTCCTCTAAACTTATATTCCCAGGTATGAGCATTATGTTTAAAAGATGAGACGCTACCACAGCGTCCTGACCAAAAAACTTGAATTTATACCCTACCTGATAAGCCAACACTTTGTCCATGTTTTGAGCTTTAAGTGTCTTGAATTGTTGCTCTAATGGAGTCAATTTCGCTCTGGTTCCTTTCGGAGCACGCGCTTTACTACTTCCATTTGTTTTACGTGCTGGTGTAGGAGCAATTGTCTCGTTCATTGCTGCTACACCAACACCAGATTCATGATCATCAACAACTATTGTTGAACTGTTCAGGCTATTCTCATTTTTCTGTATTTCGTCATTTGCAGGCAGTACCTCCGCTTTCAGTCTCTTTTTTGCACTGTCTTCGCCATTGAAGTCTCGCTTGGCGTAGTTCTCACTTAGCTCAGTAAGTTTGGGTATTGGCTTCTGTTTGGTAGGCGTAAAAAATCGACTTAGAGTGGCCTGCTTCTTACTCCCTGCGCTTTTACTCATGATCTATAGATCATATAGGTCTCCCCACATGAATATGCGAGCTAGACTTGACAATTGATCCTACCATTAACAATTGGAATTTCTCCCGAGTTTTTTAAATAAGCTGTCCATTTTAATTGATATTTTTTCCGTTTTTTTTTTTGCAGCTTTCTTTGCAGCCATTTATCATACGAGGCAATGCCTTATAATTACCGACAATGATCTATTGATTGTCTTGAACGAAGATCCAGAATACTTTTCTATTTTATTCTAGATAAATGAAGCCTCTATTTACAATTTCGAGTTGCATCAAGTCGATGAGTAATGTGGCCGCTTCCTTCACTCGCCTCGTACACGTGTAAAACTGATGCTATGAACTGACTCGCTGAGATGTGGTGACATATTCTCCTCGGAGGATTCTAATATTGAACCCACTCGATTTATGGGTACCCGCTGCAAAAGCGGCTTGACACGGTACGCGGAAAGAGTTGAAGGACTAGGTTCTGTAGTGAAGTCATCACTGGTCACAGAATTGGAAGACGGTGACAATGCAAATGTTTTTGGTTTCGCCAAAGAGTTACTTTCAGGTATAAGCAAGCGCAACGAGGGTTTGCCCACCGGTTCTCCTCCAATGCTAGGCCTTCTACTAGACTTCTTAGGCAGACTTCCATCTCCAATAGGAGGCCCTTCCAGCGAGAAGGTGGGAGTTGAAAAATTGCGCCTAAAAAATGGCAAATTTGATCTGCTGCCAGTAGATTTCGGGATACTGACATCCTCTGCACTTGTCTTTGCGGAGTCAGTGTGGACTTGAGTTGCAGACACGCTTCGCCGCCGCAGTGAATTGAGAGGAGAAAAAAATTGCTGCGATAGAAGTTTAGAGGATGTTGGGGTGACAGCGGCCAAGCTAGACGCCGACACAATACTCGAATCACTTGAACCTACAGACTCTTCCAGCTCTGACTCTTCTGTAACATCATCAACATCCACGCGCTTATTCTGCCTTGACAGTGGTGAAATTGTTATAGACTTAAGAGACTGATTCCTTGTAAATTCGAAGGGATGAGGACTGGGAGGCTGCATTGACAGAGTCAGACTCAATTTAGGCGTGCGAAGTTGGCTAGGTGATGTACGATATCCATAGCCAAAAGATTTTGAATGTTTGCGCATCTGCGTAGTTTTATCGTAAGCAATTTGAGAGACAATGTTGTCTGTTTGACTTGAGTTTGGTAATGATGACAGATGTTTGCGCCCCGTACTGGCGGCCTCTGAGTTTCGCGCCGAGGAGATAACTTCAGGGCCAGACAGCAGGACCAAAGAGTCAAATTGTGGAGTAGCAATGGGTGGAGGGGTCTCAGAATCTAAGGACGACCTGGAGATTGCATGGCCAATATGTCCTAGCGACGAAGTGACAGAGCTCGAGACAGACAGAAGACGAGGACGCGTACTAAAAGATGCATTCATGAGACTCGTGAGGTTTGCGGAGGATACTACTGAGGGCACATTCTCGTGCAAAGCCAACTCGCTCTCAACACATTGTGTTATCCATTGGATCTTTTGTGTCTTGTATTGGGTCACGATCAGTTCGGACAGTGCCTGGAAAAAGGCAGTGAAGCCACGGGTATTGAGTGTCGCTTCAAGGACACATAACTGGTCATTGACCTCCAGAACCAATGCTGTGAGGGAAGGCCCGCCTTCCTCTTTAGATGACACATCGAGATCTTTACTCAAAGTGGTCATTGTTTTACGGGTGGCTATACTTTTCACCAAACCCTGGAGACATGAGATGCTTCCGTTAGCAAAGCAAATATGTAGGCACGTATCTCCGTTTATATCTTGTACTGACCAGTCAGCACCAAACTCAAGAAAAAGATTGAGTCCTTCTAGGAAGTCGTACTCACAACAACAATGTAGTGGGGTTCGAAGATCACTTCCGCCCTTCTGATCCAACCATTTGCTTCCTGAAAATGCCTGTAGTAGGTAGTGTAGCGTTTGAGAGTAATGGTGTTCTAGAGGCATATGGAATAATGTGGAATTGTTGAACGTAACGAGGTCAATATCGCAAATTGTTCCATGTCCTGGAATATCTCGTTTATACTTCTTCATCATCGTTATTAGATGGAAGCAGATGAGATAGTGGCCATGGTATGCCGCGTAATGTAGGTTACACCAACCGTCATGATTGGGGTCAATATTAAGCCAAAGCTCCGGGAAACGGCCTAGGAGGCGTTTTGTAATAGATAGATTACCCAGGATTATCGCATTGCGTAATCTGGTGGGTGCATCAAGCATCTGGAAGAGGATAGACTATTCACAGTCTGGGGATAAGATTAGAGAGATCTGAGACAAAAATAGAGATCTCGGGACCTGAAAAATCAGGGGAGACAGATTGACGCGCAAAATTAACTTTGATTTTTTATTGCGCGAGAAATAAAATGCTAGTTCATCTCTATGCTTGTTTGGTTTTTGCTGTCCAATTTGATATTGACTTTCGATTCTCGGGTGGTAGCCCTCTACAAGAACGTGTAAAGTACAGTTCACGGAAATTCTTCGACATCATGTTTCATATGTCTTTAACATTTCAATTTTGTCATGCATTGTGTTTCACCTTGACGTGATATGCTGGGTGCTTCCAGTCAACGCTTGTAATGGTTCTTTGGAAGCATACGTTGAACCAAACAGTTGTGCTAACATAAAGCTTGAACACTTGAGCTGCTCCAAGAGATCACGGTTCAGAGATACAATGAAATGATAGCTAGAATTAAATCACCCCATTTCAAATTCATTTCGCGCCAAATCTCATCGTGAAAGGTAACAATTGCACCTACAAAAATTCAGTGGCTCTACGCAAATCTACACCAATGGGACTACCTGCTCAAATGCTATATTGTAAATTTATTATATGCTCCTTGTCTACTCCATAGAATATTCATTATATTGGTACAGTTCAATGGTGACCCTCGATCATGTCAGTCTTGACTCTGTAGAAGATGTAGAACCACATGGTGGCACCAAGAAACTTGGCACCCCACTTCATCTTGGGGTCTACATGAGGCTTGCTCACAGGAGCATGGCGGATGTACTTTGCAATGTGGTGGGCAGCCATTTTGATCAAAGGTGTACTAAGAAGAAAGAGCTGTTGTCTGGTTGGTCACAACTGTGCAGGTCTATGTTGGTGATCCTGGAAGGTGAATAATAAGGATGATGAACGAGAATTGAAGGATAGGGTGTGACTTGAGGGAAAAAAAAATGAGTGAATATTTTCCAGTCTTGAGGAACAATTTATTTACGCTTGTGTTCTCCTATTGATCTTTGTTACCCCTTTCTAAGATACATCAGAGCTGATGGGCGAAAAGCGAGTCCAGTATTCTATTCAAAGGACGCAAAGCGAAAAAAATCAGGTTTAAAGCAAATATTTTGGTCTATTATTTGGTTGTTACTTTCTTGGTTACTTCCTTTCATCAAACTGGTTCGGACAGCGTTCACCTCTGTCGTTGAAAAGCATCGAATCTTCTTTCGTCAAAATGCGATGCTGAAGCTGAGTATCATTTCTACTTCTTCGGTGAAACACTGCCGTTTTCTTGTATACCTCAACTCATACCCCGAGCGTTCTTGCTCCTTCTGCAAGCACAGCCCCGCTGCAACTTTCGTGTTGGGCCCCTGAAATTGGAAGCAATAAAAAATGATGAACAAAAGATGAAAATATCTATGATCAGGATACTGTAAGGAATCTGGAAGTATATGTCCGTCTCAAAAAGCATTGTTGAATGCAAGCCAATGCAAGATACAATGGGCACCGTACACAACAGACGCTAATGCGGCTAAACAAAGGCTCCGGTTTCACTGTGCAACACTATCTTGCCCAGAATTACGGATTAACATCAGGATTTTTTTTGACTAACAGTTTCGGCACAGCCAGTGTTCAAAAGTAAAAGCGTTCGAGAATGAGTGCTCATCAATTCTCGTGGTTTGGCGCTACACCACAATTTTACTTGCTGCAAGCAGAAACACCATTTTTTGAACAAAGTGAGTTGCAAAGTATATGTTATAATTGAACTACGTTTGTATGTTCGGCGTCACTTGCACATGAAAGCGATGACCACGATGCAGCTTGACGAAGCGCGGCACTCTATTTACGGAGGTATAAACAATGGAAAGTTTAAGAATTATTATGAAAATGCAAAACTTGCTCAAGTTGTGTAAGTGCTTCTCCAAAATACGCATGGTTAGGATACCAATTCTGAAAGGAAATTCCTGTACATAAACCATAATATGCACTTGGAACTGGGGAGCCTGCATCATGTCCTAAATGAAAGGTCTAAGATATTGAAACTGAGTTTCGTTCATTATTCATAATTAAACCATAGAATCAAAGCGTTTTCCGGCAGAAAATTACTTGAACCAAAGACAGGGCTAGTAGCGTTACATGTTTTGTTGCCCCCACTTTAGAACATACATTTAGTTACCCGTTTCTTCACATCCAAAGAGATGTGGGGTGCATGGGGTAGACCAGACAATTGGTATGTGAATGAGAACGCCGAACGAAGATTCTAAGCCGCAAATCCTTGCATTGGGTCCCAGAGGCGAGAGACTCTTCAGAAAGATTTTCGAGTTCCGCAAACAATGAGAAATTCAAGCCATTATGCTATGTATTAATATTTGCATTATTATTAATCCTTAATAGTACCTACCGTTTTTTGCCCACCTTTTTCAAGTGGACCTTCTGATGTCTGGTCATGTTAGACTTGACATTGAATAGTTTGCCACAACCAGGCCAATCGCATTGGTAGTCTTTTTCGCCAGTGTGAATAGCGTAATGAATCCTGAATGAGGACGGCCGCTTGAAAGTTTTTTGACATACATGACATTTGTGGCTCCGGCTCCTCATAAATCCAGTTTTGTTCTTCGATTGTGTGCTTTGTTCAATTTCTGTGGACTTCTCAGCAGCAAGCGCCCTATATTCTTCTCTATCTGATGCAATACTAGTGGTACTTTTTGTTTCGAACTCTGAACTTTCCCATGATTGTAGTTTTTTCAGTGTCGAAAGTTCAGAACGATCAGAACTCTCATAGGGAGAAACATCAACTGGTGTACCAGGGCCCTTACAAACACGCGCCGAGTCAATTTGATAAGAGGGATTGAAAAATGCTTCGGAATGTTCAACCTTGCCATGTATGTATTTCTCAAAGTCTTGAGGCCTGGTTATAACATCATTTTCAACAGTTGTACTGGAGTAGTTTGAGAGACACCCGTTTGAACCCATATTGTCAAAAGTAAGGACTGAGCTTCCACTCAGGTAGCTATGATATCTATCTGGAGATAAGGGATCTATGGAATCTTCGCTTCTAAATCGAATAATATTAGCGCGAGGTAAGTTTCTTTGTATAGGCCCTTCGCCGCTACTCCTCAAATTATGCGAAGAGAGGTCAAATTCCAATATAGGAATCAAATCAGTAGGTATGGCGTTTGAATGTTTGAGAGTTTTGCTCAAAGGTTGGAAATTATTTGCATATTCCGAATAAGTTTCCTCTTGAACCAGAATATCTCTGGTTTGTGGATAGAATGGGCCCATGATTGGCCCCTTTGGTATGTCTAACTGAAGGAAGCCAAAGTCTGGAGCCAGAAATGCTGATTCATTGGGGATGAATTTTTGTTCATTGAGAACTGGTATTGTTGGGGCGACCGTGGGATACACACTGTTAAAAAACATCTCAGACACTTGACGTGCTGCGGTGCAAGCTTCTTGAGGTTCAGGCTCGAAGTCGAACTGATTCAATTCGAAGTAATTCTCTTGAGCGTTTTGATGCTTGTAGTATATAGTATTTTGGTAGTCCATTGTAGCTGGAAGTATCCACGAAAGAGAGTATAATCAGAATTCTAGAGAGTGGAGAGATCAGAGACTTTTAATACAATTCTAAGCCTGTTATAATTCTTCACAATGTATAAGCCAAAATCCAAGAGATTTTTAGATGCAAGATGGCTTGTCTGTCTTACCATTGTTCCAGGTAAGTGGAGCACAAACAAAAGCAGATGTTGCAGAATGGAGAAATTCCAGCTGCTTATGCGAGGTACATGATAGAATTAGCCGCATGCCACGAAAAAACAAATAGAGATGCAGAGGAGCATTGAGTGAAAAAAGAAAACACTTCATCAAATCATGGATGGTCAAGTCTTGTTTCGACAAGTACATCAAACACAATAAAGAAAAGACAAAAGAAGAACGGACAGAAAGTTTTTAGGTGCTCGCATTCGTTATGATGGAGAAGATATCACCAACTGATTTCTTACTTATTGATTTCTTTCAACACAAAGACCCCTGGCCGCTCGGATTATCTTTCTGTTGAAGTGAAAGAAGAATAACCGCCGCGCAGCATCCTCGTAAGTACACCTGCACCTGTATGGGACCCAAAAATTGCCGTTCGCCGCGTTTACCATCCACCGCATTCTTGATGCATGCACGCGTCTCACAAATGGACCTCACACTTGCATACCACCTGACACCAGTAGAGCTAGAACTGGCATATTGCCTGACCTCACAGACTCAATAGTGGAGTTCCGGGCTCACATACAAGCAACCCCCAGCCCAAAATATCGCTGTTTAAGAACTGGGGAATTGAAAAGCCAATGGACGAGAAAGTGAAACGAGAAGGTATCTGTTCGCACCAATAGAGAAATTGGGGGACTGATTTGATGGAAAGAGTAAGTAGTCCAAATGTTTCGAGCTGAAGCTTTTCGAACATGACCGGGCAAAATCTAATTTTGGATCGTTCTGTGAGTTTTTTTTTTCGTCGTATATCGAGGGCTTTGGTAGGTCCAAACTGTCGCCAGTGAGGTATATATGATACATGCAGGCGGTTGCTATATTGGTTAAATTACTCGCATAAAGTTCCGATAACTCTCCCTATATCCCCACTCAACCTACCAGATAATGCGCGATGAGGTAGTACGGTGTGTCTCCCCGGGTAAAGGAAAGGGGCACGGCAACCAGAAGTCCCTCAATTAATATGTGTTTACAACAAGATGTAAATGGATAGTGATGGGACGTGACTATTAGCTTCCGAAACTTGAAGGGATCAAAAAAATGTCCAAAGGGGACAAAATGGTGACCTCCACAGCTGGCTTATGCCGAAGAAGGACTAAAAATGATTTTTCCCCGTCAAAAGATCAATGGAAGATAACGCCAAAATCAATGTCATGACCCATTTAATACCGAACGAGACAAATTGCCAGCCAACACAGTAACCTAATTGCCTGGTTATCTGCAGTAAAAATCAATTTATCTATTTTAAACATCTGTTGACACAGGAAAATGTGCACATAGAGCGCTATATGCATTGACCAGCGATTTGTTGACACATACCATACAGGCTTCACATGATTCCAGGGCCCCTTCAACTTGACTATACCTGACGGATCCAGCAAATCTCACTGAGTGCAGTTTGGGGCCAAACCATCCTGTGGCTGCAAGTATTTATAGGCCGGAGCAAAAAATAGCCCACCCAAAGCCCGACACTGTTTCAGAAACTATTTAAATGGCTGCAAATCCACCCCAGTAACCATTTTTCTCCAGTACTAACAAACACTTTTCTGAGTTTGATTTTATATAAACACACCTTTCTTACACAACAATGAAATTGACCGCATGTTTGGCTCTTGGCGCTATCGCCCAAGCTGCATATGTTCCATCTGAACCCTGGACTACTTTGACACCTTCTGCCCCAGCTCCAACTGGTGCCATCACTGACCACCCAAGCTGGTTCGGTATCCAAATTGTTGCCCAGGAGGTGAAGAAGGACAAGCGTGATGGTGTTGCGCAAATTGGCGATGGCCAAGTCCAAAAGCAGACCTCCATCACTTTGCTGACACCTGCTCCACCAAAGCCAACTGCACCAATCATCAACCAAATTGGTGACGGTCAAATCCAGAACCAAATCAGCAACAACAAGCCTGTTACCATTGTGAACCAAATCGGTGATGGTCAAATTCAAAACCAAAAGATCAGCACCTCCTCTGTCATCAACCAGATCGGTGATGGTCAAATCCAAAACCAGCCAAAGCCAACTGTTGCCGGTCAAATCAGCGACGGTCAACCTCAGGCCACTGGCACTGTTCCAGCTGGCGGCAGCAAGTTCCCTCAAGCTTGTTTGGCTGAGAACAACTTGGCCATGAAATTGGACAAGACTGTCTTGACTGACTCTAAGGGTAGAATTGGTGCTATTGTTGCCAACAGACAATTCCAGTTCGACGGTCCTCCACCACAAGCTGGTACCATCTTCGCTGCTGGTTGGTCTATCACTCAAAACGGTACCTTGGCTTTGGGTAACAGTGATATGTTCTACCAATGTTTGTCTGGTGACTTCTACAACTTGTATGACCAGACCCAAGGTGCTCAATGTCAACCTGTTAAGTTTAGCATCATCGAGTTGGTCAAGTGCTAAACATACTTCACCATAAAAAAACTCTTTGACGATTTTCTTCTTCGCTACTTCGCATTCTTCGGTCTTACAGGTTATTATAAAATTTAACGTTTATATTTGAAATACAAAATATGGTTATTATTTTTGATGGAATTTATTAGAATTTTAAGCTTTCTTTTCTTTCAGGCGAAACCACGATCCTAATAAAGAGCACAAATTATAATGATCTACGAAGTTGGGTTCATGAGCGTTCATTTCTTATTTTCGCAAGAAGTTTTTGTTTTTTCTTTGTTCGGAATCCGGCCGGTTTGTCATCGTGTAGGCAACACTTGTGTACAAAGTGTTCTCAGACCCCATGATTGGTGCATCGTCGATTTCGTTTTCGTTGTAGTGTAAAGAGACCGAGCTAAACAGAGCAAACGGATCCTCTCCACTGCTTGGAGCTGGTGGGAGTAAGCCCTCGTCCTTGCTTTGAGATAATCTGGTTCTTTGCTCGGATTTCGAACTTTTCGTGAGGACAGGGATCATAGGAGGTTTCTGGTTCCGTAGCAAAGCCCACTGAGTATTCTTGAAGAACGGATGGTTTTTGATATCGGATGCGCCCATCTTGGAACCAAGTCGTTTCATTTCGTCTTTTATGAGAAGCTTGCGAATCAAGCTCTTGCATGATGACGACACATTCTTTGTATCAACGAAGCGCACCTCTTTTTTCAAAATGTTGCCGAAAGTGGCTTTTCGATCTTTTCCCTTGAATGGAGTGGTACCATACAACATTTCAAAGATAAAAATACCCAATGTCCACCAATCAACTGCGCTTGTGTGTCCTTTTCCTTTGATAACCTCTGGAGCTATATATTCTTCTGTACCAACAAAAGAATTTGTCCTGAAGCCATCAATACAGGCCTTGGTGTCAATATGGGCACTTGAAGAGCTGTGTGTTTTATTTAGCTGGATCTCTGGATTTCTTATAGATCCTGATTGTTTTGAGAGATCAAAATCGCTCAACATAATGTGACCCAGCTGATGGAGTAAGATATTCTCCGGTTTTAAGTCACGATAGATAAAGCCCAGGAGGTGCAAGTACTCCAAAGCTGCCGTCACTTCTGCAGCATAGAACTTTGCATCCTCTTCATCAATAGTTTTTGACTCCCTTGTTTGAAGAGCCCTAAAAAACTCTCCTCCCATGCAATATTCTAAGCACAAGTACAACGAATCCTGCAGCTGAAAGGAATGGTACAAAGTAACAATAAAAGGGTGATTACTAGTTGCCAAAATCTCTCTTTCTGCAAGAGCCCTCTTGATCTTGTTTCTCTCGATCATCTCCTTTTTGTTTAAGACCTTCATAGCGTAAAGTCGAGAGGATGTTTTCTCGCGAACGAGAAACACTTTGCCGACGTCACCTTTTCCTAAAAGGCGAATTTTCTCGAAACACTCTTGATTCACTTGAGCATCCGTAATCCGGGTGGAATGGTGACTATATATTCTGCCTTGTGTATTAGTCCGAGGACGTGTTTTGGTTAGATCAAGCTCTCCGATATGATCTTCAAGTTCAAAGGTTTTTTCTTGTATCTGAGGCAGAGATTTTTCACTCAAAAGACGATTTACTAGGGGCGCAGATGCAACACGACGAAGGGTTTTGCGTAGAGGTGTCAGGGGTGCTGAGAATGCCTCCTTTTGAGATGTGTCCTTGTCGGTGGCGAGCCATTTGCTGTTGTTACTTGAATGTAAGACTTTACTTGATCTCTTTTCAGGACTAAGAAATCCCTTTGTTGGCGAACTGAAAGCCCTCGTGGGCGACTCTAGACGTCTTTCAGGGGATCCAGGACTTTGGCCATTTTCATCATTCTGACGAAGCGCAATCTTGACAGAACTATCTGTTGGGTACACCGGCGTTCCCTCTTTATCTTTCATATGAGGTGGTAAGCCTTGGTGAGCAAAGTATGGGTTATTGTCAACAATAGGACTGCTTTTCAATGCATCAGAATGTTTGCTCATGGCAGTTTGGGCCTCCTGGGCCGTGTACGTCGAAGCCAGCCTACGTCTTCCGAGCGAAAACACCTTTAACATGTTACTGGTATCCCTTGCAGGGGGTGAGAGTTTAGGAACCTGGTCCAAATCCTCCACACTTGGCAACTCTGCTTGAGGAGATTCAGTTGACTTTGTTTCCGGTGAAGCGGAAAACTTGAACAAAGACTTCAATTTCAAAAAGCTGCCAGTTTTCTTCTCTTCCTGCTCGTGGTCATGGCTCACCTGTGGAGTTATAAGGACAGGCTCATTGTCGCGTGCGAGTAATCGGGAGAGGGAAATAGAGCGCGTTCTGGAACCTGATTTGGAGCTGTTTCCCTCTATGAGACCTGGCGGTTTCCATATGTTATCATCGTCCTGAGGATCCTCTGCTTTTTGTGAACTGGAGTGAAATAGGGTCAGGTAAAAGTTCACCATTAGCAAAGAACGGTATTGGGGGGAGTGGATTTGAGTGAGAAATATCAGAGGTTTTTACAGTTTTGGAAGGAATTGTGCAAGGAACTGTATTCCATTGGTGATTTGAACTTCGGGTAGATTGGGTGATTTGCTAATAGAATCAATGGATCGGAGAGAGTCGAATATCGAATGACCGTAGAGATCGGAGTTGAAAGCTGCTGGTTTCGCAAAGTATATTTACAGCTGATCAGTGCAAATGAAATGTGGTGGGTTCGATGTGGGTTTATATGTATCAAGGCGCTTGTCGAATATTATGGCCAACAGAACCCCAGGTCTGGCGGTGCAGGAATAGATTTCTGGCTTCCTTGCATGGAGTCTACAGGGTCTAGTGTAGAATAGATGTTTTCTCATTTTTTGGAGTTTTTGCAACAGCTATAAGTTTTTTAGGAAATGCGTTTTTTTTTTTCTCGCAAGTCTTTTATGGATGAACTCTGAGGTTTGGTTTTTAATCGCGGAAACGCGAGTCGGAGTAATCAATTGTATCGAAGAATGTAGAGCCCTCGGAAGTCGTCTTTTTGTATATTTTACTGTTTGCTTTTGCAGTTTGCTTTTGTTTCATTTTCAGTTTGATCTTGTTCGAAACTCATTTCCTCCTTTTTTTTTTGGCTATAATATAATCCGTCTCCACATCTCACCTCTGCTCGAGAAATCGGAGGAAATACGATTCAGAGACGATACACTCGTTTTGGCATTGATCCATAGTTTCTGAATAATGGACTTGGACACTCTTATTCTCGAAGCGAGTGTCGCCTTTGAAGAGGCGCTACTCAAGAATCTTGAGAACGAGTCTCTTTGGCTAGACTACTACCAAGCCAATGAAAGCAGTCTAGAAAGAAGTATCTTTATTTTGGATCGTGCAGTTTCCAGTCTCCCTGCCTCCTATACATTATGGAACGTGTATCTCCTGCTACCCTGGGGTGAAGAAGATGGAGATATCCTACTACAGTTGTATCAAAGGGCACTACAGACGCTCAATAGTGAGCCCGGAATATGGCTACGCTACCTTCAATTAGTTAAATCAAAGAAGGACTTTTCTGCTTACGGCAGCGCACTAGACTTGGCACTAAACAATTTGCATGCTAGTCATCATGCCGACCTATGGAAATCCTACCTTGGAGTGGCCAACTCTAAGCGTGGAAGTTTTGGAGCCAATGTGTATAAGCGAGTCTTTCAGATCCAAGCTACTCAGAGAAATCCTTTTCCTGTTGATAGGTGTGAATGTGTGCTCAAGGTGGCTCAATTTGGTGATCTCAACAGCGCATTGACGCTTTACTCGCAGATTCCAAGAAACGAAATCAAGAATGCCGAACAGGACTCTTATTTTGTTAGCATATTTCTTGACCTTTTGATCTCTCACGGTTCGTTTGCTGATCATGACTATCTCGAGCGTATAGCTCTTGATGCTGCTTTGGACTTACCAGAGAAGAAAGCAAAATTTGTTTTGAAAATAGCTATGTACTATGAAAAGAGGTTGGTGTTTAATAAAGCTCGCCACTACTTCAATCTTGCTTTGCTTCAGGCAACAAATATGAAGGCACTCGCACTCACATTCGAGCAATACACCGACTTTCTTGAGCACGAAATTATTTCTCTCAAATCCAAGAATCTAATTGATGAAGCAGAGATGAAACTCAGACTCTACGAAAATTTTGTCGAGCAACAAAAAATTTTAGCCAACGACATGCTTTTACGAACAGAGCCCAATAACGTTGACTTATGGTTAGACCGGGCTGAAATCTTCAGAGGTGAAAAGAAAACGAACGAAATTATTGCTTCTCTTGTTACTGCTATCAAAAGTGTGAACCCGTTAGAAGCACACTCGCGAAAGGGAAAGTCTCTAGCTGATATATGGAGTTGTTATGCCAATTTGTACATATCCCTGGGTGACAACAACACAGCTCGTTTAATTTACTCGAGAGCTGTAAAATCTCAGTACAAGTCCGCAGATGAACTAGCCAATATTTATATTATGTGGTCCGAGCTTGCGTTAGAGTCGTCGGATGACGAGGCTTTGGAGATAGTGGAGCAGGTCCTCTACACGATCCCTTCAAACGCAAGTGAAATTGAAGTGGATGATATCTCACGACCAATTCAAGAACGAGTTTTCAAATCTGTTCATCTTTGGAGCTTCTACATTGACCTTCTCACATCCATGAGCCACGAAGACAAGCTCACAAAGAAATTGCGATCAGCCTATGAAGCAATGATGAGCCTTGGAGTGATTACACTAAGATTGGTTTTTCAATACGCTGATTTTGTTCTCGCCCAAAAGGATTATGCCGGAGCTTACTCAATTTACGAATTGAGCATCTCGAAGTTCAACTCACCTACGCCATGCTTCAAAATATGGATGGCATACCTCGAGAAAATTGTCTCAGTCGAGAAGGAAGAGTCGAAAATTCTCGATGTTTTTGACAGGTGCCTAGCATCTAATCTTCCAGGTCACCTCATCGCTGATGTCTTCAAGATGTATTCTCAATTCTTGCAAACAAGAGGTTCTTTGGCAAAGAGCATTAAAATACTCTCACAAGCGGTTGAACGTCTCTCACAAGCATACTCTCAGAAGACGATGTCGACAGAAAATGCATATAAAGTAGTCGATGATAAATACGAGATTTATCTTATTCTCTTCGACTCGATCTCACTCAAGCTTAAGGATGTCGATCTATTACGTTCTACTATCACCAATGCAGTCCAAGATACGCAGCTCTCGCTCCCTATGGTCATCGAGCTTTCTCTTAAGTATGCGAGATTCGAGCTGGATTTGGGCGAGATTGGACGGGCCAGAGCTTTACTCAAACACGCTTCTTCATTGGCTCACCCAAGCTCTCGACTGATGGAGCCTGTTTGGAAGGAGTGGACGGAGTTCGAAGCAAGGAATGGCACTGAGTATACATACAAGGATATGCTTAGTTTCAAACGAGTTGTGGCTAACGAATTCGAAGCTCTTCAGGACTACAGTTCAGAGATTAATCCAATGGGCTTTGTCAAGGCTGACACGATTCAAAAAGTCGAAGCAATCCAAGCGACTCAAGATCCTAATGCAATTGAGCTCGATATGGATATGTAGATGTGGTAATTTGGGAATATTACAGGGTCTGGATCTTAAAAGTCATTGAAATTCGTCACTTATATAGTCGATAAACATAGATTAATAACGGGTCTACATTTTCTTGAAAGTTTGCTTCCACTTGGAAGTGAAGGATTCAAGGTTTGCCCACTGGTCATTGGTATGGTTGACTCTGATTGAGCCGTTCATTTTCACAAGCTCTTCGGAAGTGTTCCAACCTATATGATAGTAGTCGAAAATTGTCAACAAAAACGATTGCAAAAGTTTGACAATATTTTGAGTTCTCTTGCGCGACCGTGAGTAAATCACAAGCAAGTTAAGGAAAGTCAAAAGTAGTTTGTGAGAGGAGGAAATCGAAGCATTATATGTAAGCACAGAGTTCAACAGACTGTCTGAGCTGTTTGATAGCGACTGAACACTGTCTAATGAGTCACTTCCTGGCTCTTCAACAATCTTGTTGTATGACAAGAAAGAACCCCTGGAGATGATTGGGGTAGAAGGCGCGCTGAGACTGAGAGGTAGCTTGTCGTTGAGCTGAAGCATGAGCTCGAAAATTGTAGATGTGTTTAGAGTCTCAAATTCTTCAAGGCTTGAAAATCGGCTCAAAACTTTGTAGGTGGCACTCGAGTATGACATCGAAGAAAGATTTGACCATCCAGATAATTTCTTCGACAAATCAGCGAATACTTCGTCGCTGAAAATTTCTGCATCAAACATTTCAATCATGAGATAGACGTTGGCCATTGATTCTCCACGGAAAAGAATTAAAAATATAGGAATGGAAAATATCTGATGATGTTTCTTCAACCCACCGTCGGACAAGGATTTTAAGTAAAGAAGATGCCTGAAATTCTTCACAAAGTCGGTGTAGTTGAAGTCAAACAGCACACTTTCCTTAGCTTCTTGTATGAAGTTATAAATAAGAGGCCGGGAGGTCACATGTGTTATGATAGAGTCGAACTCAGCGTTTTTGGTCGCCTTTGTCTGCTCTGACAATGCATGATGAGTTGCCTCGACTTGATCGTATTCAGAACGCATTTGATTAACCGCATCATTCCCTAGGTTGAGTTGAAGGACTTTACTGAAAAAATGATAGGTGAGAGTGTCATGGGTTTGATTTTCCCACATATAACTTCTCAATTTCTCTTTCTCGGAATTGAGGGTATTAGAAAGATCCTTGCCCTTTCCAGCCAGAAACACTTTGTTCCAAGTAGATTGAACGGTAGCTAAGTTATCGTTGAATTTTTGACGAGATAAACTTTGGGACTTGTTGGTAGTTTCAACATTCTTGAGGACCCTGTTAATTTCTCGTCTGTGTTTGGAGATATCTTCGGAGCTTTTAGGGGGGAGATTGATAGGTCTTGACTGGTCAATAAGCTCAAGCTTTTCTGGCGACACTAAGCTGATGTCCTCGATTGAGTTTTGCGAGCGAATGTAATGTGGTAGTTTGTAAATATGGCTGTCCCTCGAGGCGCGAACAAGTTTAGAATATGATTCAGAGCGCAGAGCATAGAAGTCAGAGATGTTGCGCGATACTTCCTCGTCCGTGTCGATACTCTGGTACGACGTCAGATGGAGGTCTGCGGACGACGAGTCATCATGAAAAGAGACAGAAGATGGGTTCGCACTGCTACCGCTTTTGCTTCGTGACAGAGCTAATACTCCTGGCAATGGACATGGCTTCATTGGCTGCTTAAAGGCATTGTATTTGTTGTCATCCACTTTCACGATGTCATCACGAGAGAAGTACGACGACTTGGAGCTCTGACTATGGGTGTAGATCTCATGATGTTTCTTGATGACAGGCACATTGAACACTAGACTTAGATCCTGCGACATGATCACGTCATCATCATTGTTTTCTTCGTAGAGTTTCTTTCGAAGCTGTTGTCTTTCTTTCTTTTCCTTGGGGTTGTAGTATCGCGTTTTCGTGCGTGTAAGCGGAAACATGCCTGAGGCGTCCAGATGCGAAGATGATGATAGTTGTCGTTGAGTTTTGGGAGGAGATGAGCTTGTAAGACTAGGAACCTCTGGCAAGTCTGGAAGCGGCCGCGAAACAAGATTTGCGGTGGAAGAAACAATGGGCGCGGCAGGCAATTCTCTCTCCAGGGCAGACAGTTTGTGGTTCAGGTCCAGGTCCATGTTTTTCAGGTAAACAGAGGCGGCGGTGGCAGAGCTGAGGCGAGACTCCATCACATCGAATGGAGTCAGAACAACCAGAACACCGTCATCCGAGTCTTTCGAAGTTTCCGACGACGTGGATACACTAGATTTAGGTCTACTAAGCGCAGCGGAGGAATTGTCGTTGTTGTTTCGTGCAAGGAAGAAGTCGGACGGTCTCTTTTCGGTGGCTACAGAGAGACTCGTCATCAGACCGACCTTGCGCAAATGCCCCAAGCGCTGATTCTGGGCACTGCTCCCGGAGATGGAGACATCGAATAGGCTCTCGTTTAGCGAGAGTTGCGACGAGCTCAGTCTGTGCATTGTAACGAGTGGATGGTGTCTATGTAAGAGAGAGAAAGAAAATAGGTGGTATCAGAATCAAGGAATGTCTAAGCGAAGGGTGTGGTGAAGAGGATACAATTCTGTTGGTGTAATCTGTTGTGTGTGTTGGGCCCGGTCTTGACTCTAGAAATGAGACAAAGAAGAGTAGTGGATGATGGCTGTCTCATGTTTTCAGGAAACAAGCAACGGGCGAGGCGGACGTGCATGTAGCCGATGTTTTCTGCGAGTGAGAAGCATGTTCTGCAGGAAGGCCACCACGGAAGCATATTCTCGCTGGTTAGAGAACCTTGCCGATAAACAAACGGGAATGTGGCCTAGGAATTTGGTGGAGCTGAGGGGTGGAAATGGCGGATAAATGATCCACATCGGTATATCTTGATTTGGTATTTTGAGTTCTGGTGTCTATTTTCCCATGGTTGCTTGGGGAATCTGAGTCCATGGACCCCTTAGTGTTCGCAACGCTGCTAATAATAGGATATTCATCCGCGTTGAGTGGGGTATGTGCAATTGGTTTTGAAAAACGATTCTTTGGCGTTGTTGATGTTCTTTTCATAATATTTTGGCCTAAAAATAGTGCGTTTATAGCTAATATCTTGATTCTTTTCTCTTCGGACCAATCCAGTTCACTCTTCGCAATTACAAATGCCGAGAGTTTCCTGCAGCCTGTCCCAAGTTACGAGCCTTATTCTGGCCAGAGGCAAAATAGAACCCTACCCGGGGCTCATTTCAGTGGTCGGTAGTGCTCTGTATCGCTCAAAATAAGATTGTGTTGTCTCTTTTTTGATGACCTCTTGCAAATGAACTTCGTCTATTCTTACCCCTCGAAGATAAGTTAACTCTTCGAACAGTACTTTCCCTGTACCTGAATTCGATCATCCTGCACAAATGTGTGTTTTTTTTTAGATCATCTAGCATACCTGCCATGGGACCTAAACAAACAATCCGTGCATCGTGAATTTCATCGAGAATCCGGTACAGTGTGTCAATTCTTAGATAAATGAATCGAAATGTAGAGGCGGTTTTGCACCAGAGACTACAGTCAGTAGAATAGGAATTTGCTCTATTTTGATGTTCATGATTCATTCTATGCTATGTAGTGGTACACACTGTGTTCCAGATCGTCTCGTTTCAAATATTCCTTGTCTATGAGATCTTCTATCCGTCTTTTGATGACTGTCATCAGAGGCTCGAATCGGTTCTGGAGCTGCTTCAAGAGTTCCTCAATAAGTTCATTGTGTGAAAGCGTTTGACGTGATTTCATTACCCGCACAATGGCTGCATTGAGCAATTGCTTGCGTCCTTCCTCGATGTTCCCTCTCACTTCCTTCTCTTCATCCTGTTTCTCTGCCTTTGTGCTCTCGGCTCTACTGGATGAGGAAGAAACAGTAAGAACCCTCACTTTCGAGGTGGGCGACTTAAATTTCTCATTAAGACGAAATTCATCCCCTTCGTTGACCTCTTTTGTCATGGGCGATTTGACTAAAAGTCGCAGTCTTGGTGCAACTGCGATAGATTGCAACTGTCTCTTGAGCTCTGGCTCGGCTATCTTTGTGAGGTCCCTGATTTCTTCGTATTTGAGAACTCGTTTTTCGGCGAAAGCCAGAACTGGCTCTCCCAGTGCATCGGTAGACAGTGGGGCAAACAAAAGCATGATGACACCAGCTAGTGTTGAGAGGTTGATGTCATATGTTTTGGTTGGGTATGTGATTATCATGTCGATCAGGCCGAACTTCGGACTCCAATACAAGGTCTTATTGTCGTTCTTCTTTTCGCTTAACCAGTACTCCTCGAATGTTCGCATCGTTTTTCGTAGAACAGACGGCCAAATGAAGCCAATCTCACCGTCTTGATTGGAGAAATTCTTGTAGTCTTTGGTCATGGATTTAGGCCATTCAGAGAGATTGCAAATCTTCAACTCAAGTTCAACAAGGTCAAGCTTGTTTTGAGAAACATGGCTCTTCCATTCACTTGTTAAATCGTGTGACAGCTTGACATCTCTCCTCATCTTCACAATTTTCTCAAAAGAAGATCCTCCTCTGCCCATCTCGTCTCCAAGTTTCGCAATTATTAGTTCTTCAAGATCAGTTCCTGCCAAGCCCCAGCTAACACTATGAGAGCTTTTGGCGCTTAAAAATCTCTTAGCGAAATGTGCAGCATAATGAGCCTCGAATGCATCCTTGTCCTTGATGAGGGTCAAGAAAGAGATGGACTTCGTGATGAAGTCCTCCAACTCGTCAACACTTACATTTGTATCTGTCGCAAGCTTACTTGACCCAATCGACTTGGATAGACTTTTGATATGATGATCCATAAAGATTGACAACAACTCCGGGGCATTTGTAGATGGCGATAATGATCCTCTCTTGCTCGGGCCCTGGTTTGAAGCGTTTACGAACTCTCTGACAGCGCCGTAGATTGTTTGGCTGACGGAGGGATCGCCTTCAAATGCATTTTGAACCACATTTAGTAGTCTTCTATGATAATCAAGAATTATAGAAACCCACAATACCGCGAAGCTAGAGGAATTCACGCCGGATGACAGCTTTTTCGATCCTGCTGTAGCATTGGCAGCAGACACCTGCTCAAGATGGGAAGTGATTAACGTTGTGAGCCGCGACCCCTGAGCAACGATTGTTTCACGAAGGTGGTACTTCAATAAATTCCTGTCAGCATCTATTCGTCCTACCAAGGTGTATAGGGTCTGGAGTTCTTTGATGTTGTCTCTGGAGAAGCCAACGAACATAGTAGGGCTCATAGCAGCGTCGCACGATGCAACAAGCAAAGGTTCCAACCAAAACAGAAGACCTTGGTTTTCGTTGGGGTATGTTATGACGCGGTCGATGTAATTTTTGATTAGAGTATTGTCCATGATGGACTTTACCTTGGAGAATGTATCAGAATGAGTGATAGCCTCGGAACTCTCTTGTCTCGGAAGTAAACTGCGGAGACGAAACTCTTCATCTTTTATAAATAGTTGTACATCGTGGAGATATTTAGTACCATTTGCGGCACTCATGTAATTGTTCGCCAACTCAGAGAAGTACGATTCCGAAGCGCTCAACAACTGGAACTCAAACTCATCATGGTACAAGCTTGACCGTCCCTGTGCGCTGGGAACAGATAAATTGGTACCGACTCTGTCTTCCAGAAGGATCTCTAGCATGGCAATCACTTGCGCAAGATACAGTTTTGTTTTAATGACCTGGCCACTGCGAGATTTTGAGATTTCATCGACGACAGTTGATATTAATCTGGAGCCGACCTCCATATTGTTGTAGCGTAGAAACGAGACATCAAATAGCACAATGCCAAGGTCATATGTCAATAGCTTTTTGTTCTCCCTGACATACGCTCTATTCAAATACATTAAGACGTCACTTATGAACTTCATCATCTGTAAATGCTCTGTCCATTCCTGCACTACCGCCTTCAATAGCTCTTCGTTGGTATTAGTGAATGTTCCGTTGAGCAAGTTCAACACTGCCTCTCTTCTGGTGAGGAGGTGCTTTGTCACGAGCTCACTGACATCTTTATACAATTTCTCGCCGCATTTTCCAAGCACTGCCACATAGGCTTTTCTATACAACTGCTCATACAGTAGGCTGGAGACGTTTTTGTGTTGGATCTGCTCTATTGCTTTCGCCAAGTCTTGCCACGACAAGTCGTAGTCAAATGGGCCATTGGATGTACTGTTCGAAACACCTATAGATTTGCGAGGTGGCCGGATTTTCGTTCGCCTACTCGCGGCAGAGTTCATGTCACTTTGGTGGATATGAACGGATCTGAATTTCGGTTATCGGAGTGTACAGAGATCTAATGAAATTTGGGGAAATGAGTTTTAGGTTGCACTATAAAACAGAGAAGGAAAACAATGTGACACAAAACTTTATTTAGATTTTGATTTCCCTATTGTTTCATTTTTGTTTCTTCTATTCCTGCTTCTCGATCCGGCAGATCACACGCTTTCGCTGATCCAGTTCGTTTAGAATCCTTGTGCCTTCTTTGGCACAGTTTAATGTAGAACAATTTGAAAGACGATAAAAAAAACTCACTGGAAAAAAAGTCAAGCCATCTCTCTAACATTCTTCGATGTATCTTAAGTTCAGACACTCTCTCAAGCGTATATGGCCTTCATCCAACGAAGCCTACACTAATATTAAATCTGCTCTGATCTACATTGAAAACTAATTTCTCTCCGGATTATTTTGCTGCGCTGATTTTTTCCATTCCAAAAACTTCGCTCTGGCTTTAGTGGCGATTCTCACGCTATTCCCAACTCCATCTCATCACATCCTTCCCATAGTGAAATTTCAGCTAACTACTCTACAATGTTACATAAATCATGGGTTTGCGCCCGGGTGGTAACTTTAGCTAGTTCTTCGCAGAGAGCGTCATTGCGACTGTTTAGCTCTTTGGCCCGTCTTAATTTCAAGTCGTCTTTCGCCGCTAGAAATACGATATCTGTCACTGATGAATCTGCCGTCAGAGAAGATGCTACTAAAGAAAACCTCGCTGTTCCATCCACAGAAATTACCTTGCCACAATTCTTGAATGATGATCGTTTCCACGGCTGTCTCAAAAAATCTGTGAAAGATTTGCTGTTCACTGAGTTCACACCTGTTCAACAGAGAGCCATCTTGCCATTCATCTCTGAGGAGGGTGTGGTTTGTAAGGCAAAGACCGGTACCGGTAAAACCTTGAGTTTTGTCATTCCTTTACTTAATCGTTGTTTGGATGATATGGAAACCAAAGCCAAGCCAGGGATCAAGGGTCTTATCATCGCTCCTACTAGAGACTTGGCTCGCCAGATTTACGAGGACATATTGAAGCTCACAAACTCTCACTCAAAAATGAAAAGAAATATTAAGACTGAACTTTGGTGTGGTGGTACTCAATCCATGCGCCCAAGAGGTAGAAATTTCGGTCCACCCCAAATCGTAATTGGAACCCCTGGTAGAATCTTGGACAATCTCAACAGAAATAGTCGTCCGTTCGCCAGCTTGGAATATCGTGTCTTCGATGAGGCTGATCGTCTTTTGGATCAAGGTTTTGAGCAGGAATTGGTCTCTATCGATGAAGCCCTCCAGGCTGCAAGAGAGCCAACCATTGGACCCTTAAAGAACACACTTTTCAGTGCTACTGTGGATGATACTGTGATCAACTTTGCTAAGTCTCAGATTCAAGAGGACTTCAAGTACATTAATTGCGTTCAAGAGAACGAGACCGAAGCTCACAAGGCTATCGAGCAGGAGCTTGTTCACACAGAGTCGCTTCACGACTCTGTTTCTGCAGCAATTGACCATGTCGTTGAGAAGAAAGCATCTTCTAAGTACAAAGGCGTATTCTTTCTTCCTACAAAAGTCATTGTCGAAAACGTGTTCAACATTGTCAGAGACCTCAGCAGCAGCAAGGGTGTTTGGCGTTTGCATGGAGACATGAGTCAAGCAAAGAGAGATCGTACAACTGCCGATTTCAAGAAAGCTTCGCAGGGTATTTTGATTTGTACTGATGTCGCTGCAAGAGGTATGGATTTCAAGAATATCACTGAGGTCGTGCAGATTGGTGTCAGTAGAGACACTGCTGACTACGTCCACAAAATCGGAAGAACTGGCCGTGCTGGTGCTCTGGGTCAAGCCAAGTTGTATTTGTCATCTCCTGAAATGCCGTTCGCTAGACGTTTGAATAAAGACTTGGGAATTGAATTTTCTACAACCACCAAAATTGAACCAGAGGAAGTTAAGCTGATTTTCGAAAGAACTTCTGTTCATCCAGATGACGCTGAAGAGGTGGCAATGAGTATGCTTGGAGCACAAAAAGCCGTCGCAGATGCATTCCGTTTGGACAAATTTTTAATGATCAAGGATCTCGTTGACCTTTACAGAGCTATGCTCAATGATCCTTCTGCTAAACTCTATATGACTGCTAAAAAGTTTAACATGATTGGTTTACCAACAAGTCTTGTCCCAGACCATGTCGAGGTTGACGATGAACGTCAATTGAAGCAGAAGGGTCCTGGTCGCAGAGACATGAGAAGACAATTTGAAAGAAATACCAGAGGCGGTAACTTCCAGCATTATGGTAGAAATTCCTATTCGTCGTATAGCTCTCGCAGAAATGATCGGTTCTCGTCTTACAGAGATGGAAACGATGGCAGAAGCAATAGATCACAGGCTGATTCTCTCCAAGATTTAGATTCCCACTACAGACATGGCCACAGATCTAAGAGATCTTTCAGATGATAGGCAAGTCTACCCTTTTTTAATGTTTGGTCGTCTATTGACATGGATGCTAATAATGTTTGTATATAGTAATGTTTTTTGAATACAAAATCAATGACTTTGATATCTGACTCTGAATTGTCAATTCTTACCGACGCTTCCTTCCTTTTGTTTTATGTCTTTTGGATCCAACCGTGAACGGTGTTGGGTCAATGGCTGCCTTGTTGAGTTTTTCCTGCTTGTCACTAATCCTTGTGTCCCGAGTTAAAGTTACATACACCAAAAGCGATATGATGAAGATAGTGTCAATCAAAATGATTTTGCGTTGGAATGATAGTTCTCTTGCAAGCGCTATGAGCTTTTTGTCTGTGACTGAGCCCGTTTCGGAAGACGTTCTTTTGAAATACTCAAGTAAGTTTTGAACCTCGCGGCGTACCCTTTGCTCCATTAATAAGCTTTGGATCCCTAACGTAGTATTAACACGGTGTGCAAAATTTTCAAATCTTTTGTTCAGGCGTTTTTCCAGATTACTGAATGCCTCAGAGAGGAGCTTACTCTGCTCCTCAAAATAGAGCAATGAAAGAGTCGAATTAGATTCAAGAAGTGAGAGTCTCTTGATTATATTTTGAAAAATCGACTCCTGTGTGGTAATGATGCTTGATTCTGAGGCCATAGTAGCATTATTTGCGTCTTTGTAGTCACAATACTCTTTGGTAGAGTTCAATTCAGTCAAAAAGTCATTGAGAACCAAATGAGGAAGTCGTGCTTTGCACTCTTCAAGTTCCAAATCATCTGTATAGTTTAAAAGAGCCTGTTGTTCTGATTCTGAGATATCAGGTAGCTCGTTGGTCTGCTCTTTGTTCTTGACCTCCTCCATCATTGTCGTGCCATGAACTCTTACAATGGAGATCGGACAATAGAACTCGTTTCCAAAATGGCTCAAAATCTCAATTTTCAAATAGCGAGCCCAAATCAAGGGATTTTTTATATCAAAGCTCTGCACATCACGGATGTTCTGTGCTTCGAATTGGCCGAGTTCCCTCCACCCATCCAGGGCAGGAAATCTTTCAGAAACCAGAAATTTGACGTCTTTGAACATGGAACTGAATAGTTCATAATTTCCCATCACAACAGTGTTGATGAGGATGTCTTGACATAGTTCAATGACTATGAACTTATTTGCTGAGGAGCACTTATTAATGAGGTACGAATCTTTTACCTCAGTCAATATAGCAGATGCACCTTTCGCATCGCTATTGGTCTTGACTACTGTTGCAGCACAATTGACTGATGCATAATTAAATTTATCTTTGTAGGTTTTTCCATGGTCCTCCACTGGAACGGGGCTATTCGGAGAAGTCTGGGTTGAAATCTCCTTTAAATCTTTCTCTGAACAGGATGCTTTCTGTGTTTCGCTGCTGCTCAATGATGTCTGTTCGTTCTTGTGCTCTGCTTCCTTCAGCTTCTTCCACTCTTCAAATGACACAAATTTACATTCATCGCTGACACTTGATTTTGTTGCTTTCGAAAGAGTTGTGGCAGCTTTCTCGAGTTTCGAATCAGGCACTGTTACTCCGAGGCTCTTAGAAATAGAAGTGGTACTTTCAATTCTCAGCTCTCCTTTTTCACCTTTGAGGCCACGATTGAGTTGATCATTGCTCAAATTCTCATGAGCAGATGTGGCCTCTGTAGATTTTTTGAGTTCATTTGGCCGTAGACTCGTTGGTTCAATATGGCTTTCGATTTCCGACAGAAACACATCTGTATGTGATTGAGGCGTCAGACTTATTGGGAATTGCTGAGAGGATCCACTTCTTACTATCGGTAGTAGAAGCAAGAGATGCAATACGTGTGGAAGGATCAACATTCGTCGTGGGATTAGTATGGTATGATCTGTTAACCTATATCTATACGGAACGATGAGACATGTGTGATTTGGCCTGTCAAATTTGAAGCAGTGATATTTCAGAAAAATCAAATTTGTAAAAGCGTATATATTGACCTGACTCAAAATTTGCAAAGCTTGTCGTGTGAACTAGAATGGACTTTTGATTTGGAGAAGAAGGCTGATCGATCAAGTAGACTGAGCTTCGTCAAAATTAGACCCAACTGATACTGGAAAACTTCTAGAACTCAAATAAATTGATTTCTGTTATTTTAAAAAAAAAAAGTATACCCAAGTTGAGGATATTTCACATTCGGTTTCAACAAACCAAGCAATCAAATGACAATTTTTGGTGAATTAATAGATGGTAAAAAATCATTGCAGTGACTTTGACCACCAAACATTCAATTCTCCATCAAAATTCTTTGAGATTTATTTCCACCTCATCTCATCTCCCCATATTGACCTCCACATTAGCCAACTTCTTGATATATCACTTTCCTTACAAATAACATCAAATGCCGACAATTCAAACAAGTAGCCGGTCCGCAAACACCGCTTTGAAACAGCCAAAAGAACTTTTCTCATATTCGAGAACTGTTGGCGGAACTTGGAACTTTGATGAGGAAGTCTCCAAAGAAGAGGCCATCAGCTATTTCTACTTCCCCGATTCGGATGTCAACAAAAAGATCAATCTTTCTGATGGATTGCAAAACTTTCAGAAAATTCCAGACATGTTAAACGTGGCTGACTTTCCATCATATCTCCGAAGCATCCAAAACCATGAACAGGAAACTGGAAAGAAGATAAAGGCAGATATAATCACCTTCAGAGGAATAATGACAAAACTTCTCACACTTCCTTACAATCTGAATTCTCCTATCGACATGTATGCAATTGCATATGATGGCCAAATATTCTTGAAGAATAACGATGAGCTTGACCAATCACGAAGAGATAAGGAGCAAGAAGAACTTTCAAGTAACCCTCAAAAGAAGGAACATCTTGAACGTTGCGAATACGTTGGATACAAATTCGAGACTATAACCACGCTTCCTAAACCATGGGCACAATGTAGTCGTCCTATGATTGAGAAAAGGCCTAAGAAAGTGGTCAATAACTACGAACAATACATATCAGTGGTGAGATCAGGAATTGGAAAGGTGAAAACAGTTCTTGCAGGCGAGGTGGACTGTATTTGGGACTTTCTCCCTGAGGGTGGTGAAAACATTCTTCCTCATTATGCGGAACTCAAGACCAGTCGCGTGGTAGACACTCCCCATCATGCAATGCAGTTCGAAAAGAAATTGTTCAGAACTTGGGCCCAATGTTTCTTGATTGGTATCAAGAGGGTTGTGTATGGGTTTCGTGATGATCAATACATTTTGAAGGATGTTGAGGTCTACGACACAGAAGAGATTCCACTTCTTATTAAGGACAACGAGATTCCTCGCAGTAACAATCCAAGGATTTTATGTATAGAGGCTCTTAAATGGTACGGTGCACTTTTGGAGTGGTTGGTACAGAGCATCGATAGAAATAACGAGCAAGTGGCTTACAAGATTAGGTATGTTCCTGGTCAGAATCAGGTCCAATTGAGCGAGTGCTCCAAAGAAGAGAACGAGAAACTACGTAATGGGGCCATTTTGTCTGAGGAGTTCAAGCAATGGCGTGACAGCATAAGGCAAACGTGAGTTTTTTTTGTTTTTTTGGGTGTCTTGCAGTATAGAATGAATGCATTTCTAATTCATGGTGATCTAGAGTTGATAGTTTGTTGGTGAAAATGGCTGCACAGATCGCGAGCCCTGATTTAGGATCACCGAAAAGTCCGATACTCTCTTCTCACACAATAGAGAGTATGAATGAAAATGAAGAAAATGCAAAATCAATAGGAAATGCGAGACAATTTACATCTGATGATTCGATGATTCAAAATATGCTGGCTTCCGAGTGGTATTCCAACCGAATCCTAAAAAGGCTTCACATCAGTTGTCTGTAAACACAGAATGTCTCTTCCCCTGCGCCAGACCGAAAGAAGTAATACAAAAAATAAACCGTTACAGTGCAGACAACCTGCCACAGCCTGCGTATGCCATTAGGAGTTGACGATAAGTGCGCTGGGTCATGTGGAGTTCTGACCCCTCAACCCATGTGATGGGCCGAGGGAAAGATAGTACAGAAGCGGTAAACACTTGCTTGTGTGGAACCAGTTTGAAATTAATTAAATTAAAAAGGAACCTCAAATTTGTCAATCGTTCTAAAAATCAAAGTCGCCAAAAGTGTGCGTACTGGCCCGCATGGTCCAGAGACCTGCTTCTTACTAATTTTGGCCAAGCAAGGGTTCCAAACGGCTGCAAGCAACAGTACGTTTCAGAGAACAGTGATCGGCATGCAATTGGCACTGGAAAACGCCCTGCGATGCACCTGTCCAGAAATTGAACTGCAGTAATTGTGATTAATTTTTCTTTGGGTGTGGTCTGGGCATACGCAATTACCAATAAAATTTCTGGCCATTTCTAATCGAAGATGTGTCTATGGCAGTGTAGCTGAGACAGCTATACGATGCCTCACCTGGAAAATTTCGCTGAATCTGTCAGTGTTTCAGGTGGACAGGAACAGCAAGCTCTGCAGATGGCATTGCGAGACACAGTTACCATCGCAACCGAACCAATGGTAAGATTCTAATTACCTGTGGGTTTTAATCTCTATAAATTATGCTATTTTTTAATAAATCGCCATGCTTCTATGATCCCTTGTAATTGATTTTGCACTGCGGAACCCCCTTCCCAAACTGTGGCTTCTCGCGTCGGCCTAGATGGCCGGAGCTGACTATTACTGTCCGCTGCCGCGCCATTGGTTCCGCGGCTGATTAAGCGCACAACGTTCGGGCCCCGCAATCTACTTCCTAGATAGCACTATATAAGAGCCCCCAGGTCCCCTCCCCTCGATTAAATCTTCACAAACTTGCCACCGGCTTCAATTGCAAACAAGTTCATCGTTCCCATACTATTGTTGTTGTCAGCAGCTTCCATACTTTTATTGACCAGATAAGCAGCTCTAATCTCCTGTGTCTTATCTCTTCCACACACCTCAAAACCTAAATATGTCTCCCCCATTCACCAATTCCAACGGATGTCCGATCCCAGACCCACTCGCCAGTCAGCGTATTGGTAAGCACGGCCCATTGTTGTTGCAGGATTTCAACTTGATCGACTCTCTTGCTCACTTTGACAGAGAGAGAATCCCTGAGAGAGTTGTTCATGCTAAGGGTTCCGGTGCTTTCGGATACTTCGAGGTCACTGACGATATCACTGACATCTGTAGCTCCAAGTTCTTGGACACCATCGGTAAGAAGACCAAGACCTTCACCCGTTTCTCCACTGTCGGTGGTGAGTCTGGCTCTGCTGATGCTGCCAGAGACCCTCGTGGTTTCTCCACCAAGTTGTACACCGAGGAGGGTAACTTGGACCTTGTTTACAACAACACCCCTGTTTTCTTCCTTCGTGACCCTACCAAGTTCCCCCACTTCATCCACACCCAAAAGAGAAGTCCCGAGACTCACTTGAAGGACCCAAACATGTTCTGGGACTACTTGACCTCCAACGAGGAGTCTGCTCACCAAGTCACTATCTTGTTCTCTGACCGTGGTACCCCCGCCTCCTACAGAGAGATGAACGGTTACTCCGGTCACACCTACAAATGGTCTAACAAGAACGGAGACTGGCACTACGTTCAGGTTCACTTCATCTCCGACCAAGGTATCAAGACCTTGACCAACGAGGAGGCTGGTGAATTGTCTGGTTCCAACCCAGACCATGCCCAAGAGGACTTGTTCAAGCAAATTGCTAAGGGAAACCACCCATCTTGGACTGCTTACATCCAGACTATGACTGCCGAGCAAGCCAAGGCTGCTCCATTCTCCGTCTTTGACTTGACCAAGGTCTGGCCACACAAGGACTACCCATTGAGAAGATTCGGTAAGCTCGTTTTGAACGAGAACCCAAAGAACTACTTTGCTGATGTCGAGCAAGCTGCCTTCTCTCCAAGTCACACTGTCCCATACATGGAGCCATCTGCTGACCCAGTGTTGCAATCCAGATTGTTCTCTTACCCAGACACTCACAGACACAGATTGGGTGTTAACTACCAACAAATTCCAGTCAACTGCCCAGTTGCTGGTGTCTTCAACCCACACATGAGAGATGGTCTCATGAATGTCAACGGTAACTTGGGCAGCACTCCAAACTACTTCTCTGCTACCAACCAGTTCAAGACTGAGGAGTTTAAGCTCCAGGAGGAGCAAGAGGTTTGGGAGGGTGCTGCCTGCCCATTCCACTGGAAGGCTACTGATGCTGAGTTCACTCAAGCCCAGGCTTTGTACAAAACTTTGGCTAGATATCCTAACCAACAAAAGAACTTGGCCCACAACGTCGCTGTTCACGCCCTGGCTGCTGACCATGCCATCCAAGACAGAGTCATTGCTTACTTTGCCAAGGTCAGTCAGGAGTTGGCAGACAACATCAAGAAGGAGATGTACGAGTTGAGTCCAAGAAAGTAAATTATGCAATGTTCGGATTTGGTCTAATTATTTAGGAGAGAAAAAAATAAATTAATGTTTTGCACTTATGGTAGAATGTATGTTCATGTCTAGAAGCTAGTGGACTTCCTGATATGTCGGAGAGCATTATTTGGAAACTCTCATCGATTGAATTTAATTGATTCGTATCTTCAAAGCTTTTAATTTCTCGAGGCCAGCTCGACGTGATTAGCTTTTGTGAACTACAACACGCATGTTACATTACCATTGATATCTTATTAAATTTATATTACACCTCATCCGTATTCCAAACGAAATTTATATCCTCGTACTATAATCCACAACCAGTTTCACCTAAAGTTTGGTGGTGTTGCAAGATGGGCACTGGCAGCCAGATCCGCATTTGCAAACACTAGAACCGTTGGAACCGCAACACTGTTGAGGCTTAACCTTGGCAGCAGTTGGGTTGGCGACAACAGGAGCAGGGGCAGAGACAGTCTTCTTAGAGCAACAAGACATTGTTTATTTTGTGGAGATGGGATTGGAAGAGAAAAAACAGTGACAGAGAATTTCGAGCTTAAATAGCGCCAGTCATCAGATAGATGGACCAGGGATCCAATATCCTTTTTGGGAAGGTCGATACGGCGACACGCCTCAATGTGCAGTGCCAGAGACAGCGGAAGTTTGAGAGAGTTTAGATCACGTTCTATATGAACACGTGATCGGAAAACTGATCACATTCCGCTTCGTGGGAACTAGACGCATCAGCATGCGGAGATAATGGAACTAGTCACGTGACTTTCACCTTCAAACAAACTAGTCTCGTGATGTGGCCCCTTTCTTACCTCCGAAAGGAAATCAGGGCAGGTGACAGAGAGAACAGATAAAAATAAAGTCAGAGGTTCGTAGGCTGTGATGAGGCTGATCCTGACATATTCTAGTTCTCCTTTATGTGTAGTAAAAGTGACGATGTAGGCTATGCGGAGTGTACAGATACCCCGTCTTAAGCCCAAAAAGTAGTGAAATTTGAATTGCTTTCAGAGGCCAAGAGGGATAAGGATGTGTCAAAGAACAAATACACGCAAAGATTAAGTATTTGCCAAGACAAAAATTATTCCCGAAGGTTTCCCTGAAGGTTGCCTATCTCTTCCGACTAGCTGCTTTGCGGTTCCATCCGGCATCGTTTCGACTCGCGTTCAAATGCGTGGCTCAATGTTTCAGATTCCTGGCCCGCACAATTTCCGAATTTAGCCCACTGGCTGCAAATTCAGTCGGCCGCGCACGCTCTAGGCCCGACACCCTCTGGCCACTCACCAAGTGGTTCTCCTGAAATAAACCAATCAGCATTCCTGCTAACCAGAGTTGCCCCGATACCACATGGCAGCCGCATTTCTTGGAATGCAGACCATCAATCGGTCCTGCGGCTAGATGGATGTATGTTTGCCCCGTTCTCCTATTTGCAGTAAATATACTGCTGGGCGTACTGAGCGCAGTATGATGTAGGCTCTGGAAAGTTGCTTCCCCAGAAACTGGAGAAGTGGTGCGAGGGTGACGAAATGGTTTTTTTATCTGCTGCTATTTTAGGAAGAGCAAATATTCCGAGTATATAAACCCCGATATCTTTCACCTCCACTTGGCTTCTGTAGTTTTCATTAACACAGTACTAAACCACATACATTCACCATGAACATTATTTCTGACATTACTTCCGGCGCCGTTAACATCGGTACTGAAATCGCCTCCGGTGCTACCTCTGTCTTTGGTGACGCTACTTCTGGTGTTGTTGCGGGTGGTCAAAGATTCACCTCTGTCTTCGAGACCAACGGTTCCACTATCACCTCTGTGAGCGAAAGTGGCTCCTCTATGACTGACTCCATGATGAGCTCGATGACCGGTTCTATGGACTCGATGATGTCTTCTATGACTGGCGGCTCAATGATGTCTTCGATGATGTCTGGTGCTTCTGGTATGGGCGCTAGCGGCTCTTCTGCCATGTCCAGTATGATGTCCCACATGTCATCCGGTGCCAGTGGCTCGATGTCTTCCATGATGTCTTCCGCTTCTGGTCAAAGTGCCTCTTCTTCGTCTTCCAAAGCCGGTGCAGCTGGATTGCAAGGCAACTGGAAGGTCAATGCCGGTTTCGGTGCCATGATTGGCCTTTCTCTTTTGGCCTTGGTTTAATCTAGAAAAGTAGTATTGATATTCCAAATAAAATGTACAATATGCGACGATATATTATTGCAGATGTAGTCCTCCAACCTCAGGTCTGATCATTAAGTTCTGTTATAATTTGATTGAAGTATCCAACTGTAGCTAACCAAGGGTACTCCGTATCACCACTGCCTTCTCATGAGTATTTTTTAACTGAGCATTTAGCATTTTTGAATGGTAGAAGCCAAAATTCCGTTTGTCAATGTGTTCATTTTTTTACGTTTCCTCGATGATTCGCTTGGTCTTCTTCCCCACATATTTGTAAAGCAGTATCTTAGATCAAACTTGAACATATGGTCCAGCAAATAGATCTCTCAAAGCCTGCTAGGCTACAGGTTGACCCGGACCAGATTCAAGACGACGACAAGCCCCCTCAGACTGGACATACTTTTAACGTATGGTACTTGCAATGGGCTGGTGGTGATCCTACTGCTAGAGACCAAACGAAGCTGAAATTTCGTTTGGACGTAGAAAAGGATAGTGGATATACTCGTGCTAAAGACGGAAGGAGTCTGATTTGTCTCTTTTATTCACGTGGATGTTGTTACAGAGGCAAAGATTGCCTCTATTTGCATAGGCCTCCCAAACCAGAAGATGCTAGAATTGCTACACAGGATTGTTTCGGTAGAGACAAAACCGGTGACTATCGAGATGATATGAGTGGTGTAGGTTCGTTGTCCAGGGTGAATAAAACCCTTTACGTTGGAGGTATTATCGCAACTGACAAAATCCACGAGCAGGTCTCAAAGCAATTTCTGGAGTATGGTGCCATAGACAAGTTGAAGGTTCTACCGGCAAAAAAATGTGCGTTTGTGAGCTTTCGCCTGGAAGCTGAGGCTCAATTTACGAAGGAGGCGATGGATAGACAATCTTTGGGAGAAAATGATGTTCTCACTGTGAAGTGGGCCAACGAAGACATGAACCCAGAAGCACAGAGGCTGGTTCAACAAGAAATTGAGGCGCAGGCCATTGAAACCGTCAAAAGACTTCTAGGGTCTGACGATTCCCTTTCAAGGTCAACAAAGCGTCATAAACCAAGTAAAAACGCCTCTCAAGAACAGGAAACTGTTGATGAATCTCAAATCTTTGATGACATTCCCAGGGAAGAGGTGGCACATGATCATTCTGAAATTGAGCATATACCGATCGAAACGTCTGAAAGCAGGGACGGGCTCATTGGAAAAGCAAGATTAAAATTGCTCAAAGAAGCCGTGACTCGATACAAAGAGGCTCAGAAAACAAAAGCAACGCCCTTTAAAAGTCTAGCGACGGAGTACACAAGCGACTAGTTCAAATGGACTTCTACATTTGTCACAGGCCTTAGATGTGAATCTATAATACATAATAATTTATCAAAGCTTTTTGCCAGAATTCAGAGTACGACTGAGCCACTCGGGAATCTTGAGTCCACCATTCCACAAAAACTTCCGAAGCTCCGGAAATGTCTCTTTATCTCCTTCGTCAATAAAGGTGTAACTCTTTCCCTTGTGACCGGCTCTTCCTGTTCTACCAACTCGATGAATATACTCTTCAAACTTGTTGCTCATTTGGTAGTTTACAACCATTGAAACATGCGGAATATCAATTCCTCTGGCAGCAACATCAGTTGCGATGAGAATAGAAGCCAGTTTCTCACGGAAAGTTTGAATGGCCTTTTCTCTGGCTTCCTGACTCTTTGAACCATGGATGGTTGCGACCTCACCGAACCCTTTGCCACTCAATTCCTCTGCTAATTGCTCGACAACCCGCTTGAAGTTAGCGAAGATAATAACAGAAAATTGGTTACCACGGATTTCTGAATGCAAAACTCTGAGGAGCTCATTAAAGCGCTCTGCATCAAATAGCTGCTTGTCAGGGGGTGAATTGTCAAGATACTCAAATTTTTGATCGATGTTGTCGACCAGGCTATTAGCTCCACCCACAAAGACATAGCCAGGAGTTGTCAAATAATTTTTTGTGATTTTCTCTATCGCAGAAGATATTGTCGCTGTAAACATGAGAGTGGAGCGTTTTGACACACGGAGAATACGACTATCAATGCTTGAATTGAGCTTCTTTGTGTCCGGCATGAACAGTAGGATCTGGGACAAAGGCTTTTCGAAGCCCATATCTATCATCTTGTCTGCTTCATCCATTGTCAAGTGATAACATTTTTCTAAACTGATCAATCCCCGCTCCAAAGAATCTATGAGTCGACCTGGAGTAGCAACAACAATATGAACTCCATTCCTCAAGGAATGTATAGTTTCTTCGTATTGGTGGCCACCTATGATGGTGACAACATTGTATCCCAAGGACTTGCAAAACTTTTCTGCTTCTTTCGTAATCTGGAGAGCCAATTCACGAGTAGGAGCTAGAATCAAAGCGAGTGTCTTATTCAAATTGGCATCCTGGCAGTGCTCAAGAGTCATGTATTCCTCCTCGATGTTCATAAGGTATGTGAGGATGGGTAGAAGGTACGCAAGCGTTTTTCCCGAACCTGTTTCTGCGATACCAACAACGTCTCGATGCCTCAAAGCAATAGGAATTGCTGCCCTTTGAATCGGTGTGGGTTCATAGTATTTCAAGTCTTGTAGCAAATTGATAAGCCGCTTCGGAAGAGCCTGCTCCTCATTCCACGCCCGAAGTGGGTTCCCCAAATCCTCTCCTTTATAGTTGATATCGAATTCATGTTTCAAGAGCCGCCAGTCTCTAGCTTTCATGCGCTCCAACGGCTTGGTGCTCCAGTGTGACTCGCTACTTAAAAGATCATCATCGTCGTCGCGAAGCTTGGCCAATACAAGAGGTTGATAAGAGCCAGAAGTATCTTCGCTATCATCCCAGCTAAACAATCCTTTATTTTTTTCTTGACGTGGAGCCTTTACAGGCAGAAGTTTGCGGGGCTCTGATGTTTCATTCAGAGGCCCAATAATCTCTGGTTTCACAACCTTAAAAGGGGCCGGCTTCTGTTTTGTTGCCTTGAGTCTATCCCGTTTCGCTTTTGAGATGAATTTGGGCTTCTTTGCCTCCAATCCCTGAGCAACGAGCTCTTCTACTGATATGGGTCTGGACATTGATTGACGTATGTGCGGAGGGAGTTCAGCGCTTGTATCAATTGATCCAAAATCGACCAATGATACTGAAACTTTGTGAGGGATTTTCTCCTTCAAAGCTGCTTCCAGCAACTACAGTAGTAATTGTTATAATTTGGAGATCCGTTCTCCTCAACTACAGTTTGCCCACTGGCGATCCTATTTGCACAGCTCCGTGGATGTTATTTTAGATTCCCCGCTATCTCGAATTATTGGACTGAAAACGTTTCCTCGTCAATTAGTAATCTTTTATTTAAATGTTTGGCAAGAGCAAGTTGAGATTTACCTGTGATTAATCTGGCTGCAAAATGTACCTGTGCCGTTTAGAAGTGACCTCACTGGTATCCAAATGCTCGGTTTTGGAGTCGACCACCAAAATTTTGAACGACTGCGATCTATAAAAACATACTCAGTTTACATTAATTTTTTTTTTCCGTCTTCTTTTAATCGTACTCCCCTGAATTTTCAAGCTCCTTTCATGTTCCACTCATAAGGCCGATCCACGTGACCCAGCCCTGTCGTGTGTGTCCCCATAAACTGTCGAGAAATTTTCAAACCTTACTATACTCATACATACCCATTTATACCTCTATAAAACATGCCAATTGATCAGGAGAAATTAGCCAAGTTGCAAAAGGCTGGCCCAAGAAAGGTCGGTGGTGCCAGAGTTAAGGCCAAGAAGGTCAAGTCCGAGGCTGACGATGTCAAGTTGATGGAGACTTTGGCCAAGTTGAAGGCTACCAAGATCGAGAACGTCGAGGAGGCCAACTTCTTCAGAGATGACAGCAAGGTCTTGCACTTCCCACGTGTCGGTGTTCAGGCTGCTTCTGGCTCCAACACTTTTGCCTTCACTGGTTACCCTCAAGAGAAGGACATCACTGCCTTGATCCCAGGTATCTTGCCTCACTTGGGCAGCGAGAACTTGGAGGCCTTGAGAAGATTGGCCGAGCAAATTCAGGCTGGTAAGGCTCCAACTGAGTTGGACGCTGCTGCTGGTGCCGAGGACGACATTCCTGACTTGGTTGCTGGTGAGAAGTTCGACGAGGTCGAGTAGATTTTTTGGACGTTGTAAATATGTCATGTGAAGCTGCTTTCAGTGGTGTCACGAATAATGAAAAAAAAGAATCTCTATTGGGCAACATATTGTAGAGTTCAATGCGTCTGAACGGACTGAGAAGACATTTCGGTTGTACAAATGCTCCGCATGACTAAGCACTTGGGACTAGCCGAGCTGAAAATACACAATTAGATTATTGTTTCAATGTTCTTATTCTAAATTTATTAAATCTGGTCTATAACTAATTAGCAACGTAGTCGCCAGTGTTGTAAATGGAAATATCCACCTCAGCCTTGACATCAACCATGTCACTGGCATCTATGCAAGAGTCGACGCTCAAACCCTTGTTGGCGTCCTTGATTCTTTGGTTTTGTGCTCGTATCTTCTCCAATTCTTGAATATAGTTGTCTTCGATACCGGTCACGTACTCTCCAGTGAAAACACCAACCTCGAACTTTTCAGCAGGGCCGCCTCTGCAGCACTCTTCCAAATCGCCCAAGTCTTGGTAGAAGACCTCATCGGCACCAATTGTCTCTGCAATTTCTTTCTCGGTACGGTTAAAGCCAACGAGAGCCTTGGTGTCAGCCAAGTCAATACCATAGATGTGGTTATATCTGATAGGAGGAGCACAAGAGGCAAAGAAGACCTTCTTGGCACCAGCCTCTCTAGCCATGATAACAATCTCTTTGGAAGTGGTACCTCTGACAATGGAGTCGTCCACTAACAAAACATTGCGGCCCTTGAACTCGGACTCCATGGCGTTCAACTTACGTCTAACACTGGAGCGTCTCTCCGCCTGGTTTGGCATAATGAATGTACGGCCAATGTATCTGTTCTTCACGAAGCCCTCACGGTAAGGGACATTCAAGGAAACAGCACATTGCAAAGCGGAAGTTCTAGCAGTGTCTGGAACAGGGATGACAACATCGATCTCGCCCAAAACATCATTGTTTGGGAAGTATTTACGGATCTTGGTGGCCAACTTGTTACCCATCTCAATTCTGGAACGGTACACAGAAACGCCGTCCATCACGGAATCAGGACGAGCGAAGTAGACGTACTCAAAAATATCAGGAGTAAAGATCTTTGGCTCGACCACCTGCTTGAATTCAGGTTCTTGGCCGGCGGTGTACTCCTTGCGGATAATGACAGCCTCACCAGGAGCAATATCTCTGAACTTGTTGTAGCCTTGAGCCTTCAATACAACAGACTCAGAGGCGATCAGGTAATCGATGGTACCATCCGCGTTCTCTCTCTCTCCGAACAAGAGTGGTCTAATACCGTTTGGATCACGGAAACCGATGAGGCCGTAACCTGCGATCATGGCAACCACAGCGTAGGCACCACGGATCTGAGTCATGGTCTCGCGCAAAGCGCTGAAAACATCGGTGTTGTTGACTCTGGATTTGTTGAACTTGTCCAACTCAGCAGCGAAAATGTTAAGCAAGAGCTCTGAGTCAGAGTCGGTGTTGATGTGTCTGTGCACAGTCTCGTCCAAGTACTTGCGCAAATCGGCGGAGTTGACCAAGTTACCGTTGTGACTCATGGAAATACCATAAGGAGAGTTGACATAGAAAGGCTGGGCCTCGCTGCCAGCACTGGACCCAGCCGTAGGGTATCTCAAGTGGGTGATACCCATGTTACCAACAAGGTTGTTCATACGGGCCTGGGTGAAAACATCACGGGCCATACCGTTACCCTTGCATTGGTAAAGGCGGCCACGTTGACCACATGTGACAATTCCAGCGGCATCTTGTCCACGATGTTGTAAGAACATGGCACCCTCGAAGAGTTCGGGAGCCACATTGCAGCTCTGATTGGCGAGAACGCAACCGAGAATTCCACACATGATTAATTTGAAGGGGACTGAAAGAAGTGAAAGGAATCCTAGACTCCTTTGGCGTTGAAAGGTTGGGCGGTTTAAAGGGCACAGGGGACCAAAGGAGAAGAGAAGCGGAGTGCGATGAGGAAGGCTATTGAAAATTTCGGGGATGCCAGGCCTCACAAGAGTGCATATTCGTCATCGCCTAGATATGGGAGTCATCGAAGGAAGCGACGGGGAGGGAGGGGAAGACTTTTTTCTGCGGTTTTTATTGGTATTGAATCTGAAGAGATTCGCTTTTTTGTTTTTTTGGTTGCCCATTTTTATTCTACTCGGTGATGCTCCGGGTGGCATCGTGGTGCATCTACAATCGGAGTCAAACGTCACACCAAGTATGATTAGATTAGTGATTTAGAAGGTGATAAGATTAGAGTTTGAAAAAAAAAATCAGCGGCAAAGATGTGCTGGCAAGAGCGTTTGAGGTCAAGAAGAGAGTTTTCGATTTATATGAGATGATTTTGCGTTTTTGTAATTGAAGCTGAATTCTTCTGTGTTTTCAAAGTTCGTAGTTTTAACTCAAAATTCTGATAAGACAGAAAAGTGTCAACGAGTCCAACAAAGAAAATTGCCAAATTTTTATCATCAATGCCTCTGAATTAGGACAAAAAATTAATCTCGTAGGGCATGCTGTCATCTATAACTACAAAGAGAATTAGTGTGGTGTAAATATATATTCACTAAACGCCAAAAAAAATGGCACAAGGCTAAAAAAGAGGCAATGGTTTGGAAAAGGACAATTAGAAGAATCAAAACGTGATAATGCAGCTGATGCGGACGCTAGAGAGCGAATGGGCAAATCATAAAATCGTGATAATGTACAAGAGTGACGGGATGTTGTTTTGCCAACCGAGGGCATAGCTTATCTATCGGTGCGTTTTTGAACTGACGCGGAATATAATGACATGTGACATGTAAAGTCGTATATGCTGTATTCGTCGGGCGCTGATGCTTGCATTAAGAGCGTGGTGGTATTGATTCCTTTGGAGAGGTATTTTTTTGTATTTTAGATTTTTTTTTCTTTTTTTCTTTTTTTCTTGGTTGGTTATCCCGCGGATTACACCATCAACCTACTTTGATTGTTGTGGTTGTTGTGGTTGTTGCGGTTGTTGCGGTTGTTGTGGCGGTTGTTGCGGTTGCACAGGGCCACCATACATAGGGTAACCATTGAACTGAGGAGGCATTTGATATTGCCCAGGATATCCATATGGATGAGGGAATTGAGGGTACTGACCGTCTTGTGGAGGCATTGGTGGGAGTTGTCCTCCTGGAACTTGAGGGTGTGCAGCTTGTTGTGGATGTTGGCCTGGATGGGCTGGGTGGCCAGCTTGAGGTGCCTGGTGGCCTTGTGGTCTTTGATTCAAAGCCTGAGGTTGAGGTACTGCTGAAGGTTGAGGGGCTTGGGCGGCCTTTGGAGCCTGTCCTTGGCCAAATGCCCCATTTGATGGAGGGATACCAACGTTGCCGTTTGGATTTCTTCTCTCCTTACCTCTTGGAAGCTCCTCAAGCTTGAAAGGTCTTGGAATAGTTTCCTCATTCTCGTTCACATACAAGGACTTGTCAATGACAGCAGGAATG
Organism: Australozyma saopauloensis; assembly: GCF_035610405.1. Lineage (NCBI taxonomy): Eukaryota > Fungi > Ascomycota > Pichiomycetes > Serinales > Metschnikowiaceae > Australozyma > Australozyma saopauloensis. The sequence goes on from NC_086135.1 coordinate 699,473, forward strand.
GGCTTGATCTCAGTTCCAAGCTCCTGCTCAATTTGGTACAAACTGTATCTGTCATTCCAGCTCATCAAGTTGATAGCTAAACCCAAATGACCGAATCTACCAGAACGACCAATTCTATGCAAATACGTTTCAGCAGACTTGGGGAAGTCGAAGTTGATCACGACATTGACAGCCTGAACATCAATTCCTCTAGTTAACAAATCAGAGCACACCAAGTTTCTGACCTTTCCTTGTCTGAACTCGTGGAACACCTTGTTTCTTGCCAGCTGAGGCATCTTAGCATGTGAGTAATAACAGGAGTATCCAAGCTCGGTAATTTTCTTGGCTAACAACTCAACACGGTTTGTGGAGTTGCAAAATATAATCGATTGGTTGATTTGCAATTTGGAGAATAAAGTGTTGAGACAGTGCAATTTTTGTTTCTCTTCAACGAAGGCGTAAAATTGAGAGATACCTCTAAGAGTCAATTCATCCATCAAGTTGATCTCATAAGGTTTCGTGAGGTGCTTGTCCATGAAAGACTTCACAGCATAAGGGAAGGTGGCGGAGAACAACAAGGTCTGTCTGTTCTTAGGGAAAAATGATAATATCTGCTCAATGACGTTCTTGAATTCTCTGGACAACATTTTGTCAGCTTCGTCCATGACAAACAAGGGACACTCGGAAAAGTCGGCTACGGATCTAGAGGCCAAGTCCAAGACTCTACCAGGAGTACCGACCAAGATGTGTACAGGTTCGTTCAAACGCATAACATCGTCGGTTAAGTTAGTTCCTCCGGTAGTCACCATACAGTTGATGCCCAAGTGTTTACCCAAGGTGCGCACGACCTGGGATGTCTGCAAAGCCAACTCTCTGGTTGGAACCAAAATCAAAGCCTGCGTTTTAGGAACTTTAGGCTTTACCAATTGCAACGAAGGAATAACAAAGGAAGCGGTCTTACCCGTTCCATTCTTAGCTCTGGCCAAAATGTCTCGGCCTGCGAGGGCCATGGGAATAGATTCTTCTTGGATAGGAGAGGGTTTCTCGAAACCAGCCTCGAAAATACCCATCAACAATTCTCTTTTCAAGTTGAGGTCTTCGAAGGACTTACCTTTTGTGTTGAGCACATCCTCGGTCTGTACACGGGTATCCTTTGCAGGGAGATTCAATGACTGTTTCCAGTTGGAATCGGACATTGTGTTATAGTTTTGTAGGGGAAAGAATTGTAGGGGGGCGACGGTGTTGGGGACAATAGAAGGGCCACGGGGGTTACTGACGCCTGATTGAATGGGGTGAGTTTCGGAGTTAGCAACGGGGAATTGGGTTGCGGGTTTCTATTTGTATGGAGCTGGTGTTTTAAATTTTTCGGATAAGTGGTGGGCAACTCTGTGAAGGCACGACAGTTACCCGGTGCGAGCCACGTGAAACAAGAACAAAGTGGATTAGTTCTCGACGGTCAAAAAAGGCAGTCTGGTTTGAAATTTATTTCTTCGTAATATTATATTTTATTTCTGTGAGATTTTCTCTTTGCTGTTTGGGAGATGGTTGTGGTGACCAAAGCTTGATGTATGGTTTCGTAAGAAGATAGATGAGAGGTACAATCAAGAAGTGATATATATATATATATATATATATAATTGGATTTTTGCTATGTTCTCAAGATGGATATTTCCAAGATGATTGAAATGCTACACCGATTGATTTCCTCCCTTTAGAGATATTGTAGGTCACCATGAGCAAAGACTGGCAGTCTCAAGATGGCAATGGAATATACTTCATTGGAGAGACATACGCTCAATAGTTTCAGTATTTAATCGGCGGTATTATGTGCTTACTTTCCCTTCCAGATGAATGCCTTGAGGCTGTACTCCCTTGACAGTACCCTCCTCTTTCAAACCAGATCAAGGACATTAAATGAGCTATGACTGAAGAGATTAAACCTAGAAACGCAACTAACTTCACCAGACTTGACCCCCTCACTTCTTTTCCATCACCTCTGAATCCTCCCTTACTATGAACAGGTTGATCTCTGCATCGACACCTGCCTGATTGAGTTTATCGCTCATTTGGCGCATGATATCAGCTTCTGTGACTTGTATCACTAGCTTTTTTTGTTGGATTTCTTCCATTGTCAAGTTGAAAGGATAGAGGCACTTCTCTTGCGGACAACTTAGTAGGGCCAAGGAAGTCAGAAGTAAATTCTTTTTAAGAGGTGTTCCGCAAAGAGGGCAATGCATTTTCATAAGTTGTGGTGTATGTTGTTTGTAACTGTTCTATCAGATATGAATACTCATCGCTAAGTGAACTGGTAAGACATCGCAAGTAAATAGAGGGACTTGGAAAACAGAAGTCTCACCAATTTTATGAAGTTAAAAAGAATTGAAAAATCAGCAATTCAAGACGGTAAAAAAAAAGGTAAGAATTGAGAAAGAAAGAGGAAATAGGAATTTGTTCAGTCAAGTTTAGCTTTGATTTGGCTGGGGGTAGTTGTGCAATTGCGAGCCACAAAGAGTCGTCATCTTTTAAGAATCATCCCTGTAGAAGAGGCTTCCGATAAAATATTTGTTATTTAAGAATGGAAATGACACAGTTTGTACTCATTGCCGCTTGCCAATGATGGTCTCTCATGATTTCGCTGGGATTCGGTGGTTCAATCAAACGAGAAATCGAACGCCTCAATGAAAATGGGTTCGATATCATCAGTCAATCAATTTTAGATCTAATCAATAGAAGACTGTCTTTACAACGAAGAAAATCATCATGGCAGTAGTTCTGTCAGTACACTCTACATTGAATGAACTCAAAGGAGGAGTTGACTCAAAAACATGAACAGCTAAGCTAGAAAGATTTTCGTGTTATTTTTTCTCCCGATAAAATGTTTCCACTCAGAACAGTTTGTTTTACAAACAATCTCTCAATCTATTCGACGCTATTGAAGGGTAAGAGAGCTAAGACATGCCAAGTTGAAGCTGAGAATTTGAATATAATTCAAAACTCAATTGCTCTTCAAACTCAAAAATGAGCTCTAAAATTATCCCATGATCAAAAGTTCTTCGTATCTGTGTCCCCCACATAACCTTTAATTAGACCTCATCTACCCATTGCCTCAGCAACGCCTTCTTCCATCCCCAAGTAGCCAAAATGAAATTGGCTCCAGAAACAATCAATAAACTACAAAGAGACACCGCCAATGTCCGTAACATCTGCATTTTGGCCCATGTTGACCATGGAAAGACGTCTCTAAGTGACTCTTTGCTTGCCACTAATGGTATCATCTCACAGCGAATGGCAGGAAAGATCCGGTTCTTGGACTCGCGTGAGGATGAACAATTGCGAGGCATTACTATGGAAGCTTCCGCAATTTCCTTGTATTTCAATATTATGAGACGGAAACAGGGTACAGAAGAAGTTGAGCTTAAAGAGCATCTCATCAATTTGATTGATTCACCCGGCCACATCGACTTTTCCTCCGAAGTGTCTACAGCATCGAGACTTTGTGATGGTGCAGTAGTTCTAGTCGATTCTGTCGAAGGTGTCTGCTCTCAAACAGTCAATGTTCTACGTCAATGTTGGGTGGACAACCTAAAGCCACTCCTTGTAATCAATAAGCTAGATCGTCTTGTAACAGAATGGCAATTATCGCCTTTGGAGGCATATCAACACATTTCGCGAATCATTGAGCAGGTCAATTCCGTGATTGGGTCGTTCTTCGCTGGTGACAGAATGGAAGACGATCTCAAATGGAGGGAGGCTGGTTCTCAGGGCGAGTATGTCGAGCGCTCGGATTCAGACTTGTACTTTGCACCAGAGAAAAATAACGTCATATTCGCATCTGCCATAGACGGTTGGGCCTTTTCGATCAATACTTTTTCAAAGATCTACTCGGCAAAGCTCGGCTTTTCACAGGCAGTTCTTGCAAAAACATTATGGGGCGACTACTACTTGGATATGAAAAACAAAAAAATTATCCCCGGTTCAAAATTAAAATCATCTCAGTCCAACCTCAAGCCATTGTTTGTCACTCTCATATTGGATCAAATATGGAGCATCTACGATTCAATTGTAATCGCTAGGGATGACAGCAAAATAGAGAAAATCATAGCTAAGCTAGGCGCAAAAATTCCTCCTCGTGATATGCGCTCCAAGGACAACAAAAATCTTCTAAACGTTTTGATGTCACAGTGGATTCCACTTAGTCACGCTTTGCTTGGAGCAGTAATCGAATACTTACCAAATCCACAGAAAGCGCAGCAAGAAAGAATCGAGGGAATCTTGAAAGAGTGTTTGTATAGTGCAGTTGCCGTGGGAGAAGAGTCTGTGGATGAGGACTCGCTCATAGAACCAGAATTCAAAAGTGCCATGATTAACTGTGACGCATCAGATCCTGAAGATCACACATTCGCTTACGTCTCTAAAATGATTTCCGTTCCCGAACGTGAATTACCAAAAGAGGTTGTCGCAGAGCTCTCTTCGGCAGATGTGCAAGAAAAACAAAGGTTGGCCAGAGAGAGAGCCAGAAAAGCTGACGCAGAAATCGCAGCTGCAATGGCAGCTACAAAGTTGAGCGGGGATGGCGATGATATTTATCTTGAAACCAGGCCAGACCAGTTCGAATGGGAGTTCGAAGAGGATGAAGACGACGAAGACGAGGAAGAAGCCGAAAATGAAGTTTTAGTCGCATTTACTAGAGTTTACTCTGGAGAGCTCTCGAAGGGACAGCGTGTGTGCATTGTGGGTCCTAAATACGATCCGTCTTTGCCAAAGAAGCACCCAACAAACATCGAGCAATTGATTGAAGACATTGAAATAGAAGATCTTCTTCTTATAATGGGAAGAGAGTTTGTTCGGGTTGACTCTGTTCCTGCCGGAAATTTGGTTGGTGTTGTCGGGCTTGGTGACATTATTCTTAAAAATGCTACCATCATGTCGGAGGTCCCCGAAGAGAAGCCTTATATCAACATGGCTTCTACGTCAACTCTCATTCACAATAAACCAATCATGAAAGTTACTATTGAGCCACAAAATCCACTCAAACTCTTCAAACTCGAAAAGGGATTGGATTTGCTATCCAAGGCTGATCCTGTCTTAGAGTGGTATGTTGATGATGATTCAGGAGAGTTGATCGTTTGTGTGGCTGGTGAGTTGCATTTAGAGAGATGTCTCAAAGATCTCGAGAAGAGATTTGCGCCCGGTTGCGAGGTCACAATCAAAGAGCCCGTCATTCCATTCCGTGAAGGTTTGGCAAACGAATCGACTTCAACTCAGGCTCAGGTTGTTGTCAATACAGACGATACTGAAGTCTCGAAAGACGAGGTCGAAGTTCAGCTCGAAGTGTACCCTATGCCCACAGAAGTGACCGCATTTTTGATCAAAAGTGAGGTAGAGATCAGCGAGTTAATAGCTCAACGACTCAAACACCCAGACGAACGTCCAAGCAAACAATTACTAGAGTTTCAAAATGAATTGAAAAAGCTTTTTAAAGAACACTCTTCAGAGCAAAAATTTGTCGAAGCTTTTGGCAGTACAGATTCCCTTGTTGACAGCATTGTTAGTTTCGGCCCAAGAAGAATTGGTCCAAATGTTCTTGTCGAAAGTCCACTGAATAACCAGCAGTTCCGCAGAGTTTTCTCAACTGAGGACACCACGAGATTTGTATTCGAGTCTAATGTGCTCAATGGGTATCAACTAGCCATGAATGAGGGACCCTTAGCTGCAGAGCCGGTTCAAGGCACTATTGTTGTCTTGAGAAAGACATATAGACAAGAGACCGAGGAGTTACTTCTCAATTTGAGTAGTCGTGTTTTGAAGATGACTAAGCAACTCATTCATGCAGCCTTCTTGAAGAATTCTCCTCGCTTGTTCCTTGCAATGTACACATGTGAAATCCAAGCATCGCCAGATGTCATTGGTAAGGTGTATGCTGTTGTTCAGAAGAGAGGAGGCCTGATCATTTCAGAAGAGTTGAAGGAAGGAACTCCATTCTTCACAATTACTGCTAGGATTCCAGTTGTCGAAGCATTTGGGTTCACAGAGGAAATGAGAAAACGTACATCTGGAGCCGCCAGTCCGCAATTGATTTTTGATGGCTTCGACATGTTAGATATTGATCCTTTCTGGGTTCCACACACCGAAGAGGAGCTTGAAGAGCTAGGAATCTATGAGGAAAGAGAGAATGTTGGGCGTAAGTACATGAACGCCATTCGCCGGAGAAAGGGATTGTTTGTCGATGAGAAGGTGGTCAAGAACGCAGAGAAGCAGAGAACTTTGAAGAAGGATTAGGTGTGCATTTTATTTTGACGCTGATATTTTGACGTTAAACCAAAGAGAGAGTGTACAAAAAAGTTGAATCGAGATTTTTCTTGCTAATATCATATTGTATACTACCGTCATTTTGCTCAATTCATTCTATGTTGGAATCGATTGACCGGGTTACAATAATGTAACCATGAACCAAAGAAATAATAAAAAAAAAAAGAAAAACAGCCATAATAAGTAAAGAATCGAGTTTTGGATACTTCAATGTGTTTGCGCATTTCAACTAAAATCCATATTTCCCATATTTCCATACACCTGAAATATGTTTCACCCCGCCATTAGTGTCAAGTACATATTCCATTACTAAATTATAAAATCGTGAGCACTTGCCTCGTACCCTGTTCACTTTAAGACCAGACCAGCCGTTCAATTAATTAGACCAATCCGAGAAAACATTCAAATATTTCTAACCAACTGATATTCCTGGGTTATGGGGCAGCCTCCGAAGCTTGAAACACCACCAGTGGCATCCGCTTCAGATCCCCTGAATTCGGCGCCAGACGTCCAGCGACTACTCGATATAAAAAAATCATACCAATACTGGCAGCAGCACATGAAGTCGTCGGACAAAAACGGCAAGGACGGGAAGAAGGTTCCATCTCAGAAGAACAACTCTCTACCTTCTGGAGGCGCCAGTTCGCTAACAAACAACCAAAACTTGTTCACAGAAAAGGATATGCTGTTTCTCAAAAGTCGTTTGGATGAGATTGTATCGCGCGGGTTTAGACCCAAGTCTAATGAGGTAGATCAGCTTTTCGAAAGCTGCTTAGCGATGGATCTTCCACGCGAGAGTTTGGGATTTGATCCCTACGGTAACAAGGATGAGGAAGGGTTGCACGAGGAGCTTTGTCTCACTGGGGATGAGGAAGACCTTCAGGATGACTACGATATAGAGGAAGTTCAGGATGAGAATAGACATATTTTGAGCCGACCGGGCGCCATGCACCACATCGAAATTGAGCTCAATGATGGACCGCCGCGACTTGGCACCCCTGATCCTAATGAGCCTTCATGTGAGTTCACGTTCGAATACGATGGTAATGGAAAGCTCATCCCTACATCCAACAATGTGGAGGAACAACTACGCCAGATGAATCTTGCGGCGCTGCTAGATCTCGATCTTAGTGTGGGCGGTAAGGCTGGCAAGAAGAAAAAGAAAAAGAAGAAGAAGCGGACGACCTCAGAGTGTTGCGAGCCCGCTGCTCTGGGCGCTATCGACGAGAGCCTTTGTCTTTTCTGTCAATATGAGGCATTCTATGGCCAGAAACCAGTCCATACCAAGCGCTGGTTGGAGAACAAAATTGCTGCTGATATCGCCAGGCGGAGGAAACTAAAGGAGAAACTCGAGTCGGTCAAAAGAGCGCTGATAGCATCAGCTGTGAACCCCCCGGCGGCGAATGAAGGAATGGGTTCGGCATCTACAGAGCATCGTGATCATGGAGAAGATCTGGATTGTAGCTTAAATACGGTGGTTGATAATTAGTGAACATTACCCGTGTGTTCCTATATTAATGAGTACATATTGACTTCCAAATAGAAGTCAGAATTAAGATTTTTCTTGCAGAATTATTGGTGGGAGAAAGTCTCAGATACATGTAGAACATGTTGGCGACCGTGTATATGGCACGAACATAATTATGTGCCCAGTTGTGTTTGATTCTCCATGTTAAACAAATCCTCCGCTCCTAATTCGAACGCTCCCCACACAAGCACTTGAGTCCAGAAACTATTTTTTCATCTTATAATATTTTAAAATCATGAATTTTCAGCCAAAATTTCGTGCCCCAAACTAGACTGTCCTCTATTTACATCCACCTGCTCTATGCACCCCAGATCCCCATAATTTCTTTCTTCTAGTACATTTTACCAATCAAAACCTCTCAGATATTTCCTCATGTTCGCAAAGAGTGCCACACCCGCCACCCCAGTTGTCAGATCGAAAACTCACATGGACGATTCTGTCGTGTGGGTGAATGATTGGTATAGCCCCCAGATATCAGCCAACACAGCAGACTTAAAACTCAAAGGGTGGATAAAAAAGAGCAGCAGCGAGAAAGAGCCCTCCGTTTTGGTGGCAAACAACGAGTTCATTGATCTCGAAACAGCAAAATACTACACGGAACCGGTAGTGGAAGTGGAAGTGAAAGAGGAGGTTCCTCAAACGGGCTCTGGCAACGCAGACTTGAAACTGGCACTTTCGATGGACAAGAAAGATGACCAGATCTCGTCTCTTTCAGGATTGGGTATGTAAGGAGAGAAGGAATATGAACCATGTGTGATCGAACATGAATGATACAATTTTGTGCAAAATAAAAGGAGTCTAATTTTAATCTAGTCGTCACTTCGTAAATAATTCTATAGAGCTTGAGCTAATCTTTCACGTTAATAAGGGCAAAACCCTTCCGAGCCTCGCCAACTGCCAGGCTCAAACGCAATTGCTTGTCTGTGTCCCAAACGTCGGATGTTATGTCTGCCGGTTCAACTCCAGATCGAAGCTGCTTTTGATACTCTCGTCGCGTACTTTGTAGGCCTGATATCTCGGTTGTGTCTCCTCCATCTGAGCATATCATGAATATCGATCCGGAAGGAAGTGCTGCGTAAATTTGCAACAATCTATTGTTAATGTCAGCCAAGAGCGATTCACGACCTCCTTCTTTTCCTGAGTTTTCGTCATGCCCTTCTCCGTTATCTTCATGTTGCGCTTTGAGCGCTTTTCTGCCATCTCTCAACCATATCAAGTTGAAAAAGTAATCGTCAATTCTGGCGTCAAAAGTACTGACTGCCTCATCATCATCGGAAACCTTCACAATATCAACATTGTCGCTATCTTTTAATATGTTGTTGTATAGCGATACCTCAGTATCGATGATTCGTGCCCTAGATTCAAAAGCTGCGCCCACTCCCTCATCGAAGAGAGTGCCCTCCAGGTTACGTCCAAAGTGAGGGCCAGACATCAATTTAAGCTTGATGAGATCCAAGCAAGCGTTCAGGTCTTCTACTGATGAATGCCCGGTACCATTACTCTCACCTTTTTGGATCTTGCGATCCAAAAATTGTTCAGATAACCATTTCAAACCCGGTTTTTGCGGAAATCCATTGTGATGTTCGTATACTAATGACGAGTCAATGACTCTGGGGTGACGAAGTCGAAGCACCTTTAAGTCAGACTCCAAGGAATGTCCGATCAAAACGTCACTATCAGAAATTAGAGACAAGAGCTTTTCTTGAACTTCTTCGAGAGTCGTTGTGACTCCCTCCAAAATCTCTTCTGTGATACCAGAGTACTTGGTTTTGTAGTCAATGATCTCTTCCTGTGGCTTCACATAAGTATCGTATATGACTTCATTCTGGAAATTTACAATCGATATACGAGTAAGCACTTTCCCGGATTTGGCATCACAGAACTCGCAATCGATAGCAAAGGTGTGTGATCCATCATGCTCGAAGCTCTGTGTTTCCTTCCAACCATCTGGTAGAGCATTCTCGTTTGAAGTATTAATTTTGCTGTGAATTGGGTAGTTGTTATCACGCATTTCGGTTTCTGTCAATAAAAGATCGTCTATCACTAGTTTGTTCCGTTTATTCTCCATCATGCGTTTCTTTTTTTGTCTACCTGATAATGGACATTTGAGAAGTACACTCATCGGAGCCACTAATGTGTCTCGATTAGTTGGAAGTTTCACTGGGATTAGCTTTTCGAATTTGTTGTACAAAAACGGGAGAGAGGTTTTGGGGTCTCGCTCTAATTGTAGTAAATGCTCATTATTGGATATTTCTAGAGCATTCAAGTCATTTTGAAACAATCCTGATACAAAAACAACAGTCATGTTCTTGACATTACCATACATATCAGCTTTGAAAACGTAGTTTTGAGACGCAGGCTTTGCCTTGAGAACGTCTTGGATGAATTGTCGGAGGATCATGAGATTTATCCCGCCCCTTGGCTTGTCAAAATACGAAATTGCAGCTTTTGTCGTTGTCTCCCACATTTGTTTCCGCTTATGAAGCTTTGCTGGAGGATTGTTAGATACCAGAGAACCTCGTCTCTTCGCATTTGTGGTTGGCTCATTCGCAGACACGTTTTCCAGTTCTAATTCCGAGTTTTTCTTTTTGAACCTTTTCGATACTTTCGATTTTCTTTTGTTTTGATTATCGACAATAGCCGTGCTTGTGGTTGGGACTGGAATGGCCGACTCATTAGTATTGCCTGTATTTTCACTGTGTTCGGACATGGCCTCACCATCCTTACCTGGACCTGATAGCGAGAGATTGGCGCAATTTATCGGCAACGACAGCTCAGGTGTCGTGCTGTCCGATGCCATTATAATTGGTCCCTGAAATAATTTCAGATCTGATGGATGTCTCTATAGTATAAAACAGCCACGTGACCTGGGCAAGTGAAAGCTAAGTAGATTTGAAACTTTCGACAAATTTTTGGAATGTAATAGGGACGGGTGGAGCAATTTCAGAATTGCTTGGTATTTCATCATCCTTCAATAAACCATACTTGCGCAATTGCGTGTACATCGACTCGTCTTGAATACTACTTGTCTCGAGCCAGCGAGTGTAGACAGTTTTGAGTTCGTCAATTTCCAGCTCTTCGGTAAGGCATGAACCCTCGGGGAGGTATGGAACCGATCTCGCCACTAGTAAGATTTTGGTTAAAGTGTCCCATCCAGAGGAGAGATTTTGGTATAGTTCAAAAGAGTCCTCCTCCGGATCATCAAATTCTAGAATCGGTTGATTTTCGGGACCAGTTACAGTCGCTGTGAATTTAGCTATTTTCAGTGGGTCACTTACTAGCTGGCGCAACCCAAAGATAGAAGCAAAGGCGCCATTGTGATACATGGCGAGGAAACGAAGAAGCTGCTGTAAAGCGATTTGCGAAGCAGAGACAATCGAATGTTCGGACTGAGAGCTGAGATCATTCACGACAATTAAATTTGCATTGCATTGCTCCGTTTTAGAGCTTGCATTGATCTGTTTAGAATCAAGTAAACTATCACTGAGAGAAATATCACGAGTCGAATCCTCGGATCTTTTGCCAGAAATATTCTTTAGCACATTTTGTGTCAAGAATTTCAAATTGCGAATCGTCACAAGAATATCTCTATTAACGACTATGATTGTGGGGACACCCGAATATGTCTTCTTTTCGAGAAGCAGCTTGATGCGAAGCTGAAATAAGGATAAGTTTGCCATGACATGTATTTCTTGTGTTTCTGTGTTGAGAAGACGAATAGCCAGTCCATCGTAGATCTGATTCAGACAGATCATGACCAACACAAGCTGTTTCGTATGCGATCTAGAAGCCATTGGCATGATCGCAGCGTGAATTCGGATTTCGAAAGAGCCGCTTGTTGACTGGAAGAAAAACGGAACCGAGTAATAATCCCGTAAAGATCAAAAGAACACTCTGAAGTGGTTTGTATGTGTGACAGGTCTCAGATAGATTAGTAGTGTAAGAAATTAGGATAATGCAAAAATTTCTCGGGTTGGAACAAATTAATTTACAACTTTCACTCCAAGCGAGCTTGATTGTGGATAAATTTTTAGTCTTGGTTCAGAACAATCTTCATGATGTTAATTGGAATTTGTCCTTCAATCACTGGTAGAACAATTTCAATAGTGAAACCTCACAGAAAACACTAGGAACTAGAGAAATTTCAGAACAGGCCCGATAACAGACTAATGTTCCTTAAATTCTTACACTTAGAAATAAACCAAGTCAAATGAACTGAAGCAGCATAAATGTGAATTTTCCATACTGCTGGCTATCAGGTATGATTGAGCAGATGACGAGTAAGGAAATAAACACCAGAGAATTGAAGAAATGAATTCTTACAAAATTCATCAAATTTGCCTGTTCCAAAAAATGAATAGAAAAAACTCAGTCTCGCTGTAGAATAGTTATACCATTTCCAGTTTTTCACTTCCATGTTACACCCTTACACCACACCAACCACTTTCTAACTATTCCATAACGACGGCCACAGTGCACCCCCAATGTCGGCCCAGTTAGAGGATTTTACCTCCCAGCTAGTACCTGGTGATGTCGACGTTCCAGATGATAAGATAATTGACGACATTTTCGCCGAAAAAGTCACCAAACACGCGGCTGACGCCATTGACTACGAAGACATAGATGAACTTGCAGACGATGAACTACCCGAAGAGGAACCCCTCATAGACGAACATGAACAAGCACCGCTACCTCTGGGAGTAACTGTGGCCGAAGAGGAGGACCTACAGGTGGCAGCGGATAACGAGTTTGATGATATATTTGGAGGTGAGGAAACAGAGCAGAATGCGCTTCCACAAGACTCATATCTACATAATATCGGTGGCGACATCCTAGATGGGTCTGACGGCTTGCATGATTTCGGCGCCTCTGCTGGTTTTGAGGACGATGGACTCCACGACATGGGCCTAGGGTTCGAGGAGGAAGAACACTTTACTGAGCCTACTGTTCCCAAAAGCAAAAAGCGTAGATCACCTGAAGAAATTTCAGCACGTGCACAAAAGTTACAAAAGCTTGTTGCCAACATGGAAATCTCCTACAAACCTAGAATGTTGGCAAAGTACTTTCCAACCTATACCCAGGATAAACCCTTCAACTTTAGCACAATAATTCTGCTGGAACCGAAGTTCTTCAGCTATAAGCGTCCTGCAATTGCATTTAAAAGCCACCAAAAGGCTCTCATTCCCCTTAAACTCACACTTGAAATCGAACCTGACCAAAGGAAGGCTTTCAAGTCAAAGCGCGGCTTGGACAGCATGCAGACCACTACGAAGGGAATACGGTCTATTTCGGCGGAAGATATGGATCTCATCGAAGAACTACAGTCCAGAAATGACCTACTAAGCAGGATTGAAATGGTACCACTTCTAGCAAAGCAGGGAGAGGAAAGTGACAAGTTTATCGAATTCGACAAAGACTTGATATTAGCAACAGCTGATTGGGATGATCAAGGTATTTTAAGTGCGGGCGAGTCTGAAGATGAGACATCCCTCAATGACAAAAAGGTTTCTGAGGCGTACGACTCCGGAGAGCTTTCCTACGATGACGAAGACATATTTAATGGTAGCGTCGCCAGAGATACGCTACAGTTGAACATGAACGATCCTAATCTCTTATTCGTACCTGCTTCAAAAAGAAAGGACAACGCCAAATCTAAAGCAGTCATACCCACTGACAATAAGCTTTTGCAGCTGAAGTTCAACATATCCAATGATAAAGCTTATGAAATTTTGACCAACAATTATAACGCAAAGGTGAGAAGTCAATTGAGTAACTTGAATATCGAGCATTCCGTTCCTGCCATGCGACTTCAAACACCATACTACAAGATCAGATTGTCTAAAGAAGAAGCCAGAGCTTTTCATCGTGCTCGTTTCCAAGTCCGTCAAGGTCTGTTGATTTGCTTTTCGAAAGTGAAGATGAGAAAGAAGAAAAAGGATCGTGGAAAGACTTCGAAGGAAATTTTCCGCAAAACCTCAGACTTGACAGCAGTGGACTCCTCTACATTGATCGGTATGGAGTACTGTGAGGAGAATCCTAACATCCTTTCCAATTTCGGTATGGGAAGTAAAATCATCAACTATTACCGCAAAGAAAAAGAAGAAGACAGCTCTCGTCCAAAAGCTCCTCTTGGTGAAACTCATGTTCTTGGAGTTGAGGATAGATCGCCATTCTGGAACTTTGGTCACGTCGCCAAAGGTGATTTTGTGCCCACATTATACAACAATATGATGAGAGCACCTATCTTCAAACAAGAGCCAAAGCAAACAGACTTTTTGCTTATAAGATCGCAGGGATGTGGAAACCACCAGAAATACTACCTCCGTCCAGTGGACCACTTGTTTACAGTTGGAAATGTTTTCCCTGCTGTAGAAGTTCCAGCTCCTCATTCCAGAAAAGTCACTAACACTTCCAAAAACAGATTGAAAATGATCGTTTTCAGAACTATGAACAAGAATGGCAACGGACGGTTGGCTGTTAAAGATATTGCTCTGCATTTCCCTGACCAGAACGATATGCAAAATAGACAGAGACTCAAGGAGTTTATGGAGTACATCAGAAAAGGTGATGATCAGAATTATTGGAAAATTAAGGGAGTTGACACAGTGCCATCTGAGGAGGAGATTAAGGCAATGATTTCGCCCGAGGATGCAACACTTCTCGATTGTATGCAACACGGACAACAATCTTTGGATGACATCGATACTCTTTTCGGCGATGACAACAAGAAATTTGATCCCAAGAAAGACAAGAAGGATCGCGAGAAAGAAGACACGGAACTTGAGAAGAAAGATACCGAGAAAAAGAGAAAGGATAAAGATGTTGATATTGATGAGACTATTGATGAGGGCTTGACGCCATGGAGCTCATCGCGGAGTTTCATTATTTCAAACCAAACAAAAGCTATGCTTCAGCTCAATGGTGAAGGAGATCCATCTGGTATTGGCCTCGGTTTCTCTCTCATTAGAGCTACGCAAAAGCACGGGTTCAAACCACTCATTCCTCCTCCTAAAGAAAGTGTTCCAAAAGTAACAAATGCGTCCTACCAACAAAAACTTTATGAGAGTGAGATTAATAGGATCTGGTATGCTCAAAGAAGCTCCTTAACTGTTGATGATACCGAGGGTCACACTCTCAACGATATCTACAAGGAGTACAAGCCTATCAACCATCTAGCATTCATCAAACAAAAGATTGAAAAAGAGAAAGAGGATAAAATCAAAAGCGAGGGTGCTCAATCCGCAAATCAAAATGTGTTAAAAATCACAAGACATGTCCGGGACCAAAATAACATTGTACAAAGAAAGGTTGAGTACATTCATGATCCACGCCTCATAAAAGCATACATCAAGAGAAAGAAGCAAATTGAAGGTGACAAGATGTCCATGGCAGACGTTAAGGAGATCATTCCAACAAATGACGCTGAAATGAACAAAATTCGTCGTAAGGCTTTAGAGGTCAAGATTGCAAACTTGACCAAAAGACAAAAACTTAGTAAGGGACGTAAACCTAACAAGGATCCTATACACCTTGCCGCCGCTGCCGGTGGCACAATCATCAATGCTAACACCGTTTTGTTACCTACAGGAGTTTATGCTATAGGTGGTAAAGGTATTGGTAAAGGAAAAAGTAAAACTCGACGCTGCGCGTCTTGTGGTGCTTTTGGTCACATCCGTACCAACAAGTCGTGTCCATTGTACTCACACACCAAAGGAGGAACAGTGCAAATTCCTCAAGAGCAAAAGGATATTCTCTTGGCGGCCGCCAAGGAAAAGGCTGGCGTGGATGCTTCAAGTGGGTCTCCATCGGTCCCTCCAGAAACATTCGAGAGCGTTGGTGCTTCAGGCCCTGGAGATTATTCGACAAAAGAAGAAACACCGGTGATTGGCGAATAAGAGTATTGCGAATTATATTTAATGCATTAACGAATAGTAACACGATATGTAAACGTTTGAAAAACAAAATGAAGACTCGAAGAGTCTGGATAAATCTAACAGAAAAAGTTGGAAACTCTATACCAAAGAGGCTTCAGCTTGAGCAAAGCCCTCTCATCTGCCAACTCTTGCTTGATAACTTCAATGTCCATCTCTCTTCTTCCGGAGTCGAGATCGATGTCAACCAACCTGATCCAAAGTAAGTTCCAGGTGCGCTTGTATGTCTTAAAAGAGGCCCAAATGACAAGGAGTAGAGGCAACGAAAGACACTGTTTCCAGAAGGTGACGTTGCTGGCACCATCGACGCCAATTGGCCAGATAGAAATCCAAATTTGTCCAATAATGATCAAGATCAAAATAATAAAACCGGCAATAGAGCCGTAAATGCCCAAAGGCGAAGTGAAAATAACCTCATCCGTGGATCTACCCTGAGCAGATAAAGCCATTCTGAATCTGATGTGAATGAGACAAATGGATGCCCAAGTAAAGAAAGCGGCAAGAGAACAGATAGAGAAGAGCCAAGTGAAAACGTTCGATTGATGTTTAGCGTCGGCAGCCAAGAAACCAAGAAGACCGAAAATATTAGTGATCATAACGGCAACAAGAGGTCTTCCCTTTCTGTCAATGTAACCTACAGATTTTGGAAGCAAGCCTTGCACTGCCAAAGAGGCAAGGGTACGAGAGCATCCGTAAACGGAGGAGTTACCAACAGAAACAACGGAAATCAAAATGACGACGTTCATAATGTCAGGGAGGACCTTGATACCAGCGCTTCTAATGGCAATGACGAATGGAGAGGAGTTGACCTGAGAGTCACTGTTAAGCAAGGAGTCGTTGTCGTAAGGAACCAAACAACCAATAATCACAGAAGTGACGAGGTAGAAAACGGTGATTCTCCAGAACACCTGCTTGGTAGCTTTTGGCAAGGACTTACGAGGGTTTGCGGTTTCAGAGGCAGCCAAGGCTACAAGTTCGATACCACCGAAAGAAAAGGCTGCGGTGATGAAACAAGAACACACACCTTTGAAACCGTGATTGAAAGCACCTGGGTTGTGCCAGTACTTTCCACCAATGTAACCCTGGTCACCGACACCACAAATAATGCAAACACCCAAGATAATGAAACCGATGACGGCCAAGACCTTGATGATGGAAAGAGCGAACTCTACCTCACCGTAGCCGATAACACCGAACATATTAATACCACAAATAAGGACATAGAAAATTGCAACCCACACTGCGGGATTGACGGACTGATTCCAATACTGAATAGTCAACGAACAAGCCACCAACTCCGATGGGAACGAAATAAGCCAAGTCAATGCATACATCAAACCAATGGTGAAACCCCACGAAGGCTCAATGAAACGGGCAAAAAATGCATTGAAGGAACCAGACACAGGGAATTGCACAGACAACTCACCCAAAGCATTCACAACACAGTACAACGAGAAACCAACCAAAATGTACGCAATCAACTGACCAGCGGGACCACCCAAGAACAAGGCGTAACCACTTCCAACGAACAAACCAGTACCGATGGCACCTCCAATTGCAATCATCTGCAAATGTCTGCTCTTCAATCTTCTGGCCAACGGATGTCTGGCGGTAGCGTAGATAGACTTCTCCATCTCCGTCATATGCGAAGTGTCAACACCATCATCTTCCAACTGATATGGCTTGAAAGAGTCGATAAAGCGGGTCACAAAGGGTTCCTTTGGTGAGTTCTCCCATGATACAGAGGAGGCGGTTTCCAGATGTCTGTCTGCGGCCAGCCCGAAGGAGTCCGGGTTCTTGTGCATGTCTGAAGAAGACATGAACGAGCAACTGATATGGGGGATACGGGAGAAAGTAGAAGTACCTTGAGAGAGATTAAATTTCTCATGGAACAGTGCTTTTTGGCACTACCTAATCAACCTACATACGGCTCGCTGAGACGATGTGCGTGTGTGCAGGTTTATCCGTTTTTTGGAGATGACCTCAGGCACAGTACTTGATGGCGGAGTCTGGTTGAGAGATGGTGTTTGTAATTGGGATCAGGCTTCGAAATTGATGTTCATTTCGCTTCCAAAGTCGATTTTTGCATCCCTCTCGATTCATTTCCATGCAAAAATTTTCAGATTCGGGCCGTGAGCGCTCTAGTCCAACTGCAAGAACGGCTACTTCCGCTAGGTAGAGTGCATGTAACGCAACGACAATGAACGCCGCTCTATCTGTATGCCGGATCCCGGGCGGTGATCTGCACCAACTTGGGTTGGCTGCAAGAGGAGTCATACGACTACCAGCTTTCTCGTCCGAAAAGCGCATTTGGCAGATCCAATCTCAAAGACATATCTCTTTGGTACCGGAGGGGGTCTTGTCACTGTGTTCATGCGTGGTTTTGCTTCAAGATCCCTATTCTAATGGCTGTATGAGGTACAACTACGTCTTAAGCGTGTGGGCTTCTGTACTACACAAATAGGAGCACTACGATTGACCGCCAAATTACACACATTTGCAAAACGTTCTCTGCCAAATTTCGGAAGCCACAGAACATTGCCTCTGCATGAAGTCGTGATAACTTGTGATTGATCATTATACACCCTCATCGCTTTTCATTTGCCGGTATTAAGCTTCCACACTGTACAGTCAGGGCTGCGAATAGGCTATCCACAGTTTGCATCACGAAAGGTAGCCAAGAGCGGGCTGAAAAATTCTTGGAACATACCATGCATGTTATCTTTCCAATCATTCTGCTATTCTTTCCAGTCATACATGGTTTGGGAATGTGTTTCATTTTGTGTGAGTATTGGAGAATAACAACGGGGTTTACATTATGGCGACAATGAATTAGGAGTCGTTTTCAACTGTATTACTTTGTAGTTTGGGATGTTTGGTCCATTTTGGTTCATTTTGGGCTTGGTCTTAGTCTTGCCAGTAGAACAGACAAGCTCCTAGTATTGTATCTCCGATTTGATCATTGCCAACCGTGAACTGGTAGGGAGTTCATGAGAGAAAGCATCGATTCAAAGGGTGCATGAGTAAATTACAACTACTTTTTAGTTTTCAGATTTTGGCTTTTCTTTTTCGTTTTGAAAAGACGTCTGTCTTTTCGACAATGTCTCTGAGTGTCGGCGATTCATTTAGTTTTGTAGCTTTGCTAGTTAAGATAATGGGACTACAAGTGAGGTTCTATTCCATTATACATATTCGGCCAATAATCATAAAGGTGTAAAGACACGAGTTTAAGGCATTCTGAAGTAGTCCACCTCAACTTGGTTATTGTATATTATGTCGAAGACGTTACAGTGTTGACGAACTTCTCTACGTTGGAGGGTCGCACTGAAATTTTTCATGGCGATAGTAAACGAATGATTCTAGAAGATTCCTCTATTGTCCATTCGTCAATTCTTAGTCGCATCCGGAGTCTGAGAACAAGAACCAGCACTTCGTCAAAACAAGAGTCTAAAGAAGTAATCTCAAAGCTCGAGAAAAAGAGTTCTTTACAAGGATCTTGAAAGAACTGATGGTTCTTCTCTTTCTTCTCCAATATGGGTAAAGAAAATGGAAGCTTGCAGATTGAGTTGAAATTGAAAATACATTGACAAAGCTCACACTGTTACATACGTATTTTGAAGTGATCACAATTTCATGAAACGAAATCAAATCACAATACACTATTCATGGTGATATTGATGTCCAACCTTTTTTTATTGATTGACGGGAAGCAGTTAGAATTTCATTTCAAACTCCCCAGTTGCTTCATCGATCAATGAGGTCTTTTTTACAAAACAATCACATAAGTGGAGACGAATATAGCCATGGAGATACTTCTCTCATAAGGAGAAGGTTCAGTTTCTAGTTTCATTTCAGCTTCCACAAGTTTGATCGACTCAAATATCTCACTTGCCTCAAACAGACTTCGATACCTTATCAATATGCTAAAGAACAAAACAATCTCCTAGTTCTCAAGAATCAAATAACGAAAGCCTCAACACACAAATCAGAGTGTTTACTCTCTTGTCTTTTTCACTCACTCATTAGACTACAACAATGAATAAGCCACAAACAGGCTCATTACACAATTTAAATGTCAAAAAGGTACAACTACAAGTCATTTTGGTTCGTACATAAGTCATTCATTATAGTATTAAGAAGTAAAAAGAGTGTTGTGGGTGGCTGCAAAATCAGGCATGGTGCATGATTTTGACGTTCTCGTAGGCCTTGTCGGTCTTCACGAAGATTTTCTTCAAAGAAGATTGGTTGTAGTAGTTGTTAACCATCCAGGCAACTCCGCAAGAGTAAAGGGCACCGCCGATGAGAAGAGCGCTTTTTGGGTTGACAGCCATTGTGATCGAATATATAGAAGTAATAGATTAATATGATATCACTTGAAAGTGTATTGAAAGTTGTTGTTTATTGAAAGAAAACTTGTTGTTGTTGATAGTGATGAAAAATTAATACTGGCCAATTTAACGCTTCCTTTTATACTGTTACTTCCTTGTTTCAGGTGGAGTGGTGGGGTGACAAGGTGACCTGAGGCCAGGGCATATGGCGCAACTGGCATAAACCCCGCCAGAGCAATTGCGACATATTTCAAAAGAGCGAAAAAAGAGCATTCAAAGTTCTAGATCACTCAAATTCTAGGCTTTTGAAATTTAATTTATCACATTCTCTTTCGCTCAAGATATTCTTCACCCCGATACTTATCTCTCACTGGGGAAATGAGGTCCTGCAGCGGCAGCCTGTTCCTGCAATGTGCTATTTCGATCAAGCCACCAAAATAGTGGGTGTCAGCCAATAACATAGAAGCAAGATAACAATGGAAGAAGTGGTGGTGGTGTGAGATTCTATTTCACCTGATGTTGTGGTGGTATGTTTCTTCTAAAGTGGTTGCAAATGAGTTAATTTCCGATAATTCCGGACACACTTGAGTTCAAACATTGCCCGAGATAGTTTTGAGTTTTGTTTAAGGAGGCGGGCGAAATGAGAGATTTCTGAACTGTCGTATGTATGTTTGCTGATGTTGTTGAGTCTGATGTATCATTTGTCATGTCTTTGATGATTAGAGCATTGCTAGAACCAAGCTAAATTGAGATAAAGTGTCCAGTTTTATTTGTTCTAGCGCGAGACTCTCTTGTGCTCTCTTCTTTTTTCAATTGATCTGTGCTCAGTAGTGTGGCCGCTTGGAATTCATTGAACGTTTTTGGGGTAAAGACTCGCGTGATTCACAACCAACCCAAGTCATACAATGCACCGGTGGATTCAACTTATAAGATGTTAAACAGATATTGAAAAGTATCTTAAAAAAGAACATAGCTTTCGACTTTCAGGAAGCCTTCTTTCAGATCGCATAACTTCGACCACTTCAGAGACTACAGAACACAAGCAACAGAGCAAATTGCCGATTGCACCCAATATAAAACAAATTAATAACATTCTTGTATTCCAAGGTGACATAAAGATATATTCTAACGCACTACAATTTATCGATTGGGTGTTGTATTATGAGTCCTCAATATTGATAATGCCAACGCGCCAGATCACACACAAAAATGATTCAGAATACTTTAATGTGTCGAAGACTTATAGATTTACAAGGGTTTTCATTTACTAGATTTATTATTATTATTTTTTATCATCACTCCAACCTTTCAACTGCAGACCCCCTCTAGGGCTCGCGCCCCAAGTATCACGTGGTCATACGCATCTCCAGTCCCGCGCCTGCTGGCCAACATCCGTGCCTCCTCTCCCTTGCGACTGTAGGAAAATTTTACCTTACCCAAAAGCGAGTCTTCTCTTCTTCTTTCTCAGCTAGCAAACAAGTATGTAAGAATTGTATACGGACCCACCATCCATAGTTGGGGCATCCGTTGTGATGTTATAAGAGATCGTTTTCCACCGTCTTTCCCAATCTCGCCTGATCATAGGATGCGAACGTTTTCCAAAAGCAGAAATGAAATATGAGATGTGCAATCTCCTGAGCATCGCTATGAAATCGAAAGGAAACAATGAGAAACTCATTGCGCAAACGAAGAATGCTTTCCACTCCTTGAGTCTATTGAAGGATCTCTGGCAGAGGTCAGTGAAGAAATTTTCACTTCAGTATCCCATATTCCCAATGATCCCCTCGCTCATACATTTTTTCAGATCTAGACAAGCGATCTCTTCCTATCACATCACCGCCTTGATTTGTATTCAATATACTAACATCCAGCATGGGTATCTCAAGAGACTCTCGTCACAAGCGTTCTGCAACCGGTGCTAAAAGAGCCCAGTTCAGAAAGAAGAGAAAGTTTGAGTTGGGTAGACAGCCAGCCAACACCAAGATCGGTGCCAAGAGAATCCACACTGTCAGAACCAGAGGTGGTAACAAGAAGTTCAGAGCCTTGAGAGTTGAGGCCGGTAACTTCTCTTGGGCCAGTGAAGGTGTCGCCAGAAAGACCAGAATCGCTTCTGTCGTCTACCACCCTTCCAACAACGAGTTGGTCAGAACCAACACCTTGACCAAGTCTGCTATTGTCCAAATTGACGCCACCCCATTCAAGCAATGGTTCGAGACCCACTACGGTAAGGTTTTGGGTAAGAACAAGGAGGGTCATGAGGTCAAGAAGACCGCCAAGGACGAGAAGAAGTTCGCTGCCAGAGCCGCTGCTTCTGTCATTGAGTCCGCTGTCGACCACCAGTTCTCTGCTGGTAAGTTGTACGCTTGCATCTCTTCTAGACCAGGTCAATCTGGTAGATGTGATGGTTACATCTTGGAGGGCGAGGAGTTGGCCTTCTACTTGAGAAGATTGACTGCTAAGAAATAAGTAGCTCGTAATATAGTACATTGATCCGTAAGAATATCTTGTAGGGCACTGAAGGGGTGTTGGTGACTGGATTGGGTTTACGCGGTAAAGGCTTCCGAGTTTAGCATCACTGGAGATTGAGTAAGAACGATCAAACTATTTGAACCAGGATGGATTTTGGCATGATTCACCACATAAATCGGGTATTCGAATGGCTGTGGCTCGAGACCATCTATATGATAATTGTCAAAGCCCTCAGAACGGTCGTGAGCTAGAACCGTAAAGCGTTCTTCATTCATATCCCACCATACTTGTTCAACAGAATTAACGAAGTGTTTGAGGATGGACTATACGTAGACTCAATGGTTGAGCTATTCCCCAAAACTTTAGCGGCATACAACGAGTACATATGAAATCAAAAAAAACTACGAGATGCCGAATACAATGAATAACAGTAGGCTACCCAGAGCGACGGCTACGTGTGATTTTTACATTTGAAATCTAGATTGTTAGTGAAAATTCAAATCATTACATCAGTTAAGGCAATAGGTTATCTGCAAAGGTACCCAGGGGCACTCTCAGATCAGGTCTGTGTGTTTTTTCATCCTTGTAATAGTTAGAAACATACCGTTAGCTGTGAAAGAAAGCTTCTCGTAATATGAAAAAATTGGATTTTCTTCATGTATATATATATGTCGAGGGGCGGGTAACACCTATCACTTAGGTTGATAAAAAAAAGTATCAAAGTGGTTTGAAGGGATATATTGCGATACATTGAACAAATTAAAATACTCAATTATGTTCTAGAATGAGTAGTCGTTTTGATTTCTTTTTTGCCTGATATTTTTGTTCATCTCAGGTTCGATGGTGACCAAGTAATTTCCATTTAATTTGCAGTTTTGACAATTGCATGAAAATATCATGAACAAAATTGAAAAGAACAATTAAAATATTTTCCGAAACGGATCGATACTTTCCAAAATGAGTTCAATTCTTGGTGAGATTAAAATTGAAACCAAAAATCCCGATATGCTCGTAGATTAAACTAAATAGTCATTAGATCATGTCAACCTCATTCTTGAAAATAGCCAAAGCTCCCATTGGGTCCCATGGAGGCAAAACAATTGGCTCAGTACTATTAAGAACTTCCTTGTGTACCTCCAGTAAATCATTTTTGTCAACAACGATCTGATACACGTAGTCCTTAAAGTACTGGTGGTCCATAACGTAGTAACCATTCTGGCCCGAGTCTTTTCCCCAGGAATTTTCAACCCTCCACCTTACTGGATTACCATTCTCATCCAAATGCACGGCAGTGAGAGTCATTGCATGAGTCATGAGTGACTGCTTGTATTTGATTCTACTGCTCTTGCTCTGGTCAGACTTGAAGCCAATCAAATTGTAGCTGTAGAGGGATTCGTCCATGATTCCCCGCTTCTTGTCCATATAAATTGGGGTGTGGGTGCCAAAAAACACAGCTTGGTTGGATTTGATGCGTTCCACAGCGTATTTGGCAAGTGCATCCACCTCGATGTTGACATATGATACGTCTTTGGCTCCAACGACATTGCCAAGCTTATCGATTTTGATCAAAGAGTCGTAAGGGTTTCTAGGGTCGTTCAAGAGCGAGACCCAATTAGATACATCAACTCCCAATACGTCCTTGTATAACAGAAGCGGGGTGAACTTCAAGGTGTGGACCTTGTCATCCTTATCTTTGTAATCCCATGACAATTGAGAGTTTGGAGCAGGTGGCTTTCCAAGGAAGAGCACCATCAATCTGTGAATTTCTTGCTGCATTTCTTGTATCAAAACCAGAGCTTCCCTAGGCAGCAGAGAGTCCGAATTAAGTTTGAGCTGCTCAGCAAACTCGCGCAATTTCGTCAGAATCAAGAAATTGAGACGGCGAGATGAAGTTGCAGAAAATGCATCAGGATACAATTCATGAGGTACAGCTCCATATTTCTCAATGATGTTAATGAACATATCAAACTGTCCACCATCGCAGGTAGGGTCTGTGAGAAGATGTTGATTCAATTGGGATTCAACATCATTGAGTTTTTCATCGCTCATGTTTGCGGCAAAGGTGTTCAAGAAATAGTTGCATCTCTCCAATTTGTCATGAAAGAACCAGTAACTTTGGGAAAACTGGAACTCCTTGACCGAGAGTTTCTCCATCATATGAAGACGCAAAACATTACCACTAGCAAACAACCAACAACGTCCACTGGCCTTCTGATTTGTCACTGGTGCTCCTTCAACTTTCACACTAGTGTTGAAGACAGAAGTAGAGTTCTTGATAGCAGTGGCTCTGTCAATGAGTGCATCATCTGCATTGACATTTGCTAACACAGAGGCAGCCAATTGAGTACTTTGGTCGGACTCTAAGTGTTCAGTCCAAAGTGAGAGCTTATCTAATTTGAGGTCAGTCATTGTATGATATCAGTTCAGTTCTATATTAGCCAGATGTCGCACGACAACCTTTCAAAAAAAATAAACTTGGTGAATTCAAAACTTAACTCAGAAGGATATATGTCCAATTTATCTTGCATGACAGCCACGATTCCGAGTCATGTCCGAGGGTACTGCGTTGGCCATTTGTTCAGATGGCTTTTCTAATGCCTTGAGGCCATTCGGAGGTATGGCACGGGACAAACGATTAAGCCCTTCTTGGAATAATTGTGACAGAACATCGAATATAAATTTAAGGAATAAAATACGAGACGTTCTGTGATATTTTCACGGCACTGCATTTTATGTTTGCAACCATTGTTCCTGCCTTGTCTCTGACAATGTGGTCAATGCGGATCAAGCCCGGAGTTTGGGACCGACATTCCGAAATATGGTTATCAAGAGACACTTTCGAAGTATAATATTAAGTAAATCTTGCTTCGAAGAAGGATTTGTTGTTGCATCTGTAGATGTGAGTCCAGTGACAAGAAAAGTATTGGTATCTTTTTAACATCACAGATCTTCTGAGGAGTATGTTAACTCGGGTAGGGCCATCGAAGTGTTGCAATCCTGTTTTCATGTTCATCTGAGCACTAAGCCTTCACAGCTAAGCGAATTTCGAGCATATTCTAAAGGCGTTTTGTCACTAATAGAGATTCAAAGGTTCATAATACAATCACAAATGTAGTCTTAAAAACCGTGTCTCAGTCAAATTGCAAGAAAGGTCCCTTGGCCCAGTTGGTTAAGGCGTGGTGCTAATAACGCCAAGATCAGCAGTTCGATCCTGCTAGGGACCATTCCTCACACGGGCGTGTGGCGTAGTTGGTAGCGCGTTCGCTTAGCATGCGAAAGGTCTCCGGTTCGACTCCGGACTCGTCCATTCTTTTTGTCTCTACGAGACGAATCAGATTATTTTTGGTCTCCGGCATCAATTTCCTACTATTTGTGTCACAAGTCAATTATAATCGTTTATTTATCATTAACAGTTTTAGAAGATCGCAAACCAAATTTTCTCAACCCAGTTCTTTGGAACTCTGACAGGGTATTGAGTTTCTTGATATTCAATCATTTCTAATTTCGAAAAGTCGATTTCTTCGTATGGTGTGAGCCATCTAGTTCTCCCGAGCCAATAAATAGAGTAAATTCTGTGGCCAGCATAAAGTGCCAAAACAACTGGAAAGGTAATGTAAGCAGCCAAGAAATCAGCGATCTTGAAGTCGAAGAAAACGGCATATCCATTGGTCAAAGTCAAAAGGAAAATGAAGACAATCACAAAGTATGTACCATAAGGCTGGAATCTGGTTTTGTAAGGAACTCTATCTTCGAGACCTCTGAATACAATGGCCTTTCTCCATCTGAGATAAGTGAAACCGACCACGATCCATGCGATGAATCCAGAGATAGTAGTAATGTTGGTTAACCAGGTGAAAACTGTAAGAGACGATTCAGAGACATTCAAGTAGGATAAGCATGCAATTGCAAATGAAAGCGCCACGCAGTAGTATGGGACACCCCAGCTGTTGACAGTGGAGAAGATCTTTGGTGCCAAACCTTTCTTACTCAACGAAAACAATGTTCTCGAGGAAGCATACATAAAGGCATTTCCTGCTGAAGCAGCAGAGGTCAAGATGACAGCGTTGATAATGTGATTTAACACTGGAATACCTGCGCTTTGAATTCCAAGAACAAAAGGAGATGCAAAAGCTGTATGTTCGCCACTGGTCAATCTCTCACTGTTTGAGTTTGCAATCACACCGATGATCAAAGAGCCCAAAATGTAGAAAAACGCCAAACGGTAAACAAATTGATTGGCACATCTAGGAATTGCCTTTCTTGGTGCTTGCACCTCTGCAGAACAGGCAACAATCAACTCAGGACTGGTGATAAAAGAGTAACCTGCTTTAATGATGGCAGTCCAAAAGGCCAAAAATCTTCCAGTGTCACCCTTCACAAGATGCTGTTTAAATGCGTTGCCATCTTTCCAATAGCGGAAACCTAAACGGTCGTGGTTTGGACCACCACCAAAGAACAAGACAACACCTAAAATAATCAAACCCGTAATGGTGACTAACTTAATGCTAGCAAAGTAAAATTCGGCTTCTCCGTAAATTCTCACGGGGCACAAATTAAGTATAAGGATGACAAGGAGGAGAATTGAAATCCAAACTGCGATATTCACCGAAGTGGTCCAATATTGAATAATCAAGGCGGCAGCAACAACTTCTGCAGCAACCAAGATTGCGAAACAGTAATAATAGTTGTAACCCAAAGCAAATCCAAAGGATGGATCGAGATAGTCATTCATGAACTGCTGAGCACCCACACCTGGTACTGGCAAGAACGCAGCCATTTCACTCAAAATGTTCATGATAAACCAGACCACGACAGAGAGAACGATATACGACAAAAGAAGTGCACCGGCACCACAGGTAGCCAACGCAGCGCCGGAACCAACGAAAAGACCAGTTCCGATGGCTCCTCCTAAGGCAATCAATTGAATATGACGCATTTTCATACCTTGTTTTAAAGTATTCTCTGGTGGTTCCTCACCAACCACTTCGACCATATTCTTCTTCTCGTCGCCTCCAGTCATTCTGGAAGTGACATATTCGATGCTCGCAGAGCTATCGTCCGATGATCTCTCCTGAAGACCCATTGTGTTTGAATTGAAATCGAGACTTTTGGAAGACTATAAACCAAATTATTGGTTAGAGATTTGAAGCTCGTGAATATTTTTTAGTAAGCGTCACTGACAGATACTAGTAGAGACCACAAACCTAAGAGGTGGTTTCACTTTGATATTAACTTGAGTGTTGGTGCCACTAACAGCTGTTTAATTAATGTGGAGACATGAAAAATTGGAGGAAATTGGTGCACATTTATCTTTTTTTGCAACTGACTGTATCACTTTCCTTTTGCAGTAGGATCAGGTCTGTATGCAGTAAAATCTGGACACGCGCGGTACAGGTGATCAAACGTTTGCGCAACTTAAGCCACTGTACTGCTCGGGGACATCCCTGGGTTCTCCACAGTTGCAACACAAGTGGGGCTTGAAACAATCGCCGTTTGTGCATCATGGCTGAAATAACACTGTAGCGGTACATTGTTGTAAAACTCGGACATTACGGAGTTTAACACTTGAACCCTAACTCTAACCGGATAGAACATTCTGAGCAGCTTGCCAAAGTCAAAATGCCATCGAAACGTAGATCGTATATTTTTACCCAATTCAACGAGATAGTAAATGGGCGTATTCGTATCTGTTTGGCCAGACTCCGATTCTGTGATAGATTTGGGAGATAACGAATGCGGTATCTATTGGATATGGTCGAAGATGCGCACTCGGATATGCATTAGACAGAACGGGAAGGCTTCCTCGAGGCTCCCAGATTACGTAACCAACCAATCCTAGACGAACTGTTGGTATGATAGACGGTACCTAGACCATTGGAAGTCGCGTGTTGAATTTCGCTTCGAAATTTACTGTGGCTACAGGCGTCACGTCATTAACACCTTTTGTCCGTAGAATCGTCTCATTGTATCAGTCAAACAATCACCGATCAATTGATAAAAATAAAAAAGGACTCGGCCAAGATCTGTGCCAGTCACGGATTTGGAAGTTTTGTGGGGTACATAGCTTCGGCAAGTCCTGCTTTCTGTTATCGAACGACATTGGCATTGATCAGGTTAAGTTCCCCTGTTTTGCAGCCCAAACGGCGTTTTGCGAACCTTAAGGAACAAGAGGGGCCATCTGCAGGAATCGAGTGCACCTTCTTGTGCGCCATCTCCAATATACCGGATATCTAGTGGTTGCAAAACTGTTCATGACTGAGACAAATTCTTGGAGTTCGGATATTAGCGGCCTCGTTGTTCGGCCGGCTTTGACATAGAAGTAGCTAGGGAAGTCTTCGCCGCACTGAAGAACTAGGCCATCGAAGCTATCTTGTGGAGAACTTCTCCAAAAGATGGAGAGGTAATTTCTATTTCTGGCATAGAGTGATATCGTTGACTGATAAAGATTTCCAAGAAATCCGAAGGTCTTCCATCTCCGATCTTCGTGCCGAACGACACCGAGAATGTTTGCCCCAATGACCATCCCGGTTCGACAGAGCGGAATGAGCAGATACAACTACTTTTGACCATGAATTTTGAATTAGGCACAAGTACATATTGTTGGGTACTTAATATGGCTTGAGATCTCTGGAAGAACAACGATGCTCACAAGATACAAACAGAGCGCTTCTCTTACTTTAAACAATCTTACGTTTAATTATACAATCTACAATTTTCTTTCTCAAAATGAGATACAATAATTTGTAAACCCCCGTACGAAACCCATGTTTAGTCATTGATTTAAAGAAACTTTAAAGTAACTCTTTAACCCAGGCAAAGCCTTCATACATATTTGTCGAATTTATTGAAATTAAATCGAGATTGAAAAAAAATGACTTTGGAGCTTCTTCACTTTGGACTAATCCGCCTTAATTAGATTGTTGTAATAGATACATTAAGATAGACGAAAATAATTATTACAAAAAAATGAAAAAAAATAAAACTTTGAAATAAAATACATTCAATCATAATAGCTTCTTCGAGGCCTTTTTTTTCACTTCCTTTTGTTCTCATCCCATCTCTACTTGATCCCACCCCAGATCATTTTCGCGGCTCATCGCATCTCATCTCATCACCATATACGCCATGAGTAGCTTGTCCCAACAGCTTCAGGCGATCAGCGAAAAGAATGCGTCTGTGGCTTTGGACAGAAAGTCCAGATCCAAGATTCATGCGCGGTCGCTCATGTTCGATCCAAAAGTCGCTGCTGCCCAAGATATGGACTTCATCTACGAAATCGCATTGGAGGGTTTAGACGAATTGGTGGTGATAGACGCTCGTTTTGAAAAATTTCGTGCTTCTTTATTTGCCGAAGCCTCATTGACGTATGATCGTAATGTTTCCACGAAGGATATCGTTGATCAGGTCGACAAAAACATCCTTGCATTCATCAACTTGACGTCACCACACCTCAATTTGAGCCCTTCTCTCAAGGCCTTAGAATGGTTGGTGCGTAGATATCATGTCAACATTCACAATCCAGAGTTGTTGCTTCTTGCAGCTTTGCCTTACCACAATAGAGCCGTTTTCACTCGTTTCATGAGTGTCATTCCAAAGACCTCGTGGCCCGCCATTTTCTCTCCTATATTGGCATACAAAGATACGTTGGCTTGTCCCCCTGCGTCTTCTATTTTGAAGTGCTTTCACAATGATGCGGCTTTCTTCCGTTTGTACTCGGAGCATATTTGCAATGGCTTGCGCCAGCAGACCGTATACAAAGAACAGTTGGTTTTCTATTTATCTAATGCCGCCCAAGTTCTTGCTTCGTTCGCTCGCGACCAGAAAAAATTAAACGACGAATACATTCCAATTGTTTTGGAAGCTGCTGTGGAGTTTTTCAAGGATCGCTCATTCCGCTCTTCCACCCATTTGGCTGCTGATGTGCGTCTTACCATCTACGGTATCATTTCTATTTTGTGCTCAATTACAACGCTATCCGATGATCTTGTTTTTACTATCACTAAGTCGATTGTTCTGGGGGAGTTGGCTTTTTCGCCAAGCATGAGAAGACTGACCTTAATCATGTTGGGTCAATTGTGGAACTACTATAATGAGACTAGTGTACCAAAGAATGCAGGTATTTTTAGAAGACTCAAGCCATCTGTTCTCTTGCAAGATACACAACTTCTTATCACTTTGGAGCAAGAGAGTTTCAGCATCTCCAAATTTCTCTTCGTGTTTTTTACCGATTTGTATGAACAGGATAGAGAAAATGCTTTTGAAGTTTTAAATTATATCAATCTTGAAGGATCTGATTTCTTGTGCGAAGCAGTTGCTGAAAAACTCATCCTGAGCATTAAGGGAAATGAGATCAAAGCTCACAGAGAGACTATGATCAAATTTTTCACCAAAATGGTGAAAACCAGAAAAGAAGCTCTCTCCAAGATTTTGGCACAGCATAAGAAAGCCATCTCTGACTTGGAGTTGCAGCTTTTGTGCACCCTTGATGATTCTTCTGAGGACGTAGAGGTCGAGTTGATCGATGACGTCGAGAAAGATCTTGCTCAACATCTGGACAAAACGAAATTGTTTGCCAAACACAAATCTACGAAAACCAATTTCTTCAATGCCCAAAGCTCAGACGAGTTCCTTACCCTCGTGCAAATTCTTACGAAAGCCATTCAAGGTATTCCTGCTGCTCTGCAATTTTCCACACTCAATGACTTTCTTGTTGCTGTATTCAAAGACGTCAACTGTTCTGTGTCTTTTGCGTTGAGAATGGCATTTACTCCTTCCATTCCAAAGTCACTAAGATTAATGGCCATGAAGGCTGTCAACAAAAAGCTCGGTGACTTCAATGATCCAAAGCGTAAGACAGTCTTATACCTTTTGACTCCAATCTTGCTTCTTGGCTTGAGTTTAAACAATAAATCGTTGAGAGCTTACTTCAAAGAAGCATTGAGCATCGTGCACGAAAACATATTGAAGATATCGGCTTCTTCCACCAAAGCCGCAGAGCTTACATTATTCATGGAAAATCAAATTTACGCGAATGTCGAGTCTTCCAAACGATCCCTCATCTCGCCACAAGATGCAAAGAGCATGCTTGATGCTATCTTCAAGAATACTGATATTCTCAATGATACTATAATTGATTCCTCGCGGGTCAATGTCTTGATTTTTGACAAGCTTTTTAAAATGACGATGCCCAAGCAAAAGAAGTTTGGATCTCTTCTACTTAGAACCTTCTTCATTGGCCAATGGACAATTCCAGACTTGCTCTTCACAATTAAAGAAAGAGCCTGGTTCATTGTCTCAAAGCAGAATACCAGTACCGGTGGCTCTGATGACGCTCTTGCATTTGTCAACGATATCAGAGGATTTATTCCAAACATATCCGCTTACAGAAAAGAAGCTGTTGAGGCTGGTATCCCATTCGAAGACGTGGTGTCCAACATTTGCGATATGGTTGGTAGCCAGGTTTCAAATGATAAAATAGCCTCAAAGGAGATCGATTGGATTTTGAAAGCTTTGGCCTCAGAAGATGAGCTTCAAATTGCTGCAAGCAAGAGATTGGTGCACCTCTTCCCTCAATTCAAGTCTACTGACCTTAAATTAAAAATTTGCACCGAACTTATCGATGCCATCACCTCTGAAAATGATACAGTTCTTGCATTTGATCCACTTGAGTTGTTGCAGAGTCTAGATGTTTCCCATCTGTTCATGGTCAGCCTCTTGGGAACTGTGAACATTGTCACACAGATTCCTGAGCAAGGCCTTGCGAAAAGAAGAAGAAGATCCTCCTCGAGCACGCAGAAGAACATGGCAAGAGACGATATCACTTCAATGGCAGCAAATCATTTGAAGAAACTATCAGTCATACTCGATGTATTAGAGGCTCAATTGAGAAAGCATGCCGACAAGCTTGCATATCCTGACTTGCTTCAGGCCATGTTTAGAATTCTAACTGATTTAGACTATCTCTGCAGTGATGGCAAGATGCCAGTCTTATATGCGCAAGAGACTTTGGCATCTTGTATGCTTTTGACAATAGTTGGAATGAAGAATGCTTCATCTCAGCAAAAATTCGAGTTAGATTCCAACTCTGTGAGAGCTGACTTGATTGTTAACTCTATCAGGCTTTCACAATCCCCACAAGTTCAAAGTCGCTTGTTGCTTGTAATTGCAGAGTTGGCTTCCTTAGCTCCAGAGATTATTCTTCACTCCGTGATGCCGATTTTCACTTTCATGGGTGCTCACACCATCAGACAAGATGATGAGTTTTCTAGCAATGCTTTACAACAGACAATTGCGAAGGTTGTTCCTGCTATTACTGCTGCCTCTGAGTCAACCAGTACTGAGATTGAATTTTTGCTCACAAGCTTTGTCACTGCTTTCCAGCACATTCCAAGACACAGAAGACTCAAGTTGTTTGTGTCGTTGACGAGAACTTTGGGTGCGGAGAACTCATTGCACTCGATTCTCTTCTTGATTGCTCAACAGTACTCCACTAACTTGGTCAAAAATAAGACTCACGAGTCTGCTAGCTTGTTGGAGTTTCCAAGTTCTCTTTTGAAGACCTTTAGCTCGGAGGAATGTCTCAACAGCTTTGAAGGCTTTTTACAGCTCTGGGACGCAATTCCAGACGAGACTCTTGATTCTGAAAGTGATACGTACGCCGAATTGAGTTCAAGATCAATTTACGGAACTGCAGTCGTTGCTTTGCAAACTAAGGATTTGCAAAAATTAAAGGCCAACATGCTTAAATTCTTGAACGAGGTGCTTGCTTATGACGAAGAGTCCACGTTTTCCAGTAAGCTTTTATCCTTGAAGATGAAGGTTTCGCTTGTTGTATTCGATAGCAAGAGTTCTGAGCGTCAGAAAACCGCTGTTTTGAATTTGTTCAACAGATTGACATCCTTCATCTTGATCAAATTGGAAACATACTCCAACATCGGAAACTCTCGCAGTGTCGACTCGATTGAAGAATTATACCTGTTGTTGAAAAAGATGCTCAATTTGCTTCCATTAAGCCATTACATCTCGTTCATTGTTGGATCTTTGAATAAAATAACTGATCCAATGTCGTTGAAAGTTGCTAAAAACTTTGCTATTTTGGCAGGAACTAGATTTGAGACGGAAATCACTGCAAATTCATACGATGACGAAGTCTCTGCAGTTGTGTCCAATGACTTATTGCCAGCTTTGATCAGTGGTGTCAAAGATAACAAAAACGGTGAATTACTCCAAGCTTACTTAGACACTTTTGCTATTATAGTGTCGAAGTTCTCAGTCCAGGAGATGAACTCTCCTGTGAATGCAAAACTTCTCATGGAGTCTTTGAAGGTGGTCACTTCAGAGCAGGGCCTTTTAAGTGAGAAAGTCGAGGTAAACATTTCCTCTCTCAATGTCATAACAAATATTGTGAAGTGTCTCGGAGTCAAGTGTATTGGATATTTCCCAAAGATTCTTCCACCTGCTTTGAAACTATGGGAGTCAACTGTTGACAATGTGACAGATGCAGACGAAGTTGACACCGAGGCAGATACTGATGCTAAGATGTTATTGCAAGGATCAATTTTGATGTTGTTCTCTTGTTTGGTCAAGAAAATGCCCGCGTTCGTGACGTCCAATTTGAAAGCTATTTTCCGTGCTATCTTTTTGAGTGATTACGTCGATAACTCTATTCGTTCCAGTGTTCTGGCACTTGTTGTCGAGCACATAGACAAGACGCATGTTTTACAGGCTCTCTGTAACTTGGCTCTCAACGATGAAATGTACGCGGTCACTAACCCCGCTAATTTGGGTCTCTACTTGAACGCAATCACCAACGCGATTGACAGTGCTGATAAGAAGGTGGCTACAAGCCAATCTTCTTTGGTTATGAAATGGTTGGTGAAGTCGTTCGAATTCAGAGTTGAGTACGGCGAGGCTCACTTCAGTGAAAACACTATTTCTAGTATCGAAGCCTCCT
This sequence comes from Australozyma saopauloensis, assembly GCF_035610405.1. Taxonomy (NCBI): domain Eukaryota; kingdom Fungi; phylum Ascomycota; class Pichiomycetes; order Serinales; family Metschnikowiaceae; genus Australozyma; species Australozyma saopauloensis. The sequence continues at coordinate 733,970 of NC_086135.1, forward strand.
TCCACCAATGTGCTCTCAAATATGTGATGAAGTTAAACGACAAGAACTTCCGTCCTTTGTTTGCTGGTTTGGTGCGTTGGGCCTTCAATGGAGAAGGTTCTGGTGCTGCGAAACACAAAGAAATCGAAAGATTGGTGGCCTTCTTCAAAATTTTCAACAAGTTGCAAGATAGCTTGAAGAGTATTATCACATCATATTATTCCTACCTTCTTGATCCAGCCATTAATCTCTTGAAGGAGTTTGAGAGCGGCCAAAAGAATCAAACAAATCTTCGCAGACTCTTGTTGCACTCATTGTCCTCATCATTCAAGTACGACCAAGATGATTACTGGTCGCACCAGTCTAGATTTGACAGCATTTTGGAGCCTCTCATGGGTCAATTGTCGAATATTGAGAACCCCTTGGGCAAGCATTTGGTTAAGGCTATTGCATTCTTCGTCTCCAACGTTTCTTCTGATGAGTATAACGAGAAGTTGGTGCGTGGTTTAATCAGATACATATCCAACGAATATGATAATAGCCTGAGCACGAAGATCTGGACTATTCGTGTTTTGAAATCGGTGTTCCAAAAGGTGGGCGAGCAATGGCTTTCGTACTTGCCCACATTTATACCATACATTGCCGAGCTTTTGGAGGATGATGACGAGGAGGTTGAGATGGAGGTTAGAAAAGACTTGGTCCGTGTCATAGAAAACATTTTGGGTGAGCCTCTTGACAGATATCTTAGTTAGGGTATCAGAAGAGTGAGCTTCTATTCCAAAACAATCCTAAAATTCAGAAGAAAAATAATAGCAAAACAAACAATAATTATAAAATGATCCTAGGCTTCTTCCAATATGCAAGATATACTAGTTTACATTTTGCTTAATGTAGTTCCTTCATATCATCCTCTTGAACCCCGGTTCCCCAGCTATTTCCGGAGGTACGGATGTCTCAGATGTTCTACAATTTTCCAGGGAAAACTTTATATAAAGACACTCCAATCTCGCATTTCCTACTCCACAACTAAAATGGTATGTAGCCCAGATGAATTATTTTTGACGTGCCACTAACTTAAGTCTTTCTTGAAGTCCGTTAACAACTTGAAGCCTTTGTTCGACAGAGTCTTGGTGCAAAGAATGAAGCCTGTCACCCAAACCACCCTGGGTATTTACATTCCAGAGAAGAACCAGGAAAAGCTTAACGAAGCTACTGTTATTGCAGCTGGTCCTGGTGTCAACGACGTTACCACCGGTAAGCTTGTGCCAGTCTCTGTCCAAGCCGGTGACAAGGTTTTGTTGCCAAACTTCGGTGGTGCTCCAATCAAGGTTGGCGGTGAGGAATACTTGTTGTTCAGCGACCGTGAGATCTTGGCTAAGATCGAGGACAATTAAATGTGTACATAGAAATATATTGTCGTAACAGGATAGTGTAGAAGTGAGTTCTGACGGAGGTGTTTTGCGAGGCAGCATCGAACGAGCAAAACTCAAAAATACAATCATACACATGCCTCAGATTTCAAGCAGCTCTGTTCTTTTTAAAACTTCTTCAGCCTTTTCTCTTTGTATAGGCTGAATTCGAGACTATCCAAAAGCCATTACATAATCAATATTTTCGATATGAGTTCAATCCCACCAAATCTGCAGCAAGATTCTTACATTCTCGTTTCCTTTTTTGACTAAAAAAATTTATTATGAATATTACAAGGCCGAATTTAAATGTGGCTCGATACAAGGAAAAACCGTTAGACAGCTTTAGTAGCACCAATTGGCTCGGCGTGTGGCTCGGTTTCCTTCAAAACCTCAGTGGATTGTGTACGTGCAGTGGCATTGTCAACTGGAGCACTGAGCACAGCGCCATCATCAACAACAGGGACCTCGACTGGAGCAGCAGCACCCTTCTCGAGGTCAGCAGCCGTAGCGAATCCTGCAACAGGAACAATACCACCGAGAGAGTACACGTTGTTCTTAGTCATTTGACTGCCTAAATTCTGGGAGACAAGTGGGTGGACCGAGTAAAACGAAACAAGGCCAAGAGTCACCAAAGACACTACGAAACCAATGACAGAGAAAGCAAGAGTAGCTTGGCCGGTTTGACACCCGGTCTGAAAATCCGAGAAATAGAGATCAGAGCAAGTCACCCCTCCATAGTCTTGGGCGGTGACACCCAACGAAACAATCCACCAGATGGTGAGCCAAATTTCCAAACCCAAAGAAATAGCAGGGGAGAAGTATTTGATTGTTCCTGGGACCACCAAAGGAATGTAGTAGGCCAACCCGAAAATACCAGCGACGATGGCCACAGCAGCGTCTTGGAGAATGGAAACTTTAGCCACAGTCACAATTCCTAGGATGAACACTAGGAAGGACAAGAGGATCTGGAATCCACGGATGTACACAGAGTAATTCACGGCGTTGAGTTGGTATTGCATAGTTGATAGTTACTGAGGGTTTGGCTGCAATTGAGGCGCTAGGACAGTAAATTGGTTTGAGACGATTGAGAGCGGATAGACAATTGCACGAAGAAAGTCAGACTATTCGAACTCTTAATATACGTTTGTGGAGAAGGCTTAAAATCCAAATATAGGTATGACCGACCGGTTTAGTATCTGGAGTGAATGACCTGTTATCAGTAGAGGCTCTGGCAGAGTGACAGAGAAGCAGTAAGAGGCGGGAAAAGCGGACAGGAGTACGGCTGAGACTAGCACACAAAAGGTATTGACTATAAGCTTTAATTGAGCAAGCGCGTGGGAACATGGGGCCATTTATATACTTTGAGGAATAGAGCTCGTGGTTTGCAGCCACCACATGTTTTTTCTTGGCGCACCAGTCATACCATGCATATACTGCAGACGCTCAGGGTTCTCATGCATGGCGGACGCACAGACTGCAGAATGCGTGTTCGAGACAGTGGTCGCGGTGCACTGTACCCATTTTAGAAGTGAGGTGTGAGCTGAATATGCCTAGTGCGGCAAGCGGCTGAAGGGAACCGAATTGTCATCTTTCGGACGTACTCGGAAGCAATGAGGTATCGACTGTAGGCCGAGTCTGGAATATGAGCCTCAATTGCGAAATTTGGTTGGTGGGTAGCCTAATCACCGAGCGCACAGATTTATCGTTCCTGAAATTCGACAGATTTCTTAGCTTTCTGATAGGTACCAAGAAGAACCATGCACATGTGTCGCTTATGTACTGCAGACAGACAGAAACCAATGCTCGCAACTCCTGATCTGCGTATCTGTAATTGTGGCCAGTGATACTAATTAGGTGAGAGGAGGGGACAACGAAGGGGGGAAGCGAGGATTATTGATAAGAATTATGCAATGTGGAGTCCACAGTTTGATTCAGAAATAAAATGGTGTTCGTGGAGTTGAGCCCTCAATCTTCGCACACCAGATTCCGTGCTCCTGCGGCTTCCCCAGAAATCCTCATTAGAGCGCTTCACTAAGTGTATCCATGTGTGACTCACTCTGCCCGTTTCGATTCACCTATTGCGTCAGTACCGCAAAGCTGAATTACGATTGACTCTTCTGCGGAGGTAGGGTGCGGTAGCCCTGAGATCCAGGGTGACACTAGCATGAGAGGCGTCGGAGTTGTGATGATGCGATAATTGGTGGAGATTATTTCGTATAGATTCTTCTTGAATTCTCCCGCTAGCCACTTTTCTCTACAGTTCTTGCCCATTTGCATGTTATTGTTTGTTGATGAATTATACACGGTTCTGTGTATTACTGCCCACTTTTCCTCGGTGCGTCCTTCCTAGTACAGGGAAGTAATCTAGGGTTTTATAGGTAGTAGTGGCGGTTTCGCCCTTCGATTTAGGAAAATTGTTCTCCAATTGCATCCGAGATCTCAATGGCAATGCAATTATCAGGTGACGCTTCTGCTTTTCTGAGTTTTCTTCGATTCAGTTCTTCGGTTAAAATTGTGGCAGTCTCTCATCTCTCATCTCCCATCTGCACGCTGCAGGACCACCTAAGCGCCGCACTCTAACTTAGACGCATGCCCGGCTTCTAACCAATGTCATTATCATTGGTTGAAATACAGAAAGCCTATGTTTTTGCCCGAATGACAGTGCTGCAAATAGCATGTCTGATAGGGTTTATTGTGTCCCATTTTGGCCAGTATCTAGTACTAGCTCGGTCCAAAGGATGCTTCGTGACGCTCAGCTGTCCATCGTGTTGATAAAAAAGAATTGAAACAGAGTAGATTTGTGTTTGTTTATGTGTTTATTTTGACAATGTGCAGATATGCTTTCTTTGTGAATTGAGGTCTCTCTGGTGTCTCAGAATTGTTTTGCAGTGCCGCCAATACTAGAATTAATCGAGCGATTGATTCAAGAGGCTACCACCTTTATGATGGCCTATTCATCTCTGTTTTTTCGACATTTTGATACAGCCTTTTTCTTCCCTCCCTTGAAAATATTGTGTACAGCGTATTCATCTGACGATTCAGTAGCTTTATGAAAAGACGGTTCTTCAAAAATGTTGCTCTCTCGCAAATTGATTCTTTCTTTGCATGTATTGATTTATGTGGAGTCATATTCTCTGTTTTGGATTTGAACTGCTTCAGCGGAATGACGCTGGATTAATTTGAAAAATCATACTAGCGACAGTCATTGACTAAGTCACACATACATGAAACATCAACACATATTCTTTAGCACTGCTTACCCGAATATCTTTGATGCCTTCTCCAAATCAAAATTGCCTTTAGGGTAGATTTCACTACGATTTGATAGCCTCAGAGCGATAGCTAAACCGCCCCTCCGTGAACACAATCTGAGTGCCTACCAGAAGAATTTCCTCGTGATATGATATCTTCGGGTTTTACCATTGACCATGATGTTGGATCTTGTGTCTCGGTATAGACCTGGTCTGTTCCCCAACTTCTCACTAAAATCATGGAACACAATCTTGAGGTAAACTAGAAAAACGCCCACAGAACTCCGCGGCTCGAAAAAATGAAGAATTTTAGCAGAAGCTAATTTAATTTCAATTGCTAACTTAGCTTTCTAGAATCTTTATCACGTGACATATTATATCCATTATCTATTCTTACAATCTCATCCCCAATCAATCTAGAAGCAATGGTCAAGTCTTACTCTGAGCGTGCCGAAGTGCACCCCTCTCCTGTCGCCGCCAGACTCTTCCGTCTCATGGAAGAGAAGAAATCCAACTTGTGTGCATCGGTCGATACCACCTCCACTAAGGAATTTTTGGAGCTCATCGACAAGTTGGGTCCAAAGATCTGTCTTGTCAAAACCCATATTGACATTATTGATGACTTCTCCTACGAGGATACAATTGTTCCACTTTTAGCTTTGGCTAAGAAACACAACTTCATGGTTTTTGAGGATAGAAAGTTTGCCGATATCGGAAACACTGTCAAGAACCAATATGCCCATGGAGTATTCCAGATCGCAAAGTGGGCCGACATTACAAATGCCCATGGAGTTACTGGCGCCGGCATTGTTCGTGGTTTGAAAGAGGCTGCTCAAGAAACAACCGATGAGCCTAGAGCTCTCTTGATGTTGGCTGAGCTCTCGAGCAAAGGATCATTGGCTTATGGTGAATACACCAAACAAACTGTAGAGATCGCTAAAAGCGACAAGGAATTTGTCATTGGATTCATTGCTCAGAGGGACATGGGCGGTGCCAGCGAAGGTTTCGACTGGCTCGTGATGACTCCAGGTGTTGGACTTGACGACAAGGGTGATGCTTTGGGTCAACAGTACAGAACTGTGTCCGAGGTTGTTTCTACAGGCACTGACGTGATTATTGTTGGTCGTGGCTTAATTGGCAAGGGTAGAGACCCAGTTGTGGAAGGTGAGAGATATAGAAAGGCTGGCTGGGATGCCTACCAGCAGAGACTCGGAAAGGCATAGAGTCACATTAATGGGAAATTAACTTATACATAAACGAAAATATCTTAGAACAAGATTTAAATATCTGTCTTTCACCACATAGTATGGCGCTGACTGTAATGTCTGTTCAAGAAGTACCCAGATAAACACAAGTCTTCCAAATTTATACGACACAAAAAGTTACTACAGACTTTTTTATCGAGGCCCAGTGGCTTCGATTTTGACACGAGACAATCGAAAAAATTCTCTACAAAAATTCGCATCGTCTTCCTCGCACAGATTCCGCGACCCTTGACAGGATGAGCAACGTGGGGGAAGGCCAACTATGACAGCGTTCAAGGAATTGAGGTATTCCAAAGAATAAATGTCGACCAGTAATCACCAATAATTTTTCTCTTTATAATCTAATCGCATCTTAGTTTCATTTCCGCGAATGCCCGTGGTCATCGGCAGAATCATCTGTTGTCCCTTCGCATCCTCCACCAAGTCACCACTTCTCTTATCGGACGGCATCGATTTAACTACAACGTACATCCATCGAACGGACTATTTTGCTGCACCATTGGCCAATTCCCTTCTAGCTGCACCTCCAACTTCTGCATTTTTAATCGTGCAAAACTATCTATTTCTCGGATCGGACTTCAATCTAGTTCCGTCTTACGTTGCCCGTGTATTCGCATTTGGCTGAAACAGATCTAATTCCGTACAGGGATTCTTGAAACACATTTTCAATTCTAATCATGAGTGAGCCTCGTTTTGCCTCGTTCAAGCTAGTTCTCCTTGGTGAGTCTGCTGTTGGAAAGTCGTCTATAGTGCATCGTTTTGTCAAGAACACCTTCGACGACATGAGAGAGTCAACAATCGGAGCAGCGTTTTTGACACAAACCATCTCACTCCCCGAGGTCAACACCACCATCAAATTTGAAATCTGGGACACTGCTGGCCAGGAGAGATACAAGAGCTTGGCTCCTATGTACTACAGAAATGCCAACGCCGCATTGTGCGTTTATGACATCACATCCAAGGCCTCGTTCGCAAAGGCTCAAGATTGGATTAAAGAGTTGAACAGACAAGCTCCAGAGGGAATTGTTGTTGCGTTGGTGGGAAACAAAGCGGACCTCGTAGATGAAAGGCAGGTTGATGAAGCCGACGTGGAGTCGTACCTTCAGGACCTTAGAGCACAAAGAGGCGAGAGCGCTGGTGACGTGATTCACTTGGAATGTTCGGCAAAGTCTGGCGATGGTGTATTGGATATATTCAATTCCATTGCACAGGCCTTGCCTTTGGAGGAGCCAGCAGCCAAAAGCCAACAAAGCAAAAGAGTAGACTTGAACAGACGCCAGCAGACTACGCTGCAGCTGGGATGCTGTTAACCGTGGAATATCTGCATAGCGTTTTATCATATAGGAGTCCAGGGGAGGCTCTTCATCATACAAGAAATTCATATTTGTCGAATGTAAACCGCCGTAGTGTAATTAGATCAAAGTATGGCGCAAGCCTCGTTGTGTATGATTGTAGAACACGATTCTACGATTCCATCCATATATATGATCTTTTCTTTTCATCTACTCACCGCTAACTAGGATTGAACCTCAACTACTACCATCAATACAATGAAATTTTGCCGGAACCTATATTGACATGAAATGACGAAGCGTTACATAATTCGTGAAACAAAAGCACACCTAGCTCTTCTTGGCAAACAATGGCTCACCAATGTTCTTACCTCTCAACTTCACACCCAAGGCTCTCTCCAACTTACCCAAAACCTGCTGGTTTGGAACAGCTCTACCAGCCTCGTAGTCGTTGATGACCTGTGGCTTCTCGTTGACCTTGGTGGCCAAGTCCTTTTGAGTGAACTTCTTTTCTTGTCTAGCTTGGGAAATGACCTTACCAACAGAAGAGTCCAACTTCTTGACAGAAACGACATCATCGGTGTTGTCCAACTTGGTCAATCTTTGGCCCTCTGGGTTTGACTTAACGTTGGTGGAACCGTACTTCTTCTCAGTACCGAGAACAGAGCCAGTTCTTCTAGCGGCATTCAACTCGGCCTGTGTACGAGCGACCTTCTCTCTAGGGCCACCACCGCCAACGCGGGCTTTTTGGCCAATAATAGTAACGTTATCCCAGTCTGACATTGTTTTTGTTGTAGTATGAATGGTGGCGGTATGAGCAATTGTTCAGTTGAAGGATTCGGAACCGCATGGTCACGTGAGTGGATCTTTGTGGAACAGTGAAAAGCTTCGAATGCGAGCAAGAGAAACGAGAATTTTGGGCGTTTGTCTTTCTAGTTATGATAACAAAAAAAAAATTAAACTGTAGTTTTTGAGCATTGCATGAAATAGAAAATGACAAACACTTTTTCGATCTTAGGTTTCAAATCGCATTTCTTGTGTTGCAATGGTCTGAGCTTTCGTTTCCTGATTCCACGGGCTGAAGTATGGATTTACATCAGGCTTTTGTGATATGTTTTCACTTAAACAAAGTAGATTGGTTTTAATTTGTGCATCTAATCTCTAGGATTTCAATGATGTGATTAACTGTATGGTGAATTCTTAACTCGTTTTGGTTCATAAATCCGAAATTCTCCTTGATGTTCGAGGATCTACAAATGCAGAGAATTTTCAAATGAAAGCCGAGGTAGCAAGTAGCACAATTTGAGTTGACAATGTACCTCAAGCCCAAGTCCATTTGTGAACTTATTTGCAGCCACCAATTTGCAACTTCTAGGCTATACAGGATCACTTGACTGACGGTTCACTCATATCTACATTTTATCTGAGTAGATGCGACACCCTATATCAATTGCAAGAACTGTCACTCTATTTCTGTTAATATCCTGATCTACGTCAAAAGGCAATTCAGTAAAATAACGCCATATTTGCAAGTCCGTTGATCTCCGTAAACGAGAGGAAATCGATTTGAGATCATAGACTCAATTGAAGCAGATATGTTGCAACCACCTAGAAATGAGCAAGCTCATTCAGATTTCATGATTCGTGATATGGAGCCCATACCGAGATCTGGTGAAACCGATGGGTTTCGATTCACAATCATGTCCTATAATCTTCTAGCACAGCATTTGGTACAAAGACGCCTATATCCCTTTAGTGGAAGCATCTTGAAATGGAAAACTAGATTTCCGATTTTGCAACTGGAGATAAAGCATTATAATCCTTCGATCATTTGTTTACAGGAAGTCGATGTTGATCAACTAGTAAATTGGGACACATTTTTCAGAAAGAATCAATATAAACTATGTACTTATGAACAACCAGGAAAAAGCCATTGTGTTGCAATTGCATATAAAACGCAATTTTTCGCTTTGGAGGATCATTTTGGAGAGACTTTCGACAATGTTACACCCCCAGATCTTAATCACGAAGAGACAAATAACGGCTTTTTGGTGGCTAAATTTCACTACACCAGAGAAGCCATAGAGGCCCACGCTCATTTGAAAGACAAAGGGCTTGTTGTTTCTACCACACATTTATTTTGGCGCCCAGATGCCTGCTATGAACGAGCTAGACAGTACTATGTTCTTCTCGAAAATATATCCTCGTATGTTGCAAAAATAGCAATTGATTCAAGCGGAATCGATTACAGCGCCATAATGGCCGGTGATTTCAATTCTGAGCCGTTTGATGCTCCATATCTCTTGGCTACCACAAAAGCTCATGCCGATAATGAGTCAGTGCGAGATAAATTGATTCAAAGTGTCATTTCTAGAAAGTCTGACTCTTTGGAGAACCCTGACTGTGAGAAGACAGCTGATCTTAGATCGGTCGCCGAAACCAATGCTAACACCTTGATAAACCTACACAAACAGCTCAATTATCGTGCTCAATCACTTTATGGTCTTGCATATCATCTTATAAGGGGAAAAGAAGCTAAGTTTGGCAATGAGCCCGCGTTTTCGAATTGGACGCCTGCTTTCAAGGGAATGCTTGACTATATCTTCATACTCTCGAAATGTGATGGTCTGAAACCTTATTCCGAGGTGGATATGTTTCAGTTTGAAACTGCTCATAAAATTAAACTTTTGAAATTACTTCCTTTGCCAACAGAAGATAAAATGGGTGTTGCAGGTTTGCCCCATTTGCGTTGGTCCCCATCCGATCATATATCAATAATGGCAGAATTAGAGGTTCCTGGAGATAAAATTGACTCTCTTGTCGCTGATTTGGGACTTTGATTTAAGCTCCCGTAATAACGCCTCGGGTTGACCGTCTCTCATTATGTCCATAGATATCCCGCCTTAAGCATACGGATCACAATTGCAGTCATTCATTTCAACTCACTAGGGGGTTTTCAAGGGCGGACGAGTAAAATATTAACCAGAGCTCTATCAATTTTCAGGTGATGAACTTCCTAAGAAGTGTCTCACAGTAGTCCAATGGGTAAGACATCACGCTCCTCCACAGTTTCAATTCGTTCAATTGAGGATCTGAAGCGGATTTCTAAAATCCTCAATTAATCACTCATACCCCTCCCTGGAGTGCAATCTTGTCGTCATGGACCCTGTTGATCTATCCGTCGCACGACCCTTTATACATTACCCACACCCAAAGTCTCATTCACCCTGTCCTACTCAACAGAACATTCAATGTCGACAATTACGGTCAAATCCCGCTCTTCGACCATCAAAGGGTTTACTGAAAAGGCAGGCACGTACTCAATTGCGTCTCTCCACAAGAAAATCGCTGAACAGAGTCGTGTTCCAGGTGAACAAATCAAACTCTCAGTATTGGACGATTCTGGAAAGTATCAACCATTGGACATTTCCGACGATTTGAAATCATATTTCAAGCCACAAGAATTGGAAGGAGATGTTGTGATCTTTGCTAAAGACGTAGGACGCCAAATTGCTTGGAAGACAGTGTTCATTGTAGAGTACCTCGGTCCAATTCTCATACATGTCCTCATCTATGCTGCAGCTTATTATATTTTGGGGGTAACTCAAAGCTCGACTCAAAAGACCGCTTTTTACCTTGCTGTTTTGCACTTCCTCAAAAGAGAGTATGAGACCTTATTTGTGCACCGTTTCTCCAATGCTACCATGCCCTTCTTCAACTTGTTTAAGAACTCTGGCCACTATTGGCTTTTATCTGGAGTTCTCTTATCTATTTTCATTTACTGCCACGACGTCACTACATTGGACAATGCCTCGCCCCTTATCAAGTTCCTCTTCCATGTCAATGACTTGCCCCCATTCATCAACAAGGCATTGGTCGCTCTCTGGGCTTATGCCGAAATCTCAAACTTCATCACGCACAAGAACTTGGCAGGTATTCGCTCTAATGACCTGAAGGCTTACACCATTCCTCGTGGCTATGGGTTTGATGTGGTTGCTTGCCCCAACTACTTTTTCGAATGTTTGGCTTGGTTCGCATTTGCACTTTTGGTGGGCAATTGGAGTGCCTGGGTGTTTTTAGCCGTGAGTGCCGGTCAAATGTACATTTGGGCACTCAAGAAGAACAAGAGATTGTTGCAAACCTTCGGTGATGACTACAAGAAGTTGCGCAGAGCTAAGTTTATTCCTTTCCTTCATTAGTTCCTTCGAACATTTCGTTTTACGTCTTGATGTATCTATTTGTTAAGCTTAATGCACACACTGTTCACACAATGGCGTTCATCGGTAGGATTGTTATAGCCCTCTCCCTTGAAGATATGGCCCAAATGGCCGTCACATTTAGAGCATCTCATCTCAGTTCTGACCATGCCAAGCAGCCTATCCTCGATCACTTTGAGTGCTCCCGGAATGGCCTCGTAAAAGGCCGGCCATCCACAATGAGCAGGGAATTTGGTATCTGCTTTGTAAAGAGGTTGGCTGCAACCAACACACTCGTAGAATCCTTCTTGTGCGGGTGTACTCACGTACTCTCCAGTGAATGGAGCCTCAGTGCCCAGTTGTCTAAGGACTCTGAATTGTTCGGGCGATAAGATCGCTCTCCATTCTTGATCTGTCTTCATATTAAATCTTCTGATAGATGAGATGAAATTGGGTGACAAAGGATTAATTTGGAGTCCTTTCCGATAAAAGATATTCGAAATTGATGTGGCAATGACAATTTTCTTGCTGAGCCTATTCATATAGATAGGATAGCAATAAGCTGCGGAGGCAATGACGTTGCCACTCAATATAGGTTCATATTGAAAAATTGAAAAATAAAAAATTAAAAAGAATATGCTGAGAAATTAGATTAGTAATCGGCGAAGATATTTGTCATAACGTGTTGCCTGGGCTTATGCTGGACCAGTGTAGTATTCTTTTCGGGCCATATGGGTAGCTTTGACTGTAGCGCCCTCAAGGCCACTGCTACAAAATTGAGGATCGGAGTAAAATCAACCCACTAGTATACCTCACTATGAATAGGGATCATCTAGAATGGTATTGGACAAGGACGACTTAACTAGTAAGAACGCATTGAACCAACGAATATAGTGTGAGGGTATACACGGAGCCGCATTACCATAATTATATCAGTGTCAGATTTTCAGCCCGAAAAGGGTAACTGTCCAAATACGGTTCGCATAGCTTTAAAAATAGTGGAGATTGTGCCTGAAGAGGAACCGCTTACATTACGGCTCACGACTATATAACTAGGCCGGTTAGAAGTTTCTAAACGATCAGGTATTTGTATTTGGGCACAATCTCTACTGGTTACAATACACTGGTGCTAACTCAAGAACAAGAATCATCGCGGTGAGATACTGAGTTTTTTTCTCGAGATGACATGTCATTATCTTATTACTGGACTATTTCATAAATGCCTATTTCTTTGAATGAGTTTTAAATCATATTTAAAAAGACGTAGTAATTTTGTGTGTTCTATGCAAGTAAGGACTAAGATCTGAAAAATAAGACTCCCTAAATGAGAAGTCTCCTATGCTTCGAAATGAATGAGTGTAACATGAACGAGTGTGCTCTATCGTGTATCTCGTGTAGGCTTATCTCATGAAGTAATTGTACTTACCCTTTTGCTCTCTGGAGACATCTCCAGCCGAGGTGTTCAAGCCCCATTGAATCTCAATATCCAACTCTCTTGGGTTAAGGGCGTTAGGTCTAGATGCAATAGTACCCTCGATAACATCACCTTTCTTCAAGTCAAGAACCTGGTCCATATAGAACACGGTCTGCTTCCAATGAGTGTAGTGGCTCATTGGACCGGTTGACAAAGTGACTTTCTCAGAACCTGGGAAGTCGCAATCGAACCAAACAATGTAGGCATGGCACAAGTCTGCGTCAATAGCCTTCAAGGAGAATGAGCGGTGGAAAGCCAAGTCTTCCTTCTTCACAGTGTTGATGTCAAATTCGAAGAACTTTTCAGCAGAGGTGATTAATGTGTTGTTCTCCACGGTGTCCACGAGTGGCTCAGCCATAGCGACCTCGATGAATGGGGAGTAGTCAAAACCGTAGACGTCTTCCCAGTAGTTGATCTTCTCGTCCTTGTACTGGCCATCTTCGATACCAGCAATGTACATGGAGCATTTGTCTGGCAAAATTAAACCACCCTCAACCAAGTACTTGTCTCTAGCGTACAACACAGTGTCCAACATAGACTCGTAAAGAAGGAAGTATCCCATCCACTCGGACACAATGATGTCAACAGAGTCAACTGGAAGCTTGATGTCCTCCAATTTTCCCTGGATCAAGGTGATCTTGTCGGAAAAGCCATTGAGAGAAACAATCTGTTGAGCCTTGTCAATGATGTTAGACATGTCAACGGAGTAAACGTGCTTGGCTCCAGCCTTGGCAGCAAACATGGAAAGGATACCGGTACCACAACCAACGTCCAATACAATTTTGTCCTTGAACAAGTCTTTGTTCTTGAACATAGCATGTCTGTAAGACAAAGTTCTGCTTGTGTCCTTGAGCATCTCCTCATGGATACCAAAGTGGTCATATGAGGAGAAGTAATGCTGCTCCGAGAATGGGAGCGATTTCTTGTCAGTGGCAGACATTTTTGTAGAAGATGAGTTGATGGTAGATCTGGTCCAGGGTATATTTTCGCGATGAGGGTGGGGTAGACCAAATTTCATCTGATGCAAAAGATTAAAAAAAAAAAAAAAGCAAAAATACAAAACTATTCAATTAATTGAATTGAACAAGAGCTAGGTGTTTTTTAGTGGTTTCTTCTTTTATTTGAGTATGTACATTTACGACCGTGCTTCCTTTGATTTGCAACCTGCTCCCTAATACATACTTTCAAAATACCTAGGTCCTCACTGGTCATTGAATCGTACGCATGATTCTGAAACATCTTCATTACAGAATATTAGCTTTTAATTAATTACCGTGTATTATTTGCTGTTCTATGAAACCGAATGCTTACTTCATGTCCTCAGAGATCTGAGAGGTTTCCGAGCTCTCCTCTGAGGTCTTGATGGTTTTGCCAACCTTGTCTTTGATGAAGTAGCATACCAAGGCGGCAATGATACTACCACCCAACATACCAACCAAAACCAAGTTGGAACCTCTGTACAATCTCTTTGCATCGGCTGGCCATCCTCTGTAAAGAGCGTAAGTGGCAGTGACGGAACCCAAATTACCCAAACCGGAAACAACGGCAGCTGAGACAGCGATACCACTGTCACCGTAGATTGGACCGAAAATCTCAGCAGACAAGGACATACAAATTGGCACAGTTGGACCAAGACCGTATCCGGCAATCAAAAGACCAGCATATCTGTTCCAGGGACCGTGGGCAAAAGTGGTGACCAACATACCAGTAATGATAATCAAACAAGCACCGCAGAAGAAGAAGGCACGGTACTTCTTGAAGTGGTCAGCGAATGGAGTGATGGTAAGAATACCACCCAAATCGAAAAGCCAGATTGGGGCGTACAAGAGCGAAACATTGATCGAAGTAAGTTTTGGATTGTTAGCTTGGATGATAGTAGTACCGAAAACAGCTAAACCGAAACCAGTTCCGACAACTCCGAAGTACATGATGATCAAGGGCCACAATCTGAGGTCCATGCAGATGCCGGCGACATCTTTCCAAGTCCAACGAACAAGAGTATAACGGCTCTCGATATCCTTTCTGTGGATGGCAGCTTCTCTGGAATTGAGTGGGTGTCTTGGAGTGAAGTACTTGTTGTACCAAATCATGATTTTGCTTGTGGAGTCGTTGGTGGTCTTGAACGGACGGTCTGGGAGCCACCAAAGCAAAGAGATACCACAGGTGATGGTGACACATCCGTAGACCAAGTACATCCATTGCCATCCATAATAGCCTCTCACACCATCCATCTTTTGGAAACCAGCACTGACCAAACCAGCGGCGGCGGCAGAGATCTGGGCCGCAGTGAAGTAGTAACCAATACGACGGACTGATCTCTCGTTGGGGTACCACAAAGAAATGTAGTACGACAAACCGGGCCAGGTACCAGCACCTACCATACCGGAGATGAAACGAACAGCAATAAGAGCATGAGATGACTCCAATGCAATGTAACAAGTGTAGACAAGACCAACAGTGATAACAATTCTAGCCAACCAAGATTGAGGACTGACCTTGGTCATGATCAAGTTCATAGGAACATCAAAAACGATGTAACCAACGTAGTAGAGAGCAGAGGCTGTAGAAAGAGTTTTCTTTGATTTAACGTCGTCCATTCCAAGAGATTGAGGCAATGAATGGCCCTGCTTCTTGTTCATGGTTAAGGTAACTCCATAGACACTTGAACCAAACGAGGTCAAGAAGTAAAGACACCATAAGGCAGGAATGATACGGAAGTCCAACTTACGGTAGATTCTGTCAAGCTCACTCTTGGGAGCTGGGAGATCTTCACCAATTGAGTCTTCTCTGACTACAGCATTGTCGAGATCATGCTCGGGGTGTTTGTCAAGCTCAGACATTTGCGATGGAATCTTTGGGCTTTGATACTTTTTCGAAAAACTGAAGGGAAAAGATCGATCCTTATATATTCCAGCTGAGATGGGGCAGAGGGCTGATCTCCTACATTTTTTGGCCTTGCGACTCACGAGAGTCACCTGCAATCCGGCACCTAGCCATGACTCGTAGTCAGAATTTCAGTGCAAAATCTGAAAAATAGCCGCACTGCAAGTACGGCCGCATCGATATCCATCAATTTTGGGTAAATCAGATCCCAGGGCGATTGTCCATATAGTAGCTCGGATAGGCGGCATCGAGTATTAAAATAATTTTATAATAGCAGAATTGTATTTCTACTATTTGGGTTCTTTTGCAACCACCAGAACTGAGCATTCACTTCTCGATCCTTCAGGCACTCATTTTTGGCATCCAATTAAGCTTCGCAAAAGTAGTCATCTAGGGCTAACGGTTTTGAGACATCAATGACTGTGAGTCTTGTTGGCCGCCTTGGAATGCATGGCGGCTCGTTGATTGCAGGTTAGGCAGGTACAAAATAGAGTTACGATGACTTGATTGGCTCCCAAAATTTGAATGTACTGCAGCAATGCAGACAATGGTCGCAGCGAATCGAGTTTGACTCAATGACATCGAAGCCATTTGTGGCATTCATTCGGAGAAGCACCGGAAGTGTCTGTACACGAAAGATTGTGCACAAAAAGATTGGCCGTTGTTTTATTGGGCTTTACGGACTCATAACTTAGGTTACAGTGACCCATGGAGTGTATGCATTTCTATAGCGTTTTTGACATTCTCAATTTGAGTATGACTATCAAGCACCAAGTGCGAATTAGGTAAATGGCGCACTTGACATTTTAAATGGTAAATAAGCTCTTTTCCATATACAATTAAGCAGAACAGTGAGTTACACTTTCCTAATATTGGGACCACAATAGTGATATTGAGTTGAATAAGTTAGAACGAGAATGTGCTCAAACTGCGGCATATCGCATCGGCACTGGAACGGCTGCAACTTCTGCAACTTCTGCAGAGGGCTTTTTTTTTCTTGAATGCACGACTGTGCGGTACACTATTCGTTCATAATTTCGGTTTTTGAAAGTAAATGTTGGGAATTTCGTGCCGAACTTTGACCGTGAAATTTAGCTGAGAGATTAATTCAATTCAAATTTTAGATTCAGTTCTCCTAGAACGCCTCGCAAAATAAACCTAATTTGGGTCGAAAGTAAATTGGGCTAAGATTTGCCCTTCAATTGTAGCTTTTCAAATTCATACTCCCAATCAGAAACTTCCCTCAAAAGAACTAACGTCAGCAATATTTGTTGAATAATCAATAACTATATTGAATTGAATTAATCGACCATGAAACACCCCAAGATGTGTAATACTCGGAGTAACAGATCATCCTTCCCTTGACTGATTCAAAATTTCCACCAAACGCTAGGGTGTAGCTTTTATGTAATATTCTACTCTTTTAAGGTACTGACTCTTGATAATTCTTAAGTGGATGTCTTTCAGCGCGATGTGCTCATATGTCTCCACTATATGTTTCCCATTAAAATCGGGAGCCCCAGAGCCACAATCCGACCTCCTATGAGATTTGATTTGTTCAATTGTTAAAATTCACATTATGCTCGATAGAATACCAACTTGTCGGTGCTATGAAATGAGAACAGTTGCTGCTGATGCAGTTGTATAGTCATGGGCTCAGAAATGGTGGCGGTCCGTATGTCTCATTAGTTTTCAATTTGGAAGAATCTTGAAGATTTAAACTGCTACTGGGAAAAACAAGACCGAGCCAGTTTTGAGTGCTGAAATGTGGATAGGAGCTCCCGTAATTTGCGACAAGAAGAGTGTTGAGTCATCTATCGGTTCAAGAATCGCAGCGGTACATCTAAAGGCAGTTCTCAATCTTTCGTGATGACTACTTAGCTTGAATAACTGAAAATCGGTAACTGAACAAGTGTTCATCATAAGACCCTGGTATGTTTGATGAAGTTGGTTTGAGCTAAAAAGCTGAAGAGAAGCATTCAAAGAGTGCCGCCTGATACTTGGGATTTTGTGAAACACCCGCAATTGTCAAAACGAAAGATTCGACCTCTCATTATAAGCCTTGGCTGAATTGGTCAATCTGTAGGTGGAAATTTTGTTGCACTTTCTTAGTGCACTAGAGCGTTTCAACTGTAATATGAAACTACATTTGCAAAATAGTTATTCTGTCGTTGAATTCCAAAAGCTAGATTTCTAGAACACTTAATACACCTATTGTATTTCAATTACCTTCTACATAAGTTGGTATCTTCCCCAACTGTACGTAATTCCATCCTTACACACAACAATTATGGATCAAGGAAGAAATTGAAGTCAATTAGAACATAAGTGAATTGATTCATTTCCATTTCAATTATAGAATATTCATCTCCAGTATGTATGTTTTGATTCAACAAATCAACTAGATCAATTCTAACCTGCACAATACCCCACGCGTCTACTCGTATCGTAGAGTACAGTTACGCCATAAACCAATTGTTTCCTACACTTTCCACACAATAATGTCAGAAACTTACGGCGTCGTTCCTGGAACTTTGAAGGAGGCACTCTCCAGAAGCACATGCCACCTATGGCATGGCAAGGGACTCCGTGTCCAAATCACCAATTCTAAAGTTATCAACGAGTCGAATGCAGCAGACAGAAGATACAGATGCGTTTTGAGTGACGGTAAATACTCCATTCAGGGCTTGATTGATTCGAGCTGCAATGAATACTTGGAAGCCAACGGGTTTGCCAGGTTCTCTATCATCACCATCAACCAGTACACTATAGCCAAAACGATGAAGAGAATCATTTTGATTGCTAGTCTTACGGTCGACGTACCTAAAGCAGAGCGGATTTCCACTGATTTGAGTAGTCTTGATTCGTTTTTCGATCAAAAACCAGAAGAGGATATTGCCACTGGAATTCCTGGCGCTGGTGCTCAGCAACAGAACACCACACCACAACCACAGCATGCTCCAGCGCAGGCAGCAGCAGCACCAACTACAATGAAGAAACCACGTGAAGATCGTCCAGTGAACCCAATTGAGTCTTTGTCGCCATATCAGAACAACTGGACTATCAAGGGACGCGTCTCTTATAAGGGAGACATCAGAACATGGTCCAATAGCAAGGGCGAGGGTAAATTATTCAATGTCAACTTCTTGGACGAGTCAGATGAAATCAGAGCGACTGCTTTTAACGAAATGGCAGAGAAATTTGCGGGTCTCTTGGAAGAAGGAAAGGTTTACTATGTCACCAAGGCACGTATCCAACAGTCTAAGCCTAAATTCTCACACTTGAGTCATCCTTACGAGCTTTCTTTGGACAGAGATACCGAAATTACCGAATGTTTTGACACATCTGATGTACCAAAGATCAACTTCAATTTTGCTAAGTTGGATGCCATTCAAAACCTCGAAAAGGATTCAGTCATTGATGTGATTGGTGTTATCAACACCGTCAATGATGTGTTCCAAATCACAGCCAAATCAACTGGTAAGCCTTTCAACAGAAGAAACATCACCTTAGTTGATGACTCGAACTTTGCAATCGATGTTGGTTTATGGAATCAGACTGCTGTCGACTTCAGTATTCCTACCGGATCGGTGATTGCTCTCAAAGGCGTGAAAGTTCAAGACTTTGGTGGTCGCTCTTTGAGTTTAACGCACGCTGGTAGCATCGTCTCGAACCCAGACATTCCTGAGGCTTATCAATTGAAGGGATGGTATGACAACAAGGGTTCTAGCGAAAACTTTAAGTCAATGAAGACTGAAAACAATTCGTCTGAACCTCTCAACCGTCGTAAAACAATTGCACAGGCCGAAGGCGAGGGCTTAGGTGGGAACGAGAAACCAGATTACTTCACAGTCAAGGCATCCATCAATTACATCAAGACTGACAACCTTGCATATCCTGCTTGTAACAACGAGGTCAACACGACCGGAAGAGGCCCCAGCCCTTGTAATAGAAAGGTTATTCAAGAGGGAGATGGTCCTTGGAGATGTGAAAGATGTAACTTAACTTATCCTGAGCCACACTACAGATACATTTTAAGTGCCTCAATTGTTGACCATACTGGTCAAATTTGGGTCACTCTATTTGACGATGATGCCAGAAAAATGTTCGATATGAGCGCTGGTGAATTGCTTAACTTGAAACATGACGAAACTGAGTTCAAGAAGGTCATCAACTCAAGCATCATGAAGGAGATGAACTTCAGATTGAAAGCCAAGCAAGATAGCTATAATGGAACTGTCAGAGTGAGATATCAAGTGAGCAGTATCAGCAATCTCGATTATGTTTCCGAGTGCAATGCCTTGGCAAAGGAATTGGAGAGTGTTCTTTTGGTGTAAAATAACTCGTATAGTATTGAATCGTTTAATCTTAATGTACGAATTGCTTTTTATTGAGAAGTTTATACGAAGACAAACTAATTAGACTTAAAATGAGGATTAGTTAGGACTTAAGATCAGAAGTTCTGATTATTGTACTCCACCAAATGGTTGCATTTCAACCAGAATGCTTTTAGAACATCATTTGCGGCTCTCCGGCCCCTAGTCAATACGAGTTGATTAATGAATAAATCTCTCTCTTTCATCCCAATTGATTCTGAAATTTCCAGCAGCAGTACTATGACCACGAGCCACTGCTTAAACTTGACCGGGTATTTGCCAAGTAACGACCGAAAAATACTATAATAATGATCGAGATTAGACCGAGGTGCCTTGAGGAATGTAACCACTAGGCTGTTGGTGAGAAGTTGACCCCATGCTAAATCTATTAAGAGCCCCTGAACAATATCTTGGTCTTCGCGAGAGCCTTTCTTCAAATTGAGCAAATTATTCCAGAATTTTGAAATCGATTTTATGATAAACTGCTCATTCGATTGTACGCCGTCAACGGCGCAAGGAAGAATTGTAGAATTGAAAAAGCTCGACAGTATGATAAGCGATGGCTTACACTCTATGATTTTCGAAAACACGTCAATCGCTCCTTTCAAAAGATCCGGATCACTCTTCAAGAAATCAATATTTTTTGCGAATACAAGAGTCGAAAGCAGCTCCACTTGAGATCTGTCTAGTGTTCGATACTCAACACCCACAAAGCATTCGATGAGGGAGAACACATGAGGTACAGCATTTGGATTTCTCAATTTGGACATCATGTTTTGTACAAGATCAATGACTGTATTTTGACCAAATTCAAATGGCCCGCCGAACTCTTCTCCAAAACCCGCTTTGACAATAAGAGTACACTTCTCAACAATAATTGGCAAATCACTGATAGCCGGTGCCTCTGTCATAAAAAGCTCAATGATTGACAAGACAACCGATTTGATCTCCATCGGATCGCGATGCCAATAGTCACGATAGAATTGAGAACGTTCCTCGGACATCACCTCTGTGATATCGTCAGTGAGGGAGCTACCTTTTGCTACTCCAACCACACATGATAAAAGGGATGTTAAATAATCCTCTTGTACTTGAGAACAAGAAGACTCTATGGATCGCAATAAAGAAGCTGCCGTATCTTTGACTTGAGAAAGCATACCATACAAAGCCTCAGCAAATTGTACTTCATCAGTGCAAGTTCGAGCCACCACAGTGTAAGCATTGAACATCCTCAGCCTGATTAATCCATCTATTTCATAATTTTTGAGCATCTCAAGAATGATGACCTCAAGGTTTGGAAGAAATTGTATTAGATGACGGCTGCATTTTTCGCATATTCTCGTGGCAGTTTTCGATGCCAAAAGAGATAACGAGCTGTCATTTGAAACAATTATTAGGAAAATGACATCAAGAACAGAGCCAAGGTACTGACTGCCCTCGTTCGTTTCGAAATAAAACACATTCGACGACAAATACTGAATGAATGTGGAAAGTGGCAACTTATTTGAAGGATCATCAAGCTTGAGGCTTCGAAACTGCTGGATCATACTGCTGTGCATGATAACGGATGAAAAGGGTAGCAAGGCATTGGCCTGGGACTCGAAGTAAACAGCATCATCGTTGATGTTATACAAAAGAAACAGGGTAGCCTCTACATCTTCAAGACATCTATTTCCTTGGTCAGCCTCTTTTAAGTTAGCCAATAGTGCCTCGCACAACAACTTGTATAGGTCAGCCTTCAAAAAAGAGTAGGCGACTAAAAAGAAGTCAGCCACTGTTCTCCGATAAGAGTTGAATTCTGCTTTTACTGTCGTAAAAACACCGAAAGCTGGAATATGTATTTTCTTCCAGTAAATCCGACAAACCTGTTGAAGAATCTGAGATCTTTGATACTCGAAGGATCTTTTGAACTCGGCGTCATCTCTCAGTTCGAATAGAGTTTCGAACACTTCTCCAGAGTCTATGTACACATTGATAAATTCCTCCCAGAATTCGAGCATTCTTTCGCTAACTTGGTCATTTTCGAAAGATGCACCATCTAAATCAGTCATTGCCATCGCAATTTGAAGAATACTCTGAGAAGCAGGTTCAAGAATGGTCTTTGAAAGTCTTATCATGTTATGCTGTAGAACATACAAGGCCAAATCGACAAACGCATTAACGAGGTCTTCATGTTCAAAGCGGCTATCAGTAAGTAAGATCTCCATGAGAAAAGAATGGCCCCAGGAAGCATGATCAAAAAGAAGACCTAGAATAGCCTGTTTTTCGTCAAGTGTGAATAAATTTGGATTTGTTTCGAATACCTCTCCCAAAATATGCAAACACAGTTGAACCTCGTCGAGATATTCATCATTTTCAGCATTAAGGTTTTTTTCGAAAAACAGAAATGTGTAAAGCTTTAGAATTCGAATATGCTGAGGCTCATATCTGATCTCAGCATTGACGTTTGCGATGTACGACATCCATGCGCTCAAACATTTCAAGCTGTGCAATGTAAGGTCATGCAGCAAATGCCCTTGAGACCTTAAAAGGGTCAAATACTGGAAGAGTTCTATAAGCCTTGGTATGAGATCTTCGAAAATTGAGCGATGCATGGCTGCGGAGTTCACATTGGATCTAAACGAGTCTTCAACTAAAGTTGTAAAAAATATTAGGAGGAGCTCGAGTTGGACCGGCAGAAGCATTCGTAGGAGCGTAGGCATTTGCTCACTCAGCTTCGTGAGCAATTGTGCAAATGAAAGAACTGGGTTGGGGTATGCCGCCAGGTATTTCGAGTAGAGAAGCAGCAAATTTGAGAACAATTTCTGGATTACGAAGTTGTTTCCCAGAACATCTCCATCGTTGATCAAGGACTGGATGTGGGAGTAGATTAGATCTACCAAGTCTGTGACTTGACTATCCTCTAGCTTGTTATTTGTAATCACCACGGAGTATGTGAGCGCACCAAAATATCGGCAATTTCTAGAGGGCATTTGTAGCAAATGCGCTGCCACTGTAGCGCCTTGAGGCGATCTTTGCACCTCTTGTAGAGCTACCTGACATTTGTTCACAAGTTCAGGGTTTGCCGTTGAGTAAAGCTGTTCGACGAGCTGCGGTTAGTAATTTTGCGTGGAACCAATTGCGCTTGGTACATACCTGAGCCACTTGATCAAAGCTGTCCATCAATTGAGAGAATGAATGCTGGTGCTTAAGATCTAATCATTGAAGTGCAGAATCTGAAAAATGTGGGGGGAATCAGAGAAAGACAGTTTCTGGGATTTGTATCTTATAAAAAGAAATTCAACAAAAAAAATTGATTTCTTTTCTTTGATTAATATAGGCAGCCGTACAATGTTTAACTGATACAGCGCCAATAGGTCTTTGACAGATCTATTTTCAGACATCAGATCTTGATACACCACGGCCTTGAAAGTTAAACTTTATTTCGAGCGGACAGAATGCAACTCTTAGAGAGTATCAAAAGGATATGCTAATTAAAATTTGAAAAAATAATTTGTCGTCAGCCAGACCGACTGATAGTGTCTGAAAAGATATTTGCAGCCATTTAATCCAAAAGCAGCATTTGGTCAAAAAAGGCCAATCGATAGAAAATCGACGGGACAAACAAGAAAAAACTTAGGCAATCTTCATGAAAATTGAAATATACCAGAACATTTTTACCAAATATTGACTTATGCCGCATTGTATCTCGGATCTAATCTTTGACCATCTACAGTACGGCCTGTCCACATTACTTCTAAAGTGCCAAAGAATAAACGAAATACAAATGGGAAAATAAAAAAAAAAGAATCCAAAAGAATATTTCACATTTTCGACAACATACCAACTGCCAAAATTCCATGCACCTCAAACCACCCATGCTGACCAATGCTGACTATATCTCCCTCCGCAATTGCTGAACCAGCAGAGGCACGGGTGTGCCCATCCGCTTAACGGCCTGACTCCATATCACTACCACACCACCCATTCTAACCACATCCAAAATGAGACCCGCAAACAAAAAGGTCACCAGGGCAAACTGTAACAACTGTACATGTTCGCCCGGCTTGTTGTCCAGAAACAGAAGATCGGTCCTCATGGCCAAACGTATTAATCTCAAGAGATCCTCCAGTGGTTCTCCAAACGCATCCAGACATGGCTCTGTGTTTACGCTCGACGCTGCGTCCTTGTGTTTGCCCGATATCAAGCAAATCAACACTCTGGAGAGATTGGCCGCTTTGAGAAAGGCCATGGCTGAGAGTGGAGTTGCGGTGTACATCGTTCCAAGTGAGGACGAACATCAGAGTGAGTATGTTGCTCCATTAGACCAGAGACGTAGTTTTATCTCTGGTTTCTCCGGTAGCAGTGGAACTGTAATTGTAACCAGAGATGTCACTTGTATGAACGATGTTCCTGAAGGTCTTGCTGCCTTGGCTACCGATGGTAGATACTTCAACCAGGCCACCAACGAATTGGATTTCAATTGGCAGTTGTTGAAACAGGGCATCAAGGGAATGCCAACATGGGAACAATGGGCCATTAGCCAGGCTGCCCAGATGTCTATGGACCTGGGCTACAAGATCAGCGTTGGTGTGGACCCAAGACTTATCAGCCACCAAGCTTACGAGCGTATCCAGAAGACCATCGAGGAAGAAATTGCAAAGAACCCAAGAGCAGCCGTAGAATTAGTTCCCGTGCGTGAGAACTTGGTCGATAAGATCTGGCTTCATTTCGAAGAGCTTCCTGAAAAATCGCACAGCATCATTAAGACTTTGGGTCTTGATTTTGCCGGTGAATCTGCCGAAAGCAAAATTGCCAAAGTAGCCCAGAGAATCAAAGAGAAGAACGCAAATGGTCTCATTGTTAGCGCGTTGGATGAAGTCGCTTGGTTGTTGAACTTGAGAGGCTCAGATATTCAGTACAACCCTGTTTTCTACTCGTACGCTGTCGTCACAAGTACTGGCAAGGTCACCTTGTATGCTGATAATGAGAAATTTGATACCAATGTTGCTGCTCATTTGAAGGAGTGTAATGTCACCGTCAAGCCATACTTGTCATTCTGGAACGAAATCGTCGCATTGTCAAAAGAGTTCAGCGTTGAAGACCAATCATTTATTCTTGACACTGGAGTTGCTTCTTGGGAAATTGTCCGTCTCTTAAAATGTAAATACCAACTGGTGTCACCTTCGCCTATTGAAGATTTGAAATCTATCAAAAACGAAACTGAATTGAAGGGTGCTCACAATGCTCACCTCAGAGATGGACGTGCATTGGTGCAATTCTTTGCTTGGTTGGAGAATGAGATCATTGCCAAAACCGAGCTTGTTGACGAAGTAGATGCAGACGACCATTTGACCAAGCTAAGAAGCAAAGAGCAAGACTTTGTTGGTCTCTCTTTTGATACTATCAGTGCTACTGGCTCCAACGGTGCAATCATCCATTACAAACCTTTCAAAGGCACATGCAAAACCATCGACCCATCAAAGATATACCTCTGCGATTCTGGTGCTCAATATCTTTGTGGTACCACCGATACCACTCGTACCGTTCACTTTGGTACTCCATCTCAAGAGGAAATTAGAAATTACACTTTGGTGCTCAAGGGTCATGTCGCATTAGCCAAGTTGAAGTTCCCAGAGAATACAACCGGAAACACCATTGACTCTATTGCTAGGCAGTTCTTGTGGCTGGCTGGTCTAGATTACGGGCACGGTACGTCCCATGGAATTGGGTCGTATCTTAACGTACATGAGGGTCCAATTGGTATCGGTCCAAGACCAATCGCTGCTAAGAACGCTTTGAAGCCTGGCCACTTAATTTCGAACGAGCCTGGCTATTATGCAGATGGCGAGTATGGTATTAGAATCGAGAATGTCATGTTTGTTAAAGACAGCGGTGCAGCCTATAACGGAAGAAAGTTCCTTGAGTTCGAAACGGTCACTGTCGTGCCTTACTGCAGAAAGTTGATCGACGCTCTGTTGTTGACATCCGAAGAATTGAAGTGGGTGAATGACTACCACTTAGATGTCTGGAACAAGCTTAGTTCATCATTCGACAAGTCTTCGTTGGAGTACCATTGGTTGAAGAGGGAAACTTGCCCATTGGCTGCCAATTAATTGGTTTTCATTACAAGCACGAATTAAATGATGTGGATAATAATTACCTGTAGAGACTAATTTCATGTGCCAGACTTGTTATTCCCTTGTTCAATCTACATTTTCTGACATATAGGGACGTCAAATTTCTTCTAAACACAGGTCATAGTTTCAATATTGAAGGAATAGTTTTGGCGGCGCAACTTAGACGATGATTTTTGAGAAGAAAATTAAGACCTTGAGCAAGTGATGAATTCTTCCAGTATTATTCAATTGACCTTGAAACTGTACATTTACTCGCAAAAAGCAATTTAAAAGCATATACACCAAACACCAGTTAAAGTTTGTCACCATGCTAAGTTTTCACATTCAACACAGCCATTTCTTGAAAATTAATCCATCAGGATTTTACAGAAGAATAACAATCCAACTCAGGGAGTCATGGCGCTTACAAGCAGAGTCATATGACTCAATAAAAATAGAAGAAGTACTGCCACAACCTCCCAAAGAAATTAACAAAAAAAAAGCGATTGGCACTAATATCAACTCATATTTCCGTAAAAAAGTCTAATCAACTCACATCAGATTCCAATGATTATTACCCAAACCTGCTCGGATCCGGACTCGGAATCATCCCCCTGACCAATAGCAATACCTACATAGTGCTTATTCGCACCCCGGACCGCCGCTTTCCTGCAGTCAGCTGCTCCATCTGACCTGTGCTTAGTGCCAACAGAAATACTTACTCAGATATAGCACTTCTTTATAAACTCGAGCTTCTTCGAAAAAATCATCACTTCAACACATTCTTCCTTGTTGGTTATTTATTACACGTGACACCGATCATCTGGCCACAAGATCCCCTCTTATTATCAGTCACGACTTGCATTTCCAACCATCCTTTGTCATAACTAATCACACAACTTCCTCGTACAATATGTTGCGCAAAGGATCTCCACACATCACGAGCGTATTCTCTCGATACGTTTCACTCAATGCCAAAAAGAGATTCATGCAGACGGTGCCGGCCACTGCCAAAAGATCGCCGGTTGCTAGATTCGGCAGCAGTTTCGGGTCCAGTGATTTGGCCACAAAGTGGGCCGAGGAGCAAACAAACCTACCCAGATGGGCCAGCCATGGGCTCAAGACGCCTCAGCCGGTAAAGGAAACGAAGCCGCCACAGCAGGAGGAGATTACGATATCGCTTCCAACTGCTCCTAAGCAGAACACAGCATCTACCACCTCAAACGAACAGAATACCACAATAAGCGCAGAAGAGCTTGCTGCTAAGGTTGTGAAACAAAAAGCTGAAGCTGCAGTTGAGGCTTCTCCACAAAAGACCGAGGTGAAGGAGAAAAAGCCCAGACGTCAGTTGCGCCCAAGAAAGGCTCTCATAACGTTGACTGATAGTGCAGTTGACCATCTCCGAGCATTGCTTGATCAACCGGAGCCACAACTTATCCGTATTGGTGTCAAGAATAGAGGATGTTCTGGACTCACGTATCACTTGGAGTACGTCAACGAGGCAGGAAAATTCGACGAGACAGTGGAGCAAAATGGTGTCAAGGTATTGATTGACTCAAAGGCCTTGTTCTCGATTGTCGGCTCCGAGATGGACTGGCTAGACGATAAGTTGTCGCAACGGTTTGTGTTCAAGAATCCAAACTCCAAGGGTACTTGTGGTTGCGGAGAGTCTTTCATGGTATAATTTAGCATTGGGTAATAGATGTCGGCTATAAACATTGTAGAAGAGGATGATAGTCCCTCGGATTTGCTACATTAGCAATGTGTAGAGGAGATGATCGCACCACATCACCACTATCACAAACTTGTCTACATCTACGGAACACAAAGGTTATCCATTTGTCAATTATCATTTGGAAACTAAGGCCCGTAAAAATGCTAATCTTGATCCCATGCACCTCGACTATCTCAATCAGTGTCGCTTTAAGATCACCTGCATATACATGTCTCGGAGTTTGTGTTAATTTGCACCCAATTTCGCAGGACCCTGAATTCTTAGACAACCATCAACCACCATTAAACAATGCAATTGACCAAGATTTTCTCTGTCTGCTCCATTTTGAGCCTTGCTGCCGCCGACGTCGCTCCCAAGGCCACCAAAAACCCCAAAAGGGTTGTCGCCGTTGCCGATTTCCCTGAAAAGGGTGTGAATAAGTTCACAAAAGGGTACGTCTTTTTCTCAAGCCCCACTGGAAGTGAAGTGAAGGTTCATATTGACTTCACTGGCTTGCCCAAGGCCGGCGGTCCCTTTTACTACCATATTCATGAAGGACGTGCCAACAGTGACGCCTGTGACGACGTTGGAGGTCACTTTGACCCATACAAGGGTTTGACCGAATGTCCCTTGGTGGGCGACGATGGTGCTTGCCAGGTTGGAGACTTGACAGGCAAGCATGGTTGGATTAACACGACCTGTTTCCAGACCGAGTATTTTGACTCTTACCTCTCCTTGGATGCCAAGGATCCTGCCTATGTCGTGGGTCGCTCTCTTGTGATTCACCAGGCTGACCTGACTCGTTTTGCTTGTGCCAACATCAACATCGCCACCAAGGAGCAGTACAAACAATTGTTTGGAACTGATGATGCCTTTGATGATTCTGTGGAAGGTCCGACGCCTGCTGATTCGGAACCGGTTCTGCCTGTGTTGGCGGCTCCTGGGCTGCAACCAGAGAGCGCCATGAAATACAAAAGCGGAAAATCATCTACAGAGGGCGAGAGTCGGGACTCTGTCATTTTGCTGGGAAACAGCACCGTGCCTGTGATCTCCTGGGCAATCAGGGCTTTGGATTCGCCAATCTACTGTCTACTCGTTTTTCTTTTGCCTATGTGTGCTCTTCTTGTCTCCTAAAAAAAGCAATTATAAGAATCCTCATATTCAGGTTGGGTTGTGAATTGAACAAATTCTCTTTGATTGACCGTAAGTGACTATGTAATTTTTCTGCACTCAAAGTAGGTGGCGTCGATATCGTTAGGCAATGAGCAGAAATACTCAAGCTTTTGCATCTGCCTAAAGAGCTCCAACGAGCTGAACATTAGGCGCAAGCATGTTTTGTCTCCTCTCTCGTCAGTGGTACAGATGATACTCTCCTCCGAATACTTCTCTCCATCTATTATGAACATGTTATTGGGGCGAGCAGCTACGAATTTGCTAACAGACTCTTGACCTTCTTGTGCAGATTTGGCATTGACCAATGCAACCTTCGGCTGTTCATCTGAGATCTGAGCTAGGGTCTGAGCAATGTCCGACTCTGGAGGAGCCAATCCCAATGGAGAGTGAGAACGTTGCTCCACTTGGGGTGGTGGAAGATTCAGCTGTTTTTGAGACGAAAAGGGGTTCCAAACCATTGTATCAATTGTCGATTTTGAGACTAGAGCTGTCACAATTGTGGAAAAGACGGGGATATTGGGGGAAGAACTGGGGTAAGAAATGGGGGAAGATGCAGTATAGGTGAATTAGAGACAGAGACCCATAGACTCATTTAGAGACATTACAGATTTTTCGGCCATGAAAAAGCCGAGGTAGTGCGCCTTTTTCTCTCGATGTAGCTTGTTCACCGACGTCTGCGGCTTTTTCTTCTGATACGCTTGTTCAGCCTCCTGATAGAACTTCTTAGTGTAGTCCACCCAGCGATAATCATACTGTAGATCTTGTTGGTCTCTGGCCTCGTAATACATTCTCAAAACCGTTCTCAATATTTTTGTCTCAATTCGTGGCTCAACCGCCTCCTTCCAATCCTCATAGAAGTTTACCACAGGTATCTCATCTCTCTTAGCACAAGACGCATTGAACACAAATGCATAAGTATTGGCGAGACGATGTGCCAATTCATCCTCTTCTATGGGCGTAGAAATGCCCAAGAAGGTTTCGCGTCGCAATTGGTAGTCGTTGCGTTCAAATCGACGGCGTAGAAGCTTACAGTAA
This sequence comes from Australozyma saopauloensis, assembly GCF_035610405.1. Classification (NCBI taxonomy): domain Eukaryota; kingdom Fungi; phylum Ascomycota; class Pichiomycetes; order Serinales; family Metschnikowiaceae; genus Australozyma; species Australozyma saopauloensis. The sequence continues at coordinate 764,118 of NC_086135.1, forward strand.
TTGAGTTGATACTTTGGCTCCACGAAAAATCGGAGCTTGTACAAGCGTTTATATACTGCAAGAAGGCGTGGTGTGCGGGGTAGCGAAAGGAGGTGTTTTTTTGTGAGATGGGAGGTGATAGGTTTCTGCACCGTAATGCACAGACCTATGCTTGTGTTTGAGAAGGTGTATTTCATATGGTAGGAAATGAGTAGGGAAAATGCATAAGATATGTGAATGGGAGAATGGAATGTGTGGTTTGTACAACAAATACAAAGCAATGGGTCAGATACAGCGTTTCAGCGTATAGATTGGCGTTGTGAATGGTGCAGAGTACTGTTCCTAGCGATAACTCGATTGCAATGTGAAGGGAAGACAAACTCACTCAGAAAAAATCACAAAATTAAATTTGCATGGAGATATCGGAGCAAATAGTAAAGTGAGATACAAGCTGTGTTTTGATTTTTTCATTTTTTCTGGCCGAGTTCAATTTCCGTTTTACTGAATGTTTCAGATCCTCGAATCCACCAATTTGGTACTTCTCAGTACCTTTCTATGTCAAAACTCATTTTCAAGAACGAAGATACTGTTTTCATAGCACTGTATTCCGTAAATTGTTCTCCGGGACAAATAATTGTACCTAAGTCAGTGATAAATGTATGTAGTTTCGTATTATTCTCTTTGTTTCAGACTAACAATAGATCTCTTTGAGAGTAATCGTCAATGGATGTCCCTTGGGTGATAGTGAGGCCAGCAGAGGAATCCGTGTTTTATTTGTTGACAGTCAATTGTGGCTGGATTTGTGCTATCAGAAACACAATGGATTTGATGATGAGTCGGAGGATGCACATTGGAAACTAGACAAGAGTAATTCTAGCGAACCAGAAGATGAAATTTTTAAGTTGGGTTTAAATGAAAAGTCATGTGAAGTTGGCCTCCGGTGCCAAGTTTTCGACTCTATCTCTACTGAACTCTCCTCTGAGACAGACGTAGGATATTTCCAGGAATTGAGTATTGAGTTTCAAGTGTCTACTCCATCCTTCAGAATTCACTTCAACTTTATAATGGAAAATCTACAGTACGCGCTCTCGTCGCTAATTCTCAACCTAGAATTCAAATTCCCGTTTGTATTCTCGTACTATGGCCGCCATTTGGTGCAACTCAATTATCAGAATCTTACAACAACATTATCGGCTCTACGTCGAACCAATTGTCAAGAAAGCACTACTAAAATTTTGGAAGTGAAACTCGAACCACCCGAACCCAAAAAAGAAAGCCCGGAGATGAAGGAGGAAGAGCCTGTTCCGATTATTGCACTCAAAAAGCTAAAGCGAGCTATTCTTACAGAGTACAACACACTCAATGTGATGAAAGAGTGTGATTTGAATCATCATAGAAGCAAGCTGTGTCGCCAATTTGTCAACAAATTAATTGAGGATGATTCGAAACGATCTATCAAGTGCAAAGCCTACAGGGCAACTGTGTTCAAGCCAGGATATAGCGACTGAAAACTCAAGAGATTGCAATAAGCAATAATATGTTAAATATTTGGTTAATGATTTTTGGCTAGTTTCAAATATTCCTTTTCGGCATTCAAAACCAAATTCCTAAATGCTCCTATAGCAAAGTACCCAAGCACCATTTTTGAAAACAAAAAAAACTAAAAAAAATCGAAGCTTTCTAACATTTTTTTTTCAGTGCCTCATTTAAAATCTCCTAGTGTTCGCTTTGTCTTCGGCTAAGGCCCAGATTGTGATCTAATCCCCAGATTATCCCAAACAGGCCTCTTTGTAAACATCAAGTTCACTCTAGAACACAGAAACCTTCTACGTATCGCTTGCGTAGCAGCTACTGCAAAACCGTGTACTGCATTACTTCTACTGATTCTTCCTTGATCAGCGTCTTACAACATTTCTTGCTTGATACGATCTCCACACTTTAGACTCCTTGGTTTCGTCGCAAATAGTTAACCCCAAAACCCATAAGAACCTACTCCAAAAGAAACCATCGCGTTTTCCAAACGTCTGACTACAACCCAAATAATACGCCCTACAATATGTCGTTTTTCCAAAACTTCAATACTCATACATTGAGATCCACCAGAGGATTCAAGTTGAAATCCCCTTCACCAGACTCCAAGCCTATGCCACACTCCATGGCTTCAAACTTGCCGCCTTTGCCAAATCTTTCAGCACAGGAGTCTCCAGAATACAACTCAAACCTGCCGTTCCAAACGGTTTTGGCGACACCAGGAACACAAAACATAACCTCACACAAGGATATCCGGAACTATGCTGAGCAGACCTTGGGCTCCGATAACGCGCTAATCAAGGCAGTCAAACTTCCCAAGGATGAGGATGTCAACGAGTGGCTAGCTGTCCATGTGGTTGATTTCTATAACCAAATCAATATGTTGTATGGTTCCATCACCGAGTTCTGCTCGCCTCAAACATGTCCTAGGATGATTGCCACAGAGGAGTATGAGTATTTGTGGCAAGATACCTCAGCTTCAGGGAGTGGAGGAGTCACGTTGAAGAAGCCAGTTTCATTACCGGCTTGTGAGTACGTGGAGAATTTGATGAACTGGATTCAAAACTTCTTCGACAACGATAACATTTTTCCATCCAAGATCGGTGCTCCTTTCCCCCAACAATTTCCAACTTTGGTGAAAACCATCTTCAAGCGTCTTTTGCGTATCTATGCGCATATTTACTGTCATCATTTCCATGAAATCTCCGAGTTGGGCTTGCAAAGTCATCTCAATACAAGTCTAAAGCACTACGTCTTGTTTAGCAACGAGTTTGACTTAATTAGTCGGCGTGACTACGGTCCTCTAGAGGATCTCGTACAGACAATGTTGAAGATTTAATTGGGAATTTTTGTAACTCAGGACGATATATAAAGAATAAATGTGTGGATTCACGATCGAGTCCTTTCTAACTCGGCCTAGATACTAAACAGAGCTGGTGGACTTGAAACTCAATCAAACAGTCAGCTACACAAATTCGATGTTCCAAGCTGAAAACAAAAAAGAATAAAGTCGCTGAAAATCTGGAAAAAAAATTCAGGAAGGCCCACCAAATTCGTATCCAAATTGTGTTCTATTTTTCACTCTCATTTCCAATCCTCACTTCTCCATAATATACTTACAGACACCTAGTCCCAACCATGTCTGCCACAATAAAAGCATGTCTAAAGGAAATCGACCAATTAGAGCGATCTGCCTACAAGCACATCCACACAATTTCTAGTGGCCAATATATTTCAGACTCAGACGAGCTTCCGGAAGTCTCAAGGTCAACTCAAGTAAAAGAGGCCAATGAACTTATACGACGAATCCCAGACTTGCTATGCGTCATTGATGTAGCATTACGTAACAGTAATCAAGAAGAAACGGAAAGATTGTTTCTCAGGGAGAAATACGAGCTCTACCAACAAAAGGAGCTGACATTGAAGCTTGAGCTCAAAAAGGCTCAATTGAGTGCGTATGCCAAGGAGAATCAAGCCATCCATGAACAGAGGTTGGCGAAGTATAATTGCATTGCCACGGATACTGAAAAAAAGCCGTTATCAACAGACTTGTTTGAGGGAAGATCGGCCAAATTATCAGCTAAGGAACACTCTGTAGAAGAACAAATCACCTCGCACAACAAAAATATTACCTCCAGTTTGAAACAGACTCGTCAATTGATGACCATGTCGGTGATGCAAACAGAACTTAATATAGACTCTCTAGATCAACAGTACAAGGATCTCAACACATTCAACTCGAAAATGGTCGACATGGAGTCGATACTTTTGAAGTCCAGACAGATTGTCAAGTTTATCGAGAAACAAGATAGAAATGATAAGCGAAGAATCTACATGGCTGTGGGATTTCTTCTCTTGTGCTCAGCGTGGGTGCTTTGGCGTAGAGTGTTGAAGACACCCGTCAGAATACTCATGTGGACTATTCTCAAGACCTTTGGCGTCGTCAATTGGATTACATCAAAAACATTAACGCAAAAGATCGATTATGGATTATCGTCTCTGGACATTAATAGTGAGTCTATCATGTCAACATTAACGATCGCGCCCACCCTGACAAGTTCGTATGGTCACTATGTTCAAGATGTCGAAGATGTTCTGAAAATTCTAACATGGAGCGCAGAAACTGAAGAGCCTGGAACACATCTGTATTCTGAAATCGTTCCGGGGCCTTCCCTGTACTCCAAAACTATCCTAGAGTCTTCTTTAACAGCCACCACATCAACACTTCTGAGTACAACTACCGTGCTTGAAAATGAGTATGAAGAAATTCCTCTTCAAGAAACAGAATCAAATAAAATCAATATGATAGACACTGTCGAGAGTGCCTTAGACGAGGAAACCGTCAATGAGCTTTCACAGGAGAATTCATCTATTGCCTCAGACGATCTAGAACTCTCTGAAACACTGAATTCTATAGAAACTACTGCTGCTGAGCAAAGTACTAGTCATATGACTGCTGCTACCTCATTATCTACGATTGACACTCATGATCATAGCAATGTGTATTCTGTGGATGCTGAAACTGAAACTAGTCTTATCCCAATTGAGGAGCCTATTGCTACGCTCTTACCATCAGATAAAGACTCTTTTCCTGCCCATGAAGCTATTGCCGTTGAACTCGATGAGAATTTGAATGAGGAAATACCGGAAACCCTTAGTGATACCGATTGTCTGGGCGTACTCAACGATCGCGATTATGAGAGTAATTAGAATACTCTGAATCGTAAATAGTGATTAAACGAATTGCATGCATAAGCCCATTCGTTTCGTCAGATATTAGTTGGTACAAGTGGTACAGATCGAGGCACCGTCTGAATTTAATTTCGGAAATTGTTAAGACAATGATTTCCAGAATTAAAGCACATTCTTGTCATTTTCAGGTTTCTGGGCTCATTGCATCAGCACGAATCAGGCGACTCCCAACACAGACTGTGGTAGTAATAAACGATCAAGGTACTACATAAAAGAGGGTAAGTTCAAAATGAACAAAATGTCATATTATTAAAATACAGTTTCAAAGTGAAATTATGGGAGCTCAACTTTTGTGCTAGAGCCACCGTTACTGCTGGATTCAAGAGCAGCAGCGATGATGGCCAAATGGTGGAAGGCCTTTGCTGGTGGGACTCTCACCAAACTCTTATCCTTGGCCTTGACGGCCTCAGCGAAGTTCTTGAACTCCTCCTCCAAAGCGTTTACCTCGTCGATTTCAATGGTTGTCTTCTCAGAGGCCTCCTTGGAATTACCGCCGGTTTGGTAGGTCACGGTTGGCTTAGGCAATGAAGGTGAGAAGTCGTATACAATCGAACCGTTGGTACCGTAGATGGTCAAACTGGTAGACTTGTCAGTTGCACCGAAGGCAGAGCCATAAGTGAAGGTACCGATGGCACCGGACTTCAATTTGAATGTAGAGAACAAAATATCGTCAGTACCGCTCAGCTCTCTGACCTGCTTGGTCTGAGCGCTGACAGTGTCGACCTCTCCCAAGATTTCTGTGAGAAGGGCCAATTGGTGAACACCTCCATCACTCAAATAACCACCAATGTGTTCCGGGTTTTGTCTCCAGGGCGTGGCCATGTACTTGTTGTCGGGATTCCATGGACCAGTGGCCTTGTATGTGAAAGAGATGATGTCACCGATCTTGGGCAACACCTTCTTGACCTCGGTGATTCCATTGAAGAAGGCCCATTGCTCGAGAATACCAATTGGCAATTTTGAGGCCTCGGCCAACTCAACAATCTCGCGTGCCTGCGACAAGTTGGCGGCAATTGGCTTTTCCACCACAATTGGCTTGTTGAACTTGATAGCGGTTCTGATCACGTTGACGTTGTTTTGAACCGGCAACAACGCATCGATAAAGTCGACTTTGCTCGAAGCAACGATGTCGTCAAGGTTCTCGTACACCTCCGCGGCCTCAATGCTGGCCTTTTCAGCGAATGCATCGGCCTTGCTCTTGGTTCTGTTGTATGCTGCAGAGGGCTTGAGCTCCGGAAGGGATTGAATGACGGGCAAATGTGAGTCGGTGGCGAAAATACCGGTTCCGACGATTCCAACTCTCAAAGGCATATTGTGATTTATAGTATGTAGAAATGTGTGTTCTAATTATGGTCAAGTGTGCGCAGAATCCCGTATTTATAGTCCTGCGAGGGGCATATTGCTGCACAGGGTGGGGGACTAATTTCCAGCGTGGGGGGGTACGATATGCACATATGAAACACAATGTAACATGACTTGGCAGTAGATTTGGGGGCGCAGACGTTCGGTTGCCCGTGCTTACAAATTCAACAAGGGTTTCGGAAGAGTGTCGATCTGTATTGTATTTATAGTTGGAAATGGAGAGAGAGATTATCTTACATGATTTATCTGTGTGACAGTGTGACAGGAGTATGGAATTTGACATGAATGGCTTGATATAGGTGATACTTCGTCATTACTATTAAAACTTCTTTCGAATTTGTGAAATTGGAGGATTAATGTTCCTCATGCTCTACCAGTTCCTTGTATTATTAGAAACTGTGTTGATGAATATCTGTTCTTTTGATCTATACAAATGGTTCTGTGTAGACAAGTGTGGAGGGTGCTGCGGCCCAAAACGGAAATTTAGCCGAGATTCTGATTAAGCATCCGGACATCTAGGCCCAGAAATGGATGCAACATGATTGCAAACGATTTACACTGCAATTGTATTTGTTAATTTGCTTTTGCATTTTTGTGTTTTGTCATTTTCCTGATGTCTACTTCTAAAACTTCAATCTAACAATGTATTTGTAGGGACATAGTGACTGTAGACTCCCTGTGCCATACGAATAGCCGATACGATACAAAGCCGAGATGAGCAATAACATTGCATACACTCAATTCCACACAGCAATTACAAAAGATAAAACGAAAAAATCTCTTGATTTTTTGGCCTCATTATTTCTCAACCAACTACTCCTTTTCTGCGACCAGTCTCCCTCAATGCCAGACTGCATAACTCACCTACTCATCTTCCCTCAACTCTTTTTTTTTGACCCAAGTAAACCTAATTCCGGCAGCAATGGCACAAAACCCAGCTAACGTAGAAGAAAATGTCACACGCGAGTCAAGCTTTTCACCAGACTCGCCAAAGGATGGCCTTCAGTCAGGCTCTACTCCTGCTAATGCTACTGATTCTCTCACAATTGGACAAGTAAACTCCACCCCAAGTAGTTCTGATTTTCAATCCTCTACTGTAGAAGCACAAGAGAATGTTTCTGAGGTTCCTGCCTATGTAGATAGCTCTGACGAAGACTACGATCCGGAAGCTTCTATTGACAGTAAGACGGCAGATGCTGCTAAGACTCCCTCTGCGGATACGCACAGTGTTATTGAGAATCCTCACTCCAATGCTTCTGCTGTTTCTATCGACTCTACGCATTCTGCAACTTCTACTAATTCTGCTAAACTACTAAAGAAAGACTCTGATATTGATCATCAAGACTCTGCATCTGATTCCGAGCCTCAATTGGAGACAACAAGACCTTCGGAGAGCGATGTTGGTCCCAGTGAAGAACAAGAGGATGAAGAAGATGAAGATTATGATCCTGAAGTCACAGTGCCCAGTAGCCTAAATTCCGCTAACCAGAAGGACGAACCTGTGAAAGAAACACCCCAATTAGACTGTTCCGCCGCCGACGCTTTGAAAGAAGCTTATGAGGCTGTCATGCAAAGTGATCTCGTAAAACTGGAAGCCTTTGCGAAGCTCAGTCCAGAGGAGCAGATGGCTGCTATCCAAGCACTTCTCCAAACTAAAAACGTCGCATTACCTACATTAAACGACCAAAACTCGTCTGCTGTTCCAATCAATCCAATCACTGGAAAAGCGCGGCCAGACTTGACCCAGCCTATGACTAGTGACGAACAAGCAGCCTGGAACAAATTTCTAGAAGAGGAGGCTGAAAACTCCAACTGGGAGACTCTTGATAAATTCCCGCCTGGACTGAGACTTTTCATTGGAAATTTGTTCAACAACCCTCGGTTGAAGGAAGAATTGTTCAGAGTTCTAAATCAATATGGAGACGTAGTGCAAATCACCATCAAGCTAGGATATGGGTTTGCACAGTTTAAATCTGCAGAACAGTCGCAGAGTTGTGTAGAAGGAGAGAAAGACATTCCATTTCAGGGCCGTGTCTTGCGTTTCAACACTTCGTATGGTCACAAGAATCCTCATGGACAGAATGCACAAATGGGTCAGATGAGAGGTAGAGAACGCTTCGATGAAGGCGGCAACGATCAAAAAAGGTTCAGAGGCGACAATAATGATCTCCAAATATTTGTCACAGATGGAAGTGACGAGGCTTTCGGGAAGGCTTTCCGTAACAGTCTTCGCAACGCTGGTCTCACATACTCTGTAAAATCCCTTTCTAGCGACGAAACTTCAGAAGAGATGGTGGAAGCCGCATATCTGGGCTCTGTTGGCGCTTGTGTCGTTAAGGGTTCAGCAATTGACTTACAGGTCTTCCAAGAAACTGCTGATGGTGGTGTGAAATTTGACGAGTACTTGGGCGTCACCCCAACGAATGTTTGCGAGCTTGTAGATAAAGCAAAACAGCAGAAACCTCCAAAAAAGAGTTACCAAAACTCTGAGAATTATTCTCAGAGACCATATCAAAACGACAGGCAGCATGGCAATTGGCGTCCAAACTCATACAACAATTACAACGGCCGTGGCAATTACAGAAACAATAACAGAAACTATCATGGAAATCAGTACGGTCCCAGGGGTCATGATGGTCCTAACAATATGAACAACAATTGGCAACCAAGAGGAAACTGGAGGCAAGGGAATCAGGGCCCTAACAATCAATACTACAATAATTCCAACAATGGTGGAAGCTACAACAATCCAAGCAATAATTATTCTGGCTACCAAGGAAACAATTCGGGACATGGAAACAATTCTAATTTCAATGGCGGCTACCAGGGAAACAACCAGTATCAGGGATCATCCTGGAACAATCAGATGGGAGCCCCACCACCACAGAACTTCAACACACAACCACCTGCACCTCAATTCCAGCAGCCATACAATGGCGTGCCTGGTAATGCAATGCCACCAGCGGGATACCAGAATCCACCAATTGGAATGCCTGTTCCTCCTAGTCAAAATGCGGGCTTTGCAGGGTACCCGCCAGCACCAAACCCTATGGGCCAGCCGATGTATAATCCGGCATCTTCAGCACCTTTGCAACCTCCCGTACCTGAAACTGGAAGTGCACTCATGGACATGTTAGCTAAATTGGGACGTAAGTAAAATGGTACAATATTTCCAAGACTCGAATTAATAGATTGCTGGGCAAATTTTTGGCAATCTTCACTACTATTTATAGCTTATCATTATATAACTTCAAATTATGCAACACAAGCTAAGCTAATCCACAGTATCTGGAGTTGCAATATCGACTCGGTTGCTCTCTTCCTCTTCAACTTTGGCAGCCTCCAGCTTCAACTTTTGAAACTCCTCCTCGTTCTCGAGCACACCACTGATACCAATTACATTACATTCTTGGAAGATTTCAAGCACAGCTTCGGCGTCTTCAACCTTCATCTCAGCAAACACCTTATTCACTTCGTCCAACGAGCCGGACAGAACAGCAGCTTGCATTTCAGGAGATAGTTTTTGTACAAAGATCTCATGTTCCTTGGTACCCTCTTCAGGGTAATTGACCTCTAAAGTCGTGCTGTCATCGAGGGATTTCAATTGAATCAAAGCTTCACCCTCGTCACCGGCGGATTCCTGTCTTTCCTGTTTAAGAATCTCGCATCTGTTGCGAATGTGGTTCACTGTATTCTCGACGTCTTGGTTAAACGCGTGACTAGCAGGAATACTGGAATCCTTGAGTTTCGAGAAGAAGAGCTTGATGGCTCTGATTTTTTGATCGTTAGAAGCCTTTGGTCCAGCCAATTGTGCAATATACTGAAGCAATAAAGATTGGTAGATCACTTGTCTAGCCGAAGCTTCGTCACCTTCAAGTTGATAGTCAAAAGCTGTCATTATAAGAGAGTCCTTCTGGTTCTCTGTACAAATGGAAGGATGTTTGACAAGGAACTCTGCACTCTTTTGAAGGTCGGTATATTTTATTTTGGCAAACTCGGCTGTGGCAGGTTTCACTTCGAGCTGGTCGAAGAGATCTTGGTCTGCTGGATCTTCAAATTGGGCCGCTTTAGGCGAATTAATGGTTTCGATCGAGGTCTCGGTTTTCTTGGCTGGGGCAGCCTTTGCTTCCTTACGCTCCTCGGGCTCTTCATCCTTAGTTTTATTCAAGAAAGAGCGGTCGAATCCAGTGTGATAGTCATCACTGCTGATCAAGAGCGACTTCTGATAAAGGAGGTCGTCAAGCTTGATAGTCAGTTTCAGCAACACATCATCGATTTTAGCGCGATGCTCTTTGATATAACCAGCCAACCTAGCCGCATCTGTGGCAGCCTCAGGGTGGTCTTCTTTGACTTGGACGAAAAGATCCTCAATCATCTCGTTGTATGGCGGCGTGTTCTGGATTTCTTCAGCATCAAACAGCAAGTCCTTCAATCCCTTACGTAAAGAGTCGCCTTTCTCCTTGATAAGCTTCTCGTAGTCGAATTTCTCTGACTTATCAAACTTGTCATTTAAGACCTTCATCACTTTAGCGTCATCCAAGAGCTCTGGAGGAGACAAAGTCGCCAAGAGGAAATCCACACGCTCGTTGAGTTTGGCATACATGGTCAATTGGATCAAGATGGACTTGATCTCGATGTTACGTTGCTGTCTCTTTTCATGAATATCTCTCTGTTTCCACTTGATGAAGGAGTTTTTGTCAACATTGGGATGGACCTCGATATCCGAATCATCCGAAAGCTCGATTTTGTCCCATTTGGAGTAGTCGATGGGCATTTTGGAATGAGTGGGTGTAATTGAAGGTGAAACTTGGAGTTCTAGTAATATTTATATTAGTGCGCGTATAGAGATTCTATACACTTCCATTGAGATTGATAGAGAAGGAAGGGTATGGATAACTCCGTCGATTTTCTTAATGTGAGGTTTTTTTTTGCTTTCATGTAATATTGAAGCTATTGATTAAAAATTGGTTGGAAAGAGGTATTTCATAGGTATGATTTTTGGAAGTTCAGTAATCGTCTAGCCCAGATCCACAAGTGATCTGGAACTACTGATGATCCAAATGGTTCGCATTCATTTTCGCCACTTTTATTCTAAAAAATCTTCTAGCTAAATTCAATCGTAATTGTATCTCACGTTTCTGATGTTCTACTTTCCGAAAGAGAGTACACTCTGGAAAGAGCTCCCAGTCACCACAATCGCCAATCTTCAATCTCACGAAAATGTATCTTTTCTTTCTTTTTTTCTTGTTGAAAATCCTTCAATTCAATATCAAACTATCAATTGCTTGTTCTCCTACGCGACTTTTGTTAATGGGTGTCTATATCTATCTAAATCTATACGCTTTTAAATTAGGCCTCGCCAGCTGGTCTCAAACCAGTGAAGAAAGCATATCCGTAGCCGGTAGTCTCGAAGGTGATAGTAGTACCCTTCTTGAAGTAGAAAACATCACCTGGCTTGGTGGAAACCTTGTACCCGGTCTCGTCGGAGATCCAGTACTCACCCTCAACCTCCAAGATGATCTTCATCTCATCGTAGTGGTAGTAGTAGACCAATGGCTCACCCTTCTCTTGCTTGTAGAAACCACAGGAGATTTGCTCTTCCTTAGGGGCGTCGGAGGTGAAAGTGTCACCCAAGAAGGAGTTGTTGCCTGGAGATGGGATTTGAGGAGGCTTGACTTCCTTTCCCTCAGCGGCTGGCTTGTACAACATAGGCATTTTTGGCGAGTATTAGGTGGGTTTGTGTGAGAAGAGAGAGAATTCGATATCGAATGAAGAATTTGAAAGAACTGGTCCAGAGGGCCGTCTTTTATATATTTCAGAGATCCCTAGGCTAATCCATGCTTCGGGGTTTTTATTCCCAATAGGGCTTATCGCGACCGTTATCCTAATTGAGATACTGGGTCCAAGACGATAAGTGGAAATCTATGCTGGATGCGGAACATGAGAAATAAATTATAGAGGCTCTTGCAGAAAATTCGGAATCTCGTAATTGGACCAAGTAATTAGCGGAAATCAGATTCAAAAAAAAAAACAGAGTGCTCTGTCAATACATGAGGCAAAAAGGAAAGCCCGACGCGGGGGTCGAACCCGCAACCTTGAGATTAAAAGTCTCACGCTCTAGCCATTGAGCTAGCCAGGCTTTGTATAGCATTAATTTAACATTGAATACTATGACACCTTTGTTTTCTCAAATATATCCCACTGCATTTTACTCATACTCTAACGCTTTCGCCTTATATTAAAATATTTTGAGTGCAAAATTAGAATATTCGATTAAATATTTATTGTTCACTGACAAGCTGTAAACAAGCTTCGAGAGACCTCTCGACATCTCCGTCGTTCATTATGATCACATCACGCAAGATAGCCTTGTCAAGTGTATTAAATACCTCACTGAGTTGGGTGAAGGTTTCATCAATCTGTGTGTCCGAAACTCCTCCTGTCTCCGAAGCAGCGGGCTGAACCTCATCATTAAGTGGCGACAGGGAGAGAAAATTAGTAAGGGATTTTCCTAGTATACCGGCACTTGCTAGAATTACATTCGAAGGAGACATCGATTGTGCTGTTGGCGTTTCGGTATTGTTGGTGTGTTGTGGAATGGGCTGAGCAAGATGGCTCTTGTTCTGCCTTATCTCAGCTTCCCATGCTTCCATGTGTGCATTGTAGTGGCTCTCCTCGATTGTGAGGTCCTCTAACTTGATATCTTGGATGAAATTCACAGCTGCTTCTATTGTAGACAAATAGTAGCTGGTTTCGCCATGGGTTAGCCATAATTCTCCACGAAAGCGCAGAATATACCGAATGTTGCTGATGAAGTTAGGGGTTTTGGCCTTCAAGATGACAAGAATAAGCAATGGGATGAATGCATCTGCATTGGTCTCGCTCTGCGATACTTTGAGAAGACTGAATATTACTTTGCAGGAATTTAAAACGCAAATGATTTTGTCTCTTGGTGCACGGTATTGATTGATCATGTTGAGCTGCGATCTAGCATGTTCCATGTAATCTACCGATCCTTTTGACAAGTTCTTTTTGTGAGAAACAAGCAGGTCGAGATCGACATCAAGGTGCACACCCAGAACCCAACTGAACTTCTCGACTTGTAATGCAAAGTTTCTGTCTTCATTCATGTCGTCGATCATGGATGCAGAGGCATTTCGGCCAAACTTCTTCACGGCTTCGGGAGAAAAGCAATAATCATAGATTCGATTCATGATCAATTTCTCAATACCTTCCTTGGAGTTTTCCAAATCTTTTTCGTCCATACTGTTAAACGGTGGAAATTCCTTGAATTTCTCGTTGATGAAAGCTTTGAAGTCCAGCACTGCCTTGATCATCTGCTCAGAATTCATGTTATTAGCCTGGCGTATGAATGACGCCAAAAATGACTTTGTGTATTTGACTATTGGCTCGGCGCCCTTTTGTTTGAGGTGGTTCAAGAATGTGTTGAAGTCAAATGGCTTATGCGATAGCTGGTGCTGTTCTTTTGGGTCAACATAGCTACTTGCCCTCGAGAGAGAGCCTTGTCTTTTGGGTCTAGTAGACTCCGTCAGCCTTGGTGCTCTTGATCGAATTTCACTTGCAGGTTCTTCGACCAGGTTGTCTCCAACTGTGGGCAGAGAAATAGGCAGAAAGGGGTCATATGGTTGCATGCTCATACTTGATGGCTTGGGTGAGGGAATCGATGAATCTTTCACATCCGTGAGTTCAGGTAATTCTCTTGATCCGGATACAGCGACAAAGATCTTCTCGGAGATTTCGGTCAATATTTCTGTATCACCTTTGCTGTCATTATCTTCCAGACTTAGGGACTCAGACTCGACACTCTGTGAAGTTTTAGGTTCAGGTGCGTTGAGTTGAGGTGCGTTGTGTTGAGGTGCGTTGTGTTCAGGTGCATTGGATTCGACAGATGCATTATTGGAGCCATTTGTAGTTTTTTCCTCGGCTTGGCTTGTTGGCTTCTCCAGATCTAGATCATCCTTGTTCAAGACTTCTGCTGTGGAGTGTAATGATGCAAGGCCATCTAAAACCGCCGGCTCCGACTCTGGCTCGTCAATTCTTTCAGTGTTCGTCTGCAAATCCACTGCCTGTTTTTCACTCAAGTCAGGGCCAGGGGCGGCAGAAGCCAGTTCTGTGTCCGCCAGCTCCTTTTCAACCTCTGTGCTCAGGCTTTGTCTCACCTTGAACTGCTTCATTTTCTCCTCCAACAGATCTACATCCGTGTCAACTGCCGAAACGTCGTATTTCTCGAATATCCCCAACAACTCATGTTTATCGGCGTTCGTGTCGACCTTCCCGGTAGCCGAGGTCGATAGACTCACCTCGGCAGGGGTAATGGAGCCAGCACCGATTTTGGGCGAAGAGTCAATCGAACGCGCGCTCAGAAGAAAAGCCGTTGGGGGAGTCTGACTATGGGCACGCTCCAAATCAGCCACTCTGCCTGATTTGGTAAATGAGCTATTAGAGATCGTGGTCGCATTTGTGGTGGAGGTGGTGGCACTCGCCTTGCTGAAGTTGAAACGAGGTCGCGACATGCTTTCAATGCTGTGTTTATGGGTGTGGATGCTAATTATGCTTTGTCTTTTGACAAAGAGTGACAATCAGTGATGATTATGGGACGAATTGAACTACAGATCCGGGGGTTTTGGGGATATGTTGGTTTGGTATGGTACAGTTAAGGACAGGCTGGTGACGGATCAATACTCGACGAATTAAGTAAATCGTCGTGGGTTCTTTAAATAAATCGGTGGGTAGTAGGTTGGATTGAGGATAGTTCAGCCAGATTGCGTCTCCTGCAGGAGGTACAGATTTAGTTTTAAGCCACACTGACACACGAAAAGAGATGAGGTTATGGAATATTTTTAGGCGGATGCAATTGATTTTGGAAGTTTTTGATTTTGAGAATATGATCATGCCGTGTCAAGTATATGCTCTTGCCGAGTCACATTGGATTCGAAGGGTGGAAGATGTCTCTTCAGGGGAAATTAACAGAGCGAACACAAGTCCTCTGAATGCTTCCTAGGTGACGAACATGGTGGAGGTTTTTGAGTCACACGATCTATTATGTGCGGCGCCAGTACAGAATCCTAGGCTGCAAAAGTATTGGGATTATTTTTGATCTTTTTCTCATTTACATTTGACACGGAGTGTCCATGTCTGGTTTCTTCCAGAACACCAGAACATTTATTTCAATGGGCATTGATTGTCTAGATGGTAGGTGGCTGTGAGCTATCAACGCAGTAACCACATAACAAGTTTGTGAATGGCAGAAGTATTTGATGGCAGAATTTTTCTCTGGGTGTCGAGTTGCTGAAACGTTGTTCTTGAAAAAAGTCGTAGGAGACCATGTACTCTTCTTTCTATGTCGATCTCACCATGGAGAAAGAGGCAACACTAGCACCTTTGAGTGAGGTAAGCAGTTGACTCGGTCCTATTTTTATTTGCGATATTGTCCCAGCATTTGAAATTAATGAGAGTAGAAACGAATTAGATACGAAGCAAAAGGACAAAATTTCCGGTTCCTTTCGAATAATCGAGGAATGCAATTAACTCAGGTGTGAACATCAAATAGGGAATGTCAACTTTGAATAAAAAATTAAAACTTTGAATAGATAATACCCATTGCGTATTCCTAACTCTCCATTCCCATACTTCAATCTTAGAAACCAGCCGGAAGCTGTGTCATGGATGGTTCATAGATCCAATCAAAATAGGGCTCGATCCTCGTTCCAAAAACCTCTTCGAACTTGCATGCTGCTCAATTTGGCGGATATTCCAAATTCAGAGAATGAATTCCTAAAATTCACCTCCTTAAATCCTTATCAACTTCCCGCACACTGTCCTCTAGTGTTTGGCTGCAAATTCCTACCTAGAGAAGAGTCACCATCTAAGCCTATAGCACCAGTAACAGTACATGAACTCGAATCCCACCAATTCAAAAACGTAGTACTTCACCCAACCAAATCAATATGAGAAAGTTTACATCCGCAAAAATCCACCCACGCAAAAACCGACAAATGCACCAATGCACCGATGCACCAGCCATTATCTCACAATCTGAGTTCCGGCTCGGGTGTGATTGCCCGCAGTATCCCCTACCTTCCATTGACAGCCAAGATTGGTCTCAGTAGGCGCCATTTCACAGCGAACAACGACGAAAAATCGAAAACCAAAAAGCCAACTTTAAAAACACAACTTCCGCTTCTAATAAAAATTCTCCCGTTGCCAATTTTCCCGTCCCACGGACCACTTCCCTCTATCTCCCTGCTTATCATCTGACTCATCTACACCCTCGTAAATCGTCCCGGGTAGGAACAGAAAGTCCTATCTGCAGGAGCGTCACCGTTTACCCTAGCACCGATCCGACACAGGGCGCGCCGCCTGCACTCCCGAATCCGAGGGTGAAAAGTTGGCGAGCAAAATCAGTCATAGCATATATAACTACGTTCAGTTCCTCCACCACTCCAACCCATTCTACCCAAAACTAACCTCGCCCAGAATGTGTGGAATCTTCGCTGCTTTTAGACAGCCCTACGTGGACTCGTTCAAGGACAAGGCCCTTCAATACTCCAAGAGAATCAGACACAGAGGTCCAGATTGGACTGGTACCGCCGTCATCAACAACACCATCTTGTGTCACGAGAGATTGGCCATTGTTGGTTTGGACTCCGGCGCTCAGCCAATCATCTCTCCCGATGACCGCTACTCGTTGGCCGTCAACGGTGAGATCTACAACCACATCCAGTTGAGACAAGAGTTGAGCGACTACAAGTACCAGTCTTTGTCTGACTGTGAGCCTATCATCCCATTGGTCGAGAAGTTCGGCATCGACGCTCCAAAGCACTTGGACGGTATGTTCGCTTTCGCCATGTACGACAAGAAGGAGGACAGAATCATCGCTGCCAGAGACCCTATCGGAATTGTGACCTTGTACATGGGTAAGTCCGCCAAGAACCCGGAGACCAGATACTTTGCCTCCGAGTTGAAGTGTCTCATCGACGAGTGTGACGAGATCTTCGCCTTCCCTCCCGGCCACGTCTACGACTCCAACACCGATGAGATCACCAGATACTTCACTCCTACCTGGTGGGACGGCTCCAAGATTCCAGAGAAACACGTGGACTACAAGGAGGTCCGTGAGACTTTGGAGTTGGCTGTCAGAAAGAGATTGATGGCTGAGGTGCCATACGGTGTCTTATTGTCTGGTGGTTTGGACTCGTCTTTGATTGCCTCCATTGCCGCTAGAGAGACCGAGAGAGCCGCTGCTGCTTTCTCCGGCGAGGGTATTGATGCCAACAAGGAGTTGTCCGGTGTCGACGCCTCCGGTTCTTTGCACACCTCCGGTTTCAACAGATTGCACTCCTTCGCCATTGGTTTGCCCGGCGCCCCTGACTTGATCGCTGCCGAGAAGGTTGCTCACTTCATTGGTACTGTTCACCACTCGCACACCTTCACTTTGGAGGAGGGTTTGGATGCTTTGAACGATGTCATCTGGCACCTTGAAACCTACGATGTTACCACCATCAGAGCCTCTACTCCTATGTACTTGTTGTCCAGAAAGATCAAGGCCCAAGGTGTCAAGATGGTCTTGTCCGGAGAGGGTTCCGATGAGATCTTCGGTGGTTACTTGTACTTCGCCAACGCTCCATCTGCTGCTGAATTCCACTCCGAGTGTGTCCAAAGAGTCAAGAACTTGCACTACGCCGACTGTTTGAGAGCCAACAAGTCCACCATGGCTTGGGGTTTGGAGGCCAGAGTTCCTTTCTTGGACAAGCAATTCTTGGAGGTCTGTATGAACATCAACCCAGAAGACAAGCTCATCAACCAAAAGGAGGGCAGAATCGAGAAGTACATCTTGAGAAAGGCCTTCGACACCACCGACGACCCATCTGCCAAGCCTTACTTGCCAGACGAGATCTTGTGGAGACAAAAGGAGCAATTCTCCGACGGTGTCGGCTACTCCTGGATTGACGGTTTGAAGGATGCCGCCGAGGCCGCTGTCTCTGACGAGGAGCTCGCTCATCCAAAGCCTGAATGGGGCACTGATGTTCCAACCACCAAGGAGGCCTACTGGTACAGATGTAAGTTTGACCAGATGTTCAACGGTTCTAAGGCCGCTGCTTCTACTGTCATGAGATGGATTCCAAAGGCCGAGTGGGGATGCCACGCCGACCCTTCGGGTAGATACGCCACTACCCACGAGCACAAGGTTGATGCCTAAACGTTCCGGGGATGTTCCAATTCCGTATAATATACACATTGTCATAGAATTAATACCGATTTCACTAATATTTAAGCTTTTTTAAAACTGATTTTCATCCAACCACTTGAAAACCTCTTGATGGTCCCTTTCGTACCATGCGGCATTGATTTGAATTTGGTCTAACACCTGTTTGAGCGCCCGCTCGAAACCATGCACGTCCTTGTTTTCAAAAAATGCTTCCACTTCCAGCGCCATTTCCGAGGTTTGGTAGTTACATAAGGTTAACTTCACAAATCTCTCGAGCACCACCATGTTGGTCGACATGAGCTCGTACAATCTTTCGTAGTTGTTTTTGAAGAACGTCCAGAAGCCGGCTCTTGTCAATGGGTTATTTGTGACAGTGACCGCGAGGAAATGCGCATCCATTGTTGGAATGACGTTCTCGTCCAAAATTGAGTCCAAAAGCCTTCCGGTGTATTCGGGGTGTGAAATTTGTCCCATGGCGCCTAGAACAATTTCTCTAGAGTCCAATGAAGATGGTTTGATCACCTCGTTCATCAACAATTCGAAGTCTCTTTCTGAGAAGTCTGGAGAGCTGACTTTACTTCCGAAGATATACTCTCTGAGAGAAGAATCGATGGATCCAGAAGCAGTCCAATTTGCGTAGGCATCATTAGCAAATTGTTGCAACTCTGGGATGTGGCAACCCAGTGATGTTTTAAGAATGAGCGATTTCAATTTCGAGCGATTAAAGTTGGATCCAGGAACATTTTCTCGCAAGAGCTTAATTGCCAATTTCGAATACACTGCTTTTATGAACGATTGGACCTTAGCAGTTAGGGCTGCATCGAGGCCACTGAAGGTACGACTAAATGATGATAAAGCAGCAACGAGTTCCTTCCAGGGTGCAAAAGCTTCACCGAGAAGAGCGGCATCCAAAGTCAAAGATTTCACTAGGTTGAGGAATGTAATTGTAGAGGTCGCAGAGTCGCCAGAAATTGCAATCGAAATCACATCAGCGATCAACCCTACTCGATCCTTAGTAGATAGTTCGCTGAAGTTCAGAAGAACATTGTCATTCAAAATCTTTGAATCGTAGTCAACACGATAAGGGGCCTCGGTATCTTTGTTCAATTTGAAAAAAGAGTCTAACTCAATATCCAACAGGGCACTCTTCTGAAGAAGAGCATCCGATTGCAAGTTTTGGGCTGAAGATTTAATGTTCAAAGGAACCCACCACACGGTTTCGTCTTCTTCGGGCAAAACTCCGCCACCGTTCAAGAATCTGGACTGTGATAATTGCAAATTGCCTTCTGATTCGGAAACTTTAATGATGGGATAGCCAATTTTGGTGATCCATGGATCCATCAACGAAGCCACATCATGTCCAGAAACATCCGATATAGCACTCCACAAATTTTCTGCGGTAGTGTTGCCATACTTGTGTACATTGAGGTACTTGGCAACACCGTTCAAGAACACATCGGTACCCAAATAAGTTGACAACATGAGGATAGTTGACGAGCCTTTCAAGTATGAAATTGCATCAAAAAGCTGATCAATGTCAAGAGCATCATTCACAGGAACCTTGATGGGATGAGAATTCCTCAAACCATCGAGACGAAGAGCTTGTTGCAATGATGATGATACAAATTCTGAGAAAATGTCCCATTCCGGAAACAAATGGTCTACGGCGTAGTATCCTACCCAAGTGGCGAAACCCTCATTCAACCACAACTCGTCCCACCATTGCATGGTGACTAGGTTGCCAAACCATTGGTGAGCAATTTCGTGAGCCACAACATATGCCACGTTCTGTTTATATGAGGGCGCAGACTTTTCTGGCGAATACAAAAGAGCGGTGCTTCTGTACGTGATAAGGCCCCAATTCTCCATTGCATTGTGGGAGAAAGAATGGACGGCTATGAGATCAAGTTTTGGTAATGGATACTTTACCTGGAAGACCTTGCTGAAGAGATCCACGATTTTAGGAGCAATCTCCAAAGCGAACTGAGCATCCTTGGTGTAACCCTTAGTGGTATAAATAGACACGGGTAAGGGTTTATCGCCGTAGTAAACATCCTCAGTAAAACTTTGGATATACTCAAATTCTCCCACTGCCCAAGCCAAGAGATATGTGGACATCTTTGGTGTTTTACAAAACGTGACTCTCTTGTAGTCGTCGCCAACAGGTTCCTCCCTTTCAACAGGCATATTTCCCAACACGGTCAAGTCCAGCTTGGTCGTAATGTGCACGGTGAATGTTGCTTTCAATGCTGGTTCGTCAAGACAAGGGAACGCTCTTCTTGCATCTGTAGCCTCGAACTGAGTTGAAAGCATATACTTCGTGACACCGTTTTCTACGTAAGCAGACTTATAGAAGCCCGCCATGTTTGTCTGAATGATACCTTCAAATGAAATTTCCACCTGTGCAATTTCGCCAATTGCGTCCAAAGATCTGCCGAGCTTCAACACGAACACCTCCTTTTTCTTATCTGTCAGGGCCACTTTCGCATCGAACAGTGCTCCCATATAATGAACTACGGCGTTCTTAATGGTTAAGTCTCGGTAATGGAGATGTAACTCATCTGTGGCCTCTACAATGGATAAGTCGATCTTCACTATACCACTATAAACCGAGTCGGTAATCTCCGAGACGGCTACGTCATAATGCAATGGCTGCAAAGTTTGGGGCAATGCCTCGTAGTAAGGTTGTTCTGTCTTGCACATAGATGTTTCAGAGTTGAGATTGGGTCTGGTTGTTTTAGGAGGGAAAAAGTGTAGTAGGTCGAGCCGCACAGTGGTGTGGTGACTGGCTGCAAAATGAGGTCAGTAGAGATAAGAAGAAGTACTGGAGGGGGAAATTCGATCAATTGTGAGAATATTTTGTTTGCAGGTTCTAGAAGAGAAAGATGTGGAATTCTATTTTGGTTTTTTTTTGTTTGCTGCTTTTAGGTTCAGTGTATTGTTCTAGCAGGGAAACTATTATTGAATCGAACAGTGCCAGTGGGAACTGCTTCAATAACGTGAAACATGCATATTGAGCCTGTTGTGGTATTTTAGGTTTTTTGAAGAACGCAGTGTTTTGGTGTAAGTGAAGCTTTCAATGGATCAGGTAGTAGGAAAATGAAGCATTCTCGTCCCTATTCTTTTCCGTAAAGCAGATTCCTTGAATCTGTCTCGTTGAAGCATAGATCCTGTGCCGAAACCACCACCAAAACATCAACGTGCCATCGTTATACCCGTAACTCACCCAGAGCACATAAACCTACACCCCAACAAGTGACACGTTCGCCCCAACGCCAATCTACCTCTGGTCGCAATACAACCACATCGCTACACCTCCCACAGTATCGTCCGGTATTATAGTACATTTATCTAGTTCTGTTTTTGGTCTTCATTCCGTCTAGGCCTCGTTCTTGCTCACCTTACCCTTACCCTTGCCCTTGCCCTTACCGTTGCCTCTGCGGAACTTCTTGTTGCTCAACTCGGTGTTCACATCTCTGTTCAAAGCTCCAATCTCCTTGGCCAATGCAGTGCTAGGGTCTACGCCAAACTTCTCTACACGAGCCAAGTCCTTCTTGGCAGCGGTGGCAGCAGCCTCGTCACCGAATTTTTCAGCTCTCTTGATCTTTTTGGTCAACAAGTCAACCGCCATCTGCTTTCTCTCCTCAGGGGTCAACACCTTCTTCTCTGGTTTCTCTTCCTTTTCAGTCTCTGCGGCTGGCTCTGCAGCAGCAGCTTGTTCTGGCTCCGCAGCTTTCTCGGCAGCTATGGCTGGCACCTCAGCCTCGGGTGCGTCGTCCTTTGCCTCTTCTTGAGGGGCCTTTTCTTCCTCAACTTCGTCCAACTCGTTTGTCGATTCCTGGGCCTCTGTCAAACGGGCAACCAAGTCGGCTTTCTTGCCGTCAACAGAAAGACCCTTTTCCTTCAAGGCTTCTTTCAATTGGGCCACGGTTAAGGCGGAGAGTTCGGACATTTTTAGAGTGTAGTTGGAGATTCGAGTTGTTGACACTGGAGGCTAGATACAGGCTCTTATGGGGAAGCTGGGTACTTACAAATAGAGGAAATTCTCGCGGATCGATGTAGAAATTTGAATTTAGGTAACAAAGTATGGTTTTTGGTTTTGCTTGTAATTTTTGTTGTATTGCATTGACGCGTTTTGGTTCGCCAACTTGAGTGCAATCATAGAAGACGCTTGCATTGAAGTTCATATGAACTCGACAAAAATGAGCTTAGTGGCTTATAACGAAATGATTTATTAATTATACATAGCTTTTCGACGGAGAAATTTGTAGCTTTCCTCGACCAACAGCAAGAAACTGACTCCGAGTCTCTGAAACACAAGACCCAGACAATAAAAAGAAGAAAAGATTTCCCTTAAACAACCAACAACAGCTCATTGTTGTCGAAGAGCTGGAAAATACCGTACTGACAATAGTCATCAATACACTGCTTCACCTGTTCCAAGGTAAAGCCCTTGGCAACCATTCTTTGGTTCAATTCAGCCACATTGATACCGGCGCTTCCGCTTTCCTTGGCCATGGTACGAATATGCTGCATGATCATGGTGATAGGATCCTCCATCTCGAACTCCTTCATGTCCATAGACAGCTTGGAACATGCCATGAGACGCAAGGCCTCATCAACATCGTTCTTGCTGACGGTGTTCACAAACCGTATTCTGGCCAATGCTTGTGAAAGACGCAAGATGGCCAAAAGCGTACGGGGTGTGATGTGGGCGAATTTGCGGACCGAGTCTTCATTCTTCTTAGACTCCTTACGCATGTTAATGTATGCCTGAGTAACATATGCGCCGACTTCTCTTGGAACGGTTGGTCTGTAAGTTCTGGCCATAGAGATGTACTGGCGGATAGTTTGCGGGTCGAGTGGCTCGAAGCCCATAGCTGGTTCCTTGTTGTACTGGTGAACATAGGTGACGTGGCGAGCCAACTGTTCGTCTCCAGCCTCAGAGGCCTGGTCCAACATGAGATACATAATATCAAAACGGGACAAAAGTGCTGCTGGCAAGTTGATGTTCTCGTGAGGAGACAACTTAGGGTTGTAGCGACCATACAAGGGATTGGCGGCGGCCAAAATCGAGGTACGTGCGTTCAAAGTGGTGTTGATGCCGGCTTTAGAAATAGAGATTGTTTGCTGCTCCATGACTTCGTGGATTGCAGTACGGTCGGACTCCTCCATCTTGTCGAACTCATCAATACAACAGATACCATTGTCGGCCAAAACCAAGGCACCGCCTTCCAAGACCATCTCGTCCGTGACAGGGTCTCTCATAACAGCAGCAGTCAAACCGACACCGGAAGAACCACGACCCGTTGTGTAGACAGATCTAGGGGCAATTTTGTTGATGGCCTTCAAAAGCTGAGACTTGGCCACACCGGGGTCACCCATGAGGCAAACGTTGATATCACCACGAATACGCATACCGTCGCCAATCTCTTTGGTCACACCTCCACATAATAGAAGGAGCAAGATCTTCTTGACGTCGAGATGGCCGAAAATCTCTGGCGCAATAGACTCGGCAAGACGGTTGTAAACGCCGCCTCCATTGTGCAAGTTGAGAATCTTCTGCTTGGTTTCGTCATCAAGAGTGAGGGACTCATACTGTTTTTTATGCTGACTGACGTATTGCGCCTCCAAGTATGTCTCGGTCAAAAGACCAGCGCGCAAAGCGCGGTAGCCCGTGTAGGGAGAAGGCAAAAACACACCCGAGACGTCGACAATGTCACCCGGGTTCATGCTACGCACAAGGTCGCCATTGACGTGGATGGTGAGCGACCGTGGGATATGGCCCACGGGGACCTGGTTGGACATTTCCTGGATCTTGACCTCTTGGAAAGACAGAAATTTGGACGCCCGCGTCGACATAAATAACTGCCCCCTTTGATTATCTGTCTTACAGATGGGAGACGTGCACTCGGTGAGTGGCTGGAACGTTTTCGAGTTCACCTCCTGGAAGATCTCATATCCACACTTGTCACAAGTGTATGCGTTGACAAGCACCGAAGGCTTCACGTCCGACACTCTGGTCACAATACCACGCACAGTGATGTATTTTCCGACATGGTGGCCCTTCACTTGTCTCACCGCATAAGCCTTGGTGTTGGACGACAAGGGAGAGAAGTACAAGTGGTATCTACGAGTGAGTTTTGCCGGGAACAAGTCCTCCAGCATCAAGCCGTTTCCTGCAGTGGCGCCATTCTGCAGCTGCAGCTCTTCGCCGTTGTTGGCGCCAAAACCAGTGCGCAAGTTGTTGATCTCCTCGGCGTGTTCCTGTTCCACACGCATGTTTCTCAACTTCCGCTGGTGCAACACCACGTCCAAAACGTCGTCCTTGTACGAGACCTCCTTGGTGGGCTCGGGCATCAATTCGTCCACGACCTGGCTGAACAACTCGATGAAGTGGTATGCGTTCTTCTGCACCTGGTACACCAAGTCTGTGGAAAGTGGTTGTGCCATGAACGTCTGGTGGTCCTGGTACGCCTTGATATCGTCGAGATCCACATAGAGAGTGGTGAGATCACGGTTGGCGATCTTCTGGAACAAGTCCAAGTATTTCATTCCTGTAGGTGCATCTTCGGTTTCCATTGGATCGTCGGCAGAAGAGGCCTTGAAATGGGTGAAGAAGTCATGGGCCTGCGCCTTGAGCTCTGCGTAGTTGACGTTGATTTGCACGGTCGGCAATGCGACTGTGGTGGCCATTTTGTGTGGGGGGTTGGTGGAGGGTGGAAAAAAGAACGATGAGTAGGTGGATTGACGCGGGTGATTACTATTCCGTTTTGGGACGGCGTCAACAGTACGCGGGTCGCTGCCTGCAGGAATTTGCAACCAAGAACGAGTTTAATTTTGGGAATGGCTTGGGTGTATCGTCGGAGGTAATTTGATGTAGAGTTTTGACAATGATACAATTGAGTGTTCAAGACTTGGGATTGATGACTTCTTCTTGTTTTAGTCTTTGTTTTGTGGGAACGATAGAGCGTTGTCTAAACCTTAAATCGGTCAGGAAAATATTAAAATGGGGTCAAAAAGCTATAGTTTCATTTAATTGAGTTGATATTTATTTGAATTTTCACTTTTTGATTCTCGTGAAGCTTGTTTAGGAGATATGGCTGTAGCACTTTGTGGTCCATACAAGCGCCAATCTTGACGCGTTTTCAGATAGCATTCGGAATCAGTCCAATCATACAGTTGTCGTGGTATATTCCAGCAGTTCTATAGCTCCTTTTATATTGTCAGCTGCTTGAAAATCGATAGAGGCGTTGATTGTTTCAAATTGTATGGTACAAGTGTTAGCCACTTGTGAAATCAAACAGAAACGAACAAAACAAAATTAAAGTAAACCAAGTTAAGCTCATCAGTGTACTGAATTTATATTAAAACAAATATTAAAGGAAAATTGAGAGATAGAAAGGCTAATTCCCCATCAAATCAACCAATGCCCTGGCAGCGGTTTTCTCTTCATTTTTAAGGCCGTTCTCAGCAGGACTACTCAGTCCTGTCAGATGGTTTCTTAGCGTTTCGGCGCCCATGGCTGCCCAGTCCTCTTCGTCGGTCTCACTGGCAACATCCTCATGGGAGACTGCCATTCTTGGCTCGCTTTTGACATTTGCCAGCAATGCTGCGAGATTGGATTGCGAGCCATTTTCATTGTTCTTCAATCCTGCGTGTCCTCTTGGAAGAGAGTTTGAGAGCGTGGAACGAATGTTCGACTCGTTGAATGACAGTTTTCTGCGTCCGAAAGCCGCGGTGAGTTGATCCGCGGTAAGGTAGAGCTCAGGATGTGGTTCAGCCTTGGAGCTCCATGAGCCTAGAGGTGAACTGGAGGTGACAGAATTTGTCTGTGCCACTGGCACCGGCGAACTAAGCGAAACCGCCGAGTTTCTCGCTGAAGAAACAATGTAGTTATCAAGGTTCTCGAGTGAGTTCAAGCGACTGCGGCTGAATATTGTTTGTCTCGTGGAGCTAGAAAACGATGTGTTCTTTGACACCGCGTTAACTGTGGCAGAAGACAGCTTGCGTCTGGGACCCAGAAGCGCAGGCGGAGGGCTGAACTTAGTAGGCACTCTGTTGGCAAATTTTAGAGGTGGGGATCTCTTGAACTTTTGTTTGGTTACACCAGATGACATTTCGTCGTCATCAAACTTAAATAGGGAGTCCTCTTCTTCTTCGTCGTCGTCGTCGTCTTCATCCGAATCTTCAGCAATGGCATTGTCATCTATGTCTGCCAAACGATGGGCATGAGCCAAGTTTGCTCGGAAAGCAGCATTGCTTGGATTGGCGGGATCGCTCTGAACAGACGCATCGTATGAGACCATGTCTTCCATCATGTCATCGTTGTCATCAGATTGATCAGAGTCCAGCTCCGAATCCAACTCGTTGCCATGACTGTGGTCGAGTTTCTCGTTGGGGAGTTTTGTGTTGTGCAAGTTCCTCTTCGTGTTTGTGATCGAGTCTCTCCTGTTGCTGGGTTTGTGAACACGCGTCGCCGAGGAGTGCGGAACGGGCTCGTGATAGACCCGCTCTATGGCTTCGTGCGTCGTGGCGGTCGGCGCATCTGCAGCGACGTGCTCGGCGCCCGCCTCGGCCTTCTTCAGCCATCCGAGCTTGGCCTTCTCTCTTAGTTCTTGCACACTCACACGGGGGTACGCGCTGGCGTTATCGGTGACAATGTAGTCCGAGTCGACCTTGCGCACCGCCCACTGGCCCCAGCCAATTTTCTCGAAGACCACGTTGTTTGTTGGATCTTCCTGTTCCATGGCGGCCATGATCAATCTCCGTTGTTTGGACAACGAGAGGAGCTCGAAGCCTGGAACTTCCACCGACAACTGAGCAGTGATGAGCCTAATTGCCAAGGGGCCCTTGCGTATTAGCAAGTTTGCAAGACGCGTGGGTGTGATTTCGGCGGCCACCCGAAGCGCCTCGGGCGACAGCGTGGACAACTTTGTTTCATGTTTCGAGGCGACTTTCGGACCCTCGAGCGGGTGATCCACAGACTCCATTGGGAATTTCAGCGCCTTGCGACTTTTCGCGGGCGTGCGGTTCTGACTAATAAGAACGGTGTTATCGGCGACACAAGAAACGACGCCGCCAACAGACCAATTGAGGAGGTTTGGGTGTGGAGCAAGCGACAATTCAAATCAACAGGCCAGTATCAATTGGCCGGCGTAATTTGTTTTCCAAAATTTGGTTTGTGGTGCCAATTTTTCACAGGGCCTATATAGTTACTCTGCCTTGTAATAAGTATGACCAACACCAACAGCAGCAAGCAAATAGAGAATAACAGCGATCGAGAAGTTCAGCGAAAAAGCGGGTATCAACTACTGAAACGTTTAATTTATTTTATTTCAACGTGTGTGTGTGTATGTGTTTGCCGAGGTACTTGAATAGTGGTATTCCCGTCCAGATAAGATACGAGAGATAGCCAGCAGTAGCTGAAAAATTCGGGCCACGACAGAAAGGATAGAAAGGATTGGGAGGAAGCGGCGGGGCGGAAAGCGGGGTAGCGAATATAAATACCGGGGCAATTCCTCCAGTTTATTTTTATTTGATCAGCGTTTTCAGAAGTCTGGTTGTGCCAATTGCGATTGTAGTAGCAAAGTGAAAATTAGTGGTCCGGGCGTGTGTTTGACGTGGGGCAGAAATTACTCGGGGTGCGAATATACGGGTGACACAACGATAGGAGCAATTGGGCCCAGCGAAGATGCAAGAAAGAAAACGGACGCGGGTCTACAAGTCCGGCGGCGGAATATAAATAGAGCGGGGTTCGCCTCTTCAATTGAGAAATTTTTAACTTTAAATTATTTATAGGGTTTTTTGGGGTTGTTTGCGTGGTGGTGACCAGTGGTGGCAGTGGTGGCCGTGGGCGTGTGATTGGTGGCTGCAAAGACCCTGGGGTGATCAGACGGCACGGGGCGACGGGGGATTCGAGCCGCCAGAGAGTAATTTCGGCGCGTGTTGCGTGCAGGCTGTGGTTGTCTTGGTGGGAGAGGGGACTGAGACACTGGACCCAAAAGAGTTGTTTGTGGAGGTAATTGTATTTTGGAAAAAGTTTGTTTTTCGTTTTGATTTTTTTCTTTTTCCTCTCTTTTCTTCTTTTTGGCTAGTATTGTTGGTCTTACTTGGCTGAGATCTGGTGGTTCTATATGGCATATGCGGCAGGGTATTGTGGTTGAGTCATTGAATTTTGAGTTACTGATGAAGAGATCGAAAATCTGAAATTTCTGTACTTTTCAATAGAACATAAGGGGTTCGTATTTATTTGACACTCTTGTTTGGTCGAATGGGTCTTTGCAGTCACCTTCTGCCATATCCTACAAACCAGAACACTCAAAAAATAACCTCCGCCAGGTCGTCAAATTGCTCTTTGTAAATTTAGCTCATTGTAATCAAAAAATCACCAGTTCACACTGGAATCTAAACTACAAGCTTATATATACAAGCTTGCATCTAACAAGTTCTACATAAGCTCTACACTATCGAAGCACAAGTCTTTGTATTGATCGTCATCAGACTAATTTTCTCCTCAACAGAGAGGTACAGCATGTACCAACACCAGCATCCTTACAAAGATGGGAAGGTTTGGTCGTTGATGGCAGCTGGGGCTGGGGCGGCCTTCTTGCCGTCACCCTTTCTACCCTTGAAGCCGGTCTTCTTACCGTTGAACTTTGGAGCCTCCTCACCGAAAGAGGTGGTGATGTCCAAAAGCTTCTTCTCCTTAGGAGCTCTTTGTCTGACCTTCTTGGAAGAAGTGGCACCAACAAAGTCCTGGGTCTCCTTTTGGATGACGTCGAAAGAGGTCCACTTGGACTCGGCGCCCTCGTTGGCCTTTCTGGCAGCGTTGGCCTTGTTCAAGGACTCGAGCTGCTCTTGCTCAGCCAAGTATTCCTTCAAGGACTTGCCGGCTGGAGCAGCTGGCTCCTCCTTGACCTCGGAGGCGATCTCGGCGTTGGCGTCGGCCAAGCCGGCGGTCTCGTCGTCGATCTCTCTTCTGTCGTCACCCCAACCTTGGGCAACCTTCTTCTTGGAGTCGGTCTTGCCGGTTCTGGAGTGACGGTCGAATGGCTTCTTCTCGCGCTTGGCGCCGCCGACTGGGCCAGCAACAGACTTGTTGTTGGTCTTGTCCTTCAAAGCGGCCTCGTTGCTGGTCAAAGGCTTCTTGTTCTTCTTGGCCTTGGCTGGGTCAGCGGAGGCTGGAGCAACGTCGGCCTTCTTGGAGGAGGTGGTCTTCTTGACGATCTCCTTTGGCATTGGGACTGGAGCTGGCTCGTCGTCCTCGACGTCATTGCCCAAAAGAGCATACAAGTTCTGGCAGGTTAGTATTGGGAGAGAGAATCTTAAAAGCCCAAAAGAGAGGGCCCTGGATGGGAAGAATTGGCCAATGAAATCACTTGTTGCAGAAATTCCGTGTCACTTATAAAAGCGTTTATATTCAGTGTTCGTCTGAAGGGGTCGTCTGAAGGGGTCGCCGTGGTCTTAGTCTATTACATGGGTCACACAAGACAATACACCCAACGACCAATTGAACGCAGAAACACATTTTCACACATGACCCCAACAATTCCAAACAGAACAGCACAACATATTCCTACAATTACCCCCTTTCAAAAAATCAGATCGACCAATGACCCGTTCCTGACTCTGTACTTGTTCGAGTAACGGTTTCTCCACACCTCCACAAAAAGTCGACGAAGGGGCGGCCGTTTGGCGGAACGGAGGCGGGGTTTTTAACGCTGGCGCTCGGAAAAGTGAAACGGGTGACGTGTCCTTTCGAATTGACAAACCTGGGCAAATCTACGGGCAGTGGAGGGCCCAAAGTGGGGCTTTTTCCACAAAGTTAAACTGAACCAAAAGGGAGTTGGAATGGCACGTTGCGTGGAGCAATCCAGGGCCTGTGGGTTGGAAATGGATTGGGGGTGTAACATACCTTGTTCTCGAAAGACATTGTGTCTAAAGTAATCTGATAGATGAAAAGTAGGTGTGATTGTCGGAAAAAATTTTCAGACTATGCGTAGTGAGAGCACTTTCCTCAAAGAATTGTCGACTTGCGGGAGGCACGGGTGCGGCTGCCGGGTGAGGTGGGTGAGAGGTGGGTGGTTGGGGCTTGTGTGCAGGACGTCTGTGACCGGTAATGTTTCTTCTTTTTCGTTGATTCTAAACGAAAATTGCGTTTTAGATCTTTCACGGTGTTTTGTTTTGGTGCGCTCGTGTCATTGTACTCTTTTATCTTTTTTTTTTCTTTATTTTCTAGTTAAGTGTAGCTATAGTAGTCGTTGCAGAACCCAAACCCCCAACCAGGCTCTCTGCAGTCCCCAGTCCCCGTTTTTTGCAGCCATTACTTCGAGTGCTATTTGCGGCTGTATATGAAAACGTCGCCGATCCGCGCCATGAATGCAAGAATTGCCTTTTGTACATCTGGTCTCATGCAACGATTGTTCACCTTCATGGCTACTCTGAAAAGTTCGGGAGCATGGGCACTGAAGTGGGCCTCGTCCATTTCAACGTAGCCCTCGAATATTTCCTTGATGACATGTCTCCAGGCGGTGATGTATGCCTGTTGTGTGGACTCGTCATATGCACAGTAGCGCTTGACGATTGCATTGCAGAGCGGCACCACTGACTCGAGAATGGTATCTTTGGTTTCGCTGTCGGTAGCCCTCTTGTCGTCGCAGTACAACGTAAACATTATATTCAAGAACACCGCGGCTGAAATTGTTTCTTGTTTGAGAAGCGTGGGCAATCTATCGATGACACCGCCCTCGTAAAGTTGATTTCTAAGCTTGTAGTTATCATTGAAACTCCGCGCAAACTCGTGACTGTTAAACAAGAACAGTGAAAGACGTATGAGTTCAGAGTCGGGGATCGACTCCACGAACACTTTCTTTTCGGTGAGTTCCATCACAGTCTCGATCAAAGTCAACTGCAAGACGCACTTCATCACCATGATTCTTTTGCTGCGAGCAGAATTCTCTTGAACACGGGCAACGTTGTTGGCTGCAGTGGTGCTCTCTTCGGCACCGTTTTCGTTGCTCTTCTCAGAGACAGGAGTTGCTCCACTAGGTACTTGTAGCAAGCCCTTAGCGGTAGTTTCCTCGAAGAGCTGGGCGAACGTGTCAACCACCAACGTCCATTGTTGCTCCGACATCCGGCTGGCGTTTTGGAGTATGAATTCTGTCAAGCATGCTTTTCCCGTTTGAGCGAGAATTTCGTTCTCTTGACAGATGAAATTGACTATAAGTCCCATGAGCTGGGGCTGAAGGGCTTCGAAAGCATCGAAATAGTGTGTGTACAATGATACCAAGCTATTAGATGCCTGTACAAGTGTTGTGGAAACCCAAACCGACATGCGATCAATCTCAGAAATACTCTCGTTGTTGTCAAACGATAAACTCCAAGGCTCAGAAAGCTTTCCAAAAATTGGTGCGAGAAGTTTGTGGTAAATGATATCCCAAAACTCGGGTTCGAAATGGTCACCATACTTGTGCAAGACGTCGAAGAATCTAGTCAATGTCTTCAGGCGAACCTCCATCTCCTCACCATGCATAATGATGTCGTAGAAACCAAACAAGATTGGGAACCATAATTTAGTGAGGTTTTCAATACGAGCCTGCTTTTCTCCGTTGGCCAATGGTTCGCTGGATTCAACAGTAAGTTTGGCGATTTGAACAAGTAGCTTTGTAAGAATTTCAACAGACAGAAGACCATACTTCTGGAACTTTTCATTTTTGGCGAATTCGGTGAAGCAGGCAACTAGATCGCCAAACGAATCTTGTGCACGAACCTCATCGAGATAGTCATTTTTGATCCGGAAAGCCATTTCGAATGCTTTCTTGACGATGCTATCGCTAGTTTGCTTTGCAGCAGCAGTAAGAACCTCAAAAATAGTTTTCCAACCTGATCTTATTTGATCAGCCTTAGCTAAGACCATATTGTTAACACAGTCAATGACCATCTCTTTCACTTCAATGGAGTGATTGTTGACAATGATGTGGTGGAATGGTTTCAAAAACTCCTGTTGGAACTTGAAGTGTGCCAACTCCTCCAATGACAAAAACCGAAGGGAGAGCTGCTTGAGAGAATCAAGGGCAAAGAAGTCAATTGTAAGGTTTGAGTGACAACCAACCTTGTTGAAAATGTCTCCCAAGTTGGCCCACAATGGCGACCATTCGAAACGAACACGTCCCATATTGTAGTAACAGATATCAACAACCTTTTGCAAGGAGAAGAGCCTAGGATTCTTTGCCGATCCTGACAGCTCGATCTCTTCCGAAACTACCTGTCTCAATGCGATGACAAAATCCTTAATTGCCTCTCCTGAAAGTTCAGAAGTGTTTGTGAAAACACGGTCCATGGCAACACTGAGGTCAGTCCGGCCAATAAGTGCTGCAGACTCTGGAGACAAATGTTGGTTTTGGTGCTTGATAGCTGCAGACTCTGAGGCAGTTGTTTCTCTCGAGAAGCCAAAGAATCCAGAAGGACGAGGTAAAGCACTCTCTGTAGATGTACGAGATACCAATTTTGCCACAGACACATCGGGAATAGAGTTCTGGTCAAATCCGTTGGCAATAAGTTGTAAACGCTCAAGCTGAGAGATCAGTGCCAATACCGCATACCAAAGGTTTTGTAAGAAATTGCCCTCGCTAATTGCCAAATCAAGAGTCAAGTACATAGCCTCGACGTTCTTTTGCTTGATATCGTCAATATTGGCAAGGTTTTGGAACTGAATGAGTGCATTGACAAAGGCTTTCTTCACATCTTCCATATCGA
This sequence comes from Australozyma saopauloensis, assembly GCF_035610405.1. Lineage (NCBI taxonomy): Eukaryota > Fungi > Ascomycota > Pichiomycetes > Serinales > Metschnikowiaceae > Australozyma > Australozyma saopauloensis. The sequence goes on from NC_086135.1 coordinate 797,227, forward strand.
AAATGCAGGCAATTTTGATGGCGAACTTGAGACCTTCTAAGCACGCACGTACCACCTCGTCGTCGTCGTATTCCTTGAATGGCCCTGTAAGTCCAGCCAAAACCGACATCCAAACTTGGTTGAAGATAGCCTTCACCTGGATTATATTTGAAGCAACGTGGTAGTTCTCGTCTTCGTCGGTAGAGCGAGTGCGCTTTCCGAGACTCCGAACAAGCATTTCGGTTTTAGAAGACATTTCTTTTGATGCGTGGTTGTATGCCTCTTTATTCACGTCTCTGCCACTAAAGAATCCGACGCTTGCGGCATCAGCAGAGCCATCATTCATAATTGCAGCTGCTGATTGTTCAGAGAGAAGCTTGATCTCATTATTGTGCACTTCATTGAAAATTTCCTCGGATAGCTCTCTTGGCAAATTGTCTTCACAACCCTCATTCATTCTAACAAAGTCCTCTAAAGTCATTCTGCTCTTGAGATTCTTCGAATGCTGGTCTGTATTAAGCATGGTGGTGGAGTATGCCAAGTAGTACGCAGCGTTTGCATTCTCAAACACGTCGGGGTTACCTTCCACGTATCTCTCGGCAAAATTAAGCATGAATCTGTCGACTTTTTGGCCCTCACCGGGTAATCTGAACAACTGTAAGAAACTCCGCAAAGCGTCAACAAATGTTAGACCTGCAAAGTTTGACTTACTGAAAAAGGCATGTCGAAGTGCACCATCATTCTCACCACTCAAATATTCACCGATAGCAGCTTTGTCGAAAGAATCATTCTCTCTTAAGAACGAAGCAATATCCTCCACGGAATCAGACTTGAGGAAACCATTTTCGATGAAAAATTTGATGGCCTTAGCAGGTTTTTGCGTAAATCTACGTGAGCCCTCGGCAAACAATTTCTTTCTTTGCCTCTGACTCTCAAATTGCTCGTAATCGTCATTATCATCAGTTGCCCTGCTACCCTGTGCAGCGACAAACGAGGTGTTTCTTGAGTTATCGCGACTTGATGTTGGCGAAAATGGAGCCGAAGATGGATGGGATTTACTTTGGCTGGATCTTGAGCCAAGTGCACCCTTCTGGCACCAAGAATTGAGCGAACGCAAGAAAGCGACGAAACAGTTCAACGATGTCACTTTTAGGGCATACTCGAGAGGAAATGATGCGTACACGTCCGGCTCAGGGGGTCTCGAAGAGATCCTAGCACTGTTCAACTCACCAATTTTGGAGACATCGTAAAGAGCAATGCCTTGTCTCTTCTTCTCTTTGTATGCGATTTGTTGAGCTGCTGTCACATCAACACGTGCGAGCGCAAGTTTCGTCAAGTAATTGATCAACATATCACAGATATCGGGCATTTTGCTCACACAGTCATAGTTGAGGTAGAATTCAATAAGACACCGCGAATCATTGCAAAGACGTTCTATAATTGCGAGAAGATATCTTTTATGATGTGGCGTTGATGTCTTGATTTCACCGATTGGGAAGTAGATGGTTTCGAAAAAGATCGAGATTTCCTTTCTGAAGTCAGAGCGCAAATTTGCAACTAGGAGCCAGAAAATTTCAATGGAGAGCTCAAACACAGGTGCTAAACTCGAAGTGGCATTTCTAGACAATGCTTGAGAAAGAGAAGGACGGATAGCATCCACGAGTCTTGTATGCTTTTCAGACTTGGAGGACAAGAGCACGACATCCTTGTTCAAGAAAATGTCGATATTGTCCTTTAAGATAGTGTGAATGAGATGCAAAGTGAGCAACTTCTGGCGTGCGGCATGAGACCTCATATCGACATTATCGGAGTCAAGGTCTTTGCTAGCCAACTTACAGATAACTCTAAAGATTAAGAAGGCATCTTTCACTGCCAAGTCCTCATCTTTGGCCGAAGCATCACTGGCCTCTTTCACTCGTTCTATATCAGCGGAATCACCGGCCAGGTCTCGCAACTTTTCGAGGGTGAGCTTGTCGTTTATATTGTCAGAAGAGACATCCGCGTCGATATCAGAGGCCACAGGAACGGAGTCGAAACTGGTGTTTTTCCCTCTCTGAGCCGCTTCGTTGACTCGCTGGAACACAGCGCCGACAACTTGGGTCAAGGATCCCTGGGCAAGGCCCTGGTTATCCTGAGACAAAGACAAGATTGTGACGTTGAAAATTTGGCGAACGGCTTTTAGAAGCGACGCGCCGTGTGTGGGCATGTTCAAAATGCTCTGGACAAGTGCTTTGACCACCTGGACCTCCAACTTCTCGTCCGTTCCCTCACCCTCGAAACAAGAGGAGATGACGTCGATGGCCGCGTCGGTGAGCATTGCACGGTCCAACTCGTCTTCGAACACCGTGTAGTCGAAGAGCTTGGCGAAAACATCGACCGCTTTCGACTTGAGGTCCTGACTGCCATGCTCACAGAGAACTTTTAAGGAATCATAGATTACGTGCACGGTTTGGGCGGAAGGAGCGGCAAGACTGTCGATGGATTTCTTCGCGGCCGCCAGCAAAGCCTCGTTCTTCTTGACCTCTTTGGTCTCGGCAATGTTCTGGAATGCTTTCAGGAAGATCTGGACGTTTTCAAGCTTGGCATTATAGTGCGTGGTGGCCTCAACTGGGTCTACAACGGCCACTGGTTCGCTTGTTTCTACTGGCTGTTGTACAGCGTCTTTTCCTGGAACCGGTGGTACTACTTCTGGTTGTGATTCCTCAGGGACTTCAGTTTCCTCAGGGACTTCAGGTTCTTGAGTGGCCTTAGTTTCTTCAGTAGGAACATCTGTCACAGCTACATTTTCTCCTACTTCCTCAAGGGTATCCTCCTTTGGCGGTTCATCCTCAATTTCAACTTCTTGGACGGGCTTACTGTTTTCGGCCTGCTTGTCATTGGCTGCAATGTCAGTATCTACATCCTCATTCGTTTCTTTGGAATCGACTTTGGATTCCAGGACTTGATCTTCCACTTCTGCGGCACTTTCAGAACTTTTCTCGTGCACGGCCTCTGGCACTTCAATCTCCGAATCCTCTTTGGTGCCGGAATTGTCTGGAATGTCTTGTGGTTCCGAATCGGCGAGGTCGGCGGTATTTATAGTTTTCGTCCCGTTCCCGGAGATAGGAACGGCCGGGTCTTCGACGGACGTAGAAGTCCGAACGGTCGGCGGATCCTCTGCCATTGCCGATATTATTCTTGCGAAGGACGGATCGTCTGAAGTGTATGTACTTGGTTCTTTTTCGGAAACACTATGTGGAAGTTGAGGTGCGCGAGCGGCCGGTCACGTGGCAGAACACCGCTGGGCTTATCTGGAAAATCGGTAATTTGATAAGGGCGTTTTTTTAAAATTAGAGAAATGGTAATAGTTTTTTTCTTAATACATTCTCTTTTTTTGAGTTGATTTAATTTTAATAGCTTTTACTTTGTGATGTGGAGACTTGACTGAAGTATATAGGGGTGCAACACGCAAAAGAACAGAAGCTGCGAAAATTGGAATGCAAGATGGTGCCACTTCAACTCAAATTTGGACATTAAATTGCATTAATATACTTGACAGACATTTTGGACGTCTTACTACACAATAGTGAAGATACTCAAAGAATAACTATATTAAATCTATAACATAAAGCAGTCTTAGAACTCGCTCAAAGCGACAGCAGTAGCTTGGAAGTCATCGTGGGAGATGGAAACGTTGACCTTCTTGACTCCAGCCTTGGCAGCGGCGTCCTTAGCAGCACCAGTCAAAACGACGGTTGGAGCACCGTTGGAGTCACGGACAATCTCAATCTCCTTCAAGGCAGCGCCGCCACCTTGAGACTTGACACCCAAGGCCTTGAAAACAGCCTCCTTGGCAGACCAGGTACCGGTGAACAGGGCACGGGCGTAAGAAGACTTGTTGGCGTAGGCAATCTCGGCTTGAGTGAAGTTACGCTCGATGAAAGTGTCGTTCTCCAAGTTCAAAGCAGAAAGAAGCTCAACGTCCACACCAACACCCTTAGAACCCTTGTTCAAGGAGCTCAAAGCCTTAGAGGTGGAGTCAGCAATGTTGGAAACGTAGCTCTTGTTGCTTTGCACACCCTTGTTGCTGAACACCAAGCCACCGACCTTAGCTTGCTCAACACGAGCCAATGGGTCCAAGTAGACAGGCTGCTCCAACTCATCAGCGTATGGAGCCTTGTCCTTTGGAACGAACATGGTGTTACGGGTGATGGCGTTGTGCATGTAACGGTAAGCCTTCTTGTTTCTAGCAGAAACTCTGGTGACGTAGTCCTCGTAGGTGTCTCTGTCCAAAGAAGCGAACAAGTAGTCGGAGTGGACAACGATAGCTTGAGCACCCTTTTGACCGAAACCGAAAGAGGTGACAGAGACGGCCTTGATACCATCGGTTTGGATGGAACGAGATGGGTACAAGACGTACTCAAAGTCCTCCATGATCTTGTCGACATTGTCGGCATTTCTGTTACCTGGAACGAGACCAGAGTTCAAGATCTGGATGGCACCGTTCAACATCCAAGCACCGGCGGCACCCTTAGGGTGACCAGTCAAGTACTTCTGGAAGACACCAAAGACAGGGTTACCCTCGGTTCTACCCAAGTGCTTCATCATAGCGTTAATGGTAGCAGACTCGTTCTTGTCGTTAGCCTTGGTAGAAGTACCGTGGAAGGAAGCAACTCCCAAGTCGTCGATGGTAAGACCGTAAGTAGCCAAAGCTCCTCTCAATGGAGCAATACGTGGGTCACCCTTGTAGAAGTTGTTACCCCACATACGCTTGGCCTCGGCGCTTTGTCTCTTGGCCTCACGGTGGATCTCCTCGGTTCTCTCACGCAAGAACTCGGCAGTGCTGAACTCAGCGCCGTACTCCTCCTTAGCCAACTCGGCTTCCTCAGACAAGTACTCGATCTCGGAAGACTCCCAAGCACCGATCTGGTTCAAACGTTGCTTCAATTGTCTAGCTCTGTACTTGATGTTCATCAAGCTGGATGGGTACTTCAAGTCACCGTGGTGCTCACGGGCAGTGGTCAAGATACCCTTACCTGGAGCAGGAACAGAACGACCAATCTTGTCAGTGGCAGTGGCGGTCATAGCGACGACAGCGTAAATTGGAACACCCATCTTAAGGGCCAAGTCAGCAGACATGATGACCTGGATACCGGAACCTTGAGACTCCATGAAACCGTTTCTGGTGGTGGTAGCAGGTCTGGACATCTCAGATGGAGTTCTACCGTGGGCAAACTCGTCCAAAGCGTTGGAAGTGGCGTTCATGTTGGCGAACTCGTAAGAACCCTCCTCTTGGAAGTCATCGTAACCACCGACGATACAGATCTTGGCCTTACCGGAGATGACGGTCTCAACACCAGTGTCAACGGACTCGACAGCGGTAGCACAGGCACCGACAGAGGTCTTGATAGGACCAGAGGAAGACAACAACAACATGTTAACCCAAGCAGGCATGGTGTTGATGAAAGACTCTTGCAAGATATCGTTTTGGACTGGCTTGTCGGAGTATCTGTCCTTGAACATACCTCTCAAGGCAGAGACACCACCCATACCGGAACCAGAACAGTTACCAACCTCGGAAACGTGGACGTACTTGTAGAACTCGTATGGGTCGGTGACACCAGCAGACAACAAAGCCTCGACGGTAGAAACCAACACGTACAAGGTGATAGGGTCAACCTGGGAGATGGTGTCATCTGGAATACCGTATCTCTTGGCGTTCCAACCGGTAGGAATTTGACCGGCAACCAAACGGTCGAATCTAAGAGCCTTTGGAATCAAGAGAGTAGTACCCTTCAAGACACGGACGGTGTACTCGCCGGTCTCAGGAATCTCGAAGATTTCAACCTGGTCACCGTGTTGGAGCTTGTATTGCTCAGCGGTCTCCTTAGAAGCCTCGAATGGCTCCAAGTCGTGTTGAATGACAACCTCTTGGATCAAGCTCTTCTTGTTAGGGTCGTAGCCACCGAACAACTCTGGCTCGATAAGACGGATACCAGAGTGGTCCAAGATCTCCTCCTCGTACTTGGTCTTGATGTCCTTGTCGTCGACTGGAGTCAGGGTCTTGGCGTCAACCCAACCAACGTAAGGCTTACCCTTCAAGTTACCATTATGGTACTTGATCAAGCCCATAATCCAGGCCATCTCAATACAACCCTCGATGGAGAACTCACCCTTGGCCTCCATCTCCCAACGGGTTCTGGCGTTACCCCAAGGACCAACCTCAGCGAAACCGGTAACCACAATAACAGACTCCAAGTCCAACATGCCCTCCATGTCTGGAGCGATCTTCTTGATCTCGTCGTAAGACTTGGTTTCTGGGAATGGGAAGGTCATGTTGGCACGAGGTTGGACAGTGGCCTTGGTGAAGTTAGCGTCAACACCGGTACCGTGGATAACCTTTTGCTCGATAGAGTTCTCCATGGAAACGGCTCTTCTGACGTCAGCGGTCTCGACCAAGTCAGATCTCAACTTGGAGGTGAACTCCTTCAAGTTCTCGATGAATTGAAGACCACCGTTCAAGTCAGCCAAAACAGGCTGCTCTTGACACAAGTTGATGACTTGAGGAGTCAACAAACCCAAGATGTTGAAAGCCATCTCCTTTTGAGAGAAAGTACGAACACCCATCTTCTCAATGCCCTCGGCAATGATGTTGTTGGCACTCATCAAACCAGTACCTCTGGTCCAACCGATGACAGCACCACAGATGGTCAACTTGGTGGCCCAGTCCTCAGAGTACCATCTGTTGAACAAGGTCTCCAAGGAAACCTTGGACTCGGAGTACAAACCGTCGAAACCGAAAGTACCGTGGTTTGGAGAAAGTGGCAAGATAACCTGGGCTGGACGAGTGTCGGTTTGCTTGTGGGCCTTGACGGCACCCAACAAACGGATCAAGTTGGTCAACATGATTCTGTGGGCCAACTCGGAACGAGAGTCGATGTTGTCGATACCGTTACCGTTCTCTGGGATAGCAGCGAAAGGAATGATGGCATCCAAGTCCCAGCCCAAACCGTCCTTCTTGTTGTAGATGTACTCGACCAAAGCCTCAACATCTTGTTGAGAACCCTGGTTGAATGGAACAACAATCAAGGTGGAGCCAGTAGCACCGTAACGGGAGTACATGGATTGGTAGTATTCAGTGACCTTCTTGGAGAATCTGGAAGTGGTGACAATGACCTTGGCACCACCGGAGATCAAACCTTGCAAGATCTCAGCACCGATAGAGCCAGCACCAGCACCAGTGACCAAGACGTGCTTGTCCTTGAAGGTCAAACCGTTGATGGCACCGCTCTCCAAGCCATCCAAGTACATGGAAGACAACTTGTGGTCGTACTCCCAGCCGTGCTTGGTCTTCTTTTGAAGGTGCAAGAATGGGATGGTTTGAGGTGGAATGATGGAAGAGACTGGCTGCAAGATAGAAGTCTTGTCTGGCAAGGAAGCAATCTCGTCGTCGGAAGATGGGGTGTCCTCCTCCTCGGTTGGGGTCAGAACACCAGAACCGGACTGCTGGTTGTCCAAGACAGTCTTGGTGGCTTGGTCCAAGGTGATCTCCTTGTTCTTGGAGATGTAGTTGACCAATTGACCGTACAATTGGTCGAGCTCCATCTTGGTGCTCTTGGAAAGGGCAGATTGCTTGGAAATGGCAGAGTAGACACGGGCCAAGTCCTCTTGGATGGTTGGCTGCTCGACCTTGGTCATGGCACCACCTTGAGCCATCTCGTAGACGTATTGCTCGAATTTACGGACGGACTCCTTGTTGGCCTCTTCGTACACAATGGTACCCTTGGCGTCAACGGTGGTCTTAGGACCAGTGATTCTGGAGACATCCTTGTAGACTGGCTCAGCGTCCATGACTTGCTTACAGTTGTCGATCAATTGTTGACCCAATCTCTTGGCCAACTGGTAGGTCTCACCCTTGTAGTCAGGGGTGTGGTCAATGTGGTATTGCATGAACTTGATCAAGGTAGGAGAGGCTCTGTTCATGATCTGGATACATTGGTTGATGGTCTCACGGTCTACGGAGGTCAACTTGCCGAAAATGATGTCGAAGTACATGGACAACACGTCTTGACGGGCCCAGTTCCAGTAGGAGTCGTATGTTCTGGCCTTCAAGTTGGAGAAGATAGGCTTGATACCCTTGGCGTAGAACTCGCCGTGCTCAGCCTCCCACAAGTCCAACTCCTTCTGCAAGACGTCGGAGGCCTCCTTCTCCTTGATGTGGGCCTTGGCGCCCTTGTTCAAGTCCACCTGCAAGTATCTGGCCAAGGTCTCGAGCTGTTGCTTGGCCAAAGCCTTGTTCTCGGCGGACATGGCGTCCAAAGCAGCGCTGTCGATGACAGCACCACCAGCGCCACCGGCGGCGCCAGCAGCAGCGGCGGAAGCCAAAGAAATGCCGGCGGAAGAAGCGTACTTCTGGGCCACGGTGTCGAAGAACTCCTTGGCGTCGGCCTCGGAGCCCAAACGGGCAGCGGGCTCGTTGACCAAGGCCAACAACAACACGGAGTCCTGTCTACCGGCACCCAAGCCGAATTTGGACTCCAAGTATTTACGGGCCACGGTGACGGAGAATCCACCGGGCATCTTGGACGACATCAATCTGCTGACCAACGAGGAGGAGGTCTTACCCAACTGGCCGTTGAAAGTGTCCTGGAACTGCTCGGCCAACTCCTCCAATGGCGTGTCCTCGGGCTTGTCGGGCGTGGAGCCGAACTCCTTACCCAAGTCACCCAAGATCTCGTTCTGCACGGTGGACTTACCGTTGACCAAGTCCTTGATGGCCTTGCTCATGGGCACGGCGTCCAAGGATTTCTTCAACTTCTGGGCCACCAACACGTGCAACAACAACGAGGCCTTGACGGGCTCGTCGGAGATGGAAGCGGCTGGACCGGCTGGAGCAGCGGCAGCCACTGGAGCAGCAGCCACTGGAGCTGGAGCAGCAGCAGCAGGGGCGGCGGCGGCAGCGGGGGCGGCCTCCTCGGCAGCTGGTGGAGGAGCCAAGTCGGCGGGGTCGGGGGTGTAGTAGATCTCCTTCGCGTCCTTGGCGTAACACAAGACCTGACGCTGCAACGACAACGCGGCGTCGTAGGACTCGTACTTGGCCTTGATGGTTCTGGAGGCCATGCCGGCCAACGTTGGCGAAGGACCGATCTCGACCACACGCTCGGTGTTGTGGTCCTTCAAGAAGACGTCTTGGGTCTCGATCCATCTGACGGGGGAGGCGAATTGGTAGGCCAACAACTCGGTCAAAAGAGTGTGGGAAAGCTCCTGTTCAATCTCTGGTCTCATATTGGTGAAAGTGATAGTTGAGTTTGGAGAAATTAGGGGGAAATACGTGAATTGACTATTGTTCAGTGAAGAATATGGAGGTGACACTTTCTGTGGTGATGATGTGTCGTGATCCAATTGGGTGTACCTTAATACGAGTTAAGGGTACGGATTAGAAAGAAATGGGGATAAATAGTTTCACTGGGGGTTTTTTCTCGGAAAAATCAACGAGCGGTGGAAAGAGGACGCATCGCTCTGGTTATATTGGTGTGTCCTGCAGATGGCGGCGCTGGTCCGATATGGAATATTGGGTGCAAATAATGTTGGGGCGGTTGGGTCTGGGTCCGGCAGATAGACGTGGAAAAGAAGTCAACGTTTGATCTGGGTACAGTTGGTTAGAGAGAGTGGATGTACATTGGGGGGGTATGTTTTTGTGGATTTTTCTGGGTTTTTGTGGATTTTTGTGGATTTGAAATGTTTTGGGCTATTTGATATGAATTGGTCGCTTTTTCTCTTTTTTTTTCGGGGAAAAGCTGGAAGAATGGCGCGTATCCTTGGTTGTAGTGTGTCCTCTCCTCCATATAGGGTTTGGGTGCAAATGTAGATGCAGTTTCTTTTTGGCACTGGTGAAAGAACCCACAAGTATAGCTGACATGATGTTGAGACGATCACAGAAGTTCACAGAAATTAACAACAATAATCAGTGATTCTTGAATGAAGTTGTCAAATTCGGAAAAGTTTGAGTGTGGATGTGATTCTTGGAGAGACTCGGAATATGATCAATAGATGGTGGGAAACACAAGTTGGGACACCAGGGGCCGATCTACTGGCGCAGATATTTTCTGTAAATAGGTGGAGATTGTCTTTCAAATATGCCTGATTTCCCTAGGTAAGCCCTGCGTCATCTTATCGAAGCCATAGTGCATTGGTAGAGTATCGTTTCTAGTTTGATGGGTAGTTTGGGAGAGCATTACATTCATTAGAATTAGAAACGTCTTTTTGTTACACTACATTTGAAGCTCGTTAGTGATTTGAAGAAGATTTCCATTATCCTTGTATGATTGAAAGTAGGTTTGATTTGCCCTTAATTACTGTTTCACCTACCATTGATCAATGTCTATGGTTGCAATCCACACAGAATGACGCATTTCCCTCAAATTGAATGAAATCAGAAGTACATCTGTTCAATCCGTGAGCGAAAAGAATCCAAAAAGGGACAATAAATAGAAAGAGTGCCAACTGGTGCCAAAGTTCATTAGCCATATTTGCATCCTACTGGCGCTGTGAGGACGATCATTGATGTCTATCTGTTTGCTCGAGAATGACTTGAGTTAGAGAATCTATACAATTTGCTTTCTAGAATCGACTGTAACTAGCCATACTTCTTGGCCAAGCCGATGAACCCCTCCTCTGGTTCTCCAAGTCCCGTCATTGGGCATCTAAAGCTTAAGCTTTTGTGCTGTCCCATCGTCATTCATCTGATTTCTCTCCGACTATCAAAAGATATCCCGATACTCTCAATTCGGTGTTCTAGTGGTAATCCTATATGAGTTGCGAACAGGCGCTTGTACTGAACTAGATATATGAACATGTCTATGACCAAATGCTGCAGAAACTCCAAAAGATCGAAGCTTTAATTTCCGTTTCTCTAGTTTCCTTATTTTGCATTTTCATCACACAGTAACATCTACCATCTACTCCCATGGTGAGTGAATCCCGATCGAAATGGCCTGAAAATTGGACATACTAAAGAAGACACTATTACACATGAACAAAAACTTTCAACAATCCATGATCACTTCGTAAGTAAGTATTATGACGAAATCCCGATTTTTCACGCACATTTCCCATTTACTAAAATTCTCCAATCTCTCAACCATTATACATATCCCATGTCCTTACCTACTTCTGCTACAGAATGCGAAATGACACCCAACTCAACGAACATCAACAACTCATTCACACTAAAAGAAAACAAAAAACCTCATATTAAACACATTAAACACATTAAACAATAATTCAAAAAACACATTATCTTAAACAAATTAACTCCCCCCTACCAATTCCAATCGATCCCCCATCTCCCAGCCCTAACCCGGTCGTGCCAGACCCACAGCCCTATATAGGGCTCTGCTTTTCGTGAAAAATTATTTCCCCAACTAATACACGTTTTTCTTCGCAAGCTTCATGTAGAATTTCCAACGCGTAAGCCTTCGCGCCTGCCCTGGGAGTATTCGGTTACTCCCAGTTTAAACTGGCAGGGGCGATACTACGCAGTTGGAAGATTGAAGTGATCATCTCCACCCTGTCTGACGGCTCTTGTAGCCACCACGTGAACTTACGGGACTATTAATATGATCGACATTTTTTCTTTAGATTCTGTTTTAGCTGCGTTTTTTGTATTGCACCTTGTACCATAAGTTAATTCTCATAGAGGGACCATGTTCAATGACTGAAGTTCTAATTGACAATACAAAGGGTGTGCCATTTTAGCAACAACGAAGCGCAAGTGGTTTAGTGGTAAAATCCAACGTTGCCATCGTTGGGCCCCCGGTTCGATTCCGGGCTTGCGCATTCTTTTTGCCTTTTGACATTCTTGTTCTATTCCTTTTAATGCATAGAATGCACGAATGCAAATACACCCAACTACAACCTACGACATTTCTTCCATCGAAGCGCAAGTGGTTTAGTGGTAAAATCCAACGTTGCCATCGTTGGGCCCCCGGTTCGATTCCGGGCTTGCGCAGTTCTTTTTGCAATATTCCCTGCAATTATTTTTTATCGATTTATTCTCTGACTGATAGCGCAGTACATTTACCCAACGCACTGAGACACGCACCACCGTCTCTAATCTGCCGCTGCACTGCCTGCAGGAGCTGATAACAATATCTGATAAATGACCGGACCAAACTGAGCCAGCCCCGTCCCACTTCTCATCCACACGTCCAATTCTCCAAACAACACAAACTTCACTCCCTTACAATTGCAAAGAGGCCCTGTCTCTCATTCTTCTATATACACGTCCCTGTATTCCTCCCGTCTATATAAAGAGGCGGTGATCCCCTTTGCTCTGACGCAACCAGATTACAGATTTCGTATTCCACCACCCTCCAATCCACAACCCAAAACAATTTCCTGGCCCATCAGCCAATTAGATAAGGCCACGTCATCTTCTCCCCGCTGCTGATGACAGAGGTCCAACTCTCAAAAGTGTATGTATTATGTCTCAGATCAAGTGGTAGCCTCATGTACTAACAGCCAGCCTCACCAATGCACGATCCGGCCACCGTCTCGGCTCTTCGTCCGCGTCCTGGACTAAAATTAAGCAGGTCACTCTAGATCTGCGCAGCGACGCCAAGGTCGATCGAGAGAACTGCGCCGATCACGATCCCACGTCCAACGGAGCGCTGAAGAGCGCAATTCCTCTTGTCGAACAAGGCCCCAACGGCGAGCTTTGTCTCTGGTTCAAGAGAGAGTCGCGGTTGGAGTTTTGGGTCTGGGGCGCCGCCGACTCTGCGAACGGTGCTTGTAGCGAGCTCAAAGAGTGTCTTCTGTTGTATCTGTCAGTTACCGTATCTCCACGAACCGTCCATGCGATGTGTTTCATGTCCAAGTCGTATGGAACCGTCTTCTTGAGTGCTTGTAGTACCGCCGACGAGGCGTTTGTAGAGGCTAGAATTGGCGACAATGTCACAAAGTACACTTTACCCTCTTGGTTCAGGGGGTCTGTCTCGAAAATGAAAGTGTCTTCAGAGTTCATTGTCGTGCTGGCCGTGCATGGCCACCTCTATGTGCTCAAATACGAGCGGGAGCACGAGCACGACAGCAGCTCTGGGCGGCTTCTTCCTGCTAATCTGGATGGATCTCTCAAGTCTGTGTTTACTCATTGTACGCAGCCTATTGTCCTAGAGGATCTGCTTCTGGAGGTGTCGAGCAGCGAGATTTTGTTGAAGACGGCGACCTTTGACTCGGCGGCAGTCTTTGATGTCATGGGGACTTGGTTGGTGTACTCGCCAACAAAATCAGAAATCGACTATTTCAAGCGTTTACAGATCTCGAAAGATAGCGCTGCAAATGGCCGCAGCGACAAGAAGGCCGTTGCAAAGTCGATGTATACGCCCGTCAAGCTCCCGCTCGGAAACCCGCTTCTCGTCAGCATGATGTCAAGTCTTTCCAACAATGCGTTCGATAAGTTGTTCAAACTTTCTCAATTTGGAACAAAAAAGTTTCGCAGTTACATGTCTTCTTCCGAAAACATAATCGACAAAGATGTGTCTCTCCACTCAATCAGCAATTCCATTGGCAAGGCGTTGTATTCTACAGCCACCAAATTGAAGAAGCAAGCCCTTTCATCCAGTTCCAATGAGTTTGTCAAGGTAATAGACCTTAGAAATGGCCAAGTAATGGCAACTTTTAAGCCACCGGGAGGTATATCACATCTTTCGCTAAGCCCCTACGATCTTCATTTGATACAGGTATCTTATAGAGGAGACAACTTCTACATGTGGGACCTCTATAAGCTTCCAAAGGAAGTGAGTTTGGTTGAAAAGTTCACCCGTGGTAAAACCAGTGCCAAGATCAAGGATGTTGTATGGTTTGTCAACGATAAAAACACCGAGACTTTGTCGGGAACAAATTCTGGGTTCGGATGTATTACCAAAGAATCGGGCTCGTTGCACTGGTTTAATATCAACTACCTTTTCTGCGGAAATGAGACCAGCAACTACCCTAATGTCATCAATACGGGACTCGCCCAGAAATCGCCAGCCAGTGGTCAATTTTTGGATTCATGGATTCTCCCCTCCAACAAAGCCTTGAAGTTCTTGAAGCTTCCTCCCGCATCAAACATGTCAAAGTCAAACACCGGAGCCGATACAAACACCAGAAGTGCGCTCACGCAACTTTCGTTTCTAGACTCAGATGGCAGCCTTCGCCTTCTTTCACCATTGAATGGAAAGCACACCTTCAAGTACGTGCTTCCCAAAGCACCTCATAATTTTACTGAGAGCACTGAGTCCAACAATGTCAGCAATGGAAACTCGCATCATGGCCCTGCTAATAAAGGTATCCCAATATTCCCCAGAAGTTCTGAAACCTGCAAGGGCCGTAAATTTGACGTTCCTCTTTCGCAGACCGAGATCGAGACCGCTGCGCCATACATGAGTCTAATCAAGAACCGAAAGGTTGAGATTTTACGATACGACCTCGGCGACGAAAACGGCGACGCCTTTTTCCAACTCTTCGCCAGTTTTGGAAACGAGATCCCCACCGTCCAGCAGCGGTTCGCCAAGGACAGCGGCAGCAGCACTCCCTTGCATGCCTCTGGAGAAATGTCGATCGATGGAGGTCTCGAGCTCAACCTTGACGACCAGTACGAGGGCGACCCTTAGGTCCACACATACATATTTATAGGAGCAACGTATTTAATTTATTATATAATTCCAGATAAAGGCCCATGCCTCTGTTGCAATAGTGTCTATTGATAAATACACATGGGCGCTGATTGCAGCCCAAACTCAAGAAAAAAAGTAAAACGTACGCATGACAGGTAAATCTAATTGTACCACAACTCAAAGCCTAAAAGAAAAGATAATTTCGTGGAAGCCTAGAAGAATAGATGGATGATCTCGAGCACAGCACCGCCGCAGATCAAAAACACCAACGCAGCAATCCAGCCCTTGGAGATGGGAAGCTGCACGACCTCCTTCTTGGCTCTGGGCTTGCCCTGTTTCTTTGTGTTGGATTTGGCGAACTTGGCATTAGCAGCCCTTTGCTTTGGGGTTTGGAGAGCCTGACAAAATTAGTATGGACTGGGGAAGTGGGGAATTTAGGGGGTTTATATATTCGGCGGTCGGGTTACGAGCCCTGGGCCAGGAGACATACCATGGTCGAAGAGTAGGTGGATGGAGAATGGTGTATTGGGACACGTAAATGGAGGTAGGTAGTGAGGGTATCGTACTGCAGGAAGCACCACACGTCCAGGGGAACACACACACGATAGAGTGGAAATAAATTTGGAGATTGTGCGAGAAAAAAATTGTGAAAAAAAGAAAACAGTGTTGATTGAGAAAGGTGACGTTTTCAGTTGAAATTAGATGAATAAAAGAGTTCTGATGGTGGTTAACAAGAAAAAAAATACTAGCGCCGCCCGGTTTCGATCCGGGGACATCAGGGTTATGAGCCCTGCGCGCTTCCACTGCGCCACGGCGCTGCTAGTACGACAATGAATCTCGAGCGTTTAATACATCGGCACAAATAGAAAGATACAGCCAATGTGTATATTCATGTAGAACGTACTGAGACTATTGAATAAACAAAATTTGCTTAATAAAATATTCCATTAATTATCTAATTCTACACATTGGGGTAATATTTCATCTTCATTGCTCCATATTCCAAAATTCCACTTAGCGATACACTTTCATCTCCACAACACAACCTACACCACATTCCAAAATCGCAAATTCACCCAAACACCAGAACACCAACACACCCCACCAATTGAGCCAATCACATGCCCGCAACCGTCTCGTACATCTCGGTGGGCGCAGATACAGCGATTCCCATCCGCATATTCATCAACCGACGCAAGATCTTGCTGCAGAATTCGGTCGCTGTGAATGAAAAATCCACCATCAAGCTCGCCGCGATCAATCTGATTCGGCTCAGCAACTATGACCTCAACAACTTGATCGAGGATATTGGGCCTTCTCTTCGGGAGATACTACTTACGGCCAGACTTGCGGAATTGTTTCCCAAACGGGCCATTCTGAAAACTACAAAACTTGTAAAGGATATTTCGCACAATTGGAAGTGTAAAGTGAATGTTTCGTTGGGGTACATTGTGTCCTTGAGATATAACCTAGGGCGGCTTGATCTGGCCGAGGATGTGCAATTTCTCTCTGAAAAAAATGTGCTGATTAATCCTTTGGGACTGGCAAAGTCGGCGCTTCTACGGAAAGAAATGAAGTTCTCGATGTTGGGGTTGGAGGAGGACGACGAGCTGGGGTTCCATTTGGACGACAAGAAAAGTGTGGGCTATAAGCTTCGGCGGGTGAATCTCATGAACAATCACATTGTCGATACGCTCGATGTATACGTGGTCCATCGGCCGAAGATATGAGGGAATGGTGTGGTGGTTGTGTCGAAGGTGACTCCCTGTTACAGTGTATAGATTAAGATGTTCTACTCAGCTATGCTCAGCTTGACTAAATTTAATTAGTTTGACTAGATTTGACTCAGTTTGGCTTGACTAGATTAATTTGACTCAACTTGACTGAATCTGACTGAATTTGACTGAACTGAACTGAAATAAACTAAATTTGACCGAATTTGACTCAACCCTACTTAACTAGGCTCAACCAGACTTAATTTACCTAAATTTGACTTTACTCGACTAACCCGACTCAACTACACTAGACTTGACTCTTGACTGATTTTTTATTTTGCTTGCGCAATAGCGATATATATACAATGACCGATCCTTACGAAGCCCGCTCATCAGACAACGTCACTGATGATTCTCGAGGCTTCACGGTAAGTTTTCAATAGGTTCACGCACTTCTCTCTCTCCAATTGAATGGTCTCATCCTCTTGGAGCAACTCATCAAAGTACTGCTCGTTGTAAAGCTTGACTACTAGTCTGTTTTGAATGTGCGATTTAATGTAGTTCACCAACAAACACATGATGGATTTGGGCACCTGGTCCTGAACAATCTCGCGAACAATACCAAAGTACGACACAATCAAGCGTCTGATCAACTCGCATTCCAACTGCTCGCGCTCGCTGAGGTCAGCGATATTATCCTCTTCACTGTCCACACGGTGGATTTGACTGATGTCATCGATCGCGGAAGCGTGTCCATTGGGCTGCTCGCTCAAACTCATAGATCTGAACTCACTCACATTGCGGCTGTGCGTAAAGTTCTCATTGAACTGCAAAGTTGACTCATGCGCCTGTGGAAATTTGAATGGCGTAGGGTTTAATTGCGCTTGAGTTTGTAAGTGTTGCTGGTGCATGACTGGGTCACGACCGAAAAAGTAGTTGAAGTAAGACTCCTGATGAATGTGATGACTGTTTGTTGAGTCTGATTTGATTGTTCTGTTAGAGTCGCTTCTCTTTCTTCTAGTCACTGGCTTGACATCTTCGTCAATCTGACTCACATCAATGTCAGCGGCATCACCATTCTCTTCTTCGTCCTCCTCGTTGATCTCACCATCAGCATAGTTCTTCTTGCCCAATAGCTTGCGGGTAGCAAGTTTGAGTCTGGCGTTCAGCTCATGGTCTCTCAGTCTTCTGCGTTCTTCGACCACCGAGGCCATGGCTTCGGCGGCGCCAAGGAAGTTAGGATGATTGGTGTTGATATAGGCCTGCTGGATCTCAATCATAGACTCTACATATTTGATCGTGGGCCCTAGTCTCTCTCTCAATAAATCCGAAACGACCTCCATGAGTTTCGCTTGAAGTTTTGGATAACGGTTCATCTCAACAGACGATCCGGCATTGCATATGCTGTGGACGATCTTCATTAACTCTTCGTACACCAATTCAACACATCTGCGTGAAGGGTCTTCCAAAAGTTTGATTTGAGGCTTCACCAAAAGGTCGAAAGCCAACTCAGGGACGAAAAGTGATGGGCGAGGGCCAGAGGAGTTGCGGATCGCAGTCCGGATATCCTTGACAGCCAAATTTTGGGTTGGGTTGAGCATTGCCAACAGAGAACCGAAAACCTCGTTAAAGATGAAGTAAATTCTTGCACCTCCACACAACTCTCTAATGGATTTATCATCAAGCAGAGTGCCATCGACAGAGCTGACAAAGCTGTTGGCAAACTTGGTCATCAAGTTCAAAAGAAGGGCGGCTCTGCCTTCTTTTGTGTCGGCCAAGGTTGCGACGTCTCCGTAGGAGGCCAACTCTTGTTCGGTCTGTCCCATCAAAGTGTTCAATTTAGCCTTGATATCAGGTAAGCGTTCGCGGATATGGTTCATCAAGATTTTATTCAATGTCACAGTGAGGTAGCGAGTACCACATTTACTGGCAATAGAACGGTATGCTGGATGATTGGCGAAAAACGACTGTTCAGCCATCAACGAATCCTCCAAGGGCTTTCTATCCTGAATATCCTGTTGCGAGCGGTTCACAACACCTACAAATCCGAGCTTGAGTGGATAAACGTTGCCCTTCAAGATATCCACCGCGTTTGTACCCTGGTCCATCAAATCAATCTTGGACAAAATACCGACGGTTCTCTTTCCAGTAGGATCAACCTGGCGGGCCAATTTGAGGGACTCGGAGTTCACCAAGTCGACATTTGCAGGAGAGACGGCCAAGATGATGGAGTTGGGTTTGGAGATGTACTCCAAAATCAAGTTACGGGTCTGCTTTTCGATGTCGGTGGGCTGGTCCCCAATTGGGATCTTGGTGAGACCAGGCAAGTCTACCAAGGTCAAGTTGAGCACACGGTCAGAATATATTTTCAAGTTGATGGGCAAACGCGAGATGCCCTTGTTCAGGCCGGCAATGCGAGCGGTCTCGGTCTCGATCTCCCGGCGGATCGCATCGAAGTTGTAGAAGCGCTTCCCAGGAATATGCAAGAACTCACCCCACTCGGAGGGCTCTTCGTTCATGGAACTGGAGCCGCTACTCAGCGCACCGGTGCGGCGGCGAAGATGGTCCTCCAAGTTGATCTCGTCGGACGACAGGGAGTAGTCTGTTTTGGGTCCTCTGGCCTCGCGCAAGTCGGCCTCGTTGTAATTACGCACGAGCGGATCGTCTTTGTTGATGTTTATGAGCTGCAACACAAGCGGTCTACGGGTGACGATGCCGGTGCCTCGGGGAAGGAAGTCTTTCCCGACAATGTTCTCCAACACAGAGGACTTACCACACGACTGGGATCCCACGACGGCCAATACGGGCAAATCGATCTCGGCCAATTGCGTGGTGGTCACGATGTCCTGGAGCTTGTTGACTACGGGGATGAGGTCTTGCAACGTCATTGTTGGGGCTCTATTAGTATGGGGAACACAGTGTGGAAGTACAGGGGAGAAAATAGAACGAGGACAGGGAAGACAGGGAAGGGGGGGGACACGGCGCCTATATATAGTTTGCTACGGTTAGGAGCCCTGGAATAGACGGAATGGCTGAAATGTGGATTGACAGGCCCGGGCTGATGCGTGGATGTGGTGTCTTATATGCTTCGAGTGTCCTAACAACAAATGGAATAATTGGGAGGGCCACCGCAAATACAGAGGTTGTGGTACTGCAGACAGGCGCCGGAGGGCGAAAATTTGGAGGGCACCTTCCTGGTATCTGGGGGCGTCCGGTTGAGTTCGGACAAGAAAGGGTTGCCACTGGCTGTTTGAAGTGGTGCGGAATATTTATTGGTGAATTTTGTTTCTTTGTCGGAGCGTTGATGGGCCAATGAATGGGGGTTGAATGGAGTGTGGTCACGTGACACGGGTTTTGCAATGGAAGCAATCTGACCAAAACATTTTCGAATTTACAAATTTTCGACTGGTGTTTCTTTATTGAAGAAGGGCGTGTATTTTGTTGTTCAGAGTAGACAGAATGGCCAAAATTGGATGTGGCCGCCATGTACGAGAGGCAACGGCGTGAAACTGGAACAGTATTTGAGTGACCTGCGAGAAGACGTGACTCGCAAAAACAAAATTGAGTTTCTTTGGGTCGTGACTCGATAAATTTGAGTAGTGCGTGTCATTAGGATGTATGACTGCTTACTCGGCCTGGGATCTATCTAATTCAGTGGCACAAAGCGGGCCAGACTCCAGATTTTTAAATACTTGTCCGGGCGCCGGCGTAGATCAAAAGTCAGGAAATTTGGAAGCGGTCAAAATCTTTGAGGAGATAGTCTTCATGTGCAATCGTTGTCTTGACATCTAGTCGTGAAGTAATCATTAGCTCGACATCTAGTCTAGAGGCAACTATTGAGTTCTATCAAACAAAAACAAAATTGAATAAATCTCATTCAAATAAAATTCCTACTCCAATAATATTGATCTCTTAAAGCCTAGGCTGAACATCGTGCTAGTTCCACTGGCTGCAAAATAGGTCACCTTGACCACCTCGCGTCTCACCACTCAAAGACACACAAAAACACTCCAAAATTTCCCAAAACGCAAAATAAAAACATTCCACGCCAAATCAACACATTCTAAAACCCCAATATAAATCCCCCCAAAACACTGTCCCTGTCACTCAGGTTTCTTAAATTTTTCACCTCCCCCAAACTGTCCTGCACAAACAGACCCGCGTTGAGACCTCTGAAATCTTGACCATGTGTCAAGTCCAAACCACAAACGCTTCCAATAAACACAATGCGTTGGTCCTGGTTGCTAGCCCTGGTGGCCCTCGTCACTTCTACAGTGGCAGACTCCTTCACCATCGACAATTCCTTGTGGGACAACGTTCGTTACTACAGAAACATCGACATCGCCAAGAGCTATGTTCGCGAGGTATCCCTTGTAGAAGTCATCAACAAGTCCGACCAGCCGCAGGATCTTTACATTTTCCCTGTCAATGACGGCTACGATGCAATTGACACCGTTTCGTACTTCCGCGTCACCGATGAGGAGAGAGGCAACGACATACACCCGATCAAGATTGTAGAGGGTGTGTATGGCATCAAGTTCCAGTATCCAATTGCGCCGGGCACCAAGTTCTCGTTCAAGGTGGTGTACGTGTACACCAACACGTTGGAGGCCGTTCCGGCCAAGATTGGCCTCGACGAGACCCAGCAGGTGTTGCTCAAGTTCAACAAGTTCTGCTACTCTCCATACACCACCTTGGAGTATTCGCTCACTGTTTCGGGCTTCACCAAGGGCCTGGAGTACCAGTTGCCCTTGGACCACTATATCTCGCCCAACGTCGCCTCGTTGCCGGAAGTGAATGGCCGTATCGAGGATGAGTCCAAGGTCTTGACCTACGGACCGGTCGACGCTGAAATCGCTCCATACACCGTGAAACCATTGGGGCTCTTGTACGAGCACAACAAGCCGTTGGCCCGTGTGTACAACTTGGAGAGAAACTTCTGGATCCCAGCCTCGGACGTCGGGGTCGTCCAAACCGAGGACTACTATGAGCTCGTCAACAACGGTGCTGGTCTCAGCCTGGGCTTCTCCCGTGTAGACTGGATCAAGGGCCGTTACGAGCTTGCGGCAGAGCACTTCTCCCTTGTCCGTTTGCTTTTCCCTAAGGACGCAGAGACTCCATACAATGGTTACTATTTCACCGACAAGGTGGGAATGGTCTCGACCCACTTCGACACCAAAAACGACTTGATGTTCCTCCCTAGATACCCTCTTTTCGGCGACTGGAAGTACAACTTCACCATGGGCTGGAGCAACCTCATTGAAAACTCCGTGAGAAAAGTTCTGAACGAGTCTGATGTGTACATTGCCAGATTCCCTCTTTTGAACACTCTCGACGACATCACGTACGACAATGTCTCCATCAACATTTACTTGCCCGAAAACGCCGAGTTCCTTAACGCCACCTCTCATTTGGAGGAATCCAGCCAGGTTGTGGGCAACGAGTTGAGTTACCTTGATGTCTCCGATGGCCATGTTAAAGTCACCCTCAAGTACGAGAATTTGTTCGATGACATGTCCAAGTCATACGTCTACGTGAAGTACAGATACAGCGCACAAAGCTACTGGGCCAAGGTCTACAAAATCGCTGGTTTTGTGTTCACTGGCTTGATGAGTTTCTATGCATTGGGTCTCGTGGATCTTTCGATCAGGAAGTAAGTCACCAAGAATAAAAGAATTATATAAGAGTTGATAATTGTTGTGATTTAATTTGTAAAATCGTAGCGCCAACTCACTTTCTTGCTGTTTAGTTTTCGTCTCAGGTAGCTTTTTCCAATGACCTTAGTGTTTCCTCTTCTGCATGGAAAACATGTGCTACGAGATATCGAGATTGGAAATTGAGCCCACTGATTTCTTTAGCAGCCTTTTGCGCGGTTTCTTTGTCATAGTATACTACATAACATGATCCTTGAGGGCCTGAACCATCTGATACCCGTAGCTGGTGGATTTTTCCGTATTTCGATAGGAGTTCATACAACAGAGGTGTAGAGGCGTCGTAGGGGAGATTTTTCACTAGAACTATGGGGGATTCGGACATTTGATAGGTTTTTTTTTGTGAGAAAGGTGAAGTAAGAATCTGGGGTAAATAGGCCGGCTCTAGATGGCATGTATATCCGAGAATTGGATTTTAAGATCAATAATTCAGTTCAATTTGTATTTTTTAGATGCGGGTTGTTTTTGTTCATGTAAATTAGCCAGTGCTGAGAGAATATCTATAAATACTCGAGGCGGTGGGGCTGAGGTTCGTCAGAAATATAGAGAAGCGGAACTAGTAGGATGGAAGCGGATATAATGTCGTGAATATTTCCTTGCCATTGCGTACAATTGAACATCTTTCTTTGCTCTCAGCTTCCAACAACTACTCAATTCAGGAACATTACATCGATGAGATAGCCTGTAAGAGTAGCACAAGCACTATCTGTGAGGACGATGTTCTCTGCTCCCACACCAAAATGGGGTTTAAAAGTGTGCACTGTATCGTCAAACTTCATCTAAAGTCATTCTTCATCTAAAGTCAAACTTCATCGTGTCATACTTCGTCGTGTGCCGTCATCGACAATAAATCGAAGGGTCTTACATCTTGAACGAGGTGAGGTCGACAAGAGTTCTACGCCCCTTGTAACGCATGAGCATATAAGCAGCTACAATGATACCACACATTATTATAAGGTACTTGTAACCAGGAGACACCGAGGTCTCCTCAATAGAGCCCAACGCAGATCCCGTGGACAGAACCATGCTCACACGCGATCTTGTGATGGTGATATCGGATACAGGCTTGGAATCAATTGTCTCGACCTTGTTCATGGTTTGCAACGTTTCGAAGCCCAGAATCAACTGTCCGAAGACCACATGTTTTCCGTCAAGATGCGTAAATGGCTTCTCCGAGGTAGTAATAAAAAACTGACATCCGTTGGTATCGGCTCCCGAGTTCGCCATGGACAAGCGACCCATTTTGTTGTGTTTGAGTGGAAAGGCCTCATCTGCAAAGGTAGTGAACTCGATGGGTTTGTAGTCGCGGTTGACTCTCATCAAGTTGCCTCCTTGAACGACAAAGTCCTTCACGATACGGTGGAAAATGGAGTTTTGGTAGCCGTTGGTTTTGCTCAGTGCATACTCTACAAAGTGGTTTACCGTGATCGGCAACTTTTCTCCGAAAAGCGCCAACTCCAACGTGCCAAGAGGCTCGGCTTTGCCCTTGGTATCGATGCCGGCGATATCAAACGAAACAAGGTGCGTGATTTTGGGGTCATCTTTCACGTAATTTAGTTGGTCGTTCGAAAGTCCCGGCCCGAGGGAGGCGGCGAGAGCAGTCACGGGGAAAAGAATACACAAAAGAAGATCTAGACGCATTTTACTGGAGAGAAAATTAGGAGCTTTGAGAAAGATATGGTTGCAGAGGAGTAGGTTGCACTTGAGAGTTCGATTGGGCCGTTGCCTGCATAAGCAGTCTGGCAGGGATGGGGGACGGTTGTGAGATTGTCAACGTTGGCGGCAAAAAGGGAGAAAAAGTGGTGGAATATTTGTGCGGAAAATCCAGGGTTTAAATAGTTTTGGGGATGCGTTATGAGCCCTTTCATGGGGCTGGAAGATGGTCTGCTAACGACGATGGTTTCTTCGTTCAACAGTATCTGCGCGGCTGAGGTGGCTGCAGGATACTGTTGTGGAATGGTTCTTCTTTGGGATAAATGGGCTTGATTGTGCGTGTCTAATCTGGCTAGATTGTATTGACTTTGATATGAATACAGTATAGACTGTTAGGGAAATTTTATAGCCTGGTATCTTTTAGTTTTCTATCATTGATAGACGATGAAGTTTCAAATTGTTTCTTGTGTAGATATATTAATGAGTGTAGTTGATGGGCAATTGTTTAGTGGAACTGTGATACAGTATCTTTGGTGAACACTTTTGGAGGTCAGAGTCGACACCTGAACCTTGGTCTAGTTATAATTCATATATCTAGATAAGGAATCTGCGCATTTCATAGGACGCAGATGTTGTTTCTTTCTGGATTGAATTGTTAGCAAATTGTTCGAGGAGGATACTGCTTAGGAATCTGGACTCTTTTGGTGCGACCAAGCTCTCTCCCGAAACGAGGTTTAGGCTCTAACTGGTGTGAGACAATGTGGTAATCGGCAATTTCAAGAGCAACCAGAAATGTTTGGAAATATTTTCCGATCAATTTAGATCTACTCATATGAAAGGCCCGTAATATCTGTAATGCTTTTTGTGAGACAGTTGCACTTTACCACTACCCAGGCAATGAAGAGCGATTGACAACAACGCACGATGGAAACAAACAACAGATTACCACATGGAGTCGCCGCTTTTAAGAAGAAAAAAGAAAGAAAAAAAAGAAATAAATATGAAGAGGCCATTTCCATTTTTTTAGTCTTCATGAATCAATGTCTATCCTTCACAGCCAGACACAAGACAAGCGCAAGTCCCCCCGAAAACTCGGGCTCTTTCTTCATCAAATCTTTCTCGATTTAAAATCTCCCTCAATTTCATAAAAACTCAAACAAATTGAATTTTCCCAAACTTTCAATTCCTCTACTTTCACCACTTCCTCTCTCCCACATCATGTGACCTCCCCCATACATACACCTAGTGGCAATACCCTCACTAAACCTACCCATCCACCACACCACATAAACCATGAACGGGATCTCGGTAGACATCAATCACTTGAAAAAGGGCGAGGTCTCGCTAGGAACGTCGATCATGGCCGTCACCTACAAGGACGGAGTCATTCTCGGCGCTGACTCCAGAACAACCACCGGTACCTACATCGCCAACAGAGTTACCGATAAGTTGACTCAGATCCACGACACCATCTACTGTTGTCGTTCTGGGTCTGCTGCAGACACGCAGGCTGTCGCAGATATCGTCAAGTATTACTTGCAGATGCATGCTTCGCAATTGCCTCCTGGCGAAACTCCAACCACCAAAGTGGCTGCCTCTGTGTTCCAAGAAATCTGTTACACCAACAAGGATGGATTGACGGCAGGTATCATCTGCGCCGGGTATGATAAAAAGAACAAGGGAAGTGTGTATTCCATCCCGATTGGAGGTTCCATCCATCAACAGGAATATGCCATTGCTGGCTCGGGTTCCACTTTCATATATGGTTGGTGTGACAAGAACTACAAGCGCGACATGGAGCGCGACGAGTGCATAACGTTCATCAAGACTGCGCTCTCGGAGGCCATCAAATGGGACGGGTCGTCGGGTGGTGTCGTGCGCATGGTGTTGTTGACCGAGAAGGGCGTGGAAAGATTGATTTTCTACCCCGACGAATACCAAGCGTGAACAACTTAAAACATTCGGGGGCGGCGGTGCCGGGCGTACCGTGGCCCGTGTGTAATTAGAACGAAGAAGATAGTATGTGTGAGTGTTGTATCAAGAAGAAGAGCTCATGTCTCCAAATAAACGTATCAAAAGTAAAAGTGGCCCTCCACGTTTCTATCGCCATTGATTTCAATGCACAAGTTGCAGTCCTTGCCTTTGGCAGCGCCTTCAGCACACATCCGCCAGTAGTAGAGCACGTACATGGGCATGTAGCGGTCCACAAACTGGACCACCTGCGCATCCGTCATTCCTGTGCCACGTTTGGAAATGAGATCGGCTTCCTGTTGAAGCCGCCACTTGTAGACATTCTTCTCGACGTCAGTTTTGAGATAGACGAAGCGATCGAAGAGCCCCCACAAGGGCTCATACCGTCCAAGGTCGGCATTGATCTCCTCCAAATGGTACATATGTGTTTTCTGGACCACACTTTCGGTTCCCGTGCACATATATGCTGCCGGGAACAGAGTTGGGTCAATGGCCTTGAAGCCGTTCATCCACCCTTCAAACAACACTACATCTACAGTTTTATCGACCGCACCCCACAGATCCAGACGGTCTCCCTCTCCATTAAAAGCGCTCTTATCGTAAAATGGTATTCCAACCGGAACAGTCCCGTTTCTGAGCTTGTGGAGTGTTTCTACAGCCAACTCCAAATCGTGAGTACCGGGCAACCCTCTACCCTGCAACAAGGCATTTTCCGAGAGTTGAGCTGCCTTGGTGACGGCAACCTGATCCTTATGTGTAAGGTAAAAATCATCAAGCAGCAACCCGACGCAATTGAGTGTCGGTTTACTGTGACGAAGGTGGTCTAGAATCTTAGCAGTAAGAAACGACTTCCCTGAACCCTGAGGGCCCGAAATCCCGATGACCAATGCATGCGGCCCCTTCCAATTTTGAATTTCTCGGTCCACAAATTGCGTAGCTACATCAAAGGCCGTGGCGGCGGGGGCTGGATCTTGTTCCATCGGTGGTGTGGTAGTATGGAGAATAGTGGGAACGCAGTGAAGTGAAGAAGTGAAGAAGTGAAGTTCAAGTGCGGAAAGTTTTGATTGCGGATGATATTCTGTTGTTGATATGTATTTCTGTTTCTATGTTCTGGACTACTGACGACTATTTGCATCGCGAGACACTTATTGTACTGGTAGCACTAATTGCACTGGCTGCTCCCATTATCCAGTATTCACCGATAAGCACTGATAAGAGACAACCAGTAGGAATGACAGAATCGCTTCTGACTGCATAAAATTTTACAAGCAGTCTTTGGATCGATCCTATAACATCCTTTCCCCTAATTTCCCAAGCTTAGATGGCCTTAACCTCCTTCAACTTGGAAACCAACTCATCGACGCTGCCCACTTTAACACCGGCGGCACGTGCAGGGGGCTCCTCAACCTTGAGTGTTTCCAAACGGCTCACAAGCTCGACGCCCAAGTCGCTGGACTTCAACTTCTCCAAAGGCTTCTTCTTGGCCTTCATGACGTTTGGCAACGTGGCGTATCTTGGCTCGTTCAAACGCAAGTCCGCGGTGATGATCATGGGCAACTCGGCGCTCAACGTGTCCGAACCGCCATCGACCTCTCTGGTGACGGTAACTTTTGTGCCGTCGATTTCCACCTTGGAAGCATTGGTGGCTTGGGGCCAGTTCAACAAACCCGCAAGGATTTGGCCCGTCTGGTTGGCGTCATCGTCAATGGCCTGTTTTCCCAAGATGATCAAGTTGGACTGTTCCTTCTCGACGACCTTTTGGAGCAATTTGGCCACGATCAATGGCTCAACCTCCTCGTTTCCTACATCCACCAAAGTGGAGGTGTCTGCACCCTTGGCAAGAGCAGTGCGCAAGATGTCTTGTGCTTTGGTTGGACCAATGGAGACGGCGTGGATTTTCTCCACGATGTCCTTGTTGGCTTCTCTGATTCTCAAGGACTCCTCAAGTGCTATGTCACAGAATGGGTTCATGCTGAACTTGACTCCGGTGGTTTCCACGCCGGTGCCGGCCTTGTTGATGCGGGGCTTGGTGGCGAAATCAATGACTCTTTTGAGGGGGACAAGAATCTTCAATTTGCTG
This sequence comes from Australozyma saopauloensis, assembly GCF_035610405.1. Taxonomy (NCBI): domain Eukaryota; kingdom Fungi; phylum Ascomycota; class Pichiomycetes; order Serinales; family Metschnikowiaceae; genus Australozyma; species Australozyma saopauloensis. The sequence goes on from NC_086135.1 coordinate 824,972, forward strand.
GACATGGTTGGATGATAAATAGATGTAGGTGGAGTAGATTTGAAAAATTATAAGACCCGAATCGGCATCTCCGATGCAGGCACTCTATTGGAACACAATCTGGGGTAGATTAGGAAAAGGCTGGAGAGAGGAAAATGTTTCGGTTTTTCGGATTCTTCTTTTTGGACAGGTTCCGAAACTTTGAGTCATTTGATATTTGTATGGCGCTGAGTTCTTGCTTGAATGAGCTTTTGAGGTGGAAGTGGGTGGAATATAGGCCCGGGATAGATGTATGTACTTGTATTGTGGTTCTCACACTCTAGTTTTAAATAAACGATATCAATTTCAATGATTTCATTGTATGGCGAGTAATTTTAACATTTATTTGTGGTGGTCATTTGCAGCCAGGTTTCAAGTATAGCGGGACAGTCTTCGTGCCTTCGCATAGATCTCCTCCAATAAGTTTACCCCGATTCATTTCCGTTCATTCATCTTTGTTTCCGTTTATTCCCATTTATTTCCGTTCATTCCAATCTTTTTCCTTAGGTCTCTTGATTATACTCAGAAGTCTGGAATACCTTGGAGGTGCTGGATAGTGTGTAGTCAGCGATCAATACCTCCTCTGCTGTTAACACAGAAAAAAATTGGCGTCATTGCCTCAGCTAGAAAATTCTTCTATCCCCGGTACACTTCCACCAATGATCAGGCCAAAGGTCTAAAAGTTCCCGGATGGGCAGATTGCCCTCTCTACCCAATCTCGATTTGAAATCTACACAAATCTGATATCACACAATTTTCTCATCCAATCTATAATTCTTCTTCTTCTTTTTTTTTTTTTCTTTTCGAAGAATTCCTTTTCCAATCTTTCTCGCTTTGTTTCTCTGATCACTCAAACATTCTGACCCTTTTCCCTGTGCCATACTGCAAAATTACGTATCTGGATGTATACTTTCCACATCGCACAGGTGCTCAGACGCTGTACGAAAAGGAACAAAATGAAGACTAAAAAAAAGAAGGACAGAAAAGAAAATACTTCCACCAACACAGTCCAAAAACAATTCTCTTACTGCAAATATAAACGTCTTCCAGCCCGGCTCTTTTCGCCCTCTGTGTTGACTTGCCAAATCGGTCCCTAGCCGTTTACACGCGAAGCCTGTCTACAGGACGTCAACAAGTCAACAGCTCCATTTAAACATAAACACACCATCTCCCCCCGGAAAACCCATCGCGTTCGACATTCGCAGTCCGAAATTAGAAGACATTTCCTCAGCAGTATATAAGTGTAGCTAGTTCCCGCCTCCAGCGCCCACACCACCATGGCAGACGAAGACTTGCCCACAAACAATTGGGTCTGGATTCCGGATGAAGACGAGCTCTTTGTGCGGGCGAATATCACCAGTTATCTCGAAAATGGCATGCTCAAGGTGGCCGTGAAAAACGGGGTCCAGGACTCCATTCGGGAAGTGAACCAGAAGGATGTAGAGAGTTGTAATCCGGCCAAGTTCAATAAATGTGAGGACATGGCCGAGCTTACGCATTTAAACGAGCCTTCTGTGATCTACAACATGTTTCTCCGATATAACGACGATCTAATCTATACATATTCTGGCCTCTTTTTGGTCGCCATCAACCCGTACAAGTCGCTCTCTATATATGATCAAACCACCCTCGAGAAGTTCCATGCTGCGGGTGTAGATCAGAGGTTGCCGCCGCATATTTTCGCGATCGCAGAGAATACCTATCGGAATCTCGTTGCCAACTCAAAGGACCAGTCCATTCTTGTGACTGGAGAGAGTGGAGCAGGAAAGACCGAAAACACTAAGAAAGTCATTCAGTACCTCTCGCTGATTTCCACATCTGCCGAAGAACATAATGAAATTCATGAGAAGATTCTCCGGGCCAACCCTATTCTCGAGAGCTTCGGAAATGCGAAGACCGTCAAAAATAACAATTCTTCTCGGTTTGGTAAATTCATCAAAATCTTCTTTGACGCTAAGGGATTGATATGTGGTGCCACCATTGACTACTACCTTCTCGAGAAGTCTAGAGTGTCGCATCAGCTGAAAGAAGAGCGCAACTACCACGCATTTTATCAGCTTCTACAAGGATGCGATCCAGAAACCTTGAAACACAAATACCATCTTGATACAGACTATCTCAAGTATAAATACCTCAATCAGTCAGCCGGCTCGATAGCCAATGTCGATGATGCATCTGATTATCGCCAGCTTTGTGACTCCTTTAGAGTGATGGGCTTCCCTGAAGCCGACATAGAGAACATTTGCCTCAGTCTTGCTATAATATTACATTTGGGAAACGTCGACTTCACCTCGTGGAAGGCCGAGCAAGCATCGTTTACTGAAGAGTCCAACATACAGCTAATTTCTAACCTTCTTGGGGTTTCTGAGTCTGACTTCTCAGTCAATCTATTGAGACCAAAAGTGAAGGCAGGACGTGAGTTTGTTCAAACTCTGAAAAAGCCCAACGAAGTTAAGAGTGTAATTGATGCCTTCGCCAAACACTTGTATGAGAAAATCTTCCAGTTCATTATTGTGAAGATTAACAACTCGCTCATGAGCGCTGAAAATTTGAATGAACACTTCATAGGAGTTTTAGATATTGCTGGATTCGAAATCTTCGAAATCAACTCCTTTGAACAACTCTGCATCAACTACACCAATGAGAAACTCCAACAATTTTTTAATCACCATTCGTTTATCCTTGAGCAAAGCGAGTATCTCCGTGAAGATATACATTGGGAGTATATTGATTTTGGTCTAGACCTTCAACCTACCATCGACTTGATAGAGAGCAAACAGCCCATGGGTGTTTTAGAGATATTGAACGATCAATGTCTTGTTCCAAATGCAAACGAGGAGGCCTTCATAAACAAACTCCTTGATACTTGGGGCAATGGGGAAAGTAAAAAGTTTAGGCCAAACAAGGTGAGAAGTGGTTTCATTATCGATCACTATGCTGGTTTAGTGGAGTACAATATAGATGATTGGCTTCAAAAGAACACAGATCCTATAAGCGAGAATATCTTGGCTCTCATGAGTACTTCATCCAATGAGTTCATCAGGCATATGTTTGAAAGCGAGCCAAGTCCATCAGGTCGTGGCTCCAAATTCAAAACCGTTACACAACGACACAAAGAACAGCTCTCGAAGCTCATGAAAGAACTCGGAAGCACAGAACCACATTTCGTTAGGTGCATCCTACCGAATCTGAATAAGAAGCCCAATAAATTTGACAAAAGCCTTGTTCTCAGTCAATTGAGATGCAATGGTGTCTTGGAGGGTATTCGTATCGCTCGAGCTGGTTTCCCAAACAAAATGAGCTACGAAGATTTCTTTGAGAGGTACTCAATCTTGAATTCTGTTGATGTATTCACAAAGAACATGAAGACGAATGGAGAGTTAATTCTCAAGCATGTCAATTTGGATCCAGACACGTATAGAACTGGTATTACAAAAGTCTTTTTCAAGAACGGTATACTCGGACACCTTGAGGAACTCCGTGATGCGAGTCTCAAAAGAGTGATATGCAAATTCCAAAGTCTTGTGAGAGGAAAACAAGCACGTTCAAAAATACAGCGGCAAATCGAAGTGGTACAAGCTTCGCAGGTATTTAGCCGGAACCTCCTGAAACTTGACGAGTATGTCAATCAAGGAAAAAGCCCGTGGCTTAAATTGTTCATTAATCTCAAGCCGCTTTTAGAAGACTCAGTTAAAGTTTTGGCTACTACTGAAATGAACGAGAGTCTCAAAAAGCTCAATGGTAAAATCAAGGAAGCCGAAATTGCTAAGGCTGCTGTGGAGTCCGAGAACACCTCTTTGAAGGATCGTTTGTGTGCCCTTGAAGATGAAATTATGAATGTAAACCAAAGTCATTCTGAGAAGCTCGCCCTTCTCAAAACGCTCGAACTGGAGGAAAAGACTCGTGATACTAAGCTCAGAGACACAGAGAGGCAACTTGTTGAGTTGAAGGCACTTGGCGAGAAGCTTTCAGAGTCAAAAATCGAACTTCAGACCAAGTATGAGCAATCACAATTAAAAATTACGGAACTCGAGACTCTGGTTGAAAATATGAAGAATGAGTTAGTGAAATCTAATGAGCAGATTTCTCAACATAAAAAAGAGATCGAGACTCTTCAAGAGCAATTAAAGCAATACCTGAATCTACAAGAGAATCTCAAAAAAGAATCATCTAGATATTTGGCTTTGTCGACAGAGCATCAACTTTCGAAACAGAAAGGAGAAGAGTTACAAAAGGCTATTGATGTCTGTAAAGCCGAATTAGAGGCTAAAGAGAATAAAATTGCCGAGCTTGTGGATTTGAACAACAAGGCTCAGGAGAATGTATCAGCTATGAGATCAAAAAGTGCTGAGGATGCTTTGACGACCGAGAAGAATAACGAATTGACACTCAGACTTCAAAACGTGGAAAAGACTCTCGAAGAAATGAATGAAGAAAAAAGATTGCTTAAAATCAGGATTTCACAACTTGAAGCCGAGAATACTTCCTTGGACCAAACAAGAAAGAGGGTGCTTCAAGAAGGTGAAAACGTGAAGACGGCCTTAATGAGCGACAAAAAACGAGAGATTGATGTTCTTGATTCGAAGCTTCAAACTTTGAACGGCAAGACCGTTATGTTAGAGAAGCATCTTGCAGAAAAAACATCTGAGCTTGCGAATCAACTCGAACTTAATGAAAAACAGAAGCTTCTTATTGGAGAAATGAGCGATAGTGTGAACGAGAACAAAAGATTACAAGATCTTTTGAAGTCTGAACGTAATGCGTCCGTATTAGCGCTCCGAAATCTTGAAGAAACGAAAGCAACAATGGCAAGTCACCTCTTGGAGCATAAGCAGACCTTGAAATCGCTTGAGGATTTGAAGAATGAGTGTCAGTATCTACGGAAATCGAAAGATGATTTCTCTGATCAAATAATGAAACTCAAAGCGGAAAACCAAGGACTCGAAAATAAGTTACAAGACAAGGAGAATATGCCACCAGCCACTCCTAACTATGATCCCGCTCTAGTGAGCGAATACGCTGCAATGAAGACAAAGTTCAATGAACAGAGTGCTGTCTTGCGAAATGAAAAGTTTGAGAACCAAAAACTTTCGGAAGAGATCGAGATGCTACGCGAGAAGGTTCGGGGTAATTTCGAAAGCCCACTGAAACGAAGCACTGCCAGAAGATCTTTACAGGCTGATGACAGTATGCGTGCAAGTCAAATGAGCGATATCCGCTTCGCTGAAGAGATCAAAAGCTTGAGAATTCGCTTGCAACAGGAGGAGGCTAATGTTGTTCGGGCTGAAAACTATGCCATCGAACTTCAGAAGAAACTCAACAAGTTTCAGGCAACTCGCAGTGTCGAGAATAACACAGATTATTCTGAAAAATTGCGCGCTTCGCAAACTAGGGTCGAAGCTCTTGAGAGCAGGCTCTCTGCTTTACTTAATGGTTCTACAGATTCACCATACGATAATAGTCATTTGGGCATGTCCCGAAGTGGCAGTTTTGGGGCCATGAGTAGTGCGAGCGGAACAGAATTTGCCAAGATCTACAGTGATATGAATCAAACGTTAAAGACGACTAGAGAAGAGTTGTCAAAATCCAAGACTGAAATATTGAGATTGAAGTCGTTGCTTAGAGAAAGCGAGGATGAACTTTACGAAATCAAAAGAGAAAGTGTGAAGGCTTCCGTGAGAGACTATGAGGATCAAATGGCTCGTTTGAAAGTTGCCAACAACAATTTAACGCAAGAAACCGAGGATTTGAAAAAATCGCTCTCTACTCATAAGAAGAAGTGTGAGGAATATTACGAGAAACTCGAACTTGCCGAATCTGCGGCTGCTATGAGCAAGCGACAAGAGGAACAGTGTAAACAAGAATTGAAGGAAAAAAGTGTCGAGTTGAGACTCATGAAAGATGAGGTCAGAGCTATTGACAAGATAATCCGGAAGTTGCGTGAGGATAAACACGATTTAGAATCGAGTTTGAAGGATCTGGAGGTAAAGGAAATGAAACTAAGAGCTATCAATAAGAATCTCCAGGACCAAATGGCCTATCTCAACAACACATATGGAGATAGGAAAAGATCTGTGGAGGACTACAAAGAAGAGATACGTGCACTCCAAGCTGACGTGAAGTTCAAATTGGAGAAGGAAACAGAGATCATTAAAGAGAACAAAAGGCTTACGATTGAAAACGAGGAACTTCAAAGAATAAAGGAAGAAGTTCTTGCCGAGAATTCAGAGATCAATGACGAGAACGAGAAGCTCTCGAATCAAAATGATGAGCACAGACAAGAGATCGAACACTTGACCGCTGCCAAGCAGAGCCATGAGCGCAAGCTTGAACAGAATGCAAAGCAGATCGATTCTTTGCATAAAATTATCGAGGAGAATGGGAGACAAATGGAAGCTCTCAACGCATTTAACAGGGAGTTGGAGTCAGTGAAAGCGACTCATGAGGATCGGATTGAAAAGTTGGAAAATGAATTGAAGAATACCAACATCAATCTCGAGATTTCAAGGGAACATGGACATAATATGGAGCAGAGTCGACAGGCTGCCTTTGCAGAGCTTGAGGTAATAAAGGGAAGATGGGATAGTAGTGACAGTCGCTACAAGGAGGCGCGGACTGAAAACCTCGTTTTGGTTGAGGAGAACGAGAGCCTCAAAACAATCAATGCAGAGCTAGGTAAGAAAGTTGGCCTGCTCGAAGAAAAGCTCTACTCTAACGAACAAATCAAATTCTTGGAGACTAATCTCGAAAATTTGAAGCAGCAAATTGCACAGATGAAGAATGAGGGGCTTGACCGAGATGCCAAGGAACAGAAATTGCAGCGGCAAGTAGGTGCTCTTGAATACGATGCTGAGAACAAGAGCGTGCAATTGAAGAAGTACAACGACGAGAATTTCAATCTCCAGAATACGGTCACCCAGCAAAAGGGTAAAATCGAGTACTTGTATCAAGAGAACAATGACAAGGACTTGAAGATCAAAGCTCAAGAACGAGAACTCAAGGAGTTACGCGAAAGGCTAGGCGACTTCAGAGGGTAATGCACGTAAACTACAACTGTGAGCGCCCGTCATTCATTGTTATGAACGATTGCCTAATTTGCTCAGTCTCTGCACTAATATGGCCTATTCTTAAGATTAATCTTGGATCGAGGGCACAAATGGGGATATGCTTCACGAGACCGCCTCACACACGCGACACAGCATTTGAATAATTATGGAGGCCCAAGCTCTTCCGCCGCAAGATTCTATTTCATTAGTTTAGCAAATAAAGGTAAATACTGAGGTGTGATATGGTGATCTATCGATAAATGGAAACTTCGCCACAGGGATTACGGCCTCTTTAGTCTAAAGAGTGAACCATGGGCTATGTTATGAATTCACCCCGTAATTCGGCGCACAACACCTAAATTCAAAAGATGATCTAATAGACGTAGTGCACAATCATCCATGATTCGATCCACGTTTATGGATAGATGCCCAGGCCCGAAGTCTACGGGGAAGGATTCGACGCCCACTAAAACGCATCTGTTTGGCCAGTGGGGAACGCGGAATGATCAGTTGTCGCTGAAACGCTCGCATTTGGTCAAATGGCTGTCGGTACGAGGATTTGCAGCCAGAGCTCAGTGCAGGTGGGATAATAAAAAAGCTTACGCGCCGTGCCGCAGACAGTCTAGTATGCCGTCTCTCGCTACTCAACGTGTCAGCGGCACACAAAAATCAAGAAAAATACGTAGGAAAAAGAAACGGTTTTTCACAACCGAGGCGGCTCTCATCTTTTAGGGAATGTATAGATGGAAGGATTTGCTCTAAACGAATGGATCTGTTTAAACAATAGGGATCGATGCAATCATGCAGTGTAATTTTTTATTTTAATTCGCTTCATTCATCAAATCAATCTCATCGCCGGACGATTTGATTGCAACGGTTTTCGTGTCGGAGCATTCTGCGTCTCAAGCCCCCGGGTCTAATAACTCACGTGTGATGGCATCGGATTACCGCTAATTGGCAAGTAGTCGTCCCCCAATGTGTTTCCCACGTGGGCCATCGTAGAGCTAATCAAAGTGCACATAGAGGGGTCCTGCATGCTCGGCTCTGCCTCGCGCGTAAACCTTATTCGCTAATTAAATCCGACAGACAGAGGCACAAAAACTGTTGCCGAGAGTCTTGGACTGACAGAAACAAGCTAAGGAATTTCACGTCAAAACCCTGATACTTGGCGACGTCAACCGAAGTCTATTCTGTGGGGTACGTTCTTTTGTGGGCCCAGAAGGTGGATGTTTCCCTTCATTCCACCTCTGACCCGTGCGAACCCGTGGGCAGTAATAGTTCGTTACAGAAGCATAATCAGGCGTGAGTACGGACCAGCTCCTGCAGCGTACAATGCAAGGCGTGCAGCGAAACCGCTATTGTGCATGATGCGCAGCTGTATTAGGACAAGTGCCTTTACTGTTTAATTAAGCACTGGAGATGCCCTTCGCAGGTTATATAAGACGGCACTGGCTCGCCAGCTTAGCAGTTTTTTTTTCTTTCTTCGTGCCTCGTTACCCCTCAAGAACATTCCCCTTACACAAATGAGTGAGATCAAGACTCAACACGAAGTGTCCAACCACGGTGGTAAAACCGCCTTCAAGGATTACGTTGGTAAATTCGCCCACATCGAAGACCCATTGGAGAGAAGAAGATTGGCTTTGGAGGAAATCGACAATGCTGGTTTCGGATGGACCCAAGCCAAGATGATCTTGATTGCCGGTGTCGGTTTCATGACTGACTCCTACGATATCTTCGCCATTAACCTTGGTACTTCCATGTTGGCTCACGTCTTCTGGAAGGGTAAGATTCCTGACTCCACCATGACCTTGATCAAGGTCTCCACCTCCGTTGGTACCGTCATCGGTCAAGTTTCCTTCGGTTTCATGGCTGATGTTGTCGGTCGTAAGAAGATTTACGGTTTGGAGTTGATCATCATGATCATCGCCACCATTCTTCAATGTTGTCTCGGTTCTTCTCCTGCTATTAACTTCGTTGCCATCTTCGCTACCTTGAGAGTTCTCATGGGTATCGGTATCGGTGGTGACTACCCATTGTCCTCTATTATCTCTTCCGAGTTCTCTACCACCAAGTGGAGAGGTGCCATCATGGCCGCAGTTTTCTCTAACCAGGGTTTGGGTCAATTGTTTGCCGGTATCGTCGCTTTGGTCCTTGTCTCTGCTTACAAGTCTGACTTGGAGTTCGCCAACACCTCTGCTCAGTGTGTGGGTAAGTGTATCAAGGCTAACGATCAAATGTGGAGAATCTTGGTCGGTTTCGGCTGTGTTCCCGGCTGTATCGCTTTGTACTACAGATTGACCATTGCTGAGTCCCCTCGTTACGAGTTGGATGTTTCTGAGCACGACAACTTGGAGAAGGTTGCCCACACTGAGGCTGCTTTGGATGCTGCCGCTGAGGACATTGCCCCACCAAAGGCTTCCTTCAAGGACTTCTGGGCTCACTTCTCTCAATGGAAGTACGGTAAGATTTTGATTGGTACTGCTGGTTCTTGGTTCTTCTTGGATGTTGCTTACTACGGTTTGGGTTTGAACTCTGCTGTCATTTTGACCACCATCGGTTACGCCTCCTCTCCTAACGTCTACAAGTCCTTGTACAACCAAGCTGTTGGTAACTTGATCTTGATTTGTGCTGGTTCCTTGCCAGGTTACTGGGTCTCCGCTGCTACTCTTGACATCATTGGTAGAAAGCCAGTCCAACTCGGTGGTTTCATCATCCTTACCGTTCTCTTCGTTGTTCTCGGTTTCGCTTACAACAAGATCAGTGACCACGGTAAGTTGGCTCTTTACGTCCTTGCCCAATTCTTCCAGAACTTCGGTCCTAACACCACCACTTTCATCATCCCTGGTGAGATTTTCCCAACCAGATACAGATCTACTGCTCACGGTTTGTCTGCTGCTTCTGGTAAGATTGGTGCTATTGTTGCTCAAACTTGTATCGGTACTTTGATTAACCACAACTGTCCTGCCAACAAGAAGAACTGTTTCTTGCCTCACGTCATGGAGATCTTCGCCTTGTTCATGTTGCTCGGTATCGGTACCTCGTTGCTCATTCCTGAGACCAAGAGAATGACTTTGGAGGAGATCTGTGAGAAGTATCACGGTGAGATTGACACCACCAAGTTGGGTGCTGACAGATACGTCGCTCAACAGGCTGAGTCCACCGAATCCGAGTTGAAGGTCTAATTTTACTTCCCACTCACTTCCCCATTAATTTTCGCTTGCATTAATAGTAATTTACCATAATAGAATATTTTAGATAACTTTGTTTCCCTTGTAATACCGTGCTGCAGAGAATTAAATCAACTTAAGCCCTCCTGCATGGCCTTTCTTATATATCTTACAACGGTTTCCCTGTTGTCAAGTTTCCTAATTAGGAGAATGACGGGAAGACAGAAAATGACAAAGGATCTTGATGTCCATGAATCAATCAATAGTATGCCAACGATAATATACTAGTGCTTCATTTTCTCTTTATTGTGAAAACTTTTTGTTTAACACAATTTTCCCATAACGAATCCTTGCTCAAGAAATACCATGTGGACTATTGATGTGAATAGCACGCTTGGTGTTAGGGAACTCATAGAGCATTACGGTTGGAGTTCCGAGTTAAGTACATGGAGATAGATACATCGAATGAGAAGCTCTGGATAACGACGTAGACGAGCTTTAGACGAGCCGGTCACTTAGCCGAAACCATCTAGTAAGTCATCTTGAATTAGAATAAGGGCTAGCTACAGTCAATTATAGAGGTCAACTAATACAGGCTTTCTAACCAAAGTAATAACTGAGTCAACAGATTATAAGACATGAATGATCAACCTCACACTTGATAACTTAAACCTCAAATCGTACTAAGTCTTTGTCTTAGTCTCGTTCTCTTGTTCTCTTGATGCATAATGAATCATGGCATTCATCTCATTCATCAATTATCTGTGTTCGATTGATTTTCCTTCGATCCTCTCAAATGGACGCTTGAATAATTTGTATTGTGCGACGGCGTCCGGTTTAGATAATTCTTCTTTCAATTGTTGAGGTAATATGGCACACAATCAAACTTGGGTTGTCAGTGAGATTCGAAAGAAGGCCGATGGATTGAGTACTTCTACTTTCCGTTTAATACTGACTGGAGCATAAAACCATTTGTTCATCAGTCCAAGTCATTTCAAGATCAATCCATCTTTGAAATGTATATCAGTAGTTTCGAGACAAAACGATAGCGACTCCTCTTGCTCTTCTTTAAAAAATGAGGGCATAGGAATCGGCAAGTCTTGATCAACCAACAGCAAACAATTCAATCGAAGCGGGGTTTGATGGTATAATGATCGACAATCGAATAAAATTCACTGTATCTATCGAGAGAGTCTGTCAGGGGTAATTGGAAAAACAAGCATGTGCAAGCATGTACAAAACGACAAATATAATATCATTCTGGACGACTTCTCAGCGCCTTCTGTAGCTTTCCTTCTTAAATGGCCTCAATTATATATATTCTTGAAAGACCCTCGCCATAGTCCAGGAATCGATTATTTGTAGTAGCCATGTGGTAGCTCCAACAAGTTCCAGGAAACAAAATACTCAGAGCAAAAGAACCACATTTCTAGAACTTAGGACAGTAGTGCTTGTTTCTTGTTTCTATGCTTGTCGTGTAGCAAAGGCTGAAGGACCCTTACTACATCGTGTTGTAGAATTCAAAAAACTACCCTTCGAGCCCTAGCAGCAGGCAGCTAGAGAAAGATGTGCAAAATTCCACCTTGCATTTCAATGCATAGACTTACGACGACCACGAAAACTTTTTATGAAGTACCTACATGACGCGACGAGAAACTGTTTTCGAAGCGAATTCAATGCACATCTGTTTATCTGCTATGCAATGCAAATCCTCTGTTCATGTATGCTCCTAGTTTCAGTTCGGACTTAAGAACGGGTTTACAACTGCAATTACGTTCTTGTATTTCCGAGTTTCGGCTTCTAAAATAGACGATGTGGACTGGATTTAATCTTAGTCACCGGCGGTACTAATTTCTTTGAGTGTTTGTGACATGTAATCAATTTCAAGGATATCAGTCTGGCTGTTTGGTTCTCGAAAGAGTCCAATTCATGGGCATCTGAAACTTCCATTTCCTCGCTTCTGAGGCATCGAGTCCCTGTTTGAGAAAGGCCGAGAAAAATCTTTTTCGCTGAAACACTTACAGTTCCATGCATAGAATTGCTTCAATGTAGGCAATCACTATTGCCGACGCTATGACAATGTGCTTCTGCAGTTTCCTTGGACAACTTGTGTGCCTGTACACAAACATCATGCACGATTCACAAAAACTTGTCACATCAGGTTATGATCTCTCAACCAGCTGGTCCTGGATATGTATTGCCAATGTGTAGGAAGGACATGCACAATTGGTTCAGACAGCCATCCTAACGTCTACGCCCACATCATGAATTGAAAATTTAGTTGAATTTAAGAGAAAGGAGTATTAAAGTACATAAGTAGAGACACTAATTAGAAGGTCTTCCATACAATGGAAAATCTCTCTCGACCATGTAGTCGTCCTCCTGTGGAGTCTGTAGCATGAGTTCAGCGTATCTATCACACTGGCCTTTACTTCCTGAAATAAAGGTCGACAGCGCAGGATGCAAGTTGTTGTACACCATATGACTCTGTTCTGGGACGGTAAGCTCTCTTGTTTTATTGTACATCTGCGAGTGTGTGAAGGGCACGTTGTCGTGTGGTGATGGCATGGCGTTTTGCAGGCTCTGGTCCATAGAATCTGATCCCATGTATGTGTAGTTTGCAATGGAGGTGTCCGCAATACTGCCTGAAGAATAGTTCGATAAGGAAAGTGGTGAATTATTGCCCACCACATTCTCACTAGAGCACAACTTCGAGCGCAAGAGTTGGGGACCTCTAGTGTCGAAAATCTCGAGCAAATAAGCAGAAGCATTCCGAATGCAGCGCTCCAAATGGCGCCTGATGTGGTAGTAGGTGTTGTAATCGACGACACTTCCTTCTTCTGAGATGCTGAGTTTTTGATGTAAAGGATGGCCCTCATTGATCTGTAACGTATCATTGACAAGATCTAAAAGAACGGTGGCAATCTGGGAAGGAGTATAGTTGACTAGTTCAAACAGATAACAAGCTGCGTACGCAATGAAACGCTTTGTGCGGAACATCTCAACGATGCTGTCATCTGTTTTGATGGATTCAATAGTTACCTGGAGTTCCGTGGAATGAATCATGAAGTCACTAATGCAAGGAATGTTAAAATTCCATTCCAAAGCAGTTAGTATGTGTAATTCCATTTGAACAAACATCAGGGAATCATAGTTGCACTTTGACCCGCAAAGTTTCACTAATTCATTAAGCCTTGGGTGTCTGAAACGTTCGGTTGGTCCATGAAATCGAGCGCCACTACCATGGCCTAAATCGCTTATACTAAAAATTGAACTGACATCTTCACAGTTCAAATTTGCAAAATGATTATTTCCGCCTGCAGTTTTGGCAGCGATCCATAGGCAGGTGGTGATGGCAAGTTGAGCATGAGCGAGAACGACAATTCGACGCAGACAATACAAATCAAACAATTGTATACCCTGATAAAACACGAAGGGAATTATTTTTAATCGAATCAGAAGTTTCAATGCAAAATCCACCAATTTAAGGCGTATATCTGGTGTAATTTGTGGTTGACTTAGATACAAGTCAATGTTAGGCCTAGCTCTTTCTGAAGCCTCCATCATGGCTTGGTAGATCTCGTCTGCGTACTCGATCATAACAATATCATGCGTCTTTGCTTCTTTGACTGACAACCGGATCGGATACTTGTATTGTTTGATGTGCACATCTCCATTATCGAAGGAAGCTGAGATGTTTGACACCATTACAGTCCCGAATAAGAGATTAAAATGAGTGGAGCGAGAAGTTGAGCAGATGGAGCCGTTTATAGAATGTGCGCGACAGTCCCTTCAAGCCAAATTTCATCGGGATATATGCTGGTGATTCTTGATATGCAACGCCATAGAACGGACGACGTATCACAACGTTATTAACCGCTGCAGGCACTTGATGCAAAAAAGCGTCGCAGGGAAGGAAGATACGAACTTTGTATTTACCTGCATGAAGCTTATTGGTTCCCATAATGTTGTTCAGTTCAGTTTGACATTAGAAAGATACCGACACATATGAGACCTCTGAGTTACCTTTTCGAGAACACCTCGAAATTTTATTTGTTTCAAATACACCCATAATTCGCTTGAAATTTAATACTAGATCAGTTTATATAAAGTTGTTGACAGACAGGTGAACCGAGAAGTTCTGCATATCACTGCTCAAATCCACAGCTTATTTATGCGCTATGCATTCGCACAGGAAAAGCCGCGCCTTGTATTTATTGTCGATCTACTTTGAGTAGCCTTCCCAGAATAGCGGCAAGATCGTAGTTATCATTTTGCCAAGTCAGGAGCAGAAAACGCTACTCCAAAAGGGGTAGCTCTAGATTTGACACAATGGATGGTTGCGAAGAATCTAGGCTCTCACGAGAAGAAGTCTCGATGCAAGCCAGCACTTCAAGTCATGATTATTTACCCCGGCTGCCCTAAATGGTCTATTTTCGCGCACATGCTTAATTTTAGAGCCACCTACTTTCTCAGCTTGGCTTGAATCAGACGTGGGTCGCTGCAGGAGCCTGAGCGACCGTTTGCTGGCTTCATTATTTTGATCGTGACCTTTCAGGACAAATTCGATCGTCTAGTGACACTCCTCTCGTAAGTTTTGCAATGGCAGCCGGCAACAATTCACGCTCATGGTAGCTGTACATCACCGCGTCATGCAAGGGTTTTACCCCTTCTAAACTTGTCGAACCACTTCGTTTGTTGTTCATGTCAACGGATTTATGGCAATCTGTACTTTGTGTGTGTGGTCGCCAAGGATGCGAGTAGATTTGAATCTGGCATCAAATGCAGGGCGGTAAAGATATCAGAGAAAGCGTCCTCTGGCAAAAAACGTTCCTCGCCCCCTCCGCTAAAACCGATTGATCGAGTTAGATATCCCACAGTTCAATTCAAAAACATTCTATTGTCAAAACAAACGTTGATCTCACAACCTGAGAGCTATTTCTTTGGTGTCTCAAGTCAGCATTGGCCTGGCCTTGCAAACAATGCGACTTACGAAGCTTAAATTTTCAGAGAAGGAACACCCTGTCAGCAGGACTACTAGTAGGCAGAGCGAGCGATGCATTTTGGGTGGGGAATATCATAACCACGCATCGCTTGCATTTGCTTCCCCGTTTCTTGTAATGGCCTAAAACGGAAGCAAAAATAGTAATATTCAGGTGTTGGCAGTGCATCTACCTGTCATCATACATTATTCAAACCGAGAAAGGGTGACGTAAGACGGAGCATGGATTTGAACGCCTTCCATTGATCTGAATTCTTTCGGTAATAGTCTAATTTAAGGTGCTGGAATTCGACCTATCTGCGAGATTCTGTCTCTCGTATTTTTTCGAGTCCAGATTCAACCGACACTTGTGGAGCCTAAAGACGTCACTTGTAGAAGAGTAAAGATACGTGTTCAAGCTTCGGTATCAAGTCTCGGGTACCATCAAATCTTAGGTACCATCAAATCGTAGGTACCATCAAATTTCAGGTACCATTTTGCAGCACTTTTGAGCACCTGTAGACATGAAATGCCAGTATGGTCCAATTCTCGCATTTTCTCCGTTAGAATTGCGCTGTCTTGAGAATTTCAAATGTGTTCCAGATACTTGCTGCATCAAGACCACTGTATTTGCGCTCTTCGAAGAAAAAAAATGACCGACACGTTTGTTGACTAATTTGTACTGCCAATTCTACTTTGTTGGACTCTTTGTTGTGTGTCCAACTACCTTCTACTTGCCCGAAATTGAAAAGATTTCGAGAAATGTTGCTATGCGATACATGCCAAGTGGCTTGTTCTGGGGAAGCGTTTAACCTAGAAAGTATAGTTTAAAAATGAGTGATCTATGGTTAGATGCCTTTCAAATTTTAAGGGACGCAAAATCTTCCTGCACTTACATTTCTAGATGCACCAAATTTGAATTAGACTCAGTCTAAGTATGCACTATCGGGCAAAAAAGGACAAGAAAAGTATACATAGGTAATAATGGACTTCATAAAATTAAAAATTAAGTATCTAAGAAACTATCTCCGGTCGTAGTCATACGTCTCAGACTATTGCATTATCTCTCACCATCAGCAATTACTTGCCCTGAGGAAGCACACTGTAAGAGGGAGGAGCGCCGCTAGGTTCACCATTGGTTGAACCGTAGTTTGGACCAGTGTGATTCATTGGCTCATGTGTCACGTTGCTATGAGTATGGTGGTGATGGTGATGGTGATCGTTGTTGGAATTTTGGTGGCTGTGACGTTGAGCCTCTAAGTCACCAGAATTTTGGTACACATAATACACCTTGGAGCCATGATTTCCGGAACATGGAGGGTATTTTGCGATGATGTACCATGAGTGGATAAGTCCGGGGAAATATCCTAGGATACAAAGCAAAACGTTAATCCAACCGTCAGCAGAGCAGAGTCCGCGGCGAATCCACACTGGAAGAGGTGGGAAAAGAACCAGAAGAATGATGAGACAGATGTCAGATAAGCAACCACACATATTGGGACTGATTTGTGGGAAAGATGAGGTAGATGTTAGTGATAAGGGTGCGTGATTATGCGGGATGGGAATGACAAGGGCAAATCACGTGAAGGGGTATGTTCTAAAATGATGATTAGGCTAGGTTTTTTAAGTCAATTATTGAAGATTCACTTCTCCCAAGAGAGATTGAATTATGAATTCTGTGTTATTTATATGGGACAGACGCTACAAAAATTTTGCGGTCATTACTTGTGCTTTCGGGTGGCGCCGCACGGCAAAGTCCGAATGGTGCTAGGTATTAAATATAACCCTCGGAACGCCGCGGAGACCATCTAAAAGTGAAAATGCGACAGTTTCATAAAATAAATCATAACATGATGTATCGTTAACTATTGTTCATTTGCTGGTCGGTTCTGCTGAACGAGGCAAAGGATTCCGAATACTCGTATTCAGCGGTAAGCCAACAGTAGAATTCTTTTTATGTAAATCAACAACTCATTGTAAATAATACAAAAATCTTTTAAGGAATTTCTCATTCTTTCTTATTATTTATGTCTTATAGTATTTTATTTTTACCTTTCGTAATTATGTGATTGTTACTCAGTCGTGTACAAAATTCGGAACACAAAGACGCCAGTCGTATTAGGACATTGAACTAAATTTTATTTCATACAACACGGAGTCAAAATCAAAATTCCAATTGATACTCTACTCAGAATTTTTCCCATATATACAATTCTATACATTTTTCATATTATTACGTCACTGCATTTTCTCCACAACTCAGAATCAGATCGAAGGCGTGAATAATCTTATACTTCTCCATTGACCAATTCCAAGTGCTCACACTCAACAAGTGTCCCATACCGCTCTTATAGACTCCACAGTATTCCGCGCTGTCACTCAATCATGTCGTATTCGTTCTCCATATCATACAATAATGTGACTAAGAAAGTTACCTGTCCAGCTTCGTCAACCATCAACAACCTTGTATCTCTAGCAAGCGAAAAATTCAAACTAGACAAAGCAACCAATGCTTGTTTGACTTTTAAAGGAAAGAAGCTTGATGGAATGCTTTCCATCCGTTTGGCTAATCTCTCGAACAACGCCAAATTGGACATGGTGAAGGTGGACCTGGCACAAATTGTCAACCTTAGGATCAATTCATCTTTCTACGGCAAGCAAAATTCTCAAATCATGCGTGTTAGTCCATCAATTACCGTGGCTGCCTTGATGGACCAGTTTTTGGACAAATGCGGCGAGAAGATGAATTGGGCTAATTCGAATGTCGATTTGTCGGTCATGCAGAATGGAATAAGCAACCAGTCCTCTGATTTTGCAAGTATCTCGGTCGGATCTTTGATTGGAACGGCTGCCAGTGCTTCGCTTCGGTTAACCATAGAGGATAAGGAGGCTACGAGAATAAAACAAAACCTACACAAAGAACAGGAAATTGTTAGACGAGAAGCCGAATACCAGAAATTAGAATCTGCGATGCATTCAAAAAAACTCAAACAAGAACAGATAGAGAAACCCAAGGAAGAGGAGACTCAATCATCGGAGACCCCCGAGGTGTCTAGAAAGAAGAATCTCACGAATGACGCAGTCGAGAATAAGGAGAAACTAACCAAACAGATTATTTCTCACCTGTATGCTACCTCAAGTGAAGATAGACCTCCTGTCTATGAGAAACACCAAAAGCAAGGAAGGGCCCCAAACGAAGAAATTGACGAGTGGCAACCCCCAAAAGAAAGTGAAGATACCCTCTACAATCCTAGCCATCATGTTGAAATCTACGAAAACCCGGATGACGACTACAATGTCACCACCAATCATGCTGAAAAGTATCTAAGAATGCTCCAGGCTAGGCAAAAACCTCAAAAAAAATCCGAACCTGTTGCTCCTAAAAGGTACACAATTCGAGTGCGGTTCCCAGACCAGAAACTCCTTGATATTTTATTGGAGGACTCATCCGTTGCTCTTGGTCAACTATTCAAAAGACTTGACACATACGTCCGCCCAGAGTTTATCAATAGCTATGTGTTAAAAAGTGGCTCTCCCCCGTTTACTAGAATTGAAATGGGGTTTTCTCAGAATAATGTGCCACTACTGAGCCATCCACAATTTCAACAGGAGAGACTTCTCTTGGTGTGGGAGCCGGCTGCAAAAATGGTATCTGGTCCATACCTCAACGAGAGTTTAGAAGCGAAGGATATCGAAGAAATGCCTTCAGTAGCAATTGAAACCCACAGAAAGAACCTCATCGAAGAACTAGCCCACGCACCAGAAGCACCCTCCACCAAATTTGCGCATAGATCTGAAAAGCGGGCCGGTGTACCAAAATGGTTCCGTCCCTGAGCACATAAGCCTACCACAACCCGCCATAACGTAAATACGAGATGACAAGAAAATTCGAGAGGGCCGTTGCGCAGTATACAAGATTAATAACAGTGGGCCCCCACGGTTGACATTAGTTCTTGAGATTTGGTATTATGCGCCTACAATTTCTTTAATCCCTTTCGTGAACGATATTGTATTTGCCGATACAAGCATTTGGAACTACTTTCAAGATCATGTTGACGAAGTATTAACCTGAGGTGCCGTGTCCTTCCTAATCCACGATTTCGAAAGCAGACATATTGGCTACAGGTTTGTTTCTGACAAATCAGCATACCAGATCTTCCACATATTCCGTCGGAGCTGCAGACAATCTCCGGTATTGGCTGACTTATCAGGCCAATTGCGCCAATCAGTCCCCCAAAGTTGTGTTTACTGCAGATAGGGCACTGAGGCCCGCTACCGGAGTTTTGACCTCACGCCGTTACCTGCTTGGAAGTATATGCGGTTAATTGCATCACCAAAAGCGAGAAGACTGATTGATTGTTTTGCAAGAAGTTCAGTGAGAATCACTCCGTTCAAAGCCTATGAAATATCCCTCGCCTATTGGAATCTGGTCTGGATGCTGTTGGTGTATCCTTCTGTGACTCACCTGCCTAATTTGGAAGCTTGAGGAGGGGACTAATTTGGAACTGACTGCGGCGGGCGTATGTTCTACATACAGCGTGCAGAGTCCTCGATTGTGCGCAAATCCTGCATTGTGGACTTGAAAAAATTTTCGGGCCTGGGTGTATATATATCTCGAAATTCGCGCGAAAGTTTTTTAGCCAACCAAACCCCTTAGTATTTATTTTTTTCCCCATAACTTCCCCATATATTTCATCTACAATGTGTGCTTAAACTACTAAGGTTACAAAACGCGTCCTTTTTTTCCAATCTAGAAAAGAAAAGAATCAATAAACAAAAGTTATATCATCCCGATAACTTTTCTCAGAAACAAACTCCCAATATGCTACTATAAAGAATTTTACCACACCATCATGGTATGCCTCCTAACGGATTTACGATTTGAATAATCTCATCACTTGACTATTATTCCTGAACTATTATATCACTACGAACTTTTTTTTGAATTTATTTGATCTCAAAATGTCTGCTCCAGCTATTTACAACGAATCAATGTTCGATTCCAAATATCCTACATCCCCAATCATGGCTTTCAAACAGGAACCCATCGATCAATTGTCCTGTGCCTTGCCCGTCTCCAACGACGTCAAGGGTAACTTGGACCAATCTCCCATAGAGATCCATTCCGAAGTGTTGGAATCTGTCTTCTCAACCAACCTTGAAGACAAGGACCAACTCTTCACCGACACCCCAATGTTTGAAGAATTGGACTTCATCTTGGACGGTACGAAGGTTAACTCAAAGGAGGACTGGGTATCCTTGTTCAAGGATGACACCTCTGCTGAGGCTAACCCTTCTTACACCGAAAAAGATGATGTGTTGGATGACTTGTTTGGAGACGATTTTAAGGAATCTTTGGACTTTGCTCCTGCCCTCAACAAGGCCGAAGCAAAGCAACTTGAGACTCCAATGACTCCAATGCTTAGCACTCCTCACATGGCAGATGACTCTGCTTTGAAGAAGAGACGTGTTGACCATATGGGTTGTGTGACTCTTGCAAAGAAACAAAGAAGTCAGCCTTTGAAGCCTGTTGCTATCGACAATGGTGACCCAGTTGCCATGAAGCGTGCCAGAAACACAGAGGCTGCTCGTCGTTCTCGTGCCAGAAAGATGGAAAGAATGTCCCAATTGGAGACTAAGGTTGATGAATTGGTTCAAGACAAGAACGAACTCATGGACGAAGTCTCTAGATTGAAGCGTCTTTTGGCTCAAAACAACATTGCTTACTAGAAGTGCTATTTAATTTTTCTACTGTTTTCTCCTAGATATTTGGATGAATATTTGAATTTACACCTTGAAATCATTTTTTGTAGATCCTGTTTTGTATATTCATGTTCTCACTTTTTTGCGTATGTAAGCAAGGCCTCAGCACCAAACTTGCTAGCATCGATGTCTTTTAGGCACTGGGTAGCCTGACTCTCCAGGTCAAAATCAATAAAAGCCAATTTTCTGAATTTGATGAGTCTGACTTTTTCAAAGCCTGCAAAACCATCGAAAGCTTCCTCAATAAATGAGCTTTCTAGAGACTCCGAAGTGAGGTTCTGTAAAAGAAGCACTTTGTGAGGAGGTAGCAGTTTCCACAGTTTGAGCTGTGATTCTGTGACTTCGGGAGTTTTTGAAGACAGTTGTTTTTGATGCAGCATCTCTGAGGCAATCTTTGTCTCCTCCTCTTGTTTTTTGTTTCTCTGCTCTTTTCGTTTGTTCAATTCTTCGAGTTCTTGATTCAACTCCAAGCATTTGTCGGACGCAAAGTGGGCGTAAACAATATGGATTGGTTTCTTGAAAACAGGTCTGCCTTGTAGTTTGGAAAGTGCCTTTTCACACGACCTCGCGTCCTTGTATGTAACGAAGGCTTGTCCCTTCATTTTTAGGCTTCTCCTGACCCGTACATCTACCACTTCTCCATAGCGACCAAATATACGATTAAGAACATAGCTTAACTTTGTTTTGGATATTGCTTCATTTATGTTGCTGACATATAACGTAGAATGGGGCGGCTTGGTTTGGATGTCTACCATTTCGAAAGCAGATCAGATGCGAAAGAGATGGAGAAAAAACAAAGCAGATTGTAGTATCCTAAAGAGATCTGGTTGATTCTGGACTTCAGATTAAATAAATAGCTTGTGTGCTTGGAAAAATTGGGCCTAAGTTGAATAGTGGTTGAGCTCTGCATCCACTATACATCAAGAATCTGGGTGAACATCATATTTGTGGGGGATGTACCTTGTCAGAGGCTACACATGAATTTTTTTCTGATTTTGCCGGAACATTGTCTTTGACCCTCAGACTGCATTGCCAGCTGTAATTAAATATTTTGATGATATGTTCGGTTGTTGAATACTCAACTTGTCAGTACGTGGTAAATAGTGACTAGAAGTATTTACAAAATCTCAAATTTTAAAGCGTATCTTAAATCATGTAATCTATAAATATTCAAATCGTTTTTGGCCGATTTAAACTAATGCATCGTTGTGGTTGTGGGATGGCTTGAGGTTGGCAGCAAAGCCAGTTGTGTTAGCCATGTCCTCACTAGTTGGAGGAACCCAACCACTGGTCTTCCAGGGTGGAATGTCAGTTGCGTACAACTCATCAACCTCTTCCAAGGTAAGTCCCTTGGTCTCTCTAACAAAGAAGTAGACGTAGAAGAAGGAGAAAATCAAACATCCGGTAAAGACAAAACCGTAGTAGAAGTGAATAGCACCAGTAATGAATGGAGTGAAGAAGGAAATCAAGAAACCCCACATCCAGTTAGCACCAGTGGCAACAGACATAGCCTTCGATCTAATTCTCAATGGGTAGGTCTCAGAAACGATACAGTAGACACCACCAGCCCAAGAGGAAGCGAAGAAGAAAATAAACAAACAAGTGATGAAGATCATGGCGTTACCAGTTGGCTTACGAGTGTTTGATGGGTCATTGGAGTAACCGTTAATGTACAAATTCACGGAACCCAAAATGGAATAGATCAAGAAACAAACACTCATACAGGCGGAACCAGTCAACAAACAAAGTCTTCTACCCAATCTTTCGATAGCCCAGATACCAACGAAGGTAGAAAGGAAGTTAACGACACCCAAAATGATGGAGGTTTGGAAAGAGTCCTCAAGACCGACAGCCTTGAAAATGGTAGTACCATAGTAGAAAAAGTAGTTGTTACCGGTCAATTGTTGAAGAGATTGAAGAACGACACCCACAATAACTCTCTCAAAGATCTTAGGCTTACCCTTGATAAGCTCAATCCAGCTAGCAGAACCAGCTAATGCCTCTCTGTCGATACCGGCTTGAATAAGTTGCATCTCGGTGTAAACGGCATCACTTTCAGGAGACAACTTGTTAGATTTTGCAATAGACTTCTTTGCCTCATCAAACTTGCTGTTCTCGACAAGATAACGAGGAGACTCAGGCATGAAAGACATACCTCCAATCAAAAGCAAGGCCCAAGCGAAACACAAACCAAGAGGGATTCTCCATTGTCTGGAGTCGTCGTAGCTCTTGGTACCGTAAGTAGTACAGTAACCCAAGAAAATACCCAAGGTGATCATCAATTGGAAACAGTAGACCAAGGTACCTCTCAAGTGCTTAGGAGCAGACTCACCAATGAACAAAGGACACAAGACAGAGACAGTTCCGACACCCAAACCAGTGATAAGTCTTCCAATGAAGTACTGATACCACTTGTCTTGAGAAGCGATTTGAATGATGATACCAACGACGTAAATGGCCATAGCAATAACAATACCGGATCTTCTTCCCCAAACATCACCACACTTTGAAAGGAAAATACCACCGACAGCACATCCAATGTTAAAAATGGACACGATCAAACCGGTTCTGGTCTTTGATAAATAGTGCACACCTTCAGCGTTCGTTTGACCGAACCTTTGAAGGAAATCGCTCATGTTAACGAAACCAGAAATAGTACCGGTATCGAAACCGAAAACAAAACCACCGAAGGCGACCAAGACACAAAGTGCACTGATGAAGATATACTCACTGGCCTTCTTTTGGGGAATAGCTGGAGCATTCTCTTCGATTTGTTTGGGGTCCATCATATTGTTATCGACAGTTGCAGTACCCGAGGTACTGTCTTCAGCAGAATTTCTAACCATGTTTGACTAAGTCTAGAAATATATAAATGTAGTATAAATGCAACCGGGGGGCGATGCTTGCTTTATATATGTTCCATTGACAAGCATCTGGCTGCGGTACCTGAACAGTCTCTCAGCCGACGGGTTTTTCCGTCTACTGCACAAAAAGAAACTCAGACAGGAAGGGCTCCTACGTCTTAAGATACTTTTATTGGCAAGAGGTGATGCTAAGTCTTTTATTGCTACTTGGTCAATCACGGCCTGTCCGGAGCCCGGGGACGAAGAGTTCCTTGGCACAAAGAATATTGCACCACGAATTTCGTTTATCTTCGAAACTTTTCGAGAGGAAAATGAAATTGGGCCGGCACTTGCTGAGCTCCGTAAACACATACCGTCTTCGGATTATTTACCGATCTAGCAAACAAAAGTAATCAAGAGGTATAGTGACGTTATCGATGATGCAGTAAGTGACCCGTATGCCCGATCTTGTACCATTAATACAGGTGCTACTGCAGACAAACGAGGGTTTTTCCGGCACTATAGTCAAGAAAAGCATGAATATTCACATATCGGAGTTTTCATTAATTATAAACCAAGCCTGCAAATAGCCGTGATCGCATGTTTTTTTTTTTTTTTTCTCTCACTTCTGTAAGAGGTTTCCCTTGTTGACCACAAATGCATCAATGACCGCCATTGCTGCGTACAACCGATTTTCAGCCTCCTCAAATACAATCGACTGGGACCCGTAGAAAACATCGTCTGCCACCTCTTCCTGATGTCTGGGGAGACAATGCATGAAGCGCCAATCTGAATTGACTCCGCCTTCCTTGACCATTTTCTGGTCTATTTGGTATCCTGCAAATTGCTTCAATTTTGCAGCCGCTTGCCCCTCTTCCCCCATAGAGATCCAGGTGTCAGTTACGACAACATTGGCATTTTTCAATGCATCTGTAGGTTTATTGTAGACCTCAAATTTGAGAAGACCATTGCTGGCACCGACAAGAGTTTGTGCGTCAGCAACCACAGACTCGTCGATGGAGATGCCTTCTGGAACCAGCACAGACACCGAGATTCCGGATTTGAGAGATGCAATACACAAGTCATTAAAAACGTTATTAGCGTCGCCGATCCAGGCCAACTTCAAACCCTCGGTTTTTCCGAAGGCTTCCTTGATGCTCAAAATATCAGTGATGGCCTGCAACGGATGATACTTGTCGCACAAGGCATTGATGATGGGCACGGAAGAATATTTGCATAATTCTTGGATATCGTTGTGACTGTTGACACGTGCAAAAATGCAAGATGTCATAGATGAGATGACCCGAGTGGTGTCTTCGATGCACTCATTGGTTCCTAACTGAATATCGTCTTTACCCAAGAACATCGGCTGCGCGCCAAAATGAGCCGCCGCGCCTTCAGTGGAAATTCTGGTCCTGGTCGACCGTTTGGAGAACAAAAGTGCAACTAACTTGCCCAACAACTTATTGTGATTGGCCTGAATTGTGGCAGTGTCTCCACTCTTAGCTATTCTTTTAAACTGTTCAGCTTTGGACACCAACGACAGGAACTCATCCTGAGAGAGACTAGTGATGTTGACCAAATGGCGAGGTCCGGTTGAAACGGGTGTTTTGGCAATCATGGCAGTACTGAAAAGTCTTTTGAACATGGTCTTCTAAGCGTTTTCTACGGCCCGGGTTTTCAATCTTATATAGTTTGTAGTGATAAGTGACTCATTAGGAAATTTGGATGCTAAGCGCGGTGCGAGATCTACGGTAGGGGAACGCCCTCTTTGTGATTGGTTTAAAAAGCCATGACTTCATTATTTTTCAAGGGCATAGGGTGCGGAGAGCAAAAAGAAAACGGCAATTTTTCAGATTTTTTTTTAGTGCCGTTTGTGCGGGAATGGGTCTCCGGGAGCTGGATTTCAAAGTCCATATGGACAAGTCCTAAGAGACAAAAGATAATTTATCGAATACAAACATTAACGAAATGACACGAAAGAAATTATTTGAGAGTTCTGTCTTGACTTGACGAATGGTTATGCCTTGCGGATTCTCCACTATGAAGTGATTCGATGCAGGGACATCACCGTTTTTGGCATTCCAATAGTCTGAAAAATGATGCTTTGAAAAATCCTTAGTCGTTGTTCGAATTTACAATTTACTTGATTCAACATGCTATTAGAAGAGGGAAGACCAGCTCACCTCTACACAAAGATACACCACTAATATCGCAGCAGTAGATTTTATGCCAATGATTAGATGCAACAAATCCTCAAGAAATACTCAAATTCAAAAGTCTTTGCAAAATAACCTCCCGTCTAGCTTGAGCATCTGTAAGCGACTTATTTATGTTCTCGAGTTTCTCTGAGCGAAGCTTGATGCTATATTCAAGTCGCTCAATCTGAGTTTTGAGATCCAACTTGACAGCTTCCAATTCAGGAAGACGCATATGATCATCGTCCAGCTGCTCATCATCAAAGGAAACCTCCAGATCATAGAACTCGCTGTGTCTCGAGGGAAGGACCGCTCCATCATTCAAATCCACTATATTGTCATCGTAGTCATCTTCTTCATCTGGTTTTTTATCGTCCCTTCTATCCTCGTCAGAAACATTGCCATAGGCATCTGCATACTCACTTTCCAAGTTAATTGGCTGCAATGGCGAGTCTCTGAAGTGCAGTTCCTTCAATACGAATGTGTTGGTGCTCTTATTGGCTAAACTGCTTGATTTGACTGCGTCTTCTAAATTTTCAACAGTGAGTGTTGTGTAGGCCAAATTGTTTGTGGGTGGATGTTCAAGAACCAGCTCTCCTTCCAAAACCATAGAGACCTGCGGTGGTTCCTCCCCGAACTCCTCCGCCAATTGTGTTTTTAGATCATCCAACTTAGAATCCATAGTATTTGGCAAACCGCCTGTATCAACCTGCTGAGGTACATCCCCATCAATCTTTTGTAGTGAAGCATATCGTGCCCATTTCAGCGCATTTTGAGATAATTGTTCCGGTTTGTTCAACACACCGAACAGAGTCAGACCTTCCAAGTCATTGGAATCCAAATCAGGTCTTTTTCTGCGTGTTCCACGAACATTTTTTCGCTTAAACAATGGGGTGGACATGACGTACAGTTGACATGGAGATGCCATCGCACTCATCACATCTGCACATACACAGTCAGAAAACAACCGGAACAACTTCAACAGTGTCCATAAACAGCGGGTCAATAGATTGGAAGAAAAATCACACGAGATAGTTTTCTCATTCATTCGTGGCCTATTTCTTTATTCCTTTCCCCGTCTATCTCTCTGTGGAGTTCATTCGTTATTGTTCTCACAACCTAAAACATACGATCTCAGCTACGAGTCAATTGCAAATAAAGAACCTCTGAAGTTTACAATCTCAACATAAAATATGGATGCTGCTGCTATTCTGGAACAGGCAGACAAGCTCTATGAGCGGATGTCGGAGGCCCCAGAATCTAAGTTGTTCAACCAAGATGAACTTCTTGCCTTGGTCGAAGGCTCGACTTTGAGCGATATGATGAAATTGACTCAAGACCTTCTTAATAGAAAATTGATGAACTTGAGTATGGTAGGAGAGGAGGTGCGTTTTCAGATTGTTTCTGTGAGAGAATCCGAAAAGCTCCAGACCATGTCCAAGGAGGAGGAAATGATTTACCAGCATATTTCTGCTTCAGGACGTGAGGGTATTTGGCTTAGAATCCTCAAGAGTAAGGTCAATCTACATGATATTTCTATGAACCGATGCCTCAAGTCTTTGGAGAACCAGCGTTTCATCAAGCTGATTCGACTGGTCAAGTATCCAACGAGAAAAATCTATATGTTGTACAACTACCTGCCGTCGGAGGAAGTCACCGGAGGTCCCTGGTATACGGATAGTGAGCTCGATACAGAGTTCATTGAGAACATAATGACTGTGGTCTGGCGATACATAAGTCAGAAAACATATCCCGCCGCATTTTCTGATGCTCAGTCAAACAAGAACCCGTTGCAATGTGTTCACCCGGCCAATCACAACGGCTACGCGACCTTGTCGCTGATCACCGACTTCATTAGCGAGCGCAAGATCTCACTCGTGGAACTCTCTGAGAACGATATTAGATCTGTGTGCATGGCTCTTATCTACGATGACAAGATTGAAGAGGTAAAGGGCGCTGTGGACACCTACAAAGCTACATGGCAGGGAGTGTTGGACTCTGGATTTGGCCGCCAGTACAAAAATGAGAACCTTCTCGATGAAAACCAGAAGATTCTCACCGCAAAAATAGAAGCCGAAAGGCAATTCAGCATTTTCGACTATTCTTCTGTCATCAACGAGGATGTTCCACCCCTGGATGTGGTGTACATGGACGCATGGGTCAGAGACTAGTATGTTACATGTATTGAATGTAAAAATACCTATAGATCCCCTAATAAATATCTTCCACCTTATGACTCTTGAATTTCTTTGCTGTTCTATCCACAGCTCTGAGCTCGAACCTGGAGCCCATGATTGTAAAATCAATGTATTCATTCTCATCTACCGCAAGAGAAAAGCCAAAAAGCGTACCTTTTTTCCTTAAAAACCGCAAGCCGCCGAGTTGTTCTGCTGCCGAAATGTTCCTATCGCTATGCTTTTTCTGAGGCGTCACCACGATGAACAGATGCTGGGCATCAAACAAAACAATTCCAGTAATCCCGATGATATTCATATCTCTAGATTCTAAAACTGTGAGGAGACACCCATTGTAGTCTGCAGATGATAGACGGGGCAACAAAAGCGTAAGATCTGGGTTTTTCTGCTCCAGAAATAGAAGCTCGCTCATATACTTTTTCCATAGCTCATTAAGTTGAATGTACTCATCGTATTTGGGAATCTTGAAGCTGCTGAGAAGATTCTCAATTGAGATCTGCTCGCCCTTTTTCTGACACTGACGTAGTTTGGAAACGGCAGCTCTTTGGTTGGACAATGTCCTTTTGATGTAAACACGCATGTCTCTTCTGACGTTCAATTTCCTAGCTCCCGCGGGCTTTCTGGCTTCGTTTCGATTCAAGGTCGTTTCAGTCTTCTCTTTTATTGGCGCCGATTCGGAGCTTGTTGGAACTAAAGCCAAGAATGGCTGGGCAGCTGCCTCACTACCAGCATAGCGTGTTTCTAGAATCTGTAAGATTTGGGCTTCGGAGGTGTACGATCTCGATAGAAGGTGTTTTTCAACTGGATAATCGGTGTGCATCGTCGCTGTGTCTATGGCTGAGGCCGCTTATATTGATTTTTTATTTGTGTAAGATAATTCCAACAGGAATCCTTTGTGTTTAAAACTAGGGTATGTAGCCTCAGCAATGGTAGGGAGACTTCTGAAGTCTGTAGTACTATATAATTTCGAGATGATCATCTCCACACCTGATTGAGCATCAACCCTGAGAATCGGCGGCATTTTGCAGAAGAAAAGCGTATCATTCCTCAAATTTTAATTTAGATCCATGTCCCTATGTTTTTTGGAACTCTTTGGCAATTCTTTAGTTCCTTGGTTTGTTCTGTACTTGTCTAGAATCGATTCATTTGAAGAAACCAACATTAATTGCACAAACAGAAATCCGAAAATCTGTTTGAGAAATATATGCTTAGTCCTGAAATAAGATTTCTCATTGTCCGAAGCGTTGGGCTACAGCACCCATGTCAATCATTCTAGCTACAATATGATAAATCATATGAAAAATTCCGAAGCCTGTCGTTACATCGACAGAAAAACTTTTCTTCAATTAACCTGAATCCAGTTCACGTCTTGCGACATGTGTCCAACACCTCTTTCGAATACCCCAACATTGCAACTACAATGATCCAGCTTTCACTCAGGGCAGGCCAACTCCTACGAGGCCAATATTTTGGAGGAGGTTTTTCATTGTTGAGCACATCTCGATCTACTCACAATGTTCCATTTCAAGATGATTTGACTCCTTTAGATGACGATCTTTTCAACTTGCAAGACTTCCAGGAATACAAGGAAGCACCTGATGTGCTAGCACTCAGAAAAAAATACGGTGCCGAGGAGCAAATGATACCAAAAAAACAGAAAACACATATTCCCCAAAATTCTGAGGAATTACCCGAACATAATGCATCTTCTGACCAACAAAGACTTCTACCCAAAACATTTCAGGAACATTGCGAGGCCAAAGAACCGGTAGTGTTCATTTCGAGGCTACTGAATCCTTATCTCAATCTTGCGCTAGAGGATTACATATACCATGCGATGGGTATCCCTGCTAAGGGAAGTCAGAACTGGAATAGATTACTATTCTACGTAAACTCTCCATGTGTCGTCATCGGCAAAAATCAGAATCCATGGAAGGAAGTCAACCTACCATTACTTACCAATCTCCGCTTGCCGCTTGTAAGACGTAGATCCGGTGGTGGAACTGTGGTTCATGATAATGGAAATGTGAACTATTCATTTATGACAACAAGAGATAATTTCGACAGATTTACCTTTGCAAACCTTGTGAAAAATGCAGTCAATTCTTTGGCGAAACCTTCAAAGCACGTGATGGTTAATGATAGAGGTGATATAGTGACCAAAAGCGATAACAAGAAGGTATCCGGATCAGCGTATAAGATCTCTCGCGGAAAGTCATACCACCATGGAACTATGTTGTTAAATCTGAAGCTAGACGTTCTTCGTGAGCTTTTACATAGAGACGAGTCCAAGTTAGGCTCGGTACACTCATTAGCCGCTATTTCCTCTGTTAAATCTCTGGTGACGAATCTAGAGTTAGAGCTGACCAACTTCATCGATGCAGTAACTGCTATGTTTCAAGATCTGTACGGCATTCTGAAAGATCAAGACGATGCTGCTGTTGAGTCCGAAGAAGATTTGAACCAGACGGAATTGTTGGGCTTGAGTGACTTTGTATCAGCGTTCACTCCCAAATCAAGCCTTGTTTTCGAAATTGACGAGGACGTTAAGCTTCCAGATGATATACACAAAACTAAGGACGAATTAATGCAATGGGAATGGCGGTTTGGTTCCACACCGAAATTTCTGCATCATTTCGTCCACCCAAGTAGAGAGGTGAAGGTTGAGATCGAGGTCGGTGCCAAGGCCGCTATTACAAAGGTAGAAGTTGAGGGACCAAGCAAAGCTGTAGAGTCGTTTCAATTTCTCAAGGAAGCAGTTGAGAAAGGCCGTACAGTATTATATACTGGTTCAAATGTTGCTGGCTACGTTCTCGATGATGAGTTGAGTGAATGGATAGGAGAAGCTATAGATGGAACATCTTAATAATAGAATACGTCATACCAAAACCTCAAATGAATGTAGTGTATAAGTTATTTACGGGTAGCATGTATCTATTCAAGGATCTTTGAGACCGTGTCTTCCCTTGTAAGGAGCATACTCAGGAGCAGCCCAGTCTTCGAGAACGGACTCATCATCAAGTTGATAGATTTCAATACCCAATGGTCTACAATTGTCCTCCATTTTCGACACCTCGCCTTCCTTCTCGCCCCAATCCCAGTTTGATAAATCGCCGCCGGGACAAGCGCTGATGGCAACGATCAAATCCTGCTCAGCGAACATTTCAAAATAATCTTCCTTTGTGGCCGGCGATGCCTCCATGAAATACTGGTCATACTCGTTCAAACCGGTGACTTGAAAGACATTCAACACATCATGAACGTCGAATTCGGTCAAACCAAGAGGCAACACAGCACGAACAAGATTCGAATGACAATGGAAATCGTTGTCCTCTCCAGAAATAAGCTTGTCGACATATGGATCACAGCGTGTGCCCAAAGTATCATGGATTCTTCCGCCCCACTCAGTATGACGACCCCCTAATGTATCACCAGTGATAGTGACCAAGGGCCTCAAAAACGGCAATATCGACCACAAGCGGTCATATTTCGACACATGCGCAGAATGCAATTGACGTGTTCGAGCCGCCCAAAATCTCTCCCGATGATTATGCTGGTTCCATATGTTCAAGTCACATACTTGGGGACCTTCCGGTGTGGTTAACCGTACAATAGATTTAGCGGGAACTTTTACGGCAAGACCGCTTCTAGGCGCACAGAGATGAGTGCTGACTTTCGTCTTCGGAGCATTGGCGATTTTATCGTACAAGTCTTTATCGGCATAGATTTTGGATCCTTTCTGGGGAAAATAGGCCGGTCCAGGCTTACGAGTCCCGTAGGACGTCTTCTCCGGCTTCTGACTGCTAGATGCAAGTTGTGTCATCGATAATGGTACTGGAAGATGAGAAATGTATTTTCAATTCTGCAATTGATGCAGTGTATAGCTTTAAAATGAAGATTTCCTTTTATACTAATGGAAGTGTTCCTGCAGACAATACCGATTTTCCACATCTGATACCACTTACACCATCTGCAGAGGGCCAAAGCGGACAGTGGCTCCGATATAGGCAGGGATAGGCGAGCCAGTTCCTGGAGAGGTGAGATAGAGAAATACACACATGAATGCTCGACTTGAAGCATACACAATTTTCTTTGCACCAAAAAGGCGTTAAATTTCCACGAAAATCAATACAACATAGTTTTTGTTTGAGCCAGAGCTAGACACTTGCTTGAGCCATGAAACCATGAAAACTACCAAGAAGCGAGTCTAACGTCACTAATTTTGGGATTCAACTCAATCTACAGAGAAAAAAAACCTAAATAAATAGAACTTTAAGCCAGAAACCAAAAACGATAACAAAAAACAACAACAATAACTCGTGTTTTATCAATTTTTCACCACATCGTCAACTTCCACATTCGACCAGCTTGGCGCGAAAGTCCATTTTTCATCCCCGATTCCACATGCGGCTCTGCACAACGTTCTCTATCACACCCATAGTACCGTTGCTCAAGTGATATCGCATCAGTTTTGTTAGTCGTAGATGAGTTTTGTTAAAAGTTCCAGATATTTGGCAAGTTTTTCCTCTTCTTTTCTTTTTTTGCCCCGTTCTTTGGCCCAGTGACCAGGCCCTGTCACCTGTCTTCCCCCACATTTTAATCGTTCCGCGCAGTCTACTCCGCTATATATTCCGTGGATAACCGTTGTCTGCAAGCGCATGCTACGTATAAATATTTCACATTTGCACCCATTAATTGAGCAACATCGAACCAATATCTGGATATTTTTCTTCCAAGTTGGACATCTGCTAGTGCAAAACTACCACTTTCTTTTTTGTAAATCATGATTTCTCGCGTGTCTCGACTCTCAATCCGAGGCTTCAAATCGACTTCCAGCCGTTGCGCCGACTACGGCTTTATTGGCTTGGGTTTGATGGGCCAGCATATGGCAAAGCACATATACAATTCGTTGAAGCCACTGGATAAACTCTATGTGTACGATGTGGTTCCACAGTCGACCAAGCTGTTCGTGGAGTCTGTGACGTCCGAGAACCCCTCGTCGAAAAGCCAATTGGTCGCGCTTTCCAGCGTCTCTGATTTTGTGTCGAAGGTCGATTCTCAGTTGGATTTTATCGTGACTATGGTGCCTGAAGGAAAGCATGTGAAGGGCGTAGTTGAGGAGCTTGTTCTGGCGTACAAGGCAAACCCTTCATCTGCGAAAACCACGTTCTTGGACTCATCTACCATAGACATCCCCACCTCTATTGAGGTCCACGAATTTGTGAAAAAAAGTCTTCCTTCGTTTGATTTCATTGACACTCCTGTCTCGGGAGGTGTGGCAGGCGCCCGTAAGGCTTCATTGTCCTTCATGCTCTCGCGCAAAACACACGAAGACGTTTCGCCGGAGTTGACGACACTTCTCAACATGATGGGCAAAAACATCTTCCCATGTGGTGAAAACCACGGCTCCGGACTTGCAGCAAAATTATCTAACAACTATTTATTGGCCGTGACCAACTTGGCAGTGGCAGACTCATTCCAATTAGCCAAGGCTTTCAACTTGAACCTCCAGCAATATGCTAAGTTGGTGGCTGTTTCCACGGGTAAGGCTTGGGCTTCTGTCGACAACTGTCCGATTCCTGGCGTATACTCGAAGGAGAACAACTTGCCAGCTGACGATGGCTACAAAGGTGGCTTCATTACCAAGTTGACTAAGAAAGATTTGGTTTTGGCTACAGACTGCGCTCGCGGAGCCGACCGTATGTTGTTTTTGGGCGAAATTTCTCGTAAATGGTATCTTAAGGCCTGCGAGAGGGAGGATTTGGCTTCTCGCGATTTGGCTGTCTTGTTTGAATGGCTTGGTGATTTAGAGCAGAAAGACGGCGTCGTCCACGACAAAAAAACCTCCGAGGATTTTGAATTGTAGGTTCTCAGTTCTCATGAGAAGTTGCATTGATGGCGTATATTGAGTCATAAGTGTCATTATTTATCGAAATTGAATACAAAAGAAAATGGGAAATGTTTCCAGTTGTAGAAGAAATGTACTCATCAAGATTCTTTCATAACGACACCGAAGCTTCTTTCTCTATTCCGCCTGTCGCATTCGAGAGTTTCAGTGGTCGCTAAGTCTTGGTAGTGTTTTTCGAGACGAGGATTTCTCAATTGTCCCAATGAATCATTGAAATGGAAATCATCGAATCTTACTCCAACAAGGTCAGTGACAGAGTCTTCAACATAAGTGCCCATAGGAATATCAGTATCGTAAACACTAGTGGTCGATTGTGCAAGCAATGGGAGTGTCTGGTCTATATGTAAATCGTTCAGGCCAGCTTTCAGATACAAAGACAGAGACACCGAGGACCTCCTCGAACGAGGCTCCAAATCTGCAATATCGACAATACTCTCCCGATCTACATGCGCTTCATCGATTGTCCCATCTCCCGTTCCAAGATCATTTTGCAGAGGGACATTCAGTTCGGTGGTATTCTTGCTCTTACACTCGTCCCGGCTTGTCTCGGACGAGTTCATATGTTCAGATTCATTGCTTTCACCAATGACACTGTCAGAGTCCTTGGGGAAGCTATCGTTCAGAGAGCTATTGTTATTTTTGCTATCCTTGGATTTGGATGATGCAGAATCACTGATAAACGAAGACTGACATGAGTTGCTGCTCTTTTTGTGACTTTTCGAAAGTTGCTCATTGAGTCTATCCCGTATGCTTTGCGCATTGACTGCTTGAGGATTTGTCGGATCAGAATTCATGTTTAATGCCAAAGGAGATTGGCTGAGTCCACTGTTTTGATGATCATATGCTGGTGGTAGGGTGTTTTCAGTAATACCAAGTGAACTAAACAGGGGAGGAGCCGTAGACGGCGCCAATGTTCTGGTCGAAGGACTCCTGCAAGGTGATGCCAAAGGACTATACGCCATTGCTTGTGGTGCAACAATCTTACTCAAAATTGACTCGTCTTCAGGTTGATACAAATTAGAAGATAAATGAACGTCGCAGTCCATTTCCGCATAGCCAATGTTTGTGGGACTGGCGATGTGCTGAAACTCGATGAGCGAAGGATCCTTCGGTATGACCATGGTCAGGAGACTACACGAAGAAAGCTGCATGTTTAAACTCGAACCAGGGTGATTTGCATCAATTGCAGTGACGTCAGGTGATAATGGTGCGTCTTCAGCGTACTGGGGAAGGAACTCTGGCTCTCGCTCGTAGATAGGCAACAAAGTGTTATTATGAGCTGCCAACGGAGAATACAAATGGATTGGCGAATCAATGGAAATCTCAAAATGTTTTCTTTTGCCGCCATTATCTGGGTTTGGCCTCGAAAGACGCAAACAAATCTTGATCCAGTGAGTACATTGTATACTCTCGACAGCAGTGTCAGGATTAATTTGGAAGTGAAATTTTTTGTTAATGGTGTTGGGAACGAACATTTGGAACTCGAGTTCACGGGGAAGCACTTCAGTGGTCGATGTGGGAGAGTCATCAATGGTTCCATCTTTGTTGAGAAGGGAATGGGATTTACTTGCTTTATGCTCGAGCAATAAGAACTTTCGCGAGGGTTCTGTACGGTGAACCTTCTTATTCTGACAGTAATAGTTACATTCCTCGATGATGAAGACACGAATACGATGCAATGCAACCTTGCCGTGAAGTGGAATGAACTTAAGAGATAACGGTAGGTAGGAGTCAAGGACCACCGATTTACTGGCAACCACAATCTCATACCTCAAATGGTCATCCCAATCTCTTTCAATGACAATGGGCTCATTCTCTTCCACACTGTTGTCCGTGGGCACCCTCACAAGTTTTATAGGGAGCTTTCCCTTGAGCACGGGTTTGAACGTGCCCTGCCTAGACACGACGGCCTCCAAACAATAATTGACACTACCAAAAGTAGCCTTGATTGTCTCAGGGGACAGCGCGGGGATCAAATGCTCGAAATTGTACACGTAGTCTCCAGGCATGAACCACCCGGGCTTGGGCTGCTCCACCGAGGGAGAGGACATGACTGAATGCAAATCTGTGAACGAAGCCACAGGAGTAATGGTGGGCGATGACGACAGCCCCAAGGGAGAAGTCGCGCGCTTGATGAGACTCGCAGCGAAGTGCGAGGCCGACTCGAGAGCATTGGGCGACTGGATGCTGCTCAGCTGCGAGGGAGCATGGTCCATGCTCAAATGAAGGGCCTCATCTGAAGATCTACCCGCGCAAGGAACGAAAATGCTGGCACCGTGATTTCCATAATTCACATCCGCCTGATAAAACGGCCACGAGTGCAGCGCGATGTCTCTCGACTCTTCATACACGTTCCGCTTGGGCGGGATACCCTCCGGCCAATCCGTCTGCATCACACCCTTAAAATTAAGAACAACAGACTTGATTTTTGTCGGCCGAAGCACTCGGAGCACAAGCAGCCCCCGGAGCAAGCAGGGCGGCCTCAGCTCGTACTCGACCGGCTTAAAGCCCTGGACGAACAATGTATCTTCGGTCGGAACAACATATATTTCCAACGAGGAATTGCGAGCCAACGCTGTCGGCGGAAGCTGCGGAACCAACGTGTCGCCGATTTCGTTCTCGTTCCCGCTGGTGAGAGTCAAGGACTCTTCAGGAAAGATAGGGGATCGAAGAATATCGGACATTATTGCGAACACAAGAAAAAGGGCCAGTGGAAGATGGTCACAGCTACGGTTTTAGTGGAAGAGGTGCGGAATTCGAGGAGTTTGCATCGATTCCTGCGGAAAAATCAACCCGGCCTCGAAGTAGTCGGATGGCTTGAAATGGCACTAATAGATAGTCCGGCAACAGTGAAGATTATATCCATGGAACATCACGTGCGCGGATTGATCGGGGATCGGGATGTTTTGGGGGAAGGTGAGCGCGAGAATGTCAATTGTGCGGGAGACGTGAGTTTACGAGCGGGACTCGTATATTTACGGAGCTTGATTTTTAGACGGCCGGTTGGGCCATTGTATATCTGTTGGATCGGGATCTGGTGCCGATGCTAAATTCGCAACCCATGCAAAAGTGCCTAAGCTACTGCATAGGCGAAAGGGGTGCGGCTGTCAGACTGTTTACGGTGATTAAGTTTTAGTAGGGGACAAAAATATTGGAAATTGATTTTTCGTGTTAAAGCAAGTCATTGAGAATTAAATAAACTAACAGAAGCGGCGATAAACTACTCTCGTCTCATCCTTTGATGTAGGCTCTATGGTTAATTTGAAGCGGACAGATCCGCAAAATGGCTGTACTGCAAGGATTGAGCATACAAAAAAGCCGAGAAAATAAGACTAATAAAACATGCCCATATCTTCGCCAAATAAACCTTCTGCATCCGCGTTGGTCTGCAAATTCATGTTGAGATAGCTGTTGTCAACGAAGTTCGTGAGAAGGTCACTGTGCTCATTAAGGTTCGTAGTGGACCCGGCCAAACTTCTGAATGGCGTACTGTCATTGTACTCGCCCTCTAACTTGACTTTGAAATTGCCCGGAGCTGGCGACTGCGCGGCAGACGCATTCTGACTGTTGAGTTGCATCGGGAACAATTGAGTAGGCTGGAAGTTTTCCACGAAGGACATGTTTGGCTGATATGCCTCAGTCACCAAGGAGATATCCGGGAATGATTGCACAGAAGAAGGAGTGTTTTCGCTGTTTGACATCTGATTAGTGGCACCAGGTATGCCCAATGGTGTCGACTTTCGATCAAATAAACTTCCCTGATCGCCTGCATCACCCCCTTCGAAGTTTTGGCTATCTACATTTAATTGGTGAGATCCATTGGAATGATTAAGCGTGCCATCTTGACCTCCAAGAGCTCCAGAAGTATGGCACGGTTCTTGCTCATCTTCATCTGCCCCTCCAGGACTAGTAGGTACAGTGAGTCCTGTTGTAGCCGCTCTTCCCTCCTTCGAATCCTCCATGTGTGCAATTATTTCTCCCTTCTCAATCATATGTGCCCTCTTGATTTTATCATTGGCGTATTTGTCGAAGAGCCTTAGCAAGACATCGACTATAGGCCAGTAGCGGCTCAACTCTTTAAGAACGCCCCTAGATATAAACAAAGAGTCCGAGGCAGTGCTTGCAATAGCAGAGTTGCTCGAGTCAACATGATAAATGAGCATGATAAGGGAACTGAATAAGATGTAGACAAACATGACAGGACAATATTGCACCATTCCTTTATCTAAGAGTATTTTGGAGATGATCGATATCATTCGTGCTGCTTGGAAAGAGATACCCCATGATGGATACTTGTAATTGTTGGGGTTTGAAGAGGAAGATCTGGCCATCCGCAACAAATTGGCTCTGTGAATAAGATACAACCGATTATAGTACTGAGCA
Source organism: Australozyma saopauloensis (assembly GCF_035610405.1). Lineage (NCBI taxonomy): Eukaryota > Fungi > Ascomycota > Pichiomycetes > Serinales > Metschnikowiaceae > Australozyma > Australozyma saopauloensis. The sequence continues at coordinate 863,474 of NC_086135.1, forward strand.
TTTAGAAGACAACCATAGAAATTTTGCTTCGAAGAATCTGTGAGTGAGAATTGTAGCTGAGGCGGGAGGTTGGCAAACCATATACCCATAAGCATATCACAGCGCTGAATAACAGAGAATTTGTTGACACGTTTGCGTTGCTCTGCTTTCACAGTATACTGATGTTTGATGATGACACCGGTGATTTCGGCCAATTTGACCAAGTGAATGAAGTAAAGCGCTTGTGTTTCGTCCACAGGATAGGGCGACACAAGACCAGTTTCTGGATCACTTTCGTCAAAGTCGTCAAGCAGAAGCATAGGAACATCGCAATCAGTCAAGTCAATTTCAAGCGGACGACCAAAGGCGATCGAGACGTTGCGGTCTTTTTCAAATAGACACCACCAGATTCTCCGCCATATCTTCTTGTTCGTACTACTCACAAGAGACGAAGCGCTCACATCTCTATGGAAGCCAAAGCCTTGTGCCAAGCCAATCGCAACTCTGGTCCAATAGTATGAGTTTCTCGTGACATCTTCAGGACCTTCCCAGAAGGAGCCAATTAAGATGCAAGTCTGGATAATTGAAATTGGGTCACTCTCATAGTTTGTCTCGTATAGCGCTTTTGCACGTCTAAAAAACGTAAGCGAGGCTAGATTACTCAGCCCCTTGCTGTCGAACAACAATGGATTATCGGAGACTCTCGAGCCACATAGGAGGACTGCTTGCAAAAGCATCAAGGGAGGCGAGTCGTTAGGGTCTTCAAATTTGGCCATGAACTCGGTTCGATTAATTACGGGCATCAATGGATGCACATGTTTGAAATACAGCTCTATCAAGTCGAGGGCGAGTTCCTTTCCCGGAAGAAGGAACGCGCCTCGTAGCTTGAGGATCTCAAGCTCGACCGAGTCGGAGTTCAGGCTATCTGAAACATCATACAAATCCAGCGCTAGCTCCAAATGGTTTTGGCCGACCTTCAGGGCCATAACGCTAATGCTGGACAGGCCCAAGAATGTGACCGAAGTGCGCGCAGAACTGGCGAGCATCTCGCGCTTGTGCATGGACGGCCTATTTTTGTAGTCAGACGTCAAGGAAGGCGGCACCGACACCTGCGAGATGTTATGGATTGGCTCCAGCGTCAGCGAGCCCAGATTGACTCCCATGTTCAAATGAGCCGCATACCCTGTAGCTTCAGCTATCGAAGCTCGAGCACCAGCATCATGAGTGCTGGCCCCAGCCGCACCACTCATTCCCAGCGGAGGCTCTGGAGCCTGTGGACTCCCCTTGCGCATAGACACACGACCAGAGCTTCTCTTCTTTGTTTCTGGAAGCAAGCATTCGCAGCCAAAAGTGATGCAATTGGTGCAAGGGATGTGTATTTCCGCATCGCATCGAACTTTTCTGGCACGGCAGACCGTACATGCGCGCGAGCCCCTCGGCCTTTTATACTTTATGGTGTAAGTCTTTGGTTTTGACGATTGTTTGTCATCTTGTTCACTATCACTTTTCATCGCAAGGGAGTTTTTTGCGGGGAACTAGGAGCAGCCAAATGGAGAAAGTCTTCGCGATGCCTTCGATTGGGAAAAACGGCTGAATATGAAATCAATTGTGTGTTTGTGGAAAAGATGAACTGGTGTTCGTTTCCTGGGGTTCATCTGAACTAAGAAAGTACGGGGCGTTGGCTGCAGGAACGCTGTCGGTGGAAAAATAGATTCGGTAGATCTTGCCGTGAATTGACCGGAAAGATGAAAAATCCCAGCGGAACTAAAGTGCCGCCAAATATCCAGAAATATCGGCGCCGGAACTTATATCGCCGGCACCGCCATGTTACGTTGTTCAAATGGAGGGTGGCATTCAGGGCTCTGTGCGTTGTCTGCAGGTGCCGCCGAAGGTTTCCCCCACTTTTTTCAGGCCGCACTTCTGAAACACTAGGAGGCGTTCGATAAGGGCGGGTTAGCTGCTATCTATGGAGATGGGTCCCTGACTAAAAAGCATTTGGGTTGGGAATCCTGGAATGTTCGGACTGTTTTGGAATGTATTGGAATATTTTGAGAATTTCGGATGTATTCTCAATGGGGATTCGGGGGGCTTTTATAGTTTTGGATGAGGGGTGAAGGGGAACTTGTGCTGGTGTTCCCTTGGTTCAACTTGCGTTGTCTGTTTCATGTGCAAATGTGTTGAATGAGCGAATGTATGAATCCCATATGTGGACTGAACAAGACAGACAAGAAAAGTCAACGGAATTTGAGTTCCAACATTCAAAGCCATTTTTTAAATACCCTTATGAAAATCTAGATGTTGCTTAATTGGTCGTCTGTTTTGAGCCTGAATTGTTTCATGGACTGGCTGCAAATCGATCGACTGCAACCAAATCAAACATGAACATTTAACCCAAAAGTTCGAGTCTTTTCACACCTTGAGCAAAGATTATGAAATTCACCTCACAAAAATTAATATAATCTCCATTATTTTCTAACATTGCATGTACCCCATACTTCGGCCATGCAGGAGAGATGCTTGCAACTTGCATTGTATGTCTTCAAACATCCGTTTCTTGGTGGCAGCTGCCGCTTTGGTGGCGGTTTCATATTCTTTGTGGAATCTAGATCCACCTCGCCGCAAAAAGAACCCACTCTTGCGGCCTAAAACTCGCGGTGTGGTCTCCTTGATAGGCAATACACCTTTGATCGAAATCCCATCTCTCTCGAAATTGACAGGATGCAAGATTTACGCAAAGTTGGAGCTCATGAATCCTGCGGGATCGGCCAAGGATCGTGTTGCCCTTGCCATCATTCGCGAGAATGAGAAATTGGGAAAGTTGGTGCCCCATAATGGAGATCTCATTTTCGAGGGAACGTCAGGATCTACTGGAATTTCGTTCACTGTGTTAGCAAATGCTTTGGGGTACAAAGCTCACATCTGCCTCCCCTCAGATACTTCTCCTGAGAAGATCCAGCTTCTCACCTCATTGGGTGCAGTGGTCGAGCCAGTAAAACCGGCGCCAATTGTAGACCCCGAGCAATATACTAATATGGCACGTCGTAGAGCCGAGGAAGTGGCGAACAACCCAGAGGATAAACGAAACGCTATATTTGCTGATCAGTTCGAAAATGACTTCAACTGGAGAATTCACTATGCCACAACTGGTCCCGAAATCTGGGAACAGATGGACCACGACATCGATTTCTTCATCACGGGCTCTGGTACGGGTGGCACTATTGCTGGTGTGTCCAGATTTTTGAAGGAGAAAAACAAGGCATTGAAGGTTGTCCTCGCCGACCCTCAGGGTTCTGGCCTCGCCAACCGTATCAACTACGGTGTCATGTATGACTCTGTTGAAAAGGAGGGTACACGCAGAAGACATCAGGTAGACACCGTGATCGAGGGTGTGGGCCTCAATCGACTCACTTGGAACTTCCAACATGCGGAGAAGTATATAGATTATGCTGAACGAGTCACGGATGAGGAGGCTCTTCTGATGGCCAAATACCTTTCGGTCAACGAGGGTCTCTTCTGGGGCCCTTCTGCTGCAATTAATTGCGTGGCGGCTGTAAAAGCAGCTCTTCAGCATGGACCCGGGCATAACATCGTGGTTATCGCCTGCGATTCTGGTGCTAGACATCTTCTGAAATTCTGGAAGAATGCCGCCGATGCTCCAATTTTTAAACTAGAAGATTACAATCCTAAGTAAGTAATGCAAATGCAAAAATGGTGCCCAAGATGAATAGATATTAAACATAATTATCGCCGTTCTAGGTAGCGACGCTTCTCTCTATATAGTTTGACTGAGCTGAGGAACGATGCACTTATTCCCGTCCAGATCTGAACTGTCTCGAAATGAAGAGGGTAGTTGAATACAGTGTACGAATTGAAGACGATATCTGAAATCAACTTCAAGATGTCTAACTTAGCATTTGTAATTTTGAACCGGATTTCATTCAATGCTGTTGCATCACGATCATCGTCTTCCGCTGCAGTAGCTGGTGGACCGTGGAAGGCAGATGATCCAAGAATCTGCTTCGACAACACACGCGAACGCTGTCTGACCTGGATCAGAATCCTGGTCTCCATCTCCTGCTGAGACAACTTCAGCAAATCCGACATCGTGTTGTACAAGGTGAACCAAGAGTCACAATACCATGCGTAGGCTTCGTGGCGACCAGCAAAACTCTTCCATGTCGGGTTCCTGAGGAATTTGAGTTTGAACAAAAGCAGTGCTTCGTCGTTTGCCGAGTAGTATAGCGAGATTGCGTCGCTGATGGTGGCCCTGGTCAAGAGAGCCTCACGAAGCCGCCATTGTTTCGACTTAGCATCGAAGTAAACATTATCTCGAATTCGTGTCCACAAGCTTCTTATGCGGAAAGGGGACTTTCCGAATCTTAGAAGTTGTCTGAATGTGGCTAGTGCAGGCACCAAGGCAGCACATCTACTTGTGAACACGGAACACACCAATATCCCGACCACTCGCGCAAAGGAGCGAGGATCATGTACAAAGTTCACCAAAAGACTGAAGATTTTCTCGTTGCTAGCGTATGTCTGACTGATCACCTTGATGTTCACCTTGTCGTCACTCAAATATGATTGAGATTTGCGAGCATGGAATAGAAGCAATCGCAATGAGTATTGTCCGAACTTCGCGAGCTTATCCTTTCCCGTGATATCATTGATCATAGACCAAAACACATCCATCGACCTTAGTTCTCTCTTGACAGGGACAGGCGTTGGCGCAGCCAGATCTGCCTTTCCATATGTGGTATTGACGGAAACACTAGCGTTCATCTGATCGGCCTCCTTGGCTGGAGACATGATCCGGACTGCGCCAGTTTTTGGAGCTGGAGACGGCAACTCAGCAGTATAGCTCGCCGCTATTTTTTTGGCAAGCGGAGAGTCCATTGTATCTACACTGGTGACTGTTTCGTCCTTCAGAGCGGACCGAGGTCCAAAATTCTCATCCCACTCGGACTGAAATCGAGGCGAATCCGCAAATCGCCGATATCCGTTCAGTGGGAAGTTGTGTTCTGTCGCCGAGGTGTATGCTGTGAACAGCTCGGATTTGTTTTGGGAAGTCATTCTGTTGCCGAGCGACGGAGGAGAGACAAACGCGGTGTTAATGGAATAAGATGAAAGTGCGAGTTTGACGGGAGCTTACAGTTTATATGTACTTTTTTTAAAGAAATTGCGGGATTGGAAAAGCAAATAGTTATGAATCGGTTCCCTGTGACAGTCTATCCCAATGCAGTAGTGCAAATTGTGGAGAACCTTGAGGTGAATGGAGTTTTGGAAGAACGACTGAAAGAGTCATTTATTATTTCAAAATGAAATACGATAATAGTAAAGTGTTGTCTTTTTTTTTTGAAATTATTCAGTACCGATCTGTGCTAACCTATGAGTCGCATATAGCGTAGATCGCCTACGATACACTCGTATGCCAATGTGAAAATTGCAATCTACCTTGGGCAATATGTCTAATTCTTGCATCAATGGGCAGAGATGGATCTGCTGTAGTAGCAGTTGAACGTTGAAGATTCAAAATTGCACAAAACCTGGAAATTCGAGAGACCAAAGGCTCTATCTGAGAACCACACTATAACTCGTTCGTGGCTGCAAAATCGTCGAGAAGCATTCCCAAATACTTACGCGAGTAAAGTTCTGGCTCGTCAGAGGGATAACCGAGTCTTTTCAAAGCACCTTTGACATTTTGAGTCAAGAAGCTGTAAAAAATTACGTCCACCTGGGAGTCTTTCGAGTCTGGGTCGAGCTGTTCGCTTGCTACCACGTTCGTTATTTTAAAGTTTTTCACTGCCTTGTGAGGCGTGTCATCGCCCTCCTTTCCAAAATCATCCTCTGTGACATACCCTTTTGATAATTTTTTAGAGAAGTTCTCACTTTGATCTTCAGTTCCAAACTCAGAAGAGTCAAATCCATAGTCCTCCTCCTCCAGGTAGCGATGATGCGGTGGAAGTAACCGGGAAACGATGTAGCTTCGCTGGTTCAAAATTGGTACAATTTTCTTGGCCACATCTTTTGGCACAGTTAATCTGACCCAATCATTTTGAAATGGTGACACAATGAAATGAGAGTCCACAGTGTACGGACCCTTGTACAAATCATATCTAATAGAGCCGGTATTGATGATGATCATTCTTTCGGTTTGAAGCTCAGTTTTGTTTTGTTCAGGCTCTAGTGTTGGGAGAACCTTCGAGGTAAGCATGTTATAGATACTTTGGGGATGGGAAAGCGGCACATAATCCATGTAGTAGTTTGATTTGGTGACTTTTCCAATGACGACGTCTAATTTGAGGTTTCTACGAGCGCTAATCAACTCATCTTTGATCGAAAGGCCATTTTTCGTGTTGAACTCTTCTGTGCTACTGATGCCAGTGTGGAACTGGAAAGAGTCAACATTGAAGTCAATGTATGACCGAAAGAAGCGTTGTTTGACATCCAAAGAATCCGAAGAAGTGTTGAGCCCGAGGAATCCGACGGTTTCGCAAAAACGTCCGCTCTGAAGCGCTGTCAGCTTCTCGTCGTAGACTTGAAAGTCACGAATATGGCTGTGGCCACCGAAGTATTGGATTGGAAGGTCTGGATACTGCTTTCGAAGGACTTGATGGAGAATACGTACCTCGCCCACGTTCTTATCAACAGGAAGATGGCCCACAACAAGAATGACGTCTACCTCACGCAGGGGGAAATGTGAAAGAACAGTCTTGAACCAGTCCTCCTCAATTACTTTTTCAATAGGAGTGACGCGAGTCTTATCGTTGGCTCTGGCAAAATCGAAGAGGAAACTGAACGCCAAGATTCTCTTCTTCTGTACGGGGGTAGTGAAGTATCGATATTTCAGACCAATTGGATAGTACTTTCCGTCTCTTAGGAATTCTACATTTGAGCATACATACTTATCAGTCAAAGACGGAACCAATACGTCCAATTCCTGCTGAGTATTCTCCCACAAGTACAATTCATGGTTGCCAATAGATACAATGTCGTAGTGCTGGCGTTTGAAAATTGGTGTTGAAATTAAACCGTTCGGAGAGGTAGCATCGGATAAACCGTTGCCATCGTGCCTATCTCCGGAATCTACAAGAATGAGATCCTGGCCATTTTCCGCAGTGAGATTCCGCAAATGCTCCGAGAATGACACAAAGTCTCCCCAATCTCCGCTGTATGTCTTCTGCACCTTATGACCAGAGAGCCATCCGTGGGTGTCTGTAGTGTGGAGGAAGTTGATATCGCCGAACCGAAGAGGACGTTTTGAGTTCAGCAATTGATCTTCTTCGAGAATCAAAGCCTCCTGGATATTGGGAAGAACGCTTGATAAGGCGACTCCGAAAAAGAGCGGTACTGCAATACGCATTGAGATCTAGTGAAGGGATATTTCTCTCGCAAAGCTTTTCGTATATGAATAGAATAGAAGAAGATGAAGTATATGGTGTGACTACAGAAGGAAATGACGAATCTATAAAAGAGAAGAGGCGAGACAAATTGTGGAGGCTGTAGACACAGTACAGGTGCATGAAATAGGAAATGTGGACGAAAAAGATGCAGCGAAGATTAGTAATAAATTTTATCTAGTATTTTTTTATTCTGACCAGAAATCAATTTGAATTTTGAACCTTTTGTCTACTAGACTAATGAACATCCATTGACTAGTGGTGATGCTGATGATGGCCTTATCTTATCGCAGATAAGTATCCACCCACTATCCATCAAAGAAACCCAGATACACCAAGGAAATATTTGGAAAAGAAGGAAAAAGGGATTTTTGAGTGTTATCCTAAATAAACTTATGCCGAATTTCCAATTCTGTAACTCAGCAAAATTCTCTCTTCAAATCGTATGTGACCTTGCCTTCTCTTGTATTGCCCTATTAATGCAATGATCGAGCAGAGCATTTCCAGAAATCATCCGATTAATGAAATGATCATTTCGGAGACATGTAATTCTAAAAAAAAATTCTACTGTAGTTCCTCAAAAATTGAATCCAGTCGGAAATTAGACCCGTCGCACCGCCTTCCTATGTGACCCCACAGCATAAACTACAACTTGCCTTTCTCCGAATCCACAAGTCGATTTAGTGAGTAAACTACATTTTGGCAACAGGGCGTTATCTATAATAATTGAAAATGGTGCTCTTTTTCGCTCTCTCGGCCAAAACAGCAATTACCATGGGCCTCGTTATTGGAGGAACAGTGGCGGTCTACGCTAACCGTGAGAAGATCTTCCAGATGTTGGAAGAACAATGGGAAGAGGTTTCGAAAGACTTTGCTGGTCGCGGAAAAATAAGAATGGCCTGTGACATGGAGGATGGCGAGCTCCAAGAAGATGTCCCCGGATCGAAACCGAACTCCCGGTATTCCGAGAGCGAGGCCACCACACCAGATGCTTCCGATGAAGAGTCGATGGTAGATGAGAAGGATTGGGAAGAAATATCAAATTACGAGAGTAGTGTGGAGAGATGGCTAGAGAGCTCAACTGACTACGAGTCTGACCATTTGCGGTTGCGTAAGATGTCTTGAATACAAAGACGAGCGCATTCATAGCCATCCAGTTTTGGCGATTTCTGGGATTTTGCGTTTCCAGAGGCAATTTCAATTCTCCAAATATTTACAGCTTTTTACCGATAATTGGCATGACATACCTACTCTAGGCTAGTCCTCAGAATAGATTCCCCAATAACCCAGGCACATGAAAGAAAAAAAAAGAAATAGTATAATTATTCCATATAAGCGAAATTCTCTCTCCATTGTGTATTTAAATTCAAATGAGTATTACAATTCTTGAGATGAGACCTCCTAGCTACCCGGATGGACTTCCCAATCGGGCTTTCGGATAGCGATCCGAGCCATTCATTTCGTGGGATATATAAGTGAGCAACGTTGTCCCCACACCACATTTCAACATCGTATTATTCTCTTTTTGCATAATTCCAGTCCATTGAAACTCAATTGATTCGGCCGCGATCGTAGCATTACAGTATTAGCCATGTCAAACCCCTCTCTTGTGTTGAACAAAGTTGACGATATTTCGTACGAAAACTACGAAAGCCCAAAGATCGATGCTTCCAACGAAGTCATTGTCGAGGTGAAAAAAACTGGTATTTGTGGTTCTGATATCCACTACTATGCCCATGGAAAGATTGGAGAGTTTGTGTTGACCAAACCTATGGTTTTGGGCCATGAATCTGCTGGTGTGGTTGTTCAAGTTGGCGACTCCGTCAAATCATTGAAGGTCGGCGATAAGGTGGCAATTGAGCCCGGCATCCCCTCTAGGTACAGTGATGCCTACAAGAGTGGCCACTACAACTTGTGTCCCCACATGTGTTTTGCAGCCACTCCCAACTCCAAAGAGGGCGAGCCTAATCCTCCAGGGACTTTGTGCAAATACTACAAATCCCAGGAGGACTTTTTGTTCAAGTTGCCAGACCATGTTTCCCTCGAATTAGGTGCAATGGTCGAACCTTTGACCGTAGGTGTCCACGCTGCACGTCTTGCCAACTTGAAATTCGGTGAGCATGTGGTTGTATTCGGTGCTGGTCCTGTTGGTTTGCTTACCGCTGCAGTTGCAAGAAAATTCGGCGCAGCATCTGTCACTGTCGTTGATATTTTCGACAACAAGCTTCAGATGGCCAAGGACATCGGCGCTGCAACACACACATTCAACTCAAAGAGCTCGAAGCCATTTCATGAGGCATTGCCAAGCGGCCACCAACCCGACGTCGTTTTGGAGTGTACTGGTGCTGAGGTTTGCATTCAACAAGGTGTCCTTGCCTTGAAGCCTTCTGGACGCTTTGTTCAGGTTGGAAATGCTGGCAGCAATGTCCTGTTCCCAATTACTGAGTTTGCTACTAAAGAATTGACCTTGTTTGGCTCTTTCCGTTATGGCTATGGAGACTACAGCACTTCTGTTTCGATCTTAGACGACAACTATAAAGATGGAAAGGAGAACGCTTTGATTGATTTTGAGGCTTTGATTACACACCGTTTCAAGTGGGACGATGCCATCAAAGCATATGACACTGTTCGTGCTGGTTCGGGCGCAGTGAAGTGTATCATAGATGGCCCTGAGTAAAATCTCGATCAAACATTAATAACATTGATTTCATTAGAGTGATTTTTAAATAGAAATAAATTAGCTCGAATGCCAATTACTAAAGTCGTTTCTCATCAGCAAAAGACCGTCTGCTCCTTTCGCTTTTCGGGATTTCTCTTCCTCGTCTTCTGAATTGTTGTGATACCCGGGTTTGGCCATGTTGGGAACCGGAAACATTGGACTCGCCATCTGTGGGAACATTGGCGGCGACAAATTATGACCATATTGGTTTTGCTGCATATGTTGCTGCATAACAGGAATTTCTGCCGGCTTAACGGATGCGCTGGGCGTACCAAGACTGGTGTCACTGACTCCATCATTGACCCTGCTGGGTACCACCCTAGCCTTCTCGTACAAAACGTTTGTTTTGTACTTAATGTACTTTAGGATTTTCAAGTATTTGAGGTCTTCATCCATATCTTCGTCGTCCCAGTCTATCTCGTTATCCTCGTCGTAGTCATCGTCTATACTCTTTGGTTTCAAAAAATCGTCTTTAAGTTCATCGTTTATGATTTTTGTAAACAAGAAATCTTCACGAACATGCTTCGTTTTCATGATTCTTGTTGCCAGTGGCTGGTAGTTGATGAATACCTCAATAAATAAGGCAATACTGTCATTAAGAATTCTTCGTGTATCGGCACTCATCAAACCTCCACGTTTTGCAATTTTCAAATTGCAAATGAGTAAGAACAACATCTGCAAAACAATCGATTTCTTGAAATTAATGATTGTTAACGACAAGCCATTGAGAATTGAATTAAATGGCGACAGAGGTACCTCTCTTCCTGGGAACTTGACCGCTTTAGGTTGTGTTTGTAATCTTCTTCTCTTTGCGGAAAAGTCGTTGACTATAATTCCGTCATCGTCAACATCTAGCCCGCTAGACATAACAGTTGACAGTGGGTCGAGTTTACCCGTGTACAAGTTGTTCCCGAACAGCAGTGACATTGTGACGCGCAGTGTACCATTGTCAATATGTTTGAAAATCAAAATGAAATACGCCAAAACCTCTCGGGAAATATTAGCAATCTTGACATAGTAGTTATGAGTAAGCTCGCGCTCATTGACAAAGTTCAAATAATTCATGGATCTGATCAAAAGATAATGGAAATTAAGTTGAATTTTAATCAACTGAACTGCCGTATGAACATCTGGTAAACCCTTGTTAGCGAAATTAAGCTTTCCCTCCTCGGTGATACCGTAATTTCCCAAGTCAACGTCTCCAACGAATGAAATACGGTGATACAACGAAGTGTCTCCCAAGTTGGATAAAATGGGTAAGTCCATAGACGTATGTAAAGCGACAGTATTGACAATTTTATCCTTCAAAGCATATCTCCAATTGGACAAATTCTTGTCGATAGTTAAGAACTGAGCATAGTTGTAATTCAAATTACCATCATTGCCATCTCCGCCATCATCATTAAGAATCCAATCGAGACTACTACTGCCTTTCTTGGAAGCGTCCTGGGGAGATTCCTCATTCCTATCTTGCTTGAGATATTGGTAGTAGTTGGGCGAGAATGAAGAGGGGATGATGATGTTCATGAGATTGAGGAATTCAACACTTGGCTTGAGAAGGGTTTCGAAAAGAGGGTCTACTTTGTCTTCTGTTGTTGGATCAATAAGTTGAGATAGTTTCTCGGGTGTCAATCTGAAGTATCTTTCAATAGTGACAGGATTGATCACAGTTGTGTTGATGGTAGGCTTGAAGCCAAACTTCAAATTGAAACATTTGAGTAGAACTTTGAAACCCCAAAAAATCTTGACTCTGTTTCTGCGTTGATCTAAAGTCAAGCTAAGGTCATTGAAGAACAAGTTTTTGGAGTTCAAATTGACACCCATTATTCCGATGAGCGCATTTATAAGGGAAGACAAAAGCAAAGACTTTTCCTTGTTATTAGTCAAAAGAGAATAGTATAGAAAAAGAAGATAGGTTTGAAGCTGGCTCATGGATACGTGGAACACATTGAGGTAAGGGAGGAAATCATAGAGCGAACGTATGATGGACTCATTTGCTTCCTTCCGAAAGTTGAAAGTATAGTTGGGAGTCGAGTGATTCAATAGCAAATTGAGATTGAGCGATGGATCGTTCATCAGGATCATGGCGTACAATTGAATGACCACCATCAAGTATTTGTTGACAACACTGTAGTCGTTTGTTGAAAGGTTGAACCCATTGATGGTCGCGTCGTCATATGTGAACATGAATGGATACATAGTGTGAAATGCATCGTAGTTTTGCATGAACTCGTGATAGTCAAACACAGGAATGAAGGTGTTATAGTTCAAGAAGAATTGGGCTACCTGATTGTCCAACTCTCGCTTGGAATTGAACAACTTCTTGAAATTGTTAATGAGCTTAATAAATAAATCGTAAACATCTGAGGGGAGGCTTTCGTTGTGACCATATCCCAGTTCGCGGACACTCAATGGATTGAATAGTAGCTCCAAGTCCTTATTGTGGAAGCTGTTGTACATCGAGTACGATGGATGATACAAGTATGAGTCTGGATCATTGACAAGAAAATTGTGGGAGTTTGTAATCTTAAGAAATGGAAGATGAAGGTTAATGAGGAGATGATTGAACTGGGACTCAAAGTTCAAATTATCGTTTCCAATGATGAGTCCCTTCTGGTCCAAATTGAAAATTTGATCAATGGGATTATTGATCTGAATGGTCTTGTTGTTGTCATTGTTGTGGATTGTGGCTACAGTAGGCAATGGCTTTGCATTGACCTGACGCTCTGGTTCTGGTTGAGAATACTCCTTCTCTTCTACATCCGGAGCATTTCCGGCAAGCGCTTTCAACTTTTGGTTCTCCTGCTCGAGCTCCTTAACTCTTCTTTCCAAATTAACAGTGTATCCCTTGGGAAACGCCTGTCTGGATAACTTGTCGGAAGTAGTACATTCAAGACCATTCCGCAAACATTTTGTACAAGGAGTGCCGCCATCACACCGGACTTTTTTCATACGACATCGGTCGCATGCCTGTGACACCCTCCAACCTTTGCTTGTACTTATGACCTTGGGTTTCTCTGGAGATTCTTCGATCTTGACCTCGGTCATAGCGGATCTATTCTGTCTGGTGCAAAAAATAAGTTGAAACCACTAAAAATGGCAAAGGGAGGTTGAGAGAGTGATGCAATAAATAATATAAAAGGAGCTCTGAGCCGCGTCACGGTTTTTGGTGGGAAAAGACAATGTTATGATCGCTCCAATTGACTCACAGGTGTGTATTTTTTTCAGGTCCGGGGCAAAGGATGTGGGGGCCGATATGTACCCCAGAGTTGTCCTAAATCCGCGGTGCAGTGGAGCCAGTCAAACGGCAGTCCTGTGTGAAGCGAGCACGGACTTAGGAATGAACTTGACGGACGATCGTCTGCGGGCAGGGAACGTGCCTGATTCATATTTTTTTCCCCTTTATTTACGTAAACAGAGAATCAAAGATTAATTCTGAGTATTTATATTTCTGGATTTGTGAACTCCGTTGCCTTGTAGTTCTCTGTCCTCTGTGCTAATCCTCAGTCTTGTGACTAGATCAAACCGAGGGACCATCAGTTACTGTAATATATTTTTCTTGATAATTTTATGACTATTTCTATCACTGTAATATCTTCAATATATTGTACGAAAATCTCAAATGTATATTAAATCGTCTTAAACTTGTAAAGATATGCTGAGTCTGTTCCCTACCGACAAGGGCTAACCTGAAACCGTAGATTGTCATTATGTATAAACAGAATATGAATTAGAACCATTAGTGCTTGCCTCCTGTTCTCTCTCTTCTCAACTCCTTCTCTTGTTTCTCGACTTCGGCGTCGTAAACAATGAAGTCGTCCAAAGCCTTACCACCAGGAACCATTGGCAAGACTGGAACCTTCTTCTCAACAACAACCTCCATCAAAACTGGGCCCTTGCAGTCCAAGAAAGCCTTGACACCGGAAACCATCTCCTCCTGCTTGGAAACACGGATACCAGTGACACCCATAGCCTCGGCCAACTTCATGAAGTCAGGGTTGGACTGGTGAGTGTGCGAGTATCTGTGCTCGTAGAAGAGAGATTGCCATTGGGTGACCATACCTTGCTCTTCGTTGTTCAAAACACAGATCTTGACTGGGGCACCAGCTTGAACAGCAGAGGACAATTCCATGAGGGTCATGTTGAAAGAGGCATCTCCGTCAATGTCAATAACCATAGCATCGGGCTTACCAATTTGAGCACCGATAGCAGCAGGCAATCCGTAACCCATGGTTCCCAAACCACCGGAGGTGATGAAGGTACGAGGCTTAGTCCAAGTGAAGTGTTGAGCGGCCCACATTTGATGCTGGCCAACACCGGTAGTAACAATGACTTCCTTGTCATAAGTCTGAGACTGTTTGTTAATTTCTCTAATCAAAGTTTGAGGCTTGATCTTGGAGCCTGGGGTCTCTTTCATGTAGTCGTAGCCGTATTTCTCCTTCCAGGCCTTGATTTGGCCCATCCATTCCTTTCTCTCCTTGACCTCCTTGACCAATGGGATGAAAGATTGCAAGTTACGGGTGACATCACCCTCAACGGCTTCAGTGGCCTCGACAACCTTGTTGATGTTCTTAGGACTGATCTCGAAGTGGACAATACCACCTTTACCTTGCTGAGCAGCCAAACGAGCAACAGGAGCAAATTTGCTGACGTTACCAGTGACTCTGTCATCGAAACGAGCACCCAACGCGAGAATCAAATCAGCGTTTTGCATGGCGGTGTTGGCAGCGGCGCTTCCGTGCATACCAAGGAAGTCCAAAGACTTCTCGTCGTTTTGGTCATAAGCTCCCAAACCTTGGATAGTGGTGGTGACAGGAATTTGGGCCTTGTCAGCCAACTCCTTAAGCAAGGCTGGACCTCTGGTGCTGTTAAGAATACCAGCACCGACATAAATAATTGGCTTCTTGGCCTTATTAAGAAGGTTAGCAGAGCGTTGGATGGCCTCGGTAGTGAACATGGTAGTGTATCTCTTGGTCATCTGCGACAAAGCGTTCGATGGAAGAGTGGTGTTGATGGGGATGGCCTCTCTCAAGATGGAAGCGGTGACATCCTTAGGCAAGTCCACCAACACAGGCCCGGGCCGGCCCGAGGTTGCGATCTCAAATGCCTCGTTGATTCTCTTCGGGAGCTCAGCCACGTTCTTGACCATGACGTTCCACTTGGTACATGGACGGGAAATACCGACCACGTCGGCCTCTTGGAAGGCATCGGTACCAATGGAGCTGGTGACAACCTGACCAGTGAAAACGACCAATGGAACACCGTCCATCAAGGCATCTTGCATAGGAGTGATGACGTTGGTAGCACCAGGACCAGAGGTGACCAAAACGACACCGGGCTTTCCGGTGGCTCTGGCGTAACCCTCGGCCATGTGGCCAGCACCCTGTTCGTGACGAGGCAAGACAAACTTGAATTTGTCAGAGTTGTAGATGGCATCGAAGACGGGCAAGATGGCACCACCGGCGTATCCGAAAACAGTGTCAACCTGGTGTCTCAACATCATCTCATGGAAAATCTCACCACCGGTCAAGCCGATGAAAGAGTCGTCCATAGCGTTTCCTTTCTCCTTGTTGAGTTTGGCCTTCTCGGCTGGACCCTGGTCGAAAGAAGGAGCAGGAGTGGGTCTTCTAGCGTCTGGAGCCTTGGCTTTATTCGTGGCAGTGGCACTGGATGTGGCAGTAGCATTTTGCGATGTGGATTTGCTGATCAATCTGTATTGACTTTGGGCACATTTAAGGCCAGTACGGGCAATCGACGCACTGGTTCTTGTGGTAGAGGGGGTTCTCAAGCAGCGAAGCATTTTGGCGATGAGTCCTATGTTCGCTATTTAGAACTAGTGATATTTGGCAAGAAAAATAAAGAAGCAGTAGTTGTCTCGGGAGCTGGGAAGGTGGTGGGAGAAACTAGGGTGATATATAGGTCTGACTCAGACAATTTTTCACATTTTGCAGGCGTGCGGGCCTGCAGGCAGTCGGAAAACTCGCACTAGCGGAGATGGATGGGATGGTGTCTGGGGGAGAGAAGATGGTGAGGAATAGGGCAATTTTGGCGGGAAAAATACGCAGAAAAATTATGGTTGGTTTATTTTTCACTGGCGGAAACAGTGGTGTTTTGTTTTTTTATGCGTTTACGCTGGAAGTGTCAATGCGGAGCCCCGCATACTGATGCACTTGAAAAGAAACTATTGCGGGGCCCCGATAGCGGCGAGTCATCGGAGCGGTAAGAAAAGCAGGGGTTCGGCGAATAAAAGAACGGGAATTACTGACACAAAATTGCAGATTCCAAAAGGAAACTAATTTTGTTTTCGCTGGATATTTCAGTGATTTGCAATTTGGCCCGATGTTTGAGAATCGGCCACTGAGCTTAGGATCACACCATGTTCGGATCAGGTCAGGTTAACAGTCGAAAAAGAAACGGCGTTTGACCTCGGAGAAGAACAAAAAGAAAAAGTAATAGTGAGTGGAATAGAAATGCAGATTTAGAAATTTTGGAGATAGAATGCTCGAATGACAATTGAACTTGAACTTAAGACGATGGTATCGATTTGAATTAGGATGTGTCGGCAGTATATGTCCGTAGGCCCTTTAGTTATGGTGAGCGAGTAAGTGAGTGAGTGAGTGAGAGAACGAGTGAACGAGTGAATGGGAAGGTAATTGAGTAGAATCAAGGAGAAGTGTATGACAAAACGTGACTATTTGAAGGTGGTGAAGGTGAGAAATCTTGTAGTCAAATTATTCTTATATCAATTTCTTTCTTACTAGTACCTTTTTTGGACTCTATCCCTTTACACTTACATTTATAAGGCCTACTCAAATATCACCACAAAACTAAATAAAACCAGCAAAATCTCGTAATATAAAGGGTCCTTCGGCCCAAAAGTTCCACGCCGTTGGTATGGAATCACCCCGGAATCCCAATGGCCGGCTAAGCGTGGATTTGACACAAACCGGCTATTCACGTGATGGCAATGGGTCCATATGTGCATGAGGAATGCTTTCTTCCATGGATACGAGATTTATATAAGATACGGAGTGGCGGGGTGTATAAAATGGATTTAATGTTTTGATTCCAGAAACCAGCTCAAAATATGTTTTTCACCAGCATAATAGGGTGAACAATTGACCAGCTCTCTTTCTAAAATTGATCTACAGAGAAAAAGTTCGTTAAAATGTTCAACAGCATCAGCGTAATTACATTTACGAGTTTTTTCCCAAAACAAAGAATGAATCTCAAATTTCAATTTTCTGATATCTGGTCTTTTTGTGTTTCGATACCAAATGCATAATCTTTCGCATCAGCTACGTGCATATCATCCTAACCACAATTTTCGCTACTGACAAGGAAACCAAGGACACAGGACCAAAAGCGAATCGGGAATCAAGACTCGGGAATGGGATATTCCGCATAAATCCTCTCCAGAAGGCATTCGACAACTCCGACGCCGACGTTTCGGAGGAAAGTCGCCGTAAGCGCAAACATTATGTCAACAAGCAGAAAAACAAACCCTGTTCCGAATGCCGTAATCCATTGTGGCCAGTGGAAAAGCTAATCCAACCAAAGAGACAAGACAAAACTACTGCACCAGAACGCACCCTTCCCCTCGAAGCACCATAGCCTCGTGTTCCGGATCAAAAAAAAACAAAGAAAGAAAAAAGAAGAAGTTACAACGAATTAGACTATTCCTGTCACTCGTGTCTCCCCTATTCTTTTCCACATAACTACACTGGTTCTGGAAAAAGAGTCTACATTCAGTTGCCAAAAACGCCTCAAGAATAGAGGCGAGCCGAATCGGAGAGATCGCGGGTCTGGCTGCAGGACTCCTAGGCTTCGGACAAACTCCGAGGTTATGAACTTTCACTCAGTACGGCAGTAGAACACTTTCTTCACATCCTATCTGCAGGCGATCTTAGGGAAGGGCCAGGTTGTTACTAAAGGTTGTTGGGCTGGGCCATCTGCAGGTGAGGGGCATAATTAAGCTCCTAGAAATGTATGTGTTCGAAGATAATTGGTTAATCCGCATGGGGGTGCACGATTATAGACGAGATACTTCCTCATTGGAATATTCTAAATTTTCCCTTTGACTGCGAATAAAAAATTCGAGTGACGGTTGAAGGTTTCACATACGGACCGGCTCCTGTACACGGCAGCGCATACCGGCACAGTGTCATAGTACATTGAAGCAGCTTGTTGATGCAATATAACGTGAAGTGGATCAAACACAGAGAGAAGATACCGAAGCCAAACATCAATTTCTCGATGCTCGCACTTCAATGTCCGGCCATTCCATTCCCCTATCCCCCAACCAAAAATGAAATTAACCCCTCCCCCAAATCGTGTCTCACCATCCAGACTGAGATTGAATTAATATCGCTTTTGCCTGCAGACAGCCCCAAATTCCCTCACCGCATCCGCCCTGGCGCATACGCCCTCATGCAGACAAGTGCTGCGACCTGCACGTTGCTACTACAATCCTGGGTCTGCTTGAAAGAAGCAATTTCCCCTCTCTGCCAAAGCTGATCAACGAATGAAAATTCAGCAAGTGGAGACAAGAGTGCACTTCTGTTGAGCTCGGAATATTTACGTCGGCGGTCGTTTTATCACCAATTGACAAATTTTCTTTGCCTATCTAGTCTGTGTCGTGGCCCGTATATTATTTTCCACCTCGCTGTTTTCTTTTCTTTTCCTTTCCCTCGACGTTTCCCATTGTGTCTAGGTCTGCCACTTTGTCAATCTTCGCAGTAATTAGTGCCGTGCCATACCATCCCACTTCAAGTGCCTTTCAGCTGTGAAGTGTTTCAACAGAATTATCCATACACACATTTTTTTTCACTCGGTTCAATCACTCGGTTCTCTGGCCCCACCGCTTTGGTACTTTTCTTTTCTCGCCTTGTCTCCATCAATTGATAATCCAGTGATTCAGTTTTTCTAGGATTGTCTGTTGTATTGGTGTCGTCCCTGTCTTCTCTTACCTCTCCAAAGACATTGAATACTAGCTGATTTACCCCTTAAAGTTTCTACTGGCAATTGTTCTTGCTCACTTGCAGTAGTACCCCCAATTCTTTCTCCTGATTTTCGTGCACCTTCTGCCCCTTACAAATGTCCCTTGACGACGTCAACATCGTGGTGAAAAAGGAAGATCTCTCTGAATTGAGTTGCTCAGAATCGTCTAAATGCCAGTCTCTCCCACATTCCCATGCCCAACGCTCTGACGAGGAGGACGTCGTGGAAAGCCTGTCCTCGTACAAGTCTGACGACCCCTCGGACCCAAACTCTAGCATAGAACAGGCGTGCGACTCGTGCAGAAAACGCAAGTTGAAATGCTCCAAGGAGTACCCCAAATGTTTGAAATGCATCCAACATAACTGGTGCTGTACCTACTCTCCTAGAACAGTCCGCTCGCCATTGACAAGAGCACACTTGACCGAAGTCGAGAATAAATTACACCGCGTCACCAGTATGTTGCGCTACGTGTTACCCAGCTCTGTCGATGTTGACCATCTTGTAGACAGCGGCAACTTTGAGGAGACCTTGGTGGAGTTCCGCAACCAGCTTCGGAATCAACCATCAAAATCAACATCAATGGTCGAGTCCAGCACACATCTGCCGTCAATCAATTCGGTCTTTTCAAACGAGGGTTCTGCCAACGAGTCAATTGTTGATAAGAAGCAGGATATCCAATTTTACAACTACGAGAAGGACTTCGATAAGCAGAAGATCAAACAAGAAATCATTGACGATTTTGTCTTGAACAATATCCCAACCGATTCCAAAAGATTCCAGTTTATCTCTCCTCCGGCAGTTTCGAGAAACGTTCATCCCATTCTGATTAAACCCACACGTGCAATGTCCAACTGCAATACCAACGATAGATATCACAATGTTGAGTCTGACGTAACTACCAATGCAGTGTCACTAACGAGTCCGTCATCGCTACTCTCGCTCAACTCGTTTGACAACTACGACTACGATGTGGATCTGCTAGACGCTTTTGCCGACGGCAATACCTTAAAAAGGCAAAAAACACAAGGCGCTTCGGAGTACTCAACCATCTTCGACGAGGTAATGTGTGACAATTTTGCCTAATGATTCTATGATTTTATTTCTAACTTCCGTACACCGAATATGAATGGTTTTCTTCTCAAAATGGTTTCAATTCGGGGATAGAGGTTTGTTTTATACCCCCAAAATGTAATGTTCTTTTATTCAGGTGTAGATGATTTAGTGATGTTTATTTTGCAGTGTGTTCTTACCAGTGGGTAGGACTAGGTCTGACTCAATGAGTAAATTAAGATCACTAGATCTCAGGTTGCAAATAATTTATGAGCATAGAAATTAATTGTCGATTTGGGTCTCACGCCGTAGCCTTATCAAAATCTATTATTTGACCGAATTGCAAGAAACACTTTTGTCCATAAGTTCTATAATTTTTTAAAATTTCGCCTACCACACCCGCTTTTCCGAAATTACGCGGAAATTAGATTCTGTATACACTGCTGCAAAACACAAACATTAGCTACAAAATAAAGAGAGTAAAAAAAATTAAAATATTAAAATTCGCATAAACGATATTACCCATTTCAAATATTTTTTTCCAGTCCGATGTCTACCGCCAAATCCTAAGTACCCAGCCGATCGACGAATTGGGCCTTCGGCCGAATACCTCATGCGGCGGTCGTGCGCCAGCCCTGCTCATTCACCCCAACCCTTATATAAACCACACCTCCCCCCTTATACACAACACAGGCTACCTACTTGTACCTTTTTTTATTGACAGCCTTTGAACCCCACGAGTTTGAAGTGCCCGACCGGCTTTTGTGTGGGATTTGTCATTGTAGAGCATCGTTAGATTCTACGAGCCGCCAATCCCAGTTCTTTTTTTCTTCGTTCCCTAAGTAGGACCCCTGTTCTCACCACAGGCCGCCGCTCTTGTTTAGGGTCATATTCGTCTATTTATATAAACATATTTGCACGATGTCTTCCATCCCAAATGTCAACAACTTGAAGAGAGTGGTTTCCAAGAAAATCCGCCAGACGGTGCGGAGACTCGAGAAGAATCTCGAGAACTTGAGCAGGAACGTGAATCCGATGCCCCAGCCGGTCCGCATCCCCGTTCCTGCTCAATACGCCATGCCTCGGGGCAAGGATGAATGTAATAGATCTTGTCATTGGACGAACCTTCTTCCATGCTTGACTCATTTGATCTGTTCCGTTCCTCTGAGCTCTGTTCCCAATGGTGCTCCAACCCGTCGCTTAGATCTGGGTAAGGTCTTGCAGCTGTACCTCGGTAGGCCTGCTCGCTTCCCAGCCTCCGCATTGTTTGGCCGCTCCACATTCCAGACCCTTGCCATTTCCGTGTATGGTAATAAGCTTGCCTCTACAGGCTTCCTCTACCACAACACTAGATTCTATTCCACATACAGTCGCATGAATTTCAACCAATGGACCTGGTCCAAGATCAACCAGTCAATCATGTTCAAGAAATTCTCGTCGCAATCTCAGTTCCGCCTGCAGAAGTTCTTATCGCACTACAGACTCCCCACCCTTACTCAGATCTTGAAGAAGAGATCCAAGTGCGCCCAGAATGAATTCGAGCCTCGTGTTCGTTTGTGGAATATCTACCGTGAATTATCCAAGAAAACCACCAGATTTAACTCAGGCGTCACCGCTGCTGCTAACACCATAACATCCACATCTCTCCGCCTAAATGCGCTGTTGACGCAAGGCTTCCATGACATGGTCCGTGTTTTGGCTAACGAGGCTTCAACTGTAGCTGAGGGATGCTACGTTGATTTCAAGCTCCAGCCACTTGTGTTGATCCCCGAGAAAACTATGATGTCTGCAGACATCCTTGCAGAATTACAGGCCAATTTGAAACACTTTGAGCGTCATTTGGCACAACTACAGAACGACATTTCTCAACTCAGTGATTTGGGAGAGCTTCCACTAAGATACGTCTCATCCGAGGGTATCATAAGAGTTTACTTTCCAAATTGTGATCGCGAAAGATTACAAATTCTCTTGCGCGAAAAGAATATTTGTAGCGGAGTTATCTACGAGGATTTTGCCCAGGAGGCCGCCGACCTTGATCGCTTTACGAATGTGTCGTCCGTTTCAGAGAGCGACATTTTGAGCAGCTACTACCTGTCCTCAGTGGAGTCCAGCTCTCAATCCGAGGACTCAGATTCAAATGTTTTGTCTCTCGAGACCTCTTCCAGCGAATTTGAGAAGAACCTGCCTGGCAACATGCTGCCCATGCATTTGGGCAATATCGTACCCAGCCAGGGGCCAATCATGTTTGCCGAAGACAATTACTGCTGGGCATAAACTTCATCAACCATCCATCTTAGACTCCTAGTGAGTTGTTCATAATCTCCCCGTTTCCTGTGGCATCTATTCATTTCTTCAGAACCGTTCATTGATTTCAATTTAGTACCTAACTATTTAGCTGTAGACATTCAATTTAACCGGGCATTTGCTCTTATTTATTTTCTCTACTGGAATCGATGCTCCGAACTAAATTTACATATTATAGCAGTTGGCTCTTTGTTTATGTGACTTAGTGGGACAGTACATATCCCAATCCGTCAAACATCGCTCTGTGAAGGGCTATCAGACGTCAAAGTAATGGACCAACCAACGGCAATTCAACAATAAACCCATACATTTATAGATCATCACCAATATTAAAAAAAGGAGCAGTAAAATATAATCTAGAATTCTGTCAAGTACCAATCGTCCTTCATAATTCCACTTCTCGTATTCTAGGCCAAACTCGTCCCCATATTGTTGATTAGCTTTATGCACTCTTACACAAAGTGACTACTTCCAACATATCTATTTACGCATCTCCCCATTCACCACAAAAGCGTATACAATTATGACTGATACAGAAACGAGCGACTCGAAGAGCACCACAAACCCTGTTCTCAGTGAGGACGCAACATCCCAAGAACAAAATCTCAATAGCCACGCACAAAGTCCCAGCGAAGACAACCAATCAGATCCAGCTTCAAAGGCCACAGATGCACAAGTAGACGAGTCCAAAAGCGAGACCGATAAGTCGATACTAGAAGAGGATGGTATTGCTGCAGACGTTGAAGTTCAATCCACCCATTCTCTCAAAGAATCTGACAACGAAAGCGTTTATGAAGAAGCAGAGGCAGAGGCAGCACTAGACGAAGAAGAGCAAAAGACTGAAATAAAAGCCAAAGATGATCAATTGAGTTCTAGTTCCCCGAATGAAAATAGTGCCGTCGTCCACGGATCTGTGGCTGAAGAAGCATCTGCCATTGTAGAAGACAACACAAAGCTCACAGTTGATGATACTGCCGATACTCCGGCTGAGACCAAGGAGACCTCGACTGAAGTCCTTAGTGACGAAGCTGATCCTCAGCCTGAGGAGCTCATGAGAAACTTAAACTCTTCCATTGATGGAATCAGCCTAAGCACGCCTACTCAAAAGACTACTCTTCCGGCCCGTAACCACCTCAAATTGGCCATCAACTCTAATTTGTCTAATGTTCCGCCGCCTCCCATGAGTGCATCCTCCTTGTTGCAATCAAAACAACTCGAGATTTCCTCCAGGTTTGGAAGCAAAGACAGGGCTCAACAGGAGGCAATTACCACGGGTATCCGTAGTATAAAGAATACATTCAAGGAAATAAGATCTACACTTGATCATATGCCCGCCGAACTTGTGGGCGGACCCATTGATTGGGACTTCTGGACCCGCGTGGTGGAAAACTATCAGGACGTTGTTGAGAACGAACAGCCTGAGCTTCTTGAAGCTGTTGCAAAAGGTATTCCAAAAGAGTTTCGTGGAATTGTATGGCAATCAGTGGCTAGATCTAAGAGTGTAGTGATGGAAGAGCTCTACATGCACCTCAAAACTGAAGAGTCTGTTCACGAGAAGGCCATCAAACGCGATCTCACACGTACATCATTCTACACCAATGTTGAGGCCGTCGATAAGGCTGGTGAATTGTTCAATGTCATCAAAGCATACTCCAATTTCGACCCAGACGTGGGTTACACTCAAGGCATGGTTTTCATCGCGGTGCCTTTAATTATGAACATGACAGAGAGCGAATGCTTTTGTTTGCTTGTCACACTCATGAAGGAATATGAACTTCGCGAGCTTTTCTGCCCCGAAATGAGAGGATTGCATTTATTGCTTCACCAGTTTGACCGCTTACTTGAGCAGAAGCTGCCTCTTTTGTTCAATCACTTACTAAGACAGGGCGTCCGCTCACTGATGTATGCTTCGCAGTGGTTTCTTACGTTTTTCAGCTACAAATTTCCCCTTGACGTTGTATTGCGTATTTTTGATGTCATCATCACTCAAGGCACCGAGGCTTTGATCAAGTTGGCGATAGATTTGATGCTTCGCAACGAAACAAGCTTACTTCGACTCAATTTCGATGCACTTCTAGACTTTCTCAAGCTCAATTTGTTCAACATTTACGTGAGCGAGGAGTTTGTGCAAGCAGAGGCCCTGGAAGCCAGGAGATTTCCACTATTAACAAGACGTCCGTCATCCAAAACGACGCCTTACTACAAACTTGATGAATTTATGCAAGACTCGATGCTTGTAGAAATATCTCCTATCGACCTAGCCCGTTACAAAGCTGAGTTTGAACAGTTATGCGCCGAGGACGATGGACGAGCTACAGAAATTGAGAAACTCAAAGAGCAAAGTGGGGAGCTACGCCACGAAATCAAGGGTTACGAGTCAGAATTGTTCACCCTCAATTACCAACACATCAATGTTGTCCAAGAGCTTGTCGACAAGAAGGTCATTCTTCCTGAAGTACTCGGCGATATAGATGAATTGAAACATGAGGTGGCCAAAATGGAGAACGCCATTCAGGAATTGGAATCCAAATTGAACGAAGAAAAAGACAATATTCCACAGGACATTGAAACTAAAATTCAAGATTTACTACAACAGAATGCCCGTGAGGCAGAGCGTTTTGCTAACTTGGATGAACAATTTAACAACCTTACCATTGAGAACGAACAACTTGAGGCCACAATTAAAAAGATGCCAAAAACATGGTTTTGGAATAAATGAATTTACAGCAATTCATTTTCAGCACTTCACTTCCTTTTGAGTTTTGGTGTCTCAGGATACCATATCACGTGATACGGGGTTGTTGCCCTAGACATGGTCGCAGCTATATGCAAGCCTCACTCTGGCAGTCGCAGTCGCACTCTATCACTTGGTTTGAAAATTTTCCCTTCTTACTTACCTAACTAAAAACTCGTACAAAATGGGTAGAGGACCAAAGAAGCATCTCAAGAGATTGGCAGCACCATCCCACTGGATGTTGGACAAATTGTCCGGCACCTACGCCCCAAGACCATCTGCTGGTCCTCACAAGTTGAGAGAGTCCTTGCCTTTGATCGTTTTCTTGAGAAACAGATTGAAGTATGCTTTGAACGGTAGAGAGGTCAAGGCTATCTTGATGCAAGAGCACGTCAAGGTCGACGGTAAGGTCAGAACTGACTCTACCTTCCCAGCTGGTTTCATGGATGTCATCACCTTGGAGGCTACCAACGAGAGCTTCAGATTGGTCTACGACGTCAAGGGTAGATTCACTGTCCACAGAATCACCGCTGAGGAGGCTTCCTACAAGTTGGGTAAGGTCAAGAAGATCGCTTTGGGTAAGAGAGGTATTCCATACGTTGTCACCCACGACGGTAGAACTATCAGATACCCAGACCCATTGATCAAGGCTAACGACACTGTCAAGATCGACTTGGCTACTGGTAAGATCACCGACTTCATCAAGTTCGACACCGGTAAATTGGTCATGGTCACTGGTGGTAAGAACATGGGTAGAATTGGTGTTATCACCCACAGAGAGAAGCACGAGGGTGGTTTCGACTTGGTCCACATCAAGGATCAATTGGACAACTCTTTCGTCACCAGACTTTCTAACGTCTTCGTCATCGGTACCGAGGCTGGTAAGCCATACGTCTCCTTGCCAAAGGGTAAGGGTATCAAGTTGTCTATCACCGAGGAGCGTGACAGAAGAAGAGCTCAATCTGGTTTGTAAATTACCAGGCACTTTTAGCTTGAAATCTAATATACATTACATATAATTTGTTTCATTTTTGTAGCGGCAATGTCGTGATACGCTGGCTAGACAACACCTTCGCTGATTCTTCATCATACTTTTGTCAAAATTGATAATGCAATGCTTCGTTTATTCTTTTGTGATAGATATACGGGGCTTTTAGTTATTACGATATGAGCTCAATGCTTTCCCTGTCACGTCGATGATGAAAGAACTCCGTTTCTTCTTCACCGTAGCCATTTAAATATTCGGATTCATGCTCATGTTGCAACGAAACAAACTTGTTGTGAACCAAGCGTGCCAAAATGAAACGATCAACGAAACCACTTAGTTTAGTAGTGTTGCCATACTCATTGATCATTAAAGAATTGAGTTGTAGCCTGTCAAAGATTTCAACGACCTGTTTAAGCGAGGTTTTGCTATGGGCACTCAATGCAGTTGGCTCAAGATCCAACAAGATCAGATCAACACCCTCGTATCTTCCTTGAATGTCCTTCTCATAGTCTTGCTGTCTTCCAATCATTTGCTCAGGAATCTTAGTACGAAAAGAAACAAGAAGCGCCAGTGGTTGGGAGCTGCCCACTGTTCTAACGATCGATTCATAGATTGTTTTCTTGGTGACATAACCAAAGAGAGTAAAATCGTGTTCGTTTGCAATAACA
This sequence comes from Australozyma saopauloensis, assembly GCF_035610405.1. Lineage (NCBI taxonomy): Eukaryota > Fungi > Ascomycota > Pichiomycetes > Serinales > Metschnikowiaceae > Australozyma > Australozyma saopauloensis. The sequence continues at coordinate 890,313 of NC_086135.1, forward strand.
GGATATCCTTCATGACAATCATCAGAAAGGTAAGCATACAATTCAGGGAGAGAATATGGGGCCTCTGGGTAGAGAAAAATACAACGTAGCCTATTGGTGGGAACCATTGTTTTTGAAACCAGGATATCGGGAAGTGCTGCTTTGAACTCAGATGTCATAGGCCCAAACTTCAAGAGCCCATCTCCCTTTCCCAGATTGTACTCTGACAATTCAGCACTGTCCTTTGTATTGAAATCATTCACAATCCAGGCGTCGTAGATATTGTGTTCGCTGAGCCAGTCATTGAAAACCTTTGCGGTCATAACTGCAACCATAATCGGGACAACGTATGTCAAAGCACCGGTGAGCTCGAAAATAATCACCACCACAGCAACAGTGAGTTTTGTGATACCAGTCATAAACGCAGCAGCGCCAACAACGGCATATGCAGAAGGGGAAACGATACAAGACTTAGCAGTACATGTTGCTAGAAAGGAGGGGTTAATCTTGCTCTGTATTGCCCGAGAAAGAATTCCAACCAACCTTCCCAATGTTCCTCCGAGGACTAGAGATGGCATGAGGATACCACCGGGAAGGGAAAGGCCATAGGAATAGGCAGATAGGACAAATCCTCCAATGAATATGTACGATAGCTTCAAGCCTGTTATAGCCAGAGATGAATCACACATGAAATTTGTCGCCTGCGACAAGGTGGATACTTCTTCGACGGGGCAATCTGTGAATAGAAGTTTGAGGTAAGCCTCCAAGGACATTTTAGACATTGAAAGTGGGAATGTGAATAACGACGTTACCATGGCAACCACTAGGATTTCCACATATCGAATATTTGTTTGCAGAAGACCCGACATGGAAGAAAAGATGTTCCAGACCCGATTTTTGGTTTGCTTATTTTCGAACTTGAGGTAGAGCTGGGTATACACATGGCCGAAAAGCCCACCGGCCAACCCAAGAAAGATGAAGGGGAGCGTCTCAGTGAAAAGCCAACTGAAGTTACCAAACAGCACTTCGAATAGGTTTCCCTCATGGAAGTTCGTTCCCTCCGTGAAAGCTTTTGACCCAAACACAACGACCAATGCAATTGTTGCAGCAACAAACGAATTCCACATAATTTTCATGGGAGAAAAATAAGACTGAAGCAATTCGGAGACGAAGAGGACTCCGCCTATAGGAGAGTTGAATGCAACCGCGATACCCGTGGCTGTTGCAGCCACCAAGAGCTCTCTTCGAAGGCCCTCCGAGCCATCCTTACCATATATACGATCAAACAAAGCCGATAAAATAGAGCATGCTACATGCGCCAAAGGTCCTTCTTTACCAAGCCAAAGACCAGACGCTACAACCATCACTAGACCCGCAGCTTTAACAAACAAGGCCTGTGTTCCCAAGTATGTTGATGTATGGTAATTGAGACCAGCTACAATAAGTTTGATTTCAGGAATACCACTTTGTTTCGCGAGGGGCGCTTTTTTGTAAGTCAAGTATCCTGCTGCTAGAATGAATATACTGCCAGACACAATGTAGATAGGTAAGTCTATCAAGAAAGAGAGCCAAGATTTTTCACTCAGATCGCCAGCTAAAAGACGCAGCCAAGAATACCAGTCCTCCGACGGACATGTCAGATAAGGACTCAAAAGCGACCATCGATCTAGTTTGGAGAAACATATACCGATCTTGAAGTCATTGAGTCCCGCCGAAAACAAGTCGATGACCACAGTCATGTATCCAACAGCAATTGCCATCAAAACTAACACAGACCACTTTTTTAGCGAGCCGCTTGGAGGCTGGATGGCTTCTTTCATCCAGTCGATGTATGTGTTGTCCTCATAGGTAGCTTTGGGGATTTGGTAGGGAGGTTTTGGCGGCAGCGAATGTCTTATTGTGAAGAGAGGAGAGTTTGTATTCGTCATGATTAGCTACACATGGGATAGATGGATATTTTGTGGTTATTGAATGTACTTCTAAAGTGAGGAATATACGTACAAGAGGTGTGCATTGAAGTGAGACAATATGAAATGTGGTTCTGGGAAGATGAACCCCGAAGGCGATGAATTGATAAATAAAGATAGGAAAATATGGAAGGTTTTGAGGCTGTGGTATTTTTTTATTTCAAGTAGCAGTGCTCGCCTTTTGGGCAGTTACAGGTGATGTGCCCACCAACAATCAAGTGACTAAAAGGAAGGCCAATCGATAACTTGAGGTGGCTCTGATAGCGTTTTGTTCAAAGCATTTAATTCAATCAAGATTTTTGTCTGTTATTTAATTAGGTGAAAGCATGTTTGCCTGCAATGATCAGATGAATGTATCAACGCTACAACGTCAGCCAGATGGGAATTAGTTTATGGCTCTCGAAAAGTGATTTTGATACAAATAAAATAGAAGAACCAAATGCAGTGGATTGTATGGAGAACATTCCTACCTCTAGAAGAACTATCATTCTCCTATCACAAGAGGCATACCGTACAAGCCTCCGATCATATCCCATCCGATTTAGCCCTTCTGTTTTCAGAAAAAAAAGTCACACTCATCCGTTCAGCCTTTCTCTTCCAACAGCCGTATGATCTACGGGATGCGCATGTCCATTGTAGGAGCATATGAGACACAAGTCTTATCTGCGCCGAGGTGATGCATTTGCATGCACTAGCCAAAAAACTATCTCAATTCCACGGTATCGACCAAGAATCGTTTTGTGTTGAGAAAAATTCCGGACATTTGCACGGATGTTTCGCTCTGGTCTCAACCCGGTCCATCATTCTTAAAACACCAGACAATGTACTTTCAAAACATACACCAAAATGAACAAAACCTTTTGCCTCTCAACGAAAACAACCATGCAATTGAACCACACACCTTCCTTTTGGTTGCAAATGTTCTGCCGAAAAAAACCCAAAACCTGCCTGAACACAATGCAGACGCACATTCGGCCACCTTTAGGCGCCGGTGCGTCAACTTGCAGTTATTCGATGCACCTACAGAAGCAGGTACCACACACCAGATAAGACCGCCGCGGGAATCATAACGGAGCTGATCCGCCGTGAATATTTTCCCGTCACCACCATGACCACCAATTCTAGTGAAAATATTGGCGTTTTCCCCACAATGGCCGTTTGTCCACACATGACTGGACTTCCAAGACACATTTGCATTTACGCGCTCTACTTGGCGCATGGTGCCAGGGAGAGACACTAAAGCTAGGACTAGAACGTTGAGGGGAAGGCCAGGAAGAAGCCGCAGACACACGGCCTCAAGCTCACAAACACAACGGAAGAAATGAAAAAAATAATCAAATCATGCCGTCGTCACAAGAATGACGTTTTCACATCTCAACTGTCTGTCCGCAAATGTGACGTTTGATCCACGGTTTGTTCTTGGGTCCTGCAGCCCAGCGCTGATTTGCAGCCACATGCGCAAAAGCCAAATGGGAGCCCAGCCACCCTACTGGGCCCCAGAGTGTACGCGCAAGACAGAATGGACAGAGGCCAAAACTGTAAAAAACAGACATTTTCTTCAGATTCGAACCACACAAACACTTGCCCCGACCCAAATTACCTCATGCCCTGACGACAGAACCCGGCCCTGGGCCGTAAAACCCTCTCTTGCACCAATCCGGAAAGTGATACAAATCACAGTGGTGCGGTGCTGCAGGCAAACACTGCACCGCCATATCGCTAATGTACTGTGTCTTCAGTGCCCAACACCGTCAGGCTTGCTCCACCCAGCTTGCCTATTTAGGACCTGCGTAAGCCCTGCGTTGCACACACCCTTCTTTTTTCTTTACGTCCACTGTGTGTTTGCGTATCACCTCATCAACGTTTAGGTCGTAGCTGCTGCCTCAATTCGTGTTCCGGCTGAAGATACTCCATTTGCTCTAAAGCACACATCGCGCCCTTTAATCTTATCGCACCTTCGTCGGCTCCTGGATCACTGTTCTTCCGACCCTGAGTGTATTCGTTGCCACCCTTTTTCCCCCCACCCACCTCTATCCCACTTCATAGCTCAATTGAACAATGGCTCCGTTAACCGTTCTTGTCGGCGAGGCCAAACCGGGCGAGACCGCCCCCCGTAGAAAAGCGTCGCAAAAGAATGGCGCCCTCGAAAGACCCGCAGACATGTCTGCCACCACGCTTCCCGAGTACATCGAGGAGTGCGTGGCCAAGCACTCCAGCAGAAACTGCATGGGATGGCGTGACTTGCTCGAGGTCCACAACGAGAAGAAGACCATCACCAAGGTTGTGGATGGCGAGGAGCAACAGGTCGAGAAGAACTGGACCTTCTACGAGTACTCCTCCTACAAATACAGCACCTTCAAGGAGACCCTAGTTGCCATCAAGGCCCTTTCCAAGGGTCTTGCGGAGATTGGCTTGAAGCCCAACCAGACCGACAAGTTGCATATCTATGCGTCCACTTCCCACAAATGGATGAAGACCTTCTTGGCTGCTGCCTTCCAGAACATTTCCATTGTGACTGCCTACGACACCTTGGGCGAGCAAGGCTTGACCCATTCGCTTGTCTCCACCGAGTCCAACGCCATCTTCACCGACAATGCTCTTTTGGGCACTTTGGTCAAGCCTTTGCAGAAGGCTCCTCACATCAGATACATTATTCACAGCGAGGACATTAACCCCGATGACAAGAGAGAAGAGGGCAAGCTCTACAGCAACGCCGAGGCTGCTAAGAAAAAGATTTTGGAGGTTCGTCCCGACATCAAGTTCTTCTCCTACAGCGACATCTTAAAGCTCGGTGAACAGTCTAAGGCTGAAATCCAGGGCAAGGCCAAGCCTTCCGACTACGCTTGTATCATGTACACTTCCGGTTCCACTGGTGACCCCAAGGGTGTTGTCATTACCCATGCTAATATTGTCGCTGCCATTGGTGGTGTGTCGACAAACGCAGGCAAGGACTTGGTCAAGCCCACCGACCGTATCATCGCCTTCTTGCCATTGGCCCATATTTTCGAGATGGTCTTTGAGTTGATCTCTTTCTGGTGGGGTGGCTGTCTCGGTTACGCCAATGTCAAGACTTTGACTGACGTATCTTGTAAGAACTGTAACTCTGATTTGTCCGAGTTCAAGCCAACTGTGATGGTCGGAGTTGCCTCCGTGTGGGAATCTGTCCGTAAGGGTATTCTCGCGAAGGTCCTTCAATTGCCATACATTGTCCAAAAAATCTTCTGGACTTCTTACAGACTCAAGTCCGCCATGAGCAACTACCACATCCCTGGCTCTTCTGCATTTGACATCGTGTTCAGAAAGGTCAAAGCTGCCACTGGTGGTCAATTGCGTTTGGTCTTGAACGGTGGTTCTCCAATTTCGAGAGACACTCAAGAGTTCATCACTACTTTGCTTTGTCCTATGTTGATCGGTTATGGTTTGACTGAAACATGTGCCAATGCAACTGTCGTTGAACTTAAGCACTTCGAGCAAGGCGTGGCTGGTACTCTTGTTGGTAGTGTGACTTGTAAGTTGGTCGATGTTGCTGACGCTGGATACTACGCTAAGAACAACCAAGGTGAAATCTGGTTGTCCGGTGGTGCAATCACCTCTCAATACTACAAGAACGAGAAGGAGACAAAGGACTCATTCACCGACGATGGTTGGTTCAAAACTGGTGACATCGGTGAATGGGCTCCAAATGGTGCATTGAAAATTATCGACCGTAAAAAGAACTTGGTCAAAACCGCTAATGGTGAATACATTGCATTGGAAAAATTGGAATCTACCTACAGATCTAACTCTTTGGTTTTGAACATTTGTGTCTATGCTGACCAAAACAAGGTCAAGCCAGTCGCAATGATTCTTCCTAACGAGCAACATTTCCGTCATTTGTTGATCGACAAGGGAGTGGCTACCGCTGACCAATTGAAGAGCAAAGAGCTCAGTGACTTTTACGATGACAAAAAGGTCGTCAAGCTTTTCCTCGACTCGTTGTTGGCAACTGGTAAGGCACAAGGCTTGAAGGGTATTGAACTCCTTCAAAATGTTGTTCTTGTTGATGACGAGTGGACACCACAGAACGGATTTGTTACTTCGGCACAGAAGTTGCAAAGAAAGAAGATTTTGGAAGCATACAAGTCCCAAGTCGAGAAGGCCTACAAGTAAGATTACCAAGATCATATTATCTTTATTTAGCAATGACCTAGTTCATTTTTCTTCTATCATTTAAATTAATAATCAATATTAATTCAGCTTATTCTAAAATGTAAGGGAGGGCAATTAACCACCGTAAACTCCAGAGAACACCCTACGGATCAGCCGTATATCCATGTTTTCGTGGAGACACAATTGAAGGAGAATTCTTGCCTTTTGTGGGTTCAAATAGCCGCCCGCAACGAGGAAAGAATTATTTGATTTAGGCATGGAGCCGATAGGAACCATACCATCTGTAGAACGCTTACAGTAGATTATGGGCAAGTGTTTCTGGGCTGAAAGATCACCAAGCGCAGCATTCGAAGCATCAGGAAGAGAACCGGAGCCCATAGTTGCAATGACAATACCATGTACGTTCATGTTTGCAACTGCCAATTTCACAATGTCTGCAGTGAAACCTTGATGAGCGTAGAAAATCATGACATTAGAAAGGGGCCCAGCAAAGCCAAGTGGAAGTTGGAAGTAGCGCAAACCGGTAGGTCTTTGTGGTGGGAAGTAGTAGTGGACCTCTCCGTTGACGAAGTTACCCAAGTATCCTGAACCCAAGGATTTGAACGTATCTAAGGAGTTGGCATCGGTCTTAGAAATATAGTAACCGGAACCGATTTTGTCGTTGAGAGTGACCAAAATACCTCTCCCCCAACTGGCCTTGTGCGAGGCAACCACACATGCCTGGTATAAATTAGAGGGACCATCAGCAGAGACAGATGTGGATGGTCTCATAGAGCCACAGATAACAACGGGCTTGCCGAGGGTATCAATGGTGGAGTCCAAAAAGAACGAAGTCTCTTCACAAGAGTCGGTTCCGTGGGTGATGACAACACCATCGTACTGATAAATGGCCTCCTGGACCTTGTTTCTCAATTGCAAAAGCTCGGTGTTGGTAATTTCCTTGGAGTCAAGGTTGCACACCTGCTCGAACTGCAAGTCACATGTCTGTGAAAGATCAGGAATGGACGAGATCAAGTCCTCAATGGTCAAATCTACATGGTAGCCTGCTGTCTGGAAAGCAGTAGAACCTTTGGCAGCAATTGTTCCTCCAGTGCCAAGAACCTTGATTTGAGGAAGCTTGACAGAGCCCACACTCGAAATCGAATCGAGTGTCGCTACCGAGTTCAGTCTGAACTTCACTGTGAAGACAGGATGGTGGAGGTCTTTGACATCTTCATGAACGTCAAAGCATTCAGAACAAGGACGGCTGAGGGGCATTTTTTATTTTCCCAAAGTGGATGAATATGCAATCTTGGTTTATCGAAGCAACCCAGAAGCTTAAATACTTTCTGGAGTGACAGCCGCGAAACCTAGAAAATCGGGGTTTGGCTTGTATATCCAGCTACTACTGCACGGCTTTTTGGCGTGCAATGCGGCATCTCGATGAGATGAGATGTCCCCCACATCTCAGATGCCGGGGTTGCACGTAATGAGTCAGGAATTTCTTGGAAGATGGATGATATCGGAAACTTGAATACTCAATCCTTCGTAGTTTCTTTAATTTCTTTTTTTTTGTTTCCGTCGGGGATTTGAAATCGAGTCGACCATGATAGAGTAGGTGGTGAGTCTCGAGATATGTGCTGGATAGATGGAACCGGAAGTATGAGATGATCCATTTTTGATGATTTGTTCAATGGAATAGATGTGTAGACTTGCTAAAATGAGCAGATTGTGTTGTCATTACTCTTGCTTTGCAAAGCACGTTAGGACAAACTCTAGAGAGACTAAGTGATCTCTGTCATTGGCTATTCATGACAATGATATATAATCCCTAGGGATCGCAAATCAGCGTTGACGTCATCAAGTCTGTTCTGATTCATTAGAGCTAGAGCGATACTCAGTATATTATCTTGAGGGCACCGGCCGGACAGAACAAAGAGAAAGTGAAAAGGTTGCGTAATTTAGATGCGAAGCCATGTTAAATTTGAATTCTGTAGAACTCACCTGATCATCGCTCTTGACTGGGTTATTGTCATTCATAACTAGCCTTCGTAACAAAGACAGATAGATTAACGTTTACGTAGAACAAATAAAATATTTACAGTGAAGATTTGTTTAAAATTGACTCCGAATTTCGATTTATTTTAATCTGAAAGCAAAGTCGACATTCTTCTCAGAATCTTGTCCATAATCAGGCCCAAGACATCAATCATATATCGATAAGTAATTTGAACTTACGATAATTCAATGTCAAATAATGGTTAGCTGCTAGAACAAAAGTTACCCATTATCAAATTAAGAATTGAAAATAAAGTATCACCACTACACTACAGTGGCGTCGCTGTCCAGTCTTCCATGGGTATTACACGCATATTAGGTACTGATAAATATAAGAGATTTCCTCTCATTTCTGATTGTCAATTGCTGCAATGCATATTTCTAGAGGCGATAGATACATAGCGCGCATCTTCCAGAGCTCTCTATTTTTACCATGCACTTTCTTCTTAGTGGATTTTTTGTGGACCGTAGGCGGCGGTCCTAGTGTATCCATAATGCTAAGGATGAAAATGGAAGAACATCGCGCCCGGCTTGATGCTGCCAGACTGAGACAAGAATAGAGACGGTTTTGTTTGTAGTTGTATTGTCAAATAAAAATGTGAATGACACTAAGGTGAAGTGGGCGGCACTCAAGACAAGCTCGGATTGAGCTTTAGTAAATTCTATTTGCGATCGGATTCAATCTCAATTGACACATGTAAAGAGGCCCTCGGCTTATCTCTACTGTGTATTGCAATTGTGCATTTAGAGGATCGTTCTTTGATTGGTAAAACTCCTCGTTTGATTAACAAGTTAGAACCTCCGACCTTGTGCAACCGAGTGCATAAACTTAGAAGAAGGCATACATAAGTTTAACGACATCGGGCTTATTGAGATTAATTTTTACCTGGCAGATACTCTATTCCTTTACTTCCTTTGTTAGTGCTAGCCACAATTCTTCCGCAGGACGGTTCCATACAAAATATTAAAAAGCGGAAGAATTAAGTTCCTGAGCTGCTTTTCGATAATCTCAATCTTTCTAGACATGATATTTTGTCAACTTTGTCAATATGTTTAGGTGTTTAGAAAGATTGCAACTACTGCGTTGAAAGTACTCTATTTTCCCTCCGGAACAGTAACGTACGAATTAATACTTTATTCGAAAAAATCACACTTTACCATGGAATCTATTTGACCAATTATGAGGTTTCCTCTAAATATCAACCTATCATGTTAATTAGCAAGTCTGCACACAAGACACTTTACTCATATCTCAGAGCCTACCCTTAGTATTAATCAGAGTAGAATGGGTCTTTTCTCCAAAGAAAAGGTGGTTGATCCGCCAAACAAGTCACAAAGAAAAGTATGTTGGGAGGCACGCGATGTGTTCTTCCAATGTCTAGATGCAAACAAGATCGATAACTCCTTGGATCCAAATGAGAAGGCAAATGTTGAATCCAATTGTGGCAAGGAAAGGGCAACTTTCGAAAAGGACTGCGTTGCCTCTTGGTATCAATACTTTCAAGAGAAGCGTTACAATGACAACCGCAGACAGAAGTATATCGAAAAGCTACAGGCCGAGGGCGCACAGCCTTTGCCTTTCAAATTGGACAGCACACAAATGAATGTAAATAGGAAATGAATGATTTGAGACAACAGCACATCACTTGACCTGCAAATACAATGGCTCCCTATCGATGGTGCTAGCGGCGTTTGCATTCGGGTCAAATATGCATCCCCATTCGTAGGACCCTTTTTCTAAGATCAAAAAGCCTAGCGAAATAGTGGTGGATTTTCCAGGCTCGATGGGATTTGCGCCAATGTGACGTTGAAGCACACCGGTGTACAAGATCTTCTTCTCGATGGACAAATCCCGCTTAGTGACGGCGTTCACTGGAATTGGAACATACCTAACCATACCAGAGATGGGTTGTGTTGTGTTGTTCGTGATCGTAGTCTCGAGTTTATAAAATGTGTTGCTTTGTAAATCATAGCAGTTGTCCATGGCACGAGGGATGTTCTTCGAATCATCTTGAGTTGAGAATTGGTGCAGCATCAGGACAGGCTCCTGGCTCAAGGCTTTGATCAGCGAAGGTGTGAGCCTGATTCTCCGCATGTCAATCTCACCAGAGCGCTTCTGCTGACAGTCAACAGTTGTCCATTCTCCAGAAAGGTTGTCAAGTATTCCACATCGAAGCCAAAACGAAAGCCTCTCCTGGGCCTCTTGCTCCTCGGTCAAATCAGAATTTTTGATAAACTGTTTACCTCGCAAGGACGGGATTGGATTTGAGTAGAATTCAACACCTTGACTAGCACGTTTGACAGGGATTAAGAACCTTGTTGTGTGCTCAGAGTCAATGTTAGCACCTATTTGGAACTCCGCTGACGGCGTTACTTGAAACTTAAGATTGGCATGAAGCCTCTCTCTCCAGCAGTTGCGTAAGTCTATGACAAGTAGGCAAAAGCTCTTTGTATCATCTTCACGAGATTTGAGTTTCACAAGGAAATCAACAAGATCTTCCAAATGCTTTCTTGCACATCCCTTCGTTCGGGATTTTGGAAGTTCATCTAGTGAGGCTGGAAGGAGAGGAATTACATCACAGGAGATCACCTCAATGGATCTGTGGACAGACACCTTAAAAGGCACCTTCAACGTCTTAACAAAACCCTTTTGAATGTCGGTTTCATCCTTCAAACCATATTCTAGGATAAGACGCATTTCTTTAACAGCTCTTTTTCCAAAAACATCGAATTTGATTTTCATCACCTCACCCGGTGATATGTTTGAATACTTCTCAGCAATTTCGTCTTTGTTTGTGATAAATAGGGCTTTACGTTTCATGAGCTGCCATTCCAACTCATGTACATCCTCTGCTCCTATCCTCTCCACCTTTGCGCTCAACCTCGAGGTAATGGTCTCAATCGATGTGTCCCAAGGCGAAAAAGAGAGGTAATTGACTTTATCATTGGATGTGTTACATAGATCAATGTGGCATTTTTGACGCTCGCCTTCAAGAAGCATTAGCCATCCATTATTAATCAGATTGTCTATCAAAGACAACAGAGGCTGTGTTGGTATCACATTGAGCTCAAAAGTCTCCCCAAGCAAACGATCGCAAGAATCGCTACCAGTTAGATCTAATATAATTTCATCGAGAAGATTGGTTTCCGGGTTTCCGATTAAACCATGGTATTTTATTTTGTTTGATTTTGGTATCTTTTCCTTGTCCACGATAGAAAATGTTTGGGGACCAAATTGGTCTATCCCGATCAAAAATTGGCGGATTTTTAAAGCACCTACTTGGAGAGGTTTCACCTGGATCTCGATGGTTGTAATTGACTTAGCTGGGATTCGAAGGGTCTCTCTGTTATTATCGCTGCTGAATATCTGAGAATTGTTCACAGCGACGGCCCCCTCCTTCCAGAACTCTGCTTTGCCGGAGGAAGTGCTTTGTGAGAAATCTGAGCCCAAAACTCTAGCGTGGCCCTGAACAATATCAACTTTGAAGTCGTCGGCTGCTAAAATGTCAATGCTTTGGATCGAAAAGTCAAAGCAAAAACAATTCTGAAGCAGAATCCGTAAAGTCACAATGTCATTCACACATAAAACTCTCGACATGTCCATTCCACTCGCACTTTTCTTGGCATAAGGATTGAAAACAGGCTCATCTGTCTTATCTTCAGCATCTGCCGGAAATGGCAGTAGAAGCTCTCTTGTGTCTGGTTTAAAAATGACATCTCGAACCAAAAAGGGATCCGGAAAAGGTATGGTGATACCTGAATTATCACTATGAATATTCAGTATGAACCAGTTGAGTTTATCCTTTAGACTCAACTGATCTTCTTTAGTGAGGCAATGCAGATAGCTTTTCAATATCAACACTCCTATTTTTGAACATAATTCGAAGTTTTGAATCGATTCCGCTGTTTCAAAGCACACTTTCAATACACGGAGCTGTAAGACAGACCAGGTCGATATTTGTTCGGCGGTCGTTGACCGTTGTAATTTTGAGGACTCGCAAACGTGATAAATTCGTAGGATTTGATTAATGAGAAGCAACATAGTTGCATTAATATCAATGTGTACGTTTTCAGGAGTTTCGCTCTGAAATGAAACCTGCGATAAATATGAGAGAAATTGGCGAAGTACAAAACCCTGTCTTCTGTGGAATCCTAAGGAGTCATACACGGATATGATCTTCCAATAGACACGGCAAATTTGCGATATTTCGAGTTTATCCAAATCCAAATTGAAGACACGGTAAATTTCCTGGACAATGGATTCACGGCTCACCAATTCGCTCAGAGTCTCTGGGGATGTAGACACTTCAACTCCATTGAGAACACCTTTCATCACGATATCGAGTCCATCTTCACCAGCCAAGTATGATTTTTGCATAAAATCGATTGAACGAAGAAGTGAGTCTATGTAGACAATATCGGGTACGCAGTCTTCAAGGTCAGAGGTACTTTGCTGGTAGTAGTGACAGGCTCTCAGACAAAGCAAAAGCACATATTCAAGGGGCTGATATTTGCCGAAATCTGCATTAATACCAGCCAAAGAACTCATCGCGTAACTTGCACTGCTGGCCATGGAATTTCGAGGAGACAGGTAAGCGTTACTTTGGCGAGAAGCAGTCGACTCGGTGGATTTTCTGTTCTGTGTCAATCCCGCATTGTAAACCCTGCTTTTCGGAAGCTGTAGAGCGATTGATAGCATGGTGTTGGGAGCAGGGTACGGGTGACCGAGATATTGCAAAATCAGGGTTGCAACAGCTAAGCCTTCAAGCGCACTGGCAAGCCAGAGATAGTCTTCAGATTTTTTCGTGTTGATTATGGCATCTGTAAAGTACTGAATGGCTTCACTAGTACAACCAGCTAGAAGATAGAAGTTACCCATAATTTTAGCATGTCTTCCACTTTGCTTTTGCAGCGATTTGATTTTGAAGTCTTTTTTGTTTGGCGCGAGTGATTGATTAGCATTGAGTGGTGCTTTAATCGAAGTGCTCAAGCGTTTTTGCGCTTGTTGAATTCGTCTTGTAAGCAAGGTTCCGTCTATCGAGGCAATGGGAGATCGTAGCGTGATGTTCTCATTATCGGAGGCAAATTCATTAAGAGAGACCAAGAAATTGTGTGTCACTCCACAGAGAATGGTTTCTATGGAAGTAATGATGCGCTCTGCCTCTCCTGTCATGAAGAAGCAGTCTTTCCGTGGGCTTACAGCAGTTGGGGCCTTGAAAAAGACGCAATTGTGGGTAATTGCGGCGGGATATTTCTCCCGGAGCTCAGCGGTAGCCCGATCAGAATAGTCATCGTGTAATGCAAGACCCACCACTACTAGGGTTCGTCTGAAGGGCTCGAAATCACTTAGGTATGCAGAATCGGGATCGGGATACGAGGTTGTGAAACGAAGAAAGATCTTGTTCTGACTATTTTGTTGCGGATTGAACCTTTTGGACGGTATTGGCGAGACATCGACCAAACGGATATTGGTGGCAGTTCGAAGCGCTTGTAACTGCTTTTCGAAGAGCGGCCCGATCCCTCCAACTGGAACCACTAGAACCCTGACCTGTGCCGGTTCTATGAAAGTGAAATCCTCCATCTCTGCGGGGCGCTTTAGGTCTGAATCAGGTGGTATCTAAAATGAACAAAGCTAGTGTAGACGCTCGATGCGCAGACGCAGTCGCCAATTTGAAACTTTGAGAAATAAAATGGAGGGAATTGCTCGCTTTATATATTCCGAGCCAAGAATTATTCGGTGCTTTCCCCTTATTTAGGCTATGTATGTACAAGTGTGATAAATGGCGGTTGAAACTTCCATAGGTAAACATGGATCAAGGGTAGGAGAAACAGGCGGTGTAGAAAAAACGATGCTGGTGGAATTCTCATCCCCTTTATATATAAAATATAAATTTATTTTTGGAATAGCGGGGTAAAAAAATAACTCCACTCCCCGATTCGAAACTTTGTTTTCCCTCATTTATTTGTTCCTCATTTCTTCCCGCACCTCCACTTTTCATCGGCGCCACCTACTACCACACTATATACCACTACTGCTACACTAGTACCCATCACAGAAGGACCATACGCAAACAGGTTCTAGTCAATTGATACATCCTCTTATTTACCAATCGAATACCTTCATCGCTCATAGTCTAGCACATACCCATCCCACTACACATAATGGCCGGTCTTTCATTTGACAACTATCAGAGAAACCAGTATATATGTGCCAAGGGCCATGCCCAGCCCAAGGCTACTTCCACCGGTACAACAATCGTCGGATGCAAATTCAATGGCGGTGTTGTCATTGCCGCCGATACCAGAGCCACCGCAGGCAACATTGTGGCCGATAAAAACTGTGAGAAACTACACAGATTGGCGCCTAGAATTTGGTGCGCGGGCGCAGGTACTGCTGCCGACACAGAGATGGTTACTCAGTTAATTGCGCTGAACTTGGAGCTTCATGGCATGTGGAACGACCGCCAACCTAGAGTCATCACGGCTTTGACCATGTTGAAACAGCACTTGTTCAAGTATCAAGGTCACTTGGGTGCTTACTTGATTTGTGCTGGTGTAGATCCTACCGGTGCACACTTGATGTCTGTACAAGCACATGGATCCACCGATATTGGCGAGTACCAGTCTCTTGGTTCTGGATCCTTGGCTGCCATGGCCGTGTTGGAAACCAAATGGAAGCCAAACATGACTCGTGACGAGGCTGTTCTGTTATGTGCAGAGGCTATTGAGTCGGGTATCTGGAATGACTTGGGTTCCGGTTCTAACGTTGACGTTTGTGTGATGGAGGTCGGCAAGGATGCTGAGCTACTCCGTAACTACTTGACTCCTAATGTCAGAGCACCTAAGGAGCGCTCATACAAATTCCCTCGTGGTACCACTGCCATTCTTAGGGAGAGCATTAGGGAGATAGTGGACGTTGAGGAGACGGTTATTGAATTTAACAAACCAGAAGCTATGGAAGTTGATGCTTGAGAATGTAACTAGACAAAAAAATGAAACAACAATACTAGAAATACTAGCCTTTGTAAGGGTTTCTCCTCTTATTATGTACTGAACATGTGAACAATTGAGCTTCAGTTCAAATCCGTTTCCTACTAACTCATCATAAATACTGTTCATTCGGTCATATGCAATTTACAAAATACTGGATCCATCAAACCATATCTAATCTATTTTCTGGTGGCCATTAATGGGCTCATAAACTAAATCACGTAGACTGCCAAACCTCAGGTCATACCAGAATTGGAACTGACCTCTGTGATAACTTGTTGAATTGACTCCGTCTTCAGTATACCAAGAAACACATCCACCGAGCTTGCTTCCAAAAACTGCGTTTTTGAGAGTATCCTGGACCGTCTCGAACCATTTGTAGTATGCGCTGGTCTTGACGGTAACAGATTTCGAACGTCCGGCTAAAACCTCTTTCAAAGCTCTTTGCGATAATGCCACTGAATTCTCAATCGCAGTGACAACCGAAGAGTGACCAGTGGCAGAATTGGGACCTCCAATAAAAAAAAGGTTAGGCATGTCACGAACCATGGACGTTTTGAAAGCGGTTATTCCTTCTCTATCCCAAAGTGCCTTCAAGTCAATTCCGTTTCTTCCAATGACTTGACAAGAGGACACGACTCTACGAATATCATAACCGGTGCATGCAACAATTATGTCTGCATCAATCTCGCGGCCATCGTTCAAGATGACTTTATTCTCGGTGATCTCTTTGATCGGGCTGTCGGACATGTCAAATTTAGGATTGTTCAACGAGGGAATGTAGTGGTAGTCAAAAATTAATCTCTTGCAGCCAATTTTGTAAGAGGGAAGGAGCATTTTGTGGAACTTCTTAGGAGCTGTAGACGTGATATAGTGTGTTGCCATTTTGGTGTTAATATATCTCATGAGACGTGCAACTAAACCTTTTCCAAAGTACATTGGCATTCTTGTCTCTGCTCCCATCGCCACGATCCATCTGTAAAGCACTAGAGTGAAGCGTGTTTTCGACATGAGCTTGTAGATGGTATAGAGGATTGGAGGAAGAGGTGGCATGATCCAGTGTTTCGAGCGGAAGAGCTGCGTAACTGTTTTCACCTCTTTGTCATCCATGAGAGCCGGAATGAGCTGGGCGGCAGAGCATCCATTGCCAATAACAACAACATTCTTATCTTTGAAATCTACAGAGTGATCGAACAATGCAGAATGCATAAAAGAGCCCTTGAACTTGTCTTCAAGACCGGGCACATTCACTGGGTTAGGGTACACTAAGCCACCAAGACAAAGAAGGACAGCCTTCGCAGTGTGGACGTATCTTTGGCCCGTTTTGACGTTGGTTGCAGTAATGGTCCACATCCCAGACGCGTCGTCATAGCGCAATACTTTCACTGCAGTCTCGAACCTCGAGTTTTTCAGCAAATTGTACTTCTTCACCACGGCCAAGATGTATTCCTCGATTTCGTACTGAGGAGGTCTTAAGTCACTCCAATTATCACATAGCTCGTCAAAAATGGAATACCACAACGCAGGAATGTCACTGGCACATCCCGGATACGTATTGGCCCACCATGTTCCGCCCCACGAAGCGTGCTTTTCAAACACCGTGAATGTCTTATCGCTGTATTTCTTCTTACACATCAACGCTGCAGCCAACCCACCGTAGCCTGCACCGATAATGGCCACGTCCAGGTTGGAGTGGATTTCTGGCAAGTTCGCATTATCTACGAAGTCGGCTCCGGGAAGGAGAATGTTTCTTGCATCTTGGGTGTTGATTCTGTATTTCTCTGGATGCTTGTGAGAGTCTCTCGCAACATGGATCGTGGACATTTTCTGATTTAGAAGTCAAGAGGGGAAAGGGAGGATACAATTGACGTTGAATAGTACAGAAAACGTTGCTTGGAATTGGTATTTGGAGGTGAAATTTGTTGTTGGTAGTAGCTAGTATGTAGGTAGCCAATATGTAGGTGGGTGTATCTCTGGAGCTAGTATGTAGGTGATAAGCAGGGTCAGTTGCACCAAATTCTCTCAATAGACGCTTAACTAAATGAATTATTCTTCCCAATAGAAGTGGGATAATCTGCAAATATAAATGGAAATTCGGCTCTTTGGCTTCGGCTTCCCGAGATTCCGTGCAGCATGTGACCAATTAAAGAACATCATTTTGCACGATGAGCCAACCATGAAATGATACTTGGATTGATCTCCCAAGTGGGCAAAAGAGACAGAGAACTCTATATAAGGCCTTATTTCCGGATCGTACATCGCAGAACAGGGCCACATGCAGTATGGTGATGGATGGTGCTGCGCGATGGCTAATCCCCGATGTCAGAAGATAGATACCAAGTACCAGTTAAACTCCGATAAATGGTGTTATTTGTGGGGGAGGGGGGTTTGGTTTTATAGAAGCGGGGTGTTTGCACGTCTACGGATGAAGATAAGTTCCGATTCAAAAATGAATTTGGTGATTGCGTTCCGAAACGTCATTGTGAGGCGGCAGCTCGATTAGAACGGGAGGTGCTGTGAAAATTGTTCTATTATAGTTTTCTCATGGAAACTTAACCAGGAGTAATATTATTAATTTGATAAGCGGTGGCTTTTATGTAAGAGATGATTTGAAAGATTTTGATAATGAAACGTTTTTTTTGTATTGATGCTCCAATGGCACATATACATGTATGTCTATAGCCCTACACGTAGCAGGAGCTCACATAAATTTCTCTATGATATCTGTATATTGTGAATATTTAGTCGATGCGCTATTCTTACAAGTTGGCAATAACTTGCTCGGTGAAGTGCTGGGTGGTGGCAGTACCCTTCAAGTCACCGGTTCTGTTGGCAGGACCAGAAGCAATGGTCTTCAAGACGGCGTTCTCGATCTTGTCAGCGTCAGCGTTCAAGGACATGTGTCTCAACATCATACAAGAGGACAACAACAAGGCGGTTGGGTTAGCCAAACCCTTGCCGGCAATGTCTGGAGCAGAACCATGGACAGCCTCGAAGATAGAGACCTTGTTACCCATGTTACCGGATGGGGTCAAACCCAAACCACCGATCAAACCGGAAGACAAGTCGGACATGATGTCACCGTACAAGTTAGGCATGACCATGACAACGTCCTTGTACTCGGATGGGTCTTGGGTCAACTTCAAGGAGGTGTTGTCCAACAACTCGAAGGACAACTTAACGTCAGGGTACTCCTTGGCGACCTCCTTGGCGGTCTCGACGAACAAACCGTCGGACAACTTCATGATGGAAGCCTTGTGGACAATGACAATGTGAGGCTTGTTGATGCTCTTGGCGTACTCGAAACCGTAACGGATAACCTTCTCGGAAGCAGGCTTGGTGATCAACTTGATGGACTGGACAACACCTGGAACAATGGTGTGCTCAATACCAGAGTACTCACCCTCGGTGTTCTCTCTAATCAACACGGTGTCGACGTTCTCGTAAGGGGTCTTGTAACCAACAATAGACTTACATGGTCTGACGTTGGCGAACAAGTTGAAGGTTCTTCTCAAGGTCAAGTTCATGGAAGTGTGACCCTTTCCGACAGGAGTAGCCAATGGACCCTTCAAGGCGACCAAGTTTCTGTTGACAGAGTCCACGGCCTCTTGAGGCAAGGTGGTCTTGCCGTTGATCAAAAGAGGAGTCACGTCAACATCCTCCCACTCGACTGGCACGTCGGCGGCAGCGTAGATCTCCTTGACGGCCTTGGAAATCTCCACACCAATACCGTCACCCTCGATCATGGTGACGGTGTATTTGCCGTTAGCCTTCTTGGCTCCGGTGAATTGGCCCGCGATGTATGATCTGACGAACTTGGGGGCAACAGATCTCTTGGCGACTTGGCTGAACATGGTGGTGTTTTGGCTGGAAGAGGTGGGTACTAGAGGTTGGAAGATGTAGTGGACGGGGATGGGAGAAGCTGGGAAAAGATTTCTTGCAGGACCTGCCAATCAGCGGTGTGCGCGCGTCGGCGCCGGAGGCCGGGTGCGGGCCAATAAGCGGGGAAAAGGCGATGGATAGTGGGGTAATTGCAAAAAAGACAGAGGTGCTTTGGGAGTTGGTTTTCGATGTTGAGGAATTGGACTCGATAATTTATTATTTGATTTGCTGGTTGGAACTGGTATCCATGGTACATGTGCGGGAGCCTTCTAGGAGATTTGGCCTGCAGAGATCCAGGATAATCCGGAAGGACCGAATGGACTTGTAACGGGAAAAGGAGACAAGGGGAAATTGGCTGCAAATTTAGGGGATATCTTTCGGCATTTTTTCTCTGAGTTTTTCATGTTCTGCTTTTTGTTTCTGTTTTTGTTTTCGTTTATGTTTTTTTTCTTTCGTTTTTCCTTTGTGCTCTTTGCTTTCTGTTCTTTTTGTTTCCCTGGTGTCTTTCCATTTGTCTGTATCGTGTCGCACTCTGCATCAATGTTCGTTCAGTTTCACAGTAGGCTGCTTGATGTCTGAAGTACATTGGTTCTAGTCAAAAAATCATATCCGAGTAATAGGCGGAAATTTCGCCAGCTTTTCTTTGCAGTACTCAATTAGGATCAAGTCACTGAGTAACATACACATGTATCAGACATCTAGTTTTCGTTCCTGAAGATGCACAGCATCAGATGGTAAAGATAGTGGGAATACGTTGTAAAGGAATTCGAGATTTATTGTAATCATCTCTCATATTGTTTTTCTCCAATTCTCATCTTCCTTTCTCGAGTGTTAAGGCCCTTTAGAACATTAGAAAGGGTGCGCATGAGGAAAACTTATCGAAAGATCATCTGGTCAGAAGCAAATTGTTTGTATTACACCCGTGCAATTGTTCCTGAGAATCAGACTATATCTAGCTCCCATCCTAGCTCAAGAACACGATTGGCTGATCGACAAGATCAGCCAAGAAAATAAAACTACTTAAAGATGATCACCTTACAGAATTCACGTCAAAGATGAGAGGGCGAAACTTGAGCACGTCGCTTCTTTTGTTTGGCTTGGACATCACTCAGAGGCCCAAAAGCAAATTTGAGCTCCTCATAGAGTATCACAGATTTGAGGTCCAAATTGAATCTTTCTGGGCGTAAATCTTCGGGTATTCCGCTTTGGTAACTCTCTAGCGGACATTCTCGCAGATTTTGAAATGGCAGAAGCTTTGAATTTAACTAGTGTAGTCCTTGATCCCTGTCTATGTACCCCCTTGGTTGGAATCATGTTGTACACATCATTTCCGCGCAGTTTTGAAACACACTCTGATGAGCAGTGCAAACAATATGCTCGAGAAATTACGAAAATCTTCTTTGCAAAGCCCAAATTGAGATGTGACTGTAACTACCTCAAAAACCATCCTCAGATGATGGCTGCAAATTACTGCACATAGCAAGTCGAACATCTTCAAGTAGTCAGTCAACATTCAAGGTAATCGATATCAACTTAACGATGATGAATTGACTGTGTATTTGATTTCATTTGCGTATGTAAGTCAGGGTCTGCCGCGAACCTCAGAAGCCTTGAAGTGCCACATGTTTGTGCTGAGTGACATGGAAGGAGAGCGTCTCAATACGAATAGATTACATTGTCCATGAGTTCAAACATACTTAATGCGAATGGATTCCTCTTTTGACACAAACATGACAAAACCCAAGTGTCTGCAAATTTGTGGAAGTGCTAGATGGCCAAAGCCTCGCTTCAATGAGTTATTGATTATCGGAGTATAGTCAACCCGCTGAAGACCCATATAAGTATATATCATTAGATCGACGATAGTCAAATATCCCAAGCTCATCCAGAATGAGAATGGTTAGGGACATGATTACGTTTTGAAATTTAGAGAACGTATCAATATCACGCCTGTAAAAGTTGCTCTAGATCATAAACACTGGGCTCCTATTGAGTAAAGATTAGAGCTCAGTCTTGGTTTACGTTGATGGGATACTTCTACTTGAAAAATTTCCAATGGTCAATTAGTTACAAGTAGCAGTCTTATCTATTGAATAATCCGAAGAACATCCGCCATTATTTAATTTTATTATAGAGCTTAGATCTCCAGCTTTTCTCTCTGGACAGAGAGAGCTATAGCGGAAACGAATTGCCACCTAAGAACACTTCTATTGAGGCCTATCACATTTTCCCAATAAGAAAACGCCCACACCCAATCTCAATCACTAAATCAAAGAATGCCAATTCTTTGACCATATCAGCTCCCAAATAGGCAATGTTTGCCTTGCTCTCTTTCACTACGAAGCCTTCTAATCGGGAGTGCGCACACCGTCTCAGGGCGGAAATTCACTCCCAAAATGGTTAATTTATGCAGTGACATAATCTATTATATATATCTTTCGTAGCTCCTACTCGCTACTCTCCACTAACCGTATTTCTTTTATCTAATTCTTCACAACAATGTCCGACACAACTGGCAAGGTACGTAAACCACATTCTCCAGAAGATAGTATTGCTAGCTCAATTGCTTGGGAATTCATGGAATGAACAAAACGGCAAGATTACCCTGATCCGAGATCATCGTCAATTGAGGCTTACGAAACATTCTCAAAGAATCTCACTAATTACCAGACCATCACATGTAAAGCTGCTGTCGCCTGGGAGGCCGGCAAGCCCCTCGAGATTGAGGAAATCACCGTCGACCCTCCAAAGGCTCATGAAGTCAGAATCAAAGTGTTGAACACTGGTGTCTGTCACACTGATGCCTACACTTTGTCTGGTGTTGACCCAGAGGGTGCTTTCCCAGTTGTTTTGGGACACGAGGGTGCTGGTATCGTCGAGTCCATCGGTGAGGGCGTCACCAACGTCAAGGTCGGTGACCATGTCATTGCTCTTTACACCGCTGAGTGTAAGGAATGTAAATTCTGTAAGTCTGGCAAGACCAACTTGTGTGGATCCGTCAGAGAGACTCAAGGTAAAGGTGTCATGCCTGATGGAACCTCCAGATTCCACTGCAAGGGCAAGGACCTTTTGCACTTCATGGGATGTTCTACTTTCTCTCAATACACCGTTGTAGCTGATGTTTCCGTCGTCGCAGTCAACGAAAAAGCCGACTTTGAGAAAATCTGTTTGTTGGGATGTGGTATCACTACCGGTTACGGTGCTGCTACCATCACTGCCAACGTCCAAGAAGGTGACAATGTCGCTGTTTTCGGTGCTGGATGTGTTGGTTTGTCTGTCGTTCAAGGTGCCAAAGAGAGAAAGGCCAACAAGATCATTGTTGTTGACATCAACGACAAGAAGAAGGAGTGGGCTACCCAATTTGGTGCCACTGACTTCATCAACCCAACAACATTGCCAGAAGGTACTTCTATTGTCCTGAAATTGATTGAGATGACTGATGGTGGTTGCGACTACACTTTCGACTGCACTGGTAATGTGAATGTCATGAGAGACGCATTGGAGGCATGCCACAAGGGCTGGGGTGAGTCCATTATCATTGGTGTTGCTGCCGCTGGTAAGGAGATTTCCACCAGACCATTCCAATTGGTTACCGGTAGAGTTTGGAGAGGTGCCGCTTTTGGCGGTGTCAAGGGTAGATCCCAATTGCCAGACATTGTTGAAGATTACATGGATGGCAAGTTGAAGGTTGAGGAATTCATCACTCACAGACATCCTTTGGAGAAGATCAACACTGCATTTGAGGATATGCACCACGGTGACTGTATCAGAGCCGTGATTAAGTTATGAATCGAACGTGCTAAGTTGTGAGCAAACACGCAAAATCAATCTCTTATAGAGTCATCAAGTATGAATTATAATAAATGAAAAAAAGATATAAGTGAAAAAGTTATCCTTAAGATGCGGATCAGCCCACGGTACTTATACTTGGGAAAATGTACTCGAGTGGTTATGAAGGGAAATTTATGAGAACGGGATAGATAACTGTTCGCTATATTTCAACTATTGAGAAAATCTAAGATCACCTGGAATGAAAGTCAAAAGGATTGTTGATTTTGCAACGCAAAGCTCGTTTTCATTCCTTTCTGTGTTCATGATGCCACAAACGAGCCCAAATTGAACAGGTTCTTGGTCTGATTACTATCCTCATGAAAAAGACATAATTACAGAAAATGCTTTTTCGTTTGAGTTCACTACTACTATTTCTTCTTAATTAGTATATGTTATATGTATCATTGTTGAGAGGTATCAAACCTTATCTACATGGATCAATTCAAAAGGTTTGAGAGCAGTGATTCAATTGTAAGATAGAGTTTGACCTCAGTTATTTCGGTCTTTCAATATGCCTCGCTCTTGCTTTTCACTTCCGTAATTCAAGCAGTAAACACGCACATGTTCCTAAGATATTGAGTGGAAAGTTTCAATGGAACTAGAGCTACTTCGAAATTTTTCGATCAGACTTGACTAATAAGATAGATTTTTGTTGACGAGAACAAGAAGAGACTCTCGGTCCTTTAACATCGACAGCTTTTCAATGGCTCGAGGATTCTGTAAATCTTTGCACAAGGTCCCATTTTTTTTCTTACAATTCAAATTTTACAGTCTGGACATTTTTCTACGATAAGTAAAATAATTGGAAGTCGTGGGATACCTATCTATAAACGTGAAAAACAGTATCATCTACAATACGGCACCAAAACCAAAAGTGATCTTAATGGAACGAACGTAGTAGTCTTCGAAGTTTCCACGCACTCTCTCCTCTTCACCAATTGGGATACCAGACCACTTGACCACCATAGTGGTTTCTCCCGCACCCTGCTTGAGTTGAATGTCAAGTTGAGCGTAGTGGCCAGCCTTCCAATCTTCGAGTCTCCAGGACTGTGTGATACGTTCATTCTCCACCAACTTCAAGTTTTTACCGGTAATGGATCCGCCGAAAAGCTTAAACTCGCTTCCCTCCTTTGGCTCGATCTGTGCTTGCGAACGAGTCCATGCGGAGACACGCTGAACATCCAACAAAGTGATGTACAATTGCTCGGCGGTGGTGTTAAACGTTGGCTCCAAGTGTAAAGTTGCAGTGTTGTACTTTGGAACATTGGAGGAGGTGGAAGTGGCGCTGGTTTTCGAAGCAGCTTGGGAGGTTGAACGGGCAGGTTGTGCAGGGGCTGCAGTGTTCGTCTTCTTGGAGGTTTCAGTCTGATTCTCTTTGGTGAGTTTTGAGTTGACCAAAGAGCTCTCAAGTTGAATGTCTGAGGCTTGGGACTCAATAAGGTCTTTACCAAACGCCAGCAACTTCAGTCTAAGAATAGGAATCAATTCCTTCTTGGCCAAAAGTCTCATTTTTTCGGAGTCGCTGTCTTCATTGTATATGCTGACCTCGAATTGGATTTCGTCTTCCTCGGTATCATAGGCCAATTCTGGAACAGTAATGCTTCCCTTGAATTCCTTCTCAGCGGTACTCTTACCCTCGATATTCAAAATAATGCGCAAGTCGAAAAGCGAAATGACCTTTCCTTTTCTTTGGCAAACTTCCACGTCACCTTCTAGGGAAGATACAGATTTGACTTCTACGAATCTGGCTTCTTCTGACTTCACAGACAAGCCCACGAGCTTTTCGTCGAAATAGGCTTTCGCCCAGTCGATACAGTTCTTGTCGACCCAGTGCCAGTTGTTAGGATTGTTTACGACCATTATGAGGAGATAGAGGAGAAGTGACAGGGGAGTTAGAACGAGTTATATTCGCAGCCAATTTTCCAGAACAATCTATGAAGGACTGTTTTATCTGAGACATATGCGGCGGAAGCAAAAATAGAGTTGGTTTGTGGAGAGAATTATACATTTGCAGAATTTGCTGTTTAAAGTTGTTTATCTACTGTTTTGTGTGTAAAATGACGTTCTTGTTTTGTTCAATTGTACACTTCGACCACAAGGAAGCAACCGAAATGTGCCAAAGGTGTCTAGGGCACACGAGAAATGTAAGTCGTTTGAGCCTGAAAAATTCATGTTAGATTATTTTCACCGTTTATCTACTTCGAATAGAAATTTTAATCTGGTCATATGGATACTGATGTACTGTTGAATTAGATGCTAATCTATGATCTCAATCCTAGAGAGTGTTGTTCTACTATTCCTTGCAAAAAGAAAAAAGACAAATTTCACACCAAAGAAAAATGTATTATTCTCTCTTTATTGTCTTGATATGTAATAATTATTGCAGTAAATGCAGATGCTAGCACAGACATACTCATCTAGAAGACAAAAACCTGGTCTCCCAATTTACTGACGGGCTTGGCCTTAGGGTATCCAAGGGTCTGAGCAGCCTTCTTGATGGCAGAAACCATTGGTGGAGGGCCACAGATCAACAAGTTGGTGTTGTCGGTGTTCTTTGGCAAGTGAGTCTCCATGATCTCAGGAGTGATGAAGCCAACAGAGCCGGTCCAGTTCTCGGGAGGGCTGTTCAAAACATAGTGAACCTTGAATTGGTCGGGGTGTTTCTTCTCCAATTGCTCGAGCTCGGCTCTCAACAAGATGTCGTTCTCGGAAACGTTGGCGTAGAGCAAGTGGATCTTGGTCTTGTCCTCTGGGTTGTCCAAGACAGCAGTGAAAACCTGGTACATTGGGGCAATACCAGTACCACCAGCAACCATACCGAAAGACTCGACCATGTTAGGAGTGTAAGTGAAAAAGCCCTTTGGACCTCTGAATTCAACAGTCTCTCCGATCTTCTTGGACTCGACATATCTAGAAATGTTACCATTGTCGTAAGTCTTAATCAACAAGTCAAAAGAGCCCAATTGCTCATCGTTGGAGATAGGGGTGTATGAACGCACAACCTCCTTACCATCAATGACAGCGGAGATAGACACATGCTGTCCAATAGGCAAGCCCAATCTGTCAGTAGACTTGGGCAAACCGAACTTGTAGACGCACGAGTTGTGAGACACTCTAGTCTTAGCAATCAAGGGGAATTTTCTGAACTCCTCAGGAGACAAAACAGGAGTATTTGTGTTCTTGGACTTCTGAACGTAGTAGAAGATCACGAATGTGGAGATGATGGCGGCCACGGTGGCAAACACGACCATAGGATTAGACTCGTCGGCCATGGTGACTGTCTTACTTGAGGTGGCAAAGGACTAGAAAACTGCGTTGGTTTCAAGCGACAGGTTTTCAAGATTTACTCTAGAAAAAGTATCAGCTCTATATAATAGACGTGGCGTCCTCTGCAGGAACGCGGATGTTCGCACTTGATGCGGGAAAAACCTCCGATATGCTCTTACCCGGCAATCGGGGTCGAGTGTCCTGATGGAGAATTGATTTTGGGGTGAGGCTGATATAGATTTGGTAATTTTTAAGACTATGTGGTTGGTATTTGGTTGTAATTTCGCTTGATTGTTGGTAGTGGTCAATACATCCAGTGCTAAAGTCCGCGTATCCCCACACAAATTCCATTTGCACGTGTATCGAAAGAACAGCTAACCACTTGGTGGATTGAGTGTGATTCTTAGCGCAATTTCTTTTTCGAAATTAGGCCTTTTTTCATTTTCTTTTTTTTCTGTTGCGATCTGAGGCCAAGGGAGCGAAACCCGAGGTTCTCTTTTTTTGCAACCAAAGCACTGATTGTGACACTGTATATGGCATGCATTTTGGACCAGGGGAGCCTCTTCGCTAGTAGTGGCTGCAAAAATCTGAAAAATGGATAACAAGAATAAAATCTCCTAAAATAATATTTGCTCAATCATTGTCTCGTATCTCTATAAAATCCTTTGATGTTTGCCCACTTTCAAGACGGCTTTTCTATTTAGCTTGCGTCGTTCATGTAGACTCTTCTTCATCATTACTTTTGACATTCCACTGTCCACTTATGTCCCATCTGGAGCCTTTGGCATCAATGCTGACGTATTTTACAAATTTCAAAACGCTTGGATCCCTCAACATGAGCGACATCGTGTTCCATTTGCACTGACTGGTGTAAAGCACTGAGTCGTCTGAAGGATCACTGGCCTTGTAGATGGCAGGATCGTCATCTTCAAACTCTCCATCACTGTCCGTATTGAGAGCCATACAGACCTCGTAGCCACCAAAGTCTCCAGACTCCCAGTTCTTTGGGTTTACTGCCGTGGGAGTCAATCCCAATGTAGCCTCGAGTAGCACATTCAACTCACCCTCACGAGCCAATTTTTTGTCAGTGGTAGTCGCAAGGATAAAATCCTGTCCTGGTCTAAATTTACGTGCCAAAAGCTGATCGCTTGTTGGGAAAAGACCAGTAATATATACCAACCACTTGCGGAAGGCTGCTGACTTCATGAAGCTGAGAAGGTCCAACATCTTCTTGTCTGCCTCTTCGTCAGCCAATCTTTTAACAAGCTGGAAGTTGGGGAGTTGTTGTGGTCCGACATTGTTTACGTGATTAATTGCCTCCTCGGTCAATTCAAAGTCAGTGGTACCGTCAATGTACATAAACCGCTGCTTGTGAGGAGGAACAGCGCACTTCCAAGGAAACTCCACGCCAGCGGATGTTTGAGGAACACGCTTTTCGAGCTCTGTGGTACGGAGAGTGTGTTGGAGAGCATCGGCATACTTTTTCTCCAAGATTTCCTTGAGCTCGATGACTGAGTCCTCAATGAAAGCATTCTGTAATTTCTCCATCATTTCTGGTTTCAAGTAGGACTCGCTCAAGAAAGTTTTCAAGTACTCGTACTCAGCCTCGGTGAATGCACCGTTCTGAGCTTTTTCTAAAACCTTGGTTTCGTTAGCTGCAAAGTCGTTTCTAATAGGCTTTGGGAAATCATACTCTTGGAGCTCCTTTGTTTGAAGCTGTTGCAATGTACTTTTTGCCTCGGTTGCTTCTTGTTCACCGGGGACAAAGCCCTTCTCTCCCTCTTGGGGAATGTGGAACCAACCTTGGATCGACAAACGCTGCTTGTCGACTCTAACTTCCTCCACATCATGGAACGAGAGACCCGGTTGCACGGTAAAAAAAGCAATTTGATTGAATTGAGGAGTCAACTTGCATTCAAAATCTGCCTTGGGAACGTTTGGAACAATAGCAGGGAACAACCTCAAGGCACCGCCATAGTGTGGCTTCCACGTAGAATCAGGATCAGGCAAATAGAGAATGAAGCTGACCCTTCTGGAGCCAATGACATCGTCGTGGGTCAAAAGATGGCACCCTTTGGTGTATGTGTTGATCGACAAGTCAGTTTTCACACCGCTCAACTTTCCACACCCAGTGACATTCGATATGAAGTCTCTGAATTCTTCAGAATAGATACCAGCACGAAGCTTGGACAAGGAAGGCAAACGAGACAAATCGTCCCAGTTCAACCCGGAGAGATTGGCTAGATCTCCAGATTGAAAGACCTTGTAGATGTCAGTCTCCTTCTTTGTGAAGGCGATCTCATTGAGGACCTCTTTCCGTACGTTTCTTAAAAGGGTATCGTCGAAAAGTTGGGTCACAGTGCCCCATCTGTAAGGTTGACTCTCCGTAATGTCAGTTTTCAATGATTTCTGGAAGTCATCCAGGAAGATTTTGGAGTTGAAAAAGCTAACGATCTGGTCATGGTTGAAGGTGGAGTCCTGTCTTTTGTTGGATTCTTCAGAGGCCGAAGGCGAGCGTTTCGTCATTTTCGACTATGGAATTATAATGAAAAATTGTCAGTTTGTGGATTCACAAAATATGAAATGGTGGGGTGATGAGAGATGAGACTACTATCTTAGTGCGCATTGATCTGTATGCACTTACATGGATAGAAGGCTGAGAAGAGAAGGACCGGGTGGGATGAGTTGATGAATGACGTTTTTGGGGGTATCGATCTGTCAAAAAAGAGCGCTCGTTTGTGTCCAATTCCATCATCCAGGCAAAGATTTACAGAGGATTCTTATCTCTATTTGTTAAACTTATGGGACACAATACTATAGTTCATTCTCTTCAGGACACTGAGTATCGAACTCTGAAGAATCATTTTCGATGAATTGATTAAAACTATTTTTTTAGTGGATTGTTTAGAAGTGTCTTTTCCACGTCATGAAGGTTCATGGAGATCTGGCGACCTCAGCCCTCATAGTGCCCATCTTCTTTCTCACGTCATTTGTGCATTGTCTGTTGTGCATACCTGGTGCGTTTCGCGTAAACGTCCTTTACCCTGGAATTTTTCACCCATGAGTATCTCAGGATTGGTCCCTCTGCAAAAACAACATCTGCCAGAATACTTAAATACCTTCGACCCTAATCGGTATCTCTTGCTCTATCCTTCTAGCGCGGTGCATACATTCGGCGCCGTCTTCTTGCCGCTACCGGTCAAAGCGTACACGTGAGATAGATAAATGGCCGATACCTGGCTATATGCAGACGTCCGAGTCATTTGAGTCATAGCCAGAGTGGAAAATTCATAAACGCTGTAGTGTCCCGATTCGACATCCATTCTTCTTCCACAGCTACAATCTCTGTTGAGATTATTATATTTCTTTTAATCTTTCCAACCTATTAATCAAATAGTCAACACCAGACATCATGGCTGAATCGTCGCCTACTCTCTCTGCCACCTCTTATAACTCAGTGTTGGACCTTAAACAGCTTCTGCCGCCCGGCTGGATCATCCAGAAATTTGGAGGTACTTCTGTTGGCAAATTTCCCGAAAACATCGTCGAAAATGTCGTCAAGCAGTACGCGTTGCAGAATCGTGTTGCGGTAGTATGCTCGGCGCGTTCGTCAAACACAAAAAGCGAGGGTACCACCTCGCGCTTACTTAAAGCTGCTGATCTTGCCTCGCAAAATGCGGAGTTCCGTCCTCTTTTAGAGGTGATCGAGAAAGATCACACCGATAACGCTCGCAGCAAAATCTCTGACCCTCAACTTCAGGCCCAGTTGATCCAACAGTCCAGTAAAGAGGTCGCTAGAGCCCAAGAATTGCTCCATGCCTCCCAGGTCATTGGAGAAATCAGCCCAAGAACCTTGGACTCTATTATGTCTGTAGGTGAGAAGTTGTCGTGTTTGTTCATGGCTGCCTTGATGAACGACAGAGGCTTGAAAGCTACCTACGTGGACCTCAGTGATATCATCCCCTTGGACTACGATGTTTCAAAGGGCCTCGATGATAAATTCTACCAATTCTTGGCCACCAAGTTTGGCGAGATCGCATCTGCCATGGATTCGGACGTGATTCCAGTCTTCACTGGATACTTTGGTGTTGTTCCAGGTGGTCTTCTTAATGGTGTTGGACGTGGTTACACTGACTTGTGTGCTGCTCTTGTGGCTGTTGGCGTTCAGGCTGACGAATTGCAGATCTGGAAGGAGGTCGATGGTATCTTCACAGCCGATCCACGTAAGGTTCCAAACGCCAGACTCTTAGACAGTGTTACACCAGATGAGGCTGCCGAATTGACCTATTATGGCTCTGAGGTTATTCATCCATTTACCATGGAACAAGTCATCAAAGCTAAAATTCCAATCAGAATCAAAAACGTCGAGAACCCTACCGGTAACGGTACCATCATCTACCCTGACAATATTGGTCGTAGAGGTGAGGCCACCCCTCCACATCCTCCAGCCGCTTATGAGAGTTTGCCAAGCAGCTATATTCAATCCCAGAAGAGAAGATCCGCCACTGCTATCACTGCCAAGCAGGATATCGCAGTCATCAACGTGCATTCCAACAAGAAGACACTTTCGCATGGCTTTTTGGCCCATTTGTTCACTACTCTTGACAGATACAGACTTGTGGTTGATTTGATCTCTACCTCCGAGGTTCACGTCTCCATGGCCATGCAAATCCAGCCAGACCAAGAGGTCAGCTTAAAAGAGGCTTTGAAAGAATTGCGCAAAATGGGTACCGTTGATGTGACCAGACAGATGACCATTGTCTCTCTTGTTGGTAAGCAAATGGTAAACTTCATTGGTATTGCTGGTAATATGTTCAAGGTTCTTGCTGACGAGAGAATCAATATTGAAATGATCAGTCAGGGTGCTAACGAGATCAATATCTCTGCTGTGATCAATGCAAAGGATACTATCAGAGCATTGCAGTCCATTCACGCCAAATTATTGGAGGGTAGCTTCGGTTTCAATCCAGAGGAGTCTGCCACTGACATCAGATTGAGTGCCCTCAGGTTCCAATAAGAAACAAATTAAACTTGCATTACGAATGACATTGAAGCATTCATTTGCGGCGGAGTTACAAAGCCCCGCTGTGTAAATACAGACGAATAAATTAATAACGAGTAAATTGATTTGAGTCAGTTCAACTGTACATAACAATACGCTAATACGCTTTACGAATCCAAAAAGCCGACTTATATACCGAAGTCTCCGCCTTCAGAATTGGAGCCGTCTGCGCCCTTGCTGCTCTGGGCTCTAGAGTTATCGGTAATCAAGCCCTCTAGGTCACCGACCATGCTGCCCAATAATTCGCCGGCCAACTTGTGATATGCCAATTGGGCCTTGGTCAATTCCAAGAGCTCTTCAAGAGGCTTGGCTTGTTCCAACACATTCTGCATCACCGAGAGGGCGTCTTCGACGGTATTGGCAAACTCGTCTTCAGCGTTCTCCATGGCCACTCTCAATTGGGGCTCCTTGGCAGGGTTGGAACAGTTTGTAAGTGTTTGGCGTGCAACATCGTAATCAATTCTCTTATCCTCGACCTTTTTCTGGATGGAGGAGCTCTGTGCAAGGAGCGATCTCAAGGTAGTAGATAAGGGTTTGTTGAACTTAGATTTGATCAATTGATCCTGGCCCAATCTGGCATTGGCAATCTTGTTCATGTTGGACGAGTACAAGTCCAAAGCTTTGACCAATGGGTCGTCAGATTTGTCGCTCAGAGTTAAAACTGATCCATTGGTGGCTCTGGCAAGAGCATGGTACATCGTCTTAGGAGGCTTGAAGTCGCCATCGATAGGATTCACCAAAGCGGCTTGAGCCTCAGCGGTGTTGGTAGCCTTGGAAAGGTTCGACACTCTGTTGGTGATGTTCTTTCCTAAGTCGGTGAAGGATTCTTGTAAGTTCAATGGATAATCGTAGGACTCGTTTTCGTAGTTTTGAGTGACCTTCAAAATGTTCTTGTAGAGCTTCTCGACATTGTTACACTTGGTGGCCAACTCAGTGTACTCCGAGGGCAATTGGCTGATTTCGTCAATGTTTACTTTGCCGATTCTTTCTTGAACAAGACGAGTCGTTCTTTGGGCGAAGGGAAGCACTTCTTTGTTGAAGTCATTGGAGATTTTGTCGCCGAAAGACTTTAAGTTGTCGGCAAATCCCGAGAAATTAAAGGACATGGTTGTGTGGAATAGTTAGTTGATAGCAGGTAGTTTTAAAGATAATGATCCTGTCAAGAGCCCTGCACGTGATCAGGCAGAGTACTTTGGCTGAATGAAGTTAGAGAAGAATTCTGGGGATTGAGGTTGAGGATCGATAATGTTTTTATTCATGTGTTTGAATTTATAGCTTCGTTGCATGGGAGATTTTATACTCTTTGTTACCGTTTGGTTCCGGTTTTAGGGAGTCCATAAATCGCTATATCAACAAGAGGAATTGTGGATCCCGTGTAAATTTCTTGAGTTTGGTGTAATGCCGAATCTTTGTATTTTCGCTGGCTTATGTTCTTCATTTCTTTCCTACATAATCATCTGGTCATCTAGTTGTTCGTCATCAAGATAGCTGAGGGACGTGCATGATCTGTACTCGTCAATCACTGACAATATCAGCTCTTTGCAATCGTTGAAAGTATCTAGCACCTGAGCTCTCTCCGCTGGGTCATTTGTTTCGGTGTAGAAATTGATGTATGCGGCACGCTTGGCCAAAAGCTCGTACTGGCGAACGATTTTGTGAAACATGTGCTGGATGGACGTATTATTTGAAATTTGAAAGCCGCTCAATCCTCGTTTAGGCTCGCCATATGGTCTCTTGCCATTAACCACATTGATCACTGAGGAAGTCCACGGCACAAATGTGGTCCTCTGTTGTGCTCGAATTAAACCCTTTCGGAGCTCTGATTGACTAATTCTGTCTCCAATTATGTAGTCAAGCATTGTGATGTATTTAGGTAACTCGTGAACTTGATTCATCTTATATTTTTCATTGAGAAGCTCAAGCACAATATCGTTTTCATTAAGACTGACATAGTTGCCCTTGGGTGCGCAACCTGGAATATTCGAGTATGGTGCAATGGCAGAGGAAAGAAATTTCAAATCGGGCGTTGGCACAAGTGTAGCCAAGATAGACTCGTACGAGCTATAGGTGTAGCTGGGGAAGCGGAGCGGATTTGACACTCCACAAGCGATGTATGATATAAGCTTATTTTCTCCCGTGAACGCCCCATGCGCAAATGAAGACGAACTGTTCAAAAGAGTGCTCTCTAAGCGATTCAAGGAGTCGTTGTCAAACACAAAGGTAGCGTTGCTGTGATCAATGAGCCTTCGAAGCGTCAACACGGTATTATATGGCTGTACAACAACGTCCGATGTCTTCTCATTGGATGGAAAGATCGAATATGTGGTGATAAGTTTCTTACTCCCGTATCTATCGTCTAGAAGCTCTAGCAAGTAGCTTCCCACACCAGACCCCGTTCCTCCTGCTACGCTATGAAATAATTGAAATGTGGAGAGATTATCACATTTGTCTAGCTCCCGATCAATCAAGTTCATCAATTCTTCTTCATGCTGGGATGCGTAGGCATGGCCCCGTTGCCAGTTATTGGCTGCTCCAGCGCCGTTCTCGCTCAAATGAACATTACGTGAATTAAACATGGGCATTGCCGACATTGCCTTTCCTATTACCGAGGGTTCTAAGTCTATCAAAATCGATCTAGGAGTGTATCTATTCTCCTCACTACGGGAAAAGAACACATCTGTTTGGTCTCTTCGCAGTTGTTTGAGACTCGTGTCGGAGGGAAACTGTTCGCTTGTGCTTATGTAAGCCAAGTCTTCGTTTTCGATCGGTTCAGCGATACCATCGGAGCTGATTCTGTGTTCTGAGGCCATTTGACCCCAGTATTGGAGCCCCACTTGGTTTCCACATTGCCCTAGCAGTAGAGAGACGACTTCGCTGAATATTAGTTGGATGTTCTTGATGTGATTGGTTGGTTATCTAGTGTGTACATACCCTGGCATTGTGTTTTGATTGTGCTACGATGTGTTTCTTGATGTAAGTATCAGTAGTGTAAACAGTGAGTGTGTCGCGTATAGTTATAGTGATAAGTGGTAGTGCGGAAATAGGGAGATGAGATTTTTTTAGGCAGAAACTAATTAGAATATTGGAAATGAACATTATTGAATGAGTTCGAACTTCATTTCAACAAAAAAAAAATTAATTTATTTCCCAGTACTTATCGTTGATATGATGGAAAAAATAATGGACGAGATCGGAGTCGAACCAATGACCTTCTGCTTGCAAGGCAGACGCGCTACCAACTACGCCACACGCCCAATCGATATCAATGGAAAATGAGGCAACAATATGACCTCTTAACTCAAAATGTATGCTCACCCCTTAAAATTCACTTGAGATCTTCAATTCAAATTTAGATTCAAAAAAAAAATAGTAAATCGAAGCATATATTCCTAAAAAAGTATGTTACATTGTCAAGACCCCTGGCCTGCCATCTCAATAATTGTACGATCTTCTCTTTCTTCTTCTCTTGCAAGTGCCAGTTGGAATGGTGGTCCCCGTAGCAGTGAAGCTAGGAAGCACAGTGGTAGTCGAAGTCTGGGTAACAAGACCAGTTGGAGAACCAGAGATGGTCAGACCACCACATTGGTTAAATGCGGCAGCTAAAGAATTGAAAATAACTGTCTTGAGGGTCGAAACATTGAAGAATTCCTTGAAAAGCGAAGTAACTAAACCAGAGTTTTTAATCGCAGAAAGCAAGCCACTGAAGTTGATGAGGTTTTGATCAAACAACTGTTTAAGAAGAGATGCACCATATTGCAAAAATTGTGGGTCAACAATCAATGCTCTCACCACAGAAGATGCCAACCCGGATTGGGCCAATGACTCCAAGAGTTGATTCACAACTCCGTTTGGATCATATCTCTTCACTGGCTCGACGTAAAGAGCAAGGTCCGTTTCATTCTCGGATCTCTTAAGGTTCACATTTTGACCTGAAAGCTTGGCTTTGATCTTATCAACCAAGCCAGAAATCTCCTGCAAGGCCAATTTGAAAATGTCTTGGTAGAAAGTACAATCATCAAGAATGTCTTGGATGACTGTAGTAGCCAAGCCAGATTGGGTTAAGGCGGTGAATAAGGTATCTAAAGAAATTAAACCACTTTTGATGATAAGAATTGCCGCCTGTGTGACAATTGGTTGCAAGTTTTTGTTATCGACCAAACCCTGGATGATCATAGGGGCAAGGTTAGTAGAATCAATTGCAGCCAAAATCTGGGTAACGATAGCATAGTCTCTCTTTTGAAGCTCGGCAGAATCAATAATCAAAGCTCTTTTGGCGGTATGAGAGTCCAATTGAACAATAAGAGCATTTATTTGTTCCTCCTGTGCTGGCGTCAACGCTGTACTCTTAGTGTCGCTAATGGAAGCAGGCAAAGCGTTGACATTGGCCATCATGGCCAACATGAGGGAGGCCGACAATGTGGATACCTTCATAACTATTGATTAAAAACGACGGAATTCGAATCAGTTGCAACTATGGTTCTCTTCTGTGAATCAGTGATTCCGTAGTGAAGGGAGCTGGCAGCCACTATATATGATTCATGAAAATGGAAGGGCTGTAAAATTTCTGAATTGAGACATAGAAAAACCCTTGGAGACTTCTGTTTACGGACATATCTTAATATCGGGCCCCTGGTTCTAGATGATGTATTTCCGAATCAGGAATGGTCTTGGGATAATGGCTGCAAATCCATTTCCGCTTTGGGAAATAGGTGAGAGTGGTTGCGTGCAGGTCCTTTAATCTGAGGTGGTGTTGGTATTTTGATGAGATTCTTGTCAAGAAAAACAGTTAGCATTTGAGCCCTCAGGCTTTTGAAATTGCCGATATCAATTTTAGTTAATTTCGAGGATTGGTTCGGCTAGGAAGTGGTAGTTCGTTGAGCGGAGCAGATGTATGTTGGATATTCAATATACACACTAATAGTAGAGTTGTCAAAGGTAGGAGCGAGTAAAAGAGAGGCAGGGAATAGCCTTCCATTTTAGACGAAAATCGCGGCGTCTCATTTGAGCCCCTCAGGTCTTTCAGATTCATTGCATCTTTTATTATTCAGCATTAGGTTTCGGGAGGCCGTTGGAAGAACTTTGTGGTGACCCAAGAATCGTAGTGCCAAAGTATTTTATAACGGATTCAATCCATTGTACCTGAGTTTGCGTGCTTTTTCGTTTCGCTCCATCTTCGAGATCATATATTTGCAAGCAGTGCAATTTGGATCACAGAATTAGAGAGGATTCGAAATCAATTCCTGAAAATTGATTGGAAGCTGCTTTTTTCATGTCAAGAGTCTTTCCAAAAATGCGCCATATTACAGCTACCCTTGTACTTTGTGATTTATAACACCAAGAGGTAGAGGCAACGATACATGGGTGCATATTGCAAGAGCTACAAATCAACAGGTCCTAATATTCAGTGAAAAATATCCGATTGTTGGGTATAAATTTGAGGCATAGGCCTCGACTGCATCCGAAACCCTTAGCTTCTGCTTTGAGATGATGGCAACCGAACAACTAGAACACACTATTCTTCCGCAGAAGAATCAATGAGATGAGCCTGCAGTGCATTCACAACCAGCGAAAGGGCTTGACAATTGGGAACTGGGCCGAACTGTTCATCTGGCCAATAATCAATCTTTTCTGCTGGACCCGTGTGCTTTTTAGCCCTGTGCTCTGCCCAACTTTCAAATTTTTCATTGAAGTATCTGTAAATACTGTCTTCAATTTTTGAAGCATAGATAAAGCGGGCATTTAGTTGTGACCAGAGGTTTAAGAATATCTTGAAGTAGATTCCGAGTCTTACAAACCAATACGTCAAATCTTGGTGCCGAAATGACGCTAGAGTTTCACTTAAAGTCTGAGCAACAAGGGCAAAAATTGGTGCGCATAATTTTCTCGCAACATCTAGATAGTAACGATTCCACGATAAATATATACATCTCAATTTCCAGTAGTATGCGAACTGAAACTCGTACCGAAAA
The DNA here is from genome assembly GCF_035610405.1 of Australozyma saopauloensis. Lineage (NCBI taxonomy): Eukaryota > Fungi > Ascomycota > Pichiomycetes > Serinales > Metschnikowiaceae > Australozyma > Australozyma saopauloensis. The sequence goes on from NC_086135.1 coordinate 927,446, forward strand.
TACAGCTTATGCTCCTTGAGTATGGCCGCAACTCTTTTTTCAAAAGCATGGCGCAGACGATAAAGTTCAATGCGTCGTTGACCCTGCAAGATCAGCTTGAGACAGGACTCCAATTCGCTACAGCAGTCTGAGATGTCACCTTGTAGGTAAGCAATCCTCACGGGCCAATCGCCCGGTGGGTCAGTTAACCGAAGAACATATTTGCCATTGACTTCGCGATACACATAATTCAAGTATGTGCTTTGTTTGTCTTGGTATTTCTGAAGTAGTTCCGCGACTTTCTCATGACATCTCTCAAAAGTAGTATTCATGTCATCAAAAGTCGCCTTGGTGCTAAACTCTTTCAAGGTATCAATTTTAAATAGGGCTAGTTCGGAAAGTACAACACCGGCTACATCAGGTTTGAACCTCCTGATAGTTTTGTGCTCACCGACTTCGCTATTTCCGCTTTGGCGGTTCTCTGACTTGGCTTCTTGCTGATTTTGATCTGGTGCAGACGTTAAAATTGACTTGGGCTGGAGATCGATTTTTCCCCGTCTCTTTCCCGTTTTTGGGGACCTTTTCCGTGCCATTGTTGTCGAGCAGCGATGAAATTCAAATAATTACTCGAGTGAATGAGAATTCCGAGCAAATGGAAGAGTACCTGGTACGTGAATTGGAAGATTTTATATGAATATGCCTAGCACAAACCACCATGCTCATAAATTGGCTGCGAAATACTGCACATACAATGCAGAGCATTCTTTGCCATATTCAAGTAGTCAATTGGTATGAATCTATCAATGAAGAGTTGACTACTTGATTTCTTACACATATGTAGATCAGAGTCTGTTGCGAAGTTCAGGAGCCTTGAAGTGCCACATGTTGTACCACATGTGAGCCAATGTAGAATGGGTTAATGATGATTCGAGAGTATAAGGTGAGAGCAAATATGAATGCACTTTTTGTAGATCGGAAAGACACCCAACTCGTTCAAATTGTTCAACATTTCTCGTATCTACTTAAGAATTGGACATTGGATTCATGGCTTTTGAAAGCGAATGAAAGCATTGCCCACCAAATGGTGTATCAGGACGAGTTTATTTTTTGTCAATTTGAGGGCTCCATTCGAGTTGTGTGTATCCTCTCTGATGATTTGTGCGCTTCTGTGCCTAAATCAGATCCAACTGGTGGCTTGAGAAATCATGAGACCTACAGCAACCTAACAATATTCATCACGAATGAATGCTGTATAAATCGGAGTCAGTATTATGTTTTTTGTTTTTTTTTCATTTTTCCCACACTTCCAGCAGAAGATTTGCAACTTTAGTTACAAATGTTTACAAACACGCACAAGTAAAATTTAGAAACAGCGCCAAAAAATGGTCAAGTACAAGAAAAAGCGTACCAATTGCACCAAACAAGAATCCCCGCACCCAAGAAAAATCTCTATCAAATCTCAATATATCACTTCCTGAAAAAATTCACACCCTATATAACCTTTCTCATCTTGACCACACGCGCACTGTAAGCGACTGAAAAATTAGCGTGCACACTTGATCAGGGGGCCTGTCTACAGACAGACGTGATCCAATCAAAGACCATGTTTTCGGCCGAAATTGGCCCTAAATGTTTCAAAAAACCCCCCAAAGCGTTCAGATTCACCCAGAATCAACGGCAAAAATCCCTTCCAAACCGTGCTCCTTATCTTGCACGTATGGCTCTCATGCATGGTGGTAAAAGGTGCCTGATCTGAGCCGCGCGAGATGGCCCCATGCTCTAGTGAGACCAATTACATGAGAAGCAAATAAGAAATCTTCCAGTACTGCCCACTTGCTGCAGCCAGGTGCGTCCGCGAACTGAAAAAAAATACCAGGTGAAAGTTACACGGCTCCCTCCACTCACACCTGGACGCATTTGACCGTCGTATATAATCTCCTCTCCACTGGTCCACTGACCTTCTCTCTTGACCCTACATCCGTGCACCTCGCATACTCTCGTACAGATGTCAGCCCGTTCACATCGCTCTTATTTGTACTCTTTGCAGTGGAAAACCTCATTGTATGTTCCCGTCACCACGCAGCCATTCTGCGATTTTTTTTAGTTCGAATTAGTTGCAAAAGAGTCTCAGCCAATGCCCTTACTATTTTTTCAAGGGATCATTCGCCTGCTTCTGCCTCGATTCGCAGCTCCTTCCATCTCTCGCCCACACAAATACTAACCCCCCTCCAGAATGCTTTCCAAAGTCACCAATGTGGCTGCGTCGATCTCGCGCCTAGCGGCATTGCGGCCAATCCACTTTTCCATCATCACATGCTTGTTGGCCTCGATCGCCTACTTGGCTGCGGTAGATGAGTATATTCCAGGCTCATTCGACAGCGACCAACAGCAGGTGCTGTACTACCATCCGCCTGGCGCTGCTGACTACAGCAAATGGCACAGAGTTGAGGATATCACTCCTTTCGAGAACGCCGACCACTACTCCATTGTTCCCTTGAAATTTCACCGTTTCCAGACCGCGTCTGTGCCCGAGATCCAGAACACCATTGTGACTTCTGACAACGAGCGTCTCTTGGTCGTGCCTTCCACCGAGTTGCAGTCCGTGTTGGAGGACCTCAACGAGATCAATTACGACGGCGTCACTTGGAAGGCCAGATCTGACTACTTTTTGCGTCGTTACTACGGCTACGCTCGCCATGCCTTCACCAAACTCCGCTCGTTGGTGCAGGGCGCTGAGGCATTCGACATTGGCTTAATCTCCCTGGCTTATGTAGCTATGATCTTCACCATCGTAAAGCTCTTCATCGACATGAAGCAGGACGGCGCCAACTTCTTGCTTGCCTTTGCCACTCTTGTCTCCTCGATCTTCGCATTTCTCTTCGCATTAGCTGCATCCACCAAGCTTTTGAACACAAAGGCTTCTTTGCTTTCCTTAACCGAGGGTGTCCCATTCCTTACCGCCATTGTTGGCTTTAAGCATAAGATCTCCATCGCCAAGATGGTGTTGAAGGCTGCATCCAGTCAGTCTGACGTCAAGACCCTTGTTTCCGGTGCAGTTGCCAGCCACTCCCTCAGTATTTTCAGAGATTACGGTGTTGTTTTTGGCGTTTTGTTGCTCACTGGTTTGTTTTCCAGCGGCATGGAGGGTCTTCAAACCTTCTGCTTGGTCGCCTGCCTCTTGTTGGCGTTCGACCTCTTGCTCACTTACACCTTTTTCGCCGCCATTTTGGCTTTGAAGGTTGAGATTCACAGAGCACGCAAGACTCAGGAGATGCTGTCCATGCTCGAGGAAGAGGGCGTTTCCTCTCTTGTAGCTGCTACTGTTGCAAACAAGGCATCTGAAGCCTCTAAATCCGAGGGTTCTGGAAAGAGCTCCACCGCCTTGTCCTTCAAAGTTGCTGCTCTTGGCGTATTTTTCCTTGTCCACGGTATTTACTTGGGAAGCTCTTGGTTCCACGGTGCTGGCGACCTGAGCTTTGCTGCCGAGGCACAGAACTTGTCTTATACTGCTTGCCAATACATCACCATCGGCAAGAAAGGTACCGTGGTCACATTGCTCAGCCCAACTATCTATGCTCCATTTGGTGCTCTTGTTATTGCTGAAGACGTGGTTGCAACTGTGATCAGCATCATTTCTTATGCCATTACTGACAGCTTCATTTCTAAGTTCCTTTTGTTCTCCTTTGCCATCTCCATTTCATCCAACATTTACCTTTTGAATGCCACCAGATCCCAACGTCATGCCACTCGCAAGTTAATCGAGAACGAGATCTCAAAGCCAAAGATTTCGAACCAAAGCAATGGTGACAGCAAGCCTGAAGTTGTCAGAACTGTCGTGAGATCAACATCTCCCATTGATAATGACGACTCCTTGCCCGTGCGTCCCGTTGATGACTGCTTCACAGAAATGCAGAATGGCCGTCTCAAGGAACTCACTAACAACGAAGTTGCTTCATTAGTTGTTAGCGGCAAATTGCCTTTGTATGCATTGGAGAAGCATTTAGCCGACAATACTCGTGCTGTGATCGTCCGTCGTAAAGCTATCGCTAAACTTGCAAATGCCCCAATTCTCGATACCGATAGCTTGCCATATGCTCACTACGACTACGACAGAGTCTTTGGTGCCTGTTGCGAGAACGTTATTGGATACATGCCACTTCCTGTTGGTGTCGCTGGCCCATTGATTATTGATGGCGTTCCCTACCATATCCCAATGGCTACTACTGAAGGTTGTTTAGTCGCATCCACCATGCGTGGTTGTAAAGCAATCAACTCCGGTGGCGGTGTTAACACGATTATTACACAAGATGGTATGACCAGAGGTCCATGTGTCTCATTTCCTACGTTGGCAAGAGCTGGTGCTTGTAAGCTTTGGTTGGACTCCGATGAAGGCCAAAACACCATCAAGAAGGCTTTCAACTCAACTTCTAGATTCGCCCGTTTACAACACATCAAGACTGCTATTGCAGGTACTCTTTTGTTTATTCGTTTCAAAACCACCACAGGTGATGCTATGGGTATGAATATGATTTCGAAGGGTGTTGAATTTTCTTTGAAACACATGGTTGAGAAGTGTGGTTGGGATGATATGATCACTGTTGCCGTGTCCGGTAACTACTGTACCGATAAAAAGCCAGCTGCCATCAATTGGATCGAGGGAAGAGGTAAATCCGTTGTTGCCGAAGCAACCGTGCCAGATGAGGTTGTCCGTAAGGTTTTGAAATCCGACGTCGACGCTTTGGTCGAAGTCAATATCAGCAAAAACCTAATTGGTTCTGCTATGGCTGGATCCGTTGGTGGTTTCAATGCTCAAGCCGCCAACTTGGTCACCGCAGTTTATTTAGCTTGTGGACAAGACCCAGCACAAAATGTCGAGTCTTCCAACTGTATGACTCTTATGAAGAAGACCATCAATGGAGACTTGCAAATCTCCGTCTCTATGCCCTCGATCGAGGTGGGAACTATCGGAGGTGGTACCATCTTGGAGCCTCAAGGCTCTATGTTGGAGCTCTTGGGCGTCCGTGGGCCACATCCAGATAGCCCAGGAAGCAACTCCCGCCGTTTTGCTTGTATTGTTGCCTCTGCCGTGTTGGCTGCCGAGCTCTCTCTTTGTTCCGCATTAGCTGCCGGCCATTTGGTTCAATCACACATGCAGCTTAACCGTAAAGGTGGCACAACAGCTGCAGAAGCACCAGCCCAGAACGGACTGGATGTTGCGCGTCTCAAGGAGGGTGCAGTCAATTGCATCAAGTCGTAGTTTGTCTCTAGCTAAAGTCTGAGAGACTTGCACCATTGTCTGCATGAAAATCGATAACGAGAAAAAAAAAAGTATGTTATAATGCATAATCGGTATGTGATAAATTTAAGGGAAAGACCAACTGGTATTGACCTCGAAATTCATCTGAGTAAACAAAGCCAGATAGATCCAAGAATATTCAATAATAATAAAGGTGCCAGTTTCCCACGATAAGAATGCCTATAAATATAATTTTCCATATACACTTCTATGTTATGTTTTTATCACCACAGTCTTCGTTTATTGACCTCTATACCCCAGATTACAAGGTCTTTAGAGATAGAAGTCCATGTTTTCTAGAACAGCACGGCTCATCTTTTCACGCCGAGCGCATAGCAAAGCGCCCAAAAAGTTGGTCGGGAAATGGTACTACAACACCGATTCCCCGATCTCTAAACCCGACTGGTACGAGTATGCCTCTGAGTCCAGTCTGGAGAAATTCATTCCCTTCTCTAAATACGATAACCATAGACTAGAAAAAGCATATGCTGCTGAAAAGAGTACAATTGATGTCAAAGAAGACAGGCTATACCAAGTCGAATTTGACTCCATGCAATTGAGCCCAGTGTATTGGCCAGGTCCTGTTTATGAGGTCAGAAGAGGAACATGGTTCGCAAGAGACGGAACGCCATTGGATGCAAAACTTACAGAAAAACTAGAACAGAGCTACAGGAAAATCCGTCCTTTTAAGTTCGAAGAGGAGTCGGATCTGCTCGAGAACGTTTCGCGAGACTTGACTACCAAGTTCAACCAGGAGCTCAAGAGTCTAGGCAACGAAGAGCCGGTGGACATTGAAGAGGAGAAAGATGTGGCGGACTTGGGGGAGGGAAAAGCGGTAATTTTTTTTGATGAGAAGTATGGAGCGATATTCCCGAAGAATATCTCTTCTTTTCAGGTAAACATGATTAGATCTATACAGCCTTCTTATGGCACTCTTATGTCTGTGACGCCGATTCAGCGTGGGTATACAGAGGGATTGGATAGCTCTGTGGTAGAAAGTGTGAAATCGGCCAAAGTTTCTTCATTGACTCAAATTTTGCAGAATGAGGTTGCTACTTTTTTCTCCAAAAGCACCGATAACGATGCCTCTTCTCGTGCAGACACTGACGAAGACAAGAGTCATATTCTCAAGAATGTCATGGAAGCCGATTCTAAAGAAGACTTATCAGCCCTCAATTCTAAGAGAAACATCAAACACTTGGTTTTTTGCGTCCACGGAATAGGCCAGCTTCTTGGAGGAAAGTATGAGTCTGTCAACTTCACTCACAGCATCAATGTGATGAGGTCAACGATGCGTGAAGTTTTCACACATGAAGCGAAATATCAGCAATTGGCTTACGGTGATCAATATGACAAGAAATCCGAAGAGCAGAAGATCAACAACACAATTCAAGTCCTTCCAATATCATGGAGACATCAAGTCCTGTTTCATCCTCAAAAGGCCTTGGAAGGAAAAAAGAAACAGTTGCCAAGTTTAAACCAGCTTAATATTGACGGGGTGCGCCCACTACGTAACGTGATTGGTGATGTTGCGTTGGATGTGTTGCTCTTCTATGAACCAGAGTACCTCCGCCAGATATTGAAAGCAGTGTCATCTGAAATCAACAGAGTTTACAAACTTTTCAAAACGCAAAATCCAGACTTCGATGGCAAGGTTCATTTATTTGGCCACTCTCTCGGCTCGGCCATTTGTTTCGACTTGCTCTCTCAGCAAAAGCCTGACAAGTCTAGCAAATATAATTTGGATTTTGATGTTGAAAACTTCTTTTGTGTTGGTCTGCCTGTGGGAATGTTCAAGGTCCTTCAGCAAAAAACAATTGAGCCCAGAGTCGATCAAAACACCGAAGAAATTAGCCTTGATTCCGACTTCGCAGCACCAAAGTGTAAAAATCTCTACAATGTCTTTCATCCATGTGATCCAATCAGTTATCGCTTGGAACCTCTCATTGATCTTGAATTTGCAAAAGTAAAACCAGAGGAGGTTCCTTTTGCACTCCAAGGATTCAATACGCAAGTACAGAATCTTACTTCCTTAAGTGATGACATACAAGACAAAATTCTACTGGCCTCTAGTTGGTTTAGCAACGACAACCCAGATAAGCTCTCGTCTGGCACGAAGAAGAAGAAACGCCCTGTAGAGGAAGAAAATGCCTTGGGAGACATCATTTCTACTTTGACGAGTAGTAAGGTCCAGAAGACTTCTACAAAAAAGAATAAGATCGTGGAATACAACGAGGAGCAATTAAAGAAGATGATAAAAATGAACAGGACCGGCAGAGTAGACTATAGTCTCCCGATGGGAGTGTTCAGCATTGCCATTGTATCTGCACTTAGTGCACACATATCCTACTTTGAAGACCAAGAGACGGTCGGGTTCGTGATGAAAGAAATCCTCAGCTCGGACGAACCGCCAGTCACAAAGAGGAAAGTGACCTCGTTCAAATGATGATATTATGACAATAAAACTCAAAAAGCATCCGTTCTCGTTCGTGTTTCTGCTTGCTTTACTCCATCAACAAGTCATCAATACTTTGCTCAGCGTCGTGCTTGATGAGGTCTAACATACCTTTAGGCAACACTGGATTTCCCTCGGCGTCTAAAACGTATCTGAAGGGCATTTCGGTGGACTCATACTTGTTGAACTTGATCTCGGGGTAGTCGATAAATGCAATGTCTCTGAACTCTGTCTGTTGCTCGATGATAATCTTTGTGGTTCTAATGGCAGTATCTGTGGTCATTTGCAATGCACCCAATCTTCTTCCAGCAAAGCCGTATTTCTTACGCAAAATTCCGGTACGGTCTACTCTAGGGTGGGATCCCAAGATACCTCCAAACACAAAATAGTCGAACTTCTCGGCATCTTGAGGAGATAACTCTTCCTCTGCAGCAGGGTCAAGCAAGCAAACAGCGTCCTTTTTCAAGCCTCCGTCAATTGTAACACACTCGTCGGTAGTCCAGACCAAACCCAAGTCTCTGAGTTGCTGTGGGATATCGTTTTCCGTTGTGGATTGAGGCAACGACGTCAAAATGAGGTTCTCACGGCCAACGTCGCGGATAATTTGGGAATATTCTAGAATGACCCATTCGGAGAAGCCCTCCTCCATGTGCTCGATGACATACTTCATGATGATGGTATCTAATTTAAGAGTTGGATTTCACATATCACTAATCGTGGATCACGTGACGACAGCGATGGCTGCAAAACACTCTTAACTAAGACAAGAAATAGATCACTAAATTATGAAATTAAAAAAGCGCTTCGATGAACCGGTAAAAAAGGTATACCACAATTTTCATCAAAAAATCTTTTTCATCAATCTCTTGATTCAGATCTCTAGATCTATCATGCAAGTCAGTCTCTACAGTAGCACTGAACTTAAATATATCGAATTTCTCTATTAACTAATTATTGTATTGTTGTTTCCCAAATCTTCGTCTACTTTTTGCAGCAAGAAGATGTCTCGGCAAATGCCAATCTCGAAGTCTTGTCCACGTTCAAGGAGCAAGTGTCGGTACCAGTAAGACCTTGCTTGACCTCAGTGGTGGTCTTAGCATACGATGGCTTGACATCGAGAACAGGGTTCTCAGTGAAAAAGTGCCGAGGACGCAACATGAGGTCGAAGATCTCAGTAGGCATGACTGGGAAGTCTTCTGGGGCTGGGAAATGGGTGATACCAAAGGTGTGGAACAAGAGAATGTCGGTGTTTTCGATCTTGTCTTCACCATTACCAATCCACTCTCTCATACCTCTAGAACCGTCACCAGACCATTGAGCAACGTGCTCACCGGATGGGTACAATCTACCGTATCCCAAGTCGTCGTCGCGGTATGGGACGACTTCAGTGGTGTAAGCGGCCCATGGTGCTCTCTTTCTGACCAAAGAGCCCTCTTTAGCCAAGAGTGGGGATGCCCAGGTGGAAACCAATTTGTAGGAGCTTGGCTTGCCAGAGAACTTGTTGATCTTGCTTGGGTTGAAGATGTCCCAAGTTCTAGTAGTGGTGGCGTTGGTCAAGGAGTCGGCAACAGTCTTGAAGACGGTCTTCTTAGCATAGAAAGCATTACCGTACATGTTCTGAGTGGATCCAGTCTCACCATCACCGCTTGCGGCGTCGGATGTAGAGGCAGAATTGTTGTCACCATCGATTCTTGGGTCCAATCTCAAGGAGAACAAGTGCTGGTGGTTGTGGGCGTTGACTTGAGGGTAAACTTGGGTTCCCCATTTTCCAACGTCCTCATCCTCGCCGCAGACGAAGGTGTTCAAGATACCGGTCAATCTGACCTCCAACTTGATGGTACCGTCTTGTCTGAAGATCCAGTACAAACAGTACTCGTAGTTGGCAGCAGTGAAAATTTGAGAAACGATCAACTTCTTACCTCTGGTGACGACAGTAGTTTGGAAGTCATCTCTGAAGTCAGAGTGCTTGAACAACAAACCGTCATCTTCCTCATGGATGCAGACGGCGTTCTTGACAGTCAATGCCTCACCAGCCTTGTCGGTGAAGTGAGCATCCATGTAGTGAATGACACCCTTGCAGTCGCAGCCAAGGGCCAATGGGTTAGTACAGTAACCGGCACCGTATTCACCAATGTCCAATGCATGCTTTCTTTGGTGAGGGAAGTCTGGGCATCCGTATGGAACAATCATTTCGGACAACGAAATTCTGTGGAAAAGAGGTCTCTCATTGCCATGGTCATTGTAGGTCATGTCAGATAAGACAATACCCTCTCTGTAGTTGAAACCGATGTGGAACTTGAAGTTCGACCATTCCATAACGTGGCCGGTCATCTTGAAGGAAACACCGTTTGGCTGGGTGACATTGTATGGAGTGTCATCTTGTCTGAATCCAGAGGGGTTCTCTGGAGTACCAAACTTCTCAGCAACATGCTTAGGGTGGAAAGACGAGTGCTTGTGCTTGGAGACCTGTCTTCTTCTGTTTGGAATGTCGATGTAGATAACCTTACCCTCGTTCATGTCAACAATTGGACAGAAGTCCAATGGGTGAGAGTAGTGGGAGTCGTCCTCGTCAGATCTCCAGTACATCAAAGCCTGTTGAAGTCTTCTGGAAGCTCCCCATCTCTCATCGTAACCGATGGTCCAGGCGTCACAGTAAACGTTCTTCATCTCTTCCTTTGGAATTCCGACAATCTCACATTGTCTGATAACACGAGGGTCGCTTCTGACAATCTCTTCGGTAGCTTGAAGATCGTGAGGAGTCAAAATTGGTTGAACACCATCGGTGCTTTTAGAGAGCGCAACAGTCAATGAAGCGACATCAACGACACCCTCTTGCACACCATTGACACCCTTCTCGACTACAACGTAGTAGGCCAATCTTGGTGGTGCTGGGCCGTTCTTCTCCTTCCACTCATAGTAGGCTCTCTTGATAGGCTCTCTAAGAGTGATGGTATTGAAAGTAAGCTGCTTGCCCTTGTAATGCTCGAGGATCACAGCAGAAACTGCTTTAATCTCCTGAGGACTGAGTGGGTCCAAAGGATGAGCTGGTGGTGGTGGAGGAGCCACACTGGCAGTGGCCTGGCTAGCAATTTGTTGCAATCTTTCCATTGATTGAGGTTATTAGTCTGTATAAGATACTTTGATATAATTTTTGAAAACATCCAAGGATTCTTCTTCGCTTTATAGATGGCTGCAAATTCAGTCTTGGAGACGATAGAGTCCACTGTGCGGATCGCGCTTCCCAAAATGGTGAAAACTTCCCGAGTCGCGGCTATCGGATCCGAATTAGGAAAGTAGATACCTAGGTGCGGAACAACGCTTGAACAATTCTGTAATCATGATTATGTCTCCATTGTGTTCCCTGCAGCTGGTCATGACTATTTCGGCTTCGATCCGTCGGTAACTCTGTACCAATATGTGTCAGAATTCCACGCTCATTGGACTTCCGGCGCTGGACCAAATGTGTGACCGTCATTCGGAGAAATCACACGAATCAATTCATGGTATGAAATTTCAGTCGATGTATCAACTCGTCAAATATTAGTATCTGTTTATGAATTGAGTGTTTACAGGAAAGCCGAATTGTAGAATTTTCGAGTATCGTATAGAAACCAGATTTTTATAATACTGGTAGTCGGGAAGTTAAGAATCGACTACAACAATGTTTTATATTAACAGGACATACACTTCCATTAAATACATCTTTCGGTTGCGGCCATATCAAGTGGAAAATACTGTTTCCCGTCCGATCAACGTTAGTCAAGCCACTTAGAGCCACACTGAGTAATGCAGTGGGAGACCATGTGTGAAATTGTGGTGCTGCAATCTTTTTACATTTTTTTTTAATGAAGTCCTACTTATTCAACCAACCAATGAAACAACAAATATTCATATATGTCACGGGTTTCTGTGGTAAGTATCCACGTCGATAAATTCGCTTCTGTGTCGACTTTAATACTGGTCAATTAAAAAAGGCACAATCAAGTGAGATGTTTCCCAAACCTACTACTACAATTAATTCGAAGCCTATGGTTCTTGCAACTATACGTAAACACAAGAATGAAAACTACTTACCACGATCCGTGGGAGGGAATGACATTTGGAAGCCAGCAAATTTAATGGTAAATTTGCTTACAACTTGTCGTAGTACTCCTCGTAACCTGGAACGTCTGGCTTTTGACCAGTACGCTCTCTCTTAGCTCTGACGATAGCACCAGGCTTAGAGGTTGGGTCGGTTGGGTCACCACCCATGACGGCCCAATGGTCGAAGATCAATTGTGGGAAAGCTTGACCACCAGTAGATTGTCTCAACTCACCGGAGAAACCGAAGGACTCGTTAACTGGCAAGTAAGCCTTGACAGTGAACAATGGAGTACCTGGTCTTTGCTCCTCAGAGATGACTTGACCTCTCTTTCTGTTCAAGACGGAGTAGATACCACCAATGGCGTTCTCAGGACATTGAATCTCGACCAAGAAGACTGGCTCTTGGATAGCTGGCTCAGCCAACAACATGGAAGCGTAAGTAACTCTTCTCATGGTTGGGATGATTTGTCCACCACCTCTGTGGATAGCATCAGCGTGCAAAGTAACATCCAAGATGTTAATTCTGACGGATCTGACGTTCTCACCGAAGATTGGACCCTCCTTGGTAGCCCATTGGAAGGCAGCGACAACGGAGTCCTTGATTTCGTTCAAGTATTGAACAGCCTTGGTCTGGTCAACAACGACGTTAGGACCGTTACCGTCAGGACCGAAACACCAGATCTTTCTGGCGTCAGTGACGTCCCAACCGTGCTTGTCAGCCAAGATTCTGGCTCTGGCCTTGAAATCGTCTCTGGCGTCGACAACACCAGCCTCAATGTCCAAGGAGACCTCCTCGTCCAAAGGTTGAGCCTTGACGTAGATTCTGTTATGCTTGTTTGGAGACTTAGACAAAGCGACCATGGAAGACTCAGCAGTGACAGTCTCTCTGTAAGAGACCACAGGAGGAGAGATCTTCAATGGGATACCAGCGTGGTCGTTTTGCAAATCGTTCAAACAAATCTCCAAGTGCAACTCACCGGTAGCGGCGACAATGTGCTCACCGGACTCGTTAATAGAAGTCAAAACACATGGGTCGGACTTGGACAATCTCTTCAAACCCTCGACCAACTTTGGCAAGTCGTTGGCGTTCTTGACCTCGACGGCAACTTGCACGACAGGGGAGACAGAGAACTTCATGACCTTCAAGTTGTGAGCGGTCTCGGAGGTGGTAATGGTACCAGACTTCAACAAGAACTGGTCAATACCAACCAAACCGACAATGTTACCGGCAGGACAGTCGTCAATTTGCTCGACGGATCTACCCATCATCAAGACGGTTCTTTGGATAGACTTCAAGAACAAGTCCTCCTTCTTACCGACCTGGTAGTTAGGACCTTGGATTCTAACCTTTTGACCGGACTTAACGGTACCAGCGAAAACACGACCGAAGGCGTAGAATCTACCCTTGTCGGAAGTTGGGACCATCTTGGAGACGTACAACATCAAGTCAGCCTTAGGGTCACAGTTTCTGATGGCTTGACAGTGCTCATCGTCAGATGGACCCTCGTACAAGGTCTCGGCTCTGTAAGCTTGAGCAGTGACTGGGGATGGCAAGTGAATGACAATCATCTCCAACATGGCGTCGGCAGCTGGCAAGAACTTTCTCATGACAACCTTCAACAAAGCCTTACCCTCCAACTCCTTCTCGTCGGCCTTCAAGTTGATCTCCAACTTCTCCAACAAGGTTGGGATCTCGTCCTTCTTGAAGTTCATGATGGAAGTAAACAATCTGAAGATTGGGTCCAAGACGAACATGTTGAAAGCTCTCTCCAAAGGCTTTCCGTCAGCGTCCTTGTCCTTGTTGGTCCACTTCTTGGTCTTAGGGTTGAAGAAAGAGTCACCCCACAATCTCTCGGCCATCTTAGCTCTGTCGACACCGAACTTCTTGGAGTATCTGATGGCGAATTGTCTAACGGTGAAAGCCCAACCGTGCAAACCGGAACCGAAAGCAACGGTACCTCTCTCTGGGAAGACCTGGGCGTCACCAAGGGTCTTCTCGGAGTAGGTAGAGATGATAACGTTAACGGACTCAACAGTTCTGGAGAAGGATTGGTAAAGGTCCTCCTTGGTGACCTGCAACTCCAACAAAGCTCTGTCGACCTTGTTAATGATAACAACAGGCTTGATTCTCTCTTGCAAAGCTTGTCTCAAGACGGTCTCGGTTTGAACACAGACACCCTCAACACAGTCCACAACGACCAAAGCACCGTCGGTAACTCTCAAAGCAGCGGTGACCTCAGAAGAGAAGTCAACGTGACCTGGGGAGTCGATCAAGTTGATCAAGAAATCGTTACCCTCGGTCTTTTGCTTGATCTCCTTGACGTCCTCGTCGTCGAAACCAGCGTACAAAGAGATGGCGGTAGACTTGATGGTGATACCTCTCTCTTGCTCATCCTTTCTGGTGTCCATGAATCTGGCGTCACCAGCCTTGGCGGCGGAGATGATACCGGCCTTTTGGACCAAGGAATCGGTCAAAGTAGATTTACCGTGATCGACGTGGGCAATGACGGAGATGTTACGCACATTGGTAACCTTGTCCATCAAGCCACGGATTTGGTCAATAGTGAAAGCAACTGCAAAGTTAGTATTCTGCTTGTTTTGGTTGTTCTGGTTGTTCTGATTTTTCTCTCCAATTCTTTCAGAGGCGATGAGTGGCGGTGAAAAAAGTGGGGTGGACAGTGGATCATCAGCGATGGACGAAAGAGTCGGCAAATTTGATGGAGCGGCCACAAAACGTGAACGTGCGTCAATGCTGCAATGGCAGCGTCGCGATTGATGTGAGAAACATACCCATTTTGAACTGTAGTGATGTTGTGTGACTCTGAACAAGAAGAAGGGAGAAGAGGAATTCTTTTTGGGCTACGCCAACCGCACGCAGTGGGCATCCAGAAAATTTTTTCCTGTGGGTAACTGGCGGTGCGCGCGGGTATATGTGAGCACGGCTGTTACCCGGAAGGCTGTCCAGGCACTAATGACCTTGTGGGTGCGGTTGGCATTGGACCAAGGACTGGAGGGGAGTGGTGGTGGTAGATTAGGGGAAGAAAATAGAGTTTTGCTGAGGTTTTTCTTTTTTTTTTTTTTTTTTTTTTTTTTTTTTCATTTTCATTTTCATTCTTTCTTCTTTTTTCTTCTTTTGATTCGGTGCAGATGGGATCATATTTTCTGTGAGGTTCCTGTCACTGCTGGTATCTCTATTCTCTATTTAGCTCGTAGAGACGTCATAGTCCGTTTGTACTAAATAATATGGTGTATGTGTTTTTTTCTTGTGAATCTTTAGAAGAGCCTTTTATGTGAAAGGGTTTGAATAGCTCCGTCCAATGGCAATTATTTCCTTGATCACCATCAATTTCTGTGCCATTAGGCGCGAGAGGTTTATGTAACACAATTAGCAAAATACTCCAAATTCTTTTTAAACCATAGGCAGACACCATCACTGATTTATTTCAATTATATTTCAGCGATTGTGGGGGCAAGAATGTGACTATACTATACCTCTAGTGTAACTAGTGCACACTGGAAATTACAGGTTTTCACAGCACTGAATTTACAGCTCCCTCACAGAAACAGACTTATAATCGCATATGTGAAATGAGCAAAAGAACAGTTTGAAGAAACTATATCATTAGCTTCGTCTTATCGCCACAAGTGTCAGTTCAGAAGTGAATCTGCCATGTTGTTCCTTGCATTCTACATGCAGTGTTTTGCAGCCAATACATTAATGCAATAAGAGTGGTGAATGGTCGAGCACACAATAGCCTCAAACTTACGGAGCAACTTTCCTCCAATTCCTCAGAGAATCATTCATTGAAGGAGTTATTCGAATTCCAACACTGCTTGTCAACAATACAAGGACGAGGTCCCAACTGATACGATACAGACAGTGAATAATTGGTCAAGGGTCCAGGCCAAGTTCAACAGCGTTGTCACATCAAATATACAAGAATTCAGGCTGAAGAGCTGTCAAAAGTAAAGATAGCGAACGTATTGAATAGAACGAAGAGACCGAACAAAGCGAATTTGATGAAACTGGCGATATTAAAAGCATCAGAGGATTCAAATCTGACCTGATTCATACATTGTATTTCTATATTTATTTGACTTAAGAGTTTGACGGTATGAGGATGTAGCTCATGCGAGAATGCAATCTTGTTTCTCTGTCTCTTCTATCTGGTGCTTTCCAGTTCCAAGTAAAAACAGAGTACACTAGTTACAAAAAAAGAAACTCTCAACCAGAATCGTTCATGATGCTTCAAAACTGCACATGTTTTCGTAATGCAAAATTACATTCCATGCAATTCAAGTACTATTTGAGCTCAGCCGCTTTTCGTCAGTCGGAGTCGAGACTTCAACATTTCAACAGAGTAAATTGCCGATCTCAAATGTGATGGGAATGTCCCTTATCTTTTAAATTCTCACTGTTTTGTAAGAAATTCCTCAATTTGAAAGATGACATAACATATATGTGTATTTCGAATCGTAGATACACATGTCTTAAAGGAGTGGAGTGCACGAAGCCCCATCTCTGATAACCGTCCTTGCCTACCATCTACTGACAACTCACGAAATTCGAACTGTAAACAAACAAAAAATATGTCATCTCACTACATCAACTATTGACATCTAATTGTAGACTCAGCAATCCCACCTCCCAACAACACTTATCGTCACTCATCTGTCGCAGTACAGCGGCTATACTTCGGAACCCCATACACATCTACACCAGTGCCTCCACAATACAGCAGGACAATACTTTATTAGTGCATCATACATCATACACTGTACCTCATAATTGCACTCTCGTCTCTTCTGCTGTAGACATCACAAGAACAACCCAACCTTCTATTTTAACCCCGCACCACCCCACACTCAATAAATATATAAAAGGCGACTCGCTCCACAATGAGGGCCATTATTATTGCCGCCTGGCTTGCCACCGTGCTGGCTCAGGTGGTTCCGAAGTGGTACATGGATAACGAGTACATCAGAGATACCCTCAATAGGGACGAGTACAACACCAATAATGCGTTCAAGTCGCCAATTGATACGAAAAATTTCCCGCCGATAATTCCGCGGCCGACCGAGGAACAGCGCACGCTCAAGTCCGGAGAGCTTCCCTCGTATGTAATCGATTATGCGCCCTATGTGCATCTCTATCTGGAAGAGCGGTACATGCCTTACGACATCAGGGAGTTCGTGACGCATTTTCATGTAGAAAACAAAAACGGGAAGGTCTTTCCCTGGACTCAGAACGGCGGACTCAACATCAGTCTGCTTGCTAAGCTTCCAAAGAGCAGAGACCTCTTTCTCACCTCCGACGAGGATTTCAATACGGACCCTGACTGGATCACGGGCGTCAAGAATCAGCCTTCGCTAGTCGACGGCAAAATCGAGAACGCCCCCGCAACGTTGATCGTAGTAGACAAAGGTAACGGCTGGGTAGATGCCTTCTGGTTCTACTTCTATTCGTTCAACCTAGGCCCTTACGTGCTCGGAAATGGGCCTTACGGTAATCACGTAGGAGACTGGGAGCATTCTCTAGTTCGTTACTATAAAGGAGAGCCCATCATCGTGTGGATGTCTGCCCACGGAGGAGGTGGAGCCTTCTTCTATGACAACCTCGAGAAACATGAGATTGAATCCACACACCCCATCATCTTCTCTGCCAGAGGCACCCATGCAAATTACGTTTCTGTGGGCACACACCCTCACGATCTTCCATATGAGATCTTATGCGACTTCACAGATAGAGGCCCCTTGTGGAACCCATCCAAGAATTACTTGGGCTACTTCTACGATGGATCTTTCGTTCAGCCCATAGAAGAGAATCAAAACCCCGAGCATACGGGCAGAGAGATTGAGTATGGAGACTGGCTTACGTTCACCGGTCATTGGGGCGATAAACAGTTACCAAGTGATGACCCGCGCCAAGTATACTCAACAATAGGAGGTTATAAGTACATTGATGGACCACGAGGTCCATTGGCCAAAAACTTGCTCCGAATCATTCCTTGCGAAAGAGCCAAATGGTGGAACTTCTGGAATGGTTGCAATGTCCGTGAGAACATCAAGTATGGTGTTGGAATTGAGAGCGAGGGTTACAACTGCGGCAATATGTTTGTGCATGTGAAGTCACAATTTATTAGAAAAACACTACAAATGGTTACACTGGGAGGCTGGTTCTGCTACGTTGCAGACTTGGTATACGGTTAGGAAAGGATTACGGGTGTCGTTACTGTGTCACACAAAGGCTCTAATTTCTTGACACCAGGCGTGACACAATATCAGAAGCCGAGCACATAGTATTGTGTACGACGCGAAAAGCCTCAGGAAGGATAATATTATATGAATTAGGATAGGAATACAATTTTACGAATAGTGTTACGAAGTAGCCTGCAAACAGAATGAAAACAAATCAATACAGAACAAGATGACTTAGAAGCAAATTCCACCTCAATTGTTGCAAACAAATTAAAGAAGCCGAAAAGTGAAAAAAATTTGGATGAGAAAAAACAAAGCTGTTGTGGACTTCAGCGTTTACTCCACATTTCAGATCATCCTCTAACAACAGCAAGCCCATGCAACAATCGTCAGGATACGAGAAAGCAAAGCTGTCAGGGATAGGAGGGGTGTTCAAATCTCTAACAAAATCTTTCAAACCGACAACCGGTCGAGTGCCTGTGGTCATAAATGCTAAAGTTGTAGGAGGAGGGGCAGAAATGCCCAGATTCTTGCAACAGCTTCGAAGTGACTCCCTTGCAGCTAGAGTCGAGGCAGCCAATGAGATAAGCAAGCTTGTTCTGAAGGTTTCCATCTCCTCAACGATGGAGATCTGGTATTTGGCACGAGATCTCTGCCAAAAGGAACATCAGTCTGCAGTCAGAAGAAGTGGTCTCCGCGTTCTCGTCGAATGCATTAAGAAAAATGAGGCTTCCATTGGTGACCGACTCATATATTATAAGGATATTACTAGACTATGTGCACATGCAAATGGCAGTTTAGATCCTGAATTCGACTTGTTTTTGGAAGCGCTTATTCATTTAACAGAAAACGGAAAAGAGCTCCATGATCTAAATATGTATAGCCAAGACCAATCTTGGAGCGAATTTGTTTTGCGCAACTATGGTATTGCAAGTCAAGCAGCGCCTTCCTTCAATAAGACCGGGGCCAAGGACCGAGGCTACCTACTTTTTACCAAAATGACCGAATACTTGAAGAGCTGCCTCAAATACAATTTTGGACTAGTTACAGATCAATTTGTCCTGAAGGTTCTTCACATAGTGCTGTCGGTCTCTTTCGAGACCAATAGTATTCCTCTACTCCAGAAATTGTGCAGCCTAGTCAACACAATTACAATTTTTGGCCACGTACCATCAACTGCGCGGCAGGAGACAATCACTCTTCTATGTTGGCTGTCCTCCTATGCAATTGATCTACAGGAAATGTCATGGGAGTCTCTCGTGAAGATAATGATTGAAAGGCCAAATGAAACTCTTGTTGATGTCATTTCGATCATCAGACAGCCTACAGTGCAAGACAATGCCACTTTTCACATTCTTTCCGATGAGGATTCACTACCTGCTCTTAGTGCTCTACCCAGGCCCTTTCTAACTGCTCTAGGCGCGATAGGTTCACTAGAGCAGCTACTTCTTCACATCAGTGCCAGCGACTTAATAAGCAAATCTATCTTATCCTGGGGTAGCCTTTACGCGGATGTTACCGATCCAAGGATTTGTGACATTCCTTTATTGAACACAGGCATCCTTCGAATGTTCGATCGTCTCATGTCAAATGCTATCAGAATTGGATCACATTCCAAATCATCATTCACTTCGTTATTTCCGTTCAGAATTTGGTGTATATCATCAGGCGGTTTGTTAGACATTCTTCTGAGACTACATCTCAACAGCAGTCTGGATCGCGATTACTGGTGCTCTATTTGCACCTCGTTACTCTCAAGGTTCCAACTCAATGAGATACCAGTCACTAAAGATAGCTTTGTGGAGTTCCTATTGAGAAAGCATGTATGCTTTCCCGATACAATCGCCAACTATATTTTGGACTACTATCAAGATTGCAAAAAGTGTGTTTCATTTAGTTCAAATTGGAAAGAAGACTGCGATATTGTACTTGAATCATTTTTTCACACGTCCAGCAACAAAACTCTTCCCACTGATATCAGAATTAAGGCACTTCGAGTTATCAATGAAGCTTTCGAGCTTTCAGTTGCTTATTGCGATGACTACAGTATTGGCAAAGACTACTTGATCAATATCGTTTGCAATCTCAAGGGAGAAAATGATGCAGCTCTCATCGAGTATGTTTATCAAGAATTGATGTTTGGCCTCATAACAAAGTCTTCACTTCCTTTTCTACGAGACATTATGAGCATCTTCGAGCTACAAACGTATCAGAAACCCACAAAGGCGAGACTAAAGAGCATCGTTTCACTCACCTCTTTTACTCACACCGGGCCAAGGCGTGTTGATTCTGTCAAGAGTGATCGAGAAAGTGATGTCAACACTGTGACTTTGAAACAAACTTATCTGTGTGAGTTAGCCAAAGTGTTGTGCAAATCTTTTTTTGTACTCTCAAATACCAAACCCGAGGCTGCAACAATAATTTTTGATTTTCTTACTGCGTTTTGCAGCGCCACGCTCGCAGATGAAGACTTTGAAGCAGCTCTTGTTCTAATTCGAGGCCTCATAAGAATTCGCTGCACCGTGGAGGGGTACGTCTTTTTATGTCAACCATCCGATATGGAAGGACTTGCAACTACGATGAATAGAAACACACTAATTGGCTCGTACAAGCCTTTACCTGGACATGAATGGAGCTATCCCGAACATAAACTGTATCTTCCTGAAAGCACATTCAATCAACCAAACAGGTCCCTCATAGTGTTTAATGCCGCGTCCGCAAAATTAAATACTCCCAAGAAAGGTACGTCAGCGCTCGACTTGTCGAAATGGTTCTCTATAGTCTCCAAAATTACCGAAGAACAGTATCACTGGGAATTGTATTCCTATGTATGGGCTCACTTCTGTTCACAATTGAGTAATGTCAGACTTTTTGAAGGAAACGAAACATTTATTACGAATTTTCGCAAAACAGTTTGCGATCAGTTATTTCTCAACCTACCACCGTCATTATCATTCCCTTTATCGGATCCTAATGTGACCAAAGCTGACTTGTTGGTGGCTTTTATTCGAACATTGTCGTCGTTGATGGGATACCATCATTTGTTCAACAAACAAGAGGAGGATCAAATCATTAGCTCCCTATTGTCAAGTTTGGCATCATGGGAGAAAACTGCAATTCCAAGTATTCACATGTTGACCATTTGTTGCTACGAAATTCCAGAGTCTTTGAAGAAGTATTTGATTCCGATTCTTACTAGATTGCAAACAAGTATTACAAGCGCATTTGCGAGTAGTCACACTCTAGAATTTCTCATGGCCTTGATCCAAGTCCCCACATTAACAGATAACTTCACTATTGATGAATTCAAAAGAGTCTTTGCAATCACCTTTAGATACATTGAGCATGCTATGGATATGAAGAAAAGAAATGTTCTCACTACTAAACCTTCTGAGGAGGATGGGGCACGTTTGCAACATCATGGTGTTGATGCCGAGGTCGACAAAAAAGTCTCAACCCAATGGACCGAGATCACCCCAATGTTGCACCAATACCTATTGACAACCTCCTTTGACGTCCTCAGTCAATGGTTTCTCAAAATTCGGTTGGAAGATAGATCTCAGGTGAGCGCATTCATTACCAAGAACATTGTTATGTGCGGGGGAGCAGAGAAATTTCAAGACCTAGATGATGTTACAATTGCTCACTTAGATTTTGTGGCTAGATTCACCTACAGTAACTTACCTTTGAGAATCCTCAATCTAAGGAAGCAGTCAGACCAATCCAATATGTCAAGCAACAAATGGATAATTGGTCAGGCAGTAGTTGGGATAGATGTCAATATGAAGACCGGCGATTCTGTTATCTCGTTGAGGCGGCCTACAGGATGCTCCGTATTTGACTTGAAGCTCAATCCCCGGATGACCGAAAACATGACGAACCCTGGTAAGGCCAACCTATTCACCAGTAGTTACTTGTTGCTACAGTTGTACAAGCCTTTAGACCAAGATTCATCATCTAAGCCAATTCCTCTCTTAGATGATTCCGCAACTGAGCGCGCGATAGGTGCATTTGATCGTTTGCCAGTAGTCTCACACCACAAGGCTGGCATCATATACATTGGACCAGGTCAGAGTGAAGAAGTTGAAATTCTTGCTAATACTGTCGGATCTTTGGACTACCAACAATTTTTAGACGGCATCGGACGCATGATTCGACTCAGTGAAGCGAGCTC
The DNA here is from genome assembly GCF_035610405.1 of Australozyma saopauloensis. Lineage (NCBI taxonomy): Eukaryota > Fungi > Ascomycota > Pichiomycetes > Serinales > Metschnikowiaceae > Australozyma > Australozyma saopauloensis. Next base: position 949,631 of record NC_086135.1, read on the forward strand.
GGTGTATGTTGGTGGACTCGATAAAGAAAACGGCATTGACGGGGACTTTGCTTACTTTTGGAGTGATGAACTAACTCAATTGATCTTTCATGCCACCACTCTCATGCCAACAACGTACAATGACAAATATCTCCTGCTCAAAAAGAGACACATCGGTAACAACTACGTGAATGTTTTTTTCGATGAATCAGGCCTACCATTCAATTTCAACGTGATAAGATCTCAGTTCAATTTTATCAATATCGTCATTTCTCCTCATACTATCAGCTCCAACCCTGCGGCTAACCCAGGAAATAAGTTTTACAAAGTGAAGACATACAGACGAAGCGAAGTTCCAGGAGTCTTTTCAACATCTCACTACAAGCTTATATCTCTTGAGCAACTTCCCAAATTTATACGAAACAGTGTCTTGATGGCTAATCGCCTTGCTCACATATGGCACGAGTCAGTTGATGGCATCTTCGTAACTAATTGGGAGATGAGAGTGAAACAGTTACGCGCGCTCAGAGAGCGGGCACTAGCATCTCACGCGGCGCTCCAAGACGAGCAAAAGAAACACCACGACGAGCAAGGCTCTCTCAAGACGCAGGGAGGCGGAACTGACGCAGCTTCCGCTACGATGATTCAGTCATTTTTGGAGCAGCTCCAGGCTCCAGGAGTCACCTCTTTTACAAATAACCCACTTCAGACTGTGCGTTATGAACATCCAGCACCAACTGATAGTGAGTTGCATCATCTTTTGGAGTTCAACCTGTACACATATTAAATGATGAATTGGAAGAATTGGTTGCCATTTTGCCACATTCAAAACAGATGCAGCAAGTGAATTCTCCACTTACACGATAATTTGTATTTGAAATCTGCGTGTTGCTCGTGGCGAATTAGCAACAAATTGGGACCCGATGAGAGATGAGGCGCTGAATTCAACGCAATAGCTTATGCAAATCGATAGAAATGCTTGGGACCTAAGGTTCTCGGTAGTCGGCCTTAGAATTACAGCACGTATTTTCTACGGGAACTTCTACGAGTAATTAACAACTGAAGCATTGGTATGTCCACTCTACAATATACCTTCGCAGAATCCACTACCAAAAATCTCAGCCGAGTCCAATTTTGCTTGGATCGGGTCTTGCATAGCCACCGAGACGGGTTCTTCATTGTTTTCCATGCAGCAACGTCAGAAGCAATTACTAATTTGGTGGCAAAAATTGAACCCCAAGTTTCGTTCCCGTCTGCGAAGCGAGGCTAGTTCGGTTTCTCAAAAGAACTGCGATAAACAAGCGCCCAGAAATTGGAATTTCTCGTGACAAAATTTTTTGTCAAATTCACTACGAATTATTCGTGCAAAGAGCCCCCTAAGTGAGAATTTGTGCTTGAAATTCCAAGATTGATACTGCAGACGCAAGTGTTATGAGCGGCATCTGTTTTTCCGTCCCCAACTGGTCCGTTAGCAATCACCGTTCCCGCCTCACGAATTACGCAACCACCTCGTATCTATAAAAAACACGACGCGAGCCTATCTGTCAGATCTCTACCACGATTTTCAATTTCGATTTTGAATATTTTTGCAAAAAAAATTTCATAGAAAACCACCTCTCCCTTCATTCTTCTGAATAACTCTTTCGGGCCGGGTTCCTACTCTATTTAAGGCAAGAAACGCTCGCTTCCCAAAGCGGCAACTAAACGAGGAACGCTCTCCACGCGAAGACGAAAGCACATTCCGCTGAAACTTTTGGGAATTTCCAAACAATTCGGAACGATAGAAATTATTTTTCGTTCTAAAATCATTCAAATTTTCTCGGTTCACCAACCAATAACCACTAACCTCCTCGGCTCTTCTTGCTGTGTGGCTCATCATTTCTCGTGCACGAGTAAGTTAGTGCACATAACAGCTGCATCGGACCCGATTGAATACGGTCGCAATTATTAATAAGGATTGTCGTCATAATCTTGGCCCGCTTTTTATAAAAAGAACCATTTTATTTCTCCATTACCCCTTTCACGACACGCACCAATTACCCTCCTTATAGACTGTGTCAGAATGCAACGTGGCCTAGATTTTGAAAAATTAGCCGAGTTGGCCCTTGGCTCCATCCAGAATACCCTTGATAACGAAAGCTGGGCCGTTTCTGGCCTAGCCAGACAGTACAAGGCTGATGTGGATTCCAAAGTGGAATTAGCATCGAGTATCAACTTGCTCTATCACACCATACTCAAGCGGGGCAAGATCGTATGCTGTGGTGTTGGAAAGTCTTACAAAATCGCCACGAAGACAGTTGCGACTCTCAAGTCGCTTACCATTAACGCGGACCAGTTGCATCCAACCGAGGCATTGCATGGAGATCTCGGACTCTTGGGTAACAACGACTGTCTCATTTTTTTCACAGCCTCAGGAAACACCCCTGAGCTCATACAGTTGTTGCCTCACATTTCACCATCTATACCCATAGTGCTTCTTACATGTTCAAAGAAGTCGAAGCTCTCGCAAAGCCATCAGGTCAAGAGTTTGCTATATGCCGAGTTGCCAGAGCATCTCAAAGAGTCCAAGATCCATGGTATCCCTGCTCCCACGGTGTCAGCTACCTTATCATTAATCCTTGCCGATGCAGTTGTACTCGCATTGGCTGAGATGATCGAGCAAGACCTGGCAAAGAGAAAGAAACAGTTCTCTATGAAACATCCTGGTGGATCCATCGGCTCTGATTTGAGTCATCTCAATGATAATTTCATTCGGTCAATGCTGATTGAGAAAGCTGATCGTGAAAGCTTCCAGTCAGCATCCCTCGAGAAGGCTGATCGTGAAAGCTACTCTTCTATGTTATCATTGAACCAGGTGAAGAAACATTATGAGGGCGGTGCTTCTACAAATTCTCTGGAGTCGTCGCCAGTCATATCTGACTCCGAAGAAATCGAAGTTACTTCGAACAAAAAATTGTCTATAGCCATCAGCCATGCTTCGTCTACCCAGTGTTGCAAGACGAACTATGGCACTATTAAAAACTGGTCCGAGTTGGATTTCTTGAAGAATGTGGCATTGTTCTCATTTGTTCTTTACGAGAAGGAAGGTGCAACTTTTGCCGCAACTGCATCTGATTTGCGAGATGCTTATAAGGCAAATACCAGTAAAGACCCCCAATGGACCGATATGGCACAGCTTTTGAAAGAGTTTGAACGAGTCGAGTCAAACGCCAACACTTTCATTATCTGATCAAGAAGCCCACTCTCGACGGAAGTATTTATTTCACATACGGTCGGTCCGGTTTACCGTTTTTTTTTTTGCATTTTTATTTTTATGATCCAGGTTTAAATATATAAAGCATGGTTTAACATATGTACAAAGAAGCTAAATTATTTTCTATAGTTGGCGTTTAAAAGCAATCAGAATTGCCAAAGCAGATTAAGTTACATACGGTCGGCCTCTAATAAGGCAGACTCAGCAACGGCAATCATCTTTTCAACCAGAGCCAAGTGCTTACCGTAGTTATTCTTCATAGAGAGTTGTTTAAGGTATTGTCTCAACTTAACCACGAGAAGCTTCTTCTCTGGACGTTTAGGATCGAAACCTTCAACAAGCTTTTGAATGACGTAATTCGCATATTGATCTTTCATCATGAGGGCAAGTGAGGAGTCGTCATCTACAGTCTCCTTCTCTATATCATCATTTCCAAGCATGACCTCTTTGAGGATACGCTTTCTTTGCTCCAACGTTCCGTGTTTGATGAACTTTTCAATAACATTAGATGCAAATTTGTGCTTGGAGAAATTAACAATGGAACCAAGAACGACTTCGAGGATATCCTCACGATCCTCGGGCTTGCCATGTTCCAACACGTGTTGTATCACATAGTTTCCATACTGATCCTGAATCAAATAGAAGATGAATCTCTTCAATTGATCCAAGATATTCTTTTGATCTTCTTCAGTGGAAAACTCAAGCAAACGTTGGATTACACGGCAGCCGTATGGGTGCGTTGACAAATGGTAGATGTGCTCATCCAAACTCGTGAGAATGAAACGAACCTCTTCGAATGGGACCCGCTCAATAGACTTTTGAATAACATGGTTACCATTCTGGTCTTTTGCACATACCAAGACATGCTCCCTCAACTCCAGGACAATTTGAAGCTGTCCTTCAAGGGACACAAATTCCAAAGCTCTTTGAACTACACGACATCCATACATTTGTAAAGAGAGTTCATAGATCTTGCCATCCATACTTTCCAAGAGGACTTTTTTCTGAGTTGAGTTGCCGTGCTCGAAAAACTTTTGAATAACATAATTTCCAAACACATCGGTCATCAATTCATATGCGATCTCTCTAATTTCGTTGAATGCCATTTCTTTCTCCTCATCAGAAGCAGATGGAAGGCGTTGCTGAATGAATCGAGATCCATGTTGATCTTTGGTGAATTCGACAACATGATCGCAAATGTCCTTAAGGTAGTAATCTTTCTCTTTAGAATTGGATCTGACTTCCTCGAGCAATGGCGAACGGTGGATATGTCTACTTTGTTTACCAGTTGCAGCGTTAGCACCACCCTTACCTTTGCCCTTCTTGAGAGGGGCACCAGCATTGTGCGAAGCGTTGTTGGAGCGAGGGCTGGTTGCCGACACTTTTGGTGAGATTGGCTTACTGTCCTTGTGCTTTTCTTGAGAGGAGTGTTGGGCTTGTTCTGGGAACTTTCCCATTTGATCATTTGGAGAAGCCGATGGTGGAGGTACATGGCCATACATCATGAATGGAGAGAAAGCCGGGAAAACAAACCCTGCTGATCCGGGAGGCATTTGGCGATTCATCAATCCAATAGCAGGAAATCCACTGCCTTTAGGAGGCAGTGCTACCTTCGCATCTCTAGGTGTTTTCTCAGCTTTTGAGTCACTGCTTTCATCCGTCTCTACAGCTTCTTCCATTGGGGGTGGAGTACCGTAAAATTCAGGAATCATAGGTGGAGGAGACCCATAAGGCATGACAGGATACATTGCACCATCCATAAAGGGGGGTGGCGCACCCATCATAAATGGAGGAGGACTAATTGGAGGGAACACTGGTGCACCCCTGGGAAATGGCATAGGTGGCATAGCACCTGGCATAGGTGGCTGACCACCAGAAGAATCAAGGAAGTAATTAAATGACTGCGGAGTAAAAGACGTAGCCGTTGCAGGGTTCCAGAAATTGTGGTGCTGGCCATTCTTATCGCCCTGATTGGCACCCGAGTTGGAGTTCAAGTCAGTAGACAACAGAGCGTTGGCTTGGACAGGCGAGCTGTTATTGATGTTGTCGATTTTCTCACTGATAGACTGGTGTCTCGAGCCTCGAATGTTGAGATTTTCGTTCATCGAGCCGTGAGGCGAGATGTTGAAAGTTTTCTCACTGTTGAAGCTTGTTCTACGAGGCATCTCCTTTGACAGATCCAACGAGATCAGATTCATGGTGGAGCTCAACTCGAGGTCTCTGGTGGCATCTGCGACGGAGGAGAACTTGTTCAAGAAGCTATCCTGGGGAGGATGTCTACCACCGATTCCTCTACCAATTGAGGAGGTAGTGAGGGGAAAAGGCTGGTGGAGCTTGACAGAATGGAGCACCGAATGGTCGTGAGGGCCACCAGTACTGGCGGTGTACGAAACATGGGCCAAAGTGGACTTTATGTCCAATAAGTTGGGCTCAAAAGTGCCGTCTTCGTTGAACGAAAAACGGCGGCGAGTGGAGGGCTGTCCGAGCATTTTCGCCACCTCAGGATCAACCTGGTCGAGCACCGTGCGGTAATTCGACATGTTGGGGCTGGAAGGGTCGGAAGTGCTGGACCAGATGGTGTCGGAGGTCATATTTACAGGATTGTAGTGGCAAAGCGATCAAGGGGGAAACGATGCACCGGGACTATGTATAGGAGGAAAAGAGATAAATAGGAGGAGAAACAGCTTCAAAGAGCAACGCACCAATACAAACACACCGTTCTGGCTATGTGTCGGTGATTTGGTGCTGTTCTTCGACAATGTCAGGTTCTGTTGGACACAGAAACTAAACCTTCAGACTAAAGAAAAGCGCTGGCGAGATTTCTACAGAAGACACCCGTTCCGATGCGATAGAGCGAAGAAGAGGTCCGGCGCTAGAATGGAGGAGTTTGACAGGAAGTAGTCAGGACTGAATCGATAAGTGGAACAATGCAGGAGGCCGGGGAAGAATAGACGGGGGTACGGGTGAGGAAGAAAAGAAGAAAATGGGGAGAGTAGGTGTGATTGGTGAAAAAAGGGGGTGGGGAATATTCCTAAAGAGTATTTAAAAACGTTGTTTGGGTCAAAGTTTTCTGTAAATATTTCCTTCTGTCTCTCGTTTGTTCTTAAATTACCTTATGGTGGTGACTCCTCCAACATTGACAAATTCTGCCTACAGAATAGATCCACACCCCAATAGTCCAAAATCATAACCCAAAAAAAAAGAAGAACAAAAAAAGAGAAGAGATGTAGAAAACAAAGATAAATTAGTCATTTTTTGTTATTTTTTGATATGATTTTCCCTCTTTCGTCCTCATAGATTTCCCAGACCTCAGGCCTCACCTATTCTCACTGTGAACTAGCTGCAGATTCAACCCCAGATCATGTCTAGGTCGGGAAAGGTCGCCTATGACAGGCTCCTTAGCCTACTACACGCCAAAACGGTGCCCGAGGTTCGTCTGAAAATTCCGGCCGTGAAAAGAATTTTGTATGCCCACGAACCAGACACAGAATCGGAATCTTCCATTCTAGATGACATGATGCATAGTCGGTGGGGCGAAAAGCCAATGATTACAGCCATAGACGAGGTGGAATCTTCCTTAAAAAACAGCCCTAAATCCAATGTTCTACGACTCAGATGTCCTGTTGGGCAAGTGGGAAGAGCCGATCTACATAATATCTATCCAAGAGGGAGAGAAAGACAATTTGCGCTTCCGGAGGCTGTGAAGAAAGGTTTGGAGTTCCATGTTGTGAAGGGGCGGAATCCCATCACGCTTCTGTTTGCTGGATACTATTATCTAGTCTTCCCTAACTATAATCATGCGTGCGTCTACTATCTAGAATCGAAGGGGAAACTCATCAATGGCTTCGACATGGACTTAGAGTTTGTGAGCCCTAACTCAGACCACTTGAAGTTTATGGGCTCTCCCCTCCTACACACGACTAACGTTTTCGAGCCAGTCAGAAACTTTGAGAGTTTGTCCGAGAACTTCAGACGGTTGCAAAGCTCAGAGATCTTTAAAGAATCAGCCAATCAACTGAAAATCGTAGCTGAGCTCGAGAAAGTCCTGGGTGACCGCTCCGCATATACAAACATGGACACAGACCCGTTGTATGACATTTTGGAGTATTTCATGGATATTCCTTCCCGCTACAGCCTGGTGGTGGTACGCAACTTACCCTTTGGTATCACGAGACCCACTTTGAATCACTTGTTGTGGAATTATGAATTTGCGACGGAAAAGAACCCGCAAAAGTCAATGAGAATCCTTCATAGCAATACTACCGCACAGATCACCCTTGCCTTAATGCACTTCAAGGATGAGGCAAACGCGAGGAGATTCGTTCGTAATTATCACGGAAGCCACTGGAACAAAATGAGCAAGGCCAATCTTAAGCCTCTTTACGAACCAATTAGATGTGAAATAGTGGATTGATCCATCCATTATATGTACAATAAAAAAAATACCATTAATTATCCACTTTGAGGATCTAGACTTTTCCAACTGTACCTGGCCAATTCGTACCCTGATGTTGAAGGTGATTCTTCTGTTCTATGCTTTGATGATTCAACAATGTCGTATTTTTCCCAAATTCTCTTTGTTTTCCAGACAATGATGACGCTGTTATTTCCAGACCAGCCAATAACTCCGTTGTCAACAGCGCGGTCCTCGTTACCATTGGCGTCCGTGTGAAAATGATTAGTGTTGATTGAGCAAAATGACCAGGTGGACTGGAAGTAATTAGGAATGGGGAAGGGTAGGTTGAGCTTGTTGAGCATGTGCTGACGATTGCTGGGAAAATGCGATGACAGGTCCTCTTCAGGATAGCTATCTGCACCGAGCTTCGCATTGCTCTGTATTAGATTGTACACATGAAGAGTATTCTTGTCAGATAAAACAGCAAGTTTTGATTCATTAGGAGAGAAACTCATGGACGTTATCACCGCGCGGTTGATGCCCCGGCGAAACTCGTACAAGAGAGCAGTTGTGTGGGTCGAATGTACCCGAATGATTGTACCTGTTTCGCTGGCAGAAGCTATGAGGGTACCGGTGCTATTCAAAGTGATGCACCGTATTCTGGACTTATGGGCTTTAATTATGCTAATGGAGTTCTTCTCCTGGCCTTCAGGAGAGACATCCACCAATTGGATCTGACCTATTGTGCGGCCTGGAAATGCCAATATTTGTCCCTTCGGATATTCTCTCGGAGAAGAGAGCGATTCCGAGCTAGACATTGATGAGATGGATGCACTGGAGGGTAAATGTACCAGTGTAGAATACACAGAGAGATCAGCCAAGCCGTGATCATTATCGATAGTCTCGTATGCCGCTATCCGTTTAGGCGGAGCGGCGAATTCATACACCAAGACCTGATTGCGAAGCACCACCACGATCCGTATACGAGACAATAGAACCTTCAAAACCGGGCTCATGAAATTCAAACTCAAACTGGACTTCCGCTTGAGATCATCCCATATGATGACCTTATTACTTGGAAATCGAGGACTCTTCCCTCCCCCCACCAAAGCCAAGTAGTTGGTCCGATGTAGCATTGAGATCTGGCCAATGCCTGAACCAGACCCACTGGAGGGAGCAAAGAACCTTCGCACTCGCAAGTCAATTGGATTGGTATTATACACAAGAAAGCCCTGGTCGTGGGCTACGGCAAAACAGCCCTGGTCCTGATTGAAGGAGACATCCAAGAACTGGAGACCCGGCAGTTTGCCCGGCGTCATAGGTTTCGTTATATTCATGGAGACATGCAATTGTTGAGAAGAGGTAAGGAATTGTGCTGGTGTCAGCAATCGTTTTCTGGCGGCGTCTGATATCCAGTTGTTGGAGGTGGAATAGAGGTGGAGTAATCTATGAGTAATCTATTTATGGAGATAGAGGAGAAGAGATTGAAGGGTGCGGATTACGAGAAGTGAGGTTGCGCGGATTTTCTAGAATGCAATTATGAAATGCGAAGATTATACTTTAGAGATGGCGCTCTTTCTGTTGTGGATTCCCCGGGTATGCGCACCTGGAGGAGAAAAAGATGGGGCTGATAACAACCGCACAGAGACCTAATGGGGATGTGTTTCCAAATATGGATGGGCAGGGGACCTAATCCCTTAACGGAATACAGAAAGAATAACACTGATATGAAGTCACCACTATTCTTGAAATTGTGCATCCCTTAAATATGTTTTTTTTTTTTAAGTCGAGTTTTATTTTCTTTTGGGAAGATTGTAGTTGCATTTGAAGCTCCCTTAGTGTGGTGCACAAAGTAACAACTAGCCACTATGCGATGATACCAAGGATTGCCCGGCGAGCACCAAAAGTGTGACTTAAGAATAAATTTGAATTGGTTTTTCTGGAATTATGCCAAATAATCTCGTTGACATGCTCTTATAGTTGCCATGAACTGATCCAATAAACCAAAGGGACTAAAAAGATAACCCCTAAATAGGCACTTACCGTTAACAAGTCTAGTAGGACGCTCTTTTCGTGACAAACGTTCTACACCAGCGCGACACTCGAACGCCAATACCAAAACTTCAATCACATGACGTAGATCTTCCGGCCAGAAACCAATATTCCCGTTATCAACTCATTTTTAGGCTATGGTGTATCTGTTCTTTTGCCAGTTGTGGCTTCTCTCTCTGAATCGTCAACTGCAGATAAATGTAAATAGTAGACACCAATGGACTGTGTGCAATGGTGCGGCTGATAGTGATTTGCAGCCAAAGTAAACAATCTCAACTTTCTGCGTTTTAAACAAGAGAGAAGCACAAGCAAACACAGTTTCCCTCATCATTCGCTTTCAATTTCCATTATTTCTTCTCCACTCGAGTCTTCGCCTCTTCGAAGCTGCTCAGCTAGCTCATTCACATCATGCTCTGAGTTTGGGTCCCTACGATGAACGTGGAATCTCGATTGCCCTATCAATGGCGTGTCCAATATGTTTTCTGAAATTGATGTGATCGGGTGATCCATTTTGCGATCCATCCACGCTTTCATTATGTTAACCGATTGGCTCAAATCGGGACTATTCTGATTCATAGATTGCATGAATGCATTGGATTTCAGACTGTTGGACTCAAGAGCCCGTTTGAGAAGATCTGCTGCAATTGTGTCGGATGGATTGACAGCCAAAGCCTCATGCAAGAATTCTATTGCTTTGTGTTCATCCCTGAGCTTCAAATGCACAAAACCAATTGATGTAAAGATGTTGCTGTCATTTCTTGGACTCAACTTTAATGCTTGAGTGAAGCAATCCATTGCTTTATGGTAGTCTCCCACCATGCGATACACATGACCAAGGTTCACGTGGATCGAAATCCATGACTTTGAATCAGAATTGATATATTTGGCAGCACCCAATGCTTCTCTAAAACAAGCCTCGGCTTGATGCCAAGATTTCTTGTGGTAATGAACCACGCCCAACTCATTCAAAAGTAAAGGGTCAGTGTTGCAGATCTCGTAGGAAGCCAATAGATATTCCTCTGCCAAATTAAAACTTTTCATTGCAACGTGCTGCATGCCCAAAAAGAGATTGGGAAAATGATTGCCTGGAAAGAGACGTGCTGCGAAGGCATATGCACTGACCGCCTGTTCATGCTCCTTCTCAATCGCAAAGGTGTGAGCAAAGCCAATCCATCCATGACAAATATTCGGATTCAACATATTGGCTTTGCCAAAAAACTTGCGCGCTTCTAGAACCTTTCCTATGGACAAGTAATAGGTTCCAATCGCAAACCACGTAAGCGGATGGGCTGGATGGTTGTCAGCCAATTGATGGGCGCGTAAAAACAATTTGTTCCGGCCGCCAAGCTCGTAAAGACAACTTATGTATACCGCTAAGATATTGAAGTTATAAGGGTCATCATTCAATAATTTCTCGCACAAGGCACAACACTCATCGTAGTTACATCGTACATAGAAGTTGTTCACACGACTGAGAAGCACGTCAGTATTATCTCCCAAGCGATATTCGTCTTTGAGAATTGTCTCAGCCTCTTCAAATTTTTCCAAGTTCATATACTTGCTGAGTTTTGTTGTGTAGAGAAGCTTGACAAGCTCATCGTTGTCTTCCGCATCGGCGTAATTGAGCTGATTAATGAATTCCCACTGCTCTGCTGGAGTCATAAAATCGTTATTGATGAGCTCATTGAAAGCCTCGTAGCACTTGACATCCACCATTACAGCTTCCTGGTAGGCCTCTTTGGCCCTCTCGAAATTGGTTTGACTGGCATAGATGAGACCACGTAAATAGCACATTGAAGCCTCGAGTCTTGTACCACGCTCAACAGTGCGTGCTTTGTATGGTTGGTCTCTAAATGGATTCGTTTCACCCAAGACATCGAGTGCGTCATCCCATCGCTCTAATTTGACTAATGAGTAACCGCAAAGATACCTACATGCGAGCGATTGCTCGTACTCTGGCTTGCTTGTTAGTAGATTGTATGCTCGAAGGTAATCGCCACGATTGAAATGCACTTGTGCTAGCCAAAATGCATCATTTGGATCATTCGTGAGTGAGAGGATCTTGTCACCGATGTATTCAGCAGTCTCATATTGATGTTGCATAAAAGCGTCATGCCGCCACAATCTCAATTTCTCTGCTCTTGAGAGGGGCTCTTCGGTGGCTCCCAATGATGGATGTTCAAGTTGGTTTGGAGCTTCTCCAGTGACGTTCTCGGGATTGAAAAACAGCGACAGCAGGGACCCAGGTGTCTCAAAGAGATTATTGTGAGGATTTGGCGGCGTGACAAACACGTCCACCTTTCGCGTTACATGCGGCGAGATGAATAGCGTGGAGTTGTGTTGCAGAGGTGTTTTCTGTGTTGGATCCATTGATACGACAAATGAATGCAATGATCTGAATTGAAGGAATGGTCTGCGTTACGTGATTGTGTCACTGAAAGAGGTGTATTTGCCAATGCTGCGCCTGGAGTTGTTTCTCCCGTGTTTATATTTCAGATTCTTACCCCAGACTAACGCTCTATATTGTAGGAGCAGATGAAATAAGTGACAGAAAATAGGATGAGCAATAATTAATTTTTCGGTTGTTCTGAAAAATCTCTGATATTGTACTTACTCCAATTCGGAGTCTTCTTTCCTTTTCTCTTTCTGAATGTCGATTTTTTCAATTGAGTGGAGCTGGTACTAGAATACTATTAACTGGAACCTGAACTACTACATGAATCAATTCATAACAAAATCTTTTCTGTCTGTTTGCCGCTTTGAAACCAGTGGCTTTTAAATAGAGCAATGTAATTAAGTCTGGTGGCTAGTGTTGTATTGTGATCGCCGTCCCATCAAGTGGACACAATAGGTATTTGATAATCAATTTACTGCTAACGTCGTGAAATAAAGGTATTCAAGATTGGGGTAAATTCGCATTCCTAGTGATTTGACGAAGCAAAGGGTTTATGCCACTAAGACATTGTTAAAAGGTCTTTACCTGTCTACTTTGGTACCAATTTGGCCTACGATGATGTCACTTTAATGGACTCTACAAAATTAGAACAAATGAGAAGAACAACGTTCATTCTTATTTACTCAATACGCATTTAGGCAGTCAAATTGCTCTTACAGATGTTCAATCTCACTCGTAAATGACCAAAAAATACAAGACTCCAATTCTTTCTCAAATCCATAGGGCAAATCGAGAAAAATGTGTCAAATGTGGTAACATAGGTCCATTGTGAGCATTTACATGGACTAATCCCGAGATAAAAATAACGTTGCCAGAAATGAAATACAATTCTAATTCATTAATCAATAGAACGGCTGCGATAAGAACAATGCCCCGAACTGAAAAGATCCCCGCATTTTGAAATTATTTTTTAGATAGAATTGCCATGTGTGGCTTCGTATATATTTATCAACCACGCTAAATTAACCGCTGTGCATGTGCGACCCACTAAAAAAAGCACTGTGACCCTTGAGGATCCGCACTTGACGATATGTACTCAAGAATAAAATTGAATTGATGCTTGTTAAATATTTTAGTCGAGGTTGTTTAGTCAAACAGTAAATATTCCGATTTTCTGGACTTCAGAATGATTCTACAATCGTCAAGACAAGAAATCACCAAGATGATTTCATGCATGCGCGGCTAAATCGAGTAATTTACGATGGCTGCAACATGGAGACTTGGATCAGCTTGTAACACATTCTCCTACCTAAAAATGGAAAGGAAGGGGGGTTTTGAAGAAATTGTTTCATCGGAAATCAACTGACTATGGCCTAAATTTAGCTGTGTCGATCATATAAAAGAGCATCGAATTTCCCGACGAAAACTAATTCACCAGAAAGCATTCGCATTCACAACAACTCAAAACATCCCAACACAACCCAAACAAACAACACTCAAATCAAAAAATGAAGACCTCTTTCATCTTGACCTCCCTTGCTGCTGCCTTGAGCGCCTCTGCTCAGTTGGTTACCTTTGGCGTCGTGGACGAGAAGAACAATAACCTTGGATTGCCCAACAATCTTCACTCTGGCGCTGGATTCGACTTTTATTTTGTCGGTGCCAACCAAGAAATTCTGCAATACAACATTGACAACAATGGTGTTGCCACGCTCAATGTGAACTACGAATACCCATTCCATGTCGGTGCTTTCGAGAACTACTTCGCTGTTGGACCAGCGGTCACTCCTGCAAACCTTGAAATTGTTGACAACAAAATCACTAACTGGAACTTTTGGGCATGCTACGATACTAGTGACCCATACAACTACTCTGCTAAGAACAGAGCTATTGTGGTGAACGAGAAGGGTAACTCGACTGCACCAGGCAGCCAGTGTATCCCAGTTTTCATCACTGTCCTGGATGTTGTTTACTAAGACAGCGAGCATCTACCTGGTCTTTGATTATCTGTAGTCCCCAATATTATGCGCACATGATCTTTGAGTAGTGAATTGTAGGATAATGATGTCTGCGAGATTAGTATCGATATGCATATTACAATTAATTGCATTGATATCCAGTTGAGATTATTCATTTAAGGGCATGTACTGTGTCAAGATAAACTCGGTTGTAGGGAAGTACATATCTGTTCTACCACTCAGAATTGTGATCCTCAAAAGCCACTCAACTAAGATTTGCGCTTAATCATGCAGACGATATGGAAACAAGTCAAAATACTAAATCGAAGCCTGAAATATTTCGTTAATTTGCCGGCTCTATTTATTGCTCTTTTCTTGAATCACGAGAACAAATATAGTCTTTCAAACAGAGTGGCTCACAAAGAGGTACACTTTTGGAAATGTGATCGTTTAAAAATAACAATAGAATTCTTCCTCCCATTTCAACCAATAAATAAAAGACGAATTGTTATTTTCGAGAATCTATTACATCACCTCTTCTGTCTCATCTCATCCCCCACAGTTTATGCAGTGAAGAGATGAGTACACTTTAAGAATACTGGAACTACCATGACTAAAGATACTGTTAATAAACCGGTCTCGTTCCGTATTGTGGTCGGGCTGTATGAGCACAACTTGTTATGTCTCTCTGTGAATATTACTGAAAAGAGCGAGCCTCTCTTCACTCCAATTTTTCACTTTCAAGCCCACACCCTATCTATCAAGTCCATTGACATCGCCAAACGCTACTTGGTGACTGGTTCAAACGATGAGCATATCAGAATCTATGATTTGAAAAGAAGAAAAGAACTAGGTACGCTTTTGAGTCATCAAGGTACCGTCACCACCTTGAAGTTCTCTAAAGAGACCGTGGACAGTGACGATGCCAAGTCTGGAAAGTGGTTTCTTTCTGGCTCAGAAGATGGAAAGATCATCATTTGGCGTACAAAAGACTGGGAAATGTTTGGAACTTTGAAGGGCCACCAGGGAAGAGTAAACGACTTGGACATTCATCCATCAGGAAGAGTTGCCATTTCTGTCAGCACAGACAAAACCATCAGATTGTGGAATTTAATGACGGCTAAGAAGGCCGCTATTTTGAAAATCAAGGGAAGGGATCATTTGGGCCAGTCCGGTGAGATGGTCCGCTGGACTGGTGACGGTAAACATTTCTTGGTGGGACTTTTGAATCAGATCTTTGTCTACACCTTAGGCGCCGAGGCTGAACTTGCAAGCAAGATCAAGCTTAAAACCACATTGATGTGCATGGAGGTTTTGCAGATAGAAGGCGAAGAGTATTTGGTGACTGGTCACAGCAATGGAGCTCTAGAATTTCATCTCGTAAGTACCCTCATCAAGAGTGATGATGAGCAAAAGCCTGAGCCTGCTTTCACTTTGACTGGTCACTCGAACAGAATTAAGGGTATCTCGTTGCACCAGTCAAAGGTTGATACGAATGACGTTCCTTATCTTGTCTCAGTATCATCTGATGGAAGAATCGTTGTGTGGAATTTGTCTTCGAAGGTACGTGATCAAGTTGCAGTCTACGACAGTGGTGAGAGATTGAACTGTGTTGCTGTATGCGGCGAAGCAATTGAAGACACTGAAGCCTTGAAGAGAAGGTATGAGGAGGTCGAGACCGACAAAGCCGCCGGCTTGGAGTCTGAATATGAGTCTGATGGTGAGGAGTTAGTGAAGGCAGCTGTTACAAACACCAGAAAGAAAGGGAAGAAGAACCAAAAGAGCAAGGTTACTGTGACGCTCGAGTAGTGGTGTGTATCAAAAAGACGTATTAATTTTCATCAAGCGCTGAGGCTCGATTCGTATCTATGAACTATAAACTCTCCACGTATGTAAACACACGCAGTGAAAGGGTGTTATGAAAGGAAGTATTTGGATTACAACTTGGCGACGTGGTGCTCAAACAACTTCTTGGCTCTGGTCCAGACAGGAGCAGTATCTCTCTGAGGCAATTGCAACAAGTATGGCAACAAGTCTCTGGAGTAGAACTCGGATGCTTCTCTTGGTAACAAGGAAGGCAAGTGGTCGATCGAGCAGACCGACAATTTAGGACCAACAGTGGTGTCTACAGGAACAGTAGGCTCGTTGAAAACAGTGGCCACGGTGTAGACTGGGATTGGGTTGTGAGGGTTGGTGGTGTCAGCGGAGACATCAACGATGGATCTCAACTTTCTGTCCTTTTGGTTCAACAAGTCGAAGTTGATGAATGGAGGGATAGGCTTGGACAAGTAGATGCAGTTGATGAAGATGTCGGAGTTGGCAATCTCCTTGAAAGGACCACCCTTGGCGGTCTCGGCCATGTCCCACTTCTGCAACAACTCCTCGGGAATGCCCACCTTTCTGAAAAGATCGAGGGCTCCAGAGCCACATCTGCCCAAGGCACCAATGACCAAACAGGATGGGTACTGGCCATTGTTCTTCTCGACAGCCACCTTCAACTTGGATGCGACCTCCTCCACCAAAGCCTGCTCACTGGTGTAAGGGGAAACGCCTGGCAAGTTCTCGGCGTCGGAGTGTGTCTGCTTAAATGCCCAGTCCAAGACACCAATGGCGGCACCAGCAAAGCCGGCGTAGTAGCCAAAAGCGGCCACACGTCTTCCATTGTCATCCTCCAAGAACTCCAAGTCATACAAGGTACCCTTGCCCTCGGGGAATCTTCTCAAGACGTCCTTCCAGCCGGCCTGTTGCTTGTAACAGTGGGCAAACTGGATGTGCTCGTGAACAAGAGGGAAGGTCTCGTTCTCAGGCAACTCCTTCAAGCCAAGAATGATTCTGTCTGCTGGCGCGGTCTTCCAGGACTCGAAAGGAACAATCTCGGCGCCGACCTTCTCGTACTCGGCGGAATTGAAGAACGACTGTTCGCTCTCTTCAACGTATACCTTGAAGCCAGCATCCAACAATGCCTTGGCGGTGGTGGGGGTCAAGGCTGCTCTGGCCTCTAAGGGCTTTGTTTCTGCTCTCAAGTGGATGGCGACCATTTTTCAGTTGTGGTTTGGGGGAAAAGGCGGTGTAATGTGGTTGTGCAATTGAAAGTGGAAAGTTGGAGTTTATATAGTTGGATAGATAAATCAAAACGAGTTATCGGTCCTGCAGGCGTGCGGGCCATGGTGACTCAATCCCAAGGCAATACTTATAGATATGGGGGGGCCTGCAGTAGCTGTGCGATACCGTTTTGCCCATTGTGACTAATACTGGGAGTGCGATTTCGAGAAGAGTGAACAAAAAAAAATAAAGAATTGTATCTTTGATTATATTTTTGATAGTATTCTTTTCTGATGGTATTTCCAACTGTTTGTTTATGTGAAAATTTTTGTGAGATAGTTGGAATCTCCTTGTTGCATGAGTCTTGTTTGTTTCTCTATTAGAATGCTATGTACTGATTGTAGCCCGATAAGACTTAGTTTCAAGTGTAAATTTGTAAAGTTGATGATTGGAACTTGAATTGAGATACTAGATAAACTCAAAATGCGGTCTTGCCCAACTCTTTGATCTTGCGAAGGACATACGCTTTGAAGATTGGCTTGGCAATCTCCCAGCTGTCCTCAACAAATGCCTCTCCGTAGACTTTGAAGACCTTCTTGACTGTGGCCACTTCATGCTCGTTCGAAATGGTCTTGCTTTCAATCGCCTTTTGGTAAACTAACTCGGCGAATGCTCGGTCATTGTTGTACAAGGCAGAAACAATTACCGCCTCGGTCAAAATTCCCTTGGGAGATCTTTGAGTAACCTCGTTTACCGTTTCGGACACTAGCTGAATGTATTCGTTGAAAACTTCAAGCGACAGCTCGGTTGAGAACTGACTTTTCGCGAGAATGAGTTCTGCCACTGTAGACACCGGCAAACCTTCAGGCAAAACAAGAGTTTCTGCGATTTTGAGCTGAGTGGCATCCTCGTTCTTTAGCGATTGATAACAGAAGGCTTTGACAACCTTCGTTTGCACGAATTCGATTCCAAACTTTTCTTTAGATTGATACAAATGGAACTTCTCGAGCATGATGTCCACGGCGTCTCTGTTGATACCATATGTTTCCATGAGTTGGAGACGGATGAGTAGAGCATTGGCATCTGCCTTATCAAAATCCATTTTTTGCAGTTCAACATACTCCAATACTTCGTTCATGAACGGCTCGAAGCTTTGGTCAAGCCCTTCCAAAGAGAGAATCTTACAGTAATCCTCCTTGCTCAAGAGACCAGGGCTCTCCAGGAACACCATTTGCGCCACAGAGAGAAACTGTGTGCTACTGGATTCCTCGGGCAAATTTCTGAGCTTGTTCGCAAAAATCCATTCACCGAGTCCATTGATCTCGATGGTGCGGAACAAGTCCAATGATCCCTGATCGAGGAGCACATCAAACAATATAATAAGCGTACCCTCCATGCTCTGCAGATCTTTGCAGCCATTGATTATTTCAATAGCTCTAATGATGCTTTGCTCGCTGGGCTTAAATTCGGTATCACCCTGGTCGCTCTTCTCACCTATTAGAAGTTTGTTGGCAAGTAAAAGACGTACTTGGGTGGAAATCTCACCCTGCGAATGCTTCTTTGCTAAAGCTTCCAGGCTGTATGCTCTTCCAGGGTTGTTCTGGATCAAAGATGCAAGTGCCGTGTCGTTCCACTTATGATTGGGTACTTTTGAAACAGTATGGTATAGCGAGAAGTCGTGAGCCAAACCGTGAGTCAAAATTTCGTTTGCGATATCGGTAGCGACATCAGATTTCAAGAGTTCGTGGAGAAGCTTGAGATCTTGATCATCGAATGCTCGACTTGAAAGAATGGACCGAGCATCTGCTACATTGATATTGGACTCTGTTCTGAGTCTCTGGACAAGATCAGCAACCGTGCTGTTTCTTCTGAGAAAGATGAGAGAGCCTCTTTTGAGCTTTGATCCAAACATCGAGGCGTTTTTGGTGATGCTATGTGATCAATGGCTGCAAAATAATTAAGTAGTGGAGAAAAAAATATTGAAAATTATCTGGGGAAGCATACAGGAATATCAGTTAAAACATGTTCATATCGTCGATTGAATTTCTTTTTTTTTTTTTTGTACGTATCTCTAAGGCTCTATGACATGATATATGGCCAGTTTTGATCACTCATGCTTCAACTCGCTCTCCATTTTTGCCAACATGCCCATCGCAGGGAAATAGTCGGCCCAATTATCGGTAACTGGAAGCTTCTCTAAATTATCAAACGCAGAGTACAGACGCAAGTACTTGTTGTAGTCCTCCAATAATCCTTTTTCTTCACAATAGTAACTCCAACTAGCCTTGTAGGCACCACCCAAAGCGCAGGCGTTGGGGATTTCAATCTGGTAATTTCCTTTCGTGGCGCCAAAAATTGAACTCATCTTGTTAACGATGCTCAAGTTCTTGGAGGCACCGCCAACGTAGAACACGTTCCTTGGCTTAGAAGTCAAAGATCCGGCTGTTTGTTCTTTGCCATCGGTGTAGATAGCTCCAAAAGTTTCGTGCAAATCGTCGTAGATCTTCTTGAACTCTGGCTTTACGTCAGCTGCTTCAGATGTATTGGAGCTGCACAACAATGGGCCGGCCCTCATTCTGCAACTGATGGTTTGAGACTCCACGATAGAAGTGACATCCTCCTCAACTTCCCACGAGTCAACAGTCTCGACCTTGCCATTTTTAAACGCACTCCTCATATACTGAGCTGGTGCACTAGGAACAATTTCTCCCAATGGAAAGTAGATACCTAGCTTGTTGTCAAAGCTTTTTGATTTGTCTAGAATGTCATTAAATTTTTCCCAGCTATCTTGCTCGCAATCATGCTTTTTGTTCAATTCATCACGTACCTTTTCTCTGGCCAATGAGCCATTGCAATAGCAAATCATGCCCATATAGGCCGATGAAATTGTAGGATGTTTGAATAAATGATATTGTGAAGAAGTTACACATTGCTCAGTAACCAAAAGAACTGTAGTTGAAGTTCCCAACGAGATCAAGATGTCATTTTCTTCCAAAGGCAATGAAATGATTGTAGCAAGGTTATCACCAGTGAACGAGTATATTTTTGTTGACTGCTTGAAGCCGTATCTTTTGCAGAAATATTCCGAAATGTTTCCGAGCGCTTCATATCCCACAGGGACAATTTGGCCCAATTTGCGCTTGAGTTCCTTCACTCCAGCATCTCTTTCACTTTCTGAGACACCATCTAATACAGGGTGGGTTCCTGCTGCGACGGCCAACAATTCGTCATCGAACTGGCGGGTGGACAAGTCATACAAGTTCATTCCGCAGGCGTCTGCCTCCTCGATGCCAGTGATTTCACCAAGGAACACAGAGGGCAAAAAGCTGGACACCAATGAAATTCTCTCGGTAGCTTTGTATGTCTCTGGGGCGGAACGAACTGCCAACTTTCTAATCTGAAGACCAGTGAAACGGAAGTGTGCTCTAGAGCCAGTCTTCTCGGCTAAACCGTCAGGACCACCAGCGACCTTTTCGAAGTCGCGCATCTCGGCGCCGGTCGAATGATCCTGCCAATTGGGCGATGTTTCCAAAGCAAAAGCGTCGCGCAAGCATTCAGACAACGGACGCGAGGAATCCATCAGACTGAGTGCACTTGAGGCCAGGGAGCCCCAAAACACAGAGCCGTGTTGCATACCAGAGCCCGAGATTCCGGCCACCCGCTCAAACAGGAAATTGTCTTTCTTCATCTGTTCAAAGACATGGTCCAAGGCATCTAGCCACATGTGCACAGGAGAGATGATCTCGCCATCTTCACCAGCAATGACACCCTTATGAATGCTATACTTAGTTTTAAACTGTTGGTCAAATTCTACATGATATGTATTCAATGCCTTGAGCGAGGCGTTGGTGACGATGATCTTCAACTGTTGGGTAGACAAGTCCAAGCCCAAGAACAACGGGTCACTCCCGCACTCAAAGGTCATATTTCACGGGCAAAAACGATTGTGGGTTTTGCTTGAAAGCAGGCCAAGCAGGAACTACGGCCACAAAGGTAATCACGAGAGACGCAGCGAAGGTATACACCAATGCGTGGATACTGTTAGTAAAAATACCGGCGACAATGCTGGCAAGAACACCAAGGGAGAGACAGCGAGAAAGGAGGTCGTGGGCTTTTTTCTGGCCGGCGAAGTCGATGGGAAATTCGAAGATGGCGGCGACGGAGGTGGCGAGCGAGTCCATTAAATACTATTTAGGGGTTCGGGTACGTTTCCGGTTTGACGAAGTGTGTGTGTAAGTGTGCGTGTGGCAGCAGTACAGAATGGCAGACTTAAGCAAACATGGGAAGGAAATAGGTTTGTGTGGGAATTTGGAGGAAATCACATGTCAAATAAATTCTAGTATTTCGAATTATTGATGTATTTTTGCTGGAGGTGTGATATCTCGAAATCACCTCTGTTCATATATGGTAGGGATACGGTAGGAAGTGGTACGACAAAGGTTGAATAGTCGATTCGAGTCGGAGAACAATTCATTTACTAATTTTTACAAAAAAGGGTTTTTAAATTTTGCGGGATGATTGAGTGTTGATTTTATGGTCGGTTGCTGTAGATCTATAGTTTGTAGTGACTTTTCCAAGTACCGAAAGATCCATAGCCAAAAGGTTGCGAGAAGAGTGAAATCGGATTAACGAAATGAAATTGTTCAATTGCAGATGAATCCGATTTCTAATTAATATCGCAAATTAGTGCCCAAAGAAAAATCTTGCTTCTATACTCCCAACTATTCCCAGCCTAATGTCCACCTTCATATACCACCCTCATTACATATTCTAATCCTCGCATTACCAATACTAGCTCCACCCCACATAATATCCCCGAAACAAAATGTCGGTCATTCTAGCCTCCGGTGGATACGACAGAACCATTCGCTTCTGGGATGCCCTCACGGGAGTCTGTTCCCGCACAATCCCCTTCCAGGACTGGCAAGTGAACAGAGTAGAAATCACCTCCGATAAGAGATACTTGGCTGCCGCCGGAAACCTCTACGTACGATTGTTTGATATACGACAGGCCGGAAGTGCTGGCAGTGCACAGGATCCAGGAACTACATCGGCCAATGGCACGGTCGCTTCGACCAACCAAAAGAACTCTACGAATGGGTCTCTGACTGCGGCAATGACTTTCGAGGGCCATTCGGGCAATGTCACCCTGATAGCGTTCCAAGCTGAGAACCGGTGGATGGTGCTGTCCCTGGAGGATGGAACCGTCAAGGTTTGGGACGTTCGGTCTCCGTCTGTGCAGCGTAATTACAAGCACTATTGTGCTGTCAACGAAGTGGTCATTCACCCGAACCAGGGTGAACTCATAAGTTGTGACCACGACGGAAATATTCGTATCTGGGACTTAGGTGAGAATCAATGTACGCACCATCTTATACCAGAAGATGACGTGCCTATCAACTCGCTCTCGGTCGCTAGCGATGGAAGCATGTTGGTTGCAGGCAACAACAAGGGCAATTGTTATGTGTGGAAAATGCAAAATCAGAACGACATGACATCTCTCACTCCCGCCACCAAATTCCGCTCCCATCTGAAATACATCACTCGTGTCTTACTTCTGACAGACATGAAGCATCTAGCGACATGTTCTGCGGACCATACTGCGCGGATTTGGCTGACAGATCAGAATTTCGCACTCGAAACTACGCTCCAGGGACATCTGCGTTGGGTTTGGGACTGCGCCTTCAGTGCTGACAGTGCATACTTAGTTACGGCGTGCTCGGACAATTATGTTCGTTTGTGGGACCTTTCTAACAGCGAAACTGTGCGCCATTACAGTGGCCATCATAAAGCAGCTGTCTGTGTGGCACTTAATGACGTTTAATAGACTAAGGTTAATCACTCTCAGATAAACTGATTGCTCGGCATCACAAAACTTCAATACAAGAACGGTAATAAATAGTTTTAGACATTGGACTCATTAATAATAAATAAAGGGATTGCTCCCAGATATACACGCCTACTGTTGCCTGAGTGCGTGGCTCTTTTCGACGTAGTACTTGACATCGTTGCTTAAAAGTTTCTCCTCCAAGAAGTCGGTCACTTGGTTGTAGTGATCCTCTTCGATGATGGACATTTTTTTGCCAAACTGGCTCATGTTCTCGAACAGAAACGCGTAGTCGTCCTCCAGGTAGGAGGGAAGGTCATAAAGTTTAAAAGTGTCTCCTAGCTTCTTATCTGAGGTAGAGTTCGTGGTTGAAACGGTTGTTGATCTGGTCAAGGTGGTCATCAACAGATGCTCGTCGCTTTCGGAGGCAGGCGAGGTCATCCTTGACAAACATACAGAGTCCGAATCTTCATCCAACTCATCATCAACACCATCTTCTTCATACTCGTTCAAAGCACTCTCGTCGAGATTGACGAAATTGAAGAGTTCGTTCTCGATGCTAGAGGAAGGCACTTCTGGTTCCACCGGGGACACAAGAGAAGCAGGAGCTGGGCTTGCATGCGAGAGGCCGTTCAAATCCATGATGAGGTCAGACATAGGGTCACCCATCTCGCCGAACATTCTCTTACGGGCGGTAGAGGCCGAGTCGTACAAATCAGTGATTGGTGGCTGCAGAACCACCTGACATTTCAAGGTCTTGTAGTCATGTATGAGCAGCAACAACTTAGTCTTTAGGTGGTAGTTCTCCAGCTCAATTGCACGCATTTCCATCACGAGGTCTTCCGGAGACTCTAAATTCAATGCTGTGGATGAAGATGCGGCAGCAGGCCCGAGTGTGGAGGGATGAGATGGCTGGGGTGGACGAGAGCCACGATCTAAGCCATTGGTGGCCCCATAGGTGGATTTACTGGTCGGCGTTGAAGCATGGGTAACTGCAGCACTAGATTGTTTGACACACCTAGTTGCTGGTGCGGTCGTGGAGTCAGGTGTAGCCGTAGCAGCGGTTGTTGCCGGTTTGGATTTGCGTTTCTCTTGTGCAGCCTTAGCCTTACGAGTGTTTTTGGGCCGGGGAGGAAGAACCCAGTTTTTGGACGTGGTGATCGTTAGAATTGGTTGGGATGGACGATCGGAGGTGCACGACATGGTTTCTTGTTATATTTGCATTCTACCTTCTTGAGGCAATGGAGGGGGCAGTGGAGAATATTTTTCGAAGAATGAAAGGAAAGGAAGATTTACTTGAACCGATGTTGACTCAATCAACAGCACTGGGAACAAGGTGCGTTTTGGTTTAGAAGGTGGGGGTTGAATAAAGGTTGTTCGTTGGAGTCCGGATCACAGGTTCCGGCAACAGAGAGCGAAGCGAAAAAGAAGAAATGCGAGGATGGGACCGGTGGCAACAGAAATAGGGAATTGATATCCGAGCGATTCTTGATGAAGTTTTTTTTTTTGGTTCTAATTGTCCGCTAGCAGCTTTTCTATAGTGACTCCTCTCGAGATGAACCGATGGCTAATAGAGAAGAAAGTATTGCAATAACTACAATATCAATTGGTCCCGGCAATAAACAAACACAGGAACAGATGATCTGCGGACGCTCGGTGGGGGCAGCAGCAGGAAGAAATTGACAAGGCGCTAAGAAAAAAAACAAGTGGAGGGGATATGAAAAAGGATCGAAACAATTACGTGGGCGCGAAAAAGACAAGGGATGGAATTGGGTATTATAAGTATTATGAAGTCAAAGGATTTTTCGACCGCCTGCAGACAGACCCGCGCTCGCCAGTCGAAAAATTTTGTGCCGGCGGGTGATGCCGGGTACATGGAGAGTATCCGGGAGCTGTCCATATCGGCCTTAGGCTCCCCAGAAAGGCGGCGCCAGATGGCCTGACAAAACGGTGTGGAGCGTGTAGGATTCGTGGGGAAACAGGACAACACGACAGGCAGACTTATAAAAAGATTTGGGGGTTTCATTTTCGACTTTGCGTTTGCATTTGCGTTGCTTTCGTTCAGTGGGTTTTGAGTCAGCGTGGGCCTCTGGCACCAATTTCGCAATAGGCTATTTGCTGTGAGGCAGGCGCGCTGCCTGCGCTAGAGTCTGAGCGAAAGTGAGAGGTGCTGGTCTTTGAGGGCGCACTAGTAGCCCTGGCAATCACCATCACCACTAACACCGCAACTAGATGGAAAAGTGGCAAAAAATTGGAAGGTTTTGAGCACACATGCACCCGATCTTTTCCTGCTTGTTCTTTTGCTTTTCCTGGATCTCGACTTTGCTAATCATCCTGCTTGCTTCTTGACTTGATTGATCTTGATGTCATGCCTTGGATGCAGGAAGACGTAACCGAGTGCCAGTATTGGGGGTCTTTGATCGATAGACTATTAGCACCTACACGTACTTGTAGTGGGGATTTTAGATAACGTCCATTTAGCATTTGTGCATTTGTAGAATTTGTGAGGCTTATTCCAATGACTTCTAATTTTTAGTTTATCTGAGACACAAAAACTCACTGTTGTAGTTCTCGTTGTTATCGGCATTACTGAACGGATGCGAGCCCGGACCGTGCTGCACTATTGCACAGACCTCGCTTCCCGGATCCGGAGCACGGAGTTATACGTCCAGCCAGTGCCATTTCCGTTGATTATCCTCGACGTCTCCTGACGTTGTGTTGCTGATGTTTGGCGGCCGTTATTGGAACCGCTAATATCGCAGTTGGATAGAGGCTTTCCATAACCGTTACCATGGCTGCGTGCGACCTAATATACGAACCTTAATGTGGTGGGTGGGTTTCGCACAGGCTTGCAAATGTCAAAACATCCGAGAATTGAGATTCAACGTTTTCTCATCCTTTTTCCTCAATGTTTCTTTGCTCGTCGTTTCCACTCCTTTATTCTACAACCATGCAATGCCCCTTTTGCGTTTTTCGTTTGAGTGTTGACTTGTTGCCATAAATTGTCCTGTTCCAGGACCTGCAGGTATCTGGACCCTAACCCCTTTGGGAACTGCGATGTGACTGCACTAAAACGGCCAGGCACTGTGATAATAAACGAGGATCATGTCAAATTTGAGATGAGCCAATATCCACCTTGCCGTTCTTCGTTCTTGGTCAGGCAGTTTGGAGAATGATGTTACCGTGTAGGATTAAGTGACAAACGCACCTCCATCCGGACTTTGCGCACCTAACACCGAGACCATAATATGTAAGGTGCGCTAATATTCTGGGCTGGCCCTATAGGCTCGATTGCAATGTCATCGATGGAAGAGTCACCAGACATGAATGGCGGCCAACAATGGTTTACGTTTTTCGAACTATTCTTATAGTTCGTTCCGACGGAGGATTCGTTCCTTCCGTGGTTTCTAGGCAAAGAATGGGCTGAGAATCCCTTGGAATGGCTAAATTTAGCTTAACAGACTACCAGTTTTCGCTCAATTGATCAAAATAGATTCTAATCGATAATGCCATTAATCAATTTTTCGTTGCATACTTGGATCTACCCCGGATTTGTCTTGTCTTGCCTGCAGTTCTAGATCTTGAAGGACTGAAAGTTGAAAACGCACATTCAGTTCTTAAGTGATACGTGTCTACTTTTAATTTATAAAATCTTAGTTTATTTTTATCAAAATTGTGCTTTTGCACTTTTTTTGCGCGCTATGGCAACCTTAATTTTGGATTGGCATAGAAGTTGATGGCTTCAAGTACTTCTCGACTTCGCTAGTTCTCCAGTAAGACGTAATGGTCTTGGGTTGAGTCAAGAATGTCACACCAGCCTTACCGTAGAAGTTCAAGTCTCCCAAAAAGGAGCCCTTGTTTCCAGTGAATGAGAACATTGGCAAAGGCACGGGAATAGGAACATTAACACCTACTTGGCCGCATGCAATGTTCTTTGTGAATTTTTGGGCAGCAGCACCTGATTGAGTAAACAATGCAACACCATTACCGTATCTATTGGAGTTGACCAATTCGATGGCCTCGTCAAAGGTGTCGACATTAACGACAGACAACACAGGAGCAAAAATCTCCTCGTCGTATGCGCGCATACCAGGCTTTACACCAGTCAAAATTGTTGGGCCCAAGAAATTTCCCTTCTCAAATTGTGGGTCTGTATGTTTAAAGTTTCTTCCATCAAGGAGAACCGTAGCGCCAGCCTTCTCGGAGTCTGTGATGATTTCTGTTGCTCTTGAGACACACTCGGGATTGATCAAAGGACCCACGTCGGAAGTGCTGTCGAATCCAGATCCGACCTTCAACTTAGCAGCGTCCCTTGCAACCTCCTCGACCCATTGTTGAGTTTCCTTACCGACAGTCACAAGGACAGAAATGGCCATACATCTTTGACCGGCTGCTCCGAAAGCAGCTCCGTTAAGAGCGTTGACAAAGTGGGCTTTGTCTGCATCAGGCAAAACAATCAAATGGTTCTTGGCGCCCAAGTTTGACTGAACTCTCTTTCCCAAGGAAGTACCCTTTTCGTAAATATACTTTCCAGCTTTGTCGCCACCCACGAAGGTGATAGCTCTCACTCTTGGATCCTCAAGGATCTTGTTCACGGTGTCGTGTTTACCATGAACAATGTTCAACACTCCGGGAGGAACACCAGCCTGGGCTGCCAAGTCGGCAATGACCATAGCTGCACCTGGAACTCTTTCAGAAGGCTTGAGAACACACGTGTTTCCTGTGACCAAGATGAGTGGCAAGGACCACAAAGGCACCATGGCTGGGAAGTTGAAAGGACAAATGGAGCCCACTACACCCAATGGTTCGCGGACCATTTTCGTCTCCATATCAGCCGCAACTTCGAGCGAAGAGGCCATGAGATCATTTGGAGCATTGCATGCTGCCTCGGCAACTTGCAAGCCTCTGAGGACGTCACCCTTCGCATCGGCGAAAGTCTTACCCTGTTCCAAGACAATCATACCGGCGATTCTGTCGTGGTTTTCCTTCAACAACTCGACGAACTTGAACGCGATACCCTGTCTCTTGATAATTGAGTAGTTTTTCCAGGATTGGAATGCCTCGTGTGCATCGGTGACGGCCTGTTCCAACTCCTCGGGTGTCGACTGCGGAACCTTGGCGATCACCTGATTGGTGGCAGGATCATGAATGTCGTACCAAGTTTCTGACGCAGATTTGACCAATTCATTTTGTGCAAAGCTGGGAGTCAAGTAGGGCTCCGATCCCTTATCTGTGTGTTTTGTGGGGTAACTGGTCACAGAGGAAGTGAGAGCTATGGTGGAGAGGCGGCGCGAAACGGCGATCGACCGCGACCGGACAACAAAGGATCTAAGCATTGTTGGCAGATCCGTTCGTGGAGTTGTCGGATTAAATATGGACGGTGTGTGGTAACACTGCAAGTGACTGGAGAATAAGTCAGAGTGTGAGAATTCGCAGCCATAGCGGGCTTATATAGCTGACGCTCGCGAGTCCGGGTCCGAATTCCCTAGACCTCTCTGCCGGACACAGTGCTATTGTGCATGAAACAAGATCCAATAAATGCAGCGTGGGATGTGAAATTCGACACAATCAGCCTATTGGAGATTCGAGAGTTTCAAATTACTGGGATTACTTGAGGCCACTTTGTTTCTGGCACCAAAACGTGTGAAATTACGTTGGTTTTGGTGGATCTGGAAATTAGGGTCCCCGCATCGACATTCCTAATTCATGTGCGCGGCTATAACTCACATGGAAGTTGCCGCCAGTGGAAAGGAATCCGACATCCGAAATTGTGGATGTGAAAGGAAAAATCTCGGCCAAGTGGCTGCAAGCAATAACCTTTGCAAGTTTTGATAGGCGTTTGATACAGATCGGTGTGTCTGTGAATTGCGCTGCTGCGCTTTACGTGGTTGAGATGTTGTGTATGATTTCCAGGTACGGATGGTACAACCTATTTTGAATAGTGAGTTTTCGCGATGCCACAAGCAAAGGGTTTTTTTGAGTTCATTCTGTTATTGTACTTTATCTTTTAAATTGTAAACATAAGGTATCTTTTGGTGGCAGAAAAATCAAACCTCTTGCTTAATTCACGTGGTTGATTTGCAACTGCCTCAAAAGATACCTGGAAATTGCATCAAGAGAACTGACCCGAGTCAAAATCAGGGTTCATGTATACTTTCGAAACGAATGAGCATAGCCTCTTATTGAGACCTGTTTTCTCCGCTAAAGAATAGCTTTCAAACAACAATTGTAGAGATCCATTGTACAACGCAAAACTTCTCTAATCATTCTCTTTTTTATCTAATACATAATTCTAATGTTTACTTGATCCAAGCATCATAATACAAATCCAACAAACATGAAGAACTCCATGCTTGAGTTGGACTCGAATCATTACACATCGATCCATCTTTATTGGTGAGCTCAGTCAAACCAGCCCATGGGCTCTCGCGAATCCACTTGCGGTGACCGCGAAGTCTTGCATTAATGGCTTCGAGCACATCCTTGTTGTCACTCTTTTCGGCCTTTGATCTGAAATAAAGGAAGGCTCTGATGAAGTAGCCGAAACACCAGACCCACTCAGGGCCTTGGTGATAGTTTCTTCCCTTAGAGGTGGCAAAATCATCACTGTCATCACTGTTGTGGTAGTCAGGTTTGTAGTTCCAATCCGATGGATCCAATGTTCTCATACCAACGGGTCCGCGAATGACTTCGTCGGCCATTTTAATGGCTGCTAGAGCGTGCTCGGGAGTGAAAAGCTCAGGGGCAACACACATCGAAATGGGGAAATTGGCTCTCAATTGATAGTCCTCATAAGGCTCTCCGCATCCATGAATGTCTTTGTAAATTCCTCTTCTGTTCACCAATAAAGCATCGATGACATACTTGTGATCATCAGAGGCGGAAAGGGGAACGTAGAAACATCTCTCGAAGTTGTCTTGAACCAAGGACTCCCACTTTTCCAAAGAAATTTTGGAGCCATCTGGTTTCTCGACATCCAGGTATGGGAACAAGCCCTTTTTGTTGAGCTGATTGACAAATCTCAAAGTACTCTTAAGAAGACCTTGCAACTCCACATCGGCACCATCTCTAGGTGTACCTGGTACTCCCTTGTTACCAGCTTTCTCGCTCTCGCCCATCTTGTCCATCCATGTGCCACAGTTGGTTCTGGAGCCACCATGAACAAGACCCGTTTCCCAGTCTACATAAACCTTGACATTGAAACCTTCCGATTTCATTTGCGAGTCAAGATTTGGTCCGGCATTGGCTTCTCTGTAGGAAATTCCCTTAGCGTGACGCGACAAAAGCTCATACAAAATGTCTCTGATTGAAGTTTCGTAACTGAATGCTCTTTCATCTTCCCATGAGACCCATGTGTCATCCAAAGGAAATCTTCTCAGCACCTTTTCATCCAAAATCTTTTCTCCGTCTGGTGCATGAAGAGCATACTCCTGAACAGCTTGGGCGAAGAACCACACAGCGTCTCTAGCATTGTATCTTGGGTTTCTACCAGCGTCCAACAAGTTTGGAATCAAACCATGCTTGAGTGTCTTAGCAAAGCCTAGGATATGTTCTTTAGCGTCATCAAATCTACCTGTGACAAGAAGCAAACCTCTGAATGCGATGAAAACATCTCTTCCCCAGCATCTCATGTAACTGTTACTGAAATGAGGGAGACCAGCAGCCATGGCAGCAACCTTTTCTGCTGGAACCAACGAAGTGTTGTTCATGAAGCCTACCATTTGGACCGAGGTGAGGGCCAAACTTTGAACAAAATTGGTTCCAACCTGAATATCCTTGGTCATCAATCTCATAGCTCTGAAGCGTACAGCTTCATACGAAATTCCAACAATAAGTGCAAAGTAATGAGGTCTCAAGAAGTAAGGTACTTCTCTGATAGCGTCAATTCTGGACCGAAGCCAGTCTTGGAATTTCTTGATTGCCTTTGAGTCCTTAGCATACTTGTCTAAACGGTTGACTACGAAGTCTGCTGCCCACAATCCATCTCTCAAATGGTTACAAAGAGGGTGTGCTAAATCATTCTTCCAAATGATATCCTTGAGGATACTGATCCAGCCTTCGAGGCCCGCGTAAACCAAGTGACCATAGTTTGGAATGTCATAAGTTCCATCAGTGCCACTGCTTGCATCTCTTTCTTCAGGGTCACACTTGTACAACAAAGCATTCAAATCATACAAATTCAAGTCCAAAGAGGCTTCGATTGCTCCCTCCTTTACAAATTTGTCAAGAGATGCATTTGCCTTTGGAATCTTAGTGGAGAAGACAGCAATCGAGCCAGGTGCAAAGGAATCTGTGACCCTGATGACGGAATCTTCGCCATTCGTCTCAACTTGAGGGAACTCGAGTTCAACTAATTCTGTTGGGGTACCAAGAAGAATCTTTGGGTCATCTTGGAATTCGCCGGTCTTCTTCAAAGTGTATGCAAACTCGGGTTTGACTTCTGTGCCTTTCAAGTCGACAGGCAGCAACACTTGATGTCCGGGGTGGCCTTCGAATTTTGCTCTTGCAATCAAAAACCAACCAGTTCCTGTGATTGTATTGTATCTTTGAATCGTGATATATTGGCCTTCGTGGTGGACATACATCTCTTGATCTTGGTAAGAATCATCACTTTCGGAGGAAAGGTTCTTTCTGACTTCATTAAGCTGTGACACGGCCTTCGCAATACCACTATTCTTGTCATAAGAGTAGGCTCTAGTCTCTTGAACAATGTCCAAAAGTTTTGGATAAGTCTCATCGTAGCCGAAGACGCTTCCAACTGCTGAGGAGCAAAATGCAACCAAGGCAGCTGTTGGCAAGGTATCCTCAACTGTTCTAATTTGTGAAGGAGTTTGGTTGTCATGCGAGCAGTCCATAAACAACGCGTGAGGAACTTGAGGAGAAAGCACCTTTGGAATCTCGAGCTCAGAACTGCTCTCCACATACTTGTTTGCCTGAGGCTCTTGTCCTGCTGGGTAAGCGAATTCATCCAAAGGCAACCAAGTGAGAGATCCAATAGGTCTGCCACCGTGCTTGTGGACCAAACGCGAGAGCTCATCGACATTCCAAGCCAGCATAGCCTCACGAATCAAAGAATTGATACCCAATCTTTCAACAAAAATTTGGTCCATTTGTTCCGAGCCTGTAAACAACTCTGCGGCGACATACAAATTAGGATTGACAGATCTAGCAGCATCTAACAAAGCCTCTCCAACATGAAGTGGGGTCGAATGACAGTTATCGAGTCTAAAACCATCGAAAATCTTAGCACACATTTTACTGTACTCGGTCATTCTCTTCCATAAGTATGGAGAATCTTCAGGGCCCTTACCAAATCTCAATTTAATACAGTCGCCCCAAATGATGACCTCTCTTCTGATATAGGCCTTGGATTGATTGGACGCAAAATCGACAAGAGGGTTTCCAGCCCAGATCCAACCGTTGTTGGCCAAAGCCCAGTTCTTTCCGGACTTGTCCTTGAATCTCGAGAAGTAGCATTCAGTGAGGGGGTTCTCCTTAGTGATAGGACCCAACTTTGGTCCATTGCCGTCTAATCTCAAGTAGCGAATTCTGTTTTGTGTTTGGCTCTTAATGGAAGCAAGATCGTCATCATACTGAGCGTACAAGCCAGCATTGATTTGGTCAATAATTTCGGTAGCCTTAGAGGTGAGCTGATCGGATTTGCAACCATAGACTGCCGAGAGGATACTGAGAAACTTTGTGGCATTGATCTTGTTTGAGAATCTGTCAGCAAAAACAACTTCACTGTTCTCGTTGGCTGTTTTGAGGACGAATTCAGACAAGCTCTTCAAATCAGACAAGTCGACAGTAGAGGGTATTTCTGCAGGCTCGACTTTCTCGCAATCATATTCTTGGAGTTCTTTGAGGATGGCTTCCTTGTCGAATACATAGTATTGCCACAATTTGAGAGGATCCAAGACATGGTGCTGAATACCAGTCATGATCGAATCCAAATCCAGCTCAGAGGAGAGTTCAGTTGGGAGGCCAAGTTCAGCCAATTTATCGGAGAAGGTCAAAAATGCACCATCGAGCTCAATAGCACTTCTCAAGTGTGGAGCAGTCTCGGCATTGTAACCACTATCAGGATGCTCACGGATCCATGCAGAATTGCTGGCGGTATGGTTGAAAACGATGTCAGTCATGGACAACAAATTGTGGCTCTTAAGCTGGCCACCAATGAATTTCACAGCTTCGTCATTGGACTTGAAGAGGGTCGGATCAAATTGTAGTTGGTCGAAAATGGAGTATGGGGAATTCGACTCGCCTCTGTGTTGCAACGGAGTAAAATGGATCATGTTGTAGCCCTTTCCAGAGACATAAGCAAACAAATCGTCCCATTTCTCGAGCGGACCGGCGAACTTGGACACGAGAGTCTGTATGTTGATGGCATTGAAGGGGAGGTACTCACCATTCAAGGACAATTGTGGAGGCACTGTGAAGTAGTACGTCTTGGAACGTTTTTCGTCACCATTCTCCGAGTACGTGATGTAGTACGAGAATGGGCCTGTGGAGTAGATCGGCACCACCACGGAGCTATCCTTATGGAAGGACAACTCGATAGGAAGCGCGCGGAACTTTGTTCTATCAAAGCAAGTATTGCTGTTTTCCGGAACGTTGGTGTGCAAAACACCGTTGCTAGTGATGGCCGAGCCAGCGTCGATGTGGAACCTCAAGTTGAAGATCGCATCTCCCGGCTTGTAACCAGGAAGCGGTCTAACAGCAGGAAGGGTCAAGACACCGTTCAGCACGGCCTCGTTGTTACAAGGCTCGCCATATTCCGAGAGTCTGAGAAGAACCGTACGTGGCATTTTGGGAGAGACGTTGTTGGGTAATTAGCTATAGGGAGATCGCACTGAGCACTGGGTCGACAACTGATAAGAGAGCGACACTGGGAGGACGAAATTAGAACGAGAGCAGATACAAACGAGCTAAGATTAAGTGAACGAAATTACGGGAGGTGGGGTTTTTCCGACTAAGAAAGGCGCAAGTGAAAAACTCCGGTGGTTACGAAATTTCACTGTCCCAGCGGTGCTTCTGCTTGCTTATATATATATAGGGCCTAAGCAAGCGCATTGTGCCGGCATAGACAGTGCGACCGATATCCAATTGAGAGGGGCCCCGCTCGGCAATAGTTTATCCGAATGGACTACACGACGACACTTTTTTTATTCAGTTGCGTTTTTGTTAGTTTTTGAGTTTTTGCTTTCACATTTTTTGCAATTTGGTTTTGGTTGTGGCCCGTGTTCGGGTGCATTCGCAGCTATTCCTTGGTGGTGGAAGATTAATGAGTCCTCTCGCAAAAGGCTCTATGCATGGAAGTAATATGCCCCATGGGCAGGCCAAGAGAATGAGCTGAGCAACGATTGCAACCCTGTATTGCGACACTCGGATTTATGCGACAATGCGCGGAGATAGCAGAGGAAACATTTTATTTCGGAGTGTCAAATTTTAAGTTTGTCTAAAATTTCTCACCAACTTTTGCCAACGTTCTTTGGCCTTGTCTCATCTTAACTGCGGGGGAAGCGGGGCACCTACCATCGAATCACTCGCGCTGGACACTAGCTCGTATCAGTGGTCGACATGCGTAACGGTGCCGCCAAACGATGCGCCGAAACGCGGGGTAAATGTGTCTCCCATTTGAGAATTTTTCCGGCTTGTATTTGAGACAGCTATTTCTTGATTACTTTTATGCTCTTCATTGAAGTAAGCCTTAAATTGGGGGGATATACTATATAAACTTGGGTAAGGTGACAATGGAGATGGTGATCATTTGTGAAATTCTGTGTTTGTATTTTCTCTAAACTTTTTTTGTTGCTCAATATTTAAATGCCGTTCCGTTTTTCTTCATTTATTTTCTTCATTTTGTGATCTTTTGTTTTCTCCATCATTCTGTACCAAATGTCAATATCCACAAACATACCCTGGCTTCAGATGCACACCTCATTAGGGCTATTCTTC
Source organism: Australozyma saopauloensis (assembly GCF_035610405.1). Classification (NCBI taxonomy): domain Eukaryota; kingdom Fungi; phylum Ascomycota; class Pichiomycetes; order Serinales; family Metschnikowiaceae; genus Australozyma; species Australozyma saopauloensis. Next base: position 984,491 of record NC_086135.1, read on the forward strand.
AAAACACCGCAAAAAAGATCACACGAAACCGTATTTATACAGGCAAGATCTGGAATTTTGTCTTCCAATCACTTACATTAATCATCAACACAGTGAATTATTTCTCACTTTCCATTTTCATAGAATTACCTTATCTCCGGAAAACTCATCTCAGGAAACAAACACACCAGGTTTTGGGCTACAGACCATCTACTGCCCCCAATCTTGTCGCAAATCTTATCGATGAAGACCCAGACATCTTCTGTTACCTCAGGCGTCATTAATATCCTTATCGTAGTACTCTAACGAGATGCCCACCAAGGTCAGTCGTCCCAAGAGATACCACTGCTCCTACCCAGATTGTGAAAAAAGTTACAACAGACCGATTCTTCTACGACAGCATGAAAACTCCCACACAAACGAGCGCCCCTTCAAGTGCACGGAGCCGGGGTGCGATAAGGCCTTCTTCAAGAAGTCGAATCTAGATGACCATTCATACAGCCATAAGCCCATGAGCGAAAGACCTTTTGCATGCAGTGTTTGTCCCAAGAAGTTCATCAGTCTGGACAGGCTACGTAATCACGAGCTTATTCACACAGATCGCTTCAAGTGTACTCGAGACGGCTGCGATCGAGCTTTTGCCAGTCGCCACGGACTAAAGCACCACATAAACGTATTTCATGATCGTGTTCTTACATGCGACTTGTGCAATCGCAACTTTGGTCTGCCACGGCTTGTTCAACAGCATCGCTTGAAGGTCCATAGCGAGGCCTCTGCTTATCCGTGTTCAGTCAATGGATGCTACTCCATCTTCGCTAACGAAGCTAAACTCGTTGCACATGTTCAAGAAAAGCATCCAAAAAGCGAGTGCCCGGTCTGCAAGGAAATATTCGTGGGACCCGAATCTCTTGCTATTCATATGTCTGTTCACAACGAAGATGCTACTCTTTTATCTCAGTGTGGCATATGTGGCGATAAGTTCGTGAACAAGGCCGATTTGACCAACCACTCACGAAACGTTCATGGCTCTGAACTGGCTGACTCTGTATCTGGAAGTGCACTCGACTTGTACTTGGCTAAGTCTGAAAACCCGTCTCTACACGGTTTTACGAGAGGTGGCGATCAGAGAGTGCAAGTTATTGCCGATGAATCTTCTCGTCCAAAAACAAGGGGAAGAAAAAAAATCATTAAATCCCTTCCTGCCCCAAAATCTGGTTCATCAGTCATTAGTATTGTGACTCAAGCCACCCGAAAAGACGTTCACGTTTGCCCTTTCGAAAATTGTCATAAAACATATGTAAGGCGATTTTTTTACGACAGACATCTTCAAATACATCATGGACTTATTGACAATCCCGAAAAGATGAACAATAGTGATGTGACCACCACAAACGATACATTTCAAGACTTATACAGTAGTGTATAAAAATTATAGATTAAATGACTCAAATGACCAACTGAAGGAACTATAAATGAATGTAAATTTCGAGAAGATATGAGTATCTGATTAAATTACAGGTTATAAATATTCACCGCCTGCGTCTCTTATCATTGGACTCACCACCTTCCTCGTACAGTCTTTTGTTCAGTCTTTGAGAGCTATCGCTCGACTTTGCACTTGGTGGAAGATTTGATGGAGGTGGTAAAGAAGGTGGAGGCAAGGGCCCAGCAGAAGGTGGTCTTCTGCTTGTCTCATGGGCTGGGCGAGTTTTCGCTCTTGATGCTGCATTGTATCCCGCTGAAGAATTTTGATTTTGGCCGCGATTGTCGTTAGACTCTCGTTGACCAAAAGTGCGTGTAGTCTGAGACCGATCTCTGCCACCTGGATTGGCACCATCTCTAGGTACCGAATCACGAGCAGATCCCCGACCAAAGCTGCGTTTGTCATCATGACCGCTGACCGAACGGCTGCCATCACGGTAGTTGTCACGATAATTGTTGCCGCGATCACGAGCACCCTCGCGATAAGTGTTGCGATTGTTGTCTCTAGTATCGCGAGAACTATCACGGCCGGTTCCGCGATCGTTGGCTCGTGAGTTCTGTGTCATTTGAGGAGGTGGAGCTTGAGGCGGAAGAGGTTTTCTTTGCTGCAGAGCAGAATCCCTGTGCGGTGTGGGTGCTCTCTGAGGGGGAAGTGAGGCCCGCAGTTGGTTGTCTGAGCTTCTTTGCTGAGGCACAGAGCCTCTTTGCGAAGTCTTTGCATTTTTAGAATCACGCTCCAGCAGATTCTGAGGGCGCGAAGGTGCTCTATTCTCCAGAGGAGCTTGCTGAGGAGGTAATGGTGTTCTCTTTTCCAGCGGTGCCTGTTGAGGCGGCAATGGTGCTCTCTTCTCCAGCGGTGCTTGTTGAGGCGGTAAGGATGCTCGTTGACGGCCTTGGACGATCCTTGACGTAGGCACATCAGCAACCTGATGAGGTCGCGAGCCTTGACCTCTCGCATTTGTCGGTGTATTAGTTCTAGACACGGGAGCCGCGGGACTCTTGGTATTTTCTCTGCTGATACGTTTGGCAAAAAGATCTGTCGAGTCCGGCTCCTGCTTTCCAGGTCTTGTTGCCTTCTCTTCTGTTGCACGGTGTGATGGCGCAGGGGGTGTATCTCTGGAACTTCCAGTCCTTGTGGATTGTGGCCCTGTTGGAGTGGATGGCTTTGTAGCTGTATCAGTATCAACAGAGCCTGTGTACATGTCATATCTTCCCCGAGGGGCTGTACTCTTCAATCTCTCAACGTTTCGAGGACCAGTCGGGACCTTGTCACTGTAATCAAGAGAGGCAGCTGATGCCTGTGAGTTCTTATCACTAATTTGGCGGCTGTGTTCTTCTGCTTCGAGCTTGTCTTGCTCTTCCGCATGTTTTCTCGCCTCAGCAAGGAGAAGTTCCTGCTTCCGCTTTTTAGCTGCTTCCTTATCATCTTCAATGCCTTTCCGTTTTAATTTTTGTTCTTCTAAGTCCTGATCATCCATGTCCATGAAATCCCACATATGTACCCACTTTTTCTCTCTCGATTTCACATGTCCTATCAAAGCGGCAGATGACAATTTCAAGTCATCTCTTGGATCAAACTTGGAAACATTTTCGATCAAGTGAGCTATCTCTTCACAATGATCTTCCACAATAGGGTAAATGTTAAGCAAATTCTTCAAGAATGTGATCACATTCATTCTAGACATATACGAAGTCGAAACGAGTGCCCTCGATATGTCGCTAAGGATCGTTGCGTGGAGACAGAAAAGAGATTTCTTGAATGAAGCAAACAGAATTTCGTTTTTGTGCACGTCACTAATGACGGATTGATTCGACAGTTGAGTGAACTTTTCTTCGTCTCTCCACGAGTCAAGCTGTTGTAAAATAACGGAAACAAAGAGACCTAAATTTTCTGCTTCTGTCGGAGTAGAAGTGAATAAGGTTGAGAACAAAATCTGACTCTCGAAAAGCTTCTCGATACAGCTCAAGAGCGAAAAGTTGGGGACTCTTAGTTCATGGAGTTTAAACAAAATCTGAGCACAATAGAGTGCGTCGAAGCAAGAATGAATAGCACGAGGAAGCAAACATACTCGCAAAAAGTCATGAACATTATTTTCTAGTTGATCCAGGGTAAACCACGAACCATTGTCCTTACTCAAAAACTCAAAAATCTCCAGGCAATGCTTCTCATGTGTAGACATTTGCTCTGGTATTTCAGTCATGATTTTTTCAATGCGTTTTATATTGTCTTTAATCGGAGAGATTTTCGAAGCGTCCTCGCCCTTGGAGTTCAGTAAAAAGGATAATTCCTCGTTTTGTTGGAATAAATTTGATCTTAATTTCTCCAATTCAGAGTTGTACAAATCTGCAGAGTAGTTTATATCATGGAGGTCAAGTTTCCAAAATGTGTAAAACAACGATTGATCAACTGAGGCGATGTCGAATAGAGTGGGATCTATGTCAGTGAGCCCAAACTCTTTAGGAAGAAACTTCCGCCATAACTCAAAAGCCCAGGAAACAGAAACACCATATTTTTGCATCAAAGATGCAATCGAAACGATGCTCAGAATATCTTCACAAAAGAAACTGAACAAGGAGCAGAGCAAATGCAAAATAGCACTGACTTCGTCTCGCCTCGATGCAAGCACTTTCAAGTGAGAAGATGAAGAGTCATGCATTATTTGCCGATCCAATTTACAGATTAGAACAAACAATTCGCTTGCATAGTTGTCTGTCAAGAGAGTTTGAGCGAGTATTTGACCCGATTTCTCCCGTTCGTATCTCGAATCCCCAATAGTTTTATAAACAATGTTTGCTAAGGATGACTGACAACGGATCATGTTCACTTGCAATTGTGTCAAATTTGTGATCGCTTGAAAGCCTCCCATTTTGGATATCACCTCCTTGAGAACGAGGAGCTCTGAAATGTCTTTAGCATGGAATGACTTGACGAGGTACTTTATGAGAGAATCTAGGTCAATTTTGTCAGGGTATTTTTGAGAAAGCTCACCAATAAAGGATGCAAGAGACTGGATCCATCGACGGTCATTGAGTCCGTTTTCCAGAAGACTTGATCTCCCAGCAGCAGAAAGTCTCATAAGGATAGCGAGCGTCAAGTTATCCCAGCAATAATCTGAGAAGTAAGCAGCTGTTTCAACAATCAAGGAGTTCAAATTTTCATAACTCTCAAGTTGCTGAAGAATAGTCAAATAACAAGGAAGTGGGTTGTAAATGCTAATGCTCGCAAGCTTTTTCATCATTTCTGTCACATTCTCTTTGGAAAGACGTTTCAAAGTGTCTTTAGTAGCTTTCTCTGCTTTTCCAAATGAGATTTTGACGTGAGAATTGTTACGAGCCATGACTTGGTTGAGTTCGCCATATAGATTGAACCTTTCCTCACTGTCAAACAACCGGAGAACGCTGTAAGCTTTGTCTACCACCACTGGATTATCTTGAAGCCAACCGATATACGGAAAAATGTAGTTGCGGTAATAATTAAACCACATATCTTTATTTTCAGGAGATGCATCTTGCGAAATGTCGTGTGCTATGATTTCGCAAATTTGAGTGAAATTCGAATGGCTCGAGGCGAGAATTGGCCCGAAGAATTTGAGAAACTGATGGGACATCGTCACCAAGTCATCTTTCGAATAACAGATGGGAAGACCATCTGCCCAATTTTTGAAAAAATAGACATATCTTTTACCATAGTAGCTTTTGATTGTGGGCTTGAAGCAATACTGGGTGACAAGAGGGATGTTTCCAATGGTCAATTTGCCCCTATTAATTGTAGAAACGTCTCTTCCTCGCTGCAAAACTGACACATCATGAGCCGATAGTGGATTCATGTGGCAATAGAGCGGCGAAATTAAAGTGGCGAGAACTCTGTTCAATAAGCTAGCAACCTCTTTGTCAATGTGGGCCAAAAAAGGGTACTGTGATAACATGAAAATACTGGGCCAATACAAACCATTGGCTAAGAATACCTTAAATAATTGTAATTTCACATTCAGTTTAGAAAGCGATTCAAAAGTCTGAGGTTCTGTGGTGTTTTTCTCTTGGGTACTCTTGACTTCACCCTCGGTAGTGTTGTTGTCATCGTCGTCCTTGAGCGGAGCAGCAAGAGCCAATGCATTTGCGCTTGCTCGGAAAACTTTATTTTCCAAGTCGCTCAAGTATGCTTTTTCGAGAAGTTGCATTGTATCGTCAGCTGGCGGGATGCGATTGTAAATTGAGCCGAAACTGATGAAGCCAATTTTGATGAGGATGGCAACGAGAATCTTGAATGTTTCTGTGAGTTCAATGCCGGGGAATTTCTTCAATTTCAAGATAATGATGTTTGAGGCTGCAGTGCAACCTCCATGGTTAAGATTGTCGAACCCCAGTAGACAATCTGCTTCAGTTTGGGGCCACCACAAGGATTTTTTTAGGAATTGAATGATAAATTCATGATTGCCGACTAGCATATTGATGAATATGTCTATGATCAAGTCAAGCACACGGTTGGGATCAAGTAGGTAGTGGCCAATGAGCTTATTGACAGCTTCGACGGCATACTCCACAAGATCAATATTATGTGGATTGGAGAGAATTTCATCCAACTCACTGACTATCAACGAGTAACCCTCGAACTCTTCGTGAAATAAATTGAATTTCTTCTGTGTGTAGAAGTGATCTCTCTTACTAGTATTACACTGACGCGTAAATAAACTACCCTGAAGCAATCCAGTATCTATGAGGGTGCTAGAGCTAATATGTGTAGCAAGGACATTTTGATCCAACAAATTTTTGTCTGCTATGCTTTGGAGAAGTGACTTTAGGTTCTCTCCTAGAGGGTATACATCAAAAACCTGACAAAAGATGACTTGTAACTCGGCAGACAACAACGCCCGTTTCAAGAATTCAGAAGCATCATCTACGGTTATGCTTTCCTCTTCCACTGACATGAGGACCTCGGTGAAAATGCTATTTAATTGGGATGGGAATGATTGTGACTCCGCAGATGTCTTGACAGCATCAAGGAGTATTTGAGAGCCTGAATTGGCAAAGTCACTCACGATTTCATGGGAGCAATGCTCATATGGAGTGGGCTCGGCCATTGTAGCAGGTATGGCCACTTCAAATGTGTATTGAAGTAATGTAGATATGAGAACTGCAGACTGGTCTTTGTATGGGGGACAATCAGGACTTATTTCGTGAATGATGGTGAAATATTAAAAGAATAATAGCGTAAACGTGATTTTTCACTTGTGATCAAAATTTGAATCATTTTTCAGCATTGTCCACGTTTATGATGGTGGAGACTGCTCGTACGCTCCACGGTTATCAAAAGCGAATCAAAATATGTTGATATCAATCCGAATAGAAATTCGTTCATTCATTCACTGAAACTTTAATGATTGGTCACTCTCTGCCGGAAACTAGCTGGTTGAGGGGGTTTCAGCTAAGGATCACAACTACAAGCCAAGCTATAGTCAGCGCAAATCTAACAATATATCTGAAATAAATGTCAGCGCAAAAATAGCTCGATTGAAAAGTACAAAAAAAAAACGCACTATAGCAAAAGATACCACATATCTCATCACTTTTGAAAACAGTCAATACATAGATCATATCGAACAACCCGAACCCAAACAACAAGAAATCCGAGATAGTTTAGTGGCTAGAATCTCCGCTTGTCGCGCGGAGGACCGGGGTTCAATTCCCCGTCTCGGAGCGCGCAAGTGGTTTAGTGGTAAAATCCAACGTTGCCATCGTTGGGCCCCCGGTTCGATTCCGGGCTTGCGCATACTTTTTTAGCATTTTCTTCTTGTCCGGTTATTTTTGTCCAGACAGGATTCCAGATCAACTCCTTCCTCTTTCAATACCTCTTCTATTATAAGATCGTTACAAAAAATACTGGAGCCACACGAACCAAAAAAAAACCTCGTTCGTTTCCAACTTTCCCACACGTGGCCCTCCATCCACCCTAGCATTTAAATAGCATCCATCTCTGCTTCATTTCTCCTATTCTTCCTTAACACGTCTTGTGGTTCCTTCACCCATAAAAAAAAGAGCACTTCCTTCCCCTTCGGAACCCACAAACCCCCAGCCTATCATTTCTCCAGCCAAGATGTATGTAGAAACTTTCACCACCTCCATCGACCCGCTTGTTCTCAGAAGAGACGACAAGTTGCCTGCTTTGAACACAGGTACCACCACATCGACACAAGCACCTTCCACCACAAACCTTGATCAGTCCAGCACAGCCACCGACTCGAGCCTGACGAGTCAGAAGTCTGCGGCGCCAAACCTGGCCAACCTTCCCCAGATGTCCTCCTCGAAAGCCGGTGGACTTCCTGGCCTTCCTACTCTCACTACCACCTCTGCTACTAGTGCAACGTTCACCACGCCAGCGATCGATGTTCCGTCAATAAAAAATAATCCGTTTATTTCTAGCACCAACAAGCCTCGAGGCACCGTTTTCATCGGCGTGGGTAGTGCGGTGGCGGCCGTGCTTGTTCTCTTTGGCTTGTACAACTTGATCAAGTCGTTCATGGCCTCCTCCTTGGCCAAAAAGACCGTCAACAACGAGAAGCGCTCGTACCAGAGATTTGCCGACAACGCTGCTTATAGAGACAACAATCGCTCGTCGACTGTGTTTGATAACTTGACCACTGTCGGCAGTAGATTGCCTCCTGGACCTGGCTCCTACACGGGCTCGCAGTATGAGGGAAGCAACTCGTTCTTCGAGCTGATGCCTGTGACTTCGCACCAGGACTTGACCAACATGTTCATTTCGCCCACCAGAGAGGTCATGACGGGCCACAGCCGCTCCTTGGCGGATAGTCAAGTGAACGTATCCACATTAGGTTCCGGCCGTCCTGGTCTCAATGCCATCGGTAATAGATCCTCGCAGCACATGCCCAGCATGTATTTCCATGAGGGAGCTAGCAACTCTACAGTTGGCGCTGGTGCAGTGCCCACCAGAACCCCGGAGAGAAGAAGAAGAGCCGTGCCGAGTATGTACTTGGAGGATCTCGTCGATGATGACTTCAACAAGCAGATCAGCGGAGAAAACAAGCCCAGTCCATGATTTCATTTTGGCGAAACCCCGATGGGTGACAGTACGTATGGTGATGCCATTGAAGTAACAAGGACTCAATGATGCAAACACAGCAGAACGTACTGGCCCATTGTGCATTTTTATTTAAATTCCTCTATTCTATCTTCGATAAATTCACATTTTATTCTGATTTCATTTTTTTTATCCAACTTTCTGTCAACGTTCCTATCTCTATCTTATCGGTAGTGCGACTAGCCTTAGATATACTGAGCGATGATCATCGCTCGCTTCTTGCACTCCAGTCGAAGAGTCGCCCTCGACATAAAACAGCAGCTTCTTGATCTCAATTCGTTGCATGTAGAAAGTCTTCCATTCAGAAAAATCATCGATGTTGCGTCTCAAACGTACAAGTCGCCTGTGCCTACAGATCATTCCAAACTGCCCTTGGTGATGATCCATGGATTATTCGGAGCAAAACAAAACTACGCCATGGTTGGCCGCACAATTGCAGAGAAGACGTCCAGACAAGTTATTGGGCTAGATATGCGAAACCATGGCGGCTCGGATCATGTCCTACCCCATGACTACATTCATATGGCCATCGATACGGAACAATATTTGCGGCAATTGGGAAAACCTGCAATACTAGCTGGTCATCTGATGGGTGCAAAAGTGGCAATGCTTGTTGCTTTGAAGTGGCCGGAGCTAGTGGAGAAACTAGTAGTCATTGATAACTCACCAGTCGCAAGTGCTCTCGACTCACAATTCACCCAGGATCTTCGCGCAATGTGTCATGTTAAGCTTGACTCCGAGTTGGCGAAGGTGAAGCTGAAAAACTTGAGAATTGAGGTTGATAGAGTGATGCAAGACTACGAGAAAGACCCAATGGTGCGTTTGTTTTTGATCTCAAACCTCAAGCCGCGCGCTAGCAGCACAGACACACTGCCAATAGACTTTCGAGTACCTGTCATGAGCTTCCTAAAGTATGGCGTTCTAGAGAAGATGGGAGAGTGGCCAGCAACAGAGGTCCAGGGTTTGAAATTCGAAAAGCCCGTCCTACTATTGAGAGGGTTTCATTCGCCCTTCGTTCCGGATTTGAAAGTTTTTGACGAATATTTCCAGGATATACATGTTGTTAATTATGACTGTGGACATTGGCTTGTGAGTGAGAGACCGAAAAAATTCGTTGCAGACATGATTGAATTCATTGAAGATTAGTTTCAATGCTGAAGAAACTATTGCTGCTGTTCCATTCAGGCGATAACAGAGGAGCTTTAATCCTTCTAATTGCAAGCTTCAAGGAACCCACTAGTTGGCCTCTTGCAATACCTCATGGACGTGTTCTTCGAAATAAGAACTCATTACGAAGAATCTTCAATGAAGTAGCATTGTTCATTTAGAATCATTTATATCTACAACGAGAAAATTAGAATCAATCTCATTTACAACGACAAAACTGATGTGGAACTCTCCTGATTTCAACCCTATAGGAATGCCTCTTAAAATAAAGAAAAAAAGGACCAATTTGCCAACCAAATTCTTCGCCATAACTCAGAGCACATCAAAAAATTTCTCAATAATTACGGATGGTGGCTCGGTCATCGTCTCACTCCAGCCGTATCTTCAGATGCCTGCGTGCATACTATCACACACCTCGATTAGTAGCTCCACTATATAAGGGAGGCATTGCGCACCTAATTACCGAGAGTTCAGATTCAAGCAAAACAATCCACAAAACCCCCTTTTTTTCTAAACCACAAGACCGCAATGTCAGACTTTGCGCCGCCCCCAACCAGTGGCGAGGACCTCAGTTTACCAAAGGCGACGGTCCAGAAAATCATCAGCGAGGTTTTACCAAAAGACATCGCCATTTCTAAAGAAGCCCGTGAGGCCATCACAGAATGTAGCATAGAATTCATCATGATTCTATCGACGCAGCTGAACGATATTGCCGAGAAGGAGGCCAAAAAAACCATTGCTTCCGATCATGTCATGAAGGCATTGGAAGAGTTGGGATTCCACAACTATCTCCATATCATCTCGCGGGTGTTGGACGAGCACAAGGAGATGTCGAAGGGCAAGGAGCGCAAAAACAACAAGTTTCTCAATTCCGGTTTGACGGAGGAAGAATTGTTGAAGCAACAGGAAGAGTTGTTTAAGAAGTCGCGGGCGCGGTTGCAAGGAGGAACCGCTGAAGAGGTGGAGTGATTCCATCGTCGTCATCATCATTTGTACACTAACATCCCAGCTAAGCCAGCTTTCACAACATAATCCAGTAGCTTCGACGGTTTCGAGGCGCAACGCAGTGGATGGTGCCTACAATCTATCCCACTCAACGAAATATGACTTACGTTCCCATATCATGCCATCCTGCCAATTGTATAAAGTGTAGTATTACAGGGTTTTCTCCCGACTATCATTCTGTAGATCGGAACTGGTGTGTTTCTGGATGAGCATGTCGAGCTCAGCTTCAATATCGATTGGTTCTAGAGACTCTTGTGGAGCATCCTCTGTATCGGGAGTCTCCATGGCCGCCTTTCTCTTCTTGTTGGACTTTCTGGACTTATTTCTTTTCTGTTTTATTTTCTGATCCTCGATGAATTTGAGCCTACAGTTTTCGGGATCCTGGAGTTGTTCCAACCGTAACGCCAATAGTTCTCTTGCCATTTGCCTGTTCTTGCTCTGTTCTCGCAGATGCTGAGAGTTGACCACGATTCCGGTGGGAATATGTGTCAATTGAACTTTTGAATTGCATTTATTGATTTTCTGCCCGCCTGGGCCTCCTCCCTTGATGAACTTCTCTTCGATTTCGTCTTCCTTGATGAGCCACATGGGCCGAGGAGGATAACGGACTTGTTTTAGAGGAATGAAGCATGTAGAGAAGCGGGCTCTTTGGAAAAACGGGGCCGATCTGTACGCTTGTACGGCTCCTTTAGCCGATCGAAAGAAAGACATAGGTAGTTCGAATACGAAGAGCGGAGAGCGGTGCGATATGGATTATGATAGGTCAATTTCGCAGAAAAACTTAAATTGAGGAGATTTCTGTCGAGTCAATGTTATACTTTGGCGAAAGAAGCTTCCGCTGATTGGCCCTAAGTGGTCTATGCCTCTCCAACAATTGGTTAAAAGACAACCTATGGACCACCAAAACGTGCCCGTGCAACATATCATATACACATGAGCATTACTATACACTGAGATCTACCACACTACAAAGATAGAATGAGAGCAATTCTGTTGCCATTGTCGTAGGGCCAGCCAACATTACATCACTCTTCTCTTGCAACTGATCTTCAAATCGGGAAATTTAACGAAAATCAAGAACTGGTCGGGAAACTCGATTGTCATCCATAAGGAACACCCCCCAAACGCCTCTCTTTGTTTCGTTCCTGGCCTTAACCGAATGGCACCTCATATAGAATGATAAGAACATTCACAAAGATCAAAGGGAAGCGCAACAACGTTCTGATGGCACCTATAAGCGTCACGAGACGCGATTTGATGGATGCATCTGCAGCTTGCATTCCATACTGGTTCTGGAACTGGGATTGCAGTGTCTGCAGCAGGCCCCATCCAATTCGATTCAAGAAACGGTCCTCGCTCAAAATGGCAATGCCATTGACGCACAAGACGACCACATATAAGAGTTTGCCCAAGCCAAACATGAACAACATGGCCAGTTAAGAATTGGTAATGGTGGATTGTATGTGTAGTGAGTGGTCACGTGGATAACAGTTGCAGGAAGATTTCAGTAAACTCGGTGGAATTTTGTGAGGTTGCAGGGAATTTATTGAAGATGAGGCTATGCTGTTTTTCATTTAATTTTCAATTCGGCGGTATTGGTAAAGTTTTGTCGGCAATACTCATTTGTGCTGATGGTGCATTGTTGTGAAATGAGACTGGGTTTCAAAATTGTTCGAATAGAAGGCGGATATCGTGAAAACTTAAAGTATTTTCTTTAAAAATTTATTAGCAGACACTTTGTCGACAATTAATGGACACTTCATTGACACTCGACAAGAGCTTGGCTGTATGGCCCATACCCAAACCTCACCAGTCTCTACTCATGAAAATCCAGAGTTCAAGAAACGTTGGTTGAAGATTTGATTTGAAACAAAACAATCGAAGCTTCCTACATAAAATCCACAATATCTCACTTTTTCTCTTTTTTCCAGTCTCCAATTGATCCATCCTACCTTTACCTACATATACACCCTATCCTCACTACACCTATACTCACTACTCACTACCTACTGGCTCCACTGTTTATTCTTCAACAATGGACAAGGAAGCACTTTTGGCCTCGTTGGCGAATACCCTCGATGCAAACCACGAGGTACGCAAACAGAGTGAGCAGAAGTTGCGTGCGTACGAGGAGTTGCCCGGCTTCACCGCCTATCTTCTTGATCTCGTGGTGGATCCGTCGATTTCGTTCGGTGTCCAGGTCTCGGCCGCCATTTTCTTCAAAAACAGAGTCAGCAACTTCTGGGTGGTGCCGGAGTTGAAGGGGGCGACCAGTAGATATGTGCAGCAGAACGAGAAGCCGCAGATCAAGTCCAAGTTGGTGGAGGTGTTGAGTAAAACGTATAAGAACTCTCAGCTTAGAGTGCAGTTGACCACGGCCATGAGCTGTATTTTCGACGCCGAGAAGTGGGAGGAGATTGTGCTGATCATTGAGCACTTGCTCAACGATACCGGCAATGTAGACCATGTGTTCACTGGGCTTCTTTGCTTGTTCCAATACACCAAGAGTTACCGGTTTGCGGGAATTGACTCTGCTGCATCCACAAACATTGTGATCAATGATATTGTCGAGAAGACCTTCCCTGCGCTTGAGCATCTCACAGAGTCCTTGTTGCAGAGTGGAGACTCCGCCCAGTCTGACGAGATGCTCTACCTTATCTTGAAGATCTTCAGATTCTGTACCATGGCCAACATGCCTCCATACATCGAGAACCTATCGAATTTGGGCAAGTGGTGTCAAAACTTGCTTGTTCTTATCAACAAACCTCTTCCAGACTACGTGTTGGCGGTCGAGGCCTCCGAGAGAACTCAACTCCCCCGCGTGAAGGCCATCAAATGGTGTTTTGGCGATATGCTTACTCTTTTGTGGCGTCATGGTGGTGGTATCAACACTAAGAATAAGAAGAGCGCTTTTGCAACCAGCTTCATCAGCGACTTTGTTCCCCAGATTCTCTCCACCTATTGGGGTATCATTGAAGAGTGGGCTACTGAGCAAAAATGGTTGTCCCAGCCCTCGCTTTATAACTTGATTTCTTTCTTGGAACAGATTATCGAGACTAATGCTTTCTCTCTTATCAGCGACAAGATCGAGGCCATCACCAGCCATGTGCTTTTGCCCATCCTTAGCGCTTCGCAACAAACAATTGAGCTCTATGAAGATGAACCTGAAGAGTATATCAGAAGATTTTTCGATGTCGGTAAGGAGAATACTACTGCAGACACTGCCTCAATCAACTTCCTTTACAGATTGTCGACTGTAAAGTTTGCCTCTTGCGGAGCTCCCATTTTGTCAATCATAAATGAAGTCTTCCAAAAGAGAGCTGCAGACAGAAACGATTTGAAAATCGCTTGCCAGACAGAGGGAGCCCTTCGTATCCTTGCTACTATCTCCTATAAGTTGGACAAGAAGAGCAGTCCAGTCAAGGGCCAGGTCGATCATCTCTTGCACTCAGTAGTGTATCCCGAGCTCTCCGAGGCAACGCTTTCGAAGACACCCTGGCTCACAGCCAGAGCTTGCGACACCATTGCCATCTTCACATACAAGTTCACAGACCAGAATGTATTGCAAGACATTTTCCATGGGGTTGTAGCTTGTTTCCAACAACAAGAGCATTTCCCTGTTCAGTTGACCGCTATTGACGCCTTGCGCACATTGGTCGAAGAGCAATACGTTGCCATGCAAATCGCACAACAGGCTCCCCAACTCATGGGTACATTGCTTGACATGTCCAAAAATTTCGAGAGTGATATCTTGACGTCCGTAATGGATGTTTTCGTGTCAAAGTTTGCGGCAAACTTGGAACCGTATGCCAATGAATTGTCATACAGACTCGTGGAACAGTTTCTCGCAATTGCTCACCAGATCTTGGAGCAGACTTCATCTGGTGCCAACATCGACACTGACCAGGAATACCAAGCTCTTGGTATCTTGAACACTCTCACATCCTTGGTTGTCTCGATGAACGCATCTACTGAGGTTGCTGCGTCGTTGGAATCCACTGTCAGAAATGTTATTACATTTATCTTGCACAACTCGATGGGACTGTTCCTCGGAGAGGCTATGGAAATGGCAGAATCTCTTCTTTTTAGTACCGGCAAGATGTCCCCCTCGCAGTGGGAGATTTTCCGCGAGACTATTTCTGCTTTCGACACATATGCGTACGACTACTTTGATTTGTTCCACCCATATCTTGAGGCTGTTGTGCATAGCGCATTTGCTTCCCCAGACATCACGATGGACAGTCCTGATGTTCAGAGCTTGTTCAGAGTATGCTTCCAAATCTTAACAGGAGAGGAGGTCGACCCTGTGTTCGCCAACCTAGCTTTCGAGCTCATCGAGTTTTCGATTTTGAGTTTAGGAAACAAATTTAATTCATTCTTGCCCAACTTCTTGCCTCAGATTTTCTCTGTGTTCACGGAATTGGATTCTAACGACGCGTTCGATGGGTTCATGTTGCACCACTTGTCTATTTTGAGAATCTTCTTCGCCTGCTTGTACGTCAATCTGTCGTACACATTGCAATTCTTGAACGAAAACAACTTCACTAGTTTGTTCTATAAGTTGTGGCTCAAACACAGCGACGACTTCCAGAGCGTTTATGGCTGTAAGCTTCAAGTCCTCGCTGCGCTTTCGATTGTGATCGACTCTGATTTGAACCTCATTGTGGAGGATTTGGTAGGAGAGACCGTGAACGTGCTCATTTCAAACCTCGAAAGTTTGCCTCATGCAATCCGTGCGAGACAAGAGCTCCTCGACCGCGAAAATGGTACCAGACCAAATAAGGACTTTGAAAGTGGACAAGAAGAAGGCGGTGAAGAGGATGATGCTGATTTCTACGAGGACGATTTGGAGGCCGATGAGGCCGAGCTCGAAGCATTGAAGCAAACGCCAATCGACTCAATCAATGTCTATGAAGTCTTTGCCGATAAGACCACTGCCACACAGCAGAACGACCAGAACCGATACCAGATTGTTTTCGGAAACCTTGATGAGTCTCAAAAAGAGATTGCCATGAGAATCATCAATATTAATCAGCAACAAAAGAACGCTGCAGCTCTTGCGTAAGCAGAGCATTGTATCATAAATAGACAATCAATTCCTGAACACGAGTAATTGCCCGACGAGTCTAATAATTAAACAAGTCAAACAGATGAAAATGCTTTCATTAATTTCTGTAGATCATGAGACTGAATTCAAAAATATAAATAATATTTGGTGTTGTCGCTTCCTCTTTCTCAATCCCTCGCAATACCCAAATCCTACCCCCATACATATATAGTATATAGGTACATACATATATAGGCACTGACCTACTCCACAATTAAACACAACCACACACGATGTTTTCCGGATTCGGCACCGACTTCTTCTCCGGAACACCCTTCCAGCCCCAAAACACCCGTTTTGAAGATTTCTTCCGCTGCTACCCGGTCGCAATGATGCCGGACAATATCAGAAAAGACGACTCCAATTTCGGTGGCAAAGTGTTTCTCCCGCCGTCGGCATTGAGCAAGTTGACAATGCTTCACATCAGGTACCCGATGTTGTTTGAATTGACCAATGATGCTGCTGGTATTACTACACATAGTGGTGTTCTAGAGTTTGTAGCTGAAGAGGGTAGGGTATACATTCCTCAGTGGATGATGCAGACGCTTCAATTGCAACCTGGGTCGCTTATCAAGATCGCAAGTTGCGACTTGCCCAATGGTCTGTTCGTGAAGCTCGAGCCGCAGCTGGTGGACTTCCTAGACATATCTGATCCAAAGGCCGTTCTAGAGAATGCGCTCCGGAAGTTTTCCACGTTGACAGTAAACGATATCGTAGAAATTGACTACAACGATACCAAGTATGGCATTAAGATCTTGGAAGTCAAGCCCGAGTCTGCCAACCACGGTATTTGTGTGGTGGAAACTGACTTGGAGACCGACTTTGCTCCGCCTGTGGGCTACGTAGAACCTGAGAGAAAGCCCGCGCGCGAGGCCGGCCCACAAACCCCGAAAAACGTCAAGGCTAGCGCAGGCGCAGGAACCATGGCTCACTCCATTGGGTATGCCGCTATGGTCTCAGAGGGTAACACCCATGTGTCATTCCATGGCGCGGGACAGAAATTGTCAGGGAAGGAAGTTAAACAAGAGAAGAAGAGTATTTCTATAGATGACTTGGATCAAGACGCTGCTCCCGTGCCATTGGAGCTCCCGGAGAACCAGATTTTCTTGGGCTGGCCTGTGAAAATAGCGGTTGACACCGAGGCGGAAGCGAACAAGAAGGCAGATGATGAGCCAGTGTATCACGGAGAGGGAAAAACATTGAGACAGAGTAAAAAACGTACCACTGCGACTTCTGGCGCCAGCGCGCCCTTGAAGAACCACTCACGAAGCCCTGACTATATTGAGATTGATGACTAAACAAGAAATGATACGACCCACGATCTGCGAAAGCCAAACTTTAATAATTATTAGATCTATATACCGCTGTCCCTTCGACGCATCTACGGAAGAAACGTATCGTTCCCCTGCTCCATGGCTTTCTTGGTATGGTAGACAATGTCAGTGGACTCCCAAGGGTAAGCAATCCAACAGTCAGGCACAGTTCTGGCAGCAAAGTACAGGTCCTTCATGATGTCCTCGGGCAACAGAGCTCTCTTCTCCTTGACCTTGTCGTGGAGAACGAAGATACCGAACTTGGTGCTGTTTGGGTCGGCGCCCTGAGCAGCAGCCTGCTCAGCAACGTCCTTCTTCAACTCAGACACAGCATAGTGCAAAGTGGTTCTGGTGTCGTCCACCTCATCAATAATCAAAACGTTTTTGTTGACCAAGTCGATCTTGGACTGAGCGTAATCAATCCATTGAGTACGAACCACCTGGGTACCAACCACCTCCACCTGGCTGCCCACGGTGCTCACGTCCTCGTAAAGCGAGAGAATGACGGCCATGATTCTGATGTTAGGCTGGCCAGGCTCCTTCAAGAAGGTTCTGAGCATTCTAGCGGGAATGAAGCCTCCACCTCCAATGGCAATGATCAAGTCTGGCTTGAACTCCTTGATCTTGGCCGAGGTCTCTTGGCACAATTGGTGGATGTTGTTGTAGGTGATGAACATCTTGGAAGCTTCAACGTCTTCGGAGTCCATTTTGGGCGGTGTTTGGTGTGGGAGTGGAGGACGGAGTTGGTGGTAACAGATCCATGAACCCACTATCTCCAGGGTAATATGGAGGACCGAGCAGAGATGACGTTGAGGGTGAGTAATGGCAGGCCGCACGGGATGGGCGCGAGACATTGCGGTGGAAATGAATATATTTTAGGGAAAATATTTGTTTTTTAGTGAATTTTTTGGTCGAATGTTTTTGAGGTTGGCGTAAAGTTGGCCATTTTGTATTGAGTTGATTGGTAAAGATCTCTTCTTTACTGTTTGAGACATAGACAAGATCGGGCGAATTGTGAAAATGGAAGAGGAATTCGTTAGAATTATTTTATTGGAATTTACGAAGGAAAGACATGAAAGAGAAATGAACCGGTTTTTACTGCTATGTCACCGACTCTACTGAAATGAGTTGAAGAAAACCTCAAAGCAAGGCCATTTTACCTGAAAGCTCGTTTGATTGAGACAAAATGTACCATCAAAAATGAAACTCTGGTTTACGGAGTGAAGAAGCATTTAAAATTCACTCATGGTTAAATGACCTGTTGCACCACGTTGTCTTGAATCAGACCAAATAAAGCGCAGAATGAGAAAAAAAATCGACCATCCTACCTTTCCTTTCTAAAACTCATAAACTTTTTTTCCATGTTGTTCATCCCAATCTATCGCAACAGAAATGATCTTGGTTTTTGCCAGATGAGATGGGGCCTCGGCTATCTCCGAAACTGCAACCCATGCACACTCGATGCGACCTTGTTGCAATAGTTAAAGAGAAGAAGACGAAATTATGAACCATTTGCAGAATATCGAGAAACTTATGGGTTTACTCATTAAACTTTGATTACGGCTTTAAGCATTTCTGATTTACCGTTGTATCCCAGCCGTCTGTGCTCTTCAGAGCTAGACCTGTTATATTGATTAAGGAATTTGGCTATCATCAGATTGACTGAGTAAATTCATCCAATTACAATTCTTGGAAGTTAATTTGTTATCTTTGTCATGTTGGTCTTACGGTGGAACTCATCGACGAAGACTTGTTGAGATCAGCATGAGTAAGTGGGATCAGAAGTGTCCGTTCTAGGGTTTATATCCTTTCGGAACTTACATCTCCAACTGGTAGTCTCGTCACGTGACTGATTTTTGCAGCCAATTTAGTGGGTGACCAAGGATCAAGCAGCTCCATCTCGAGAAATAACTAGAAAGAGACTTCATTCAGAGAAATCTTCAAGCCAAGATTCTTCTAGTTTTCTTTTTCTAGGCGCTTGGTTCTATTCTTGTCTAAAAGGTGCACGACTTGGAGTTGTGTACAATGACAATTCAAACCTGATCGAATTTTTGTACGAATTTTTGTTAGATGAAATCCGAAAGCTTTGTTGGTGGTTTTATAAGACCTCATGACCCATGCATGATCTTCACATTGTACACCATTAAGAACCAGACATAGTCAACTCTGTGAATCTATGCATCAATAAATGACAAGAATCTTCAAACGACAGAAAAAACAAGATGAGTAACAAGAATCTTTAAACGACAGACAGAAAATCGAAAATTACCAAAAAATAATGACTTGTGGCTTCAAAAGCGGAGGATGGTTTGTGCTTCTAGAAGCAAGCACAGCTACGTGAACCAGGCTCCCTCGACCTCGGCGAACGGCCTCTTCCATACCAAAAGATATCCCAGCCAATACTTTCTCAGGAATATCTATCTCTCATCATAGACTAATATGAAAAAAAAGTGCAGTTCGTAGAACCATATCGAACTCTGATCCTTCTGCCAGGTGGCCCTCCTGCAGACTCTCGCACTCCATACTTTGACACACCGATCTGAAAAATACACCTTATTCACATCTACAATGAGATTGCTCTCTCTATGTAGCCTCTTTGCCCTCGCGCAATGTGCCATTGTGGGCATTGACCTCGGCCACCAATTCACAAAAGCAATAATGGTCGCGCCGGGCATAGCATTCGACGTGATCTTCACAGACGAAGGGAAAAGAAAGGACGCATCCACACTCTACATCAAGCCCTCGGTGGAGGGTCTGGACTTGAAGGATGCGGAGAGATTGTATGGAGCTCAGATCGGGTCTCTTTGCACCCGTTTTCCAGCCTCCTGTGCTTCGAACTTGAAGGCTTTGTTGGGCAAAGACGTCTCTGACGATGCAGTTAGACACTATATAAAACATCATCCGGGCGTCCAAGTGGTAGGCGACGCCGATAGAAATAATTCCGTCATGCTCCAGTTGGGTACGGCGCCCCAGAGCTACTCGTTCTCTGTGGAGGAGCTCATGGGTATGTCCTTGAACAACCTCAAGCTGCGTGTGCTCAAAGCGTTGGATTCGCATCCGCAGGCTCGGTCTGTGGCTGACGACGTGGCTGTGTCTGTTCCTCCATACGCAGACCAGGTGACCCGCTTGGCGTATCTTGATGCTCTCCAATTGGGAGAGTATTCTACTATTCTAGGACTCGTAGATGAGGGTGTCGCTGCTGCATTGGCTTACGTTTCCGGAAGAAAGTTCACGCCTGAAGAATATGACGAAAAGAAGTCATACCATGTTATTTACGATGTTGGCGCTGGCTCCACAACGGCAACTCTTTTCTCCTACACTCCTTACAAGAACAAGACGGTGGGTGTTGAGATTGAATCGTTCGGCTTTGATGCCTCTTTTGGTGGTGAGCTCTTGACTCACAATGTCTACGATATCCTCTACCCGAAGTTCTTGAGTCAATTTGGCTTGGACGACTCTACTGTCTTGCCTCCCAAATTGATTGCCCGTTTGATCGAGACTTCGGAGAAAGCCAAGACTGTGTTGTCAGCAAACTCTGACACAAGAGTTTCCTTGGAGAGTTTCTACAATGATAAAGATTTCAAGGCTGCTATCACCAGACAAGAGTTTGAAGATTACTCCTCAGACGCAGCCGAGCGTGCCATCAAACCAATTATCGATGCGTTGAACCAAGCTACTTCCGAGAAGGTTTCCATTTCGAGCATTGACTCTGTCATTTTGAACGGTGGCTCCACCAGAACCCCATTCATTCAAAAGCAGTTGGTAGCCTTGCTCGGTGGCGACGAAAAGATCTCTAAAGTTGTCAACACAGACGAAGCATGTGCTCTAGGCACTACCATCAGGGCTTATCAATTAAAGATGACCTCTGGCACTCCTGATATTATTTTGAAGGACAGAATCTTCAGTAATTTCGAGATTTCCATTAACAACTCAGATCAACTTCAATTGGTTTTCGCCAAGGGATCTGAATCAGGAAACAAAACCGAAATTGTCCTTGGTGGGTTGAACGATGAAATAAACGTCTCCCTCTATGAGAATAGCGCCCTTTTCCAGACTTACAGTCTCCCAAATGTTACGAAGAAGGCGGACTCTCTCAAATGCTCGTCCAAAGATATCTCTGTTGTTGGTGTATTTGAAATTGATCAGAACAAAATCTTCTCTCTCAGTGAAGTGACTCTTAGATGCCCCAAAAAGAAGGACTCTTCAGCCCTGTCTTCGACAACAAACTCCGAGAAGTCAAACAGCACTAAGGTCGATGATCTGAAAGAGCTGCCAGTGCACGATGATAGTTTTTTGAACTTCACTAAGCCAAAGCCAAGAACCCAGGTAAATGTACCAGTTTCTGATTCCCACTATGCAAACTTGCGTCCTTTGAATTCCACCGAAAAGAAAGCTATATCCGTGAGCTTGCGTAAACTCAGGGCTAAGGATGAGGAGAAAATAGCTCTTCAGGAAAGAAAAAATGAATTAGAAAGCTTGTGTTACGGCTTGCGCTCCTTTGTTGAGGACAACTATGACGACTTGATGGCTGAGACCGGCGAGGATGATCTCGAAACCGCTAAGTCCTTGGTTTCTGAAATTATTGAGTGGTTGGAGTATGAATCTGATGAAGCAACTTTTGAAGATATCGAGTTCAAGAAGGTTATCCTTGTCGGCAAAAAAGAAGCTTTGAGTCGGGTTCACAAAATGGTAGAGGCTAATTTGAGCTTGCCAGAATTGAAGAAGATGTACGACGAAGGTCAATCTGTCTCCTCTCAGGTAGAGAAGTATTTGCAGGAATACAACACGCAATTGGCTGACATCAAGAAGCAATATCATGATGGAGGATTTGACTACCAGGCCGAGGATGACAAGGTCTTGACCAAGATCTATGGTCTGAAATCCAAGAAGGCCATGGCTTTGGGTGGTCATTTCGATGACTTCCAGAAGGCCTTGGAGACGCTTCGCAAGATAGTAAACCTTTCCTCCAAAAAGTTCCAAGCCTTAGCAAAAGAAGAATTGTTCGAGGCCAGTGAGGGTGTTACTTCTTTGATCTACAAGATGATGGATGATGTAGTATCTTTACAGAAGAAGCACGAAGAACGTCTTGAGTATTTGATGACAAAGCTCGATAAACTCAAAAAGAGACAAGCCCAGAAGGAGTTTAGATTAAAGAAAAAAGAAGAAGCTGCTTCCAAGGCTGCTAACAGCACTGCTGGAGAGTCTCAAAACGGTACTCCCCTCGAGTTGAAAGACCAAAAATTAAATGGCACTACTCCCGATTCTGCCGACGAACAGAGCTCCGCTGAGCCCGAGAGCACCCCTAAAGCTACCGATGTTGATCATGATGAGCTTTGATACTGCCAAACCACAAGAATATAGTTAAGTTGAATAATAGAAGAAAGATGACAGTAAATTTTTAAAAATCAGTATATTTTGCCTCAATTCAATTAAGAAAAAAAAGATTAATCAATTTACAAAGGAGGATTTCGTGGTCGGATCATTTGTGTAGCTGCCTCATCCTACTCCACATTTCGGAATCTCATCTCTACTAAAGATCGTCTATTCAGACTCTCTCTTCACATTATGAATTCAGAGTCAAACAGTAGAAATCACAATGATCAGTCGCGTCGTTCAGACCACCCGTCGCAAAATGGAGAGCGCATAAGAGACACCAGAGGAGATATCCGCCAGTACAACCAAGGATACTCTCGAAGAAGGTCCCCCATGCCGCCACGTGATGCACCATACAATGGCTCGTATGGAGAAAGCTCCAGAGATAACTATAGAAGTTCGGAATACGATAGATACGGCGATTCCTACCGCAACAGCTCTCG
The DNA here is from genome assembly GCF_035610405.1 of Australozyma saopauloensis. Lineage (NCBI taxonomy): Eukaryota > Fungi > Ascomycota > Pichiomycetes > Serinales > Metschnikowiaceae > Australozyma > Australozyma saopauloensis. The sequence continues at coordinate 1,007,456 of NC_086135.1, forward strand.
TGGTAGATATGACCAAAGAGATAATGGAAGAGGAAGAGGATTCAACGAGAGAGACGGATATCGGGGAAGGGCGAATAGAAACGACGATGGGCGCGGCTACCGGAACGAAGATTCTCGGGGCCAAAGTCCGTCCAGAAACAGAAGGCATGGCCATCAAGAGCTGCCGCAAAACCTCTCTGAGGAGGCTTTGTTTGAACGATATGAAAAGAAACTCATTCACTTACTAGAATTCCCAACTCTTAAAACATTCCCTTTGAAGTCCAGTAGATGGGGCGAGAAGCCAAAGGCATTTGAGAATGTCACGGCGCAGAGAGCGAAACTCAGTGGATATTTCCAGCTTCCAACTGCACAAAGTTCAGGGGAGACAAAGTTGGAAGATCTCATGAAATCAGGCAATATTCCGGATGATGTCTTGAAGGCACATCTGAAGATTGACCCAATAGATTCCCGGGCCTCGCGGATTGTTTTGGTCAAAGACGTAGACTTGCAGAAAGTATCACCTCTGAAGTTGGCACAGTACATCAACAAGTTTCTTCGCCTCGCTGAGCTCCCAGGAATTAGTTTGGATGACAACATTAAGCGTACAGAAATATCTCGGGCTCATGGAACAGTAATTTGTGAGTTCAAAAGCCCTTCTGCTGCCACCTTATGTTTGTGTCTCAATGGAAAAACTGTTCTGGGACGTGATTTGGAGGTAGAAGACAGAAATGACGACTTTGACATGATCCTCAACTTAGCACGGCCTCAGGAATACGTTGTTCAATGTCTACCACCCAAAGACAGGCAGTCTAAGGAACTTGTCTTCGATGTTGTCGACAGTCCATGCAAATTGTCGCTTCTCATTGACAAGGAGACAACAGAAACCAACTTACAAGACGCTTTGAATGAGATTGCGCCACTTAGGGCGTTCAAATTGCTCCGTGAAATTGGAACCAAAGAAGCTCTCGGAATCGCTTTCGTTGAATTCTACATGAACAACGAAAAATTTCCAGATGTCGTTGCGACAGTCAAAGGGACCAGGGAATATGTTGAGAAGATTAATGAGCTACCGATGGTGGAGAAGGCATTCTTTCTGTGCCTCGAATTCTCAGAAGGCGGCAAGCTTCTAACGAGCGTTCAGGATTGCTTCATTGAGCTCAATACATTGAAGGGCCTCGTGAGAAATAAGTTTGTGCAATTTCATGCTAAGGAGAAAGTCATTGAATTAGTCAACATTCTCACTGCAGCCGACTACGCTTCAAAAGAAACCATGAATTTTGTCAAAGAAGACGTGAAAGAGGAAGCTTCTAAATTTGGAAAGGTTGTCTCCATGCATATTCCACAGCCAGACTTGCCAATTATCCCTGGAACAAGTATCGAGAGACAACCAGGAATTGGAAAAATATTTATTGAATACGAAGATGAAAGCACGGCCCTCAAGGCTCTCATGGGCATGGCTGGGCGTTGCTACAACGACAGAACTATCATTTGTGCATTTTTCAATCACCAGGATTATCTAAAGGGTATATTCTAACACAAACGCAATACATGGAAAGCTCAGCGTCTCTGGCTAGCTAGATATGATTTTAGCTCATAGGGTACCTCTGGATCAAAGCCATGTCTCACAATTAAATCATAGACCTCTTTGGGTAGTTTTTTAATTATCAAAAGACTCAGCTTTATGATATTCTCTTCATCAAGATTGGGGAAATTTCGAAGGATTCTCATCGGTTGTGGAGAGCGAAGAATGACAGAGCGGTTGATTTTCAACTGTGCGACAATAAAGAGAATATTTAGATGGGTGCCGTAGGCGAACATAAAATCCCAAAGTCTGAACAAGGAGCTGAGGGGAGGAGTACAGGTGCACAAAGTCAAGATCGAAGGAAAAGCATAGATTTCTGCTTTCAAAAGCTTTGAGTCAAGAAATTGGCTGAGCTCTGGATCTATTATACGCAAGACTAGGTCCACTAAACTCAGAGCTGTATGGACTCCATCCAAGTTGGGAGTGATATAGAGCGGGATCTGTTTCGTCACCAAATGATGTAGAACAGCAAATGCCTGTGGTTCACTCCGGTAGTACGTGTATGCAATTGGCGCTAGCAAAACGTTCATTCCCTGAACGTAGCGAGCCTTATTAGGAATGGTGATTGCAATGGCCGCTAGAATACGGATCAACGCTTCCTCCGAAACTTTCAGGTGAAACATTTGATCGTTTTTCAACGTCCGGAAAGTGTCATTTCGGATCTTTTGGTAGAGCTCAGGAGATAGCTTGTCTTTTATGGTAGACACCAACTTCAAGTACTGTTTGGTAGGATAGAGTGGAACCTCACAGAGAACGGACCATACATAGGGTCTATACGGGCAATGATCATAACCCTCCGGTATTCCGAGTCCCTCGGCAAAGATCATGTATCGTAGATACAAGAAATTACTGTATCGACTGGTTGGGTCTGGCAGCTCGAGGAACTCCTCGATGTCGTCTTTTCGACGGCCCATCAATTCCATTATGATTTGATGATTTTTTAGTGCCTATTTGACCAAGACCGGTACTTTGTCTTTTGTGGTTTACTTCAATGTGATTGTGGTACGCAATGTTTACCTTACCCCAGATCGAGAAACACAAATAAACAAAGATTGAATTTTTTGAGATTAGGTGTTGTGGATATTTTTTCTTGAATGATTAACGCTGGATGAGTATTCAATTTTTGTTCAATTTTTGTAGTCCTTGAGAAGCGATTGTGTGGTACCAAGTGCTAGTTCAGAAGAGTCACTCCATCGTCGCCTATGAAAAGCCATATCTTCAAGATAATTGCCATTTCGGATTCGAAAATTCTCAGTAGAATTCTATTTTGAGCAGACTTCATAAATATATATGGACTGATGTGGTTCGCTGCCTACTCATCAGAATATCAGAAAGATCCACTCACTCGAGAGAGAAGTATCACCGACCGCATTTGCATTCTAGCCTCCTTATTGAATAGAACGAAATAACTTGTAGGTGTATATGTGGTAACCAATGCGCTGTTGAAGTTCATCAAGCAGATTTTGGTGCTTGAGATTATGGCCCGTCCAACTATCACCGACATAGCCGAACTGGATTGGCTAGATGTAAAAAGTAATACTGCAAAATTTATAGATTAAGATCCGGATAAGATTTTAAACTCAACGTCGAAGAGCTGAGAAAATAGCCGAACAGAAAGTGCTGATCATCAGGAATGCCGGATTGCACTTCCAAGTGTCAGTAACTGCGAAATCATATTTTGATGTATTGAAAGACACATTAAAATTACTACCGAATACTTAAACACAACGAAAAGAGCCAGGAGGAGTATGTATCAGAGCCTCAAACACTTATCATTTGGAACAAGCTCACCTTACTAGATTGTTCCACCCAACTTCTACATAGTCAAGCAACTCGTAGAACCACATCTCGATCTGTTCGCTCCACGAATAGTATCTGTAGTAAATAGCGTACCAAACACCTTGGCAGACATTCTCGTAGTACCATTTGGTCTGTCTGCACCAATGCTCGTTGCGGCGCACGAAATGATCGTATGTCTTTTGAAGAGCTCTCTTTGCATAGACTTCAGCGGTATTGGATATGACGGCAATGATCTCGCACTGCTTTTCGGCGAACTTAAGCTCATACTCTTGAAGACTTATTACCCATTTGTCTGAATTCTCATCAAAATACATAAACTTCGGATAATTCATTTCCCGCAACCCAGTTGTTATGCGCCGGTGAGATTTTTCAAATCCACTGAACACGGGCAACAATATGTTTCTGATTTGCTCCATTCCCTTGTAGTAAGGGAACTTTGAGCTCTCGGAAAGGTTTTGAGTTGACAAATTGACGGAAGCAACCAACTCGAGCCACCAAGAATGTTGTGGATAGTGGTCTACTGAAATATCAATTGGTTTATCTTCACCAGGGAAGAGAACATCGTGCGCACATATCTTAGCGATATATTTCCAGAAGGCAATTTCTTTTTCAACCAAATTGGTTCTGCCATCATTGGTCGAGGCGGAGGTGTTCTCACAGACACCAACACCACCGGAAGCTTTTTCTGCTTTTTTGAATGATACCGGTCTAATAGGCATCATTTCAGACTCTGAATCTGCTTCTACTTCAGAGAAATTGTGAGCCGCTTCGTTAGTTGTAGTGCAGACCTTGTCATGGCCTTTAAGGTCAAGCGCCAAATCAGAATTGGAAGAATTCATCACTTTCGAGGGGGATTGTTGTTTAAATTCTTGTTTGAATACTTTTTTGCCAATTTCCTTGATTACTATACTGCGATTTGCACCACAAGCTAAATGAGTAGGTTTGACTTTGATGAATACACCTACTGACATTCGGACTGAGTTTCACTCAGAAGATATAATTTATTATATAACGATTTTTGGAAATATATGTGAGAATTTTGCGTTCTCTTGCTCTTTGAAATTTTTTAGATTTATTTTGTTAATTGGACGAAGCATTTTGATCCTTTCTTAGGAGCTAAAAATGTCCCCCTATACATTTGTGTCATTTGAAGTATAAATAACAATTAAGTAGCAATTTCGTGAGTTAATAATCATTGAAATATCCTAAATCCGTACTTTTTTTCAGCTGAGCTCGCTCTTGGTTCCTCACTTCTTAGTCATGTCTGCAATAGGCGACAACTAAACCTAAGGAACATCCAACTGTATTCCAAGCCACAAAATATATCGCCTTGAATTTCCGAGAAATATTTCCGCATTCCGTATTCAAATTTCATACCCATCTTATTATTTTTCCATTTCGTGTTCTGCCCGCACATTTCCACAAGCGAAGAGCATCTCATCCTCAGCTCCATTACTCCATACTGCTATCTCCGAAGCACAATGTCCGCCACCACAGAAATCAAGGGCTTCCATATTCTCAAAGTTAGACTACCGGAAAGCGCCGGCAAGCACCATGTCTATTTCAGAAAACACGAGGCCAAACCAGCGCAGGATCCTCACAACATCAGCGGAAGACTGTTGTTCATGTTCAATCTTCCCATCGAGACCAACATGCCTCTTTTAAAAAAATACTTCCAGCAGGTTGCTATTGGTGCCACCGTGGAGAAGTACATCCCCAGCATTTTGACCAACTCGAGGGAAGAGGCGTACTTTGATCTCACTAAGCTCACCAGTGACTTGGACTATAAAAGCGACAGCATCGAACAGGATGTGGGACTGAAGCTTCCCAAGAACTGTGGTATCGTCACCTTCATCGACAAAGCGTCTTTGCAGCTCGCCTTCAACTCGTTGAAGAAGTGCTCTTCCGATAAGAAAACCACCAACTGGCCAATGCCCACACTTGGCTCGCAATATCTATTATCTGTGCTCAAGGCTCAAGTTTACGACAATGCAACATTGTCCAAATCTGTATCGAGTGCGCTCGCAGACTTCAACCGTGCCGAGCAGGAATCTCGCGATGAGATCAAGAACCAGACCGAGATCGTCGATGAAGATGGATTCACTCTCGTGGTGGGCTCGCACAGAAAGACCAAGGCGGGTATCTTGGGCCGCCAGAAATTCGCACAAACCGTAGGCCTGGAGAACGCCAAGCAGAAGATCAAGAAGAAGGAGAAGGAGGACTTCTACCGATTCCAGCTCAGAGAACGTAAAAAGGCAGAGATGAACGACTTGTTGCGTAAATTCAAGCAGGACCAAGAGAGAATCCGCACGATGCGTGAAAAGAAGCGGTTCCGTCCATACTAGGCTATCTAAGCGACTACACAGCGGCCATAGCGACCATAGATTTATAATAGAGGATACTTATAGGCATCTGGGCGTAGTAATTATCTGCTCCATTTCACGGAATTAGCATCAAATCACTTCCACACAATCATAATTTTTCTGAATATCAGCTGTTCACATAATTACCTTCCATTTCCGGCTTATCTAATCACTCACCTCTTACTCAATCTATACTACAATGGAGATATTGAAAGTAGAAGCGGGCACTGTTCCGGACTATGGTGCACTCAATATAGAGCTAGACACTAAATCAAACACATTCGAAGTGCGTGAATTGCCAAATATTACATGTGATACTACTTCGTTCGAGGTTTTGTCCACCATTAGATATGACCCTCTTATCACCAAAAGCAAGGCTGAACTGCCAGAAAAATTGACAACAAAGATGTTTTTCCTTTGGGAAATACACATGAAGAGACTTCAAGTCACGCTAGATTTCTTTCACAATTTCAAATTGGATTCAGAAAGTAATGAGGAAACAAAGGGCAGAAAGAAGGATGTATCAAAGGAAGATGACTCCGTAGAAGTGGATGGCAAGATAATATTTGAAAGCATCCGTGACGCCTTCATGAAGGGCAATGTTCTGACCGCAAACCCTCTCAAAGTCCGTCTTTTAGTGACCATTGATGGAGATGTGAAAGTGGAACTACATGAGACGCCCGTGAGAACCAACTTATTTATCGGGTTGAGTGAAAATTACCCTAAAGAATTGATTTATGACTTGTACGTCGATATGACCTCTGTGTTTCCCTCCCCATTTACGTCATTCAAGACTACCAAACGGGATGTCTACAACAGGGCCAGAAAGAGATGTCTTCCGGGGAAGTCCGCTTTAGAGGAAGTTCTTCTCATTAATAGCTCCGACGAGGTTATGGAGGGACTGATATTCAATGTCGCTGTTGAGTTGAAGGATGGGTCATTTGCAACCCCCCCTCTATCTTCCGGGTGTCTCTGTGGTGTAACCAGACACATGCTACTTGCCAAGGGCCTAATATTCGAAGATAAAATACATGTGTCTGAGCTTTTGGTTGGCCACGAGGTTTTGTTATTCAACGGCATTGTTGGCGTCGCTAAGGGAATAATTCGTGGGTTCGTTGAGCCCGAAGATCAATAGGTCCATCCACTTAACTTCATGCATAATGTGAATTTGCCGTTGAACTTCGCTCAATTTTGGGTGGTGGTTCTGCTTCTCCATATAAGAATTAAAATCACCTCTGTAAGTAGAACAGACCGACCTTTCATTTCAATAGTATTTCATGCCTAGACTACAGAAATTCTCTAAATGTTATCGTTGTAGTCTATTAATTCTTCTATCATCTGCCCTCTTCAGCTCGTCAATGAAGCAATCTCACTCTGGGTGTATCCCATAATGTACAAGATATCCTCCAAAGACTTGGAATTCAAGCAGCACGGAGCCTCATTCTGGACCTTTGGCTTAGCATTCCAAGCCACACCCCAGCCACCCACGCTCATCATCTTCAAATCGTTAGCACCGTCACCAACAGCGACGGCAGTCTTAGGATCGATACCATGCTTGGCTGCAATTTCGAGAAGGAGCTCTGCCTTCTTATCGCCATTAACAACGTACCCAATGGTCGTACCGTCCAAACGGCACTCGTCATCTACACCTAAGGTATTGGCATATGCATAGTCCAAGCCCAACTGTTCTTTGATGTGGCTAGCCAATGGAATGAAACCTCCAGAACAGACTCCCATCACTACTCCCAACTTCTTCAAAGCCTTACAGAGCTGTGGTGCACCGTTGGTCACCTGAAGCTTCTCCTTCAACTCATCCCAAAGCGTGGTGGCATCGATACCCTTTAAGAGCATCACCCTGGCGCTCAAAGACTCGTTGAAGTCCAACTCACCATTCATGGCTCTCTCCGTGATCTCAGCAACCTTATCTTCGATATCGGCGTAGGCTGCAATGAGCTCGATCACCTCTTGGTAGATAAGCGTCGAGTCCATGTCGAAAATGAACAACTTCTTGTTTTTTCTTTCTTCTGCAACTTGGAAAATGATATCGTAGGCCGGCTTGTTCTCCTCGCGTTCTCTTTTGATCATAGAAACGATCATATCTGGAACGTTAGTTTGAACCAAGTAATCCACCACTCTCTCCGGAGAAAGCTGTTTTTTGGACACCACCGTCACATTGAGTTTCGATGTGACGAAGCTTTCAATATCTGCGTGGTCTTGCGACGAAAGACTGTCCACGTGGGAGATGAAGGTGAGAGAGTACATTGGTTGTAGATGTATTAAGGGTACAGTGAGATTATGAGGGAGGAGATTTGAAAATTACAGAAATTTGTACTTGCGTGCTATATAATGGATGACGATTCCGAACTGTTTTTACTGTATGTATCATATTTGAGTTGCTTCTCCAATTGGATATTGGTTTGTGTCTAGTTTTTTGTTCTTAGATAGTCTCGAAGGCTTCGAGACACTCCACCAGTGGAAAATATTATCACTTAGAAACCACCAGCATATAACAACACGTCCATAGAAGATGCATTTGCAGCCAAGAGACATGTTTTGCCTTTGTTGAACTCGCATGTTGTACCTCACATTTGCTAGTTCTACTCAATATTAGGTGGCTCGTGAAGCTTCTTTTTGTGCATAGTGAGATTGCAGAAGTTTTGCGTTCTTGGATGATTGGCTTATGTGAATAGATCTCACTCGGTGAGAAATGGGCTATTTGAATGATTCCCACACACTCTCGTTGAAGATGACGGGTGATCTGTTTCTGGAAGAGTTGAATGAAGTCGGCCTGCTAACGGTCCTTTTGTGTGGTTCAAACTATTTACACGGGTGACTTGAGGTCGTATTCGCTTAGACCTATTCCTCCTCCCAACTTATCGAAGTTACTGTTCACCACAGCAGCCTTCTCTTCCGCAATCGACAACATTTTCGGCCAGTAGTCCTCATGGACATATTCGAAGTCCAACATACCATTGAACTCTTTGTCTAGTTGCTCTTTAGGAACGAAGTTCTGGAAGGGCTGGTCGTAAATGGTCTTCAGTCTAGTGTATGGATCGATGAATGGACCGACGACTTTGAAAAAGGTGTATCCAATCCAAGGGATGTTTGTGAAGAGTCCACGTCCCAACCGCTCGGGGTAGTGATTTTGGAGGATATGCAATACTTGTTTGGAAATGCTCAAGGAGGGAAACCTGGCGGAGAGATTCAAATGCGCGGGAGCAGCTTTAAAGTCGATCAAAAGGGCAAGAGTATCCTGGCCCGCGGGCATGAAGTCTATTACTCGCTCCAACATGAACACCAAGTGCTGTACCTGGCGGATCGACGCAGCAGTGTTCTGGTATCCGTTACGGAGATACATGCACGGTCTGTTATCCATGTCGAAACCCAAAATGAGGTTTTTGCCGGTGAGGTTTTCGGCCTCGACCACATCTGGCGTGAGTAGTTTCAATGTGTCTGTGTGACCTTCGATATTCACCACGCCGAAGGTTCTTCTCCAGATAATGGTCTCTTCGATTCTCTTGATTGCAGCAGCAACATTCCACTTGGTGGCACGCAAATAGCGCAAGAAACACTCTTTCGTGAGCCAAGCCATCTCGGCACGAGTAATGGGCACCTTTGCAGCGTTCAGAGAGTCATTGACTGGAATATCTTTTTTGATGTACTCCTTGAAGTGTTCAAGCACCTCGATATACTTTGCTTCCTGCTCGGCACTCAAGTCGAAAGTTGGAGCTTTGGTTGGGTTGATCGGATGTTTGAATGGTTCCGTGCATCGGATCAAACCCTTCTTCGATGAGGCCGATCCTCCGGTATTAACCGAGGTCATGGACGCAGAGTCGTCTTGGGCAGCCACGCTGTTGGCAGTCAGAGAGCTCTTAGTGAATAGTCCCATGGCTCAGGTTCATGTAGGTGTGGTAGGGAAGAAAGTGGATGTGCGAAGGGCATACAAATAGTGTAAGCAGTAGTACGCGTCGGAGATAACGCGGAGAAATAGGCAGCAGTGACGTAGTTGATCGAAGGGAAAGCAAAATCGTCGGATGTTTTTTTGATCCGGCGGCTTTTTCGGTCCGTCCGAAAACCGTTATGGGGGTGTTCTTTTGTTCTGGTTCAAAATTTTTCCGGTTCTTCAATTGGAAACTGCTACGTTCGATGCATCTCTTTATCTGAGTTCGATACACACCCTCATTTTCCAATACTGTACACTCCCTGGTCCAACTGATCCCTACTACATACTACCAACATGAGTGTGGAAATAGGTACACAATTGCAGTCGAAAGAGACGCCCATTGACGCGGAGTATTTGGCGGGGCTCGTTCAACAGAATGCGAGTGTCGAGTCATCGTCCTCGTCCAATCAATGGGCGCAATCCATCGCTGAGACCCTTTCTAAGAAGGATTCGAGGTATAAATTCTTGGTGCTGGTAACCGAAGCTCAGATTCCTGGAGATTTGGACGCAGATCTCAGCTTGAAGTCGTCAGTCGCAGCAGTGTGGGATTCGGAAAAGGATGGCTCGCTTACTGTTCAGATTCCCGGAGAGCCCGTCCGTGTCTTGACAGTCTTCTGGGTGTATGCCAATTGATGCACCTCAAACATGCCCATTGGCATGGATCTGCTGCTCTAAAATACTGAGATGCTCGAGATACTCGTGCATTTTCGAAAACGGCAACTTGACCGCTGCAAACCCGCCTTGGATTTGCTGGAGAAGAGCACTGACCTCTGGATCGGTGTCGGGATGGAAGACAGCGCCGCTGGTTTCGTAGCTCTTGTCGACGTCAATCAACTCCTTAACTAACAGAATATTTTTATGTTCCAGTCCCTCTGCCTGTTGTAGCTTGTACTTTTCCCTGTTCTCGGAGATCACTTCTTTGTAGTGCCGCTGAGTCCTTGTGGCCGTTTCTTTGAGCTCTACCAAACCTTCTCGGTCCCGCAGCATCTGTTTTTCAGTCGAAGTGTAGTATGCCTCCAATTTCGCGAGTTCCTTGAGCTCAGCTCGTAAATGTGCCTCGAGCATCTTCTGTCTCTGTCTCACCACCTCTGGGTCTAGAGCCTTGAAGGTCTCGTCCAGCGAGTCCCGCGCTCTAATTTGGAGCGACCGTAACAGAGGTAGTCTTGTCATTTTGAGACGTGCAGTAAAGGATTTCAACGCCAGGTCACTGGTCCAATGGCCCGCCAATACCCGCTCGGTCTCGGCTGCTTTCGCCTGGCGGTTGGACGAGTCTGCGAGTCGCTCTATCACCTTCTTGACTGCGTTTTTACTGAGTTCTTCAAATGAACTGAGCGCTTCTCGATCTAGAGGGATCCACAGCTTCTCGAGCAATTTGGGATAAGCCTTCTTCTTGTATTCTCTTTTGACAGGAGCATCCAGGGGTCTTTTCAACTTTGCTCGGGAAATATCTAGTGTACTAGGTTTTGGTGCTTCTTCGCCAGAATGCTCTGTATCCGAAGTGGCGGCGCTACCTCCATTACTTTGGTTTAGATGGTCTTCATCTCCTAAATATGGGGTGTTTTCTCTGGAAAAAGCGAGATTTGGGGTTTGAGGGTTTGAGCCTTTTTGCTCTGGACCCGGAGAGTCACTCTCATCTCTAGGTGAGAACGGCAGTTTCTGTTGCATTTAGTTCATTTACGTATCAGATGGTTATGATATCTGAAGGAATGTGGGTGGAGAAATGGAATTACGGTGGAGAAATGGAATAAATGATAATATTAACTAAATCTTAACTGAAAAATTCTGCCGATCATAGTTTCGTTTTCTTAAATTTTGATGAGTTCTAGCTAGCTAAAGGCCTTCTCTGCCCTCAATACACGGAAGAGAACGAGCTCGAATCTCCGGTAGTTGAGGAGGTATGTGTTCTCTTTGAGGCCAAATTTCAGACAGAAGAGTTCTTGTAGACGAGACTTGACGCCTGCGAGGTCTGTCTTGGTGAGGGTGTTGGGATGAAGCTCCAAGGTAGTGTTATCGGGGACAACTGAAGAGTCTGTGCTGTGAGTATTTCGCTCGAAGGGGAATATTTTGAAGAGTTTCTTGTCCATGGGACCCATTTTGAGCTCAGAGGAGTGGTCCTGTGACTCCTTGTATTTAGAGGCCACGACATTATCGTATACCCAGTCGCAATACTGTTGAATTTCGTCATCTGAGAGGCTGAACACTTCCCGCGCGCTCATTCTATGCAATTTATCGTCAAAATAAGGAGCACTTGCTTGTGACTTCAAGCGCATCTCTTTGGGGTCTATTATTTCTGGAAAGCACCTGAAATAGACGCTGAGTACAAACGACATGACTGATATGGCTTGGATTTCGGCGCCGACAACCAGCCCATTGAATCCTTGTTTGAACACTCCGTCGGTCACTTTCCATACCAATTCGTGGTACAAATACAAAAGCGATGCTGCTTGTGGAATACCAAGATCGGTGAACAACACGAACGCCTGGTAATGAAAGCAGTCGGCAGATGTGGCACCGACGGCAACAATCTCAAGATTATGCGTCCATTTAAGGATATTCCGGTAAAATTGATCCTCAAGAGGTACGGCGGTGGGGGTCAACATGATGTATGAGGAAGGCAGCGGCATGGTCTTGATCATACTCGCCGGTAGCAACAGAGTGGCATTTATGAAGGGTGCCTTATTCTCCTTCATCATGAACAAATAAGCAGCTATATTTATGGGCGCCTCATTTAGCAGTCGAAGTGAAAGGTATACTATCGAGTATAAGTCGATAATGGTAGGTAATTTTGATGTGAACACCCGCTTCACTAATCTGATCCACATAAGCCGAACGGTGTTGAGAAGGTTCTTATGAATAGACATCACTTTCTCTGCCCCAAGTCCCAGATAAAGATGATCGACGATTCTGGGAGTGATTTTCTGTAGCACACATTGAAGACATTTGAACACAAAGATTTTACCAGAGTCACCATGAAGACGCTCCAGTCTCGTCAGAGCGAGGTTTGACGCCACTGGAGTAGCAGAGGCTTGCGATCGAGATCCAAATCCAGTGTCGGTAAGCTGAATGTTCAATCTTTTTGTTTGTGTATATGATTCTCCATCATCATCCTCGAACTCCAAATTTCCCTCCATAACATGACCAAACTGGCAGAATTTTCTTCCTGCTGCCAGTCGGTAAAGCCTCGATCGACAATTGTCGACTCCACATACGGGACCTCTCAACCATGTGGTTTGAGACATGGTTGTGGCAGAATCTGGGGTAGCGATGAGATGAGGTAGAGTCGGCCGGGGAGTAAGCACAAGAGATCTGAGACTCGAGAAAGAAGTACAATATTCTATTCTTTAATGACCTCAATTTAATTCATATTTTGATTTCAAAGTGTTATTCAAAGCGACAGTCAGATAATTCATCATTTTTATCTCAAGTTCATCGGAGTTGTAATGACGGTAGAGGGGAAATTTCAAAACCCGGATATTCGCGGCCTCTATGTATTCGCGGCCCCCAACTATTCGTGTGCATGCCACATGTCTACAGATCAAGCCAAAATTGGGATTTTTATGAAAGTTTTTCAACGAAATATATCAATTGTCTCACATTCGCTCTTTTCCTTACGTCCGAGACCAAATTTGTCTTACTCTTGTGTCAACGTTCGAGCGTTTGCTAAACCGTTGGGATGAGCATTGGTCGGCGTTTAGCGCCAGCTGTCAAGAATCAAGACGGACGTGCATTTAAGCCCGGACTTCTCGATAGGGCGTGGTCCGCAAACGGCGGCATCTCCTCTCTTTTTATTTCGGACCTAATGTAGGAGCTCGCCGATGGGTTCTCTGAAGCCCTAAGGTCGGTGATGTTCTTGCGTAAGGATGGATTACACACAAGACAACACAAAGAAAATAAATGAAATAAATCAATAAATAAAACAAGAAAGATAATTGTTCTATACCTACATTCTCTACCATTACCTTATTATGCTACTTGCTCGGTTTGTAGTTCCAGACACGGCCTATCCAATCAATCAGTTTACTTCTTCAATTACATTGATTTTTACAGCCTGTCCCGCTAAACTTTTCAATTTTCAATAATTTTCCATCCCATAAGATGCGGTCTCGGTGATTATTAATTCGATGGTGGTTGTGTAGGTTATTCTCTCATAGTGCGTCCCGCGTATACATGAAGCTTCCCAAACCAGGCCTCAGATCCTCGGTGATAGGCCATTCCCCAGATTCTGCAGAGCGCGTACTGAAGGACCCAAAACCCATACTCCGCAGAGGAAATGGAGTTTATGGAGTTTACCAACAAATGGACGAAAGCGAATTTTGCAATTTGCAATCTTCCATGTATCCTATTTGCATCGTACGATCGTATAGGCCCAAAATCTCCGGCCACAGTTAGGCTACCTTATCTCTTGCATCTCGCCATAGAAATGGTGCATATACGAGCTCTATCCAGGTTGCAGTCGGATAAATTGCTGTTTAGGCCCCAGGGCCACACACTCAAACAAATATGTTAAGAGCCATTTTATGAAGCATGGTCAATTGCAAACCGAAAGTTTATTCCTCGTCTTGTTCTGTCTCACTAAGAAAACGAAACGGCGTTTTCGCCGCAGGCCGACCGCTATGTGCGGCCTGTCTAAACACCGTGGGCCCCTCTCGGAGTTAGCTGCAACTCGCACTTTGACTCCTAATTACCACCTCTAACACCTACATCAGTGAGGGGACTAGTCCACATGGCCCCCACACCGAAAAATGCAGCCGCAAAATTATAAATAAGAGCTCAATTCCACCTGAAGTCTCACTTTTTTCTTCTCTATCTTTACCGCTTCGATCACCTCTCTCCAGCAGACCTTGTCTACTCCACCTCAGAGACTTTGATTAGATCCGTTAATCATCTTTATTATCTATTAATTTATCGCCCTCGCCGCTGAAAAACAAAAAAATTCACTATGCTTAAGAGATCTGTCGTTCAATCTTCCAAGAGATTGACCCCAGTCATCGCAAGAATGTACTCCAACTTGCCATTGTCTGTTCCAATCACCTTGCCAAACGGTGTTACCTACGAGCAACCAACCGGTTTGTTCATCAACAACGAGTTCGTCACTCCAGCCCAAAAGAAGACCTTCGAGGTCATCTCCCCATCCACTGAGGAGGAGATCACTCACGTCTACGAGGCCAGAGAGGAGGATGTCGACTCTGCTGTTTCAGCCGCACAGGCTGCTTTCGACGGTGGCTGGTCCGGCGCCGACCCAGCTGTGCGTGCCAAGGCCTTGAACAAGATCGCTGACTTGATTGAGGAGAACGCCGAGACCTTCGCCCACATTGAGGCTTTGGACAACGGTAAGTCCTTGATGAACTCCAGAGGTGACGTTGCCTTGTCTGTTGGCTGTTTCAGATCCTCCGCAGGTTACGCTGACAAGTTCAACGGTTCCCTCATTGAGACCGGTGACTCCCACTTCTCTTACACCAGAAAGGAACCATTGGGTGTTTGTGGTCAAATCATTCCATGGAACTTCCCATTGTTGATGTTCACTTGGAAGGTCGGTCCAGCTATCGCCACCAACAACACCATTGTCTTGAAAACTTCTGAAACCACCCCATTGTCTGCTTTGTACCTTTGTAAATTGATCCAAGAGAACAACGTTCTCCCACCTGGTGTTTTGAACGTCGTCAACGGTTTCGGTAAGATCACTGGTAACGCTATCCTTGACCACCCAACCATTAAGAAGGTTGCTTTCACTGGTTCTACTGCTACTGGTAAGCACATCATGGCTAGAGCCGCTCAAACTTTGAAGAAGGTTACTTTGGAATTGGGTGGTAAGTCTCCTCACATCATCTTCGGTGACGCCGACTTGGACATTGCTGTTAACAACGTTATCACTGGTATTTTCTACAACTCTGGTGAGGTCTGCTGTGCTGGTTCCCGTCTTTACGTCCAAGAGAACATCTACGATGAGTTTGTCAAGAAGTTTGTTGCTGCTGCCGAGGCTGTTAAGGTCGGTAACCCATTCGACGAGTCCGTCTTGCAAGGTGCTCAAAACTCCTTGAATCAATTCACCAAGATCATGAGCTACATTGAGGCTGGTAAGTCCGAGGGTGCTACTTTGTTGACCGGTGGTGAGAAGGCTTCCGAGAAGGGTTTCTTCATCAAGCCAACTGTCTTTGGTGACGTTACTGAGGACATGAAGATTGTCAAGGAGGAGATTTTCGGCCCAGTCATCACTGTCCACAAGTTCAAGGACGCTGACGATGCTGTCAGATTGGCTAACAACACCGAGTACGGTTTGGCTGCTGGTATTCAATCCACCAACACCAACACCTGTATTGATGTCGCCAGAAGAATCAGAGCTGGTACTGTCTGGGTTAACACCTACAACGACTTCCACCAATCTGTTCCATTCGGTGGTTTCGGTTCTTCCGGTATGGGTAGAGAGATGGGTTCTGAGGTCTTCAACAACTACCTCCAAGTCAAGGCTGTCAGACAAGCTATCCACGTCTAAGTTACGATCCCTTCAAAATGATTTATGCTATTTATGCTTAATATAAGCCAATATTTATGACTAGTAAACCCTGTAAATGAGCCATTTCCTCAAGAGAATTTGCGATCAAAGAGCTGAGAGGTAATAATGTAATTCGTTCGAATAGAGTGAGTTACCAATACTACAATAGCCACAAGCACAATCGGTGTTAAGACAACCAGACCAAGGAACAGACACTAAAAAACGGTATTTATATTATCTTGCACTCTCTCTGAAAAATCTGACCTAAATTCAAAAATTAACTCCCGAAGTTTAAGATTGTAAAGGTATGATACAGACTAGCCAGTAATTCAAGGCATGTTTCGCAGCCAATTTTGTCAGGTGTACAGAGGGACCAATATAGCTTTCTCCACCAACAACAGAAAAAGTAGAAAAGAGAACGAAATTTTTCAAGCGACCCTCGAAATTCAATTTAGCCAAAAACACCTAGCAAGATCTTTCATAGTTTCATCTCCCATCGACTAAAATGTCCCCCACTCGCTAGATAGTCTGCGCTCACGTGACTATAGTGACTGTGGTCTGCCCTAGAATTCCTGTCTCCTGCACCCAGGCGCGCACCATCAACGCTAACTCTACTCACAAAATTTTTCTTTCTTCTCGTACTAAAACTATC
Source organism: Australozyma saopauloensis (assembly GCF_035610405.1). NCBI lineage: Eukaryota > Fungi > Ascomycota > Pichiomycetes > Serinales > Metschnikowiaceae > Australozyma > Australozyma saopauloensis. The sequence continues at coordinate 1,024,265 of NC_086135.1, forward strand.
ACCGAAATTGGCAAGATGGTATGTGACACAACGTTGAAGCTATTGCATCCACACTAGGAGACCGTTTCCGAGAGTTCATAACAGATATCGACCACTTGCGACCCTGCTGCATGGAATATGATTGCCCATTACTGGTTCTGAAAATTTGCACAACCACATAAAACCTCACCAAATCAACAACAAATATGGAAGCCCTCGCCAGATCCAAATGCATAATGAACAGAAGAAACCAACCAGTTATGACCTAAACTCCTCCCGTACTCCGTCCATTTCCAGGCACTTTACTAACAACCAGAGTGACTCTGTTACTATCAGAACTAGAAAGGTTATCACCAACCCTTTGTTGGCCAGAAGACAATTCGTCATCGACGTCTTGCACCCAAACAGAGCCAACGTCTCCAAGGACGAGTTGAGAGAGAGATTGTCTGAGTTGTACAAGGCCGACAAGGACGCCGTCTCCGTCTTCGGTTTCAGAACCCAATTCGGTGGTGGAAAGTCTACCGGTTTCGGTTTGATCTACCAATCCGTTGCTGACGCCAAGAGATTCGAGCCAGCCTACAGATTGGTCAGATACGGTTTGGCTGAGAAGGTTGAGAAGCCATCCAGACAACAAAGAAAGCAAAAGAAGAACAGAGACAAGAAGATCTTCGGTACCCACAAGACCCACGCCAAGAAGATTGCCAGAAGACAAGCCGACTAAGCGTGTGGATTCTGACCCACTGATGACACCAATCGTAATATTGTCCGTGATCGTAATCCCTTGGTTTCTGTGAATTAAATTGTATCTTCGGGGCGTATTTACTTTTGGGATGCATATATTTCCTCAATAAAGAACCAACCTGTATTTTAGAGACTGAGTAAGTTTCCGTGTAGTGTTTCTTGTTTTTGTTAATTCTTTTCGATTAGATTATCAATGCTAAATATTATGTGAATGCTATGTTTCTTGATTTTAGTCTGATGTCACAGCCGAGTCGTGGTAATGTGCAAAGACGTCAAATGGATCCCCTTCAATAACTGAATTTATCTCCTCCTCGTCGTTTTCAGCGAAGCTTCCAGTAAAACTAGTAGCTGCGTGCAACGTTTCTGCATTTTTCAAAAATGCATCCATGTCATCACCGATATCATCGTACAGACTGCCGGAGACAATCTTAAAAATGCACTTGAAATATAGAATGAGTGACCGTAATCCCTTGAGGTAGCCCATGTCAGAATAATCAGGGAATCTTGGCGGCTTCTTGTAATTGTGGTAATCAACGTCGTCGCCAATCACACTCTGTGCAAAATCAATAATGTGAATTTTGATTTCCGCCTCTGACGCGGGAAGAGCACCATCATACATGAGAAGAATTGACGAGCCGTACATACGATAACCCTTCAAGTCCTGGAAATAGCTGTAAAGTTCTCGCAAGAGGCTGATGATCAGCGGAATTTTGCAAATGATCGAGTATCCCGACATGCCATCATAAAGGAATTTCGTGAGAGCCTTCGCAAATGGCGGTCCACTCTTTAAACGCCTTCCGAAGTACTTGTCTTTCATGAAGTATTTGTGTGTTGCCCTATTCCAAACTTGCAAGCCACAAACCCGAGTGCCTAGCTCCTTGGAAGAGGTGAGAGAGCACTTTTTTCTCTGTGATGCTTGTTTGGAATCTGACGCGTCGACACCATATTGTCTGGTTCCCATTTTTAGGTCTAGCACACAGGGTTTGCTCATGTCAGCGGTCAAGTCCTCAAGTAGAATGAAACGCTCAAATCTCGTATGCTTCCGAAGTACTGGATTTTGAAGCTCTTCTTTGGAATCTGACAGATGTTCGTTTACATCGTCCTCCATTTCAAAAATGTCTTCATGTTTACGAGTTTGTGGAACGAACACTTCTTGAATAACCTGGGCTTGTAAATCGGTGTTCACGGAGGTAGCACCTATGCTGCGATCGTGTGCATTCTCGGGAAAGTCCATTGAGTTCAGAGATGCAGACTTGAGAGTGTTGGCATTAGGTGCGCTAGTAGAGTAATGCCTCCAGAGTAAATCAGGAATTATGTGTCTGTTATCATCTAGAAGGACTTCTGGAGGTGGGTCCTCGCGACTTACACCTCGTAGCGCTTGATAACCCGGAAAGGATGGTCTTCGAAGATGCGGGTTGCTTGAGCTCTTGTAAGGCTTTCCGCTCGATCTGCTTAGATGTTGGTTCTCTAAGCCTTGTTCCAAATCGTCTACGGCTGATATGTCAGCGGCATACTCAGGAGTATCGTCGAAGGGCTCCTCTACAGGGCCAATTTTGGGTGTGAATTCTTCTTCTCGAACAACACTCGAGTATCTTACATTCAAAACCCCAATGTATTTGGGCATGAATTTGAGAAGGTTCAAGTGCTTCCGCTCCACTGCCTCGTACCACACATTCTCTCTGTTAACAAGAGCTTTACATACAGCCTTCTTACTGAAACGGAAAATTGCGGTATGACCACCTACTTTATTCTTGAAAGGCCGTAGTTCGACTGTCAAGGGATATATTTCACTGGCTTGTTGTGATGATTGCGTGGGAGCATTGGCGATATCGATCTGAGGAGTCTCCAGGGCTTTAGTACTCCAGTCATGCAGATGTTTCTTTATGTTTGTGAGCTCCCCCTTCAGATCGCGCTCGAATTCTACGTCTGCGGTTAAATGTTGGAGGGCAGCATTATCTGGAGCGGCATCTGGGGTGGCAGCCTTGGGGAGATTCTTCAAGGGAGTATGCGGGAAGTATGTGGCCAGCGACACAGGCTCGAGCATAGGAAGCGCAGAGTGTGTTTCGGGATCGGGGGACAACTGCGAGATCGTCTCTGTTGTCAATGGATGATCTGCAGCCTGGCTGTCGACCATCGACGAGTCAAACGTATGGCCATCGCCGAGAAACAATCTCAAGGATCTGGCGGCCTTACGGCCAGTAACTACAGGAACCTCCTCGTCCGTTTTGTTAGAGTTGGTGGCGTTCTCCATCATGGCAGCGATGATACGAGTGATGTATGGGAACCTCTCATGAGATCTCTACAAGCAAACAAGAAAGAGGTACAAGCGAACAAAATAGGGTGGGCACAGGCTTGCCTTTATATGTTCTCGCTAGAAGATGTGCTGTGGGTTGCGGGCTGCAGAGTGGATTAAATGTGTTTGGGGAAATCTGAAACACACCAATGTCGAAAACAAAAGAACACCAGAAGAAGTGAAAGGGGTACAATGATGGATGCGGGTGTTGTTATGTTTCAGGGGCCAAGATTTTTTCTCGATTCTGTGCTAGAGCAATGTCTGTGGGATAGAACGTGTTGCTGTGATGAGGAACGATGATGGTACACAAGGGCTATGTAGTGGTTACAATGAGGACTAGTGAAGGGAGAATTAATAGAAGGGAAGTCTATTGAGAATTTCTGATTTTTTGATACAAAAAAAATAATAAAAAAAAACACGATTGACTAGATATCTTGAACAAGACAATTTAACGGACCTTAAACCGTTGGCCATCTCCACGTTTCTGGAAAACGTGCCGTGCACTGTTTGGGTTTAGCCACGTTGATGAGGTCACCAGCGTCCGTACGGAATTGGCCTTGGAAATGTGAATGGTCTGGGAATGCAGAGAAAAAAATATCGTCTATTTTTGACCAAAACATTATCGAGATTATGGATATCTGGGAACGATGTGTTTGGAGATAATGAATGTATGGTCCTTGAAGTAAATTTTTCCTAGATTTCGTAGAATTTCAATCAATTACATAATCTTCGTTTTTTATACTGCTGGCATTTTCAACGCCTTGGCAGTTTCTTCTATTTCCATCCTGTTCTTGTTTGCATCGAGAGAGATCTGCAATATTAATTACTACAGCCGCCTGTGTGTAGAAGCGGCTCAAAGTTCGGATTTGACATTCTCGAAACGAGTGGGGTAAATTGGTCCCAAAAGCAATTCTGGAAAGATTCCAAATTTCTCCATGTTTGGAATTTTAGATTTGTTGAATCAAAGAGGAAGAAGAAGGCATTCGTGGGATATCTGTAAAAATGGTAGAACTAGAATTTTGCAATAGTGCTTCATGTGAAAACTCAACCTGATCGCTGACTTGACTTTGTCTCTCATGATGGTTGAAGTGGATATTTTGCTGTCAATTGGAGTTTTATGGTTCTGACTGTGCTCATCATTATTTATCAGATCTTGGAAATAGAACATAATGACTTGTCTCGTTAGGTTACGAAACCGAAATTCCAGATTTTTGAAGCTTCTAAAAGAGCTAGATTATGACTTAAATCATTTTTTATGCTTCATTCTCAGGTTGAAGGGGCCGGGCTCCCGTTCCACTGTGACACAACATATCAAACAAACAACGAAGACGCAATTTTGATATTTAGTAATTGCCTCTCGTTTTTGTTTTCATTCATCTCCTTTTCTCATTCAACTCCTGTAACAACTTGTCTTTGAGTCGTCTGGTTTACCTGGCCTAGGCCTGCACCTACTCTTGAATTTCAACAACACCAACTTACCAAGTCCATACATCTTTCCCTAGCTTCAATTCATCAAACCCCTTACGCAACTCATTTACACATACAGAATGCCTGTCCAATTCACTCTTTTGTTATCCAGACAAGGAAAAGTCCGGTTGTCCAAATGGTACAGAGCCACGAGTCAAAAAGAAAAATCCAAGATCACGCGAGAACTCACAACCATTATCTTGTCGAGACGAGCCAAGATGTGTAACATTCTCGAGTATAAAGACATTAAGATTGTCTATCGCCGATATGCTTCGCTCTTTTTCGTCATGGGTATTGATGCCTCCGATAACGGTTTGTTGACCCTTGAAATTATCCACAGGTACGTCGAGCAAATGGACAAATTGTTTGGCAATGTTTGTGAGCTCGACATCATCTTTGGTTTTTCGAAGGCCTACTACATCTTGGATGAATTGATACTAGATGGTTACGTGATGGAGTCATCCAAGCGAGAGGTGATTAAAAAGGTGTCGCAGCAGGACGAGCTTGAGAACATGGATGAGTTTGAAACTGTCATGGCTTAGAACTTATAGATGCCGATTTTGTGGCACATCTCGGTGCTTTGTCTATCATTGATTCACTGTACACATTTCTCATTATCGTGCCATTCAATATGCCTTGAATTAATCCTATTTTTGGATGCAACACCATATAAATATTTCATCTTTTGAACACATTTAATCCAGAGAGGGAACGAATGAACAGTTTCAGTTTTGTGTGGAGCGAATTGGGTATTCTCTACACAAATCAATCATAAATCTAAGCGTAAATATCTCTTTGCTAAAAATCCTACTCAAAGAAATCTATTGATTCGTGTTTGAGTCGTTTGGAGATGGTGATGAATCAACAATTGTACTACTTGCTCCACTTTAAATAATACCAAGGCATTGAAACCTACAATTTCGTCTTATCGGAAGTTACTGGTCAATATACCCAATCCTATGTCAATTTTATCATCATATTCTAAAAATGTTATTTCTATCTCCAAAAGACGGTTCTTTTGCAGCCACGTTGTGTGCAGGCATGACACTGTCTCATCTCGATGCTCTTCGCATTCCTACTATGATCAGTATACTCATTAAATGTCTGACGACGAATCATACGATATTGCTGGATCCTTGGCTCTATCGGCCAAGGAATATGACAGTGACGATAATGCCGACTCCGGAATTTCAGACTTCGAAGACCCTCAGGACATAGTAAGCGACAATGAGGAGAAACCCCCAGCTAAAAAGCAAAAGGTGGCCGCAAAACCCAAGAAGGGAGCAAAGCCAACAGCCACCATGCCTTCAATGGAATTGTCTGATGACGAAAACGAAGGCAACGCAGACTCTAAAGATATAGCTGCATACTTTGCCGTCAATAACCCCAATGCGAAGAAAGCCAAAAACGGTACCTTTGCCTCGTTTGGACTCTCCAAGTTCATTCTTGCCAACATTAACAAAAAGGGTTATAGACAACCCACTCCAATCCAGAGAAAAACCATTCCTTTGATCATGGAGAATAGAGATGTCGTCGGTATGGCCAGAACTGGTTCGGGTAAGACCGCTGCCTTCACTCTCCCCTTGATCGAGAAGTTGAAGGCCCATGCCGTGAAGCCTGGTGCCAGGGCTGTGATTTTATCGCCTTCGAGAGAATTAGCATTGCAAACATTTAAACAGGTCAAGGAGTTCTCGAAGGGCACTGATTTGCGCTCAGTGGTTCTCATCGGTGGTGACTCTATGGAAGAACAGTTCTCATCCATGATGTCTAACCCAGATATCATTGTGGCCACGCCGGGTAGATTCTTGCATTTGAAGGTTGAGATGGACCTCGAGCTCAAAACTGTGGAGTTTATCGTTTTTGATGAGGCAGATAGATTGTTCGAGATGGGTTTCGCTGAACAATTGAACGAGCTTTTAGCTGCCTTGCCCACAAACAGACAATCCCTTTTATTCTCGGCTACACTTCCAAGAACCCTTGTTGACTTCGCCAAGGCTGGATTGACCAACCCTATTTTGGTCAGATTGGACGCTGAAAGTAAAATCTCTGACTTGTTACAGATGTCATTTTTCTCCGTCAAAGAGAACGAGAGGGAGGCAGCTCTCTTAAATATCATCCTGGATGTTATTAAAATTCCAATGCCCACAGCGGAACAGATTCTCAAGATCAAGAGAGACAGTAAGAGAGCTGAGGAGCTCTCAGACGAAGAAGATCAATCTCACAAAAGAAAGCGCTTTAGAAAAGAGAGACTTCCTCCGGCAAATGCCTTGCCATCCCCATATTCTACTATTGTCTTCGTACCTACAAAACATCACGTCGAATTTGTGACTGGACTTCTAAGAGATGCTGGCTATCTTGTGTCTTACATTTACGGTTCTTTGGATCAACGAGCAAGACAAGAACAATTGTACAGATTCAGAATCGGCCAGACAAATCTTCTTGTGGTGACTGATGTTGCTGCTCGTGGTATTGATATCCCTGTTTTGGCAAATGTCATCAACTTCACCTTACCTGCTTCTTCCAAAATTTTCATTCATAGAGTTGGACGTACTGCCAGAGCAGGTAACAAGGGTTGGGCTTACTCTATTGTGAACAAAAACGAGCTTCCGTATCTTCTCGACATTGAATTGTTTTTGGGAAGAAAGGTCTTGCTTACGTCGATGCATGAGAAAAAATGCGAATTACTTAAAGAAATGAAGGGTGAATCATACGTGGAACCCAAAATTTCTTATACAGATCGTATGGTGGTCGGTTCTTTTCCTAGAGCTTCTTTAGAAGTCTCTCATGAGGCCTTCGACGCCTTGATGAGAAATAACTATGACCTTAAAGTCTTGCGTGATGTCGCCATGAAGGGTGAGAAATTGTATCATAGAACTAGACAAGCTGCTTCACCAGAGTCTGTTAAAAGAAGTAAAGAGCTTTTACAGACTAATTCTTGGGATGATCAACATTTACTCTTTGGTCCCAACTTGGAAAGAGAGAAGGAAAAATTCCTTGCTAAACTCACTCAGAGAAATGTTAAGGAGACTGTTTTCGAATATTCCAAAAAGGGAAAAGAGAAGGAGGAAGATTCAATGGTGCACTTGATGACCAGAAGAAGACGCCAACTTGCTCCGATGCAAAGAAGAGCCAAAGAGAGACAAGAACTACTTGAGATGGAACGTCAATCCGGGTTGAGTCATGCTATTCATGATGAGATTTTGAAGGGTGAGAATGGTGAGGTTGGATACACTGTGAAGAGTGTGGAAGCCGATGACGAAGAGTTGGCTGACGCTTTCGAAGATGCTGATGAGTTGATAGAGGCGAAGAAACAAGAGAAACGTGAGAAGAAGAAACAGTCATTCCGTGACCCGCAATTCTACATGAGCCATCATGCGCCAACTGAGGAGCTTCAGGATCGCCAGCTCTCCCTTTCTTCATCTTTCGTCAATGATGCAGCAAAGGCCACTTTCGATTTGGACAACGATGACAAGGCTCAGAAGAATTCACAGGTCATGAGATGGGACAAAAAGAAAGGAAAGTACATCAACAGTCAGTCCACAGATTCGAAAAAATACATCATTGGAGAAAATGGACAACGTTTACCTGCTACCTTCAAATCTGGAAAGTTTGACGACTGGAAGAAGCAAAGAAACATCAAGTCCAATTATGGTAACGAAGAGTCTAAATCTGATGCTAATGATAACAGAAGATTCAAGCACAAGAAGATGTCTGCTCCTAGGGCTCCTGACAAGTTCAGAGATGACTACCACAAACAGAAGAAGAAGGTCACTAAGGCTATTGATTCTGGCATGAATGTGAAGGGATTCAACAGACAGGGACAGAGACTGGAAATGAGATCAACGGAACAAATCAGAAAGGCAAGAGAACTCAAGGACAAGAGAAGAGCCAAGAATGCTCGCCCAAGTAAACGGAGATAATTTAATGCACTACATAATTGATAAAGATTATTTTTATTCAAGAAGACCGAATGTTTCAACACGCTCTTACAATACTCAACATAGAATGTTTGATTCGTGATCATTCATTTTAATGCCAATACCCTAAATACCTATGTCGGTGAAACCTATCTTCTGCCTCTGCGCCCGTAAGGATGAAACCTTTCTTTTCTGGAACCCTTCTGGCCAGAAGGACCCGATGGCGCACCTTGGCCGGAGGGACCAGATGGAGGTGGTGGTCCGCCACTTCCTCTTGGACCTCTTGGGAAGTTAACCCGACGGTCATCTCTATCATTCGGTTTGCCTCTTCTGCCATCTCCACGAGGGCCATCTGGACGAGAGGGTCTTGAACGTTCCCGATCATTATATCTACCAGAAGGACCAGTTGGAGCTCTTGAGTCGCGAGATCCCAGTGGGCCCAGGGGCGTGTGCCCACGACTGTCATAGTCTTCCTTGTAATTCTGATGTTGCTGTTGTTGTTGTTGTTGCTGCTGCTGCTCTTGTTGTTGAGGATTCAAAGGCTCCTCCTCTTGTTCGTGGCTACCTTCATTCTGATCATTTTCACCACCAGATTGTTGTTGCTGCTGCTGTTGTTGGTACATGTACCATTGCATCTTTTGCCAGTACTCTTGCATAGCTTGAGGCGTGGCACCAGGGAAGGAGGGCATACCATTGTTCATTTGCATTTGATATTGACCGTATGCATTAGCGTATGGAGCATACTGGCTTTGCATCTGCTGTTGTTGTTGCTGCTGCTGGTGCTGATTCTGTTGGTGCTGACCCCTTGGTTCTGCTCTTTTCACTTCCATAGCTCTGCCTTTCAAAGTTAAATACTTGTTGACACAACAACGGTCGACGGCCTCAGGGGAATCAAAAGTGATGAATCCAAATCCTCTAGATCTACCAGTGTCTTTGTCGATCATTAGTTGGGCGTCAATGATACGACCAAACTGAGAGAAAAAGTCATTGAAGTCCCTTTCATTAACAAGCGGATCAATTCCACCGACGAAAATCTTTCCAATCTTGTCTTGCTCCTCTCTAGCAATGGCTCTTTTGGGATCGATAAGCTTACCGTCCAAAATGTGGTCTTTTTTGATAACCTCGTCAACAGACTTTGGGTCCTTGAAGGTCAAGAATCCAAAACCTCTGGATCTGCCGGTGTTAGAATCCTTCATGATCGTCAAGTCCAAAATCTCACCATACTTGGAAAAATAGGCGATCATTCCATCTTCGGTGGTGTCCCAATTTAGACCACCAATGAACATCTTACCGCTGTCTCTTCCCATGTTTGAGGGACGGAATTGGTTGTTCTGCTGGTTGTTTTGCTGGTTGTTTTCATAAGGTGCGGAGTTGTTTCCTTGGCCTTGGTTATTGTATTGGTCATAGTTGTTGCCAGGCTGCTGCTGTTGGCCAAACTGCTGATTGCCATACTGGTTAGAGTTATTGTTGTAGAAACCTTGGTTGTCAGCAGGGGCTTGCTCCTGTTGAGGAGCATTAGCTTGTGCCGGAGCACCCTCGGTTGGGTTGGAAGAACCATAGTCAGATCTAGCCTCCGTGGCAGACGACACAGAGTCAGATGGTGCATCTGAAACAGAGGGCGCAGGAGGTGCAACTGGCGCAGCAGCTTCAGCAGCAGGTGCCGAGGTAGAAGCATCCACGGGCTTGGACTCTTCTACTTTGGCAGAAGCTTCGGGCTCAGGAGCCGAGACCTTGCTGGTTGTCGTGGTATCGTCGTCGTAAATGTCTTCGAAAAGAGCCTCGTCATCATCAAAAGCAGACATTATGTAGTATGTACCTATTAGCTAAGATAAGAAGTCGATATAAATACAGGGATTGCTTATCAGGAGATAAATGTATTAGAGTTTACACTACCGTTACTATAGACTAAGCTAGGGTAAGTATATGCTGGTTGTTGAGAATGTGAGGTTGGTCAGAGGTGAGTGGTGGTGGAGGATGCAGGTCACGTGCCGGCGGTTCTGGCTCACTTATGACATACAAAATATAGAACATGAGCTGGGGGTTTAATTAGATCGCTTCTGGTAAACAATTTAGACTAAGAAACACTTGGTTCATATTTCAAAAATTATTTGTTGCGATTAGTTACAATGTGAAAATATGTCAGTTCTCAAAAGTTTAGTGATGTGTACCAGTTCTGCAATAATGTGTGAGATATGCATCATATTCCAAAATTGAATCCGAATCAAATTAATCGAATTATATAGATTTTTTCTTCAAAAACACATTATTGGTTCATATTTCAGCACTGATTCTAATCCCTCATTTTCTTTCCTCTATCCATCCACCACTCAACCGGTAAACGCATCTTCTCTTGTTTTTCGCAGCCATACTAATTTACCCACAGTCTCATCTCAGATCTACTCACCAACTACGATGAAGCAGTATATCATCAGCTTCGCGCACTCGTTCCCAAACTTCCGGGTTGCAGAGCTAGAGTCTCTTGCTGATCTCCATGGTGTTTCTGTGGATTTGAGCCATCACGACGAGAAAAGTCCCTTCCTTGTAGTGGAATTGGAGAGCGATGAGGATGCTGCAAACCTCATCAGACGATCCATACTAGCAAAAGGCATCTATGAATTGTGGGGAGAAGGTGCCGATTTCGATGCTTTGCATGAAAGCGTCAAAAGCAGATCTTCTGATAAGTTTGAGACCTACAAACAGAGCACTTTTAAGTTTGACTTCGTCAGCTTCATGGGCACAAAGACTACAGAAGAAAAGATAGCGATCATTGAAACATTCAAATATACTGGTTTCGAGGGAAAAATAAGACTTAAAAACCCCGAGGTGACCTACGCTGTTCTAGAGAAGTACCAAGTAAGTGGCATGGAGAAGGCTGATACACCAGACTATCTCTGGTTCGGCCGCCAGGTGCAATTGAGTGCTCGTTCCGAAGGTGCTGTTGAGAAATACGATTTGAAAAAAAGAAAGTACATTGGTACCACGTCGTTCGAAGCTGAGTTGTCCTTGATCAGTTGCAACATTGGCCAGGTGATGCCCGGAAAATTCATTTATGATCCATTCACAGGAACTGGCTCCTTCCTTGTTGCTGGAGCATACTTTGGTGCTTACCCCATTGGAACTGATATCGATCCACGTTCGATCCGTGGTAAGGGTGTCAATTGCAATTTAAAGACCAATTTCAAGCAATATGGCACTTCATCGCAGTTCATCGATTCATTTGTGATGGACTTCACCAACAATGCATTAAGAAATAATCTCACAATTGATAGTATTGTGTGCGATCCGCCCTACGGAGTCAGAGAGGGCCTTAAGGTATGTGGTGCAAAGAACCCAGAGAAGGCTGCGGGACGAGAAACTAATGTGGTGGAAGGAGAGCTAGGCCATTTGCGTCGCGATTTCATTGCCCCTAAAAAACCATACGAGTTAGCCAATCTCTTGGAAGATCTTCTCAATTTTGCTGCAGAGAAATTACCAACTGGCGGACGCTTAGCGTTCTGGATGCCAACTGCCAACGACGAATTTGTTGAGCACCATATCCCACAACACGAACGTCTACAACATCTCTATGCATTAGAGCAAGAATTCAACAAATGGTCGAGAAGGCTTTTGGTGTATGTGAAGAGAGACGAGGGCTACAGAGGTTGTACCACAAACGGCATGATTGAGAATAATGTCACCAGTTTCCGAGTAAGGTACTTCAAGAGTTTCAACGAGAAAAGTCGAACAACCGAACCCAAAATGGAGAATCTGCCCCAATAATTTAAACGATTCGTTTACAATTCACTTTCGTGCGTTCATTACCACATTGGTCCGGACTTCATGTGCAAGCCTGAAGACCACTTGCTTTCTGCAACCAACAAACACCCGAGTCCCCGCCTGAGCCGTTCAATTTCATGCTCTATCATTCGCTGGAACAAATACTGAAGATCCGAAGAAATGTCTTCTTTTGATCTGTGACGCCTGTGTGCAGGCCTATGCATTTACAGGGCTTTGGCTTGAGTAATTTGCAGCCATTGTCCAGAAGGATTGTGTGAGATAAACCCCCTGAGGGGGCGGATTTCCTACAGAAGGCCGATTCTCTAGTCTAGCCCTATTTCGAATCTGCATTATAAATAGCGGATCAAATTCATTCTCCTTTTACCAAAATCAAACTTTTCAGAATACTCAGATAAACATACAATGGCCCCTCCAACATTAGTCATGAACAGACCAAACACTGTCACCGCTCAAGACAAGAGTCAAGTGATCAATCTTGAGGCTGGCGAGAGCTCTCAAGTTAGCTTTGCTGACTGGGAGAAGTTTTCCTTCGCCCCTATCAGAGAGTCTACTGTCTCCAGAGCCATGACTAGAAGATACTTCGCTGACATGGACAAATACACCGAATCTGATGTTGTCATTGTTGGTGCTGGAAGTGCTGGATTGTCTGCAGCCTACGTTTTGGCAAAGAACAGACCCGACCTCAAGATCGCCATCATTGAGGCTTCTGTCTCCCCAGGTGGTGGTTGTTGGCTCGGTGGACAATTGTTCTCTGCTATGGTGTTGAGAAAACCCGCCCAATTGTTCTTGGATGAGATTGAAGTTGCCTACGAGGATGAGGGTGACTATGTTGTCGTCAAGCATGCCGCTTTGTTCATGTCCACCTTGATGTCCAAGGTTTTGCAATTCCCAAACATTAAATTGTTCAATGCCACTGCTGTTGAAGATTTGATTACTCGCCGTGATGAATCTGGCGAGCTCAGAATTGCAGGTGTCGTTACCAACTGGACTTTGGTGGCATTGAACCACGACACCCAATCTTGTATGGACCCAAACACCATCAACTGTAACGTTGTTCTTTCTACCACCGGCCACGATGGTCCTTTCGGTGCCTTCTCTGCTAAAAGAATGCAATCTTTGAGACCAAAGGGCACCGACAACTCCTTCGAATTGGGTGGAATGAGAGGTCTTGACATGAACAAGGCAGAAGATGCCATTGTCAAGGGTACCAGAGAGGTTACTCCTGGCTTAGTCATCGCCGGTATGGAATTGGCCGAGGTTGATGGATCCAACCGTATGGGACCAACCTTTGGTGCCATGGCCCTTTCTGGTGTCAAGGCTGCCGAGTCTGTTTTGAATGTATTCGATTTGAGAAAGAAGCAAAATGAGTCTTGCTACGGTGGCTCTTTGGCCTGAACTTAGTTACGTGTGTTATGTGTTTAATGTAAATGATTCACTTGAGAAATAGTCTTGACCTAAGAAATAATGTCTGTTTAGCTCCTAGCTCAATCTAATTAATTTCTATTTGTATTTTTTCTCGTCGACCCAATTCTAGAGTGGGAACCAACAAGCATGTCCCGGCAATGAAGTAGATATAGGTAATGAAGCCCAACGACAAGTAGATATAAAACAAGCTTAAAAACAAGAACAAACCTAGATTTATAATCAAAAATCATTGCTCACTACGCAATTTTATTTATCTTCATCAATATCTCCCACCATATCGTACCTCGCACTCCACAGTAAATCACCTCTTTGAAACTACCAAATGACTACCGACAACGCGGCAGCCGAGGATTCAGACAACTTCCGATTTTTCGGATTGGGAGGCTGCAATGAGGTTGGTCGCTCGTGTCACATCATTGAATACAAAAACAAGGTGATCATGTTGGATTCAGGAGTTCATCCCGGTCTTGGAGGAATGAACTCTCTCCCGTTCTTTGATGAATACGATTTATCCAAGGTTGACATTTTGTTGATCAGTCATTTCCACTTGGACCATGCTGCGTCCTTGCCATACGTTATGCAACAGACTAATTTCAAGGGAAGAGTGTTTATGACCCACGCAACCAAGGCAATTTATAGATGGTTACTCTCGGATTTTGTGCGTGTGACCACGCTCTTTGGTGGCGGTGATGGTGACAAACAGGCAGATGAATCGCCCAACAATAACGCAGCTTCTGCCAATTTGTATACCGATGAGGACTTGATGATGTCCTTTGAGAAGATTGAGACCATTGACTATCACTCCACAATCGAGGTCGAGGGTATTAGATTTACGGCATATCACGCAGGCCATGTTTTAGGTGCATGTATGTACTTCATTGAAATAGGAGGTGTTAAGGTATTGTTCACGGGTGACTATTCTCGAGAAGAAGACCGTCACTTGAAGGTGGCCGAGGTTCCTCCCACCAGGCCGGACATATTGATTACAGAGTCCACTTTCGGAACAGCCACCCATGAGCCAAGACTAGAAAAGGAAACCAGAATGATGAAAAACATACACTCTACTATCCTAAAAGGTGGACGGGTATTGATGCCTGTGTTTGCGTTGGGCCGCGCCCAGGAACTTCTCTTAATTTTGGAAGAATATTGGTCGCTCAATGAGGACCTTCAGAATGTTAGTATATACTATGCTTCGGATCTTGCTCGTAAATGTATGGCAGTTTATCAAACTTACACCAGCATCATGAACGAAAAAATCCGTCTCAGTGCCACTTCAGGAGAGAAAACGAACCCATTTCAATTCAAATTCATCAAATCGATTAGAAGCATCGACAAAATCCAAGACATCGGGCCATGTGTGGTGGTTGCCTCTCCGGGAATGCTTCAAAGTGGTGTTTCAAGAACACTTCTAGAGAGGTGGGCGCCTGATCCCAAAAACGCAGTTATCATGACAGGTTATGCCGTGGAAGGAACTATGGCGAAAGAAATTCTCGCTGAGCCTCACACAATCCCCTCAATTGTCAACCCTGAAGTGGCAATCCCTCGCCGTTTGTCCGTTGATGAAATCTCTTTTGCGGCTCATGTGGATTTCCAGCAAAACGCTGGATTCATAGAAGAAGTTTCGCCTAAAAAGATTATTCTTGTTCATGGTGATAGTAATCCTATGGGAAGACTCAAATCTGCTTTATTGAGTAGATACTCCTCTCGAAAAGGTACAGAGGAAGAAGTCAAGGTTTTCAATCCGAGAAATTGCGAAGATTTACTCATCGGAATTAAAGGAGCCAAATTTGCAAAGGTGGTCGGCCTTCTCGCGGAGTCGGAGATTGGACTTGTGAGAGAATTCTTAGAAAAGAAGGAAAACGAGAGTAAAATCACTGAGGTAAAGGATGAAGATGCGATGGAAGAAGTAAAGACCGAGGAAGCGGAGAACGAACTTCAAGCAAAAGACAACGGGGCCCAGGTGACTCAAGACGACAAGTTCATCAGCTCAGGCATTGTTCTTTCCGGTGTCTTGATATCAAAAGACTTCGATATGAACTTGCTACAACTTGAAGATCTTCAAGAGTATACCCAGCTCACGACGTCATTTGTGAAATCTAATATCAGACTCAAAATCCAGGCCAGTGTCTCATTGATTCTCTGGCATCTTGAACAAATGTTTGGACACATTAATGTCGTGATGGATGAAGAAGAGCTATGGGAGTGCCTTATCATGGACATGATCTTAGTCAGTGTTGACAAGAGTACCCCAGCTACAGGATTGAACATCAATGTTGAGTGGATCAATAATAATGCAATGGCAGACTCACTTGCGGATAGTATTGTCGCAATCTTATACTCGGTCGATTCATCTCCAGCATCTGTGAAACTCACATCAAAAACACATACACACTCGCATATCGTCAAGAAAGAAGATTCTGGAGAAGTCGCTACCGAGGACAAGAAGGGCCATCAATTGAGCGATATTAGCAGCAGAATCCACAGAATCTCGACCCTATTGAAGGCGCAATTTGGAGACGCAATTACACAGCTCGACAAAAAAGGAGCGGTGGTCAAGATAGGAAAGGCCGAGGCCGAAATTGATTTTACTTCTTTACAAGTGAAGTGTCCCTCTCGTGTTCTTAAAGACAGAGTGGAAAACATTCTCAAAAGGGGGTGCAAGCTTTCCGCACCATTTTCAACAAATCAGAAGGAAATTTAGAGCAATATTTTACCTTCGATTCATACATACTAATACATAAAATGGGATTTGGAAGAATATGAACACTCAAGAGTACTAGGTAACAGATTGAATCCATTCACCCAGATTAATTGAATTTGAGAACCAGCAGGAGCACTGCTTGAGACCATTTGCTCGCAATTATCGCAATCGATTCAATATCTTTGGCCAAGAACATTGTTGACCTGTTTCTAGAGGACCACACGGTAACCTAGTTCAATTTTAGTTATTCTACACAATAAGTGGTTAAAGTAAACAAAATAAAAATTATCAAAATAATTCAAATCATCTAGTTTCTCTAATAGAATGATTAGGACTGACACTTTGAGTAGGTTTTTCATTGTACACCTCCACTCAAGTAATTCTCTATACACCCCATCTATCTCTTCAATACACCCATCTAACTCTCCAATACACCACAACACAACTTTTTAAATATGGCGTATGTATAGAAGAAGCAAATTCCACTTGGGCAGAAGCATTTCCAATGTCTGCCACAAAGATTGACCACGATGTAAGAGTCGTACTAACCTTCAGTGAACTAATAGACCGTCCAAGATCGGAACTCACAGAGACAGAGCTACAGCAGCTAGAGGAATATGAATTCAACCATGGCCCCATGTCTGTGCTACAGACATCCATGAATAACGAAACGCCCGTCATGATCTATTGCAGAAATAACCACAAGTTGATAGGGAAAGTGAAAGGTTTCGACAGACATTGTAACATGATTTTGGAGGATGTGAAGGAGTTATGGACTGAGACCACGAAGAATAGCAAAGGCAAAGTGATCAAGAGCACGTCCAAAGAGCGCTTCGTTGCCAAATTATTTCTCAGAGGCGACTCTGTGATTCTAGTTATCAAAGTATAAGATTTTAGAGCGTAAGGGTTTGAGATGTCGCATTTTCAAGACAAGAGCGCTGATGTGTGCATTATGCGGACTGCTACAGCGTTTAATTGTACAAGATAACCCTCTTGTTGGAGAACAGTGTGGTTGAGGCTGCTCAAGAATCTCCAAAAGGCAGCTTAGCAAACGAACGAAGCCAATGGATGATAAATTTAGACAAGTTCGCACCATTCCAATAGAGAACTTTTCTGATCTTTATTGCGTCAAGTTTCGACACAAGGATGCGCCAAAAGTAGTTAGATGTACAATATTATAAATGAATATGCAATAACCAATTTTATGAATTGTAATCAAACAAAACCTTTTTATTTATGTGGTCAGCTCAAGTTGGCCCCAAAACGCGTGTAGATTTACTTCCCCACGAAACGATGAAACTTAAGCTACAAACACAGAGTACAGAGACCCTACGAAAATGTTTCTCTCAAATCAATTCACTCAGAAAGTTTGTCGTATTGAGATTCAGCCCCGATGAACTCCTAGCTGTTCTGGCAGACGAATCTTCCGTCATTCAAGAACCACAAGTATGGTGCAAATTCCCCATGTACAGCATCTTCTCGGATGTCGAGGTCATCAGCCAACGTGACAATGTGATCCTTTTGGAAATAAATATCGAGCTATTTCTTCAGACACTCAGAAACTTCGACAAGGCCAATAGCAGAGACTTCAACATTCGGTTGCAAAGAAAAGAAGGTGCTGGCAGATCGAGAGCAGCCTACTTGGCCCTCAGCTACTCTGAAACAACAAACTCTACCATCAATCATACATTTCGTGTCCCTGTGAAGATCCTCAAGTCGAATGTTCTTGCAAAGGTGCCTGAACTACCACATGTAGACATCATGATGAAGCTTCCGCCGGAGTTCGCGGCAACATTTCGACGTTTAGAAAAATTCCGTAATAAAATGAGCCAAGACAGGGTCACCATCCGTGCCAGTAGGGAGAATGGTGGCTCGCTACAGTTTCTCTTGGAAGAGGTCGATAACTACAAGGTGGCGATTACTTGGAAGGCTAAACTAGAGATCGAGCAGAAGCAGCCGGAAAGCGATAGCTTGCGAGCGGTGCAAGCCAATGCGCCCGTGAACGAGCGTAGCCCGGATGAACCAGTGGAGGTAACTGTGACACTACGCGATTGGCGTCTCGCACAGAAGATCGTCAGCAATTGCAAAACGATCATCTTTCTCATGTGTCAAAACAACGCATGCGTAATTCATTGTCTATTAGACGATGCAGAGGAGGTGGAAGTCATGTATTATGTCAGTGGAATTCGTAGCCCCGACTAAGGATGCAGCGTTGTGCAAAGTATTAAGATGAATATTGCTGAAGAACTACATCTTAAAATCTGACTACAATGTTTAAATTAAGCTACCGCCCTCTGTTGACATATATCTATCGAAGTTCAGTCTCAAGTGTATCCAGCCAAATACCCTACGAATTGTCATCGGAGGTGTAGAATATGGACAAACAAAAAAAAAAAACGAGTCATTTGAATGGAATTAAAATGAATTATATCCATTAGTCGAATTCATTTCCTCCGCAATTTGACCATTACTCACAAATTAATTGAGTTGACTCGTGCGATGAGTCAAGACACACACTCTGTCTACTATATAGATCGTACCAGTACCCTCCAGTCCACTCAACTCCATCCCACAAATTGATCATGTCTTTACAGAGAGAAGAAGCCAATTACTTTGGCGCAGGCCCAGCATTTTTGCCCACAGATGTCTTAAGACAAGCCGCATACGATCTTTTCAACTTCGAGAATGCCAACTTGGGTATTGGTGAGATCTCCCACAGATCCAAGACCGCCATGAAGGTAATCGACGACACAAAGGCCAACTTCAAGGAGTTGCTCAACATTCCAGACACCCACGAGGTCTTTTTCATGCAAGGTGGAGGCACTGGTGCCTTCTCCTCTGTTGCCTACAACCTCATGGCCAACTACGCCAAGAGAACAGGAAAGAAGGGTAAGGCTGCCTACGCTGTCACTGGTGGTTGGTCCAAGAAGGCTGCCGAGGAGGCCCAGAGATTGGGTTTCGATGTAGACATTGTTGCCAACGGCAAGGCCAACAACTTCACCAGTATTCCACCCTACAGTGAGTGGAAGGCCATTGACGCCGACAACACGGCCTATTTGTATGTTTGCGACAATGAAACCGTCCACGGTAACGAGTTCAACAGCATTCCTGGCCCTGAGTATTTGCCCGAGGGTGTGGAGCTTGTTGCTGACACCTCTTCCAACATCTTGTCTAAGAAGGTTGATGTCTCTAAGTACGGGTTGATCGTTGCCGGTGCTCAGAAGAACGTTGGTTTGGCTGGCTTGACCATCTACATCATCAAGAAGAGTTTACTTGAGCAGGCCTCTGACGACGAATTGAGGGCCCTTAACATTCCTTTGAGTCCTATTGCTCTCAGTTTCCCAGTGGTGGTGGCCAACAACTCAGCCTACAACACCATCCCTATCTTCACATGCCACATCTTGAGATTGGTTACGCAGAAGTTGATCGAAGACGGCGGAATTGAGAAGAAGCAGGAGCAAAACGAGTACAAGGCCAAGATCTTGTATGAGGCTTTGGAGAAGTACCCCTCGTTGTATAAGTTGCCAGTTGAAAAGAACTCTCGTTCCCACATGAATGTTGTTTTCACGTTGCCCAGCGAGGACTTGGAGTCTGCATTCTTGGCCGGTGCTGCCGAGAGAGACTTAACCGGTTTGAAGGGCCACAGATCTGTTGGAGGAATGAGAGCTTCCATCTACAATGCTGTCGCCATCGAGAGCGTCGAGAAATTGGTCGCTTTTGTGATCGAGTTTGCTGAAAAAAACCAGTAAATACCCGTCTTAATTAATTGAACCCCCTATTTTTTACTCCCTTTGTATCTTGTGTATGTATGTGTGTAGGTGTGTGTAGTAGAGTGAGACTTGGGTGCAAAATACTGCCTCTGCGAATCAACCATACTAGGCATCTGAAGATGATTCCAAAGCCAACAGGGCTTACAAAATGTCGACTAATACGAAATTGGACCACGTGCCATTTCAAGAACATATACAGACACAACCAAACGAAAATCCAACCTGATAATACCCAGTATCTCGACAAAGAAGCCCGTCTCAAGTCCATTGAAGAACGGATCTCCAAGATCCCATTGTCCAACTTCAGAAACTTCAGCATCGTCGCACATGTAGACCACGGCAAATCGACGCTTTCGGACAGGCTTCTAGAACTCACCGGCGTGATCAAACCGGGCGACGCCAACAAACAGGTCTTGGACAAGTTAGATGTTGAAAGAGAAAGAGGAATCACCGTCAAAGCGCAGACATGCTCCATGTTCTACCAAGACCCGCACACCAAGGAAGACTATCTCTTGCATTTGGTCGATACCCCTGGCCACGTTGATTTCCGTGCAGAGGTGTCCCGGTCGTATGCTTCCTGTGGAGGTGCTTTGCTTCTCGTAGATGCTTCTCAGGGTGTGCAAGCCCAGACCGTGGCCAACTTTTATTTGGCGTACAGTATGGGGCTCAAGTTGATTCCTGTTATCAATAAAATCGACATGGCGGCTGCTGATATTCCGCGCGCAGTTGAACAAGTAGAGTCGACCTTTGAGCTAGATCCAAAGGACTGTTTGCCTGTCAGTGCGAAAACAGGCCTCAATGTGGAAACTATTATCCCCAAGATCATCACAGATATACCTCCGCCAACTGGAGATCCTGATAGTCCGCTCAAAGCGTTGCTCGTAGATTCATGGCATGATCCATATGTAGGGGTGGTGATGCTTGTCTTTGTCGTGGATGGACACATCAAGAAAGGAATGAAGCTTCTTTCAGCCCACACAAGCAGAAAATATGACGTGAAGGAGGTCGGAATCATGTACCCTGATAAAACACCCATGTCCAAGGTACTGGCGGGCCAGGTAGCATACGTAATTCCCGGAATGAGAGATCCTAGAGAGGCCATGATCGGCGACACATTCTATCAGAATGGACATCATGCTGGTCTCGAGCCACTTCCAGGTTTCGAGGAGCCAAAACCAATGGTGTTCGTGGGTGCTTATCCCGCCGATGGTGGGGAGTTCAAAGTGATGAACGACCACATGGAGAATTTGGTTTTGAACGATAGGTCAGTCACTTTGGAAAAGGAAACTTCTAATGCGTTGGGACTCGGATGGAGACTCGGCTTTTTGGGTTCCTTGCATGCTTCTGTCTTCAAGGAGCGTCTTGAAAAAGAATACGGCGCAAAGATTATTTTAACAGCCCCAACGGTTCCTTACAAGATTGTCAACCTCGATGGTACTTCAAAGATTGTCACAAATCCAGACGAATTTCCTGGCGCTGACGGTAAATTCAACCAGGTTGAAATGTTCATGGAGCCTTTTGTCGAGGCTATCATGACTATTCCAGACGAGTATATTGGGACCGTCATGTCTTTGTGTGATAATAATCGTGGTGTCAGAAAAGACATGGAGTATTTGACAACAGGACAAGTGCTCCTCAAGTACGAGCTCCCCATGGCGCAGCTTGTTGAGGACTTTTTTGGAAAATTGAAAGGTGCCACCAAAGGCTATGCTTCTTTGGACTACGAAGATGCAGGGTATCAAAAATCTGACATTGTCAAGATGGAGCTTTGTGTCAATGGCATTCCTCAAGATGCATTGTCCCAAGTCATGCATCGATCTCAGGTTGCCACGAGAGCAAGAGAAGGTGTGATCAAATTTAGAGAGTACTTGAAGTCACAGCTTTTTGAGGTTGCTGTCCAAGCGAAGGTCAATAATAAGGTGGTAGCTCGTGAAACTATCAAGGCTCGTAGAAAGGATGTGACCCAAAGACTTCACGCTGCAGACATATCGAGAAGAAAGAAATTATTGGAGAAGCAAAAGGAAGGTAAGAAGGCAATGAAGGCTACTGGTAGAGTCAACATTGGCCATGATGCCTTCCAGTCATTTTTACGTCGTAATGATTAGCGGCTTACAAAGAATTCATTATAGCGTTTCTGATTGTACATAATGCCCGAAAGAGACCTATACAAAATCTAATTACATTCAAATTTACTTCAAGAACTTCTGGTAGACAACATTCTCAGTCTCGTCGGTGTACTTGTAACCCAAGTTCTGGAGATATTGGTGGAAATCTTCCTCGCTTGAATCTTCAGGAATCACAAATCCACACAAAACCTTACCAACATCATTGCCATGGTTTCTGTAGTTGAACAATGTTATGTCCCAGTTACCCTTCATCCTTTGCAAAAAGTTCGTCAAAGCACCGGGTCTTTCAGGGAATTCGAATTGGAATAAACTCTCTTTGTGAGTCTTATGAGCGCCATTTGACTTTCCACCGACGAGATAACGACCGTGCGTCTTGGCAACCTCGTTGTCTGAGATGTCGACAACTTCATACCCGTGGTCAGCGTTCGTCATGACATCAATGATTTCAGCAACCTCCTTGGTCTTGTTAAGGACATTGAAAGACACGTAAATGTTTGCCATATCGGAATCAGTGTAACGGTAAGAAAACTCGGTGATGGCTCTTGGGTGAATGATTTGCTGAAGCTTGGCAAACTCACCTGGTTTTTCAGGGATAGAGACAACAAAGGAGACTTCCTTACCCTCACCAAGAACAGCTCTTTCACTGACAAATCTCAATCTATCGAAGTTCATGTTAGCACCGGACAAGATGGGCACGTAAGTCTTGGTGCGATGGTCAATGGTGTCACTATGCTGTTGGATGTATTTTTTCATACCGGCAACACCAAGGGCACCAGATGGCTCAACGATGGATCTTGTGTCCTCGAAGATATCTTTGATAGCGGCACAGGTCTCATCGGTGTTGACTCTCACCACCTCATCCACGAATTCGTGGCACAAACGCCAGGTTTCAGTTCCCAAAACTTTCACTGCGGTACCATCAGCAAAAGAACCCACAGAAGAAAGGGTGGTACTCTTGTCGTTATGCAAAGATTGATACAAAGCGTCAGCGTCGTATGTTTCGACTCCAATGATCTTAACATGGGGAGCCACCTTCTTCAAGTACGAGCCCACACCAGCGATCAAGCCACCACCACCAACGGGAATGAACACAGCACTCAAGTCGTCGAGAACAAGCTGTCTTGTGAGCTCCAAACCAACAGTTCCCTGTCCAGCGATGACAAAGGGATGATCGAAAGGTGGGATGTCGGTCAAATTATTGATGCTTCTCAAACGAGCACATTCCTGTTTGGCAGAATCGAAGTCCTCACCATAAAGAACAACTTGGGATCCGAGCCTGCTCACATTCGTGTACTTGATAGATGGGGTAGCGGTAGGCATAACGATGGTCGAGGGGATATTCAATTTCGCAGCGGAGTAGGCGACACCTTGGGCATGGTTTCCAGCAGAACAAGCAATAACACCATTCAATGGTGTTTTGGCATGGAGCTTGGCAATCATGTTGTAAGCACCTCTCAATTTAAACGAGAACACAGGTAACAAATCCTCTCTCTTCAAGAACACGTTGGCCTTGCATTTATGTGACAAATTGACCGCATGGCTCAAGGGAGAGCCTGCGTTGTCAACGACGTCGTAAACTCTGGAGGTAAGAATCAACTTGAGATAGTTTGGATCTCCTTCCTCTGTGAAGTCTGATTTGGAAAGTTCAGGATAGAGCTCGGGTAGACTTTTTTTGGACAGATACCTGAGAGCCATATACAGACGGGTACATCCGGCCTTCAACGGAAGGGCCGAGAGTCTGGATAGCATTGTGTGAGGGAAGAACGGTGGTAGGTGAGTTGGTGACTTGGGTGAACGGTATGAATCATTTTCACCCCAGTGCGTTTTGGTGTGCAGGTAGACGAGATAGTCCCATCATTTAATTAGAGGCCCAAGTAGAAGGTCATCACTGTAGATACATTGGTACTGAATATTAATGAGCTTTGTTCGAATATTATTTCACCGCATTATTGATCGAGTTCTGTATGCTATTGACACAACACACAATTTCGTACTGGTGGAGATATCATAGCCTGTCATACAGAAACAAAGCGCGCGCTAAGTCAAATTGCTTATCTCCATGAGGAAATCCAGATAATTTATCGTGGCAACACCACTAAGGTCCTTGTCGTACTGCTTGAAAATGTCCGTGAGTTTGCGAATATAGACCAACAACTCGATGAAAGAGTCGAATTTTAGCTTACCCACGGAAGTGGCTGGGCCATGGTGGTCCTTATTAACAAACTTCAGGAACAAGTGAAGAACAACATCCACGTTGAGTTTGTATCCTATTTGCTCCAAGATTTTCTGGAACTCGCCAAATGAGATATCTCCGGACTTGTTGGTGTCAGCAGCAACAAAGAGCTTTTTGTAGGCGGTCAAGTATTTCCACAAGGAGACAAACTGTTCGAAATTGAGTCCCGCTGGAGACCCGGACGTGGTGAAGAGCTTAATCATCAATTGCACCGTAGAGTCTTGGAATCCAGTGTTGTCGAAGTTGACCAATGCAGATGACAATTCACGTACTGAAATGCGGCCCGACCGATTGGTATCTACGCGCTCAAAAGTCAGGCGAAGTTCGGCTTCGAGACGCTGTCTGCTATCGGCCTTAGCGTCTGGCGCAGCTTCCTTAGCTGGCGGTTTCTTTCGACTCAGACTGGAAGGATTAGGCGACCGTTGCTCACCGGAGAAGCTATTGGCAACGGGTGTGCTGTTTTGGCTGGAATATGACGGCTGTCTGTTCCCGGACGGTGGGCCGTTTTGCGCCAGGTATTGTTGTGCCAGGCCACTGGGATGCGAGGAGCCGTGCAGAGAGGCCATTTGGTTTACTGGCGGTGATCCATAGTACTGTTGCAGATGCTGCTGTGCTAGTTGTGGCTGCTGCTGCTGCTGCTGCGGTTGTTGTTGTGGCTGACTACTACTCGAGTATTGATCTTGGCCGTATCCTTGATTATGGTGTGGTTGATAGTTTCCAGGAGGCGGCTGTTGGTAATTGTTACCCTGGTAATGGTTCAGATACTGCGGAGCCGGCAGCGAATTCTGCCCATAGGCCCATTGTTGTTGCTGCTG
Source organism: Australozyma saopauloensis (assembly GCF_035610405.1). NCBI lineage: Eukaryota > Fungi > Ascomycota > Pichiomycetes > Serinales > Metschnikowiaceae > Australozyma > Australozyma saopauloensis. The sequence continues at coordinate 1,049,509 of NC_086135.1, forward strand.
CGGCGGTGGCGGTGCCTGCTGCTGTGGAGGAGGCGGAGGTTGCTGTTGGTATGGACGGCCACCCTGGTACGAGTAGGATGAACCCAGCTGTTGAGAGTACGCGTGCAGCTGCATCAGTTGTTGACTATGGTGGGACTGGTTGGCCGGTCTGGAATGCGACTGCTGGTGATGCTGTTGTTGGGAAGGCGGGGCCCCTGAAGCATGTGATGGCTTCTGTTTTCTAGCCGGAGCGTTATTCTGGGGAGGATGTGAGTAGGAGGCCTGCTGCGGCGTGGGATACACCGGCAATTCGTCGGGTCTCATGTTCGGATAGTTTCTATGAATGATCGATGCAATACGCGACGGCTTGATCCAGTTTCGGTCACGATGGGGGCGTCTGGGAGGACTCTGTTTGATAGCGGTGGGTGGGACAGTGGGGGGTACGGGTTTTCCCTTGGGAGCGGTAGGTTTTAGTGTAGACAGTGACATGAGGGCAGCGAGGAAGAAGAGAAGGAGGATTTTGTCAAATGTGGACAGTGCGAGATGGAGGTCCATCGGGAAAAATGAGCGAGATTGTGTTTTTGTGCGGTGGGGCCATTTGGGCTCTGGGTATGTTATGGCCCACACTCACTATAGTAAGTACTACCTACATACTCTGCGTCAAATGCACCGGACTCCAAGACTGGAGATTTTTTAAAATGAAAAGTTGGATCGTTCAAGTTTAAATGGTTCAGTTTGTTACAGTCCTACAATATTTACAATAGAACATCAATGTGCTCAGGCTCCATGGTTTTGTCGTGGTAGTGTGTTAGATCTGTCTATATTGGCTGCAAATTTCTGGATTAAGGAGAACGCAAACAAATCGAAGCGCGGGCGAAGCGTCTATTTTTAGATTGCAAATAAGTCAACAAAGGAGCGGAAACTTTAAAAAAGGTTTCCAATTATAAACTTGACTATGAAGTAGTTTCAACACAGTTGAAGCTTGGCGCGATGTCCCTTTGTCTTCGATAGTGTTCAGTTAGCACGCAAACCGAAGGAACCCTGTACCTTCTTCATTATACAGTTCTTTCATCAATTTACAACTCTACTTGTTCGTTAGCGCATTCTGTATTAATGAGAAAATATACATTTAGACTACCGCATAGCTTAGTCTCTGGCTCTTCTTCTGTAAGAGTCATCACCTCTACCGTGGCCACCTCTGGAGTATGGGGTTTGACGTTGAGCTGGAGCACCTTGCAATCTGGTGATTGGCAAGATTCCCTCTGGGATGTTCAACTCTTGTCTGAGGAAGTCTACACCCTCGTCGGTCAAGGTGTAGTAGTAGTATTGCCAAGAGAATTGAGTCTTGACGAAACCCTTGGAGGTCAAGGATTGCAAGGCCTTGATCACGTACAAGTTCTTGGTGTCAATCTCCTCATGCTTTGGCTGGTTGAAGTCCTTCTTAGCAACAACAACACCCTCTGTCTGTTAGTATATGTGGTTCAACAATTTGCAAATGAGAGTCAAGTCAACATTGAAAAGAATCTGGTGAGCGCATAATTGGTTCCTGAAGCTATGATCCAAAATATCAAAGTTCTCAAAGTGTCTAACTGTGAATGGCAGAAGGTCACAAGCCTTTCAAATGTGAATACATTGGTGTCATCCATGAGTGATCACACTTTCTCTCTCATGATCGTTCAGTCACAAGTATACTGGTATACTGTTATACTACTAAGCCCTTCGGTTTGCTTTCGATATGAAAATTTCACTCGTTCTCTAAATTTCAACATGACTCTGTTGCAGCGAATACGTGGGCTCTCATGGCCCATCAGGAATAATTACATACCTTGGAAGAGGTATTGGTGGATCTTCTTTCTGTCATCCTTAGGAATCAACATGTTGGATAATTCTTGTCGACGTTGAACAGTACGGAGGTATGAAGTAAGTAGGTGCGCTGAAAGATTTTTCCTAAGGAAGCTGTTGTGCGGAGTGTGTGTAAGCGGGAAGTCACACGTGATCCGAGAGTCTTTAGGGTACAAGCCCTTGGCACCAAAACCGAAGGATAACAGAGTGAAGAAATAAAAGAGAAAAAAAAAATAATATGAGTTTGATCTTTTTTTGGCTATTGCAAATATGAGCTGAACTCGGTGAATAGATTTAGGGCGTCGACTATGATTCGATGGTGATCTCTATATGATTCAATGTCCCTGTTAAGATGACCATATAGAATAGCTACAAATACCGGACCTTATTCTTGGAATGATATTTGTGTAGATAAAATCCAACTTCTTAAGTTAAAAAAATACTAAATAGGTCTTGTGTAAAACTCATCATTGACTCGAGCTCGGTGTTTATGTTTTGTAGAACCTGCTTCTAAACTCAAATAAAGCTTTGTCATAGCCATGATCAAATTGCCAAATAAATTCCAGATCACCTTTTTTTTGAACGTACTCTTGCTTTCTAGCAAATTTAAGCGCTTGCCTACGACCAATCATGGCACCACGCTCTGCGAATCCAGAACAGTCTGACCATCCTGCTTCGAAGCCTACCTTGTATATCTCAAAATCATAATGAAAGCCCTGCTGTGTCCAAAACGCAACATGCATATCATATGCCTCGTCCCGAAGTTTTTCGAAAAGACCCTCAGGAGGCATTGAGACAGATGGTGTTTTCAAATAACCCTCAAACATATCTCTGGCGTCCATCTCACCGAGTGGAAATTCAAATTTATAGTTGAAAAAATAGATTGCAGCAGATGTTCTTTTCACGGCAAGTTCAATCTGTTTACGGCCGAATTCAGCTGCCAATTTTCTTCTTTCATTCGTGGCTTGGTAATCTAGGCCAGAAAGTTGCCAGCTCTCTTCACTAAGCCGACAAAAATACTCGCCAAGCATAAAATCAACATCATTTGAATTGCCGTTACTAGTTTCGACGAAGTCATAGTCGAGATCATCAATGATCTGCCTTACACTTTTCTTTCTATCAGCTTCATTGATATCACGGTAGCAGTGAAAATCCACGATCAAGCCAAAGTTTTGTTTGTTTCCCTGAATTTCTTGGACCCATTGTGAGTATTTCATGGGATCAAATGCATCTGAGATAACCACAGGTATTGAATTGTCCTCTTCCCTGATTGCCCTCATGGCCTTCTCATAGTATCTCGTTTGGCCTTTAAAAGCATTGTACGCTGCTTCATTGACGATTTGGATACCAGTGATATTTGCATAGTTCTTCAAGTCTCGGGCAATAAAACGAACTGCTTCAACCATGAGATCCTGTTTCTTTTCATCGTTCCAAAACTCAGCAGTTTCGTCTTCTCCACTCAGACTTAGTAGATTAGCACCTCCAGGTAAAGCATGCACATCTACTAGAACAGAGATATTGAATCTTGCTGCCGCCTCGATAAAGTGAGACTTGAAGATCTGCCATGAGTTTCTGTAAATGTCAGCAAATTCAGCAAACTTGGTGCCTTCAGTGAAATTGCCCCCGTCAATATTCCAATATCCAATTGGCACTCGGACACTGTTCATTCCCTTAGATTGAATCCATTTCCAGTCGTCGTCAGTCATGAAGCCACGCCAGAATTTCTCCAAAAAATCGCGAGCACCATCACGGCCCCAGGAATTTACCTCTGACCTGAGAGATTGAAGCTCAGTATTAAATTCTGGGCTAATCACTGAACCTGGAAACATCCATCTGGCACGTACAAAACAAGCTGCCAAGTTGACACCGAAGTTTGTCCTATACCGAATGAATTCCTTATCAGATAATTCTTCCGAGGGGTTGATGGGATCTTTCATTTTTACTCTTCTATTTTTGGATAGCTACTGTCGAGCATTGCATAGTCCTTCGGCCTTCTTTAAATAATGGCTGCAAATCTATATACTGCAGGAAGAGTCTGGGGAAGCAATTCGATACTGCACAGCGGGGAAAGAAATACGAGGCCTTTTATGTGACCTATTTCCAGAACCTGGCGACAAAGTAATTTCTTGTCAATTTTTTCAGATTTTCTCCAGTTTCATCAATTTACTTCATTTTCCGCCATCTTTTATCTGCACCAAAGCACCGCAAAAGCAAAGTCAATGTCTCACCTTTTCTATTGTTATGACAGGCAACTATTATGTCAAATCAAAGGGAATTGAAGGAGCGAAAGAAGAAATTGTGTATGGGCCCACTAATAGTTTGTCATTAAGGATCAACTTCGACAAGAAAAAAGCTGTGGACTGGAATGATCAGAAGAGGCAGGAACGATTGGTGGCAGGGGGTAAAAATTAGAAAGGGTTATGAGGGTCCAGATTGGCTGCAAAAAATGTTTCAAAAGGCTAAAAGCGTACTTCTCTCACACAACCAGCACGACAGTATCTATACATGAAAGAAATAAATACTCAAATTCAGTAGAGCCAATGTGTGAAGCCTGGCAAACCAGAACAAAAAAAAAATAATGTAGTTTCGGCGGGCGACAGAGTGGTCGCCTCGTAGGAATTTTCCTCCTTTACACGCCTACATCATCTGTACATTGGACTTGTGCATGTCTCAAATGAGCTTGAGATTTAGGGCCTCGATCGTGAGGGGTTATTTTTTCATTTCTGTCTCAAAATGGATACCAATTATTCGATTTCAAGTTGTGTCAAGTATCGGGTCAATATTCATGTATTCTATCTGGTTCGTATTCAATGTGCCCAACAATAATCTCATACCAAAAATTAATGATGAAATATAGCAATAAACTCGAAAATGGGAGTTACATATGTGAAAGCAGTGTTGGCGAATTAAACTGTATGGCTGTCAGTGCACCACCATAGCACGTTCAGGTTTCTGGGGATACAGACTTGTAAAGAAGAAAATGTCAAGATATTTCACGAAATCGCGATGGAAGTTCTTTAATGAAAGTAATCGGAAATATAAACTCCAGATTCAGCCAGAGAATTTTCGCCAACTTCACCAAATAATTTCAAATTTGGGTCTGCGAGGTGAAACTGTGAACCGCCAGGAAATCATGAAACGCAGCCAACTACCAAGAAGCACAGAAAATCCCATTCCTGGAAGCGATGATCCGATCTGCTGCAATGTTCATCTAATCCATTCATATACTCTTGCCCATACTTGTGGTTCCCCTTTACGAACCTGCGAGCTTCACATTCTAGAGCCCTCACAGCCAGCCATCCTCCGTAGAACCTAACCAAGCAATATACCACCCACTTTCTCCGAAACAAAAAAATTACACACCACCCAACCTTCTTTATTGAATTGCTCCTGAATTTACCTACCTTTGTATTGATCCGGCGCAAAAATTAATCCGTTTTGTCCTCTCTCATCTAACCTGCTTGTTCCTGTCTCGATAAGGTTCGCATCCAAATCAGGCCCCAATTATAACTATTGATCTTTAATTGATTAGACAACCCTACTCTATCCCTCCCCAACCTTAACCCTACACACTTTGCATATGCTCCTTTGACCTGGCAATCCATCCAAACCGTCCTTCTCGCCGTACCCTTCAATTGTCTTAACCCATGCGTTCTCTAATTAAAGGACATCGGCGTTCTGATTCGTCAACGTCAGACTTGAGCTCGCCTGTAGATCAAACTCTTGTTCGAGGGCCGCCACCCAGAACAGATGCGTCTCCCAATATCCCGTATCTGCCATTGCATATGACGCCGCCTCCTACGTTTGGTGGGTCCAATCAATCAGCCATGAGTTCACCCAAGAAGCTACTAACGCCCATCAAGAAGATGTTTGGCCACCATAGCAAAAATGGGAATCTCAGCGCGACAGTAGACTCTCTCAACCTGGTGGTTTTTGGCGAGTTCGAGCCGCCCAAGGGCCGAAAACCAATTGGTGCTAATTCTCTTACCAACTTGGCTGACCTACGAAACCAGCCTTACCCTGTGCATAGCCCCAAAATTCATGGATACCGTTCCCTGTCACTGCTTGAGGCGCCAAGCCAGATCAAATTCGAACAGTTGGTCAATGTGCAGCCTCCAAAGCTAGCGCCCAGCGGAGATAGCTGGTCAGATGGTTCACACGAAGTTAAGCCACAAATCAAGAAAACCTCCTTCACTTTCGATTCGAAACTGGAGCTAGATACAGTGGAGTCTCTATTGGAGCCCGATGTTCTTGCTTCTGGAGCCTCTATAGACTCGGACTTTCTCCCACCCTCAAACAAAAGCACGTTCATGTCGTCAATTAAAGCTGACTCAGAGACTCTCTATGAGGCAGATGACGACGAGCGAGACTCTGATACCTCGTCGCAGTTTTCTTTCGTGAAAGACATGGTGGGCGGAAGAAACACGTCCATCAAGTATTACAAGACCAAGTCACAAATGAAGAAAGCGCAACCCACAAAAGACTTTTTAGGTGTGGAGGATCTAGCTTTCGATGATGAGGATGCAGGTTCAGATTACGATTTCGAAAATAATGGACTCGATGATGATGACATCGACTATGACGACGATGGGGGCTTTGAGGCAAACGATCGCTTCAATGATTTCTTGTCCGAGGAGTCAGTTCCAATACCTCACCCAGACGACGAAATTCTCAAACCTCCAACGCTTGTTGTCAGAAACGATTCTGGAGGTGCTTCATCTTCATATGGTCAAAGTGATTACGATGACGAAGATCGCTTCGCTGGCTCCCCTATCAGAGATGCTAACAATTCGTTTAGTCAGCTATCGCAAATCCGCTCTCCAGGTTATGGCGACGATTTCCTTGACTCTTATCTCGACAAGTCCCGCCTGCCCCTACCTATAACAACACGTTCTCTGGATCTGAGTCTTCCATCTGGTGGAAAACAGACGGCTGACCTGGAAAGGCAACAAAGTCTTCTACTTCCGGGTGATTTGGCCCAATCAGGACTCAAAATTAGTCTCAGAGAAAGTGGAGATCAAGTGACCAATGTAAAGAATCTGAATTTGGCGGAAAAGCGTAAATCTATAACAGACATGATGGGAATTCTTGCGTCTTTAGAATCTAAGCCCACACTGTCTGAGGAGCCTGGCTCCGTCTCCTCAGTATCGAATATCTTGTCTATGCTAGACAAATTGGAAGACAATAGCGAAAAAGTCGAGAAGTCGGATAATACAAACGCATTTCTGCAAGTGAAGGCAAGCCTTACTTCTCTTGAGCAATCTGTTTCGGCAACTTCGCCCGAGGCAAAAGCACAAATGCGTCAATCGATCGCAGATATGATGAACACACTCTCTATTCTCGACAACCATCTCGAAAAGAAGACGACTTCTGATAAGTATAAAAGCAAAATGTCCAAGAAGCCATTCAAAGAAGCAACTCCCTCTAGAAAGCGGTACTCCTGGTGCAATGAAGGTGAGAAGCCAGGCGTTTCGGTTGATAATGGCTATGATGAGAATGGTTCCGAGAACCTCAACGGATCCCTTGACCAGGATCTTATCGATGAAATCAATTTAATACCTGAGGATTTTGATTTTGATAACCAACCACAAGCAGAACACAAAGATGGATCCGGGTTCTACAGATCAAACTCATACAATAAGAAGCCCGAGAAATTGGTGAAAGACTTCAATTATCAAGACAACAAGATCCACACATCATCAAAAACGGTCACTTTCTACCGCGGAAATCTGGAACACTCACTTAATGCCATTCCCAGTAGAATGGGATCAAACAAGTCGATGACATCATTTACCTCCATTGATGATCAGGACTACGATGTGCAATATGATACGGCAAAAAAGCATGTTCAGTTCAGGAACGGAACACATCACCTTCACAACGTACACGTTTCTTCACCACTTTACTTTATGAGTAGTGACTCAATAAGTAGGAGGTCGAAGAATTTGGAGTCAATTGATGAAAGCGACATTGCAAGTATCTAGCATGTCTTCTATTTAACTGGGTATAAAGTAATGAAATTATTAAATTTATTCATATCATTCTAGAAATGCTATTCATTGTCTACCTAAGCGGTATATTTCCCCTTGTTGTTTTGCATCATGTAAGAATTGAAGTCATATCTGCCACCTTGGGTATAGTCGAAGTAGCTGCCATCGTCGCGAATAGATAGTTTTGATATGAGATTGATTGGATTTTCCTCCTCAATATCTTGCCACTCTGGAGATTCTGGATGCTTTCTCCTGGGAGGAATTCCCTTGCGTGCAACCTGGGGAAGCCTGTCTTTGACAGCCACTGGATTTTGCTGGTTATTAAGAGGTACACGCGGAATGAATGTTTTGACCTGAAAATTGGAAGTAGATCCTGCTGCCCAACTATTCTCGGAGCAGTCGCTCTCTTCAGAAGCCGTGGAGAGCACTGAATTCCGACGTTGTCTCTGCATTGGGCTTCTTGGAGTTCTTATCAGGTTATTTGATTTGACCGATGAAGATTTGTTCCATCCACCAATGTATGTAGAGTAAATGCTCAGCAAATCATCTCTCCCGTTATCAGTTTCTTCTTCATCGTCAACTAAAACAACTTCAACCTTTTTACCATCTCTAGTGTTCTCGATTACTGACTTGTACAGAAGAGTGGAGTCTTGGCGCTGCACTAAGCAAACATCATACTTTTCTTTGGTCAAGTCGATGGTCACACTCTCAACTTCCGAAGCTGCAGTTGATGCTGTTTCATGGCCGGTTCTACTTGACTTATAGCTCGAATTAGTCTCGGATGCTGGCTGGTTGTTGTAGTAACTAGGATGCGACAGAGTTGAACGAGCAATTTGTTGTAAGCGGTCAGAGTACGAAACTTTATATTGGAGCTTTGGAGAGGTCAATGGTGCTGGACTAGCAGTCTTGAAATCAACAGCGTACTCAACTTTTTTAGGTGGCTCATTAACAGTCATTTTAGCCCCCATTTCTAGGATGGAAGCATCATTATCATTTTCTTGAGACTTGTCATTCTCGGTGACGGATTTGACGTTTTTCTTCACCAGAGGAAAGCTGAAGTCATCATTAGGATTAAGACCGGCTCCAAGATCAAGATGTCTGTTGGACCTAGTATTCGATGGAGGTTCTTCGAAATCAAGGTCGGCAATGTTGATGTTGAACATGGACTTCTGACGGGTATGTCTAATTGGCGAGCTTCCGCTTGCGATAGGCGTAGCAATGGCACCCATCGACTTGCTGAAGGGTATGTGAGTTTTTTTGAATTGTTTGGCTTGAAGGTTTGAGAATTGAGAATTGAAGGACGATTCGCTATCGGAGTCAGTAGAATCGTTGGCGGCACTCTTGAAGATATCTCTCAGGAAATGAGAATTATAGAGAGCTGGGCTTGATTTATGCTTGAGAGGACTTTCCTCCAAAAGTTTTGGTATTTCAATTTGTCCTTGAGGAGTCATATGTCCCAAAACTGACTTCCTGCGAGTACCTCGATTCTTTTGAGATCTGGATTTGGCTTCTTTGTCATTTGTCAAATTCAGCTCATCGTTAGGAAAGTTGAAGCCCATACCCAAGCCTATATTGTCATCAACAGAGGTTAACTTTTCGAGACTCTCATCAGTTCCTAAATTTGCAGTTTCATTGTTGGAACCAAGAGGGGAATTGGGTAAGCTCTTCTCGGACTCTTTTGTTGTTGTGTTTGAAGCTAATTGTGTATCCGTCATGACAAGAGAGGGTAATTCCTTTTGTGCCAGCTCCCTAGAATCTACGAGTGGAGTCGTATCCTCAGAGAGAGCCTGAGGAATATTTTCTTCAGGTGTATCTGCTTTGGAAAGAGAATGATCATTTATGCTAAGAGTTGACTCAATTGACTTTTCTTGTGAAGCTGGTGGCTCGAGTTCCATCTCATTGGAAATAGGAGCCTGCTTCGTCTGGTCTATAGTAATCAAATTTACCGGCATTGACCGACCCGGTACTGCTGTAATTGATCTCGACATTGAAGCACAGGTCTTGATGAAAGCATCACCAATTGAACTAAACGAACTGACTGAGGACACGGTGGACTCATCAGAAAATGTTCGCTTGTCAATCTTGAATTGCGCAGACTCACCCATGTAGAGCATGTGGTGAATTGCATTGCTGTTTGGAAGGCGTAAAGGTTGTATAGGGTGATCTTGTTCTTCAGAGTCAATCCCGGAATTTTTAGCCTCATTTGGCACCATGTTAATTTTTGAGTGTTCTGGTGTAGCACTCAAAGAGTTAAGCTGCGATGAAGTTTCTGAGCTGAGTGGTAATTTTGTGTTCACTGGCTTCAGCGACTTAGCGATGGGCGCCAACAAAGGCTGGCTGCGTGATGTTGGCATTGTAGCATCTCTAGCCTCATTTGATGGACTGAAAGAATCGGAAGAGATTCGTTTCGACAGAATAGGTTCGTCAAAAACCGGACAGGGCGGCAATTCCTTGGTTGGACTCAGGGAAATCTTACGCATGGACTTCTCTCTGATAATGCTAAGCTGATGCAGGAGATGCACATTGTTTTTTTCTGCAAACTTGGCAATCTTTTTGCGATTGCCCAGGGATGGTGGTTTCTCAGGACTTTGCAGACGTGCTCTAGGCTGTTCGAAGACAGGTGAGCTGAAGGTCAGGTTTTCGTCGCCGTCCAGATTCAGATCATCCGAATAGTACGGTTCGTATTTTTGTCCATTGAATATCATCCTCGTTGGAGCCTTCTTTGCTTTCTTTCCATCCGGAGAGTTGGGGACACTCTTGGATAATCTGGGTGGTAATTGCAACTGAAACGGAATGGGATTATTGTGGGGACCAGTAGCAACATGAAGTTTCTTAGAAAGAGGAGATTTTACCAACTTCTTGAGTTCGCTTCGGTCAAACGTTTGCCCATTGGAGCATATGAGATCATCAAACGAGTGAAATGATTGAGTAGCATGGTGGTAGAGATCGCGACGGTTAGCTTTGCTGGGAGAAGCAGAACGAGCTCGTCTTTGTGGCGAGCCCGGTTCAAAAGTTTGAATCATCTTGGCCGAGAGACTCTTCTCAAGTTCTGAACTCTAGTGGTGGATTTAGCGATAGACGGAAGCAAAGACTTATGGAAAGGCGAAGAATACCCACAGAGGCGGAGTACAGCTCGTGAGATGAGAAGGTTTTGAAGTTTGTAGTAGTTTCTTCTAAGAAATCTGGGTAGTGACAGAACAAGAAGCTTAGCTGTGAGAGGTGTTGAAATTACTGTTTGGAAAAAGGCCTAATCGGGTAAGTTAATTGATCGATCGTCTTGACGCACGCCCAAGAAGGATGTCGCCGCATGCAGGAAGGTATGTCGATACTGTATTCCACTGTATAGTATAAAGCCAAATGTGGAAACGAGCTTCATTGTATGGAGTCTTGAGATACATTCTCGTATTTAAAGTTGAAGCATGTTCTGTGTAGAGTGACTGCCTCGCTTACTACTAAAGATAGCCGCAACATCTTAGATTGAAATAAGGTAGACCAAGGGCTCATCGAAGGTGCGTCTCATGTAGATAGAATAGAGAATAGAGTTTGATGTTGAGTTTAATCGTTTAAAGAGTCATGATAGGATCCTTTCTTATGAGTCGGCTGAAGGACCGCTTCCAATGGCATTCTTGAAAGTACTTGAATAAAACGCAGATAAATGGAGAGTTATATATGTCAGTGCTGGTGGAGGACTCATCTACACGTTCACCTTCATCTGATACGACTAAGGCAAAATTGAGCCCTACTCAGAGATTCTAGTGATATAGTGTGATAAATTGCAAACCTTTCGAGATTTCTTACGTATCCGAACCCTCATGAGTCGTCTCGAAGTGTCTGAGGGTACGATAGCGACCTTGCCTTTCAATTGATCAGAGAAGAGTCTCAGCTAAGGCATCTGCGAAAGGTCCCGAAAATTTCTTAGGTCGTACAGAGACAATGAAGAGCAAAACAAATCCCAAATTCATGGTAAGGTACATTCTACCGTCAGTTCTATTATTGCATCTCACTAATTTTTGGCTAGGCGTTTGGAACTCTTAGTAAAGGAGATGCTTGAAGCGTCCGTTTCAAATCCCGGGTTGACCACAAAATCAGCTATTGCAAGCTCTCCAGATAAAGAATAATTGATAGGCCCCCATATGAAAGTCGTGGTACTCGTAATCTTCCAGGGTCTAGTTTGACACAGACACCTGATTTTCCTGCACGCTGCCATTTTGCAGCCATTTTCCCCTACTATAAATTGAAACACCCGCCTCCGTGTCCAATTATACCACACGAACTTCTCTTTTTTCTTCAAGCAATGGCCCAAGAAAACTCCCCACGCAAGGCACGCCCTGCCGCCGGCCCCAACGTATCTGTCTCGGCCCCAGTGGACGCCAATGGCCCTTCCACGAATACAATTTCGGCGCCAAGTAATACAAACAACACCACCAACACCCCTACCACCACCAACTTCCAGAACAAGGCGGTGAACAAGGCCAGCATCGACCGTGTCCTCCAACAAAGAAACACCGCCGCCAAGATCGGACTCAAGTGTCTTCCTGATCAGACCAAAGATGCTTGTGACCGTAAGGGGGGAAAGTTCACTATGATCTTGGCTGGATGCCGCGGAACCGGCAAGAGTACCTTCCTCAATACTCTTATCGGCGAGAGCCTGGCAAAGGAGACCAAAGACAGGATCGACGGTCAAGTTCGCACTCGGCGCTACTCTCTTGTGGAGTCCAAGTTTGACTTGGACCTTACCGTGGTGGACATGCCTGATTTTGCTGCCAACATTGACAACCAATACACCTGGCTTCCTATTGTCAAGTACATCGAGTCGCAGTTCCGCCAGTACTTGCTCCAAGAGGAACAGCCAAGGAGGGAGTTGCTCACAGACTCCCGGGTACACGTGTGTGTCTACTTCATCTCACCTACCAACACCGAATTGAGCACCTTGGATATTGAGTCTATGAAAGAAATCTCCAAGCGCGTCACTTTGATTCCTGTAATTGCACGTAGCGACACTCTCAACAAGGAGGAGTTGGTTCACTTCAAAGGCATCATCAACAGAACTTTGCAGGACAACGAAATTGACATCTCAAAGTATCTCCAACACGAGAGCGTGGCAGAGAAGCTTGCACAACATGCGCCTTACGCCATTATTGGTTCCAACACAATGTACAAGAACGCCGACGGCAATTTCGTTCGGGCAAGAAAGTACGGCTGGGGCATGGTCGAAGTTGAGAATGCAGAGCACTGCGACTTTGTTCACATCCGCGATTTGTTGATGCTGGACCATATGCTTGACTTGATGAGCGCCATGGACCACTACTACAACTCGTTCCGCACCGAGTTCTTGCGTGCTCGTATTCGCAGCCAGAGGAAGTCTGGAGACGAAGCTGAGCAGATTGGCGCTGCCGCCGAGGATGGTCTTGCTTCGTACAAAGTGTACAATCCACTCCTCACCCGTGAGTCTCAATGCCACCTTGAGAAGTACTCTGGTGAGGGCGAAGCGCTCGACAAGGAAGTGCGCCTGCGTTTGGAGAAATGGAAGACAACTGAGGAGGTCCGCTTGCGTGAATGGAAGAAGCGTATCCACAACATCCAAACCACTCACAATGCTGATTTGGATCAGTCATGGCAGAAGATTGACGCATTAGAGAAGGCTATCCTTATGATTGACCCCGATGAGAAGGACAATCTTCAAAGGCTTTCTGAGAGAGTCAGAGGATTGTCCGTACAAAAAGCGGCTGTTGACCAAGAGAGCATCGTTGCTCCTAGTCTTTCTGTTGGTTGATGCCCTAATTACTTGCACCCAACCCAACTGCCAGGTACTGCAGGCAGTCTGGTGTATATCTATATAAGAGTGCGCATGTCCCACTCCGTGAAAAAAAAAAAAATAAAAAAATAGCTCTTACTGGAACGAGGAAAAGGAAGAAAAGTGGCGACCTCAAAGTGTATGTTCAAATCGTGATCTATTACTTGCTCACAAACTATTTAGGATGAATTTTTTATCACTATATGTTTTTTCTGGCATCTCTAATGTTAGAGCTTTTCAGCTCAATGAATACAACTTTTGACAATTATCTGATGAGTTTGCGAGCAACTACCTAGGACTATCACTAACTTTAGATTACCGATCATGAACGTCTTGTTGAGATCTTTCTCTGTCGTGATTGTGTTCTTTTTCTGATTGAATCTGAACACTGTTCACAGAATTGATCTTGTTGTAGCCATTGTAGTAAAGTTTAACTCGTAAACAGTGCGATCATGTGTCGCTTCCAATGTTTTTAGTGGAGTTGTGTTATTCATTGAGGCTAGTCCTCTTCCACAGCTATATCGATCGACCATAGAAGAGTCAACCACTCCGACATAGTGTTGTCTTAACTCTTTTCATCTATAGGCTATCGTATTCGCGGACAGAAGAATTCTCTCTTGTTTGTTCCAATAGTCTTGAAAGGTGTGCATTGTGTTTCTTTCCCCATATTATCCACTCACAGATACACTTAAGTTCTCCTTAATCTAAGCTTATCCTGGTCAAGAGCGACAAATAAAAGAAACGTTCCTCAAGTATTGACTCGGGTATATCACAGTACAAAGTTTTTTCACATCAATTCCAATACCCCGGTTGTTAGATCAGTTTTATGATGAGTGAAGATACACCCCAACCACCAGTGATTGATAGCGCAAAGCCACCAGCTGCCGAAAGCACAAAGCCAAGTAAACCAAAAGGCTCCAAGAAAAACAAAAAAGCTTCTCTGAAAAGCAAGTCTTCCGCATCCAAAGACTCAGCACTAGAACCACCCAAAGACGTCACAGACGACAAGAAACCACAGAGAAGAGACGTACACTTCATTCTCGACCATTCCGCATGCACGCTTGGTTTGGGTAACATCGAGAGATGGTTCAATAAGGACTTTGCGCAGTCGCAAACGCCTCATCCAGAGCACATACATTTGCATTTGTATGTTCCACAGTACACCCTTCGCGAGCTCGATTTCCAGAGAAGAGGGCCTATGGTGGGAATTTCGCTGGCTCAAGAGGCTATCAAACTCATTGATTCGCTTTTCGAGGCGGAGGCCAGTGTCGGTGGCAGCGGTAATGAGGATGTGTTGGGCGATGAACTAGAGCTTGTAGATGCGCCCCAAAACACAGAATTCGATCTTGCAAACTGCCCCATACAATTCAACATTCACATTGAAGAAATCTCGCAGCTGTATCCGAGCTGGGAAAACTGCTTGCGGTACCGTATGTGGCATCCTAAGCAGGGAGACTTGCCTCATATCCACATTGCCAACGAGGAGGAGCAGATGGAGAGACAGGCCGAGATCTCGCTCCGTCTCAAGAACTTGATTCGCTCGTGTATTTATATGACCAAAATGAAGCACAAGGACCAGCCGGCCCCTTCGGGTGACCACTGGAGACTAGTCACAGAGGACCAAGCCACCAAGGTTTGGGCGACTTCTTTTGGAGTCGACTGTCTTAATGTCAATGAGGCCGAGCTGCTTCTATTCCATGCAAACGATGTGACCCGCTTCGAGTTGGTCAACCCAGGCGCCGAGTTCTTTTCGGAACAAGATGTCTTCGATAGGCAGGCACCTGCGGTGGGTTTGCACAAAAAGGTAGACACCACCGAGTATCGGTACGAGAGCATAGAAAAGAAAAACGACGAGAAGGGCAAAAAGAAGGGCAAGAAGAGTTCTGCAAAGAAGAAGGATGCAAAGGACGGCGCGGAAAACGTGAAGCCTGCGTTTGTAAAGGTCAACGGCGTCAGCTACGAGGACTTTGACCAGATCAATTATGCGCCGCGTACAGCCACTGTTCCGCTAGTTGAGAGTCAGTTTCTTGAGTCGAATGATCGCCCAATTGAAACCGAGTGATGCCTCTCGCTGATGAAGTTCTAATGTTATGAAACAAAGCGTAGATTTGAGAAATGGAAAGTTGTATTTCTCGAATTGTTGGTTTTGATGTCACTACACTTCCTTCACTCTCAATTCAACGGGAGAGAGTCTTCATGGAATACACACATATACCTTCAGCCGCGCCAATAAACACCCTGCACCAAATGAATGTAGTTTTATTCAATCTTTTTTTGTAATTTAACTTCTCATTGATATCCCCTAGCTCAGATTGTAGTATCATACCTTTCTGGAACTACTATGAACTACCAACCACGAACCATCAACGAACAACCAGAAACACACACCCAAAAAAAAAACCCAAAACAACTCTCCCATAATCCCAAAACATTTTTCACTCCCAATTTCCACCCTAAAAAAATCAACCAAGTCCCACCAGATCGCGCTTTTCCTCTCCTCCACCACCCGGGTCCACCCCCATACACACTCCTCTATTGTCGCTACTACAACCCACCAGCTTCTCTCCAAAACATGTCTCGCCAACCCACCAGAGAAGAAATCCAGCGATATCTCCAACGGTGGCAGCAGCTCAAGTCCCAGTATGGCGACCAGGCGTCCAGCGTGCCGGAATTTGAGCAGCTCACGAGGATTATCAAGTACATCCAAGCACAGGCCATGCAAAGACAACAACAACAACAGCAGCAACAACAACAGCAACAACAACAGCAACTGCAATCACAGAAACCACAGATGGGTGCGCAATCACAGGCGCCTCCAGGAATGGCCCAGCAACGGACGGCTCCAATGCCACCTCTGGCCCAGGCAAACCTGCAATACCCACGTCAAACACAGGGCCAGTATCCCGGCTCCAACCAGCCCCAATTCCCCGACCTGCAGCAGCAGTCCATGGGCCAGAACTATTCCCAGGGCCCTCAGCAGACGAACTCGTACATGGGCGGCCCAATGGGCAGTCGGTTGTCTGATGGGCCAGGTGCCAATTCGATGGGTGGATTCCCCGGTTCCCAGGCGGGAGTGAAGACTCCGGCGTCCGCGTATTCCACTACACAAGTGAGCGCGCTGCCAAGTATGAATCCAGGCAGTATGAACTCAGGTGGTATGAACACCGGCAGCATGAACACCGGCGGCATGAACACAATGGGTGGCATGGGCGGTATTGGTGTCAATGGAAGCAGCGGAGTAGGCGGAGGAAATGGAGGCAGTGGAATGAACGGCGCCAACGGGGCCGCAGGATCTTCTTCGTTTCCAAGTAATTCATTTAATGGAGCAACAGAGAGTCCATTCACTGGCCCCCAAATGCAGCTCTTCAAGCTGCAAACACAAGTGGCCAAGTTCTTCACTAAATCCGCAGGCGGCTTCCAGCCCATCCCAAGCAACCTCTTAGAAGCGGCCACAAATGAGCGCCTGGCTATGAGCAACTATAATGGTAACATGAATCCAAATGCCACCACGAATGGTCCTGGTTCGGGCGCAAATAGTTCCGTTCCACCTTCAGCAAACCAAAATCTCTCAGCAATGTCTCCGGACGCACAGTTCCAGCCACAGCAGCAGCAACAACCGTCCCAATCTCAGCTGCACCAGCATCAACTACCACATCAGTTGTCGCAAAACCAGACTCAGACTCAAGGACTACCACAGCTGCAACAATTGCAACAACAACAACAGCAACAACAACAGCAACAGCAGCAACAACGCGCTGTTTCCGGGGGCGCACGGCCTGGTCATATGGGCCCAAATATGGGTCCCGGTATGGGCGCTAACATGGGTGTCAATATGGGCGACTCGCCTGCTCTAGGACTCACAAATTCTGTGAATACCCCGCTAGATCGTCCCGATTCTCGCCGTGATCCCCGTAGAAGTAGTTTTGCAACATCAAATAAAACTGTTGGCACTCCAAAGGCTGGCCCAGTGGAGTCTCGTGGTGTTCAAGCAGTAATGTACCCACCAGAACCTCCGGTAGAATTCGAAGACTATGTTGCAGATAAGGACATCTCCGATCAATTGGTGTTGCTGGTATCCAAGCCTGGGTCTCAAGTTGACGCATTTCTGCTACCAAAGGTTTTTAACACAACCATGCAAGACATCCCTTTTAGCGGTTTTCATGCACCCCAAAGCAAGCTCCGCTTGCCATCTCTTCTTCCCTATGGTATTGATATTAATGACCTCATGAGTACTAGGGAGTATTTCATCAGCTTAAAAATTGATGAGCGGATCACTCAATTGAAAGAACACTACGAGAAATTGGAGGATCTGCCTGAAAAGGATATGATCACGGTTGAGCTTACACAGCTTGAGCTTCTCCCGCACCAAAAAGAGTTGCGTGGTACTATGGCTTCGCAACTCTGGTACAGTAAACTTCTTCTTCTAAATTCACACCCAAATTTCTTGGCCAAATTTCCAGAGCTATCTCTCCAAAGTGTTCTTTCCACAGAGGGCCTTTACAGACAACAATTGAATTCACTCGTTCAAGCGCAGAATGCTAAACATCAAGGCCTCGTTAAAGAGATTTTGAGCTCCAGCGGACAAAGAAAAGAAAAGATTTTGGGACGCCGAGATAAAATGGAGAAGCTTCGTGTCAAAATCAACAGTTTGCATGTACAAACAGCCAAGGAAGAACAGAAAAAGATTGAAAGAATGGCCAAGCAACGTTTGCAGGCTTTGAAACTGAATGATGAAGAGGCTTATATGAAGTTGTTAGACCACACCAAGGACACAAGAATCACCCATTTGTTGAGCCAAACAAACCAATTCTTGGATACTTTGGCCCACGCAGTTCAAACTCAACAACAGGATACTGCTAAGAATTCTCTGTTGACCACAACCACTGAGGAGACTCCCGCGCCCGAGGAAGAAAAACGACAAAAGATTGACTATTATGAGGTCGCACATAGAATCAAGGAAGAGGTGACCAAACAACCTGAAATGTTAATTGGAGGCACTTTGAAGGAATACCAATTGAAAGGTTTGCAATGGATGGTCTCTTTGTTCAATAATCACTTAAATGGTATATTAGCTGATGAGATGGGTTTGGGTAAAACAATTCAAACCATTTCTCTTCTCTCGTACTTATACGAAGTGAAGAAAGTCGAGGGCCCCTTCTTGGTAATTGTCCCGCTTTCTACCTTGACAAATTGGAACATTGAGTTTGACAAATGGTGTCCTGGATTGAAGAAAATTTCTTTCAAGGGTACGCCAACCGAAAGAAGGAACATGCATCATGACATCCGCACTGGAAACTTCAATGTTGTTCTCACTACCTTTGAGTACATTATAAAGGATAAAAACATTCTCTCTAGAGTCAAATGGGTGCATATGATTATTGATGAAGGTCATAGAATGAAAAACTCTAGCTCCAAATTGTCCGAAACATTGACACAGTATTACCATAGTGACTACAGATTGATTTTGACAGGAACTCCTCTTCAAAACAATTTGCCAGAACTTTGGTCTTTGCTTAATTTCGTTTTGCCAAAGATTTTTAACTCCGTTAAATCCTTCGACGAATGGTTCAACACTCCATTTACTAATACCGGTGGTCAAGACAAGATAGAGTTAAGTGAAGAAGAAACTTTGTTGGTTATTCGAAGATTACACAAAGTTTTGCGTCCCTTCTTGCTCCGTCGTTTGAAACGTGATGTTGAAAAAGATTTGCCTGAAAAAGTCGAGAAAGTTGTGAAATGTAAAATGTCTGCCTTGCAACAAAAGTTGTATCGGATGATGTTGAAACACAATGCAATTGTGGCTGGTACTGATGAAAATGGTAAACCAATTCTTATCAAAGGAGTTAACAACCAGCTCATGCAATTAAGGAAAATTTGTAACCATCCGTTCGTTTATCAGGAGATCGAGCAGCTTGTTCATCCTCTGATTGACACGAATGACCTCATTTGGAGAATTGCCGGTAAGTTCGAGTTACTTGATCGGATCTTGCCAAAGTTTAAGGCAACAGGGCACAAAGTCTTAATGTTTTTCCAAATGACACAAATCATGAATATCATGGAGGATTTCTTGCACTTGAGAGGTATGAATTACATGAGATTGGACGGTGGTACTAGATCAGACGAGAGAACAGTTCTATTGAAAGCGTTTAATAATCCAGAATCAGAATGCTTCTGTTTCCTCTTATCGACTAGAGCTGGTGGTTTGGGTTTGAATTTGCAGACTGCCGACACCGTCATTATTTTCGATTCAGATTGGAATCCTCATCAAGATTTACAAGCTCAGGACCGTGCGCATAGAATTGGTCAGAAGAATGAAGTCAGAATTTTGCGTTTAATCACTGAAGATTCAATCGAAGAGATGATTCTCGAAAGAGCGGCCGCGAAACTTGAGATTGATGGCAAAGTTATTCAAGCTGGAAAATTCGATAACAAGTCTACGGCCGAGGAACAAGAGGCCTTACTTAGGGCTTTGATAGAAAAAGAGGAGGAAAGGCGTGTAAACGGAACCGAAGAAGAGCAGGACCTAGATGACGATGAATTGAATCAAATCATTTCGAGAAACGACAATGAATTGGTGGTATTCAAGGAAATGGACAAACAAAGAATCGAAGATGCAAAAGGAGAGCCATACACAACAAGGTTATTCAACGAACTGGAGCTACCTGAATGCTATAATCAAGATCCTAGGACGTTTTTCAAAACTCATGAGCAAATCAATGAGGAATACGGGAGAGGAACCAGAGAACGTACAATTGCTGTGTATGATGACAATTTGACCGAAGAAGAATGGCTTCAGCGTATTCAAGGCCTTCGCTCAGACGATTCTGAGGACGAGCTGCCAGTTAAGAAGAAGAAGGGCCGCCCACGGAAGAACCAGCGTGCCCCCGACTCAATAATTGACGAGCTCGAGCTAGATGATATGCAAGCCACTAAAAGACCGAAAGTGGCAGCCGTTTCGACTAGAGGAAAGAGAGCGCGTCCAGGTAGACCAAGACTGAAGGCCAGTGCTAACAGAACCACTCCCACTGTGGACTTGCTACCAGCAGAGGAGCGGTTGCAGCTTCAAAACAATATGGAGCTTATCTACGGCGCTTTGCTTGACTACAAAGAGAGCGATCGAAAGCTCAGTGACTTGTTTTTGGTCAAACCATCCAAGCGTTTGTATCCTGACTACTACGTGTTGATCAAACACCCGCTCGCTTTGGATATTGTTAAAAAGAGAATTGGGAACAAAACTTACTCTCAAATCCGAGACTTTTTGGAAGACGTTCATCTCATTTTCAGCAATGCCCGCATGTACAATGAGGAAGGGTCTATTGTTTATCGAGACGCTCAAACTCTCGAGCAGTTGGCAAACGATATGTATAAAGACTTATACCCCGATGTGTCCGAGGAGGACCAAGAGAAGACACTTGATTTCTCAGACTTTGATAAAGCACATCTGATACGACCAAACGCTGCACGTTTACCACTGCATGCTGCTAAGAAATTGGAGAGTGAGAGTGGATCGGACGAGGTATCAAAATCGCAAAGCGAAGCCTCGTTGAGTGTGATGAGCGACAGCGCACCGCCAGCGTCAATGGCTCCTCCAGTCTCCAACGCACCGCCAGTGTCGATGGCCCCGCCAATAGCCAACCCTCAACCTGTGTCGTCAATTCCTCCGCCAGTTTCAATTCCGTCTCCGGTAGCAAATCCTCCACCAGTGTCAATGCCGGCTCCTCACATGCCAGATTCACAGATGGACATGACTACCCAGATTGACAGTGGATTACAGGACATGATTACAGACCCATCCAACATGGATATAGATTTGGACATGAATTAAATAGAGTCATTAAATTAATACACACGGCAATCTGTTCACTGCTCGCTGTACCGCGGAAGCTCCTCGTCTATCTGAGAATTGTTCACAGCATCGTTGAGCACATCATCCACCACAGACACAAACTCCACCACGCCGCCATCTTTAAACACGGCCTTTCCGTCGAACCACTCGCCCTTGGGAAACCCACTGCATGAGCCGTCCGGCGGACTAAAAAAACGAAATTGCCAATAGTTTGGTCCAAACCACGGAGATTCTAGAGAATGTGAAAAGCGAAGCGACCGAGCCCGCGAAAAGTCCACCACAAACGACGACACGTCGCCCTGAGAGGCAGTCACAAACACGAACCGGCGGTTTGTGACGTAGAGCGACCCGTCGCCAACTTTGATGCGTACATTGATATCATTGAGTGGATTCCGCAGATTGATCGCTAAAGATTGTCTGGTAGAAGCGCTCAGATAGCGGATGATTTCGCCCGGAGCAAGTTCAAAGGGCGAAATGCCTTGGTGTGGAGGAAGCGCATTTACAGACATGGTGGCAGAGAGATCATTCAGAGATATGGCTGCAAATATATAGGCAGGTCGCAACATGGACGGAGGAATCACAAGAGCCTTGGCAGGAAAAGAGGCGCAAGCATAGATGGAGAAGGCAAAATGCGCGAGTTGTTGAGGAGAAAGAGATGGTGATTTTTTTTCTTTTCATGAATTGATTCAGTGGAATGGTGGTGTTTCCGGTGAAATTGGTCAGGCAATATGTGTACAGTCTAGATAGATAAGAGGCATGAACTTTTCGAATTTTAAAACTGGTATAGAAATGAATGTGGAGTGGGATACAAGTTGTGGCATTTATATGAGAAGAGTGAAAACTTATTCTCGTTTAATTTTTTAGCTCTTTCAGTAGCTCCCGTTCAGATAGTGATGGACCACTACTGGACAAATAGTTCCCCCTAGCGAGAATAATAACTAAACCCATCTTAATAACAAAATCTCTTTTTATAATCAAAAAATAGTGTACTGAACCAAGCTCAATACCTGACCACCTAAATTAATACATACTCAATTCATTTTCACTTCTAGCCTCATGTCTCACTCATATATACCAAATCCTACTGCACTCATATCACATACACTCATATCACTTATTCCTCGCGCACACTATCCCAAAGCCTACTATGTACCATGAATCTACGATCATGGAACCCCAAATTGCTGCACCACTTCCAGTCAATCACAAAGTTTAAAAACGTCTACAACTTCAAATACCTCTCTGACCCAGAAACATGCCAAAAACTAATAGACCGCATGGACCTCCGACGCAAGTACCCGAAATCAAAAGGTAATCTAGATATAGTCGATGTATTCCCCGGGCCAGGCATTCTCTCCTCCATGATAAACCAGGAATTGCAGCCGCGCAACCATGTCATTCTAGAAAAGGAAAAAGACCATGTCTCCATATGGGACAACCTAATGAAGACCCTCAAAGACAATGGTGGAAACCAAGAGAACTTCCGCTTTGTCAAGGAAGACGGGTACGAGTGGGAAACGTATAATCGGCTCATTGAAGAGAAGAAGATCATCACTCCAAAGGTCGAGAACCGCTCCAGGATCCATGACGAACTCTTGATCGTCGCCAATCTTACTTCTTCCTCCAGCGGCGAGCCGGTGTTGGCGCAGTGGATCCAGTGCTGCGCGCATCAGAATTGGCTCCAGAAGTATGGCCGTGTTCGGATGTTGCTACTTGTGAGACACGATTCGTCGCTGAAGTTTCTATCGACGTCTGCTTTCCCGAAACGCAATCGAGCTGCCCTCAAGAGAGATGTCTACACCGAGAGCCATTTGTTGGCTGTCTCGGACATTGTCAGCGATACTGCGCTCACTCCAGGAGAAGGTTTTGATCCACATTTGCTCTTTGAGGAACAGCCGATTGTCATCAGTAATGGCGCCGTCGCTCCTTCGCCTGGTGACTTGTCTGTTATTGAAATTATACCGCGCGGCGATCTTGAGGGCTTAAATATTTTCGACATTGATCACCTCTGTCAGAGTCTCATGTACAAATCGCAACTTCCAGTAGCTGAGGCTCTATCTATGGTAGGTCTTGGTGCGTCCGAGGCGTTGTGCAGTAAGATCCGTCCAGAAATTCTAGCGAAGATCCCCCGTCATTTGACGAGAGACGAGTTCCTTGAAATCTACAATGCTTACACAGTTTGGCCGTTTAAAGCAACATTCGAAGATACAATTGATATCCTTATGGAGGATTCCAGATCTTATTGAGTTCACTAACTTTTCAGTAACTATGCATGCTTCTTCTTCATAAATCGTGAATTTATTCGGGGTGGGTCTATTTAGTATTAATTGCATTGTGTTTATATCGCGCTACTTGTCTATTGTTCTCCAGGAAGAACGACATGTGTAAATAGTTCGACAAGTTTGGCGCTATTGAATAGATGCTCGTTTTTGGGTCCAAAACAACCTGCGTTGGGTAAGCCTTGTAGCAAATTGTAAATCTCATTACCGACAAACCCATGCAGTTGTTGTTGAGTTTGTTGCGCCACAGCCATGGAAGGTGTTGGAGGAAGTGATTTATGAGTATCGGTGCGACCACTGGATGTCGAGGTGTTGTTTGCTTCCGCAGGTTCAGCTAATCTTCTGCGTTTAGGACGTTGCTCATCAAGGTCATCGAGATCTTCTAAATCGCTTTCTAGATTGTGAGCATTTGCCAAATCATACTCGGCAATTGCATTATAAGAGCCAAGCGTGTAGCGACTAGAAAAGAGAGCCAATCCGTCGGTTTCCGGGAAATACTGGCAGAAGCGCTTGCTCAAAGAGGTGACAGTATCTAGGTCAAGATACGAAGATGCAAAATTTATGTACCTCTTGATGATTTTTTTGGTGTAGAACTGACTCTTTTTGAGACTCTTTGCACTGGTTCGATGCAAAACAATGTTGTTGGTCGCAATCTCCAAAGTCTCTTTATCGCTGGCTATTTCTTTCAACAAAGAGGTGACAGCGACCTCGAAAACCACCTTGAGACTCTCAATAGAATTTGAGAGAATAAGGTAGTCAAGATATGCATAGAGGAACCCACCGTCTTTGCTGAATGATTTCATGGCCAAGTCAAATACCTTGTCGGCAGTCTTTTTGTTGTCTGAGTAGTATTCATGCAAGGCATTCACCACATAGAATTGATATCCCATCGCTTTGAAGTTCTTCCTCTGTTTGAAGACTGCACGGATTTCCTTGATTCCCTGGGACCTTTTACATAAAGACATTAATTTGATGTACAAGAGCGTCACGCACTTCGCAAGGTCTGCTAGCTTTGTTTCATATTTTTCTAGTTCCGCTGCTTGAGCTTCTGTGTATATTACAACAGGAGCAGGGGCTTCTTCGTCCTCATCGTCGTTGCTGTTGTAGCCATTTTCGTTGACCTGCTTTTTGACTGGCTTAGCTTTCTCTGCGGCATCCGCTATGAGTTCATCAATTTTAGTCCGAACACCTTCGTGCTTTTTTGAAAGAAGAGAAATTATATCATCGTATACTGTCCGAGCTTTGACAAAGTCTCCTTCCTTTTCGTATAGTTCGGACAATTGGAAAGCCAATAGATAGCTAGTTGGGTTTAAGGCTAATCCGTCCGCAAAAAGATTAATACATGCTGATTTGTTGTTATCTTCATCAATCAATTGAAGATACTGGCCCAAACGAAACCAAATCTCTGGAACAAACGGAAGCAAAGAAATAGCACGCCTGTACACGTATTCTACACGATAACGGAGTGCCGGATCAGGCAAATTAAGCTTGTTTTGTTTCTCCAAGTCTATCCAACGAAACCATAAAGACTGTTGGTGCTTCACCACACCAGCTTGATCATCATGTGGCGAGCAAGGAAAGAGCTTTCTTCGGAGCAGACTTTCAGTAGCATTGTGCCATTCTGTATTCCAGGGCCGCACCTCCATGTACGCAGTCGAAAGATCGGCTATAAATTTACTTGCGGCATTGGGAGACGACAGTTCGTTCTCCCATTTTCTGTAGTCCGCCCACATGGTTTCAATCTTAGCATTAGGAATAACAAGACAACGTTTATACAATTTTCTAATAGAATCGTTTTTCTGCTGGAGCTCGTAGTTGGATCCAGGCGTCCAGCTCTTGTAGAAGTCGATATAGTCCTTCCACAAGTCGTAGCTCTCGAGGTCAATGCCAACCTTGTTGACGGCAAAATCGAATGCCAGTATCACCGTTCCTCGAGCCTTTTCTCCTCCTGTGATGACGTCGTTCACTCTGCGCACGTACAGAACGTATGTTCGACAAATTTCAACATCGGTGGTTATTGGGAGACAGCGCGCGAACAACTGCTCGACACGTTTCAAGTCGCCTCGGTTGAGCTCGAAATTGATATAGCTGCCCCATTGTTTTGCCTGACTGTTAGTATCTAATTGAATTGTGTTTCAAAGTTGCACAACATACATCGAATTTGAAGATGGAAAGGTACCGGTCAAAAGTGGACCTCACCTGTTCTTCTTGATCTTTGATGATCACCTGGTCGATCAATTTAGTCCACAGAACATAGTCGGTGGGGTTGTCCTTGGTTTTGGCCTCTAGTTGGCTGAGCATGTCCATTTTGATGTCAGAGTCAGGAACAACCATAGTGGAGTTGGAGGATTGTAGCGCGGGAGGTTTAGTATGGGGGAGAAGATCACGAAATGGACAATGGGGATATTTATGAAATAAAATCGATAAGGCTGGAATATATTTATTTTTGTTGAGACTGATTTTATAATTGGCTTCTATTATATGCTGAATAGCGTTTTTTGCTCAATCATCTTTGATTATCTACATCGTTAATAATGGCATTCATAGAAACGAACAGTGGAGTCAACATAACTTTCATATTTTTATAAACATGAGCTCTCTATAATTTCGGACTGATTACTCCGCTACATGCGATGTGTTGTCCACACAAAAGTTGCACCTCGAAGCATCCATGTCCCTCCTTGATACCTAGAGTCACATCTGTGTCTATGAAACAGGGCCTGCTGTTTCTATACTTGAACTTCCTGATTGAAATTCCAGCATACTTGGAACAGAAGTAATGTAGAAGTATCAGCACCATGAACGGGCCTGAAACTAGGACGTTGGGGAAGCCTTCCCGCCGGCAGAACTCTGCGTCGTAGTGTATCTTGTGTAGATTGTACGTGAGAAAATTATATCGCATGATATGCTGAAGAGTAAACTTTGTCTTGAAGAGATGGTCAAACGATTGTTCCGGACTGTCCTCCCTCTTGGTCTCCTGGAAAGGTTCATTGGTGTATATGAGCGTACGAAGTTCGTTGATCAACGAAGACGACGAGCTCTTAAAATCTCTATTTATCAGCACAAAAGTCGCATTTCCGATTGTTCTGGCTGCTGTAATGTTTTCGCGGCAGTTTATCACTTCGCCAAGGTGAGGTTTCTTCACAAACTCGAATTCTCCGCCCGCCCACATCCGCCTGAGATAGAGCGGCTGGCCCGACAAACTCTTTGGCGCCTGGTAATTGTCATATCCGTCAATTCCAAGATCGCTGTTGGTTTGCGTGTTAAATAGAAAGCTATACCCGTACAAGCTCTTGTTTGACTCGGGTTCGGCAGGAACTATTTCAGTCAATAGATTTCTCATGTGAGCGACATTGCCGAGAGACACGGTATCGGAGATGATCCATGCCTTTTTCTTAATTTGCGTTGCCCATTTCTGGACCTCTGATCTCATTACCCCAGTAATTTTTCAGTCGCAAAAGAGAACCTACGTCGGTAGCCAAACATCAACTGAGTGGAGTTTCTATACAATAAATCTGAAAATCCTATAAAGAATTGCTGGTTCTATTTCGCAC
Organism: Australozyma saopauloensis; assembly: GCF_035610405.1. Classification (NCBI taxonomy): domain Eukaryota; kingdom Fungi; phylum Ascomycota; class Pichiomycetes; order Serinales; family Metschnikowiaceae; genus Australozyma; species Australozyma saopauloensis. The sequence continues at coordinate 1,076,793 of NC_086135.1, forward strand.
TAAAATTTAGCAATACACCAATTACATCCAAGACCGTTTCTTGTTATCTACTGCGCACTTCATACCTACCCATACATACCTACACTTAGTGAGTAGCTATTCATACTCTCAAGTGTATACCTACATCAACACACCTCCTCCATAAACCTCTCATATACTGCAATTGATCAAATATAGGACATGGCAACGGTCTCGGGAGCTTGCGTGATAAATAAAGTGTCTGGTCTCCTCCAGATCAGAGAAGATACCACTCCCTCCAAACTAATATGGAAGGCAATCGACCAGGACAAACTGTTGGATGTGCCGCTCAACAACCTCTCGCGCCTCCAGGCTTCGCCTGAAACGTCGCCCAAGATGCTTCTCCGTTTGTTCTACCTGGTTGAAGGAACTTCGGAGATCCAGGATGTGAAGCTCTCATTCAATAACCGCCAAACCATGACCGTGGTCAAGGAGGCGCTTCAGACTATCGTCACAAGACAGAAGACCGTCATCAAGGATGCTGCGACTCCAGCGTTTGGCTCGGCAACTCCACAGCCAGGTACACCGGCGCCAGAAGCAAGCTCTGGACAGCCCGTACCGTCTCGAGACGCATTGGACTTTTCAACGCCAGAATCGTTGAGCTCTGCTGAGCTTCTCAAAAATAAAGCCCTCCAAGAAAAACTTCTCCGTGAGGACCGTATGCTTCGAAGCATCTTCATGGAGTCTGTGATCAAGTTCAAGCTCAATCCGGGCGTCTTTTGGTCCAGTAGAATTAACCAGCTACGTACATATGCATTGACTATATCTCAACATAGAGGCCCGTACAATGTTCTCTCTACGATCAAGCCAGTGGCAACGTCCGAGAATCAAGTCAATGTCAACGTGACCAGAGACACGATCAATGAGATTTTCGAGACTTATCCGGTGATCCGCCGCGCGCACAATGAACTCGTGCCTAAGAAATTGAGCGAGGGTGAATTTTGGTCTCGGTTCTTCAACTCGAAGCTATTCAGAAGACTTCGTGGTGATAAAGTGAACAATTCGAACACCAGGGGCGATGTCATTATAGACAAATATTTGGATGATGATCCAGGCTCAGTTGAAGCCGAAAATCTGAACGGCTCAACTCATCAATTTGAAGACGACAAGCGAGTTAACAAGACAATCGATCTTCTCGGCAATGAGGTTGACAATTCCCAAAAGCTTGGAGCTGCTCCAGACTTCACCATGAAGTTTTCTAACCAAAATGACAAAAAAGATAATCAGTTAGGCAGAGGCGAGGGAGGATCTGACAGAAAAGAGAATGAAATGATCATTCTCATGCGGAACATGAACAAGCTTTCGAGTAAGATGGTAAGTTACACATCTGGTGAAACACCTCAGTCGCTGCACTCAAAGGAAACTCTTGACGAGATTGAAAGAGAGCTTGTCATCTCAGATTTGAATGAAGCCGAGGATGTTGGCTACGTCGAACTCAATATGGATTTCGAAAGTGCTCGGTATTCGCTTCAATCCGACCAACCCGTTGTACCAAGCTCGGACTCATTGACAAAAGAGAAGACGAAATCATTTCTAGAAAGCAACATTTTCATACTGTCTCATGGCGGCATCGATTTGAGTGATACTTACAACAAAAACACCGAGGAAATACATCGTGCAAGCCAGGATATCTCTGCCTTGGTCAAACATAATTTCAGGGTCTACAAGCTGCTCCATAACCTTAGGGATTCTCTGTCTTCGGGTCCTCCTCTCATCCCCGAAGATCAGATCCAAGAGCTCATCACATTCAACATGACACTAGTTGAATTTCTTCTGCACTTTTGGAATTTACTTTTCAATCTGGGAAACCCGGGTGTTATCAAAAAGCTCTTTGCGACCCTTCGAACTTGCCAAACATCATTAACAGCCTTGCATGATAAGATCAAGGAGACCATTATGAGTTGCGAGCCAATTTCAGGAAACGAGAAAATGCGAGAGAAGTTATGTAAGGATCTTGATAATTGCTTACTGCCTCTCACCTCGGGTCTCTCACAAGCAATAAAAGAATATGTTACGGCAGCTCGTGCCGCACAAGAGTCCGAAGTCAATGAAAACGGTAAACGGCCACTACCTGCTTAATTAAATACCTTGCATCTAAATGTACACTATTCATCACAGTTACAGAGTAGGCGCCCCTTGGCAATTGAGTTCAATCCAAGTAAATGGAAAAGAACCAAAAGTTTGATCAAATTTGACATAACGCCAGACATATTTTTCTATCTTTTATTTTTTTCTTTTGATTTATTTCCTGTCTTCCTCAACCATCAATGCCTCCACAGTATACTAGATTGCCTGCAGACTCCCCATATTTCCGATGCCCATCGCTTCCTGAAAAGTCACAGATTAAATCAAATCATGGACGAAGCAAAGAAGACCAGTGAAATCCTAAAAGGAATTAAGAACAAGCACCGCAGACAAAAGGTGTTTGCTGCTATCCAGGCAGAAAAATCCAAAGAGAAGCACAAACTCCGTGCCGCCAGAGCCAAAGAGGAGAGAGAAAACCCACAACTCAAAGAGGAAAGACTTGCCAACAATGTGCCTGAAACGTTGGAGACGAAAAGAGTTTTCGATGAGACCATTGCTACCGAGATCGAGGGCGAAGACGAGTTTTTTGAGCTCTTCAACAAGTCACAAAGAGACCCAAAAGTGCTTATCACCACCAGTCCGAACGCCAGGAAGTGTGCCTATGAATTTGCAGACATTCTCATGGAGTTTGTTCCTAACGTAACATTCGTCAAGAGAAAGAGAGAGTATCAGATGAAGGAGATGGCCCAGTACTGTAACAACAGAGAGTTCACGGACCTCATTGTCATCAACGAAGACAAAAAGAAGGTCAACGGTCTAACATTCATTCATCTACCTGAGGGTCCAACATACTACTTTTCTGTTACGTCTCTTACTACCACTGAACGTATTAAAGGGCACGGAAGAGCTACGCTGCACACACCAGAACTTATACTCAACAACTTCAACACACGTTTGGGTAAGACTGTTGGAAGACTCTTCCAGGCCATATTCCCAGCACAGCCCGAGGTTGAGGGTCGTCAGGTGATCACCTTGCACAACCAGAGAGACTATATCTTTTTCCGGAGACACAGATATGTTTTCCGAGACGAGAAGAAGGTGGGCTTGCAGGAGTTGGGGCCCCAGTTCACTTTGAAGTTGAGAAGACTACAGAAGGGTATAAAGGACGAGATTGAGTGGGAGTTCAAGGCCGACATGGAGAGAGACAAGCGGAAGTTCTACCTTTAGTCATGCATTTCTCTCATTTTGCCATAGATCAGATTGGCCAGGTATAACAAGAAGAGAATTTTTCTTTACACTTTACTATACGTCAGATTGGCCAGGTATAATAATAACAAAATTTCACGGATTAATTTGGTTTGTATTAACGACTGCTCTTCTGACATCAATGCAGACCTATATAGACCTGTAGACGTATGTAGAGCTATGTAGAGCTAGCTTCCAGTACACGCTACAATAAGCCAAGGAAGCATGCAAAGAAACTGAAAAAAAAAAACACTGAAACAAAAATTCCAGAAATAAAACTTTCTCCTAAAATTGCTCCAAACCGCACCAAAAATATTACCCCTTTTCTCCCTCCAAGTCCACCCCCAGCACATACATAATCAGCCTGCCGCACACAGACAGGCCGCCCAACACCTCCACCCGTGCCTCCGCGCATTGCCTGAACCCCAGCTCCACGTAAATAATCACATCCGTACCGACTGCCCGGCGCTACGATTTTCCCCCATTGGTGACCCAGCTCCCCCTCTCCATCCCACGCCCTTTTCACAATCTCCTCTTCCCGTTGGCTGCTTCCAATCCCGCACAATCCTGGCCTCCCTCGTTCCTCTCTAGTACCATGGATAGTGAAGGTGTCCATCAAATCCTCAAGGCGCTAGAAATCGTGTACGAGCCTCGTTCTACCAACGACGCGCGTCGGCAGGCACAGGCGTTCTTGGAGGATGTCAAGCTGAAGGAAGAATCGCCGTACTGGGGCTACCAGTTGGCTCTTCCCGAGAACTACGCTAAGAACTACATTGTGCGGCACTTCGGGCTCAGTCTTCTTCAACATGCCATTGTCAAGAAGTTCCACACGCTAGATCGGCCCAAGGTCACGGCGGTGCGCGAATGGGTCATCGATCTCGCAAACAAGGTCGAGGAAGGCGACTCGCATTTCCTCAAGGAGAAGTTGGCCTTCCTTTGGGCCTCGCTCGCGAAGCGAATATGGGGCTCGTTCTTGATCATCAATCCGGAGAGCAACCCTGATGCCAATGGCATTTCCGAGCAACAGTATGCTGATGGATGGGCCTCCATGGACTCCGATCTCTGGACCCTCTGGAACGGCTCCACACAGTCCAAGGAGTTGTCGCTCATTGTGTTACGGACGTTGTTCGAGGATATCTATCTTCTAGACGACCCGCTTGCTTCCAAACGGACGAGCGTGCTCAACCAGCTCAGCGTTTCCATCGTGACTTCCGCCGAGGTTTTGGACCTCATCTATGAGCCAAACCCCAGTTTGAGCATGTGCAAGAGCTCGAGCAAGGGCTGGTTTGTTGCCTGGAGTGACTTCTTGCTAGAGATCCTCAACGAGAACGATACCTCTTCGGCTATTGTTCAAACGTTCGCCCCGAAAATCCTCACAACTTTCAAAACCTGCTTGCACTGGGTGCAGCCTTCCGTGCTCAAGTCCCAGAACATCATGAAGACCCTCGTTGATATCTTGACTGTGCCGGACATAAAATTGAAGACATTGGCCGTAGACTGCTTGCATATTCTTTTTACGCGATCATACGGCAACGCCGAAGATTTTGAATTCTTCATAGGAAGCATATTCACCACTGAAGGTGTAATGAAACTCGCTCAGTTCGAGCGTAGCTTGGTGATTGATCCAGACAATCTTTGTGAGAGCACATACACGCTTCTCAAAAAAACTGTCGAGATGATAGTCTCCCTCAGTGAGTACCTCAATATTCTGTTGCCCTCGAAGAGTCGTGTCGATTGGGAAAAAGCCGATGTACGCAGTTACCTCAACCTTGTTTTGGCCACAACTAGCCATGCTAGTCCCATCATCTCAGGCCTTTCGTTGCAAATGTGGGTCACTACTTTAAGGTACGACGAGCTCAGCTCCAAGCCACAAGTCAATGACATTTTAATGGACCTCTTACAAATAGCTGCTGACAGGACCATCGATTACAGTTCTCTTAATGAGGATCATGTTTCAAAGAAGTATCTTGAGATCGATTTCGATTCAGTTCTGGAGTCTCATTCTTTCTTGAATAACTACAAAAAGTTTAACGAAGACATTGTGAGAATAACCATTTGCAAAAAGCCAGAGGAGGGTATGCAATGGTTGGAGAAGAGACTACAAACTTTTTTTAACTCTTCTATTGGAGCACAGTGCATTAATGATGCATACCTTGAAGAGAAGTCTGAACCGTTCAATTACGGCACTTCTCAATTCAATGTTATAGAAAACAGTATCCGCGGAGTGTCGAGATGGAGGATTTGGTATAGTGGTACCGATTTTGACACTAGAAACTTGCGTTTAAATACCTTGGTGGAAGATCTCGGTGAAAGACTACTAGCCATGGAGCTAGCTTCTCCATTATTGATTCGAAAGCAAGTACAGACAATGGTTCAATTTGCTCCTTTGTTGAAAGATGTTAGTCCGTTGATGTTTAAAGTTCTTGAGAAAATCTTGACCACTGCCATCTTCGAATATCCGGAAAATATTTCCGATGAAAGACGGGAGGTGATTCGTGACTTGAGGACTAGTTGTGGTACTGAGCTCAACAGATTGGCTTACATAATGCCCGACTCCCTCAAAAATATATTCGGTGATCTCGAGAATGTCATTTCGGATATTCTTTCATCCAATAAGGTGAGCAATCACGAAAATGTTGCTTTTAAATCTTTCCTCTTGGTAATTGCTTCAAGATCTTCCATTGACAACAAAGAAGAATTGTTTGCGAAAATCGTTGACCCTGAACTTTCTGCCTGGTCATCGCCTGAGACAGAAAAGGGATTAATGAATTTGCATTGGTTTATGGAAAGAATTGGAATTGTGGAAATTGCACAGTATTTCCAGAAGCGTAATATTACGGTCGACTCTAACTTGCTTGATGCTGAAATGGATGAAGAGGGCCGTCAACTCAAAAGCCGATTAAAGGATCGCTGGTCGTCAATTTTCCCAATTAGAGCCACCAGAATCTTCATTCAGTATAGTATTGAGAAGCTTGCCCACGATTCTCCAGAGTACATCAATTTGTTACGCATGTGGAAACCTAGAGTCCGTCCGATTGTTCCACATATTCTTCAATTGTTAACCCAAATCCAGGCATATCATAATCCTGACAATTGGAAAGACTTACCAGAAGCTGTTCTTGCCTTTTTGCGATACAGTAGGATGGAAAGGTTTTGGCAGCAAGGTGTTTCCATTCAAAGTAAGGAGACCTTTATCGAAGAAAGTGTCAAGGCAGCCCTCACCTTGCGCGAGTTTGCAGACAGCGTCGGTCATCTCATTAGATATACCCGTGAGTATGCTTATTTGACAATTGGCTCCTTGTCTCAATTGGAAGATACTCTTTATGAAATCCCGAATATCGCCACTTCGCTTTGGAATGCCTTAGCTGGTGACGTTGTCGGTGTGACTTTACACAGCTGGAAGCATATGATTAACAGCTGCCTTAGAAGTGTTGTCAAAAACTGCCCAATCAAATTCGTTGAAGTTTTTATGTCAGAACTTCTCCCACTTGCTTTGACAGGGTTCGACAAACTTCTTATGGAACGCTGGGATAAAGTGTATGTCAACGGTCTACAATTACAAGGTAACGAAGATGACACTGCACTCAGTGAAGAGATGATGGAAGAGCACATGCTCCGACAACTTACTGCAACTGTCGTGAGATTCCTCATGGACATTGTCCCTCAAGTTAACGCCAAAAATGTGACAGACACTCAAACAGCATGCAAACGACTTGTTTGTACTAACAAAGAGGTTATGGCGCCATTCCTCCAAATTTGTTGTCACATTATCGGGTTGAAAGATACAAAATGTTCTTTCAACACCATTCTAGTTGTCAGAAATATCTTGCCATCTATCATTTCAAAGGATGACGAAGTTGACAAATACCTTTGTTTCACTTTCATGAAAGCTCTTTTGAAAGTGATCATGGATGACTATTTTGCTGAGACTCATTCTGAAGCGGCAACTGTACTCACAACCTTATACTGTGCTTTACGAGCTAAAAATGATTTGCCAGCACAAGTTTTGCTCGAAGCACTCCCTAATATTACGACTCAGCACATGAACAATTTTGAGACTTTGCTAGTTGGCTCAAGATCATTGAAGCATCAGCGCTCTGCTCTCCTCGAATTGGTTCGTATTTCGGTCACAAGTCAACTGGACACGGCCGAGGATGATGACCTTAAGTATAGAAAAAAGCAATTGGAGGAAGCGAACTCGGGCTTGAAGAAGAAGGCCCTTGCCAACGATATCATGAATGACCCTTTTACAGAAAACGGAGCCTTAAATACTATTTTTGGTACTGAATAGATGACTGGTTTGTCTTGTTTTTATTTGGTATTGTATGGATGATAGTGTTACTTTGCTGGGGCCATTCTGACTATGTCTCTCTTCAACTGGCCCAAGTTGTTCCCAATTGTGTCTACTGCCATTGATGATGGCTTTTTATATAGTAATTTTTGCATGAACTCGACAATAGATCCACCAACCCCAAAGTAGTACTCCTTCGCAGCAACGAGAGCGAGGTAAGCTGGCTTGTTCTCTAGGAGAAGGAGCAAAATTTCCAAAACAATAGGCAAAGATTCTAATGAATAGATGGTCTCGGACGTGAGGATGAAATCTGGTTGCTGGGGGATTAATAAGTCGCAAAACTTAGCTCCCCATGAGCCGTGTACCAAAAGCAATTCGATATTCTTTATCTCTAATTGTTCTTGGAATTTTGAAAGAAGGGCGGGAGTCAAAATCAATTCGTCGTTGTTGAGAGGGATATTCTTGTCTTCAACTGTACTGAGCTCTTCAGGTGAGAGGGTCATCGCCCAAGAGATGATGATGTTTGGGATACTCACCAACCGTAGGACCTCAAGGTTGAAATCAGAGATAATGACCTTCTTGATTGACGATTCAGCACTAGATGAGAGCAATTTTGACAATAGGTAGCAGGTTGGAAGAGACGTTCCACACCCAAGTTCGAGATAGCACTTCAACGAGTTGAATTCTCCAGACTCTGAATATCTCAGAACAGCATCGACTAGATCATAAGAACATTCCCACAGTTTGAAGCCACCCTCATATACGTTCTTCTTCAAATCTAGCTCGTCGGAGGTTCCCATCAAAATGTCATGGATTGCATTGGAAGAGACATCATCCTCTTCAACCATGATCTGGTGTTTGATATCATAAACCTGTCTTCGGTATACAGTGATGCCACCGGGCGTCACGTATTCATCGAAGGTTATTCTGATATTCCTTAAAGAGCTGAGAATGTCACTGAGATCGACAAATGAAGGTGTGATCAGCTCCACGGCGGCCAGGATAGCACTGGCCTCATTTTCCGTTTTGGTCGGTTGCCTTTGGTCAATATCAACCTCGTCGTCCGAGATGTCGTCGGATGTGAAGCCGAATGCAAAGGACATGGTTGTATTGTGGAGATGAGCAGCGATGAGCCAGATGTGATATCAGGGGAGAAACAATGAGGTGGGCAAATCGTTAATATAGGAATACTGGACGGAAACAAATTCAATTGAATACTGATACTTATGCAACTACCGTAATTTTCTTATTCGTCGCTGAAAGCTCTGTATTTACAACACAATCACATCTTCAAATTAACAGTAGTTGATTCGAGGTATGAAAGGCGGTTGCAAAGATTACTTATGGTTTTCTTTTCATTCTAAAGCCTACGATGTATTTGAACCTGTAGCTGTTTTATTTTTCCATTTTAATTCTCATTTCCATTTTTGTTGAGAATTGGAAGGTTGGCTAAGAACTATGGCTTTTAATTTACGAGAGATGAGACCTCAAAACCTATCAAACCGCGAATGAAATTGGACCAATATCACTAAAAGAAAGACATTTAAGCAAATCAGCGATGCTGGCCAACTACAAAATTTAAAACCGACGCCAAACCCAAGATCAGATCATCGTGGAATCTGATCTGTGAGTAGTGGCCCTGACCTGCCCATCTTATCTGCGAGAGAAGAACCATGGGCTCAGGGAAACGTGGATCAGCCATTCATGCCATGCCGACTATAAAATAATAAGATACGAAAGAACAAAAGAACACAAAGGAAAACAGCAACAGAATAATAATCAGCACCCCAAAATCTGTATTTGCAATTTACAAAAACGTTGCGGTGACTTTTTCTCACTCTTGCTTTTTACCCCTCTGCTTGTCATATCCTGGTGCAACTCCGAGCCCGAGTGTTCATTGCGGTGGCTGCAGGATTCCGGCCTCACCTTCTCAGAAGAGTATACTTCAGGAACCAGCCTACCCACCACAAAAGCGCCAATTCCCCGTCTTCTCGATTGTATTTGACGAGTTCTTGTCAGCAGATTCCCATCTCAGCGCCGTGCCTGGTCCTTCTGCTGTACTGCTTCTTTTATGGCCCCTTCCCAGTCTCATTTGATCTGTACAACGCAACCAGCACAACAACCCCCCAGTAGCATGACCGAAGAACATGTGTTGTCCCGTTTCTCGTCAGATAACAAGCAGCGGTCGATGTCGATCTCCAATGCCATCCTCGCCCACCTGAGGGCCGTGGGCAAGAAGGTTGCGATGAGCAGAGAGGGAGACATCGTCGTGGGATCTCTGTCTGGATCCAACACAACTTCGAACGAGAACAGCGACACCGAGGTCGAGTCGGAGGATAGCGAGGATGAGGTGCAGACCAAGCAGGGCGCGCACCATAAGCTTCCGTCGGTGCCTGAGTCCAGAGCGTCTCCGGGGCCCGAAGCATTGTCTTTGCAGAAACTCAAGCGGTTTCTGTCGCATCCACACTCGGCTCTTTCCATGACTGACTCGCTGGCAAGCAGTAGTCCATATATGTCCTACAGTAATTCACAAGTCCGCCTCCCGGAGTTCAACAAGCGGCCCTTGACCGACACACCCATGATGTCTGTGATGCCTTCACCCGAGACCCGGTACCATTCGAGTGAGGATGAGGTCGAGCCCGAAAGCCCCGCCGAGCTCAATGAGCTCATGGCTGGCCGCGCGAAAAAGGCCTTGAAACTGAGCCCCAAGCAGACCTTGCGCACAACAAAGAACATCTCTCATCTCAGTTTGGCCGACTTGAACTTAATTTCGGCCAAGGTCTCTGAAGCACAACCACAGAATAGTGGCTCAGTTTCGCCCACTGATACCCTGGCGCGCGCGAAGACCCCTTCTGTCAAGTTTTCACCGCTAGAACCAAGCATTGCAGTCTCGCCCTCATCTCCAGTAGATGATCCAATACCCAAAGTGCCTGCTGATGTTATCAAGAAAGGAAAAAATAAACTTGATCCTCTGATCTTGCAGAAAATACGCGCTGATCTTCTCCGTGATGTCCCTGAAGATTTACAAAAGCAATTTGAAAAAACTCCTTCATTTGAGAAGTTGAAAAGCATGCTTCTTAGAAAAAAGCCCAGCCAACAAAAGGCTTATACCCTCAATATTCCGGGCCAGACCTCCTCGAAAGTATCCCCTGACGGAAAAATTGCTTCTGTTGATGTGGGCTCAAAACTTGTCATTGTCATGGTGGGTTTGCCAGCTCGAGGCAAATCGTATATCACCAGCAAACTCACAAGATACTTGAACTGGATTCAACATGACTGTAGAGTGTTCAATGTTGGAAATACCAGAAGAATGGATAAGACAAACGTTTTTGGTCCTGCTCACACACCATTGCCTGACACTAATACTCCCCTGCCTAATGCTGGGAGATCTCCTTTGGTACAACCACTTTCTCCAACTTCGCATTCGGCTGATTTTTTCAACCCAGAGAACAAGGCGTCCACCGAGTTGAGAGAGAAGTGGGCGATGGATACTCTTGACAGTCTTCTTGATTGGGTGCTTCATGGCTCTGGATCTGTCGGTATCCTTGATGCCACAAACTCCACAAAAAAGCGCCGTTTGAAAGTGTTAAAGCGTATCCAAGAGAGAACAAATGGAGAATTGAAGGTACTTTTCTTGGAGAGTATCTGTTCAGACCCAGCGATCTTGAACACAAATATCCATTTGAAGCTTTCAGGACCCGACTACAAAGAAATGGATCCTGAACTTGCTTTGAAGGACTTTCTCGGCCGCTTGCGAAACTATGAGAGAGCATACGAAACGATCGACGATACTGAAGAGGCAATTGATGGATTCCAATACGTCAAAATGATTAATGTTGGTAAAAAGGTAGTCAGCTACAATATTCAAGGATTTTTGGCCTCGCAAACAGTGTACTTCTTGTTGAACTTTAATTTATGCGAGAGACAGATTTGGCTTACCAGACATGGTGAGAGTGTGGACAATTTGAGTGGACGTATTGGAGGAGATAGCAAGCTCACCAAGCGCGGTAAACAATTTTCCAAAGCTTTGAACAGATTCATGACTTACAAGCGTCAAGAGTTCCGCAAAAACCAGCTCGATAATTTCTCTAAACGTCTCGAGTTGAGGTACAATCAATTACTTGGAAAGTCAAATGCAACCGTTCCTGGCCGCGAGAACGACGTTGTTGAAGTGCCAACCGAGCCCAACTTCTGTGTTTGGACGTCCATGCTCTTGCGTGCGGTTGAAACTGGTAAATATTTCAGTGACCAGGAGTACAACGTGAAAGCTATGCGCATGCTCAATGAATTAGGAGGAGGTAAATTCGAAGGTATGACATACGATGAAATTAGAAGAGCAAGTCCAAAGGAGTTTGAGGCTAGGTTCAAGGACAAGCTCGGATACAGGTATCCTGGTGTTGGTGGCGAGTCTTACCTTGATGTTTTGGTGAGGTTGCGTCCATTGATCAATGAAGTAGAGCGTACTACAGATCACTTGATGATTGTGTCGCATAGAGTGGTTTTGAGAGTGCTCTTGGCTTATTTCCTCAACCTTGATAAGTCCTCGATCGTCGAATTGGATGTACCATTACACACACTCTACTGCTTGGAACTGAAACCATATGGCACCGACTATACCATGTATGAGTACGATGAACTATCAGATTGGTTTACCAAGATTGAACCGGAACACCGCAAGAACGTCAAAGAAATGGGCGTGAATTTCCGGGAGAGAAAGTACTCTGTCATCCCCACGGCGCCACCTCTGAGCAAGTCTACCCGTGATCGCAAGCCAGCGGCAGCACCACGCTCCACTTCAAACAACTTCAGTGTCAGAGCCAGTTTGACACGAGCAGAAGAGAAAAAAACCGAGCTGGAAAACAGCTCGTTGACATCGCAGAAGCTTGCCGACTTCAAGAAGTTGCGTAATCCGCGAGAGCAGTTCTCATGAAGCAAGTCATCATGATCAGAAAGCTGGCCCTAAATAAATCAGTAGTGATCTCAGCAGGACTGTGATTAATATTAAATGAGACAGCATCAAACATGATCCAAAATGAACCAAACTATGTTTTTGTAGACCCCGATTTTTTTTTTCAAATTCCGATCTGGTGTAATTTCCTCGATTCGGCTGGAACTGTTTCTTATCCGCACCCGTACACCAGATCCCAGTAGTGAGGGACCTAAATTCGCTGTGGACCATCATTATTCCGCAATCATACCAAAAGCGAGGTGAACGCTCCTTTTCATACATCAACTACCTCCCGAATCCAAAACCGAGTTTGTAGACCGCCAGCTCCGTTGTATCCCAAACCAATAATCCGCTCGATCCCCTGAGTCCATGTATATGCTCTGACCCAATTTACCCGCCGATAGTTGTACCTCCAAATCCACTTTCTAGAGGTAATTCTGGCCGATGTCATCCGCTGGCCAACTGGACCCGAAGGGTCTGTCGAAAAGCCCTCCCATGTCGCCCAAATCTGCACAATTCCATCTACTTCCGCCTCCCAAACCAGCAACCGACACTACAAGTTCACTGGCAGCCACCCCAGAAATAGAGGAAAACAAATCGAAGAAACAGGATAAGAAACCTCTAATACTGCAGCCACTGCCTTTGTCAAATACCGTCAGTCCCGCCTCGCTCTATTCGGTACTGCCTGCGTCAGGACTGAATGGACAGCTCAACACGGGCCCATCTGTAATCAACAAGCAGCTTTTGTCCAAACTCAACAAGTCATTGAAGGAAAAACAGAAGGTGACAAGTACCAAGGAATCTCATGCTCGTAATTCTGCCCTGATCCAGGAGGTCATGTCTCCTGCCCTGCAACAAAGTTTCAATGTTTCAGGTTCCGCCTCGAGCGAGACCACCGGAACACATAATAATGTACCGCTTAACGAGAGTATGGATCTGGATTGGGCCGCTGACTCTGATGTCAGTAATCTCACAGGTCAGGGCAAAGATGATGTTAGTGTAAAGGCCAAAAGTAAACTGGTAGCGAAGCAGAATTCCACGCGGACGGATTTCTTTGCCGCTAAATTGGCTATTGCTGTAGACGACGTTGAATCCTCCGATAGTGACGAGACATTCATCTACGAAACAAACGCGAACGAGTACAATGCTGATGACAGGAACGGAGTTCCAACCGGATTGTCTCAAGACGAACAAAGAAAACAACAACAGATTTCAATCGCGGATAATGCTAGTCAAGCAAACCCCGACGTGATGTCGCTTTCTGGCAGTGTTAGAGGTGCTTCAAATCTAGGGTCTCATGCCACCAGCCCAACCGCCGAGATTCGAAAAGATGAGGACAGCAGTTCATTTGTCATGCCACCTCCTCATCATTCAGTTACAAAAGCGGAGTCCATTCATTCCTTACAATCAATGAAGTACAATCTACGAAATACCTTCAATACGACTCCGCCAGTGAATGCCAATAGCAGATCTCAAAGCGTCAATCACACACCCGCCAATCATAATGAAAATCCGGTATTTTCAAATCCATACTTTGACAATTTGCAAAAGGATAATTTGAACTTTGGGGGTAAGAATAGCAATCAATCATTGGCAAGCACGGAAGACAAAAACCAGGGAATGAGATACTCAATCCTGCACTACGCGGACTCAACATTGATGCCATATGGTGTAAATGAAACCCTCACGAATTCGAACAGCATCAATGAGCCATATGTTGACGGAAATTTCTCCTCAGACGACGATGAAGACGCTAGCAACGATGAAACATCATCACATGGTGACACAAATCTGATGTGTACCGATGCCCACGGTAGTAGTGCTCTTCGTCCTAATGGTCAGAGGCCAATCGATACCGCCTCTGTGTCAAGCAAAGCCAAGAAAAACAAGTCGTCCACAACCTCGTCGAAGCTCAGGTCAACTACTTCTAAATTATTTGATAAAAAGGGAGCACAACCAAGAAGATACAGCACTATACCTGACGATATTGATATCGAAGACTTCGATGATGAATTAATCTATTACGACAATAACAATATCAGATTCCCCTATGGCTCGCACCAGGACAACACCAATGAAAGTTCCTCTTTAGTTGGTGGCGGAAAGATACCACATTATCGCTCACTTAATCTTAATTTTGGGGCCAGGAAGCCTTCAAAACAAATTAAAGGGCAGAGGTTTCTGTCCTTGGGCTATGTACCTTCTTCGCATGTCAACGGAAACAAAAGAAATGATATATTCCCGTTTCCATACATGGAACACGAGCAACCTTATTTAGACTTCGATGAGTACAATGAAGATGCAAAGATGGGAATGAATGACCAAATACGGGCCAAGAGAATTTCTTCAAACCGTACCCACTTTCTGGGAGACGGCTACATCATTCCAAGGTATTCCAACGAGGACCTCAAGAGCAACAGAAAGGGCTCCACTGCAAAAAATGTGATATACACCTTGCTTGGCATAAGCCTTATACTTTCTCTCGGATTTGTCCTTGGCTTTTTCTTGGCTTCTACCAAAGAATTAGCAAATGTATCTATTGTCAGCATTGAAAACCCTCTAGTGAGTCAGGATGAATTGGTATTCAGCATTGTGATTGAAGCACTGAACCCTGGTTGGTTTGCTGTTTCGATAAATGATCTCGAACTAGATATATTTGCAAAAAGCGGTTACTTAGGAGAACAGAATATCGAAAGTGGTCTTGAAACAGTGCTTTTAGGAAGTGTACTCAATCTTGAATCAGCTGTGACATTTGAAGGTATGTTTTTCCACCGCAAGCGAAGCCGTCACACGGGAGAAATTAAATTAGTTAGCCCAGGACGAAATATTACCGGCTCAAGAGTGACAGAGTCCCCGGATGCCCAGAAGATAATATCTCAAACACATGGAAGTGAGCCGACAAGTCTTCCTGATAACTCCGAGAAGTGGTCCATAATATCCAAACATCCGTTTGATCTCATCCTTCGAGGAGTTCTCAAATACAACCTACCTATCACTTCGGCTACAAAAACTGTTGTTGTGAACAAAGTAGGATATGTTGATCCTTCCGTACCTAGCTAAGTACATAATTCATGAGCTCATACATGTATTCACCCTGGCGTTGTTGTAATCGTATGTGGAATTCCTCTGGTTCGAAAGATATGGCCGAAGGGCACGAATTCGCTTTAAAGGGATCAAGAGTCATTCTCTTTGCTGGGTCAATTGGTTTCTTTATCTTAAAAAGTATCACCAAGCGACATAGTAAAGTGTAAATTTCTTTCATTGCGAGATGATCCCCACTGCATTTTCTCGAACCTGATCCAAAGGAAACATGAGGAGCTTGATTTCTTTTAAGATTTCCACTCACCGGATCTAGCCATCTCTCAGGGTTGAAAATGTAAGGATACTCAAACACTGTTGGGTCGTGGTTCGCCTCATAGGCATTCATGACCATGATGGTCCCAGCAGGAATATACAAATTCTTATATGTGATGGGTTTAGTGGTCTCGCGAGGTAGAGACAAGGGCAACACTGTAAAGAAGCGTAATGATTCTTCTATTATTGCAATAGCGTAAGCGCATTCCATTTTCTCAGCGACGTCTTCCCACGCTTGTATTGAATCATTATTGCTTAGATCCAACAAGCTTCGATGCAATCGTTTCTGCATTTCATAACCTTTCTTAGGAAGAGAAAATTGACCAAGAATATGATTCAACACCAACGAAACGTTGTCTAATCCGGCACTCATCATGGACAAACATACACTCAGGGTCTCCAAGGAGGAAAGCTTCTTCTGTGGTGACTTCTCTTCTTGTATAGCCACAAGAAGACACGTTTTTGCGCTCGAATCACCTGTCGAATAGTTTTTCTCGAAGCGGTCACTGAACTCTTCCATGTATGTATCCCTTGATAATCGCCATCGATTTGCATTTGCATTGTAAATGGAACGGATAGGGTTCCAATTAAAGAAGAACAAATAATCTTGGTAATTCGACATCAAAGACCGCATTTTGATTATACGATTCTCAGTTTCGATAATCCTCTTAGCTAACACATTGTCTTTTTTGAGTGTATCGAGCTGAATTCCATACGTCAACGATACGGCGCATTGAATAACATAACATTGGCCAAAAGCAAGAAACGAGACATCTTTTTTATCTCCCAGAACCCAGTCAGCACTCCTCTCATTTTGTTTTGCTAACAAGTTGGCAAGGATGTATTTCGAATTTATGTCCACGCATTTACATACGATTGAAGACGAGATTACCAGGGGTGATAGATTCGACGAAATCGACCTTTTTTTTCTTTTGAAGGAATCACCCGCTGGAGTTGAGCCTACTGTTGAGCCTTGAACAGCAGAAACAATTTTATGGAAGGTGTACAGGGTGGGACGGGAACCCATGGCATTCGTATTAGACCGCCAAAGCGCCACTACATCTTCGTATGAATTGACCACGATAACCGGCAAGGTTCCCAAGTGAATGACAAATATACTGGAGTTATATTTCTTGGCCCATTCCAGAAATTTAAGGCTTGGGTTTCTAAGAACTTGGAACGTGTTTCCAAAGAATGGAAGACCCGGAATCACAAACGCGCCAGGAATGGTTGCATGACTACGTGTGAAAATCTTGTTTGCCAAGCTTGGGAATTTCAAAAGGCATAACAATAGAGCAATTAATAGCAACGCAGCGGCTAACATCAGCTATAGTGATAAGGAAAGCGTGTGTCTGGAGGCATTTGCAACCACTTTCTCTCACCTAAACTAGTCAGAACTACGAAACAACAAAATCCATTCGGTCCACAATCTTGAAACTGGGAATTATCTGCAAGAACAATGAACACAAAATCAGAAATTTCGAAAAGAAAATAAAAACCTAATGACTTCTTTTAATGATTCATGGTAATTTTATACATTGCGCATCCTTGATCTGCAGGTTTGCGTTCGGAACTACACTTCGGGCCAAGTCCGAGAGCCGTACACACTCCATCGTATTATCGAGGCACATAAACTCCGAAGGCGAAAACGGCCGCTGTTTCAGGTATGTGTCTTGGGACGTCATGGTGTAGTATTGATCAAAGAACCCAATGGAATAATTGCAGATGCGTACCATTGAGGCGATGGTTTTGAGTCATTACAGAAAGCGGCAGTCCTCAAGGATCTCTTTGTATCACAAGAACTATGCATAAACCCCGCATCGATCATCTAGAAGGAGGCCACGATCCCCGATCCTCCCTGCAAAATAAAAAAAAATCCTACCATTTGAGCGAAATTTCGACGACAAAAAAGATATTTACTAAGGGCTTTGGATCGGCCGCCCCTCAGCCGTTGGGAACAATTTTTCCCAATGAGGAAATCTCCCCTGGTCTCTCCCACCGCGCGGACATAAGTTTAACGAGAACGGGCCAAGACATTTTGACAACGGCTCTAGCCGCGTAGCCTGACTTTTCATGCACATACAGCTGACAGAGTTCAACAGATTGCCCAGTTCTGACTCATCATGAGACAACGCACTCTAACAACAAATGCAAAGGCAGTGAAGTGATGGTAGGGACAGGAAAACGCACCAAGTGTGCACTATGCATGCACAAAACCACGTCGCAACCAATGGTCCCACCGGAATAATTCGATTTCCATGCATGCTGCGGCCCGGTGAATTATTTACTGTGATGACGGGATTGGCCTTGCTCAAAATTAGGTGGGGGCTCAGGGCCCATGGTATCTCCGCGAATTAATCCGTACCGCGGAAATAAGCCCTGCTATGCACTCACTATGTGTTAAGGTATGGTCTCATACAGAAATACGACCCATGCTTATGTAACCCCCTGGAGCGTTGCTAGATCTTAAGCACATACCGATTTGCGAGCAGGCGCCGTTCGACAATATAAAAAACCAACACTTATAATTGATCCAGAAAGGCTCCCCTCAGCATGTTCCGGACGAAAGCAGGATCCTGCTTGCCCTTGTTCTATGGCCCGGGATCTTGGTTCCTAGGCCTGATTTCTTACTTTGATACTGCAGATTGATAGGCGCTGTGCTCAAAATTTGCAGCGATGATGCACTGAAACCTTTGCCGGTGGCTGAAGTTTCTTACCGCCTGCTTAACATGACCAGAAAGCTGACCATTACTCTTTTGGTTCTACATAAGTTTCTTGACCGGGGATTGTAACCAATAATGCTCTGTACTGCAGACAACGCTCTTTTCGAGGCGGCTATAGTTCTATTTATGCATTTTTGAATCCGCCTATAATTACATGCTTTCTCCCCCCACATTCTTCAGAAGCACCTTTATTTATTACTCATATACATCGAGACTTACATGTCCGAAGACATACAACCACGCTATAAACGCAGTGAATACCTGAAAAATGGTTGTCGTGAATGTAAGCGGCGAAAAATTAAATGCGACGAGTTCGTTAACCCTCCCAGAGAGGCCTTCTCTGTCATGAACCACCAGGGAAAACCCCTGTGCTGGAATTGCACAAGACTCAAAAAGATATGCGAATACCCTAGAAAGGGTGAGCGGGTAGCTCGAGTATCTCGGAAGTATATTATGGAGTCCGAGAAAAATGGGAATAGCCCCCAACCCTCTATCTCGCCTATAAGCTCTTCGAATTCCCCTTTCGACCCCAGGAACACATCGGCTTACAGTTTTAATCCTTACATAGTTCACGATGAGCACAGAGTTCCGGTTGCGAGTTACCTGAACTCAACCACCACCAGTGATAATTCTAGTATGAGTTCCAATTCGCATTTGAACCACCAATTGTCATACCAAAATTATCTTATTGCATCCCAAGGAGGCCCTCAGTATCCTTACAACAACTACCCACGAAGCTCATTCAGCAGTTTACATTTCGGCACCCAAAGCATCCCGCCCAACAACATGCCTGCAATGAGTTGGCCGCTCAATCTGCACTTAGGCTTGGACAACACATACAACACGCAAGTTTCTAATTCTCACGATTTCCAAAATTCCCAACCTCCGGAGGCCAAGGATTCACTTCATCAATCGCCTGTCTCTGCTGGTTCAAGCGGCGTTAATCTTCCTCCTGTTCAGGAGCCCACCACTATCGAAGGAATGCATAAATTTGGGTCCAAAAACCCTCCTTTTCTCAATAATACCGAAAAATATCAAATCGGTTCATCGCATGAAAATCACCACATACCACATATCCTAAACGACTCCAGCTCCCTGATTTCTACACAGTCTCACATTAATGCTCCCCAAACTAGTATTGGAGCAAAGACTTACGAGCCCTCAGATTTGACTGTTATCGCGTCTGATCTCAATAATTTGGTTTCAGACATGATTTTCGAGATAAATGATTCCAAGAGTAACCCGCTAGGCGCCGCAAATATTCTACACGAGTCCCCGACTGACATATCAGATAGCTTGTCGCTGTTCAACAACATGTTTGCAAGTAATAGCATTCCAAAAAATGTTAGTTTGAAGGCTATTCCTCTGCTACGGCCACGGGAGCAACAATACCTAGAAGAATTCTTCGACGGCTTTAGTGCGTACATTCTACCATTTCCAGCATACGAACCAAATCTAAAAATTGACTACAATCCAATTCGAGATATTCTTCTCACATGCGCAGCCAAAGAGCCAGTTCTTCTCGCAGCAATTTTATCTCAGAGCGCTAGAATTTCTTTCGCCAAAAGTGGTTCACCTAATGACGAAGAAGCTTATTACCAGTATTTACTGAAATGCTTGAAGATCCTTGGTCCAGCTCTCAAAGAAGCAGGCGATAAAGATGAAGATGAACTCATTTCTAGTATAGAAGGCATACTTTTGACTGTCTTGCTTTTGACGTCGGCAAACGCAGCTCATTTCAAACAAAATTGGAGACCACATCTCAGAGGCGCTAAAGATATTCTTTTGAAAAAATCTAGAATTCTCAAACGCTCTGAGAGCCAAGTTCTAGTGTTCTGCAAATTGTGGTTTTGCTCTTTCGAGATACTCGCTGGTTTGAGCCTGAAGATCGGAGGCACACTTCAAGATCAAGAGGAAATGAATCTTCTTCTCAATTTCGAGAGCACCTACGAAATTCAAGTTTTGAAAGATCTAGGCTTGGTGCTAGAAAACGGTTTCAGTTTGTTAGCAGGGTTCCACAACGATGTCACACCAGCTCTTCGTGATTTGAACAAATTACTTGTAAAGTCAAGAGGTGTCGCTAAACAGCCTCTTGACGACACCCAGGAATATATTAGGCTCCTTGCTGCTTTAGAAAATTTGAGTCAAATTGAATTTGTCAATTCCCGTTGCATTTTGAATTCCTCAGACTTTCCTAACGGTGTAGTGCCAAACGGTCTTCTTCTCGAGGAGTTACCAGGCAGAAACGTTTTCAATGTGATCAGCTGGATGGATTTGTCACATAAACTGTACATTTTAGCCGCTAAAACGGTGCTTCTACGGGAGTTTCTTGGGCTTTCGTATGACAGTCCTCAAATACAAGCACTCGCTCATCAATTTGCCAGTTGGTTTTCCCACCTAACTCTGTCAATTGATAGCATGTCTGAGAAATACAAGTTGAACATAATCATGATTCAATGGCCCATTCAGGTCTTTGGAATGATTCTGATCCGCCCTGGAGACAGACAGCTTGTCTCGCGATTGTATCAGTACACCGAGAAAGCTGGAGCTGGTGGAGCTAGCCATATCATGAATAGATTAAAAAGGTTGTGGCATAATTATGATAGTGGTGTTGCTGATTGCTCTGATGATGATGTTGATGTGGTGAACTACTAGAGTCTACATAGATTTCATAATGGTAGATATGACTAATATTTATAGATTTTAACACATTACTTCCTGTAGCAAAGAGTATCTGTTTAAGCTGCCCCGTGCTATTTCGAGCCTTGAATCTTTGATAATGTCATGGTTTTGATCTGCCCTATCGTTTTGGATTTTCCAACCAACACGTTCGGCTCCTAGCCTTGCACCATCAAGGTTTGCCGAAGTTGGACCAATTCGCAAAGATGCGTTCTTACCTACCATAAACAAGGGTATAGTGTCATTCCATTGCAAATGATCTGTCAAGCAAGGGAGGCCTTGAACGATATCAATGGGATGTTCATCGAGTATCGGCTTCATGAACCCGAGCCCCTCTAAATCTGCCAGAATTCCCGTAGCACAGCAGACATAGTCGCAGGAGAGAGTTGTTGTACTTTCATTTTTTCCTGACTCGATTGATTTAACTTCGAGGGTCCATTTTCCATCTTCAAACGAACCATGTTCGATCAGGCTGAAACATCTGAGTTGAAGTTTACCACTTGCAATGTGATTTTTGAGAATCTTGTGATATTCTGGATTGATCAGGCCACCTCCCCTGGCTTCTTTTATAAGTTGTGCTCGTTCCTCATCCGTGTCCAATATGTAGAACGAGGATTTTTTGACATTTTTGTATTTCGTAACCCAATCTAGATGAAAGTCAAAATGCTTTATTTTTACAGGACCCCTCATAATAAGCGTCACATTGACACCTAGGCTACAGGCCACATGAGCAAGTTGAGCAGAGGTGAGACCTCCACCAACTATCACCAATGAGGAAACTTGTTTTGACTCGAGTTTTCTCTGGATACAAAGAGGAGGATAAGGTGCAGCCCGGTTAAAGATGTGCGTAGTATGACAAGCTTGTTCCAAGGTTGCATTTGCTTCTAGTAGTCCCTTGATCGGATAGTTGATGCTTCCCCGGTGGCCGCTCGTAACAATACACGTTTTGCCGCCATAAATTCTACCGCTCGCAGTTTGTATGATGAACCCTTTGTAGAATTTGTCGGTATCCATGCAGTGGATATCACCGTATCTTATGGATGTTACTTCATCTTTACGAACGCTTGAAGCAAGTCCATACCTATCGGTAATTTCGACACAGAAATCTTCGAATAATTTAGAAGAAGGTCTGTAAAAATCGCGGTAGTCTCTCATATTGATATCGATGATTCCAGGACGATCATGATTGAGGGCCTCACCTCTGAGTGGAGTAGACATCTTCATCGCATTTTTCTTGATCTGCCTTTTATGCTGATGTTTTGAGTATTCCCTGCCGACAACATTTTTTATTTCCATTAGGTCTCTCTCTCGCTTTCTTTCGTACGCGAAGGTGATCATACCGTCAATATTAGCAGGATCTGGGTGAAAGAACATGGGTGATCTCAAAACAGGAATTTGACAGGAAGAAAATTGATTGTGCCATTGACCCATGAAGTTGTCAGATGTTGCATCCAACACTAGGATCTCGCTTGGTCTTAGAGTTGAGCTCAGTTTGTAGCTCGAAACACTTGCGTCGCGTTTAGAAACAAATCCAACTTTGGAACCTCTCGTGCGAAGCCAATGAAATCTTTGATGTTCATCGTCAGTGAAAATTGAGCCAGGTGTGTCTTCACATAATCGTGCAGCTGTTGCCAAACCACATGTTCCACCTCCTACTATCACAGCTTCGAAAATGTCGTCCAGCAACAATTCGCAAACGTAGTCTTGAGAGTTTTCAGTCATTTGAGCTGTACAAAATTGTAAATAAAATAAAATTCATGCCTGTTTCACTACTTAAATACTCAATTTGCAGCCATTAGAAGCATGCAGGTTAACCACTAAGGTGACAAGGTTAACCTCTCGGTGAAAAATGATAACCACACTAGTACAAAGATGTAAACCCTTCGATCAATGCGAGAAGTCCCACTGCGCCGGGGTCGGGAATACCACCCTCCTTTTTGAAATCCTCTTCGCTGACGTAAGAAGCACGTCCGAACTTGGCATGTAATTCGGCAGTGTTTTTGCAGCCTTTCCGGGCAGCTTCAACCAGCGAGGAAAGATCTCCTGTCTCTTTCAATGTATTCGCAAATGGTTGCAAAGTATCAACTAAAGTACGGCCACCTTCACGCGCCTTAGTATATTTAAAAAGTCCATCATAGAGTGCATCGTAGATTGCCTCAGCAACGACCGAGCTAGAGATTTCACTGGCGTTGCTCAAATTCTTCACTAAACTAGTCAAGTAAATTGCATACAACCCACCAGAGGTTCCACCCATTTTGTCCTCGACAATTTCCGTGACCGCACTCAAAGTAGCAACAGGATCATTTATGTTTTTCCGGAACTCAGAGTCATTTTTCAATGCCTCTAAAATTCCAGTTGCTCCATTCTTCAAAGTTTCACCACAATCACCGTCTCCAACTAATGTATCATACTTTGTGATCAATGGTTCCTTCTCAATAACACTGTCCATTGCCTTTTGAAGAGCAGATGCGAATTTTTCACCATCTACTTTAAGTGACGAATGTGGTACCTTTGCATGATCTTCACTGGAACCCTCATCTTTGCGCACCTCCTCCCAAGCCTTTTGGTCGTACGTCTTTGGTTTCCAACCAGGAGCATCGGTCTCGAGATCCAAGAACAGCAAAATTTGCGATTGGGAAAAGACAGATGTCGACAGTTTGCTGAGATTCATAATTGTAAGTGAAAATCCAGGCGAGTTTAATGAGGTGACAAAGTCAGATACAAGAATTCTGGAGGGCTTCTTTTTCAAGGGACATCCTTCAAGAAGGAAGTGAGTAATTGCGTACAATTCTAGCGAGGATGTACCACCAATGTTGTTAATCAAAAGCACGTACTCATCTTCGTCTTCGATCTCGAGGTAATGACGCTCTTTATCCTTCGGGTCTAGGATCCTGTCGTAGAGAGTTTGAACGAGATTCCTGATCTCGGGGATATCAATTTTTTCTCCAGGTTCGTTGTGGATACCGAGACCCAATTCCGCGGTGTTTTCATCGTCCTGGTCGTCTTCTTCGGCTTTTCTGCCAGGAACTGAGGTTCTGGCCAATGAAGCACTCATGGTAGCAAGCAGAGAATTGACTTTCTTGCCCAATTCGGTGAGCTCAGCCAAAGAAGCACCCGTATTGGATGCCGCTCCCACAATCTTATGCACAAGAGCAGTTCCGGCCAATCCTCTTCTGCCAACCATTTCATTTTGGGTTCTTCCGACCGCCACATCATCGGAGACAACTACGAGCTCTACATCAATCCCGTCACGCTTAGCTCTTTCAGCGACCAAGCCAAAGTGTAGAATGTCACCAGTGTAATTCTTCACCACGATGAGAGCACCATGTTCCTTCTTGGCTGTAGCCTTGACGGCAGCCATGATCTGTTTAGTTGATGGAGATGCAAAGATTGAACCAGAAACTGCAGCATCCAAAAGATTTTCTCCAACAAATCCAGAGTGAAGCGGCTCATGACCAGCTCCACCACCGCTAATGACGGCGACTTTGTTTTTATGTTCTGTTGGTCTGTAAACCACTCTCTCAGAGGGTATAAGACGGATCGTTGGGTTAGTGGCAGCTAAGCCTCTGAGTGCATTGAGCACGATGTCTTCATTTTCAGGGTATTTCCAGTGTTTTGTTGAAACCATGGTTCGGAAAAAAAAGTAGTTGTTGGAGTCGCAATTGAGCAATTGACTGAATGCACTTGGGTGGACTAGTCTCAGAGACACATTGTAATAGTACGCACCCACCTGTATAGAAAGCAGTCATTATGTCATAGCGAACAGACAATGGTTCGGAACAAGGACTGTGTATCCTCGACTCAGCACAGAACATGAAAAAACATAATTTTGAAATTTCATCGAAATATAGTTGAATGAAAGATTTTCACAAAGTTGAACGATTTGGCGAATTATAGAAGCGTTGCTTGTGACTTTTACACCCCGAGTCCCTGCACCCATACTCATTATATTGTCTTCGATTGTGAGAGTTCGCATTAGAGTCACATCCGCCCGAATAAATAAATGCACTTCAAGCTTGTTTATAACTCACTGTTTCTTCCGAGCGACTGAAAATTCAAAATCTACCAATTCTGGCTACCAGTTAATACCTTCGATCCCATACATCCTTTAACCGCATATACACTACGCATGTCTTGTATGCAAACACAACATCTCGCAGTCAGTTGCCCTTCAAATCCCACCTCATCTGTCAGTACTAAGATCGGCTCTTTAATTTGCATCCATTTCATACACAATGGGGACGTCAAAAGCACTGGCGTCTCCAAACCCAAAGCAGAAAAAAAAGAAGTCAAAAACTTTCACTGGTTGCTTCACTTGTAGGTCCAGAAAGATCCGTTGTGACTTGCTGAAGCCTATATGTAAAAACTGTGAAAAAGCAGGAGTTACATGTAGCGGCTACGACATCAACTTGAGATGGCTGGCTCCAATTCAATTCCGCCCAAATGGTCGCTACCCAATACAGCAGCCAGTGGTGTTCGAGGATGTTCGTACCGAGGATGGAGAATTCTTCCAAAGACGAAATGTGGGGTTTGTTGTCTGGGATGAGAAGACAAATTGTCGACCATACGAAACCTACGAGGATATCGACGACGATTTGAATGCACTCCGGGCGAGTAACTCATCCTCAAAGACAACACTACAGGGTCCATTCGGGGTATTTACTAGTAAGAAGGCGGCTCAAAAGAGAAACCTCAACAGTGCATCGGTAACTCCACAGCAGAAGCCATCATCAAATGCGACTCCGCTCATTCTGGAGCATGATCACTTGGCTAATGACCAGCTCTGGTTGTCAAACGAATTGCGTGAACATGCTCTCTTAACCGCAGCGGCTTTAAATGGTGATCCTCAATTTCTAGACTTCGACGTGCAGCTGATTGGCTACCAATCAGTGCCAGAATCTCAGTCTGATCTTTTAAACCTTGTCTTCCACAGGCACTCTCATCCACACGTACAGCTTTCGGATACGCCTATTCCTAGCACCAACCCTATGACACCAATTCCACAAGGGATCGCCAATAAAGATATGAGTGTCAAACCTGAACAGGATAACATCGCTATCAATCCTACCAATCAGCATTTGTTCTATTCAAACTATGCAAACTTCTACTACAACAATCCATATCTTCCAAACGAGACTTTAGACATACAATTACATGCTAGTGCGAGCTTACCACCTGATGCTTCGGAATTGCAGGACAATGAACATTTGCTGCAAACTCAAATGCCCGAAGCTATCATGTCCATAGTGAGACATCCATTACAGCCCGATTTAGGATTCGATGTGGCTTTGCCAAACAATGGTGTCATGCTACCTATCACAGCATTGCAGGTACAACCCCTTACAAGATATCTTCTTAACAATTATGTCACGCAGGTTGCGGATTTGATGACGGTAATTCCGTTGATGGAGAGTCCATGGAAAACAATTTACTTCCCAAGAGCATTGATGGCCATTGGCGAGCTCTCTGCGCTCGGAAAAACCTCTGTTGCTAAAAATGCTCTTCTCAACGCACTTTTAGCAGTATCTGCATTTAATCTCCAGAGTAAGTTCCCAAGAAACTCTCCGCAAATGAGATTTTATCTCAACCTTGGAATCCGTCTCCGTAATCAAGCCAGTATCTTCGTCAAGTCTTTGCTAGGGGCCAATGGAAGCATCTCTAACAGTGTTGCAAAATGTGTAGCTTCAGAGAAGTATAAGGATATTTTATGTGCGGTGATGTCCATGATTTCGGTTGACTTGGTGTGGGGAACAATGCAAGACACCGCTTACTACATTCAATGCTGTGAAAAGGTAATTCAAACAAAAATGCTTGCCAAGAAGAAGCTTTCATCCAAAGCAAAAATTTTACACCGCATCTTCCTGAGTATGAAATTGATTCAGGATTCAACCTGCCTCAGCATTACCAATATAAAAGAGGATTTGGAGATAAGTCAAAGGGCTCTGGAACACAATAATACCAAAATCAAAATTGATTTTCTAGTGGACAGACAGACCGTGTCTACACCTATGTTTGTAAACAAGAAGCTCATCAGCACTAATAAAAATGACGACAGTTTCGCCACCGATGCCTTGTACGGCGTGCCAAACTCGCTCATTAAATTGTTCAGTGAAACTGTTCATATGTTGCGGCGGAAGATTTATTATCAAGATACGCATGGCGCTTCTCCTCCCAATTTTCGCGAGGAAAGCGAACAGCTAAACAAGAGCATTGAGACATGGAAACTTGACTGGAAATTATTCGATAACACCGTTCAAGACCCGCACTTTTATTCGTCGATGCATGAGGTAACTTACCATCATATCATGTCTTTCTACTCTGCTTTGGTGATCTATTTCAACCGGTTCATTCGCGAGACTGCACCTCAACAATTACAAGACAAAGTAGCTACCACGCTAGAGCACTTGAATTCCATCCAAAAGCTTATTGCAAAGGACGAGGCGCATATTATCCCGCTATTTTGGCAAGGTTTTATTGCGGGATGTGAGGCTACGTCTACAGAATTACAAATGGGTTTTAAGAAATGGGGTGCAGACATCGCTCAATATTTGGGAAGCTACTGGGGAGCTCGACAAATCATGTTGGAAGTATGGAGGCGAAAAAAAACAAAGGACCCGAAAGATGACTGGATTAGTGTTATTCACGACTGGGAAATGAATCTCATGCTAAATTAAACCCTTTCCCGGGTTTTACGTCATATCTTCGGCGTGCGGCTGCTCAGTGTGCAGTTGCGAGGTGGGAAAAGCCAATTGAATTGGCCAAACTTTCCACGGATCTAGATTGATTATTCTTTTAGGAATATAAACATGTAAAAATAATAACAGTAGCAATTTCCGTGCCGTGTTCTAGTCGGAGTAGTGTCTACGGTCCAATGATGCACGTCATGGAGGTTGCCGAACGGGTGCAAGGATGTCAACAATATACGAGGCTTATTTTAGTAAGGGGCCCTGGGGGTGCGGTCCAGATAATGTCAGTAGTCTAATTAAGCAATATTCCGATCAACTGAACCCAAAACATAATTGGTTTATCTTTTAATGTGTTTACTTACCAACTACGGTGTTGTTATTTAAGAATGCTTCTATCACCATTGCCGACGGTTTTACCATCAACTCTAAATTGGCCTAGGTGCATGGTCGGTCCACCAGAAAGGCTCGCGATGTTACACGAAGCCGTGAAGTCGTGTGGAGCATCAAGGGGGTATTATGAAACATTGAGTTATAGAATCAGAATTTTAACGTGGTAGACCAAACATAGGGGTGCACAATACACACGAATCCGACATACAGTTGCGATATTTACATAATAGCGCGAAGCCGTTGCATTTGTGTGCAGGAGATTCACGTATTTTGCAGCCATCCTCACCGGCCAAAACTGAATGAGCTTCTGGGAGGGTAAACTCCATCACAGCCACGGTATTTGGGCCGTGGAACTAAAAACAAATCAGCGTGCCTGCGGACCCCTTGGCAACTATATAAGGGTTCTGTGGCTGCCCCTCTCTCTCATCTTTTTCATTCATATCAATCACCTCATTCCTACTCCCACCACATACATTCGTTAACAATGAAGTACTCTGCCGTTGCCGTCGCTGCCCTTGCCTCCACCGCCGTTGCTGCCCCAAGCTACAACTCCACCTCCACTGCCACCTCCACCAACTTGTCCACCAAGTTGGTCACCATCACCTCTTGTTCTGAGGACAAGTGCTCTTTGGCTACTCAAACTTGGGGCCCATCTACTGTCACCACCACTGTCCAAGGTGTTGTCACCAGCTACACCACTTACTGTCCATTGACCGCTGAGGAGAAGGACAAGGCCAAGACCAAGACCGTCACCGTCACCTCTTGTTCCGAGAACAAGTGCACTGAGTCTGTCCAGACCTGGGGCCCATCTACTGTCACCACCACTGTTCAAGGTGTTGTCACTAGCTACACCACCTACTGTCCATTGACCGCTGGCTCCTCTTCTGCCACTGCTCCATACCCAATCTCCTCCGCCTCCTCCACCTCCGAGAAGAAGAAGAAGACCATCACCATCACCACCACCCCAGTTACTACCATCAACGGTACCCCAACTACCATCACCACTCAATCTACCATCACTTTGACTTACGGAAGCTCTACCGCTGGTCAAAACTCCACCATTGCCCCAACTTTCGTCAACGGTGGTGCTAAGAACGTTGCCGGTGTCGCTGCTGTTGCCGGTGCTGCCCTCTTGTTGTTGTAAATCTAGATGATGGACAAAAACTAAAATACCCTCCCCCTTGATTTCGTTTGTACTATAGCTGGTGCGTTTTTTGAATACACAGACTTTTTGAATTTTAACATGAATATTATGTAATCACTAGATTTAGGTGCCGTTACATCTTGCCGTGCCTGATGTCAATATTTATTTTAGGGGCCGTACCCGTGGAGTGCAGATAGCTAATCTCGCGTCTTCCCTATGAGATTCATTTCAATTTCTACTAAAATGGGGAAAATAATGAATTTCAATTTGTTTTTTACTCAAATGGCGGCGCCCCTTTTTGGAATATTCCAAATCCGTTTGTAGTTGTAAATGTAAAATTGGCTTCCAGACCCGACTAAACGCCTACCATCCTTCATGGCAATGAACCTCTAATACATTAATACACTTTTATTTAACCGATGTTATAACCCATAATACTCTATAATTCGTCATGGCCCGACGACTGTGGAACGTAGATCGCCTTTCCAATGTAGACATTCCACCATCCGTTAATATAATACAAGCCGAGATCGTACACACGCTTTGGGAAGTCCACATAACTCCGTAAGACAAAGTACACAGCGGCCTTAATATTGTCAACTTCTTCCCAAAAGCCTTGTTGTGGATTCATTTGACTGTAAATTCTACCACCTCTCGAAAGTGCGTCCTGTTGAGACTTGAAGGCCTCTTGTTTGACTTCTTCAGATACAGGGGCTTCAGTGTCTTTGGCACTTGGCACCCGTGGCAGGAAACTGACAAAGGGGAACTCAATTCCCTTACCATGGATAGGCTCATAGTCACCATGCTTGGCCTCACCAGCTGCAACCTCTTCCAAGTGCTTCAAGTACATCTTCTTGAAGTTGTTGATGGAGGAAATCGACTTTGAAAGACGGTCAAAGGTGTTGAAGAGAGCGACCAATTCGATACGACGGAACTTCAACAAGTGTTGTGTGGTAGGATCTTCCAGCTCGAACAAGACTTTGAGAGCAGTACCATAGCCGATTGTTTGAAGTTTACCCCACATTCTACAACGGTCACAACCAACGCAGTCCATGATGGCAGAGACATTTCTAAAACGAGATCTGAACTCTTCCTTCAAACCTGGTTCGACCGTTTTTGGGTCGAACAAGAGATGGGTGTCGAACAATTTCTCAGAGCTCAACTCCAGCGATATTGTGTCCAACATCTCGGCGTACTCTGCACTTGTAGTGTGGGTGTTTTCTAACAACTCAACGCCAGCTTTAGACTCGGTGTTCATTTCAATGAATTCAGGGACAGCTGCAAGCTCGCCCAATTTTACGATGGCCTGAGAGATAAGCGCGTAGTTAAAGTAGATGTTGGAGAGTCTATCGTTGAACTTACCAACTCTCTCCATGAAGATTTTAAGATTTGGCTCGAACTGCTCTGTGACTGGGTTTAAATACTCGTTTGACAAGTGGACAGCTACGGAAGCATGGAGACCAGAGATCACACGATAGAAGAGGTTCTTCTCCACGCACTGATCCTGCTCTGCGCCTTCAGCGAAAGTCATGGGAGCAGTATTTGGGAAGCAGTTCTCCGAATAAATAGCCTTCCACACCTCGAACGACTGCGCACCACCATAACCAGTGAATCTCTCTGGGTTGGATGGCAAGTCTACGAAAACACAGTGGTGATCATCGTCGATGTGGCAGTAGTCAAGATCCTCGCAAGTCTCAGACCCGTCTGAGGCTTTCGAGCCGCGGTGAATCTCTCCAAGCTTCGAAGGAAGGAGCTCGGTGGGCACATTGGACCAGTTGTACTGCTCTGTGGGAAGGATGTCAACGGCACAGTTTCTGGTGGCACAGAAGTGTTGCGCGTTCCAGAACTTACACTGTTTGTCCAAGTTCAACTTGAAAAAGCGAAAGAATGGAGATGTCACGAGCTTCAGCACCAGAGGCCTGATTCTGTCGTTTACTTCATCAATGTATGAGAAAGTGGTGTTACAAGTTGGAGTGATGATTTGCAGACAGAAGTCGGGCGAGTCGAAGGGTGAGATACTGGCCGCTACCAATGCAGCTAGGAATAGCCACCAGGAAAATATTATTGACTTCATTATGGGTGGTGATATGGTCTTATTGCAAGGTGGAAATTCGGTGCGCCTTATATCAGGTTGCAGGTCACGTGTTACCATTGACAGCGTGGAACATCTTTTGCTTGTTGCCTGATCAACCTTGAAACTGCAGTCAAATAGATGGAAAAAAGAATGAAAGCGGTCATTTTAATCATTCATTTTACTGAAAATGGTTTAGGGATTTTTCTCACGGCTGGTGTAGTCAAAATACAATGTAAGCGCATACGTTATTCATCGAAGGTCTGCTGGTACCTGGAACAGGGTTCGCTGCTTGCAGGAATTTGCCGCCATCGAATTAGTAATAACGAAGAACAGTACGTGTCATTTCTGGTCAAAAAAAAAAGTAACAAAATCCAGAGTATCATCGAACAAAATTTAATTCTTTTTCGACGGATATTCTATCCAATAATCACTTCTACGATTGCGTGTTTAGTAGATACTTGTAGTTAATTCTCTATATAGACAATCACTTGAATGCCAAAATATAATACATGCATGAGTCTAGTCATCGAACTTGATCTTCTTAGCCGTCTTTCCCATGTCGACGTCCTTGAAGAAGGCTCCGTAAGCGGAGTGGGCTTTCTTTTTGGTGTGGCCTCCGAACTTAAGTAATTCTTCTGGCACGTTTTGGTTGGCACCACGCAAAATGTTACACAAAGCTCCACTGAGGTGCTTCTCGTGCTCAGTGAAAAGTGTGTGTGCGATACCGGTTTGACCTGCTCTTCCAGTACGACCGATTCTGTGAACGTAGTCCTCAGCAGTAAGGGGGAAAGTCAAGTTAATGACCACCTTGACGTTTGGAATGTCCAAACCTCTGGCTGCAACATCAGTAGCCAACATCAAGGTGCAATCACCCGATTTAAATCTGCCCAAAGCGTTAGAACGTTGCTGTTGAGTCAAGTCTCCGTGGACTGCAGCAACACTGTACCCGTTTCTTTGCAAAAGGGACTCGACACGCAGAGCCTCCTTTTTGTACAAAGCGAAGACTAGAACCTTGTCGTTTTTGTTGGCTCCACTTTGGTACTTTCTAAGGAGTTGAAGAAGCTTCTTCTCCTTTTCACGAGGATCGATCACCTCCACAATTTGAGTAATTCTCTTGTTGGCGGCCAATTCATCGCGCTCACCAATGGTGACCTTGACAGGATCGTTCATGAAGACAGAGGCGAGTTCTCTGACCTCTTTTGGCCAAGTAGCGGTGAACATCAAGGTTTGACGTTCGGACTTGTGTTTAGTCTTACCAATAATTTGCTTGATGTGCTCTTCGAATCCTTTGTCCAACATTCTGTCGGCTTCATCAAGGACCAAGTAGTCCACTCCTGACAAGTCTACCAAACCGTCTTCCAACAAGTCAACCAAACGACCTGGGGTGGCAACAGCGATGCTGGCGTACTTCAATTTGTCAATTTGGTCTTGCTTACTAACACCTCCATAGATGGCAACACTAGAAATGTTCGTTTCCTTGAGTAAGAGTTCCAAGTTGTCGTAAATCTGAAGAGCCAATTCACGGGTTGGAGAAAGACACAAAACCTTCAAACCCTTCTTTTGCTCACCCAAAATGTAGTTGACAGCGGGAACACCGAAAGCAAATGTCTTACCAGATCCGGTTTCTGCAACACCAACAACGTCCTTGCCGCTCAAAAGATATGGCCAAGACACAGCTTGAATTGGGGTTGGGGATGGGAACTGAGAGATGGCCTTCTGAACTTCAGACACAAGGTCAACTTGGCTGAACTTCAAGAGTGGACGCAAGTTCAATTTCTCTGGGTCCTCCACGGCTACCTCGTTCTTCTTCAAGTAATCTTGAATTTCTGATTCAGGAACATTGTTTAAGTCGTCGGACTGAACATAAGTAGTAGAAAAGGAAGAAGTCTTCGAAGTAGACTCAGTAGATTCAGTAGACTCGACTTTTTTGTCTTTCTTCTCTTTTTTGTCCTTCTTGTCCTTTTTCTCCTTCTTTTCAGACTTGTCTTTCTTGTCCTTCTTATCCTTCTTTTCTTTTTTCTCCTTCTTGTCCTTCTTCTCCTTCTTGAATTTCTTCTCTACAACCTCGCTGCTGTCTTCGACTTTTCTTTTCTTATCCTCTTTCGCCATTTTGGTGTACTTCTTGATAAATCCTTAACAGCTTTAGAAGCGCGATGCTCATCACTCTACGTGCAGTACGATATACAAGACTACATATATTTCTACACAAGATAAGTAATTATTGGTCCAAGTCAGTCCTGCGGCCCTCGTCTAGGTCAATATCTTGGATGCGCTGCCATTTGCTTTTGGTAAACAATTTAATGACACCCACTAAAATGAAGAAAAATGGTAAAAGGATGTAAGCGTCAACAAAATCTCCCGCCAGGAATGGCTTGAAAGTGTTCCAACCCTGGATAAGAGCGAGGAAGACATTAACAACAATACCAAAAATTGGCAATGCTGGGTACCACCATCCTTTGTAAGGAAGTTCATCAACAGAACGACCATGATATTTTAGAGCCTGTCTGAAACGGATGTGGTATACGTTGACTGCACCCCAAACGATAAAGACAGCGACACCAGATAAATTGACGATGTACGAGTATGCCTTAGCTGAGCCAGTACTAATGTTCATAAGGGATAACAAACCAAAAGCATTGAAAAGGATAACAGCCATGTAAGGCACACCCATTTTGTTCACTTTAGCTAAGAACTTTGGAGCTGAGCCTTCATGTGCCAAATGAACGATTGTTCTGGAACCAATGAAAATGGAACTGTTGATAGCTGAAATACAAGTCACAAGAATAAAGGCATTGATCAAGTTGACACCGCCTGCCCAGCCTGCTCTGGTAATTGCCACGGCCATCGGAGACTTCAAACTCTTGTTTGTAGAGGCCAATTCTGGGGCATTATATGGAACAGTCAAACCGTAGAAAAAGGCAATACCCATGTAGATGATGATAATACGGATAAACGTTTGTCTGATGGCTTTAGGGATAGCTCTTCCAGGATTCTTTGTTTCACTTGCTGCGATGGCAACGGCCTCGGTTCCAGAGTAGAAAGTCGATGCAAAGACAAAAGTGCTGACGATAGACTTAAATCCGTGCGCCAAGGGACCAGGGTCTCTCCAATAACGGAAACCAAAAGCTGGTTGACCCTTAACACCACCAGAGGCGTAGACAATGGCGAAAATGTAGAATGCCACAATACCCACGATCTTTACGAGCGCAAGCCAGTATTCCACCTCACCGAATTTTGACACACCAATGAATTGTAGAGCCAAGAATGCGGCCCAAAATATAAGGACATATCCATACAAGGGAATTTGAGGTCCCCAGTAAACCATAATTGAAGCCACCATATTGTACTCGTTGGCCAACACTGCAATCCAAATAATGACATAGTTCCAGCCAACAGCACCACCAATGGCCTGGTCAAAAAATTTATTACCCAAAGTAGAAAAAACATTTCCCAGCGGATAGAGCGTAGCAAGTTCTCCCAAACTCTGCACCATGGAAAACGCTATAAGACCGATGATTCCAAAACCAACTATTAAACTCAAAGGTCCCTCAGAGGTAGGTGCAGCTGCACCCACCAAAATACCGGGACCAATGATACCCGCCAAAGCTAACAATGAGACATGACGATCTTTGAGACCTCTTTTCAAGTTAAGCAGATGGGCCTCGCCTTGTTCGAAGTCATCATCGGCAGAAACAACCTGTTCGCCAAAGGTTTTACTGTGAGACGAAGTTCGGCTATCTATTGGTTTCATAAAAGGCATTTTAATGCAGCTTTTCTATGGGCCAGGAAAAAAAAGAGCCGATAGAAAAATTCGATGGTTAAGCATCTCCCTGTCCTCTCCATTAATTATATGAATGAAATCCACATATAGACGTCATTGAGGCGTACTATCATCGGCAGGCATATGAACGCACCTCACGTGCACTTCTAAAGCCACATTGTGCCCCCAATTAGGACATTGCTGCGGGACAAAACACACCCAAATATGCCAAACCAGCTGCACCATAACGGCCGTGCATTGCAATTGGAACGGCTGATTCGTTTTATGTTGAGTGGGTATAATATGGTTAGAAGTCTCGCTTTTTCTCGGAAAATTCTGCCGCACTAATGGTCTCTAGTTGTCTACTAGTGTCAATCTGCCTGGCGTCTAAGTGAGACATACTGGCCCTGACCTACAGGAACCACCCTTGGCCCATTGGTAGGTAGTTCGGAATTGCGGACCTAGGTGGAGAGTTTCAAATACTCTAGACTCACACTACCTCTCTTGGCGCGTGCACGTTTAAGTGCACCATTTTGCCCGATATGTTGAGGTCCAGCGAGGGCCAGGGCTAATGGTATTGATGGTATCGGAGTTTGGGTCGTGAGCTACGGTGCAGAAAATAGAAACAATTCAGGTCACTGTTCTGTACTTTCTCGCCGGTATCTTTTAGTATGATTTGTAGTACTCACTCTATATTTTGGATCAAATACACTCCATGATTTGGCAAGTTGGCTTCTGTTAGAATTGTGGGCCAAAGTTACGATTGGTCCACAAACAATTACGAATTTACAATGTAGTGGAAGCGAATTCGGCGCATTCACTAGATGTGGTGCGCCTACACAAACTCACTTGCCTCACGATCCCCCCAACCGGGCCAGCGAGGGTTACAATCTCTCTGGGCAGTTCGAGGGCTTCTTCTTCTCCATAAACAAGACCAGATATTCAACGAGGATGAATTCAGGGCAGAAACAGGAGGTTTTTTATCTACAATGGGTTCTGTTTTGTCTTTTATTGTCTACTGACCGGCAGTTGATGAAGAGAATCTGAAAATGGTCCGCTTCTCAATTTATAGGGATGGGTCTAGGTTACCCGGACCCAGGGTCTATCAAAGGCACCAACACTGCAACAAGTTCAATTCAAATTTTCTGGTGTATCCTCTAATCTGAATTCGATACTTGTTGTTTTATTTCTCTCTCTCTCTATCCCTTGATTGTGGGATTTATCCGTGACTCTAGTTTCGATAGGATAGGTTGTATTCATCCAAATTTGTGGCAAAGCAGTTGACGAAACGGAAGGATATCCGAAAATATTTCGAACAATTGCTAGCAATCTGATACATAAGTTTGACATGAAGCGCAATAACTCTAGCATCCCACGCAACGCCATTGTAATGGTCAAGCTTCACTTAGTCAATTTACAGAATCGATAATCTAAATTGTATTAAGTTATACGGAGAAATGAATGAAGGAACCTTGCGAGCAGCATGATGAATAGCCTTAGTGTCTGACTCGATGAGCCCTCGTAGCTTACTCAGGACGCATGTCTGCTCTTCTAGGAGCCTCCAACGGATGCAATTGGGCCAAATATGTAATGGCCCACATCAAATAGCACATGGCCAAGCCGAGGATGATCGAAGATCTCCAGACGGTTCTGTTCTCTTTAGGAGCGAAGTTCCATGCCAAAACGCTCAATGCAACGGTCAACACTAGAACAATGACAACAGTGTACCTGGGGTTAGTATAGGTGCTGGTGTGGTGAATGCATCTTGTAGATAGATGCTATGAGTATTTAATTGGTACATACCCACTCATGATTGTGTAGTTGTGGTTTCTTATGTGGGGGGACTATATCTCGAAGAGTAGGCGGACGCACCTGTGCAGTCGAGTTAATAGAAAGCGGAACAGAATCGAAAAGGGGATTCGATCAGTCTACTGGATGATAAGATTGTTAGGAAGTTATTTTTGGAAATATTATCTAGAAACGGTATACAAGATTATTCTAGTGCACCAAGTTTTAAGCCAGTTCAGTCCCACTTGCTTGGTCTTATCGTGGATATTAGAAAGCCTAATTAGAGCACCAAAGCGGCCAAAAGTGCTCAAATCGTAGTCTCCCCAGGTTGTGGAGCCAATTCTATCGAAACAAAGAGAAGAAAGAGCCCAAATTCACATAAATAATATTAAGTAGTGAATTCTCCTTTCTTTTCGATCACTAAAACCTGTCTCGAGCCTTTCTCTAGAACAGCAATTCCAGAAGTCAATTTGCGAAAATCGAGGTAGCTCCAAAGCTTGACGACTAAACAACCGTTTCTCTCAAGTTACATTTTATTCATCTGCTCTCGTCATCATAGTTAGAATTTAAATACGTCCTTTCATACGCCTAACTACCCCATATCTGCAGACTCTGGTTTGATCCCAGGAACACATGTCAAGAGTGACAAAAAAAGTCGAAAAATGGCTTGTTTCGGTGATTCAGCCCCAATATGTGTACAAAAATGTCGTCTACTCACATGTATACTATTTTCTCACCAAATATCTTCCTCAAGGCTTTAAAATTAGAACTGCCGTCTATACTTCTGATCTGGGAGTACCGCAACTCTTAATAAACTTGAATGGAAGCCTATCAACTCAAACACAGCTCATTCAATTGAGTATCTGGATCCCGCATAATTACCCTTACGCTGATGATACACATCCACATGGAGATGCTAACGGTGTTCCCTTAGTGTATGTGGTTCCAACAGCTGGGAACACAATCAGACCAGGTAATAACATCGACGCCCAGGGGAAAGTTTATCACCCCTATCTTGCTCAATGGCACTCGAAAATGTACGCCGGCGTCACTAACAACGAGTTTCTGTTGATTAATCTCATGAATGTATTGGGTAGCACCTTCAGTCAATTTTCACCAATTGGCTCTTCAATAACATCGCAAGGCCCGCAATTACCTCCAAAGCCACAGATGTACAGAGACTCGTCTCTGAGTCTGACTCCGCTCCCGCAAAGAGAATTTACCGGTCCTGCTCTCCCTGAAAAGCCGTCACTCTCACCCACTCCAGTTGATTCAACACCGGAAAGGTATCGTGCTCCTCCTCCATTGCCTACGCAGATGAACTATAACTCTCATCGTGTATCTAGTGTTGAACCACAGTATAGTGAGAGTAATGGCGACTACTTAAGAAGTGAAAAAGCAAATTCTGCTTCACCTGACCCGAACCACGCCAGGACGTACTCTCACCAAACGAGTATTCCCCAAGAAAGTAGCATTTATAAAGAACAGCTCGATCATGTGCAATTGCCATACTCAAAAGATGAATTACAACGGAAAAAGGCAACAAGCGTTCCAAGTCCAAGAAAACAAAGCGTTGAGGACCTTATGGATAAAGTTACACTTCAAGACAATTCAGTTCACAACACTGACCAATTGGAGAGACTTGCCATCCAAATAAATGCCTTTTTGGACCCGAACAATGAAGAAAGTGTTGATCACCTCATTCCACAAATTAATGAGTATACCAATAGAGTCATGGCTTTGCAATCACAACTAGAGCATCATTCGAAGCAAGCGCATGCCAATCTTGAAATGCTTGACTCGCATGTCAAATATCTCGAGGGTCGGATTGGCGACATGAAAGACTTCAATGAGGAGCTTGAAAAAACAGAGAAATTGAACACTACAGGTAGTGACTTGGTGTTCATTAACTCCAGTAGAAGTATGCCTCTTGATGAGCTTGTCACCCTGGACCTGATTCTACTGCATCAGCTATATGATGTGTGCAGCGACATCAAGGCCCACAAGGATGCCCTTAGTCTTGTTGGCGGCAACTTCAAATCACAGGGTGAGCTTATCACCGACTCAAATCTCGACAGTTGCGTCAAGGCTATAAGATCTCTTTCTAGGGACTTATTTTGGCTAGAAGTGACGAGAGGAGAGATAGCGAAGTCTATGGGTTTGGATGATCAATACAATTGAGTACTTGGCAACAGAAGAGGAGAAGAGCTCCATAAAACGACTCGGTGGTATATTTATGCTTATAGAATAAATTGAAAACTCAAAATCGAAAACATCAACGAGTAAAACCCTGAATTGGTCCAATTATTCATAGAGGATACTTTTGCAGCCAAAGGATATCCTGTATACAGGGTCATCTCATCCCAAACAGGTAACTGCCCTATAAAAAATTGAGCCGCACGATGCTCGCGAAAATTGTGTGTGAAAAACCAAGGCTTCTCTCTCCTCAAACCACCATCCGTAACTATGTCTGAAGAGTACATGATCAAGCCGGAGGCTGTTGCCCCCTCGAACGATACTTCGGAGTGGCCTCTTTTGTTGAAGAACTACGACAAGTTGCTTGTCCGTTCTGGTCACTACACCCCCATCCCAGCAGGTGCTTCTCCTTTGAAGAGAGACTTGAAGTCCTACATTGCCTCTGGTGTTATTAACTTGGACAAGCCATCCAACCCATCCTCGCACGAGGTTGTTGCTTGGATCAAGAGAATTTTGCGTGCTGAGAAGACTGGTCACTCTGGTACCTTGGACCCTAAGGTTACTGGATGTTTGATCGTCTGTATCGACAGAGCCACCAGATTGGTCAAATCCCAACAGGGTGCTGGTAAGGAGTATGTCTGTATCGTCAGATTGCACGAGGAGTTGGAGGACGCCAAGGAGATGGGCCGTGCCTTGGAGAACTTGACTGGTGCTTTGTTCCAAAGACCACCATTGATCTCCGCCGTCAAGAGACAATTGAGAGTCCGTACCATCTACGACTCCAACTTGATTGAGTTTGACAACAAGAGAGGTTTGGGTGTCTTCTGGGCTTCTTGTGAAGCCGGTACCTATATGAGAACCTTGTGTGTTCATTTGGGTATGTTGCTCGGTGTTGGTGGCCACATGCAAGAGTTGCGTCGTGTTAGATCCGGAGCTTTGGGTGAGAACGACAACATGGTCACTTTGCACGATGTCATGGATGCCCAATACGTCTACGACAACACCAGAGATGAGAGCTACTTGAGAAAGATCATCCAACCTTTGGAGACCTTGCTTGTGGGTTACAAGAGAGTTGTCGTCAAGGACTCTGCTGTCAACTCTGTCTGTTACGGTGCCAAGTTGATGATTCCAGGTTTGTTGAGATACGAGGAAGGTATCGAGTTGTACGACGAAGTCGTTCTCATGACCACCAAGGGTGAGGCCATTGCCATTGGTATTGCTCAAATGACCACTGTTGACTTGCAATCCTGTGACCACGGTGTTGTTGCCAAGGTTAAGAGATGTATCATGGAGAGAGACACTTACCCAAGAAGATGGGGTTTGGGTCCAGTTGCTCAAAAGAAGAAGCAAATGAAGGCCGATGGCAAGTTGGACAAGTACGGTAAGACCAATGACAACACCCCAGAGTCTTGGAAGCAAGAGTACAAGGACCACGCTGACGAGCCTGCTCCTGCTGTCCCAGAGTCCAAGTTGGTTGCTCCAGAGATTCAACTCCCCAAAAAATCCACCAAGTCCGAAGAGACTACCGTTGAGGAACCTTCCGTGAAGAAGGAGAAGAAGGAAAAGAAGGAAAAGAAGGAGAAGAAGGAGAAGAAGGACAAGGAGGAGAAGAAGGAGAAGAAAGAAAAGAAAGAGAAGAAGAGAAAGGCCGATGATGAGGAGCCAGAGAAGAAGAAGAAGTCCAAGAAGTAAAGCTAGCATATTAGTTTCATCTATCATCCCTATTTTGTATATTGCTATAAATTCATGAAAAGTTAAAGAGTTGCCTCATAGAATTATGCTAGAACGAGCGAATTCGTCTTTCTCTTGCATAACTTCAAGACTTTTCTTGCATTTGAGAAATTGCAATTCAAGATCATCCTGCTCGACAGCCTCTCCACGAGGAGACTGTGATTTAGAGAAGATCAAGAATTTGAGCACAGAGCTTAATGTAGAAGAGCTCTCAGCGTAAAGGATTTGCTTTTTGAGTTTTTTCCTTTTATCCCTATTAGTGCAATTTTCGTATTCAAGGAAGCGAGTTATAGCCTTCAAAAACTCAGGATAATTAGAGACCCTCTTCTCAGCCAAGTCGTTGGACAATTCTAAGATACCACCGAGTGATAGAGCTGATTTCTTCTCAAATGCACATGAGATCAACTTGATGGTATACTGAAGCACCTTTTCTGAATTACCAATTCCAAATTTGACATCTTTTTCAATCGCTTTGTTCAAGTCATTCTTTAGAATACCCAAGAATGAGCGGATCTCAGCAACCTTCGTATGGTCTGACTCTGATAGGTTTTTTAGTGTAAAGGAACTCATTTCGTACTCAGAAATTGCTAGTAAGTGAAGGCTGGAGAAAAGAAACAACTCATTTTGGTTGGCCCTACCCAATAGAATCTCACAACCAATGCCAATCCCGAGCTGCTTCGTGGAAGCATTGATAAGCTTTAAAGTCTTTCCCGAAGCATTCTGAATTCTTAATTGGGTAAAGAAGTACTTGGCTGCTTTGATATCACCCTCATGAAGGTGGTACAAAGCAACAAGATACTTGAATCGATCACGTAAAAGCTTGTAGTAGATGAGTTCATCACCAGAGTAATTCTCATTATTAAAATTGGCTAGGAAATTTCGAATGCTCTTGATTCCCATGAATTCATTATTGTGAACAATGTCAAGCCAGGTTCTATAGTAGAAAAGCGTGTATCGGATGAAATTCAATCGCACGAAGTGCTCAGTAAGTGCGTTGATACCAAATCCACCACTCGATGAATGAACACTCGTTACGGAGACCAATTTTTCATCAGTCAATTTCTGGCATGCCATGAACACCTCAGAAGCTTTTGCATGCGAAAAATCGTAGGAAAGCAACAATACACCACTCAAAAGATAGAAGTAGATCACGAACATATCAGAATTGATCCACGTAAAATCTACGAGAATTTTGTGGCCTTTCTTGAGTTCGAGTTCTATAGCAACTTTCCCAGAACTCTTCCATAACTTCCATTCAACTCTCTTCTGGCGGGTTATAAACTTAGAGATTTCTTTAGAAGTGTCTTTTCCCTTCTGAAAATCACCAACTTGAATATAGAAGCATAGTGTCAGAAGAAGATGTAAACCACGAATCTGTGGCTGGCATTGCAAGGGGATCATTTGAGCTGCAGCCTTTTTCAAAAGAGGTTTCGCTTCTAAAGGATTCCCGCGATAAATATGTAAATTCGCTTCCAAAATAAGCGCCAAGATCGAAATGTTAGTTTCACAATTCTGATCCTGGTTGATCAATTTAAAGTGATTGAGTGCCACTGCTGGCTCGGAGCCGATTTGGCTTTGGGCTCGAAGAAATGAAAAAAGAGAGCATGCACCTGGCATGTCATTCTCGTGATAATACGACAAGCGATCTTTGAAATATGCTAGCATATTCGAATCATTTGAAGCAGACAAGATTTGGTATTGCAATAAATCAGAAGCGAGCAGTTGTTTATCGAGATGGTGTCTACTCAGTAGAGCCTGCGACCTAGATAGAAATTTCTCAGCCAAATCTAGATTTTCCGTCTCTGTGAAGTAGATACGAGCCAACTTGAGGCAGACTGCCAGCTCGAGTTGAGGGTTCAACTTTGCTTCTTGTTCACTAAGCACTTTATGTAGCGACGACAAAGCAAGCTTGATATAACTGTAATACAACTCAGAGCCTGCTGAGTCATTACATTCGAAGACCATTGCATGAGCCGTGTTTAGAAATCTGTCAGATAAAGTGATCAATAAGCCTATTGACAAATCTCCATGGACCATTTGTTCTCGTATCAATTCAGGCTCAATGGGTATTTCCGGAATGGGCTCCTCTGTAAAACCGGAATTCTCCGGAGAAGCAATCTTCTCAGGTATTTCAAACTCATCCAATTGATTCTCTGATTCCTCGGGTGTGGTGTTTTCTAGTGCTTCAAAGTCGTTCGAACCATTTGCGGAGACAAACTCACTAATTTTCTGTTCATATTGTTGCTCAAGATAAGACTTTGGCCTGGAGTAAAACTCTTTTGCCGTGACACTCAGGCTTGCTGATTCGGTACTGCTCTTTAAAGGATCGCTGAGGTTGGTTTGTGATGATGTTAGAATAGGAACCAGGCTCAGTCTTGACAGGGGGGACTTCTTGCGCTTTTTCGGGACCTGGAAGACAATTTCTCGTCGCGAGCTTGTTTTGGCGCGTCGCTGTGATGTGTTTTGTTGCCGGCTCGACTCAAACAGGTATTTATGCATGGCCTTCTTATTCCATGTTGGAAGTACATGAGACAACCTCAAGTGTGCACAAGGAAGCCTGTGGATATCCTTATTCCAACAATTTGACTTTAATTTAATTGTTACTTCAAGAAAATTATGCTTTAAATTTAACATTACACCGTGATTATACAATTAAATGTTCCTAAATGTGTTGCACCTAATACCAAAGTAAATCGTAGCGAGAAATCGCAGAAGACGATAAAGAACTGAAAATAGAAGCTAAGCTTATTCGAGGTCCAAACTCTGTAGTTTCTCCTCTAATCCACGTCTTCTGAATCGCTCCTCACTAAGTTCTATCTCATACTGGTCTTGCATGTCTGCCACAATCTTCTTGAACTCCTTTCTCAAGATTGCATTACTCATAGAAGATCCTGGACTCCTAAAAGAGGGAGATGAGCTTTCAAACTCGTTTAACTCTGGTGTGAGCAGTGCCTCGTTGACGGAATTCCTGGGTGATTTGTTCCCGAGGAAATCAATCTTGTATGCATTTACCTCCCGACGAAGTTGCGCGATCTCTTTGTCCTTGGATTCCAAAATGTCGCGGGATGAGGAGCTAGATATTGACATCGAGCTTCCATTCTTGAGTCTGTTCACTTCTTTTTCAAGAACGCCATTCTTTCGTCTATAATCCAGGATGGTTTTAAGAGAATTCTCCTTGAGATATTCATACTCTTTCATGAAATACTGGTGCGAAAAGCGCAAATCATTGAGCGCCAACTTATATTCAGAGAGGGTCTTGCTGTCTTGACTGCAGAGATCTCTTTTGTATGCATTGTAGGGAGAAGAGGAGAGGAAAGAGTGATCCTTGACAACAGAATTGTCGATGCTAGTATCGAAATGATCACTGCCTTCACCATTGTTTGGCTGCTGTATGAGGGCATCGATGCATTGAATGGTCCATGCAATTCGCCCGTTCAAAGACTCCTGCTCGGGTCCCTCTGGACACTCAGGGAGGGAGACGCTTCTCTGGACAGCCAACGAAGCTACATGGGAAAATAAAGTCTCAAGAGCTTGACCTGAGCTTCCTTGGGTATAATTTTCTGGACTGCCGAATGAGTCTGCTC
Organism: Australozyma saopauloensis; assembly: GCF_035610405.1. Lineage (NCBI taxonomy): Eukaryota > Fungi > Ascomycota > Pichiomycetes > Serinales > Metschnikowiaceae > Australozyma > Australozyma saopauloensis. The sequence goes on from NC_086135.1 coordinate 1,121,429, forward strand.
CAGCTGATTCATTTGAAAGAGATGACATTTTCAAGTCTTCCACATAACCTAGAACAAGACAAGCCATATTGTGACTACTGAGTTTTTGAGTGAGCGATTCCAAATCTTGGGAAACTGCGATGAGCTCCATTTGAAAGTTCACATTTTGTTTAAGGATCTTTAGCAACAACTTTGGATCAAGGTCAGTTTCAGATGTATCAGGCTTAGTAAGCAAGGTAGAGCAAAATTGACTCGATACCGATATGCGCTCGGTCAAATAATCTTTTTGCTCCTGCTTTTCGGCGATCTTCTGCTTCAACTTCTTGACTTTGTGAAGAGGAATCACAGCTTTGTGGGACATCTTAGAGGTGTCAAAGACTGAATTTTCAATCAAGACTTTCAAGTTCAAGTACGTGCGCGGGTCCTTTTCGGCGGCAGCTTTCCATGAGCTCGAAACGTCGGAAGATGGGGTCGAAATCCCAGACACATCGCTCTCATCGAATGATTCGTCACTGGGGCCGTCAATGTCATCCTTGAATGATTTATCGAAAAGCACGCTCTGTAAGAAGTTGGATTGCTCATTTCCCAATTGCAGAGATAGCAACGGCTGCTCCAGGGCAGAGCCAGTTCTAGATTGTTCCTGGAGCTGAAACTTCAAAAGCTCTTGTGTGGTATTGCCAACGTTGTAATTGTCGGTATGTGAACGCTGAAAAGGACTATTCTTCATGAAGGTATCCGGATCTAACATATTGAACTAGTTTGAGAGCTGTTAGTGGGCGGAATAGGTTGATGATGACCAATCAATTGTTTAAGGGGGTACCTGGAAAGTGAGAAGAACAAGAGGAAAACTTGCTGACAATGCGGCGACGGTGCTAGAGAAAGAATATATTGTGCCACGGCCGGAATGAACGAGAGGTGTGAATCAGCAGAGTTTCCTTTGAAAAAATGTTATTGAGTGTCGTAGGGTCAACAATTAGCAGGTTCCAAAAATGGTCCCCGAGACGCGTAATGGGAGAAGGAAGGCTCGGCTGTCTGCAGGCAAGTCGATTGGATCCGGAAAGGTAAGTATAAAGTTCCAGTAGGTCACGGGTTGGTGGCCAGTAAGAATAGCGATGCGCAGCGACTAATATTGACTATTTGATCGTATTGGGCACGTTATTGTTACGCTTTACATCGTTACCTGGGGAACCAGTGAAGTACAGCAAAACTTGCAGGAGAAAACAAAAGAGTTTTCTGCCTTTGCACTCTACAAACGAATTGGCCAACAAAATTCGGTTATCCCGCGGCCTATGAATGTGGGAAGCGATCTGTTCGTTCTCTCGTTGTTCACCTAGGATGTGAGCATCGAAGTGTCAAAGAGATCTGTGAATTTTCGAAAAGAATGTGAATTTTCTTAATGAATAGACAGATTAGCGGTCTTTTGTCTGAATATTCTTGACGTACATTTGTGAATGTGTATCAATTATCCCGAAGTTAATTGGTTCATTCTCTGAAACCCTGGGTGTTGCGGTTCTGCACCCATATTCATGAGAGTTGCAACCATTAGTGCTCATTTGACTGACTCCCCCATGAATGTACATCAGTATGGATAAAAAAGTGCAAGAGCTACGGAAGCAGGAACCTCTCAATCGAATTCCTGCAAAGAAAATCGATGCTGTGAGATACATATCGTTCAACGTCAACAGTATTAAAACATTATTCAACTACCATCCATGGAATCTGCTTACAAACGGTGTAGATGGCTTGCTCTCGTGCATGGATGGCGACATTATTTCACTCCAGGAGCTCAAGGTTCAGCCTAATGGCCTCCAGCTTGTTGGTGTTCTCAATCGCTACAGAGCATTTGTCCTGGTTCCCAAGTCTAAGAAAGGATACAGTGGTGTCGGATTGTATGTGCGCATACCCGAAGAGCTGGATCTGCCACAGGTGAAGCAAAATTTGACTGTCATAAAGGCCGAAGAAGGTATCACTGGTACTCTAGTAGATGCTTCCAGCCACAAAAGTTATAGGGACACCACCAACTCTATAGGAGGCTACTTGAGTGATGCTGACTTATCAGCTTTAGATATCGACACTGTCGAATTGAGTGAGCTAGATACTGAGGGTAGATGTTCTGTCATTGAATTGGCGAACGAAACTGTGGTGTTTTCACTTTACTGTCCTGCCAACTCCACTCAAACCGTGGATGGACAGCTGTTCAGAATTAGGTTCCTCCAAGTCTTGCTCAAACGATGTGAAAACTTAAAAGCTCTTGGGAAGAAAGTGGTGATAATGGGAGATATCAATGTTAGCCCGGATCTAATTGACAATGCTGAAGCTATCAACCTACTCACCAAGGAAAAGATAATCCAAAACAACATTCGCGACGGAGGTTCTGAATTTGAAAAAACAAACTTAGAGGTCTGTATCATGTTTCGCTCAGACGCTACCCATCGGGCTTTACTCAATCAATATTTGAAGCCAACTCTAGAGGGCGCGCCAGGGCTCGACAGCCAATTTCTATATGACACAACACGCTATTATAAAAAACGTCAAACTTCACTATACACTGTGTGGAACACACAAACAAATAGCCGGCAGTCCAACTATGGGTCTCGCATCGATCTCATCCTTGTGAGCAATCCTGAGCAAATTGAAAGCGTGTCTAATGCAGACATTTTACCATATTTATACGGTTCGGACCATTGTCCAATCTTTACTGATTTTGACGTCTCAGGAGAAAATTTCTGCTCAATTGATCTGCCAAAAAAGCTACCATTCGAGGCCAAGAACTATTTCAAATTGGTTGGGCATCGAGATATTTCGTCTCTTTTTTCTGCATTATCCAGCAAGAGAGGTCTGCCTTCCCAGGCCATTCCTGATGATGTTAATAAAGAGAAACGAAAAAAGACTGAGCAAGCTCCAAAACTTACGTACACGAGCAGGAAGAGTTCTACAAAACCCCAACAAAACATTGGTGCTTTCTTTGTAAGCAAGCGAGAGCCCAGCCCCCGTGAACCAAAATTTACAAAGTCTTCCTCCCAGTTCAATTCACAAGAGAGTGACAGTGAAGGTCATAAAATCAATTCAATTCAAAGTATAGCCGCCATCCTTTATAGTGACCCCCCATTGTGTCTACATGGCGAGCCTACCATTTTGAAAACAAGTTACACACCTTCTACCAAAGGCAAAAAGTTCTGGTGTTGTGGGCGCAACTCCAGGGGCTCTGCAACAGAGCTTGGGCAACATCGTTGTAATTTTTTCTCCTGGGCTACGAAAAAAACAAGTCTACAAGAAGGTAGTAGTTGACCTATCTATTTTGATATATTTTGGGGAAAGGATCGATCTGAAGTCATTTAGATCGCAGACTGGGCGGGCATCGGTTTGGAGAATAAAACACATTTTTAGAAACTGATAAAAAAACACTCAAAGCAAGCAAACACCCTTATAAAAAACACGTGCCAACAACCGGACACTAAAATACACAACCTGCCATGCCCACTTCCTCTCCCTTTCATTTCTTTCACGAAATGATGACATCGATGCAAAGTAATTCTACGATTTACGGAATTCACTCAACACAGGGTAAATTGCTTCAAACGCAGCGTAAATCTCCTCTCTTTGCTTTGCACCTGTCAAGACAATTTTACCCGAAACGAAGATTAAGAGCACGATTTTCGGCTTAACCATTCTGTAAATTAAGCCAGGGAATAATTCTGGTTCGTAGGACGAGAAAGTACCGTGCGAGAAAGCCAAACCCTCCAACCGGATAGGGAACTTTACATCACAAGATCCAACGATGTTTTGAATCTTGAAATCAGTAAATTTGGCATAAAAACCCAACTTCTGAATGATACGGGCATATTTTCTGGAAGCCAATTTGGAATCATCCTCAGACTTGGCACCTGTAACAACCATTTTGCCCGATGCGAATATAAGTGCCGTAGTCTTAGGCTCTCTGATTCTCATAATGACAGCAGCGAAACGCTTTGGATTGTACTCGGCGTTACGTGCATGCAAGGCAATGGTTTTAAGGTCCAAACGACAGCCCAAATTGACAGTTGCAACAATATTTTGCAACGTGGGAACAATTCCAGAAATAGTTCCGTCATCTTCCATTTGGTTAGGTTCTTGAACGACACCTTCATTAAACTCATCCTTCTTGATTTGGGGCTCGGAGTCAATGCCTTGAGGGAAGGATAATGATCCTGGTGCAGTGAAGACAGATGCTGAAGCCGCAGTTGTTGGAAGCTTTAAAGAGTCCATCTTGAGCGATAAGTATCAATTAGTCTATTATAATCTTCAAAGATGACAAGCGAATGTATCCTTGAATGGAACTATACCCCTAAAAACAAAAAAAAAAACAAAGCAAGATCAAACGTTGGTGTCCTAACGTTAATCGATGCGCTTTTGGTAGTGGATGCAGTCAAATAACTTGCAGCACTCAGGTCCAATTTTATGTCCAGGTCCAAAATGGGGTCGGGGGGTGCGCTTCTTTTATAGTCGCATTCAAATTTCCGGGTAACCCCATGTCCTCAAGCAAATTCGCAAATGTAGCGGATTTATGTGCAGGTTGAAACGCATATTAGATAGGAGCATTTCATGCTCAGAGTTTCGATAAGCATCATAAAGATAAAAAAAATACATAGCATTGCCAATGGCTGCTATAGTAGCATTGACTCTGAAGAGCTGTCCTGCAGTTTAACTCAAGCAAAGATTGTAGAATTCCCAGAAACCCCTGTAATATCCCGATAAGTTGAATAGGTAATTGGTTTTACTAACGCTCCTTCAACATTTTGTTTCTCTTTTCCTTCTTTCTCAATCTTTCGACCTTCTTGGCGTGCATCTTCAATGCAATTTGTTCGTAACGTTTCTTCTCCTCGATGGCTTCTCTTCTCTTCTTGATCTCTTCCACCTTTCTGCTCTTCTCGTCAGACTTCTCCTTCTTGAGGTCATTGAGCCTTTGCTTATACTGGTCTTGTTGAAGCTTCTTCTCCTCTCTGAGTTTCCATGTATTGAGCTTTCTGACACCGGCAGACTTCAATCTGAAGGCATCTTTTTTGATCTTCCAGTCTTTTCCATTGACACGAGATCCTTCATCCTTGTCTTTTGATACAAGTGGGTCGATGAACCTTTTGGGGATATCGTCGAATCTTTTTTCAGATGTGGCACTCATAGTCTCGTTGGGATAGTACTTGGGATCCAGGTGGAGATGAGATGAGCTGAAAAGTATAGTGAATGGCTATGTGCAGTGCGTGTATATGTTGGTATTAATGACACCTAAAATGAAAAACTTAAATAGAATATTTCTTCTCTCGTTAAAATGAACACCTGCTTTTCTAGTATTCCAACTATTTAATGTTTCGTTACATCCAGATATTCAAGACAATGCACGTCAGGCTCTAAGCTTCATAGTTACAAACGCAGCTGATACAAACCGAAAGTTGTTTTCATAATTTGAAATCTTAATTTAAGTCGTCCTAAATACTCATGCATCATTGACTTCTGATCTTTTGTCGATAAGAAGAATGGCCCTCCTAGTCCATTTTCTGGCTCTGGTGTATCTAGAAAAGCCATCGTAGTAGCGAGGTAAATCCCAATTGTTGTCATAATAAACCCAACCTTCTTTGTCTTTGCCGCGATCAAAGTCAGAATCCAAGTGCCATTCCTCATCCATCCATTGCCATTGGTATGTGTATAAATCGTCTGCGAAAACTGGGAATCTGAAATGTCTACTGGCGTTAGGATCAGGAGCCGGCGCCATCAGCGCTTCATAGCAAAAACAAGAACGCTCGTTGGGTAATAGGTACTTGGACCAGCCAAGCCCAATCCAACGTCTCTCGTTCTCTAATATGTCAAAGCGAACCGACTGCCTCAATTGTGTAGATGATAGAATAGTCTTCTGCGTAATGGTAAAGTCATTTACCATCTCGGCCTTATTCGGTATAGGAACCAAATCCAGAGATTTCTGGACATCAGCAGAGTTAGGAGTATGGGCTCTAGATATTGTCTCATGTGCCCGTTTCGTAGACACTTCTCCACGATCAAGTCTGATCTTGAGGCCGGTGAGCCAGTAGGTACATCTCCTGACGTACGCAGATCTCCAGAGCAACCTCCGCGACGCATACGCGAATGGTGAATGATATGTAAGCACGAACACTCCAATCCACCAGACGTATGTTTGGGGCAGCAATATCCATTTCATCACGGCCAAATGGAGTGGGGTTATTAGCAAAGCTCCTACTGCCATGGTCACATAGTTCTTTTTCTGAAGACTGAGATGTTTGGCCGGACGGAGAAGGAGCTCAAACCTCACGGTAATATTATGAAGCGCTCTCAAAACCTCATCGACGGTGGGCTTCTCATTGAACTTCGAATCATATATCACAGAGCTGGTGGTCCACACCAAACTCAGAAAGGCCAAGACTGCCAGAATTGGAATTATCCATAGTCTGAATTTTGACCAATAGAGCCAAAGGACTGAGTAAGCGGATACTAGTAGCAAGTTTTTGTAAGGATTGTCGTTTGTCCAGGTCACCACTTCTAAGAAGTCATCAATAAAGAGGATGTATGGGAAGATGTTCGCCAATGCCGAGGCTAAGATAGGATTGTCGACTAAGAGTTTGGCCTGAGGAAGTGTCGATAGTAGATGAGCTTCTGTAGGTTCAAATACAGCGTAAACAGCGCTATCAGACATGGCTTTATGTTAATGTGGTTGATTCCATCAGGGGGTTTTCGAATTGCGGAGAGACTATGGTTGCACATGATAGTGTGATTCCCATGTGCGAAGCAAGAAAGTTGAAAGTCTGATAAATAAAATGGAATAGATTACAAATTGAATTTAAAAAGTCTTGTTTGGATTTATTTTGGCATTAAATTTGAAAATCTTTCGTCTGCCGAGTCTGTTCAATCCTTGATGGATTATCAATTTCCACACAAATTACTGACACTTGACACAAACCTGCAAATGACAAAATTAATGAAGAGAGGAAACAGCCCTTTATTTAAACTCGTAAACACTTCAGAATTGAAATGCAATTTTCATCTCACGTTACAAAATATACTTATGACTGTCCTGGTGCTTTAATTCTAGGGTATATGTGTAACAGGCTAAATTGCACAATCATCTCCGATTAATTGATTGTACAGGGTGGTATTTATTCTATTTTCAATTATTTTCACGATAAACTTATGAACTTTTGATTTCCTGTGACGCTTAACTAGTACTATTCGTGTGGCTTGATGCCATTGAGATTTCGTTTGGAAGTTGACATGGTTAGAATAAGAGAAACAGTCGATAGAAAAAGGCATATTGTAATCTAAATCCATCACCTATTTTGTGCTGCTCAATTGATAAAACGTAAATGTCGCCCAGCACAATTCAAAATTTCAAATCAAAACGGCTGTACCTCGGCAAAATAACCCTCAACCAGATACAGAGCGTACTGAGATGGCGCTTACCCAATCTATTGAACAATTGACCCGATGACTAAATACAATATATTCCATTTCTCATTCATGAATTCATCGTCATTAAAAATATATAAAGTAAACTATGGGTCTGTAGACTTGGTCAAGGGAGTGCATGCTAAAAATGCCACTTTGAGACTGGCTGCAAATTTCTGTGCACCACAACGGACCAGGCTACCCGATAAATAGGAAGGAGCGGTTTTTGCCCCAACTATGCCAAAAACGGCGCGCTATGCACCAATACACAAAACATGCTTATTGAGAAGTGCTCTTGTTTTGTTGTTGTTGCTGTTGCTTCAGTTGCTGTTCCTCCAAGAAACGCTTCCACTCAGGAACTGGAGGAGGTCTGCTCTCCTCAAGCTTCTTCTCATGCATGCTCAAGAAAATGGTACCCAATAACAACACAACAGTGATGGCCTGGGCGTAAACTCTGGCCTGGACGGCCTTTTGAGCGGTGGTCATGTACTTGTCACGGTTGACGATGTGCCACGATCCCCACAAAGAAGCAGCCCAAGAACCAATGATAATCTTGTATTTGTGGTCATTAGCGAATGTGAGAACCTTGTCGGTGCCAGAGAGCTGCTCCCATTGGGCCTGCTTCTCTTTCTTGGCCTTCTCAATGAAGTCACCACGGTACATCTGCTCATCGAACTTGACAGAACCTTCATCAGCGAAGAAAGCTCCAACGGAAATGGTAGGCATGGCCCACATGGCAGCTTTGACAGAAGCGTTGTATCTCATGTATTGCTGAGGATATCTCTTTTTGACACCAGCGACCAAGAGAGCGGCCAAACCCATACCAACTGCACATCCTTTAAGGCCCTCCTTCAAGACATGGTTCCAGTGGGCGTTTCTCTCTTCGTCGTCAATGATCTTCATGATGTGTTTTGTATTTGGTTGTTGAGTTGATATCTATGGATACAAATGCTGGGACTATACTCTAAGGCGGATTTCGATCATTGTATTTATATGGCTCGTATGCATTAAATGGCATGATCTTGAGAACCGATTTCAGCCGAGCATGAACATACAGACGGGTGTATAGTTAATGCCAGGCGCGACCGAACGAGAACATCCGTGTTAGGGCTCATGGTGAGCACAAAAAGCAACGACAAGCGTGCGAAGACGGACCAGGAGTGCAGATACCAAACATCTCCTGCATATTGAACAGTCTTGGCCTGACAAGCATAGATGCCCAGGCCGATGCTTAGAAGTTTGATGACTAAGTTGACTTCCAAATTTCGGCAATAGCCATTGCAAGCCGAAATGCGAGATTTACGGAATGGCTATTTAGGATTAATATTTTGTTTGGATCGGGTCAATGGGCGTTGATGTAGATAGGCTACGTCATGAGTATCAGTCTTGCAGACATGAATAAATTGAGGGCCCATCTCTGTTCATCTTAGTCCATCTGGGTGAGACATCTGGGTGAAGTTAGGGTATAACCGGTTTTGAATCTAAAACTGTGCCCAAAAGAATATTGAATCGTAACTCTTAAATGTTTATTTACATGAAAATTTTCTGTATTATGCATTTTCGTAGTAAGCCCTGTAACTGCGCGTCGTATAGATGCTAGTTATTCTGTCTATGCTCTTCTGTGGTCTGGTTGGTAGTCTCTCCCAAGCTTGATTTCACTGTGCGTTTCTGCTCCATCATGTTTCTTCGTTTACTGATGAACAAAAGACTGTTACTCTTGGCTGGGCCCTCGATGCTTGGTTTCAAAATTTGATTAAGCGAACTCGTAGTACCAGAGTAGTATAGGTCGTTTTCAATGAGATGGTCACCTCCAAGGTATAAAATTTTGATGGCACTTCCAAAAGCAATGGCAATTGCTTTATAACCATACTTCATGATATAGTTTGGCCTCGTACAGCTGTAATCGTAATCTTCATCCTCAGTGTTGTTTGGAATACTGTAGTTCAATAACTTTCCATTCAGAACTGTGATGACGAATCCCTGCCATAAATCTTTAATTGCGGTAGATTTGCTTGTCTTGTCCTTTGCATGAATAGCCTTATTTTTCTTTCTAGAACGCAAGGAAGAAAGTCCCTGCGGACTGTTATCCTTATTGAATTCAAGGGTTGATTTTTTGTCAACGTTCTCGCAAACAGGCTCCGTGACTTTCTTAATACCCATAATAACGTTCATGTCAGTTAACTCCCATTTCTCCACATCTTCATACCAGAATATTTGTTCAATGACGGAGTCAAATCCCACACATCTGACTTCACGTGGATCTCTCTCCACTCTCAAACAAATGTTACTTCTGGATTTCTTATTTTCAATGGTGTAGGAGTGAACAATCAAAGTTTTGTCATAGAAATCCTCGTAGATAAGCGAGAGAGACTCAAAAGAAGCACATCCACAAAATTTACAATGCGAAGGTTCCGAGTGCGACACCCTAAACGAACCGGGCTTGAAGCTGCCAATATGAAACACCTTGAGAATTGTTCCGGTCATAACATCAATGAGCTCAGCGTGTAAATTCTGCACGCGAACGAACATGCCCACGAAATCAATCACAACGATATGCGACTTATTAATTGGCGGAAATTTGTTCAGACTTGCGGAAGAGATGCTGCTAAAGCGCCTTGGACCAACTTGTTGCTTTTGTCTTTCTAATTTCTCGGACATAAAGGAAGCTTTGTCACGATTGGCTGTTCCGGATCTTTTCATCATTGGAGGAGCGTAAGCTGCTTGGGGTTGTGCATTGAAGTTGACATTCATATCGAGCTTATTGAACCTCCAAACATTATTGACAGCAGTCCCGACAACTATTTCATCATTTGAGAGATTGCAGACAACCCTATCATTGACTCTTGCCGTTTTCAAAAGCTTCAGCGAGATGATTTTAATGCTAGAATCTTGTTCGTACAACAGACTCAAAATATTGTAAACCTTGATCTTGACGGTGTCACATGAAATCGTAATCAATTCACCCGATTCTAAAATCATGCAGAATTCATCACGGTGTAAATCTTTCTCTTTATCACTAAGCTTCACACTAGAGATGCTAGACTGATCATCACTGCTGCTATCAAGATGTGGTGGAGGATAGTTTCCGGATATTTGCGAGGAGAACATTGATGCATTGCTTCCTCTTCTCATGGTCGACTTGTGCTGCTTCAGCAACAACTTACGAGCAAGAAATCCAGCTACAGTTTTCTTTCTGTAGAAAGTAGCCACAGCGCTCATTCTCTTCTTGTGCAATTCAAGTTCGCTAGTTAGAGATACCTCCCAAACAAATTTTCCAGCACGACGGTCGTAACATTTTAATCTGCATCGGTTGTAGTTAATAAGAACAATGAAAAAACCATTGTCACTCACTTCGATGTGGTTTATAGGCCAGAATTCTTCTTCTTTGGCGTCTTTATCATGTGAACCAAAGAAGGTCGAGATCTTGAGTGGAATCTGAGCAGATGCCGTTTTACTTGGTAGCCAAACAAACACATTATGCTCTAAATCCGTCGAAACAAGCAATGGGCATTTTGTGTTTGTATTTAACTTCAAAATATCAGACTCTGAATGATCACGAAGAGTAATACTCTCAAACATTTTTTTCTTCCCATTCATCAAAAGCTCGTTCACAGTCATATCAGCTGATGAGGGAATTACTGTTGTGGAGTAGTCTTGTTGGCGACGTTGACGTTTGGAGTAGGTTAAAACAAATGTCAACTCTGAACAGGCGATGATGAACACAACCACAGCTAGAAGCTCCGAGTAGTAGAGAAAATTATTCGTTTGACCAATAAGTTGTGTCGATGTGAAGTTCAATTGCTCAAGCAGGTCAGCTGACAAATCAGACGGTATTATTAGCTTTGCAATGACGGCTATAGAAAGGAAAATCCAAACGAATGCGCCAGGCAAAACAATCAGCCAGAATGTCGACAGTGATGCAGCCCTCACCTTCAAGAAAAAAGTTCCGAGACGATGTCTCAAGGAGCCCTTGGCCGCTTTGCAAGATCCCCTGCCGAAGAAGAAGGCAGAAATATTGTTTACTTCATGAAACGACAGTTCCTTCTCCAAAGAAAGATTCGATTGATTTATGAGATCAGTCAAGTCCAATCTGTTCAAATCAATTATTATGATCCCAACAATGAAGGACAATTGCAAGAAATGGTCGATCAAAAGAGCAGTGACGAAAGTGAGATATGAGTCTAAAGCACCATGGTAGTAAAGTTCTCCAACACCTTCCTTTAAAACCACCCTTGAAAGAGCCACAAGTGCCGCGAAACAAAATGTAGTACCGGTGAGATTTATCAAGAGAATCACGGTTGTATTGGGTATTGGGATGACCAGGGCAGCAAATTGGTCCAAGAAAAGATACTTTCTTAATAATCTTCCAGCGTAATAAACGCCTTGAGAGTTGTTGACACTGTTGTTGATTCCAAGAAAAAACTTGATGAGCCTTTTGTGTATGTTTTCAGGTGCGCCAAAGGTACTGTCTCCAGCCAAGTCATTGATGGTGCGGATGAGATTTCGAGAACTAAATAGCATGACCAATAGGAGGAAGTAGCCGGAGGATATCCAGTTGGTGGCACCGACTACATCGGGCCAATAAAGCTTTGACTTGAAGAAGTTCATGACATCAACAGAGGCAAGTGATGAGATAAGAACACTAATTCCCCATCCGATAACGAGGCCCATGTTAGATCTGATCCTATGCGAATTTGAAATGCAAAGGAAAACATAGCACACAAATGCAAAGATTGCCACGAGTTGAATGGCCTTTATCAAGCGCAAGGTGAACTGTAAGTATGGCCTCTGCCCAATTATGAAATTGAAGTATTTGGAAAACTCGGAGCCGATATTTGAATCAGTCAAGTATTTGATGTCTGTTATCTTGTCATCATGAGGAATAATTGATTTGACTCCGAACTCCACGGGGTCATAAATAACGTAAATGTAAAGCTTTTCTGCCAGCTTAATGAGATGGTTTAGCTTCGTAATATCGTTGTAGAAAAATTTGACGAGCGAATGGCTGTAATCATGATTCAAAATGCGCAAGATATACTTATCCACTTTCTCGTAGTCGGCCTCCAGAAGATTTTGCTGAGAAAACGGCAACGGAAGCATCGACAATGGGGAAATGTACACCACCTCCTTTGGAAGCAGCTTCTCGTATTCGTACACTTGCTGCAAAAAATCGAACCTGAGGGCATTGCTTCCGGATAATGTGACTTTCATCACCTTGTGGTGAGGCGGGATTTCGCACGGGGCGCCGAAACTGACACTCGAATCTAGAAGATTCGTTCCATCACTGAGAGTGAAGTTGTTATAATGGAACAGTAAATGACTATTTATGGGTCGTAGTGTGAGGTCATACAAAGCATCGTAAGCGACAAACAATGTGAATAATATAGGTAGCAAAATGAAAAGTTTGGGTTTCTTTAAGAATTGCGCGGTACTCGCGATTAGCCATGAATTAATTCTCTTCATCTTTGCATTCTGGTTCACACTGAGGGATTGTGAAGTTTCCGTATGGCTGAGTTAAGGAAACGGAAAAAAGGCCCAAGAAGACAGGTACTAGGGAAGTTTTGGATCTCTAAGGATATTGGGTATATGAAGTGGAGATTGTTTGGTGTATTATCAGTAGACCAAGCTTTCGATACGAAGTAGAAGAGTCAATTGAAGAAACCTCAGTTGTGTGGCAAGGATATTTTGGTCAATTAATGGAAGCTGTACTGAATGAGAAATCACCTGTGGTAGGAGGATGCCAATTGATGTTTTATAATCAGGGTCTGACAAAAAATTTGCGATGCTCAGGTGATTTCAGGGCAAAAGCGAGTGTCTCACTTTGCCAAAGGTGGTGCGATTCTCTAGTGGGGGTCACGGAACTCAAGCCAAGGAAAAGATCAATTAATTTTGAAAGATCATAGGGGACTTTTTTTTTTAAAAAATCTTATGGCGTGAAATAATTAATGAATCCTTTAAGTAAATTTCATTTTGGCTTCCAATAGGTCGCTTAAGCAGTTTTTCACTCTTGAAATTTTGACAGGGTTTGGAAACCGAATGACATGCGAGAGTCAAAAATAAGCGACAAACATATTGAAGATCACTTATCACGAGAAAAAAACTCTTATTTATTCCAGTATATTCGAAGAACATTCCAACGGGCTCCTGCCCCTGAACTGTCTTTTATTGACATGTCTATAGCTTTCCAAGCCTAGACGTTGCTAGCATTTTCCAAACAAACTGCCGGGCTCAATTGCCACGGCTTACTATTTCGCAATACTAGCTATATTCAACCCATTCATTTGCATGATCAAGTCGTCGATCTTACCATCCAAGACTCCGTTGGCGTAGTCATCACGACTAGCTTGGTCCAAGTATTGCTGAACTTGCGCCAACCTTGAGTAGCCCTCAGTGCAGAATTTCAATTGAATCTTCACCAAACTCTCAAAAGAAGGATCATAAAATGGTACTCGCAAACTAATGAGCTGAGGTAACTCGGCCTTCAATTGCTCATTCAATCCGTCGTAAATCTCCTTTGCCATGGACAATTCCTTCTCTGCACGTGGCAATTTAGCCGCATCTTTTGCTGGTTTATCGATCAAACGCCTCACCTTAGCCTTACATTGGTCGTAGTCTGTTTTCTTATGGATTCTTTTCTTGATAGCTTCATCAATCTCGTTGAAGTAGTTAGCAAACTTTGTGATTGGATCCAAAATGGTTTCTCGGAAAGGACCATCGACCTGCTTCACAGTCTCTTCGTCTATATCTCTCACGGATTGTAAGTAGTATGCACCAACTGTTGAATATGCTGAACCAGAGCCACTGCTGGTGCCATCCTCGTACAAATTGGAAACGATCTCTGCAATTGTGACCTGAGATGCTGTCACAGCTCTCAATGCATCCAAGTATCCCTTGGACGCTTTCTGTAATCCTTGGCCAGCATTCTTCAAAGTTTTGTATCTACGCTCCTCGGAGTCGAAATCCTTATCAATTGTTTTGTCCACTTCCTTCACGAGAATTGAGCCTCCTGCTCTGTTAATTGCTTTCTTGAAACCTTCCCAAGACATTGTATTGTGGAGTGGGGAGTATGAAGTGTATGGTTCTTAGGTAATCAGAGAGTGTGACTATACAGGCGGCTGAGTCGGTGGTAGATAAGGGTAAGAGATTTGGATCAAATAGAATATCTATACAGAAGAATTCAAATTTTGGTGGTAAACCTTGTGTTATTCTTTTTTTGCACTTTTTACAACGCGAGTCTGGGCCATGGTCTTATAGTGATTATTAAATGATGCGTCACTTAGTAATCAGGCGAACCTTGATGAAAATAGAGTATACAGAAAAGAGCAAAATTGATTTCGTTATTTTGATGAAAAAGATACACTGGATGAACAACAAGCAATGAAGGCCTCTTGTTTATCGATAAAAAATTCGGGTTCTCTTCCCCTGTTGTCACTGCGGTTCGATGAAACGTCTCTTTGTACACTTTTGCAGCCGCTACCACCAATTGGTTTCCGGAAACGCAAAGAGCGCCAGCTTAAATTTTCAGGATTTCAGTCGATTAGAAAGTTGCATGAATCTGAAAAAGAAGAATCAAAATTCCGGAGAATTTCAAACTTCTTCTTGTAGTAGGCCAGGACCAATTCCCCGTCTCATGATTCAGAAAACCCGCCAGAAAGCAAGTCCATGTTCAAAGCTCGAGGAGAACAAAACTGAGATTTGGAATGTAGATTTTAAACCAAAATCGAAAGTAAAGAGCAAATCGTTCAGCTCTCCTCGTCCGATCCACTCAAATTGTGGTTCTGTCGACATATTCTACGACACTAGCGAATACAGAACGAATCCCCATGACCTGAATTTCTTCGAAGAGATCGAACTCAGTACATTGAAGCCCATAAGGAATATGGATGATAGCTCCTTTGGCCAGTTACACGACGAACCAACCAGTTCTTTTAATTGTCCAAGTGCCTCAATTCTTGATGCAGAAGTAAAAATTGACGATATAGACTTCAAAGGATACAATGACTACACAAAGCGCCCTCAGATGACTTGTCATTTACCTTCTAATTCTATACGATTGGATTTTTCTGCGTTAGAATGCCAACGAGGAGATGTCAACATTTATTCATCATCGCCATTGGCGAGAGTTCAGGAATTTCATTACAACAACGAGACTGAAGAGAGCCAATTATTGAATATATTAGCTGACGAGTTCGAGTCTCTCAAAGTTGTGGGACCTAGCCCAAAAAAGAATCTTTGGAAGATTGTGAAACAGTTCACAGTCGGGGTGTCACCTGACGAATTCGATGACCTATACCCTTGGGCAAAATACTCTGTCGAGGAAAAGTCTCTTCGGCTACCAGATTATCCATGGTAGCGTTCTAACTCCCTAGCGCTTTCGACGGTAAGCTTTCCGCTGCCGATTTGCATATGCTTCCAATCATCATAATTTTCCGTAAAAAGTATTGTAGAACAGTAAATTGATGCACCACACCAAGCGCCGAGATTCTCAAGACCGTTTGCAGATAATGTCTGCAAAGCCTTTGTGGTTTCCTGGAAACACGCGATTTGGAATCGACTATATTGAGCAAAAAAACCAGTGATAATAATGTTTTGAGATAGAAGCGGTCTGTTGTCAATTGCGGATTTCTGAATCAGATTGGCTATTACCTCTGGCAATTGCTCCAAACCCAATTCTGCAAACACATCTTCACTATCGCAAACAACGTCTTGTATAAATATTTCAATCTCAGAGAAAGAGTTAGTGCCTCGATCCTTCATGATACGGTAGTGAATACTTTCATGCGAGAACTCAACAAACTCTTCACTACGAACGACTCTATAGTCAATGACAGTGTAAATCTTACATGTCTCCCAGCCAAAATCTATGACTAGTGCATCAGAAACTCCAGAAGCAATGGATGTGCATAAAGAGTATGAAAGGAATACAACAGCGGCACATGTCAGCATCTTTGTCATTGTTTCACAAAACATACGCTTCGACAGGGCCAGAAGCCCATTATCCACCACAAACAATTTTGTGAATAAGGGAGAAACCAAAAGAGAAGTGGAAATTAAATGACGAACCAAGCGAGAAAGTTCAACAAATCCATTTGTTGACCAATCGAACCATTGTACCAGATCATAGTCCTTTTGATATTGTTCTAGCATTCTCTCAAGTGCCGAATCAGAACGAGAATTTCCCAACAATTGAATCTTTAAATCGTTATCAAGGCAGTGCGATGACAACCCGAGGAATGATGGCTCGACTTGGCTCTGTTGTTGAAAGGCATATTTCTGCCAAGTAGGGTGAGATGGAGTTAATTGAACATGCTCAATTGCTTCACGTGCAAAGCCTAATTTCACCACTCGAGCATTGAATTCAAGAATGAGTGCGTAATACTCATTGGACATGAACTTATACTTTGGTGTTTAGCTAAGCAAGAGGGTGTGTGTACACTGTGTGTAAGTAGGCGAAGTGACATTTCGATATAATATTCAAAATTTGCGTGTAATTTGTATAAGTTTTTTTTAAGAAACCGAGAGTCTAATATTATAATAGAAAAGGCTCAATTCGCACTCATGAAGTGCTCTACAACATCTCGAGATCTGCATCATCGAGATCCATGAAATCATCAGGTGCGTCCCCGTTGGCGCTCTCCATATCATCCACATCGACATTCTCCTCTTCAGCTTGAATGTTGGGGTTGCGCAGCTTCTCTTGTCTCTGATACTCCTGTAGTCTTTCAAGGTCCCACACTGAAACTCCGTCCTGATCGTCTGGGTTAGTAGGCTGGGCCAAATTGCGTAGGAACTTTTTGGCATTCGCAAGTGCCATATCTGTAGAAAGGTTTGTGTCTGCTTCATATAGGGCTTGCGAAATCCATTTGGGTAGTTGTCCTCTCTTGTTTTTGAATCTTCTGTCCGCAAGAACCATAATACCGTAGTCATCCTTTCCTCTCAAAACACGCCCCAAGCATTGTGCGGCATGCCGCATGGCATCGAAAGACAAAAAGTCATTCTCTTTGATTTGATAATGGTCTCGTAAAAACTCAAGACGAGCCTTCAATATTCTTGACTCTGTATACTGGAATGGGATACCAATCATCAATACTGTACGACCAAAGTGGTGGTCGAAATCGATACCTTCAGAGACCTTTCCACGCGCAACAGACAATAGGACTGCTCCACGTCCATTAGAACAAGCTTTTCTGTATGTTTCTAGAGCAAGCGATGTTTCTTGTGCATCTGGTGTTTCGACGAGAATCAATTTGTATTTCCACACTTCGTCAAGAACACCCATAGTTTGCCACATCGAAATGATAGACTCCATGTAAAGGTATGACGGAAAGAAAACTACCATACCATCAGGTGTGCTTTTCGCAAATTCTATCAAAAGAGAACCGTAGTTCCGGACAACAGAAGGATCATTTCTGATCTCGAAACGAGATGAAATTGAGGTTTGGTCGGAGCCTTTAGTTACAACCATCGGCAAGAATGATCTGCGCGCCAAAGTCATTGTGTATGACTCTTGCACCACAGTTTGGAAATTCAACATCTTTGGGTACATATCCAAAGGTGAGATCGTACCAGATGTAATGATAACGGAGGAGAATCGATCAAATACAGGCTTCATCGCAATAGAGGCATCTAAGCAAGTAAAGTGCAAAATGGGATTGGGGACTGTTGAGCCCTCCGTTTCGAAAGGCTCCAAAATGAGCTGGAAACCCTCCTCGTATGTAGACACAAGAGTCGCGAAGGTAGCAATGTCCTTCAAAGCGTTCAAATCCTCAACATCTGAGAGTTCTAAGGTTCTTACGAGGAGGGACAAACGCTCAGAGCAGAACCTCAAGGGTTTCTTGTCGATAAACGTGAGCTCTTTTAAATGCTGCAAGAAGCTCACCGGTGTCTCACTGATGACGTGCAAAACCTTCATCCTTGTCTTCAAATACTCCACAAATCGTTTCAAAAACGATATGAAGTGCTCGGCTTTTCTTATATTTCCTGGAATAGCCTCATCTAGTAAATCTTGAGGTAGAACCGGATTGGCCATGAACTGATCTTCTTCACGAGCTATCTCGTTTTGTCGGAGACCCTCTACCAATTTTTGATACTCATCTCGTAATTTTTCATTATCCTGTGCTTTCATTTCTTCAACTGCGTCTGCTAACTTGTTAGCACCTCTTGTAGCTCGTTTTAGCGTATCATCTGTGAGGTAGAGAGAGAGAGACTCGATGCAAACGTTATCGATGTTGTGCGCCTCATCGAAAATAATAATGCTGTCTTTGCTCAATTCGCGCGAAACGCGCTCGGCGATTTTAGGATCTAGCAAATAGTGATACGAATAAATGATCACATTGCAAAATGGCATCATTCTTCTGACAGTGAAATAAGGACAGGTCCCTTGTTCCTTACAGTACTGAATCAAACCCTCAAACGAATAAACGCCATTCGGTATAAGATCGTGTTGGTCATAGTCGTACATCTTCTCGTGGTATGAGCAGAGGCCATACTGATCTGCGTGTTGATTCATTTGCTCTGTGGAGACATTCTCCTTCTCCAATTTCTGCTTCAATTGACCATTGGTGACACGACGACATTTTTCATCAACTACGGCACCTTTCCTTTCCTTCGAAATGGTGGGATGCAAGCAAAGATTCTTTCTACTGGTAAGACCCAAGCCTCTGAATTCCTCCACATACCCTAGTTCGGAGGCCCGGTAATCCATCAAATTTTTCAACTCTATAAGTGCTTTTTCAATTTCCGACATGGTACGAGAGCAGTAAACAATTTTTCTGTGCTCAGGATAATGCATTTGGTACGCCACTGTTAGCGAAAGCAATGAGACAGTCTTACCAGTACCCGAAGGCATCTCCAAGATACAATTGCCGCCCACATCCAATGTCTTTTTTATATCTGACATGTACTCATATTGCTCTGGGTAGATTTTTGGGTACGGAAAGAGGACTGGGAGTCCGTCGATCTCAAATTTCATGTGGTTGACTTAGATACTGGCTGCAATGTGGAGGAGTACAGATATGTATTGATCTGTGAGTTCAGGCTAGGAAAATACGCAGGAAAAAAAGCAAGTAAGAATATTTATGAGCTATAAACAATGGGAATTGTTCAATATTTGGCAAAGCAAAATCAATTCCTTGAATTATCAGTCCGCTCGTTAGGTTTTGAGCAATGCGTTGGTATTCCGAATGAAAGTAAGCGAGATGACGACGTATGATTTATCGTATCTTCGGACATGGCGAAAATTCAAGTGATTTGAAACAAGAATTGAATATATGGTGAAGGGGTGGTGGGGTCATGGTCTTATCTTCATTTCATCGGCCTCAAGAGAATCGATCCTCAATAAGCGACTTCAATTGAGGAAAAATCACGTCGGAAGTGTTCCCCTTGAGAGAAACCAAGACGTCTTTTCCCGAATAGTACTCTTTTAAAGGATGGAGCATGGTATTGTACGAGTCCAATCTCTTCTGGAACACCTCCGCAGTATCATCTGGTCTCTTCACGAGTGGCTCACCAGTCACATCATCTTTGAAAGGAACCTTTGGAGGATTGTAGTCGATATTATAAACGCGGCCCGACCCTGGATGGACCCATCTGGACTCGATTCTCTGCAAGATGACATCCTGGTCCACATCCAATTCCACCACAAGATTGATGTTCTGCTCATGGCCTAACATACCGTCAAGAGCCTCGGCCTGGACTTTTGTTCGAGGAAATCCGTCAAGGAGCCAGCTTCCAGAATCGGCCGAAGTCTGTTCACGTTTCATGCGGCTGGCAATCACACCCACAATGGTGGAGTCTGGAACCAATTCACCCCTTTGCATGAATTTGGAGGCCTCCAACCCCAAGGGTGTCTTTTGCAAAATTTCGTTACGCAAAATATCACCGGAGGACAAAGCGTCGATCTGGGGAAAGACCTTGAGTAACCGAGAGGATTGAGTTCCTTTCCCTGAGCCAGGAGCTCCCAAAAGAAGAAGACGGGCAGGCAAACGCAAACTCATTCGTATAAATAAAAGAGGGAGTGAAAGAAGTTGGTGGGAGGAGGGAAAGTGTACAACAAGCGGTCTAGTGGAGATAAGGATTCTATGTTAAATATGGCTAGTACAAGAGTGTGCACATTTGGGACGGTGCGATACCGCCCTCGGTGCTACGGGGAATTCGAGAAGGCCAGTGATCGGTGGGGAAGAAGACTGGAAAGTAAAAAAATTGTGGGTTTTGGAATGATTTATAGAGTTTTTAGAATTTGATGAAATTTGAATTTATCTCAAGTCTAATGAGAGAAACTCGAAACTTGAAAAGGCACCATTCATCGAAGTGTCCTGAATGATGGTAGTCGGCCGGCAGTGATGTACGATGAGAGACCTGTGATGGTCAAGCTGAAAGATTCCCAACTTTAAAAAATTAAAAAGTCGTTCAATCCGAAAATTACCCAATAGATTGAATTATTCTTATTCTTATAGTTTGATTTTGAGAATGTTCAATTTCCCCCTTAAAATCTTTTGTTGTCTCGTATATTTCTGTCTTTGATTTAGTGGAAAACGGTAATGCAGCCGTGGGATCTGATGCACGCGTCGCACCACTATATTCACATCAAGCCATCGCAAGAATTACATACTGGAGGGTTAAGAGAATTGCCTCTCAATATATCAAAAACAAAAATCAATTAAAAAAAAATTAAATTGACATGATCTAGTTTGAAGGCCGAACTGACCATTTCGTCCCAATTGATGATACTCCCAACCTCCACCTCTATCGGTATAACCGAGCCTCTGAAGGGACTTGGTCGTATGGCACTGTATACAACAGTATACGATCGATCCACATTATATATATATATACCCTCGTATCTTGTGAGAAATCCCGCGAGAAAAAAGAGAATATATTCATCTTATCCCATACCTGCCATGTCCGTCTACATTGTTGCAACTGCTAGAACCCCTATTGGCTCGTTCCAGGGCAGTCTCTCCTCCTTGACCTACTCTGACTTGGGTGCCCATGCTGTCAAGTCTGCCCTTGAGAAAGTGCCCCAAATCAAGGCTGAGGATGTTGATGAAATCATCTTCGGTGGTGTTTTACAAGCCAATGTTGGCCAGGCTCCTGCTAGACAGGTTGCTTTGAAGGCTGGTCTTACCAAGGAGGTTGTGGCCACCACTGTTAACAAGGTCTGTGCTTCTGGTATGAAGGCTGTCATTTTCGGTGCCCAGGCTATCATGACTGGCTCTGCCGACATTGTTGTCGCCGGTGGTGCCGAGTCTATGTCTAACACTCCATACTACCTCCCCACTGCTCGTACTGGTGCCCGTTACGGTGATGCCACCATGGTTGACGGTGTTCAAAAGGATGGTTTGTTGGACGTCTACAGTCAGCAATTGATGGGTGTTGCCGCTGAGAAGTGTGCCAAGGAGCAGGAGATTAGTCGTGAGGACCAAGACCTTTTCGCTGCTAACTCTTACAAGAAGGCTCAGGCTGCTCAATCCGGTGCCAAGTTCGATGCCGAAATCGCCCCTGTTACCATCAAGGGACAACGTGGCAAGCCAGATGTTGTCATCGCTCAAGACGAGGAGCCAAAGAAGTTTGATGAGAGCCGTTTGAAGTCCGCCCGTACTGTCTTCCAAAAGGACAACGGTACTGTCACTGCCGTCAATGCCTCCAAGTTGAACGATGGTGGTGCTGCTCTCGTTTTGGTTTCCGAGGCTAAGCTCAAGGAGTTGGGTTTGCACCCAATTGCACGTATCGCCGGTTGGGGTGAGGCTGCCAGAGAGCCATTGGACTTCACCATTGCCCCAGCATTGGCTCTTCCAAAGGCTTTGAAGCACGCCAAGGTTTCCTATGACGATGTTGACTTCTACGAGTTGAACGAGGCCTTCTCTGTTGTTGGTTTGGCCAATGCTAAGATCTGTGGTTTGCCTCAAGAGAAGTTGAACGTCTACGGTGGTGCTGTCGCTTTGGGACACCCATTGGGATGTTCCGGTGCTCGTGTTATTGTCACATTGATCTCTATTTTGAGTCAAGAGGGTGGCCGTATTGGTGCTGCTGGTATCTGTAACGGTGGTGGTGGTGCCTCTGCCATTGTCATTGAGGCCATCGACAAGGAAGCTAGATTGTAAGCAGGTGTCGGTTGTATTTAGAAAAATATGTATGAATGCAAAAAAAAAATAATGTGAATCATTTGTGGGAGTTGAAAGAATTATATTTATGACGTACACACATAAAATGATGCTCAAATGGCACTCATGATATATCAATTTTACGTTTCCCAAGTTGATGAATAGTCCAGATCCATGTCTGTGCAGCATAGTCCATGTTGTTGGCAATAATTGAGGGATTTTTGACATTGGAAGATAGGAAGTGGGAGCCGTTGTCCTTGGTGGTAGTAATAGAGGTACTCATACAGCAGTTCGCAACAGGGTTGGCTCCTTCCTGCGAAGTGATTCCAAAACAATAGGAGCAGATCTGGAAAATACACCAGAAGATAAATCCGATTATTGGGAGACGAGTGAGGTATGAGAAGTGGTCAGTGTTCATGACGTTCCCTGGCAGCACCGAGACACACAAAATACGAGGATTGCGCAAAGCCAACATTTTCATGAAGTGGATTCCTGCGGTCTTGGCAACTGCAAATCTATACCAAGTAAAAATAAAGTTTGGATAGTAGTTTAGACTCGTGCTCAAGTTGAACTGAGATACCACCATCCTGTGGATCACGGAACTGACGTAAATCACTCTCGCAGGACCAGCTTCAGGATGATAGTATGACGTCCTTTCCAACATCGGAAGTAGTTTAATAGTCAAGAGGAAAGGGGCTATGTAGCTTGTCTGTAGCTGCAACTCGAACCCATCCTCTGTCACAGTGAAAGGCAGCACCAGGACACCTGCGTTGTTTATTAGAATGTTCAAATTTTCCTCAAGTTGTTGATAAGCAGCCACGGTCTCCAACACGGACGAGAGCCGCGCCAAGTCCATCTCTAGGTAGTGCAACTCTCCCAAGCATCGTTTGGCCCTCTGCTCCAGACTATAGCCTTCCACGATTGCAGCCAGCTCGCATCGAAGACGTTCAATGGCCTTGGTGGCTCTGTTTTTGGACCGGCCTGCCAAGTATACAACGTACCCATGTAGATGTAGTTGAAGCACAGTAAAGAATCCTACACCTGACGTGCCAGCCGTGATAAGAACCGTCCGGCGGTCCTTTTCGGGGTTGAGGTAGGGAAGGGTTTGGGTATCAAGCACCATAGAGGTTACTGTTTTTGGCCTGAGAAGTGTTATAGAATGTGCTGGAGGGGGAGGCTTAAGAACTGGTTGCGAAAGATGAGGCCATTAGATAGACTATGGTTGCGACATGCATTGTAGGAAAGGTGTCAATGGAGTAAGTCAGCAAAAAAATAAGTATAAAATCGATCGGAAGAAGCTGTAGAAGTATTAATATTTTTTAGATTGATTTTCCATGGGAGTATGCATGAGTTGGAAATATACTTCGATTGGAAATTGCTAGTCTTTGTATTACATTCTCCAAATACATGCTGTGATCTGAGTTCAGAAAAAAAATGCAAACTGGCATTGATTGAATTTAACCACAATGCCCGGAGCTTGATCAGCTCGTTTGAACCAAATTCTGTTCAGAGTGCTCTCCCGTCTCGCTCGCTAGCATTTGGCTCGTCAGACTGTGATCTACTCGAATATCTGATAAATCGTGTGTATATTAGGGTAGAATCTGAGCAGTTATACTTTTGTCTGTTAATTTAACGATAGTCTTCCGACAATGTAGCTCTCGACCTCGGCGGGTGTCATATCACTCATTTCTACTGCAAGCGCATCGCCACCATTGACCAACAACTCTGCATCTCCAGGAACTTCCATAATGTCATATTGCAGCTGTACCATGTCCAGTTTCATGAAATGCCCTTGTCTGGCAGCAACCCTTGCAGCCAATTTCTCGATAGAGGTGTGCAAGAACACGAAACGAAGCCTCAGCCCATCGGCACAACTTTTGATGTAATCACGGTATACTTTTTTAAGCATTGAACATGACGCAATACAAATATGACTTGGGTTCTTAACATCCTGGGCAACTTGAGAGGCATGTTCACTGACTGTTTTTAGCCAATCCCATCTGTCATCATCCGTCAATGGCTCACCACGAGCCATTTTCTCTAAATTTGCCTGGGGATGAAAATCATCTCCTTCAAGGAAAGGGCAGTCGTAGTGTTCTGCAAGAAGACGGGCTGTTGTGGTCTTGCCGGTACCTGCCGGTCCACCTACTATGATTACTAGTGGCTGTGCAACAAAAGTCATATTCAAAGAAAAAATTGCCGTTGAAAATACATGAGTGGGTGATATCACCTCCACTACTTATATGTCCCTAGATGCTTGTTCCTACATCTATATACAATCTAAAGTGGGGGTGGGGAAGGGCGTGGGGGCACCTGGGGAGTGAGTGAGAATTGGCTGCAAATTCTCACAACTAATGCTTGTGACGGGAAAGTGGTTTCCATGAGTACTCAGGCTTTGAGTTGCGCTCGAGTTTTTTAATAAATTGCTTTTTCCAGTTATAGTTCGTGTCCTTGCGAAACTTACTGTTTCTGCCATACCTGTTTTCTCCTAATACCTCATTGAAGTCGTGTAATCCATCAAGCTCCTCAGAAATTCGCTTCTCTAACAAAGATTTAAGTTGTGAGGCACTTCTCTTATCCACGAAATATGTTGGCCACCTCTGAGCAAGCCACATAAATACCAAGGTCAACTTGTGATCTCTTTCCAAGATCTCCAACCGTTTGAGAATTTCTACAACTTCACCTGGCGGGGAGGCATCAGCAGAGACTATTTTAAAATTGAGAAAATCGAGGTCGAAAATTGTGCGAGACTTCTTTTCCACAATTGGCATAATGATCTTGCGCAAATCAGCATAAGCTTCGTCATCCATTCTCAGCAAATTGAATGGGAGTTGCGAAAGTCGCAACTGATCGTCTATGGACAACAGGTCGGATATTTTCAACTTATTGATAAAATCAACAATTTGGGTTCTTGAGGCAAGGTCCATGAGGAAATAATCCGCCGGAGGGTTCGATTTGTAGTCATCATAGAACATTTTGAAAGCATTCGACAACAGTTTGTCTTCATCTTTGTCGAAGGCGCTGACATAATGCAGCCAAAATTCATCAGGCGGCCAGATACCAGCTGCTGCAACAGATGGAATTTCTTGACTCATGACTTCTCGAACAGTCCTAAGATCGTCTCGCCGAAATGCCGTAATAAATCCTTCCAGCTCACCCTCAGAAGTTGAATAACGACCAGCTCTTCCTCCGATCTGCTTGATCGAAGATGCCGAAAGCGGAATGGTTTCTTGTCCATTGTATTTAGTAGTTTGGCCAAAAACAACTCGTTTGATCTTTAAATTGATACCCATCCCAATAGCATCAGAGGCGACTAGCACATCATACTCTCCATTGTTGAATCTATCAGACTCTTGTGCACGAACCTCAGGGGGAAGCGCGCCGTAAATGACACCAACCTTTAGGTTGGTTTTCAGCTCTATCTTACATTTGAAGTCTAATATCTTTCTTTTGGAGAAAAATACAACACAATCTCCACTTTGCAAGTCTGAAATGTCTTTGAGAGGCTCTTCCATAACGCTCAATTTGCCTAGACGTGTGTAATGTTTGATCTCTAGGTCATCACCTGTAGCTTCTGCTATCTTTTTTATAATATCAACTGTTCGTTCTTCTCCACAGAGATGTAGTTCTTTCGCTTGCACACCTAGTACAGCATTCGTCCAGGCGCAGCCTCTTTGCTCATCAGTTAGCATTTGAATCTCATCGATGATACAAATGTCCATCTTTTTGTGCAATGGGATCATCTCAATGGTGCCTGCCGAGAGACCTGCTAAAACTCCATATTCATCTATTGAAGGTATAATCTCCTCACCAGTGATAAGATTACAATTGACACCATCTTTTTTGAACCTCTCATAAACTTCGCGAGCAAGCATACGAAGTGGGCCGGCATAATATCCAGATTTGGCTTCTATAAATTGCTTTAATGAATGATGAGTCTTTCCGCTGTTTGTTGGACCGACATGCATGACAATCTTACGGCGCATTTTTCTGGCTTCAGGATACCAGTAATGGGGCCGGCGCAGATCCCAGTTCTCGCTTGCATAGTATGTTTTCGTTATCTTTGGCCTCACATAATTGGCAATATAGAATTGTTGGAAGAGGTTCGTGAGAACGTTTGTAAGGGCTAGTTCCTTGGTATTGAAATTCCGATAGGACATAAAATGCTTCGGATACAGATTGCGAAAAATGCCATCTAAAATGGCAGGAAACTTGTCCATCCGAGGCTTGATGAAATCAGCTAAGTCCAAAGACTTCGTTTGCCCGACATGATCTGTAAGTCCCGCTTTGATCTTACTCCTGAACAAATCGAAATATGAAATTGCTTTTATGGTAGGTATTTGCCTGAGAATCTCGAATGGATAAGTCATGTACCCATCGGCAATCTTAAAGTACACTTTCTTAAGTGCACTAGATAGAAGTGTGTCCGGCGTTTTGACCCTCGGCGGGAAACGTAATTTCCTAGGCTTTTTGCTGGCTAAAATTGGCAGCGTACAAAACGTTCGTAGTGACATATTTCCGATTATCCCATGTTGAAGAGACGTACATCGTAGCTTCATTGAAACAATGGAAGTAGTATGATGAGATGAGGCTTTCACCATGCAGTAAGATCTAAGAGGTCATCCGAAAAAATCTAAGAAAAATAGATGACATATTGATTGTAGTCAAATCCCCTCATACTTGGTTTATCGGCAAGATCTGCGATTGAAGTGTGCTGCTCTTTCGTGACTGCTTTGTTCGGATCAACCAGCACAACCATATTTAGAAATAGAATAGATTCGATGCAATACCGCGAATTAAGCTAAACTTAAACTTTAGCACAAATAACCACTCTTTTTTTTTTTCTTTCCACACTCAAACATTGTGGCCCCACATTCTCTTACCCCAGGTTCCTTCCCTTGACGCACCCTTTCTTACTGTGGATTCTACATTTGACAGACCAAGGAACAATTAATATCCACACTCTTTGCACCCAATATCCCGAGCTTAAATGTCCGTGATCTCCTCGAGAGTCCAAGAGCAGAACCACACTGCTCAATTAGCAGCTCAATTTAATCAGTTCTATCTCGATATCACCCTGAAAGAGGTGACTCAAATCGGCAACTACCGCATACTCAAGGAAATCGGAGAGGGAGCTTTTGGCAAAGTCTATCTTGCTCAACATGTGCTTCTAAATTGCGATGTTGTGCTCAAATGCGGTCTCATAGATGACCCAAACATCGTGAGAGAGATATATTATCACAAACAGCTCCGACACAAGAATGTAGTAAAGCTATATGAGGTGATAAAGACAGAGACTCATCTATGGATGGCTATGGAGTATTGTAGAGGAAACGAACTCTACTATTACATCTATGAGAAGCGCAGGCTAGATATCGATGTTTGTCAGAAACTATTCTACCAAATTGCTGACTCAATGCGTTATGTCCATTCTCTAAATTTGGCGCACCGTGATTTGAAACTTGAAAATATTCTCATGGCAGATAAAAAAAGAACCATAATCAAACTCACGGACTTTGGCTTTGTTCGTGAGTTCAATCCTTACAAGAGACAATTCTTATCTACAATGTGTGGCACAACTGCCTACATGGCTCCCGAAGTGCTTAAAAACGAAAAATATTCTGGATTTGCAATCGATGTATGGTCCATGGGTATCATATTGTATGCGATGATGTATGGTGAATTGCCTTTCGACTCTGATGATGAAATCACCACCAAATTCAAAATTGTCAATGACGAACCGGTATACAAAGACATAATTCCATCATCTGCTAATGACTTACTTCGAAAGATGTTATCAAAGCTGCCAGCTGCCAGACCCACCATCGCTGAGATATTGAACTCAGAGTTCCTAATAGATACCACTAACAGCATGCTCGAAAGAAAGCCCTCCCAAACTCATAATGAAGATGAGTCAATAATTTCCATCAACCAACATTACAAGAAGAATCTCATGCCTTTCTCCTCAAAAATTGAAAAGCACCTCCTAAAAAAAATGGAGAAGCTAGGCCTCGACATAGAGGCATTACAATCCTCAGCATTTTGCGGACAATGCAATACCCTCACTGCCTTCTATGATCTTGCTCTCACCTACGAATTCCAAAAAAAGAAGAAACGTTATATGAGCAAAAAGAGGTATTTTGACGCTCGAAGGCAATTGAAACGGTCAAGTCAGAGGGTAAAAAGTGTGCTCTCATTATCTGATCAGAATGGACAGTGTTCGCCCACGGTTGAAAGAGAAGGTATGAGGAGTAACAGCTCTACTAAGCTAGACATCTCTAGCATACGCAAGATGCTGAGTAGGAGATCGACTGATACCGGAAGAACTCCTGGAAGTGTGGGCGGAACAAATTACTTTCCTCTGACTCCTTCTAGCGCTGCGCCTGCTGCTATGGGCCGGTCAGTCTCATTCCATCCCGATGAGCCTAGAAGCTTTATGAGCACATCCACCCAAGATTCAAATTCACAAGGTAAAGTCAAAAACATTCTTGAAAAAATGGCTTTTTGGAAACGCGGTAAGAACTACGGTATTGATACCAATTCTATTCTAAGTAGTCAAAGATCTAGACGCAGCGCTCGTTCTGAATCCATAGATGGAGCCATACTCGAGTTGAACCTCAAGAAACCCTCGCCTCCTGCAGCAAAACCAGAATTGGTCACGGATCATAATAACGATTATTCGTCTTTACCGTCGCCAACAACTTTCTCGGTAGCAGATGCCGAAGACGGAAGTGCCACTGGTATACCATTAGCTTCATCAGTTCCCGCTGAAAATGGCCAAATGGTAAAAACTCGCAGCCAGGACAGTTATCAGCGCCGACAAAGACCAGATTCGGTCGTTTCACAAGCAAGTCAGTACAGTCAGTTGAGTCAAATGTATCCGATGTCTGAGTCTGAGTTTGATATCGGCACCGACATGGATGATGACTACTATGATTATGATGGTGTCTACGAGTCTTCGATAAATACATCTCAACAAGACCTTCATGCTCGCAACGTTGTTCTGCCCCAGTCCGCATCCGCGAAAAAGAAGAATCGCCCCGCTAATTTGAGACTCCCATCCTCCGACAACCTGATCATATCCACGAACACAAATGCCACAAAACCAAAACGAAATCAGTTATCTGTGATATCTACAAATTCATCAGAGGAGAGTAGCTTGCCATTGAAAGTCAGTGACCGTCTAAATGATGATGGAAGCTTCAGCGAGTTCGGAACACCTCGCTCTATCTCACCAGGCACCAAAGTGCTTCATCCACGTCATCCGAAATTGAGAGGCCAGCGCTCCTCTTCCTTAACAAAGTCATCTGCACCAAAAGCTTCTAATAATTTTGCAACAAACTCGAGACCTAGCCCTTTCAAAGCAAGTGCCAATGGGAACATGGTGGCACCTTTGCCAGTGTATCCTGTTAATCCGTATGGGAACAGTGTTCAGCGGCCGCAATCGCCAACAATTGAGAAGTCTTTCAATAAACTCGCAATCAACGGAGTCATGAAGCCATTCCATAAAGTTATTGCTAACACCAAAAGTGCAAGCGGCAAAAGACAGGACGGCGATGGTCAAAGCTCAATCCCAATGTTCGAGATTAATGAGGAAGAGGAGGAGGATGATGAGAGGGAACTAGATGACTTCAATCAGTACCCACTTGGGAAAAACAATGCTATCCCCTATCAAATTCAAACCGAGATAAATTGAACACAGACCATTGCAAACACTACACCTTTCATTCCTTTAGTAATAGACGAGACAAACTCATTTAAATATTAATTGTAAGCTTTTTTCATGAAAGACTCGAAATTTAAAAATTGCAAAGGAAATTAAGGAGTCGCTCAGTATTATAATAGTTCTTTCTTCGGTTTGGATACTTGTAGAAGGTTAGCCTCACAGCAGATTTACATACATTATAAAAGAAAATGAAAATCGGCTTCTAGAAAAATTGAAGCGCAAGCAGAACTATGTAGAGAAATAAATGCAAATCACACTCTTTGAATTCGCCATTTGTTCATTGTTCCAAATATTTTGCACCCAATCTAGTTCACGTGACACGTCCGAAAATATTTTCACTATTTCGCTAGACCTCCAAAGCTCCAGACCCCAAATCTCCACAAACATGGCCTCTGTAATTGTCGTAGAAAACGACTTGAAGGACTCCGTGAATGAGTACAGCCAGATCATCGATGGCGTGCATCAAAACACCGAGTTCTCGGCGTCTTTATCTGCCTTTCTCCCTGAGGGCTCTGCAACAGTAACCAACCCAACTGAGTTGGCCTCAGCCATCTTCGCTGCTTCCACCAAGGAGACCTTGACTTCTTTGAGTGACAAGGAGTTCGAGCCCGCATTTTACTTGCTTGTGTTCCTCTTGACTAAGCTCGAGAACCAGACCATCGAGCAGCTCACAACCCAAGACTCCAAGATCATTTCTCTCTTGAAGTCTTGTACCCCAACAGAGCAACCATCGTTGAGAGACAGAAGATCGCTTAAACCCACCACCATCTTATCTATTTTCAACACCTTGTTCAACTTGTTGCCTGCTTCTTCCTCCAACAGAATCCAGCTCATTAATAGTATCTTGGCTGTTGTTGCCGAGACCAACACCAGTTTTGCATTCATCCAATCTTCCATTGGTCACAGTTTGGTCTCTTGGTTGAAGGATGCTGGCGCTTCAGAGGCTGAGATCAAACAGATCTTCTGGTTCTTCATCACTTTGGATACTGAGTTCACCTTGGAGTCTCTCCAATTAATCAAAACCTTCACTACTCAATTCCAATTGTCCATCGAGGAATTGCGTACTTTGATTACATTTGCTTTGTCTTCATCTGTGGTCGACGTGTCTTTCTTGGTCAACAACAACGTAGCTACTGCTTTGAGCCAAAACTCCTCCGACGAATTGGTCCAAACCTTTGTGCAATACACTCACAGTGACTTGATCTCTACTGTGCCAGAATCTTTGCCGGAAAGCATCAAGCACAAATCTAAGATCTTGTGTTTGGCCAAGTTTTTTGTCGAGAACGGAACTAAGGAAAACAACAACACCTTCAAGTACAGCGACATTCCTAGCGCATTGGCATCCTCGCCTGCTGACTTTGAGAAGCTTTTGGTCGACTCTATCAAGGCTGGCGTTATTGAGGGTAAATTGAACCAAGTCGAGGAAACCTTCTTTTCTATCAGAACTAACAGATGCATCTTGGCCGGTGACGACAACAAGCTCGCACAAGATTGGGATACAGTCAAGGCTGCCCTCATGGAGTGGAAGCACTCTTTGGAGAATATCAACGAGGTTGTGCTCAATGCGAAGGAGAACATTGTCAACAACAACAACGCCAACTAAAGGTAAGCTTACAAGCACGATCATGGGGAACTATTACGTCAATTGTATATTAATATTCATTCTTATATGAATTATACACCGAATAAAAGAATTAACTGAACTAAATTAAATCTCATTGTTGACCAGTGGCTGGTTGAACAGGGATACGTCAGCTCATGCTTAGTCTTTGATCTCCTTGAGAACAGCTAAGAATCCACCAACAAGATGCAACGAACCGCACACAAATACCTCGACCTCTTGCTTGTCATTGGTCAAACTCTTGATGAATTTGAGAGAGGTCTCTATATTAGGGAAAATGTGTTTGCGGGTAGTGAGTCCACGCACCTTATCCAAAGCATCCCACTTCTCGGCAAGTTCCTTCTGGATTATCAATTTATCGACTCCATCCTTTGAAACATTGAGCGAAACAAGGTCGCTATTGTAACTTCCGTCAGACCATGTCACATTAGTTGTGAAAACGACATGATCGAATTTGAGGCTTGGGGAAGCGTAAATGTTTTCGTATAATTTCTCCAAAAGTTCTCCAGCATTGTCACGACTCTGCTGGTTGAACAACAATACACGTGGAATGTCTCGTTTAGTTGCAGCATTCTTAAACCATTGCGAAGCACCATTGATTGATTCAAGGGTGTGCGCACCATCAATAAACCAGCTAATACGGTCATAGCCGGAATAGTTATTAATGGTCTGGCAACGACCGTCCCAGCGTGCTGCCTCAAGACCTTGAATGAACTCTTGTGGAAGCTCGTCATCACTTTCGATATGAACTCCCAACTTTTTCATATGTACTTGAGCAATTTTAACAGCAACGGCAGCATTCTTACGTTGAAAGTCACCAGCTAATCCCAATTTGGTTGAAGGTGGGATAATATCAGCATTCACGACCTCAAGTGATGAGACGCCGATTTCATTTGCAACATCCTCGACCACTTTCAATGACTCTGGATATTCTGGTTGTTCACCAACAATAGCAGGACATCCGCGCTTGAAAATTCCAGCTTTGTTCCAAGCAATTGAGTCAATGGTGTTTCCAAGCATAAGGGTATGGTCGATACCCAAGGATGTCATGGCCGCGACAGTGGGTTTCTCTATAATGTTGGTCGAATCGTATTTGCCTCCAACACCCACTTCGTAAATTGCCGTATCCACATTCTCGGAGAGAAATACATGGAAAGAGAGAATAGTCAAGTATTTGAAGTACATCGGCTTCACAGTGTCACATGGCTGCAAGGTAGGAAAGGCGTCTGGATCGCTAGTGGTGCTCGATAGTTTGTCCCAGACTTCAAAAAAATACTTGGCGAATTTCGTTTCCGTGATGGGCTCGCCGTTGATTTTGATCCGCTCACGTACCGAGATCAAGTGCGGAGATGTGAACAAGCCGATCTTGTTGATCCCGGCACCTCTATACTTGGATAAAATGGATTCAGTGAATGCACAGGTGGATCCCTTTCCTTTGGTTCCGGTCACATGAATGATGTTCAATTTGTTGAAGTCCAGTGGTTTGTAGCCCAATCTACGGGTATACTCAAATACCTCATTTAGGGAAAGAATGCTTCTCTGCTGCGGCAGGATATCCAGAAGCTTGACTGCCTGGATGGTAGCAAAATTGGATTGAAGACTGTTCAAGGCATTGATTGCATCTTTGTAGCTTCGGCCAATACGCATGGAGTCTGGCTGTTGTTGCATGGGCAGAGAAGGGGAGTTGGACATAGATCGGTGAAAAAACAGTGCGGCGACGATAAGGATCAGGTAGGGAGCGCGATAATAAGAAGAGGTGATGAGATCGTCAAATAATTCGGAATTTTTAATCTTATGCAAGATTAAAGAAGCCTCCTTAAAAATTTGTCATTTATTGGCATTGATATGTCGGCATTTGAATCTTTGGGTTTGTCGTGTAATCAATCGAGCTTCCACTGGTACTCTGATCTGCAAATGGTCTACATATGGCGTACAACTAAATAAATATTTCAAAGTGAAAAGCTAGCAGGATTTTGTCTTATCGAAAGACAATAAAATGCCTTTTTCCACTGGCCTTAGTTTATCACGAGAACAGTAGAGTTCCCAATCAAGACCCAAGGCAACTGACCCCGAATCTTACGTGTGAATTTTTCAAGCTCTCGAGAAGTCACTCATTTATTTCTATTGTTTCAAATACTACTCCCAATTCTATATAACATATTCTGAGAATAAAGGTTATGTGAGTGAGTCTTCAAGAGCATATACGCTTGGAGGGGTATGTTAGATCAGGCAACAACAATACCTTTTTGCGTCCACAAACAATGTTCCTCAAAAAAATAGTTTGTTTCTATTCAGCTGAAGTTCATTTTTTATTTCTTTTGCGCTCATATCATTCATTGCCTAGCTTTAAAGTTCCTTCTATCAAGCCATCTTCCACGTGACCGGCAGCCAGATGAGTCAGTGGCTCATGCACCAACTTACAAACCACAAAATTTACTTTCCTCTTCAACAGACGCCCTAGTGGTATTTCATTTATTCACATATTCCAGTGCAACTTCGTCCAGTCACCCTATTCTTCCCTTCTTTTATTTTGTTGTCGTTATTTGCTGTTGTACAAAGAGTCACAATGTTGTACTGAGTTTGGGTATCCTTCATCACAGTGAACAAACGAAAGTCAAGGCTTGAATCAACAAAGTTTTCTTAAAGAAAAGTAAAATACTCCGCAACAAACGTATTTGTTGATTTTGAGACAGTGTCATCAACTGACAGCTACAAATCTACAGTATGGCTGCGATCAACACCGAATTCAATTGTGAAGAAGATCTGAGTTTTGCTCCATTAGTAACTCAACCTACTGCCTCCAAAAGTGCGATCGGGCTCCATAACGAAACAATGAATCCACAGCTTGCTACTCCATTTCCGTCACTACTGAAGTCCAATATGGACTTCCAGATGGGCCTTGAGGATGACGGCGCCCTTCAGATTTCTGATTTTTTTGATATACCCCTATTAATCTCGGACCATGGAGAAGAAGACTCAGAGAGTGAGAGTCTTGCGGTGTCCAAGTTGGTCAATTCTCGTCCGAGTGCCATGAATGATGAGAGCACAAACGCGGCCGCACAGGTAATCAAGAAATATATCCGCGAGGAGTGCAAAGATACACCACAGAATAGTTTTGTGAGTACTCTGCATAGCGAAACCGTTACCGTGACTAATGAGTGTGAGAGTCCTGTTGCAGTCGTTCAAGAGCTGTCCGAAGTGGTAGCGAAGCCTGCCAAGGTAATCTTGGGCCCAGAAGCATTCAGAAATGAACACGAGAAAGTCATGAAGATAATTGTCAAGTATGTTGCCATGAAAATCACAAACTCGTTCCCTCCACAAGCACCAAAGAAATCAGCAGCAAAGGAGTTAGCCTTGGATGAATTCATGATGGTGCTTGTAAGTCGTCTTCAGCTCTCAATGACCAACTTCATGAAGGGAATAATATACTTGTTCCGTTATATGGATATCATTTATCTATTACGATACTTGAATCAGTCGAATAATTTTGCGAACTATACTGATATGGGCTTCGGGCTTAAGAAACTCATTGTTGGCTGCTTTCGCTTGGTTCTTGCTCGTGAAAGAATCGCTAAGGATTGGAAGACTATCACTGGCTTGACTAATGTTCAGATCAATGCCATTGTCAAGACTTTGATTGGCAGATTGAATGGCAAATTGAACATCAAGAATGTGGAGGTGTTAAGATTGAAGAATGAAATTTTTCGGTTCATCCAGATGGTGACCAAGAGTGTATAATATTGTAAAGTTAAGTATTGGATTTTAATTGCCTTGTAGTTGTTGTCGAGCACTGTCAAAACGAAATATTGTGAAGTGTGACCTCTATAGGTGATTGCTAGAGAAATATGATCTCATTTTACTTACTTAAGATCTGGTATTGTAAATCGGATAAATTATTCAGCATACAGGGTGTTTGCCAGTACTTATTTTCAGTTTTTGCAACAGATCTACGAATGCCACAGTTTCAAGAAATATTAAAATCTTAAAAATTGGCAAAAGAGTCACACTAGATCACTTTGCCATATTCATTTTGGAACTGCATCAAGTATTGTTGACCCTAAATGATGGCGCTTACTTTTATATGCTCGACTTACAAGAGCATTTTTGCAGCCTATGATCATAGATGATAAGTAACCCCATGCGGCTATCGCATCTGCAGTCCCCAGATATGAGTCATTGCCTGCAACATTATTTATAATGCCCAGTGTGAGTAATTTTTTCGCGGACTTGGGGAATTCCGGTGACACATAGATGTGAGGAAAAAAAAAGAAAATAATAAAAAAAAAAAAGTTCAAACAAACTTTTGAATCTTGAAAAGTATTTGAAATGATTTCTGATAACATTTTAATTGTTATTGGATTTATTTCCGCCTCATAGCCACACTTTCGTTTTTCGAAGCTGAATAAGTCGGCGTAGAAACAACCAATTCTAAAGCTCTTTGAATAAATATGTAATTTGAACTGGTAGCTAATTTGTGAAATCCAATGCGAAAGTCAAAACCTACTTCTATCTGCTCGATTTATCATGTTTGTTAGTCCATAATATTCTTGCCCACCAATTTGCAGCTGGTTTATCTGCAGTCGGCCTGTGCTATCTTGGAATAATTTGCAGCGAATTGCCATACTTAAGAATGTGTGAGTCATAGATGCGACGGCCTGCCCGGCATAGAACTCCGAATCTTCACTTATCAGTCATATCAATTATGCAGGCTGCTCTTGGAATAGTAAGGTGCAAAGTGAAAAAAAAATTTGCGGAGATTATAAAAGACCGGGCAATTCGCTAATTTTCAACAACCCATCTTTTTTCCAACAACCTCATCTTGATCAATTACTTTTTGATCCAGCACACATAAATTGATTACAGTCCTATATCTCTAATCAATTATCTAATTTCCAATCCACTTCACATAACATATTGAAAAATGTCTGGTAATCCATATGGTCCTAACCCTCATGACTTCTTATCGAACGTTAACAAGTTCGAGGTCATTGAGTCCACCTTGAGAGAGGGTGAGCAATTCGCCAACGCTTTCTTCACCACAGAGAAGAAGATTGAAATAGCGAAGGCTTTGGATGACTTCGGTGTCGACTACATCGAGTTGACCTCTCCTGTCGCCTCTGAGCAATCCAGAAAGGATTGCGAGGCCATCTGTAAGTTGGGCTTGAAGGCCAAGATCTTGACGCATATTAGATGTCACATGGATGACGCTAGAGTCGCTGTCGAGACTGGTGTTGACGGTGTCGATGTTGTCATTGGTACCTCTCAGTTCTTGAGACAATACTCTCACGGTAAGGACATGAACTACATTGCTCAGTCTGCCATTGAGGTTATTGAGTTTGTCAAGTCCAAGGGTATCGAGATCCGTTTCTCTTCTGAGGACTCCTTCAGATCCGACATCGTGGACTTGCTTAATATCTACAAGACCGTCGACAAGATTGGTGTCAACAGAGTTGGTATTGCTGACACTGTCGGTTGTGCCAACCCTAGACAGGTCTACGAGTTGGTCAAGACCTTGAAGTCCGTTGTCTCTTGTGACATCGAGTGCCATTTCCACAACGACACTGGTTGCGCCATTGCCAACGCTTACACCGCTTTGGAGGCTGGTGCCAAGTTGATCGATGTTTCCGTCTTGGGTATTGGTGAGAGAAACGGTATCACCCCATTGGGTGCTTTGATGGCTAGAATGATCACTGCCGACAGAGACTACGTCTTGTCCAAGTACAAGTTGCACAAGTTGAGAGACTTGGAGAACTTGGTTGCTGACGCCGTTCAGGTCAACGTTCCATTCAACAACCCTATCACTGGTTTCTGTGCCTTCACCCACAAGGCTGGTATCCACGCCAAGGCTATTCTTGCGAACCCATCCACCTACGAGATCTTGAACCCATCTGACTTCGGTTTGACCAGATACATCCATTTCGCCAACAGATTGACTGGATGGAACGCTATCAAGTCCCGTGTTGACCAATTGAACTTGCACTTGACCGACGAGCAATGTAAGGAGGTTACCCACAAGATTAAGTTGTTGGGAGATGTCAGACAATTGAACATCGACGATGTTGACTCTATCATCAAGGATTTCCACAACGAGGTCAGCACTCCTCGTATTGCTCCTGCTGGCAACGGTACTCCTATCCCAGAGGCTCCAACTGCTGAGCCAGAAGCTAAGAAGGCTAGATCTGATTAAGTTGACTTTTGCGATTTCAAACGTTAGATCTCTCCGTGATTAGCTATCATGAACTTCACGACCATGTGTTAAAAAATAGATTTGCATTTCATTCTCATCTTTGTATCATATAGTCTGGTTTCGAGAGAGTGTTTGAAGCTTTTCATTTCACTTCTCTGAATACTTATTTAATGCAAATGCTCTACTCAATTTTAAGCGTTGTAGCACATTCTATTCTACTCCTTTATGAGAAATTTTCCTACTAGAGAATGTTTGATTTTGGTCCCCTCGTTTTCCCCACATATAGTAGATGTCTCGGCCCAGGGCTCATACTTCTCGGTATATCTTCGGGCCAAATACATACATATATAATGTACATGGCCTCTAGATTCATGAAAAATTTTGAATCAATTTGAAGATTTTGAACCGATATTCAATATTTAATTTCAAATCAGTCATGAAAATCCCCGATTCGCAAACAGGCTATGGCTTTATTAGAGGACTGAAGGACATCAATGTGTTGCCAAACCTTCCAGTGAAGAAGCCTGGTCCGAACGAAATATTGCTCAAGATTGAAGTGGCTGGACTTTGTCACTCAGATCATCATATTCTATTGGAGCAGAGTCCTTTGAATCCAGATCCTATGGTCATGGGACATGAAATATGCGGGAGTATTGCACAAGTGGGTTCGGAACTAGAAGACAACGAGAATTATGCAATCGGGTCAAGACATACGATCTTTATCCTCAACCCCTGCGCTGTTTGTATTCATTGTAAAAAAGGAAGAGATAATCTTTGTCTTGAGGGCCGTTTCGATGCTTTCGGCATCACTCTGGATGGAGGCTTCCAAGAGTATTTACTTGTAAAAAATCCGAGAGCATTGGTTCCAATTCCAGATGGAGTATCATATGAAGCAGCAGCTTCTGCAACCGATGCGATATTGACACCCTTCCATGCTATCATGAAAGTGAGAGAGCGGCTAGGTCCCGCTACAAAAGTTTTGGTATTGGGTGCTGGCGGGTTGGGCCTTAATGCAATACAAATTCTTAATGTTTTTGGGTGCAAGATCACCTGTGTTGACAAAAAGCCAGAGGTTCGTGATATTGTTAAGAACTTTGGCGCTTCAGAATTCTACACAGACTTCGACGACATTAAAGATCCACAGGAGACATTCGATTTATCGTTCGACTTTATTGGGATACCTGAAAGTGTTGCTTGTTCAGTTCAATACATTGCCGCCGGGGGAAAAATAGTCATGGTCGGCATGGGTCGCCTGAAGGCAGTTCTTCCCATTTACGATTTGTGCCGCCGCGAGGTTGAGGTCATCTTCAATATCGGTGGCACCTCAGTGGAGCAAGCCGAAATACTCCAATGGTTGAAAGAGAAAAAGCTCCGGCCAATTGTTGAAACAAAGCCCATGAGTTCTTTGCCAGAGTATATGGAGAAGCTCACTAAGAACCAATTAACGGGCCGAGTGGTATTCAAGCCAAAATTATGATTGCACTAAAATATATACTGTCGAAATCACTATGAGATTTTATTAAGAATAAGAAATTAAATCAGAAAGCAGACGTTCTGATCCTAGGTAGATTTCCGTTTCCGCACGTGACCACTATATCCGAAATCGGTTTCATCTGACAGATTGATCCATTCTTTACCAACCATGGCTAAAAAAAGTGCAGGGGAAAACTCAAAGAAAGCAGCAGGAAACGCCAAGAAGGCAGAGGCTGCCAATAAAAAGCGTCAAGCTGCTGATGAAGCCGCAGAGGCTGCAGAAGCTTCCAAATGGGACACGGGATCCAAGAAAGACAACAAGAAGAAGGAAGATGCACAATTTAAAAAGGAAGAAGCTGCACGTAAGAAAGCAGAACGTGATTTGCTTCTAGCTGCCGAGGAGGCTGCCATGCCTTCGAAGGCTGCCAACAGCAAGCAGAGAGGTGCTGCTAAAGTCGCTGCTAAGAAGACAGGAAAGATCGACGATTTCCTCGACTGGAACAAAGATGTGCCTGAATTGAGTGCTTCCGGTCTCGACGATGCCTTGGCTGCGTTGGCATTGACTGGAAAGGAGGGTGGTGTTGCATCTAAGGACATTGACAGACATCCAGAACGTAGAGTCAAGGCTGCCTTCTCTGCGTTCGAGTCTCGCAGATTGCCTGAGATGAGAAAGGAAAACCCTGGCCTCAGATTGCAGCAAATTAAGAACTTGCTTTTCAAGGAGTTCCAGAAGTCGGACGAAAACCCAATGAATCAAGATACTAATGTCAGTTATAATGCCACCAGCGCGGATGTGAGAGAGAAGAAACAAGAGGTTAGGTCCGAGAGAGAAAAGAAGTTCGCATAGTGGTAGTGAATGTGAGTTTCGAGTTTATAAGAAGCTCTTTAATAAAAGAAAGTAACGGATTTATGATGATGCCAATTACAATTGTGACATCACGCTAACAGCTCACAACCCAAGCTTAGGGGTGTAATGGTATTCAAAAAGTGGTAGAGAACTTGAACTTAAACTGATACAAAAGAAAGAAATGAAATTATCTCAAATGAAAACTTTTCGAAATTTATTGCACTAACTTCTACCACAAACTACATGTCTCTTAATCAGTGCATCGAACAAGAACAAACAAAAGTGAGTATTGTTCCAGACAGGTCCGGCAACACTGCCAGAGGTACAGGTTCGCTTTTGGAGATGATGCGTCTCTGCACTCCACACACATTCGCGCACACATATATAAACCATTGCAATTCTTCAAATCGCTGTACACACTCAATCAGATTCCAGCACTAACAATTGGCCAAACCCCCACCAATAGAAGACCAATTGTCGGTTTTTACCCCTCTCCTTTTATATAGAAACACCACCGTAAATAGTAGGTGTCTTATTTCTTCATATCCCTGATTCATCTGCGGTGCCACTCCATTTGTATTATAGTTGTGAATGTCCCGTTTAGACAGATTGGTGGTTCTCCTAGAGACGGGCTCCACGCCGTTCATTCGAAATACGGCGGCAGACCAACTCTCGGACATTGCCAAGGGACACCCCGAGGATGTGATTTCTCTTCTAGGTCGGGTGTATCCTTTCCTTAAGGCTGAGAGATGGGAGACACGTATTGCCGCCGCCAGAGCCTTTGGTGGTATCGTGGCCAATGCGCCCCGCTGGGACCCGAACTCCGACGAAACAATTAAGAAGGAGCAGCAGCTTCAGAGCATCCAAGACCTGGTCACTGTTAAAACAGAGGAAATGCCGAATGTAAAGCTTGAACAGGACGAAGAGCTCCGAAAGCTCGACAACGGTTTCCTGACTCTTGTAACTTTCGATTCTTGGAATCTTGGCGAGCTTCTTGCGAGCGGACGTAAATTGCTAGCGTCTGGAGGCTCCGACATCAACGGCACTCTGCCAGATGACCAGGTGCCCAGTGAATTCATGCAGAAGTTGAAGAAACACAGGCCTGTCGTCAAAACAGAGCCCGTGCAATCAACCAGCCCAGCCATGAAGAAAGAAGAGGAAAGCTCAACGCCAGAAGTGGCGCTCGTTGCGCAGTCACCTACTCCTGAAGCCCCCGCCAAGTCTTCCGCCTCTAGTGCCAGATTGAAGGCTATGCAGAGACGTAGAGCAAAGGTGAATGCGAAATCTTCTGCTTCGAAGGTTACTCCTGTAGATTTGTCTCAGTCCTCCTTGACCCGTGAACTTGCAGAGAATGGCGAGGGCGAGGTGAAGGAGGAGATGTCACTGTTTGATTTATCTGGGCC
The DNA here is from genome assembly GCF_035610405.1 of Australozyma saopauloensis. Lineage (NCBI taxonomy): Eukaryota > Fungi > Ascomycota > Pichiomycetes > Serinales > Metschnikowiaceae > Australozyma > Australozyma saopauloensis. Next base: position 1,163,191 of record NC_086135.1, read on the forward strand.
ACATGATGGCACAAAGTTGATGATGAAAGAAAACGACACCGAATTGTCTCCTTTACTTTCTCAGCACACAAAAGTGGCAGGTTTGGTTTGGCAGTTTCAAGGAGTGTTCGAACTTCTTACCAATGATCTTTTCGATGACAACTGGGAAGTAAGACATGGTTCCGCTCTTGGCCTTCGAGAATTGATTAAAACACATGGCACAGATGCTGGCAGAATCATGAACAAGTCAAGGGAAGAAAATGACGCCAACAACGCTGCCTGCCTTGAGGATTTGGCTGTGCGTCTATGCACCCTTTTCGCCTTGGACAGATTTGCAGACTATGTGAACGATACTGTCGTGGCCCCAGTTAGAGAATCTGGCGCCCAGACACTTGCTGCTCTCCTCACCCATCTAGATATTTCCACAACGATAAAGACATTCTACTGTCTTCGAACCCTTGTCCTACAAGAAGGTATGCACTTTAAGCAACCGCAAAAATTCTGGGAAGCAAAGCATGGTGGAATGCTCGGTGTTCGTTACTTTGTCAGCATAAGAACCGAGGTTCTCCTATCACACCCGGAGTTACTAGATAGCGTTGTCTCAATGGTCCTTCATTGTTTGAAAGAGAGTGAGGATGATGTCCAGTCGGTTGCTGCTTTGACACTTGCGCCCATCGCTAGCGAGTTTGTCAAGACAAGAACAGAGGTAATTGCATCATTATTGGAAGTGGTTTGGAACTGTTTGTCGAGCTTCGAGGATGATTTATCTGCATCTATCGGATCTGTCATGGAATTACTTTCAAAACTTTGTACACATAAGGAAGTTATTGAAATAATGCAGTCACATGAGTTCCAGGTGTCTGCAGATTCGTTTGATAATCTTGTACCAAAGTTGTTCCCCTTTTTAAGACATTCTATCACTAATGTCAGAAAATCCACTTTGAAAACCTTGTTGGAGTTCATCTCAATCGACGATCCATCCTCAAAATTATGGATTGGCTCGAAGACTTTGCGTCTAATCTTCCAAAACTTGCTTGTGGAGCAAAACCCGGAGGTACTCTCTCTATCACAAGAGGTATTTGACAAGCTTCTAAACGAGATCCAAATCAACTCCGAGCTATCGACTTTAGATTCTTACTTTGCTATCCAGGTACAATCTTTAACAACTCTCATCATGACACCTATTGGCATAGCAAGACACAATTACCAAATGAATTCAAGTCTCCTCATGAGGCCTACAGATACAAATTTTGATAGAATCGATGGCCGTGGTATTGTTCATGAGGTGAACGACACATACTCAGATGCTCCTATTTCCGACTCAGCTCCTAAAAGAGGAAGAAAGCGTAAGTCCGAACTCAAGATAGATTCTTCAGATCAGGATCATCTCAAGATCAATATTGACGCCCCTGTGCTCAATGGTGATGTCATGATCGTAGGTTACGACACTTTTGTTGGAATGAGAGTTGCTGCAGCCAGAGCTATGGGAAGAGCATTAGCGCAACTTGAGTCCGAATCGGATCTTCTCAAAGCATTCGAGAACCTAAAGAATTACTTGACATCTCCACACGCTACGCCTCGCCTATTTGTTGCCATTATTGTCGAAGAATATGCACTTGCTTTGAAAGAAAAATCTGTCAGTGCTCCTCCCGCTATCGTTGATATGGTCGTGCCAATAATGTCGGAGTTGATCTCTGACACTGAGGGTATCATATACTTCCGGGAGTTGGTTTCCACTTTGAAGAGTGCCAGAACTGCTTGCTTGCAATTGTTCGACGTTTTCATTACGAAAGGTAAGCTTCCCCAAACAAAAGTGCCTCATTGCCCAGTAATTGTGCAAGGTGAGGCTGGTTCTGGGCCCGGTGCGTTCAGTATCGAAAGTGCCACAAAACTTCTTGATGAAACGTATCCAAAACTTGTCAAATCACTCTCAGCAACGTACCGTCTCTCGGCTCACCTGGCTCTTGAGGACGCAAAGCACAGAATTGAGCAAACGTTACTTGTGGCAAAAGCTGCTAATTCTCAAAGATCCACAAGTATTCTGGCATCGTATGCAGCTGCTATTTTGGCTCTCAGCGGTATCCCCAGAAAGCTCAATCCGATTATAAGATCATTAATGGAAAGCATCAAGCTTGAAGAGACACTCCTTTTACAAAAGCGTACTGCTCAATCCTTTTCGTCTCTCATTGAGGGCCTTAATGCAGTTGGCAAGTCTGGCCCATCAGACAAGATTTTGAAGAATCTTTGTGCATTTTTGTGTGTTGACACATCCGAAGTGCCCGAGTTTATCCACAATTCCAAGATCGAGGACAATATTCTCTCCCTTCGAAAGGAAGAGGCAAAGACTGATCCCGCAGACATTGCAGCTCACGAGGAGGCTCTTAAAGGTGCTCGTATTAAACGAAATGGTGCTCTCTTAGCATTGGACGCAATTTTGCAAAAGTACGGAGAAAATCTTTTTGACCTGCTTCCTAAGCTCACAGAAATTCTATTTGATCCTCTCAAATTGCTCCTCGATCTTGAGCTGAAGCCCTTGGAAGATGATCTAGTTGGACAGAGTATAATCGATGCTTTGGGTGTCTTAAAAGCTTTGTTCCCTAAGTTGAGCGTAAAGCTTCATAGCCGCATCTCAGAGTATTTGCCGAATTTGGTTGCCGGTTTGAAGAATCCACTTTCTGTCTTGAGGTATTCTACATCTAAGTGCTTCGCCACTGCTTGCTCAGTATTACCTTCCAAGGTATTTCCTGTTATAATTAAAGAGGTCATTCCGATGCTCAATAACGCAGCGGAATTCAGGGAAAGACAAGGAGCTATCGAGGCTGTATATCACGTTGCAAGCACTATGGGCGCAGATATTTTGCCCTACATTGTTTTCCTAATCGTCCCTGTTTTGGGTAGAATGAATGATGCTGACCCCGATGTCAGAATCATAGCAAGTACAACCTTTGCTTCAATCATCAAGCTCGTTCCATTGGAAGCTGGTATCCCAGACCCACCAGATATGCCCGAAGAACTTCTTGCAGGAAGAGATAGAGAGCGTGACTTCATTCAACAAATGATGGATCCATCCAAGATTACCTCGTTTGAGGTTCCTGTCGCTATCAAGGCTAAATTGCGTAACTATCAACAAGAAGGTGTCAACTGGCTTGCATTTTTGAATAAGTACCGTTTGCATGGTATTTTGTGTGATGATATGGGTTTAGGGAAAACGTTACAGACAATTTGCATCATCGCATCAGACCACCATATCAAAGAGGAGAAATTTGCCGAGACCGGACTAGCAGAGTTCAAGAAGATTCCTAGTTTGATTATTTGTCCACCTTCTTTGACAGGTCACTGGGAACAAGAGCTAGGGCAATACGCTCCCTTTTTGAATGTCGTTGTGTATGCTTGCGGACCAACTGCTAGAGTTCACCTTCGTCCACAAATGGAGAATGCGGATGTCATTGTGACATCGTATGATGTGTGCCGTAATGATGTAGACGTGTTGGCTGCATATCAGTACAATTACTGTGTTCTAGACGAGGGCCACATCATCAAGAACTCTGCATCGAAATTGAGCAAGGCAGTCAAGCGTATGCGAGCTGAGCACAGATTGATTCTATCAGGTACTCCTATTCAAAACAATGTTTTGGAACTCTGGTCCCTTTTTGACTTCTTAATGCCAGGATTTTTGGGTACAGAAAAGGTTTTCATGGAGAAGTTTGCAAAGCCCATTGCTGCAAGCAGAAACAGTAAAACTTCTTCCAAGGAACAAGAAGCAGGTGCTTTAGCCCTCGAATCGTTGCATAAACAAGTCTTACCGTTTATGCTTCGTCGTTTGAAGGAGGACGTCTTGTCGGATTTGCCTCCCAAGATCATCCAAGATTATTATTGTGAGTTATCGGAATTGCAAAAGAAATTGTATAAGGATTTTGCCAAAAAACAGAAGTCGCTTGTTGAAAGCGAAATTAATGAGCAAGATGAAGAGGAGTACAAGAAGCAGGACAGTCATATCTTCCAAGTTTTGCAATACATGAGGAAACTATGCAATCACCCAGCTTTGGTGGTTACGCCAAGCCATCCACAAGCAGCTGAAGTTGCCGAATATTTGGCGACAAAAAAATCTGACTTGAAGAGTATTGAGCATGCCCCTAAATTGAAGTCTTTGAAAACTCTTTTGTTAGAGTGTGGAATTGGAGTCAATGATAGTGACTATTCCAGCGCAAAATTCAAGGCTAAACAAAAGCAACTCCTCACTTCTGATGGCGTGATCTCTGAGCACCGTGCGCTCATCTTTTGCCAGTTGAAAGACATGTTGGATATTGTCGAGGAAGAATTATTCAAAAAACAGATGCCCTCAGTCACATATATGAGACTTGATGGTCGCACTGAGCCTCGTAGTAGACAAGCTATTGTGCGTAAATTCAACGAGGATCCCTCGATTGATGTGTTGCTTCTTACAACCAAGGTTGGTGGATTAGGTCTCAACTTGACTGGAGCTGACACTGTTATTTTTGTCGAACACGACTGGAACCCAATGAACGATTTACAAGCCATGGACAGAGCACATAGACTCGGTCAGAAGAAGGTTGTGAATGTTTATCGTCTCATTACAAAGAACACTTTGGAAGAGAAGATCATGGGTCTACAGAAATTCAAAATGAACATTGCTTCTACGATTGTCAATCAACAGAATTCAGGTCTTTCTTCAATGGGAACCAATCAATTATTGGATCTCTTCGACGTTGAAGAGGGAACGAATTCATCAACTGCTGAAAACGGTACAGAGGAACAAGCAGGTTCTGAAAAGATCCAAGAATTGACGGGAGGCTTACCTCCAGATGCTAATGAAGATCCTAACAACATGTGGGATGATTCTCGCTATGAAGAGGAGTACAATTTGGATAATTTCATCAAGACGCTCAAGTAGTCTTATCCTGGAACCTCATATGTCAAGGTGAGCTTGAGCCGAAATTTTGTCAAAAACTAATGCACTAAATGGACAGAGGCACTCATTGCAGATATTAATTTCAATTGTTAATTGCCTTTGTAATTTTTGGCTTAACAATCCGCTATTTGCAATCTTAAAACTAGGTGGAAGGTAGAGATTATATAATCCATCGCCACGAAAGCGCCTTACCCAAAATCTCGAAAAAGAGCTCGAGGATATGTTGAATATCAAAACGACATTGCTCTTACCATAATTATACACACATACATTCATTCAATTCGAGTATCAGGTATTACTGTAGATTTTTGGTTTTCTTAGGTCCCATGCAATTGTGAAGCTGAGGTTCTTCTGACCGAAGAAGAGCTCACTTATTGTAGAAAGTTCAGTTAGTTCGTAAATTGTCTTTGAGTAAATTGATTCACACATGGCGATCACCAGAGATTCATAGTCAGAAATTGAATCAATATGGGTCCCAATGACTCAAAGAAAAAGATTGTCTCAACAATATTCGAACATTTTTCTCAGATGATAATACCAACAAGAGAATTTCTCGAGTAGAAAAAAGGCGCCATCAAATACCAAGAAGCAAGAATTGACTTGCATTTAGGTAGTCTCAGATCTGGTACCTGGGCGCTCCAATGGCTGCTAATTGGACTTTGAGACTGTACATGAATTCAGGATCCAATGATTTCACCTGCATTAAAAACTAGATAAAGAAAAAGTAAACAAGAGAAAATGAGCTTTAAAAATTGGAGGCTTGTGGCCAAAATTGCGTTGTAAGTCCTTTTAATCAAGATACCCGGATCGGACTATGGAACTCTGATTGAGTAGAGTGTCAGAATTAGGCGTCAGCAAATCCACTAAAACCGAGAAAAAAGTAATGCTGGTACATTTATTCTTTATCGCATGCAACAAGTCACTGAAATTTTGATTAAACGCTCGCAACATGACGATGTCATTTAATACTAACGGGTGACGCCAGAGCGGTACTGAATTAGTCCAGCATCAAAATTTCAAGCCCTTCGTTTCATGGTTAATGAAAGAAACATCACTCTGTAAGTTGCAAGAACATCTACTTTTCAACTGGTGGGAGGCTAAAGTGGAGAGATGGGTCAATATCTCGTCGTATCACCGAACCTGACACTTGCCTGAAGGGTCCCCGAAAACATGTTTGGTAAGAAATTGAATACAATCTGGGGCCAATTTTTTTTAGTTTCTTTTTTCGTAAATTCAACTTGCCAAATTTCATGGGTTTACAGAAGCTCAGATATGTGTATCATGAAGAGGGGCCAAAAGACAGTGACACAAATGAAATACCAGAAGCAGATAAAACTACGCTCATTAAACTCATGAGAGCGTCGTTTCTATTTTTCGAAAAAAATCGCTGTTCCGTCGATGACTATTTGGTGTTCCTTAACTGGGTCTCCATACTCGCATCGCACAAGAAGACATCCTGTATGGGAACGGCATAAGAAGCAGTGGAAAGAATACTCCTCTTCTAATTGAGAATGCCTGGCGAGCTAAAACAGAAGCTTCTTCGATTGGAAGAAGACGGACAAAATGCCTACGGTTTCCTAGCTTCCGACGAGAAATCTAGCACGAGCAGATTGACAGAACCTTTGGATACGCCATCCCCAGATTTTCAGCTGCAAAAGACAACACCCAAATGGGTACATTTCGTTGCTGGAGGAATCGGAGGAATGGTTGGTGCCGTTGTGACCTGTCCTCTTGATGTTGTGAAAACAAGATTGCAGTCAGATTCATATCATGAGGCTTACAACAAGGTCCCCAAGTCTCGAAATCCCCTTATGAAAGGCCTACAGCATTTTGGCGAAACATGCGGGGTCATCCTGTCGATTTACAGAAACGAAGGAGGAAGAGCTTTGTTTCGTGGTTTGGGCCCAAATCTTGTGGGTGTGATCCCGGCCAGGTCGATCAACTTTTTCACTTATGGTGCCTCCAAGGAGATTTTTCTGAAACATTTCAACAACGGTCAAGAAGCGACATGGATCCACTTGGCAGCTGGTTTGAGTGCTGGATTTGTGACTTCTACTGCCACCAACCCAATTTGGTTGATCAAAACTAGACTTCAGTTGGATAAGACAAGGGGAAAGCACTATAAGAATTCCTTGGACTGTTTCAAGTATGTCGTGAAAAACGAAGGCTTCTTCAGTTTGTACAAAGGCTTAAGTGCTTCCTATTTGGGTGGAATCGAGTCAACTTTGCAATGGGTTTTGTATGAGCAAATGAAGTCGTTTCTACATCGGAAATCGGTCGAGATTCATGGTCGGGATGGAAAAACAAAAACAACAAGAGACCATGTCCTTGAGTGGTGCGCTCGTTCGGGTGCAGCTGGTGCTGCCAAATTCTGTGCCTCTTTACTTACCTATCCCCATGAAGTGGTAAGAACCAGATTGAGACAGGCACCTTTGGCAGAAACCGGAAAGCCAAAGTACACCGGATTGATCCAGTGTTTCAAACTAATCATAAAAGAAGAAGGGTTCAGCAGTATGTATGGAGGCTTGACGCCGCATTTGCTTCGAACTGTTCCAAACTCCATCATTATGTTTGGTACGTGGGAATTGATTGTTCGAGTTCTCTCTTAATTCGGCAACAAAAGAATAATGTATATAGATTTAAAGCGTGTAATAAAATTGGTGTTGGGATATTGAATCACCTCTCGTCGTCTGTAGAATCAAAATTATTTGGCCCATCACTTTCGTCATGATTTTTATCATCACTGTTAATTGTGCTATGCTTCCGCTTGTTAGAGCTTGGAGGAGGCAGACCCTGTATAGTTGACGTGAAACTAGTCAATACAGTATTCTGGACTTGTTTGTAAAATTGTGGAGGGGATCCATTCGGTGGCTGAATATTCAATTGAGCAATAATTGGATCTGGCTGATAAACAGTGCGATGTTTCAAGGGTTTGGAGGCATTAGGTAATCTACTTGACAGCCCATTGACCGCATCACTCATGGTCGGAACCATCCCCAAAGGATTGAGCTCCGGATTGAAATATATGGACTCTTTACCTTTTAGTCTGTTTTCCTCCTTCTCCTTTGCGAGCTTGTCCTTCTCGATTCTCTTTAGTAGCTCATCTATCTTCTCCTTGTGCAATTTGTTCTTTCGAATAAATGCCCAGTCTGATCGTAGCTTTTCGAGCCTCTTTTTTTGGTGGTGATCCAAGTCTGTGGAGTTTTCTAGTCTCTCGATTTGGTAGTAGAGCTGGACAGGGTTCACATCCTGGAGTGTTTTGTTGAGGTGGGCATTTTTCTGCTTTTGCTGTAGCTTCTGTTTATGCTTCTGTTCGTTCTTCCGAACTTCTTTGGCGAGACTGTAATTTCCACGAATCATGAAGGGATATAGTGGCTCCAGAGAGTGTGTTTATGCTACCCCAGATTGGGAGGATCAAAGTCCATCTCAGCCGCTAGAGACAAAATAAATTCTGGTCTCGTTTGCGTCAACGAAGAAATTATGACGAAAATATCCGATGTGAATTTCACTCCATTGATATTTTTCACTGGGCATGCTCACACTCGTTGAGCTTGTATTGACAGTTCACTGTATGTAGCCACTTACGATTAACACCACCATGAACAAAGCGGAAACCAATGGAAACGCCGCCGCGGCATCCGCCAGTATCCCTGTGGATTCGCTAGAACTCATAAGGAACAGACTCCATCAGGTTCATCAATCGTTGCGGAAATTGGCCGACCAAATCAACTACTCAAATAGAAACCCCAAGGCCAAGCTTCCTGGTTACCTGAGCTTACATGGGCAATTCCAGGTGCTCATCACACAATTGCACTCGCTTGCATCGCACTTGGAACTGAATAGCGATATTCTTCGCACCACAAATGCGTTTCCGCTTCCGTCGTTTCCCACAACGCAACAAGAGGGATTGGTGACAACACTTCTACGAAAAAAGCCGTTGCCTGAGGTCGACGAGTGGATCGATGCCGCTATTGCAGAATGTAACCTGTTCAATATTCCTTTACTCAAAGATGACGAGTTGGCTGAGTGGTGTTATGCCAAAGCGAAACAATTGGAGAGTGACTTTGTTTTCGATGGCTTCTACACGGAGAAACAACAACTATACCTCGAAAGCGAGGAGGGAGTAGCGGAGACCGAGCGCAAGAAGGAAGAAACGGCTGCTAAGGAAGAAAGGGAAAAATCCATAGTGGGTACAGGGGAGCCTATGAAACCTAATTCTATATTGAAATTTATGACCAAGGGTTTGTGAGGGAAAGTGAACACCTTAACTCTGAGTTTCCGGGCCATCCGAAGCGTAGAAATCGTAAAAATACAAAATGGAGAAAATGAAAAATGCAGCGGCTCCGCCGAGAGTGACGTTTCTCATGGAGATTCTGGTAGCGAGAAGCTGACCACCGATGGTGGCAGCGGCGGTGCACAACGCGTGGCCAACCACAGCTCCCATGATGACAGTCCAGTAGTCGGAGCCCGCAGCCATTGCAATGGTGGCGATTTGAGAACGGTCTCCCCATTCACCCAAGAAGGTCATGACGAACACCTGTATCCAGACGGGAGACAATACAATCAAGGCGATTTCCTTGACGCGCGAGCCGAAAGCAGCCACGGAGGAATTGAATGTCGAGCTCTTAGCACCACCGGTCTCCATGTCATCCAAGTGCGAGTTCAAAGTGCTAGCCTGAAGCTCCTCCTCCACCTCTGCCATCTCATCACCCACACCAGCATCCTTCGACATAGAAAGACCCTCTCTGAGCAAGTTGATACCGAAAACAACGAAAAGAATAGCAGCCAAAAAGTGAGTAATTCTTTCGGAAACAAGCCCTGGCAATGCATGGCCCACAAGACCCAGCAACACGGTCATCACGGCCAACGAAGAAAAGGCAGCAGAGAACACCACCAACTTGGGATATCTCATCGACATCAAAGCAGCAATGAGAAACGTTTTGTCACCGATCTCGGAAACCACAATCATGGACACCGCCATGTAAAACGAGTGGGCATTGGTTGCACCCTCATCTCTCTCCTTGTTATCAGTGGTAATGGCATAAGCTTCGGACTTCTCCTTAGGCTTAGAAACAGCGGCAGCGGGAGCTACAGGCACTCTGGTTGCTTTCAGTGTGGGGAGGGCGCATTGTCCAACGGCAGCCAAAGAAATGAAGGCCAAAAGCGGCAAGGAAAACTTCATGGAAGTAGAGTACCGGTGTGTTTTGGGCAGTTGGCCTGATATAAAAAGTCCGTAGACCTGTCTCCGAAATCAGCGGCACGTGACGTAAGCGACTAGTGTACAGTCGGTGGACCCAATCTCAGATTTGCAGAATGGTCGGATATAATAGCCGGCATAATTTCAGTCAGCTGGATGTGCTTCTGCAGACTGGCTTTGGCTCTGCATTTGAAGAGCGTTTTGATTGGATTTTGGCCAATGGCGCTCGGTCTGTAGGTCTCGGGTTAGGTGCTCTGGCGCGGCTACAGTTAGGGGTACATGTATGCGAGGGCGAATCGCCACGCTAGGTGGGATGGTCGCACAATTGAGTATTTTTGGGGTTGGTGTTGTACCTGAATTCTGCAGCCCTTAGTTTCGAATCGTGTTTCTGATGTTCTGGCGGCTAAATTGCCCCATCATGCAGATACAACCGGAGGTGAAACTGTCGGCGTTTTGGAGAAAGCGCCGAGTGCATGCAGAAATTTGAAATCGGGTAAATTTTCATGTTAGTCGTAGGGCTTTTGTTAATTTTGATCCGATGATATTGCGGGAATTCTGGGCTCCATTGCTTCTCTATGAGTCTGGGTGCCTTTGATCATATAGTAGTACGCCAAAAGCAGGTTCCAATAAGAGAATAAAACAAAAATTAAGTAACCAATTAGAATTCCAATAGAGATATCTCTCCAATATTATGTAAAGTTTTAAACTACGTTTCATGGTTTCTGCTACTAATTCTTTCGAATTATGGTAGTCGAAACACGAAGAAACGCTTTATCTGAGCTATTGATACCGAAAACCTATTTCTTGTCATACTTTCCAAAATCACATTTCCAGATTAAAATTGCTCTTCTATCAAGTTCATATCCAGATAGACTTCTTCTTGCTCCAGGTATGCCCCATTACTGATAATTGCAGTACAGTTCTTTACCCAATGCTTAGGCTGGTCCGATGCAATTCCACAAAGTCCGCCCTAGCCGAGCGGTTTCAACAAATTTTGGATGAAAAGCTACATCTGGCTTCAAGATCCGCAATTTCTAAGGATGAACATCTCTCTCTGCAATTGGATTGCCTGGAACAATTCAATACCGAAAGATCTCAATCCCAACTCGAGGGTGCCGCATTTGAACAAAAGTACCAAAGAGAAATTGCCTTTGTAAATAGCGAAAAGCGTTTCAATCTGCAAAACGAGAGAAATGATGCTCTTCAGAGACCATGGAACGGTTCTGAACTGGTCCTAGAGACATCTCGAAGAATGCTAGATGACTCGGTGGCGAAAGCTAAAAGAGTAGAGCGGAAGCCGTCTCGAACAATCATTAGTCCTCCTGTTCCACTCAGCGAAAGGATTCAAAATGCAAAAGAACTGTCATTGGACTACAAAGTTGGCAAGGCCATGACTCCGGAGGAGAAGGAACGCGAACAGTTCAAGGAGATGTATAAAGAGCGTCTTCTTGGGCCTTCAGTGTTTTCAAATTCTGCGTCTTCATCCTCGACCATGGGTCTCATCACTAGCATGGCCGATGCTCGTATCAATGCCGAAATAGACCAGAAGACCGGGACGTTTAGTTCCCAAGAGATGCTCTCTGTGAGAGGCAAGCCATTGGACAAAGATAGACTCAAGAACTCTACAGACACAGCGTATTTCATGAATGAATTGTTGAAGAAACAAGATTGTTTGCCTACATGGATTGAGAACCAACAAGGTGTTGACGTTGAAGTGAACGCATTTCGTGCTAATTTAAAAAGTCAAGCAGTATCCTCGCTACATAAGTTGGCTAAGAGCGGCGATGGAACTCAATCCGTTGCTGAAATGAAGCTGGCTTTGTCAGTATACACTCAAGACAAATTGGAAAGTAAACTCCTTCTGATGATCCTCAAAACCAAAAAAGACTATTTTCAATCAAAGATTGCAGACATCAACACAAAGATTCGACACTATAATCTCTCAGCGCCATCTAGCAGCCTTCACAAATGGAAACTAATAGAGGAGAATGAGTATCAGACAGCAATATCCAAAGTTGTACTCAACATTGATGAAGCTCTCGAGTTGGCGAACTCACAACACACAAAGGTAAAAGAAAAACAAGTTTCAAGCTCGTTTTTGGGATTACTTGGAGAAAAAGGCCCGTCAATAAACACCAGCTACTCCGGTATTGAACGGCCAAAAGAGCCCCTTCAATTCTGGCAGCTGGTGAAAGACATTTTTAAAAGCTAATGTTCCTTATAATTAATAATACACGATTGCAATGACCAATAATGAAAGCGAAAGAACCCAAAGTTTCCACAACTCGCATACTTGGTAAATAAGGCCCTTACTTCTCGTTCTCAGCTTGCAAGCTTTTAATTCGTGCTCGAAGGCTTCAGTCATCTTCTCTCTGCTGAATAGTTTGTGGACTCTGTCAAGGCCATTATTGCCCATGGTTTCCTTCGACTGAGAATCAAGTTCTAGAATGTGAGCTGTGAGTACATCTGACCATTCTTTAACCTCATTTAGACGATTATAACCTGTAGCTTCATTCAAATTCGAGCCATCGTAATTCACTATGGATTCAAGTGGTCCACCTCTGTTGATAGCTAAGACAGGTGTTTTGTTGAGCATACTCTCGACGGGAACAATACCAAAATGCTCGAAAGTTGGAGTGTAAAGTAATAGCTCGGCCTTTTTCAATGCAGCATTCTTAATGGAAGTCTTCACAGATGGCATGAAGAGAACTTGTGTTTTGCCGGGCATGAGGACTAGCTTTCCCCGGAAAGTATAATGAACGAGCTTCAACTGCTCGCATAAGCGTTCAAGCTCTTGCAAATACTCTACATTCTCGCGAACCCGAGGATCGTACCCCCCAGCAACGATCAACAATGGCTTCTCGTTCTCTTTAAAACTGTTGAGAGCATCTGCGAAAGCTTTAATTGCGAGACCAATATTTTTTAAACGCTCAAAACGATTGATCGACAAGACAAATTTGCGGCCCTTCATGAAATCCAGTAACTCCTTTTCGGCATCAGAGTTGTCCTCCTGTGGAGCCTCGGTGTCAACACAAGGGTAGATGATTCCAGGCTCGATTGATGATAAACTGGTAAATGTTTGATGAAAAATAGATCTTGTGAAACTAGAATTGACCACGATATTGTCACTTGTTCCTGTTGTCCATTCTTCGATCGCGTCGAATGGCTTACGATAAAGGCTTTTGATGAAACTTGTCTGTTTAGAGAGAAGAAGATCTGGGAAATGACAGTAAAAGAGCACTTTTGTATCTTTTCTACTGAACAAGCTCAAAAAGGGCACACAGAATGACAATTGGTCCACGATGAAATAATCAAACTGGTTGATTTGACCTGTCCAGATCAAACAGATCACAAGGTAAAACTGCCTGAGAATAGCACACAAAATATGCAATTTTCCCATGACCGATATAGGTAGGAAGTCTCCGAGAACCTTGACTTTCAAGACGCCGCTGCTGACTTCCTCAAAGCAGTGGGATTTGTCACAATGGGAAGTGAACACGGTCACTTCATGGCCATTGGATTGGAGTCCCACTGCAGCATCTACTACTAGACGCTCAGCACCACCAATTCCTAAATCAGGATGTATGAAGGCGATCTTTGTCATTCTTGGTGGTGTGTTGTGGAAGACTGATATGCAAAGTAGGAAGTATGCGGTACAGAGGGCAACCTCCACAAATAGTCAGTCCGAAATTGAAAATCGCATATCAGGTAAATGATCTAATTTGCAATAGCTAAAATCCCTGTATTAAAAAACGTATATCTATTTAGTAGATACCCAGCTGTCTAGACTAAGCCTAAACTTGAATGGTCTCTCCCTGCAGCTCTCTTTCCAACTTTTTCTTCAATTTTTCAGCCTTTCTGTCATATCTTGTGTCATCTGGATTGAAGCCTGCTTCTTCGGAGCCCCACACCGCCCAAGAGGGGGTCTGTTTGATGTAGTCCAAGTCACAGAAGTCTTGCTTGGACTCAAGAAGCTCGAAGAAACGGTCGTAATCAATGTGAGTGTACCACTCGCCATCGATCTTGAACTTCTCGTGCGCAATCAAAATGCAGCAAGAATGAGCGTGTTCGGCAGCCAATTCGTATTTCTGGCCTCTCGATTGAAGCTCTGCAACCAATTGCTCAACAAATGACTTGCATTCATCATAAAATGGAATATTTTGCATGGTGAGTGGATTTCCGTTGGCATTTGATGATCCACAGAAGGTGGCTCCTTTGACCTCGATCTGGGAAGGCTGCGCTCTCTCCACCATGTCAGCATAACTAGAAATGTCGCCCATATTGAATCCCTTGACCAATGTCAACCTGAAGACGGTTCTTTGATGAGACTGCTTGGTTCTAAGAATATCCAAGCACGACATGAGTCTTTCCCAGAAGTCAGAATTGAGTGGTCTATCGACTTTCTTCAAGTCAGTCTTTGTCGGAGCATCAATACTGACGTATAGTTGAGTGACCTTAGCAAGCTGTGCCAAATGGTCTGGGTGTTGAGCATTGCAGACCAAGAAAGATGAGATGTGTCTCTCGTGCAACATTGAAACAAACTCGTTGATGTGTGGATAAAAGATGGGTTCACCCACAAGTGACAAAGCACAATGACGCACCTGAAAAGCTTCCTCAAATCTATCCATCTGGATACCTGGCACACCTCTCATCTGTTTAATTTTCTTGTAGTGTCCTTCAAGAGCACCTTTCAAGACCATCTCAGGAGGGTCAACCTCCCATCTCCAGTTCAGCTTTGCAACTGGGTTTGTACCGTGCCGCCAGCAGAAGACACATTTGTTGGAACAGGCTAGCGACGGGGTTGTTTCCATGCACAAGTGCGATCTAATTCCATAAAACGCAAATTTGTAACAGGAGCCTCTCCCACGCATAGCACTCTTTGTCCAACGACATATCTTGACTCCTGAATGAGAGCCAACAATGGTATATCCTTGTTTAGTAAGGGATTTGTATGTTGGTGAATCTTGAGCAACCATCTGCTTTGGACCCTCTGCGGACTTGAACTTTCCTCCAGAGGCCGCTATAATCAGTCCCATATCCTCAACATCCACAACCTCAGAAGCAATATCGATCTCTTCTTCTTCTGCATCACTATCTTCCACTTGTTCGTTAACAAAGAAAGGTTCTTTGTCTGCAAGAAGCTCGCAAAATCTATCGATCCATTCGATTGCCTTGTTCAGCTCATCTACCTTCATGCAATTCTGTCCCAACGGGAACAAACGCCGACCCCCTAATTTAGCAAGCCATTTGTCGGCTAATTTTGCTTGGTAGCAGAATTGAGATCCGCCCCAAGACTCTGAATCACCTAGACCGAGCACTGCAAACCCAGCTAAGGCTTGAAGTGGGTACTTGTCCACACGGAAGTCTTGGTATGTGTCCTCCAAGTGCTCCAAGAAATAATCAATAGGAGAGTCTGTTTCGTATGAGGGAAGAACCATTAAATATATGCTGGGCGACTCGTTCTTGGGTGTCTTCATGAAATACTCCTCCAAATCATCGACATCATCATCAAGAGAGAGCAACTTGGTGCTGGCAGTACGCCCATCGATAGCGCATATTTTTTCGTGTAAAAGAGTGGCGATTCGCTTTGATGAGCCAGTCAATGTGGTGTAGAATATGTATATTGGAGACTCCACAAGTTGAAGACTTGATGCTGTGAGCAAGGTTTCGCTGAAGTTGGGCTCCGATTTGCTGCCTTTGAAAATCTTAGGAGATTTTGATCTTCTGCTCACAACTTTTCTACCGACATTACCATTTGATTTTTCCACTTTATAGGTATGAGTGAAGTCAACCTCATAGATATTCAGGGCCTTCTTTGGTTTGACGTCCCGGAGTTCCTTCGCAAAAAAATAAATAATAATTGCAGCCACTAGTAGAGAGACTCTATTGCCTGAAATCAAAAAAAGCACCGCGCAAGCGCCGAAAATCGTCTTCCCCAGATCCATATTGGAAGAAAACAGATATGAGATGGAGATGAGTGACATGATGCAGGATTTGCAACCAAATTTCAGGTCGGCTCTGGCTGCAAATTCGCAGAACACACTTGATGCCGACTTGAAAAGTGCAACACACATAAAAGGATGAAATTCCGGATTCATAAAATTCTCTTAACGTTCACTTCTGCAATTATTCAACTGAATTTTCTCGGAGTTGGAAGCAAAACAGAACACACAAAGCCTCCTTTATTCGTCGTGATTAGTAGATCATGGCTCTGACTATTGGCAACCCTTCTGAAGTTACTGAAGACTTCCAACTCGACCTTGATTACTCAGAGTATGACTTTTGGACCACCGTCGATCTTAGTTCTCCCACCCTATTTGACGACAGCCCTAATTCTGACGAGAATAAATACACTGACACGGAATTTTGGCTTCCCTGTTGCAGCTCTGAACAAGAATTGAAGGCTGACTTCAAAGATTTGTTGGACCTTGACTTCGAACTACAAGAAACTCATTTTGGCAACACGGAGGAATATCTGGCACTCCAGTATGCTACGGACTCTCAGGATTATTGGGGCAACATTCAAGCTATTGATGTCGATTCTCAGTGTATTAGCGTATGTCAGTTCGATAATTATGGAAGTACGTGCCGCGAAGTGAGTGGTTCTGACGCATCTGGTCTCGCTCGTGATCTCGATACCCATCTCATCAAAGAGGAATTGGTTAACGAACTTAGCAGCGATGATTCGGTGGAAACGACTTTCGGGGGTGAGTCGCGCTATCTGACGTCTCCTTCTACAGTGTCAAGTGATAGAAGTTATGATCCTGTAGTAGACACTGAGGACACTCTACCTACAAAAGATCAGAAACGAAATTTTTTCCGTGATACCAAGACTAATGCTCCTACTTGGGAAAAGTCTAAGGTTCATTTCGAGACAAAAGAATTCGAATCGTGTGGTATTCTGCCAAAGCGGCTCCCTCGTGTTGTCTGCCGCAACATCCAAGAAAGAGAAAGCGCTACTGATGTCGACGATGACCTTGCTTCTGAATCAAAATCAAAGGGAGTCTGGAAATCCAAAGGAATTGATCTGAGATTCATCAGCAAAAGCTTCATCACCTTGTCACCGAGCACAACCCAGTGCTTGGACGTCGATCTCAATTACCATGGATATACGGGAAAAGTACGCAAAGTGATTATCTACAATGATATCACCAATTTTGCCGTTACTAAACATGATATTGCAGGAAGACGTGCTGTTATGTTAAACGACCTTTGTGAGTACTACGAGAAGCACGAGGAAGAGGAGATTTGGGGAAGTCGAAACGATAAAATCGGCCTAGAATCCGGTGTTTTGCAACGAAAAATTCACATCAGAGACATTTCTGATATTGCCGATTCTGTGACTTGTATTCGCTACGAGGCATCGACCAATTTCCATGAAACAAGACCATATGAGCCACAGTACTTTCGTTTCGAATGCGATGATCAGGACAATATTGTTGGTGAAAGCAAGTGTGGTATGTGTGCATTCTGTCCCGAGGTCAAGTTCTATCCGTACAAAAACTCCAGCTACCTAAGCCATTTGACCCTCATGCATGGTGTGTTTGCAAACAACTACATTATTCCCGAAGGGCTCTATGTCGGCAAGTACAAGTTGAGTCGCACAAGCTATTCCAGAAAGAAGAACTTGATTGATGGTCTTCAGTGTCCGGTGTGTTTCGAGATCATTACTATCAAATGTTGGAGGACAAAATCCAATCCATTACTTAGCTACTTTCGCCACTTTAAGAAGCAGCACCAAAAAGTTTGCCGTTCATTCATCGACAGTCGTGTTGACCCTGTCAATTGCAAAGAATTGTGTTAAGTCACGGGCTTCATAGCCATATTTTCCTAGCTATCACTTTTTACCCTACTCATTATCTCTCACCATATTCTATTTTCATGAAAATTCCATTTTTATTTCACATTGATCAATATACTTCTCTCACTTATCATTCGTAGTGCTCTACTACCCAAGCATAAATCTCGAGGACATGGTGCTGCTATACTCGGGTGGGGACCGAAACATTGTTGTGGAATTTAGAAAAATAAATGCTGCTTCTTTTTATATGTACGTGTAAGTTTGTTCTTCAGTAGCAATTGACACTAAATACATTGCTCTTGAATTCAGCGCCATATCCTGCCACAAATCGTGACAAAGACAGTACCAAAAGATAAATCGTAAACATGGAAAATAACATATATTTTCCTTACAATTATAAGTTGTAGCGCTTGTTTGTCTGTTCACCCTAATCTCTCGTCTGCCAGTTGTGTACACAGTGGTTTGAGGATTAACTCACAACACAAAGATAGAGGACATTAGTCTCACCAATAAAGAATATTCCACAGAGCGAAATTACAGGCAAAGTACCGCTTTGCCCCATTCATCTCTACCACTGCCCAACACCCTCGCTGGCTGCCATTAGAATTTTGCCTTTGGAGTTTAAGGATCTCCAAGCGTTGAGCAAAAGGTGAGAATGTCCTCTGGCCGAAACGCTCTGACCACTAGAACTATCACTCTAGACCAAGTCCAGCATCTTGGACTGTCATCTGAAGAAGCTTCTGTATCCAAGAAGAAGTCGATCATTTGGAAGGATTTTGGTGTGTACTTAGATAAGAAACTAGACTGGCATTTGGACCAGGACTTTGTGGAGAACGCCTCTGCTAGCCCCACTGTTATCTTAAACGTTCTTTCTGACTCTTCATACCTCTCGCAGGTGGTCAAGTTTCAAATTTGTAATTCTTGCAAGCGTCCCGTAGGCGAAGATACCATCAAAACCCACTACACACGCTGCGTTGAAATGAAGCAGAAAAGACTGGAACAAGAAGGCACCACAAGCTCTGTTGCGCTGAAGAAGAAACGCGGTAGAGCTGGTAATTCGTTGCTTGATGTCGAGAACTCATCGGTGAACTCCTCCAGAGGTGCTACACCAGCTCCAACAAGTCCAACTTCTACTTCCTCTGGTGCGATTGGTCGCCCTAAAAAGAAGTACAAGAAGTCCCAAATGCAAAAGGAGAAAGAGGCTGCCAATGCTGCTGCTGCCGCCGCTTTGGCTGCTGAAGCTGCTGCCAATAGAGCGCAGAACGCAACTGCCACTAAGAAGAAGAAGTCAGTCAAACCTAAACCGGTGACTGTCAATAAGTCTAAGGGCCCTGTTGATGTTGAGAAACAGTGTGGTGTGGCATTGTCTCTGGGAGGGTTCTGTGCTCGTTCATTGACTTGTAAGACACACCCTATGGGAGCTAAGAG
Organism: Australozyma saopauloensis; assembly: GCF_035610405.1. Classification (NCBI taxonomy): domain Eukaryota; kingdom Fungi; phylum Ascomycota; class Pichiomycetes; order Serinales; family Metschnikowiaceae; genus Australozyma; species Australozyma saopauloensis. Next base: position 1,182,526 of record NC_086135.1, read on the forward strand.
AGCTGTGCCAGGAAGAAGTGCACCATATGACGTATTGCTCCAGAGATACCAAAAACGGAATCAGGCCAAGCTAGCTGCAACCAATGCTTTGGCAGCTCAGAGACGTGAGGACGCTCAACTCTCGGGTGTTACCATTGATGATGACGATGGAGCTATGAATATTGTTCTTGACCCAGATGAGGAAACACAATTGGTGCTCGAAGGTTTGTCTAAAAACTCCCCTTGTCCGCTAGAGCGAAAAGTTATGGTCTCTGTCAAACACCGCCATCGTTTCTTGTATATGAGAGAAGCATATGCTAATGCCCTTATCACTAATGGCCCTGCCTCCGCTGATGCACTTTCTCTGTCTGCTGATCTCAAGTTAGCCAATCAAGCTATTTCAGGATCAATGGGTGGTTTACAAGGTCGTTGTGCACTTGTTAGTGTGGATCGTGCCTCGGAAGGCAGTACACAAAGCTATGCAACAATAGCCGGTGAATTATACTCCGTCCGCGCACCCCTGAAAGCAGTGACTATGACAGCTCAGTATAATCAACACCAGCAGCAGGTCTTCCAACAACAGGTTTTAAAGTTGCAACAGCAACAGCTTCTTATGAGACAGCGTCAACAGCAGCAACAGCAACAACAGCTGCAAACTCAAAAGGCTTAATTGACTCAAAGTTGATTGTGTCGAGATGCGGTCGGATATGATTGGGCTTCTGGAGTTTGACATATCGAGATACGTTTCAGGGGTGGCCTATTTTAGTTCTTTGTTCCGAGGAGCATTGTATTTTTAGTATGTATATTAGCTATGAGAATATATCAATCCAATATGAGGTCATGTAAAGCTCTTATGTGTGAATCAGTTGGGCTTTAGGCCACAAAGGACGGTATTTTTGGATCCAAGGGTGAGAGCTTAGCTCCGATAATTGCATACGTTTGGTAGAATCCCTTTGTAAAAGGCGTTTTATAAAATCAGCAGCATCTCCATCTACAAAACTTGGTATCGAAAGATCAACTTTCACGATCCGTTTGTAGGTGGCGCTCTTCTCCTGTTCCTCAAAGGGAGGCCGTCCCACGAGGAACTCATAGCACAAAATACCCAACAGCCATAGATCTACACTATAGTCATGGTCCTGTGACTGTACCATTTCGGGCGGTAGGTAGTCGAGAGTGCCACAGACTGTTTGGCGCCGATTAGTTGTCTCCGACTCAGACTTGACAGACCAACCAAAGTCGCTGAGTTTGACGGTCCTTGAAGATGAGAGAAGGATGTTTTCTGGCTTTATATCGCGATGAATGATGTTCTTTGAGTGCAAGTATTGCAATGCGCACGAGACCTGGTAGATGTAATTTGAAGCAGTGACATTATCGAACCTGCGATATGTCTTAAGGAGCTGGTACAATTCACCATGAACAGCATATTCTAGGATCAAATATACATTTTTAGAGTCGAAGAAAAAGCCGTAAAGCCTACTTATGTTTGGATGTACTAGGCCCTTTTGGATCTCGATCTCACGCCGGAAGTTCTCTTTGAGCTTCAAGGCAACCAAATCTTTCTTTGCCATTACTTTGATTGCACAAATAAAGCCGGACTTTTTATGTTTAGCGCAGTATACTTTTCCAAGCTTGCCTTTGCCTAGCACTTTACCTATTTCGAAGTCAGAAAGTGATGTCCGATTCATCGGTATATCTATCTTGGAAGGGGCGGGTTTTTTGCCAAAATTCAGTTTGCTTCGTATGTTTTTGCCCGAAGTGTTCACCGATAGGCGCCCTAGAGGATGCTTGTCGGGCAGAGGCATGTTTTGTCGGTATTCTAGTAATTGTTTACAAGTAAATACTAGTCCTGTATCAAGAGTCCTACAGTAAAGGGATACAGAGGAAGAATCTCGATAGATCAGAGACAAAAAAAATGATGATCAAATCCATGAAATGATTCAATTTCTGCATTAAATCTTGTTATTTGTATCTGCCGATGTCTGTGTGGTTCGTATCCGATCTCTCATTCAATACAATGGCGGTCAAGAGCATTAATTTTGACCAGCTTTGGAAACGACGATATTCTCGAATTTGTTTGATTATTCAATTGAAATCTTTTTCTCAAAAGATTATTCAATCCTAGAAACGGCGAGCTCAGTAGTGCCCTGACAGTCATAGAACAGAATATTGCACGAAATTGAAGTTTAAATCTAAGTCTACAAGGGCAGCTTGTTAGCATTTTGAAATACAACAGTTTCATCAAATCACGATTGTTAAGGTTTACAGCCGTTCCATGTCTCACATGTTCTGGCATATGGCTCTTTCTTGGCCCGTTGCTCCCCTGCGTCAACAGTTCTCCAAATAATCGCAAAACGCAATGACATTCTAAAACAATAAAAATCAGGATTCTTCCTAAAAATAGTGGTGCAGCGCCGAACCCCTGCGTGGGCAGTTTTCCTGCCATAATCTATTTTTGGCCCGTAGAGACCAACATTCCGCGTAAGCTATCTGGTTGCGGACCACGCGAAGAACATTCGGTACTCTGGAAGCGAAGCAGCATAAACCATTCCCTCGGGAAACAAATCGTTGAGAAAAGATGTTGGCAAATCAGAAACGCAGCCTCCCTCAAATTTTTTCAAAATTGCCGTTTCAAAAAATTCCCTTTCCCTAAGATCATCTCACATTCCACAGCCGCATTCGCAGCCTTGTCTCAACGCCTGCGTTCGGTTTGGTGCCTGAAAAACGGTTCTCTACGCAGAAATTTAGTGTCCTTGGCAGACCTGCTATGCAATGGACAACGGAACAGACAGGCATGAAAAACCACGCCTAGAACAGTGAACAGAATGCCGAATAAAAAATCTATAATCGGCACTTTTCCTGGAGAAATCTCAGATCATTTATAAATCCCCGATTTGTCTCTTTTTCGCACCCACCGCACTAACACCTCGCTTCCTCGCTACAAGCCTCACCCAGGCCTGTACCCCATCTCTCCCTCAATCTAGACTCTCTTTTCAACTTAGACGTGTTATTTTTACCCAGACCGCCATCCTCCATCCTCTCAGTTCCCGCCGAAGACAACACCATGACGCAGTCGGCCAATAGAAATTCCATCATTGGCTGGGTAAAAAACCTCAAGCGAAATGCGCTACTGAACGACTCCGTCAACGAGATAGACCCCAATGAAGACAGCAATACCTTGGGGCTGCGGTCTCCTCCCCTTCCGTCTTTTATGACGACGTATAGCTCGCAGCCGATTGCCTTTCCAACCCTGTCGCCGCGAGATAATTCTTCGTGGTTGCCTCAGGGCGGTACCCCTGACTTGCTCCGGCCGCATCTCAGTCATAAGTCTCGCTCGGCTAACAACATAAACAGAGAGAGGTCGACTTCGAACCCCAGCGGTTCGCCATTCCCTGAGAACAGTCACAACGAGATCCGCCAGCATCGGGATTCGTTCTTGCAGAGCAATCTGTTGATCGACAAGAATTCGCAGTACTTCGGTGTGCCTTTGTCTGAGGCGGTGGAACAGGCTGCAGCCAAGATTTCTATCCTTGGTTCTGCGTCGTCGTCCTCGGACTCAGACTCTGTCTTGCATTATGGCCGGATTCCAATCGTCGTGGCGAAGTGTGGGGTATACCTAAAGAACAGCGGTTTGAACGTAGAGGGTATCTTTAGAGTCGCGGGTTCTTCCAAAAGAATCAAGGATCTTCAGATAATTTTCAATACGCCGCCTTCTTTCGGCAAAAAGCTCAACTGGGACGGCTTCACTGTACATGATGCGGCCTCTGTATTGCGTAGATACCTTAACGCTCTCCCTGAACCTCTTATTGTTCTCGATCTTTACGAAGACTTCAGAGATGTTTTGTGCACCAAACCTCGCATAATGAAGTATTTGAAGTTCAAGGCAGAAAACCCGAAAGAGAGCCGACATGATATACCCGGCTCGAAAGCTGGCACCCCTATAGAGACCAGCCAATCAGAAAAGACACAAAATCTCACGAGTCCCCATATTATAAGCGAGCCTACCGAAGGGCTGTCAGAACCTAAGCCTTCATCGTCTACGAGACAGCAAGTGCAATCGCCCAAGGTTCAGACGGACGGTGAAAAGCTGAAGAGTTATAGGAAACTCACAAGAGACATGTACGCCGCAATTGGGGAGTACAAGATTCTTCTAGACCAGCTCCCGGATCTTTCGAAGCAGCTACTATTTTATATCTTGGACCTATTGGCAATGGTACAAAATTACTCCCTTGAGAACCTCATGAGTGCACGCAACTTGGCTGCAATCTTTCAGCCCTCGATTCTTCTGCATCCAGATCATGATATGGATCCAAATGAGTATGCGTTGTCACAGTCTGTCGTTGAGTTTCTCATCCAATATGCCTACAAAATTCTTCCCAGTTCAGACCCTTCATCGACATCGATGAAGCCTACAGTATTACCAAGTTCTTCTACTATGCAAGCAGACAATCTAGAAACCTCGTCCATCGCAGCCAAGCGCCATCACAGTAAGTCTTTCTCGACTAACGCGAAAGACTTTGACATGATTGGCTACAAAAGTGCCTCTCAGGGTCTTGAAATACCCGATCACTCGTTTGCCGAGGGCACTAGCGATGAGGACTTGCCTCTTAGCAGACACATTCCAGAACCAACAACAGACGAAAGTCATCAGGATCCATGATCATGGCAGTGACAGGTTAACACCCTCGCGAAACACAATTTCTTTCTCTCAACCCGGTTTCTTATTACCATTTATCTTTTAGTTCTAGCCTGTGATATTTTTTTTTCATTGTATATCTATTCCTTTTTTATTTGTATGATTTTATAGTTCCTTCGTTTTTTTGTAGTAGGGTACTTGTTCACGTGACACTCGAGATACAAGTTCAGACACTTTTCAACCAACAACAATCACCACCTTTGGCAGCATGTCAGACTCAGAAGCATCGAGAGCTAGTCAAAGTGATGATGAGGTCAACGATCTATTCGGAGAAGATGAGGATGTTGAGTTGAACGAGTCCAGCGGAAACACTGGTGCCAATAACGAAAATGACGGAGGTAATGCATTGAATGACGATAATGACGACGAGGAGGAAGAGGAGGAAGACACGAAACTGCTTCAAGCTGTTGATATCACCATCCCACGTCACGCGGCGTCTCACAAACCCGACGACGAAACATACATGCTCAAGCTACCTGTATTTCTCAATGTGGACGCTCATCCATTCGATCCAAATGATTTCAAGGAGAAGCTTGAAAAGACCGCAGCAGAAAGAGAGAAGAGCAACTTAAATGCCAAAGAAATGAAAAATGATACGATAGCTGAAAAGTTGTTGAATGAGAACACCATTCGTTGGAGGTACTCCAACAGCGGAAATGATGAGATCATCAAACAGTCCAACGCGCACTTTGTGCAGTGGAGCGATGGCCTGACATCCTTGAAAATTGGCCAAGAGCTTTTCGATTTCAGACCACTTCCTATCACGGACCAATTTCTTGCACGCAGTTATGTGGAACATGAGATCCTTCAGAACGACTCTGCTTTCACAAAGACTGCCAGTCTTTTACCAACTTCCACATCCACAGATACTCACAGAAAATTGACCCAGGCGGTTAAGAACATACAAAAGAAGGAGAAGATTCTCAGTGCGTTAACACACGATGACCCAATGTTGAAGCAGCGGAAGGCTGACGAAGATGAAAGAAAGACCCTCAAGATGAAAAGACAACTTGAGCAAAGAAGAAGACTACAGGAGGAGCGTCTCGGCAAGTCCGATACCCCGTCTATTCGTGGCGATAGTTACTCCAGCTACAACAGACCTGAGAGATCTTATGCTTATGATGACTACGATGAGGACGACGGATTTGTCGCCAACGATGATGAGGAGCAAGAGGAAGAACTTTCGGATGATGAGTTGGAGGCTGCTGAGGAAGAGTTTGAGAAGGGAGCCGAGAGACTCAAGAACTTAAAACAGCAGGGCGACTCCAAGTACAGAGCCTCTCCCGCCGCTGATGATAGCGAGGACAGAAGAAAACGGAGAAGAATCATTGATTCCGACGAAGAGGACGAGTAATGTAGTTGTGGCTCATAAAGATCAAGTGTATTATTACATAGAATTGAAAAATATCGACATTCGAAGCATTAGAGTAGTCCACAAGTTCACTCACATAAGGGCAAATAAAATGGGTATCAGTAATTCCTTGCCAGGAAATTTCTAATTATCAGAATAGGAATTGCTTTCTTCAATTTGTTCATTTTGCGGTCTCGCATGCTTGCAAAGCAAGTATCCTCTTGCTCAACCTAGTTACTCCACCTTTCGCATCCAACCGTAACACCAACAAGATGTATCTCACAAATGCCATGCTAAGAACGCTACCTTTGCGAGCCTCTCGGTCTCGTCTTTTTACACAATCGGCTTCTCGGCTACTATTCAAGCCTCAGAATAGAGACAGATCTAAGATACCACTGACTCTGATAAACCCAACAGAACCAATCAATCAAGAAATTCAGGTTCTGAATCTAGACAACACAAAAGATGTGGTGGCTGGAAAAGCTGGCAAAGATACCGAGAAGAAGGATCCAACTTATGATGCAAAGTATGACAATCATAAGATTCTCAAGCGGATTCCCAAGTTTCTTAGACCCTACACCACGCAGTTCATATATGCACCAGTCTCTCATGTCACAGCATTTGTGATTTTACACGAACTTACTGCGATTGTTCCATTGGTTGGAATTTGGTATGCGTTACATGAATACCATGACGTTTTGATGGCGACCACACTCGACTTGCCAACCTGGGCCCTCGAAAAGGGAACACAAGTGATGGACAAAGTGCTCAAGGATTGGGATTTCGGTAGTTACTCATTGCATGATAAGATGAAGTTTATTTCGGAGGGCGCATATGCGTATGTCATTGTGAAGGCCTTGTTCCCAGTGAGATTGGCAGTGTCCATATTAGGAATGCCGTTCTTTGCCAAATGGTTTGTTTTGCCATTCACTAGATTATTCTCGCGGGCTAAGAAGAACCCAAACCCCGAGGTGCCGCAGTCCCCCCTGGAGAAGCACTCCGCAAAGAAGGTCGAGCAACCTAGACTATAGATGATGATATATAATTCAGCAAATAGACGATGCTATGGTACCGATTCAAAACTCATAGTCCTACATAATCGTTACATTTGTTGTGAAACTGAAGTTTCATTCAATAATCTAATTTCATGTCTGTCGTGAATTCAAGTACTCATTCCAACGTCACCTCTAACTCCTCTGGAGTCATAGGAACAAAGTCTTCCAAAGATGTGCCTCTAGTAATTTTTAGTTTGTTACGGGCAAATTCGGGGATCATTGCACTATTCAACGAAGGTTCCATGGACAACTCCCTGTCATCGAAATCAAACAATTCTGGCAACTCACGTACATCGGGTTGGCTAGAGTACAATTGGTAGCTAGCATTGGACTGGTGAGGGTAATGAGAATTGCCTCCGTAGAATTGTTGGCTGAACAATTTTCTGTAGTTGGGTAACTTAGTGCTTTCGGTTCTCAATTCATCAAAGTATGGGTCGGCTAAAGCCTCAATACACGAGATTCTTTCTATAGGAGAGTACTCCAAGACTCGGGTCAAAAAATTGATGCAATCGTGAGACATCTTTTTGAAAATCTTCGACAATGGAATAGGCTTGATCTGTGGGAACTTGTACTCAGTGTAGTTTGGGTTCATGCATTTAATTTGTTCTCTCGTTGGGGTTCCCAAAATCTTGATGATCTCAACCAACTGGTCGACTCCTGATTCTCCTGGGAAAAGTGGTTGGCCAACGATCAACTCGGCCATGACACATCCAGCGGACCAAACATCAATTTTTGTTGTGTAGTTTGTCGCACCAAAGATCAATTCAGGTGCTCTGTAGTATCTGGAACAAATGTAAGAGACATTTGGCTCGGCGGGGTTCAAAATCTTTGCAGACCCAAAGTCACACAATTTCAAAACGCCAGTTTCGGCATTTATCAACAAATTCTGAGGCTTAATGTCTCTATGGCAAATCCCTTGCGAGTGTATGTAATTGAGGGCACGGAACATCTGGTAGGTGTAGAGCTTAACTTCCAAAGCCGGCATCGACAATCTTTTGGAAACGTAGTAATGGGAAGCTTTGTACAAGGTCTCAGGAACAAATTCGAGAATCAAGTTCAAGTAGAGCTCATTCTTGTCATTATTCGTGTAGAAGTAGTACTTCAAGTCTACGATGTTTCTGTGATGCACCAACTTCATGATCTGGAGTTCTCTGTTCTTGAACCTCTTGTCCTGGAGAACTCGCTTGATAGCGGCAAGCTCGTTGCTGGGCAATAATTGCGTTTGGAAAACTACACCGAACGAGCCATGGCCCACCATTTGCAGCTGGGTGTACTGGATAGATTCAAGTTGGCCGTTGTGGCCGTTGCTAACAGATTCCGTTATGACTTCTATTTGAGACATGTTAGTATGAGTTCAATTCGAAACAGTTTGGGCAGGATCAAGGTCGACTTCAGGTTGGAAGTCGAGTTTGGGGTAAAGGTGGGGTGAGAACAAAACAGGAGCAGCTTTGGGATCAAAGATTGCGCTGGTCAAACTGTATTCAGAGACAATGCTATGTCGATGATTTCTTCTGTTCAAACTGTGTTTTGAACAATGCTAATAGACTATTATGGGGTCAGCCTGAACTAGCCACGGAGTGGAAAGAGTGACAGGGCGAGAAGAAGGCTGGCGATGCAGAGAAGAATGGAGGCGAAGGATGACTTTTGCACAGCGAGATGTACTTTTGTTGACTGAAACACAAGAAGGTAGTCGAAGAAAATGAAGTCAAGAGGTGCCTGAGTCCAACTTCTGGTAACTGTGTGGAGAAAGACAACGAAACAACAATTCAAGGTCACGCTGACAAAAGTGTGCCAGCCACGACCTCTCCACTGGTTGTGCAGTCATGAGGCGTACAAACAGAGGATCAACCCTGATTTGTGCAGGCGTGAGTCTGGAGAAGCAATAATAAAAGGGCTTATGTGGTGACACACGGGGGCTTGCAAACCGAAATTGGCTCTCACAAATTAGAAAAAAAGATCTCCAAACTTGCGGATACAAGCGCCTCAGATTCTCTGTGCTTCCAGAAATTGCTACCGTTCGGGTCGGCTCGCAACCTGCTCCGTACGTGAGTAGTTGCCATTCGCAATATGCTCTTATACGTCAGGGCCATGCAATTTATTATGCATTTGTGCATAATCCCTGACTGTGCCAAACTGTTACGCTGCTCATGCTTCTGTCTGTATCTGAAATAAGAAATTTTTCCGATAGCCATGCGGGCTGTGCAAAGTGAGTGTCTTTTACAGTTGACAGTGCGTTAGCCATCAATACCAAGCGACCGACCACATTAATGGATACTAAGTTCTAAGAAAAGAAAACCAATATGGTCGTTGGCGGAGGAAATTGAAGGCTAGTATCTCTTCTCTCTTTGAAGACCTCTTTTTGTCTCAATCTAATAGGCTCGATTGTCCCCTTTCCCTAATCACTGCATAGTCAAAAATATTTGGTCCCCTGTATTGGAAACCGATCCAAACCCTGTAAGAAAAAAAAAATACGTACGAATATCATCACTGGGTCTTCTGTTTTCTGTAAGTTTCATCATTGCGTGTTCAGCTGCTCTTGAGTTGGTCAAGTTCGTTTTGGTTTGGTCAAATGACATGGACCGCTTGGCAGGAATATCAAGGGGAACAGGCTTCTTGATAAATAATCCTTTTAGTCTCTCAGATATTGATGTGCGGCGGTTGAGGTTGCGATCGCTTCTTGGATCAACCCGATCGTGTTTTATTTCGTTGCTATTATTTGCAACTAGGGTGATCTGACCCGAGCCAAAAGGGTTATTAAATGAGGGAGCTTTACCTGCCGGTGCCACTGGGTTGGCGGGTTCTTTTTCATGAATGATTTTCGATTGATCCGAATCTTCTGTGTCATCTGCAACACATTCTACATGCTCGACAAACGGTATTTCAATGTTCTTGGCTGGGTTGACCACCCTTCCACTCTTTCGTTCCTCGCGATGCTGCGCGCGGAGTTGGTGTTTCTCTTTTTTGTGTTCATGTCTCAAATCGCGTTTCTCTTGTATATGTTCTGTTCTCAAACGATGTTGTTCCTCGCGGCGGCTTTTGCGTGCTTGCGTTTTCTTTGCCTTCTCCGGCTTTTTCGTATGGACAGCTGCCTTCGAATAAATAGGCTTGTCGCAAATCATGGCCTTGAGCCGCGGAGTCAGACAGTCTTTGTTGTGAATAAATGCCGGGTAGTATTTGTGAATCTGGAATTTTTCTTCCAACTCCGCGTAGTCTAGATTGCGGATGAGCTCCTGTTCATCCATTTCTCTGGCTGTACTGCTGGGAGCATAACTGTTGATACGAAATGTTTTTCCTATTATAGATGTCATGGTGAAACAATAGCTGCTAAAAAAACACGGAAAGAATGTGCGGTTGAACTATATTGGTGGGTATTTACTTGAAATGGCTACTGTGCTGAGGGCCTGCAGACACGCAAAACTGGGGAAACATGATACAGAACGGTGGGGTAACTCAGTTACCTCACCAACTAGTCAACGGTATCGGCAAATTGGTACACACGCCGGTATCTATGGTAATAAAATTGATGGAAAAGTAATTGGAGTAGGAGAGCAAAAAGAAAGGATTATTTCGATTTCGATTGTTTTTTAATGCAAGTATATTTCAGCTGTTCGTGGTTTTCTACACCTTACCTACATCTACGCACTGTATTCGGAACGGCTGCGAAAAAATGAGAATCCCGATAACATAGTCAGAAGCGGCAAAACGAGGCTGCGTAAAATTTTTATAAAATGAAATACCTATCTTTACTATTCTATCAAATCGATTTATATCCTATTTACTTATTTTGGTGGCCCAATTAGCTTTCTGCCATCATATTTTGTCAAGCCTTCAAACAATGCTTGAATATCATGATCATCACATCGAGGAATCAAGGCGCCCGTCAATTTCCGCGGCTGAGCCCGATATTGGAATTTCACGAAATGATACTCTTCTCGGCCCAATTTTTCCCAATACAATTCACTGCTTGAATCAACGATATCTGGAGTACCAAATGCATTGAAGATCCCCAGTATGAGAACAAAATCATTAATCTCAGGACTTTTATCTGGGTCATCGGGGTCAGCTTTGACAAAATTAGCCGGGTTCCCGTCCCTAGAGTACAACACAGAAAGCAAAATACCCAATGACCAGTAATCAATGGAGAAATCATAATCCGTCACTCCAAAGCATAATTCAGGTGCCTTATAATATCCCGTACAGACATCAGTGTACTTTTTATCAGAAGGCTCATCGGAAGGCGGATTTCTTGTGTCATAGGAGATCCCAAAATCACCAATGACCGGTGACCCTAAACTATCCAAATTCTTGAAGAAAATATTCGCCGGCTTTATATCGCGGTGGATTATCCCGCTCTTGTGAACGAACTCTAGCGCCCGCACTAGAGACCACACCATAGGACCAATCTCATCTGTAGGCAAACCATTCGTTTTGACTACGTGATACTTTGTGGGATCTTCCAAATTGAACTTCATTCTTTGTGTTGAAAAATGCGCAAGAACAGAATTTAAATCCAACTCATAATAATCCATCACCATGTAGTGGTCCTCTCCACAAGCAAAGCTATCTATAAATCGAGCAATGTTAGGATGACTTAGCCTTTGCATAAACGCAACCTCGCGTCGAAAATTATGCGGTTTATGGAGAAAATCTAAGTCCACCACTTTAAGTGCCACGGTCTCTTGGCTGGTGGTTTTGCACTTGTATATATCGCAGAAAGGACCAGAATAGATGCTCTTCCTGTCAGTGTACGCCTGAAGCGGTCGCAGATCGCCCATTTTTGAAGTACACAATCAGCGGATATGCAATTGAGCCCAAGATACTATTCAAGCTGTGGCACCAACAAACTCTAGTTGACTACTTGTGGTTTCACCTTGTGATCTATACTGTACACTCCAAAATTTGGCTGCAACTCATTATGGTATCGAAGTAGTGACGATACACAAGCTGAGAATTAGGTTTGTTAGCCTTACAAATGTACAATACGAAGATAGATTTGAATAAAATGCAATTTGAAGATGTTATAGTTTCTCGCCAAGATTGACTACCGTGCTCTCTTTCTGCCTGCTGCCTCGTCATTATGCCTCTTGCCAGTGTTGAAATTATTGTTATGAGATGTGATATCAATGTCATCTGTATAGATACGACGTCTGGGATATTTCACGTTTAATCCTTCAAAAGCATTCTCGCGTACCTTGGAGTTTTCTAGGAAAAACGGATGTACAAGAGCTTCATCTGCAGAAATACGGAGCGATGGATCATATTGAAATAAGTCTCGCAACAAGCCAAGGCAATTCTTGTTTTTGCCCCCAATTACATTGTACCATTTCGAGAGATTAGGCGAGTAGGTTGTAGGGTTCCCATGAACAAACAACTGGTGGAATATGAAAAAGTCCGGGTATTTCTGGATATTGGGCCACATTTCTGTCGTTGGTGTCCCCAATATCTCAAATATCTTCTGAAGTTGACTTTTTTGGAAAGGTATCGTTTTCTTGTTGTTGAGGTCAATCTTTGCCTCTTCTCCCTTAAAGATGGGTCGCAAAGATAGAAGCTCAGCAAGAATGCAGCCCACTGCCCAAAGATCGATAGCAGGGGTGTAGTAGCGAGCACCTAATAGAAGCTCAGGAGCACGGTACCAAATGGTAACGACGACTTTATCACCAGTATAAAGACTCTGTAGTGGATTATTGAACTTTCTGGCAAGTCCAAGATCTCCGATTTTCACTACTCCATCGCTTGACACCATGATGTTAGCAGGCTTTAAATCTCGATGGACGATCCAGTTCTTGTGCAAGAATGTGACTCCATTGAGGACCTGCCATATCAATGACTTCACAGTATGTTCAGGAATTGGCTTGATCTCGGGATGCGAGTGAGAATGAATGATTTGAAGAAGATCATGCTCGAAGAATTCAAAGATCATGTAGATTGACTTGTTCTCTAGTATAATCTCCATAAGCTTGGTAATGTTCTTGTGGTTGAGCTCTCGACAAAGAGACATCTCACGAATAGCAGATTGCGAGATACCCGTGTAGTGCACTATTTCGTTTCCGTTTATGTCATGTCCGTTTTGTCCGGCTGCTCCCGCGGCTTTAGCAGACAGATGGTTGTCGCTTTTGAACTTCTTGATGGCAAAGAATTGAACATCTTCGTCCCCAGTATTGACATCAAACTTAGGGGGCATTCTGAGTGGATCTACTGCCTCAACATGATCGGATTCATCACCCTCATTTCCCAACACAGTCTTGTACCGTGCTTTATACACTTTACCATAAGTTCCAGCAGCAATGTATCCCAAAATCAGATACTTCAGTAGCACCTGCTGTCTGCTAACGTCCTTACGATGCCTATAGGGACCGATGGTTAGTAGAGAGGACGCCATTCTGGAGCAGGTTGGAAGTTTTGTGGAGAGAGCTGGTGAAATTTACGAGCAACGATTGATGTTAGAGTAGATTGTTCTTCGAATTGAATTGAGCTCGAAAATTGTCGATTTGGTATAGAAATTAAAATGGTTTTCGAGGGATATATCTGTGCTATATTAGTGTAATCCTGTAATTTGTTTCGAGTGGATGTGGAAACCGTTGATGCATGGAGTGTGCAGAGAACTTACACACATGAACCTGGTACCATAAAAAAGATCAAGCCCAATTGTCGTATAGTATTGTGAAACCCTGAAAAGCTATCTTCAATTTGATCAAATTTACATTTGGATTTGCTGGATATTCCAATTGACATATGTGTTTATCTATTTGTTTGTATAAAAGGCGAAATGAATCACAATAAAAAAGTAAATGAAAAGAAAACCTTAGAGTCCAGTGCCCACAAGTGCTGCGTCTGATTACTTCGAAGTGATGTACACTCTGTCGTCAGACTTGCCCTCAAGCTCTCCACGAATGGCCTCCATCTGGCATGTTTGATCCTTCCAGATCTTTGCGTCTTGGTTCTTGTTAGTTTTGGCGAAGAAAGAGTCGTCAGGGCGTCTGTAAGATCCACCCAATCTGTCCCACAAAGTAGTGAATTGTCCGTAGTTGTAGTTGAAATACAAATGGTGAACAGTGTGACAAGCAGTTCCGTTCACAACAGGATCGTTGGACCAGTAGCTGCCGTCGTGAATCATGACAGTCCAGAAGTTGACAAAGACAAACAATACCAAGTAAGAGACCTTGTTCAAAGGCAAGATCAATGGATACAAGTGATATGGCAAAGACTGGAACCAGCCGTCAACAGGGTGGAATGCATGAGAGGCAAATGGAGTACAGACAATCCATTTGTGGTGAGGCTTGTGCAAAGCCTTGTAAACAGCCGGCCAGTGCAAGAATCTGTGGATGAAGTAGATACCACAGTCAGTGAAGAAAATGAACATTGGGAATTGTATAGCAATATGTTTCCAACCACCGGTGGACTCGTTCACGTCAAAGTACAATTTAGAGAACCCGTGCAACTCCATGAGGAAAAATGGTGTGGTAAGCATCACCATCCATGGGATAGCACTCACGGCACGCCAAACTTCGAGTCTCATCTGGTTCTTCAAATATCTAGGATGGTTGAAGATCTTCTTGTCGAAAACAGTGACATAAGCGAGGGAAGCGGCGGCAAAGTAGAGAATCCATCCGAAGATGGTGGTGATGATCATGAGCGAAATGAACTCACGCAAAACGTTCGATCTTCCTAGGAGCGACTGTGTGGCATATTCAGTGACAGGCAAGAACTTTGTAGGAACCTGGCCGTAAATCTCATCTGTTCTTTGGAATTTGCCTGCAATGTTTGACAAGAGTTGCAAAGGAGCTGGCAAAGCAGAGCTTGCAACAGTTGTAGCATTGGCGAGAAGCTCATTCTGCAACTTATCGTTGACCCAGTTGGCCACTAAACCATTTTTGGGGAGATATTCAGCGTAGAGCTTGTCAAAGACGAAGTGGTCGGTGATTTCGAGAACAAGATCCATGTTGGCTGCAAAAAAACCTCACAAACTCTTAGTGTTCGATATATAAATAGGGAATGGAAGGTGAAAAGTTGGAAACGCGATGAAAGCCTATATTCCAGGGTTCACACCGATTGAATAATTTAAACAGTCAAGAAGACACGAAGAAAAGGTGGCGATGAGAGTGTTTGTATAGTTATGGGAAGGCATATATATAAACCCCGGTGCGACTCGTATAGGACCACGGTAAACGAGATACAGTATGGTGGGCCGATTCGGAAAGGACGGTTGCGCCAGAATTCGCTTGAATAATGCACATTTTTGGGACCACTTTTTTTTAAAAAATGCTACGGTATATGGGCGAATTTCCCATGCGGCCGTTATGTAAATACTTCATCGTGTGGTGCAGTAAGTTAGAGTATTCGTATTGACGGACTTGCAACGGTTGTCCGCGAATAATTATCCGATGCGAATCGGTTATTAGAGGCACAGGGTCTGGGATATAGCTTGAAAAAGAAACGACCGCATGTGTCAAAAAAATGGGGAATGTTTTTTGTATTCGGAGACTTTTCAACTATTTTTTGGAGGTTTTGTGATTAATCACTTTCTCCGTTTCAATTTTTTTCTATCTGGTAGGTCGTTAATTCGTCTTCATCGTACAGTAGATCATAACCATACCTACCCCATACTTAAACGAGGGGACCACATGTTAAACTTGAAAGAATCAGTCACATTTCGGGATTATCGGGAAACAGAATTGACCGAGAATATTTGGTCTGATTCACTTTCTTTTGGAATTTTGAGCGTTCTCAAAGACTGAGTCTCGCTTGAGAATATCACTGAACAGAGGTTGTGAAGTGGATTCTAATAATTGAGTAATTCAATAGATTGAGCTTGTGCTTGATCAAATTTGTCAAATTTTAGTTTCAGCTGAAACACAATTTAGAGTCACCCCACCGATGTTTATTGATAGTTTTCGGTACATGCGCTTAGCGGAGATTACTATGAACGGCCTGGTGTTGGTGTTCCCCTAGAAAAATGAAGCCATAATGTTCAAGTCCATGAATATTAGTGAAGTTAAAATTTTCATTATCATCATCGTTTCTTGCAACAGTATGGACATCGTTTGCTTGGTAGGTGTGTTTCAGCGTATCTTAATTTGATTCACAGCTCAGTTGTTCCTATTTATTCGGCTACACAACGAACGAGCTATAACCGAAATCCTTTGTGGAATTCGTTTCATTTGAGCTTTCCATCTGGCAGTGATTCCATATAATTACCGCAGTGTGTTTTAAGTTGAGATAGATATATCTTTCGAAGGCTCACC
Organism: Australozyma saopauloensis; assembly: GCF_035610405.1. Taxonomy (NCBI): domain Eukaryota; kingdom Fungi; phylum Ascomycota; class Pichiomycetes; order Serinales; family Metschnikowiaceae; genus Australozyma; species Australozyma saopauloensis. The sequence continues at coordinate 1,198,846 of NC_086135.1, forward strand.
CACCATCCAGAGTCAACAAACATGGTGCCTTCAGAATCAATCGAGCCACTCTAACTGCAAATCAGTTCTGACTGTATGACAATAAAGTGTATATAATTTTGGAATTCCTCTCCAAGATACAGACCTACTATCGTTTACTATCGTGCAAAACAGCATGTGCCAAATCAAGAAAACTTATGATCAGATGCTACAAAATTTACCGTTATCTTTCATGAATTAGCGTCACATAGCAACAGAGTTCCGCGCCACATGTAATATGTACAATAAACGAACAATGCTTCCGACAGAGCGCCCTGCGCTAACATAAATAACCTTAGAATGCAATTAAATGTATGGGTTTGAACCTTCCACAACCCGAAAAAGAAGAATTTAAAAAAACAGACAAGGATTTGGAACATCCCAGCTAGACTTAGACTAGATGGAAAGCACCTTTTTAGCCAAAGGTACTTCCTCTACCTTGACTGGTCTTTGGTTGATTTTCTCAAAGTTGATGGCATCTAAAATGTCTTTGCCGCCTAGTTGGATCAACTTCTTAGCCATCTGCTCGCCGGCTCTCTCTGCGTCGGCCTTATTAGAGACAAGCGTGATAACTTCTGCCTCGACAGATTCAGTGCCATCTGGGCTCACAATGACACCCTTGAAGTAGAGTTCTTCTGAATCAACATCGTATTGGGTGTGAACTCCTAAAGGCACCGAACAACCACCTTCCAATATGTTCATCATGGTTCTTTCGGCCACACAACGATATGTTGTCGGGAGGTGCTCTAATTGTGCAAGGAGCGGCTTCATGACCGGATCGTTTTTGCGGATTTCGATACCCAAGGCTCCTTGTCCTACAGCGTAGTACATGTCTGGAACGTCGAGGGAGTAAGTTATTCTGTGTGCCAAGCCTTCTCTGATGAGACCGGCAGCAGCCAAGACAATGCAAGAGTATGGAGAGTCAGCTGCATCTAATTTGGACAAACGAGTGGCGAGGTTACCACGGACATCCTGGAATCTCAAGTGTGGGTAAGCTTTAAGGAGTTGAGCCTGTCTTCTCAACGAAGAGGTTCCAACCACAGCTCCAATTGGCAATTCGGCGAGAGTCTTCCAAGGAGAGTCCGGACGCATGACCAAAACATCTCTTGGATCCTCTCTCTTCAAAATACAGCCCAA